>NC_092721.1:75316043-76711051 GCF_047496885.1 Scyliorhinus torazame | reverse complement strand
TACAAAGATAAGTTGGAAAGTATGTAAATTTGGGGAGTGGCGTAGAGGTATTGTCACTCGACTAGTAATCCAGAGGGCCAGAGTCCTGCCCTGGGGACCCATGTTCAAATCCCACCATGGTAGATGGTGAAATTTGAATTCAATATAAATCTGGAATTAAATGTTCTAATTGTCAATTGTCGTGAAAACCCATCTGTATCCTTTAGGGAAGGGAATCTTTCGCCCTTTTATGGTCTGGCCTACATGTGATTCCAGATTCACAGCAATGTGGTTGACTCTTAAATGCTCTCCGGGATGGGCAATAAATGCTGGCTCACCAGTGGCATTCGCATCCCATGAACGAATAAAAAACAAAGTTGTGAAGAGTACATAAGGAGGCTACAAGGGGACATAGATTAAGAGACTTGGCAAAGATCTGGTAAATGAGAGCAGCATGGTGTAACAGTGGTTAGTGCTACTGCGTCATGGCGCTGAGGTCCCAGGTTTGATCCTGGCTCTGGGTCATTGTTCGTGTGGAGTTTGCACATTCTTCCCGTGTTCGCGTGGGTTTCACCCGCATTCACCACAGCTGTGCAGGGTAGGTGGATTTCGCCCCCACAACCCAAAAGATGTGCAGGGTAGGTGGATTGGCCACACTAAATTGCCCCTTAATTGGAAAAAATGAATTGGGTATACTAAATTTATTTTAAAATGGTCCCGGCTCTGGGTCACTGTCTGTGTGGAGTTTGCACATTCTCCCCGTGTTTGCGTGGGTTTCACCCCCATAAACCAAAGATGTGCAGGGTAGGTGGATTGGACACGCTAAATTGCCTCTTAATAGGAAAAAATGAATTGGGTGCACTAAATTTAAAAAAAAGATCTGGTAAATGAAGCGTAATGTGGGAAAATGTGAAATTTTCCATTGTGACAGGAAAAATAACAAAGAAGCTTCTTATCTAAATGGTGAAAACATGCAGAGCTCCAATGTTTAGAGGGATCTGGACGTCCTATTGCATGAATCGCAAAAGGTGAGTATACAGGTAATTCGGAAAGCTAAAAGCTAATTAGGAAAGCTAAAGCGGGGCAGCACGGTAGCTACAGAGATCAGCATTGTGCTGCTTCATCCGTCAGTTTGTTAGATCTGGGACCTGCAAACCGTCTGAGGAGATTGCCGGCTTCATTGAGGGAGGTCAACATCTCTCTACTTCCCCCATCCATTTGTCCAATCTGGGACCTGTCGACCTTTCAGGTTGTATGTCTTTTTTGCCTATTCTGCATTTGCTATATCTAAATTGTCGGTTCTTAATAAACTGCTTTAAAATCACTTACCTTCTGGGTTCTGAGGTAGCCAGGTCAAATCTCACAGAGTGATCTTCGAACTTTGCTCCAAGCTTACCTCTGTGGGGCTAGAAGATCCAGCCCAACATAAACTTGCATGTTCGACATTAATTGCTCCTTAATCAGCAGTTTAATAAGAAGAAATAAGGCTCTGTCACCAGTTTTTTAATTTGAATATTTACTCCGTTGAGGAAGTTTAAAAGTATGGGGCAAAGTTAACGTCCATTCAATTAATATTAAATCATAAAGTTACAATCCCTTAACACACAATTAGTGCATGGCTAGCCAAATGGATGGAGCAAGTGAAGCCCCATAATGAATTTAGGATGCTATTTGGAAAGATTAGATGGTCTATTGCAGCTTTACCTCAATTCTATTCACATTTTCTTTTCCCAATTTGTTATCTCATTAACATCTATTACTGCTGCTTGCCCAGGGAAGATCTTTAATTAGTCTCACATCTTTCTCAGTAATTCTAATTCTTTGCAGGACACCTACAGATTGTTTATGCTTCACCTTGTCAGTTTGCAAAAAAAAAATGGATAAAGCATTGATACCTCTCTCTTCTTCCTTATTGCTTACAAACAAATAACTCTTAAATTTAATAGCGGGATTCTCTGGCCTCCCAGTCGTGCGTTTCCCAGCAGCGGGAGGTGGCACGCTGTTCGCTGATGGCGGGATTCTCTGGTCTCCCAGTCGTGCGTTTCCCAGCAACGGGAGGTGGCACGCCGTTCGCTGATAGCGGGATTCTCTGGCCTCCCAGTCGTGCGTTTCCCGGCAGCGGGAGGTAGCACGCCGTTCGTTGATAGCGGGATTCCCTGGCCTCCCAGTCGTATGTTTCCCGGCAGCGGGAGGTGGCACGCTGTTCGCTGATGGCGGGATTCTCTGCTCCCATCACTGTCAGTAGGAATTCCCATTGAAACCAACGCACGCCGCAGCAAACGGCTGGAGAATTCGGCCAATATTTCTTTGTATTTTCTTTTCCTATTTATAAAGCTGTATGTGCTCCACGTTTACGAAGAAGTAAAATTGTATTTATAATAGCACATTCACAACCTCAGGCTATATCAAATTGCTTTACAGACAATGATGTATTTTTAAAGTGTCATTAGTGTTGTAATCCAGGACATGCAATAGCTACTTTTGTGCACTGCAAGGTCCTGGAAACAGTAATGTACAATGATCAAAATCTCTGTACTTGTGACGTTGGTTGAGGGATAAATACTGTCCAGGGCATTGAGGAAGGTTTTCCTCCTCGTATTTGAAATACTACCACAGGATCTTTTATATCCACCAGAGGAGTTTTAACGTCTCTCCAAATAAATGTTTATTAAAGTCTGCGAAGATTGGCCCTTGTTCTATCCTGCACCACCTGGTCTCTGGATTGTAACAATACTTGCTTAGTTCCAAGTCAGCTTTCTTTTTTGCTTGTATTAATTTTGGTCAGACGTTCACAGTGTAATCATTAACACTGATGGCTCCATGTTCTCTGCACTCAATGTCCTTTGAAATTTTGAGTGGGATGTGTGGTGAATACAGATCAGGCAACATCAGAGCATTGGATCCCTGAGCTGTAGACCACATAATAGCGTAGGTCACTCTCTGTGCATCAGTATCCTGCAGTATCGCTGCTGGAATACCATCTTCTGCACTACCTTTGCTTCATGCTCAGACCTCCAATATCACTTGCCCTGCTACCCTATCCCGGAATACTCAGCTTTTCATTGGACAAATCGTTCCAGACGCAATCCGGGGGCAAGCAGTAATTGAGAAGAGAAGAATTGTTTTTACTCAGTGATCTGAGAGGCACAGTTTGAAAGCATATGAAAGTGAATTTGGTATTAAGTTTCAAAAGAAAGAGAATATATACTTGAAATAGAACATTTTGCTAGGATATGGGGAAGAATAAGCGTGTGGCTAATTGGACGGCTCTTTCAAAGAGCCAGCATGGGAACATTGAGCCGAATGGCCTCTATCTTGAGTTGTCTGTGATACAGATTTCCCCATCACTACTTAAAGACCCAATTTAGAGATGCAATGGAGGAGGATGCTAAGGGTTTCAAAATCAACTAATGAAGGTGATAACTGAGGGTGATACATGTCAAGTCGCTGTATACATGTTCAGTGAGTCCATAAGACCATAAGACATAGGAGCAGAATTCGGCCATTCGGCCCATCGAGTCTGCTCCGCCATTCAATCATGGCTGATATTCTCTCATCCCAATTCTCCTGCCTTCTACCCATAATCCCTGATCCCCTTATTAATTAAGAGTCATTGCCGGATGTTCTGTTCACTGTAGTGGGAGCTAAGGACGAGCTTCTCTTTCCCAGCATACAAAGTGAGCAGTAGAATCATACTCCATTCACATCACTCCTAATATCCACGACAACCATTGTTCTGTTTGAATGTAAGTTCTTCCTGTGCTTCCAATTCCTTACATATAGCAAAATGGATGGTAGTGTTGGTCCCGCAAAAAATGTCCTTGTGGTGCTGGCGGCAGCCGCCAAGCGTCTGTGTAACATCACCTCAGGATGATGGGCCTGTGTCGGCACTGTCAGTGGACCAATATGCAAGGCAGGAGAGTGATGATCACTCGCTGTAAGGAAAGCTCTGGTGCTCGTCAGTTTATGCCACAGTCTGACTCCTGTTTTTCTGCTGACACCACGCCCACACCCATTCTCTGAATGGAGTCTGCATTGGGGACATATCATCTTGGACCACTGTGCCCGGAGGATGAGGGATGGGGGTAGCGAAGGGCAACGGGGGTTTGGGTGCAGGCAGGTTCACTGTGAAGATTAACGTAACAGAGACTTCACATGTATTAGATGTAACATGTTTTAACACTGAATATTGGACGTTTCCATTCCTCTTAGCTACAGATTACGACAAGCCCCCAGAAGTGCCCACTCAGTGGGCGCGATTCTCCACTCCCACGCCGGTTGGGAGAATCACCTGGGCCGCCAAAATTTCCGGGGACGCCGGTCCGACGCCCTCCCGCGATTCTCCCAAGCTGCGGGAACGGCCCGGTCAAGTTTCGCGGGCCGCAGGCCGGAGAATCACCGGAGGCACCGAAAATGGCGATTCTCCGGCACCCCCGCTATTCTGAGGCCCGGCTGGGCCGAGCGGCCAGGCCAAAACGGCGGGTTCCCCCCGGCGCCGTCCACACCTGGTCGCTGCAGTCGTGGGCGGTGCATGAATGCTGGGGGGGCGGCCTGTGGGGGGGCGAGGGGGGATCCTGCACCGGGCTTCACCTGGAATGTGGGGTGGCCCGCGATCGGTGCCCACCTATCGTCGGGCTGTCCTCTCTGAAGGAGGACCTCCTTCCTTCCACGGCCCCGCAAGGTCCGTCCCCCATCTTCTTGCGGGGCGGACTCAGAGAGGACGGCAACCACGCATGCGCGGACGACGTCCGTTATGTGGCGCTGGCCGCGTCATCTATGTGGCACCGGTTTTACGCGGGTGACAAGGCCTGGCACGTGTAGATGACACGGCCCCAATACTGGCCCATTGTCAGGGCCCGAATCGGTCGGGACCAGGGCCGTTCCACGCCGTCGTGAACCTCGACGGCGTTCACGACGACGCGGCCACTTCGGCGTGGGAGTGGAGAATCCCGCCCAGTGTTTCTCAATATTCTTGATCTTCCGTGGTCTACTGCTATGTCTAGCTGTGTCCTCAGGGTGCACATCAGAGGTAGAGGCAGCCTGCTGCTTTCCGTCCCCTGTGGCTGTTGATGCCCTTGGGGTATATTCTCTGTACGATCTGGAGCTGGAGGTCCTGGCTGACTTATCGGTGTCCTTGGCATCGCTGTGCCACTCTGTTTTGCCTGCTGCCTTGAAATGTGCCGGTGTCAGAAGGGGGGGATTCGGAAGAGCTGGTGAACACCGTCGTTTGCTTGGTGTCAGGTCCCAGGTTGGCCTCCAGCACTTCCAACTCCCTGACGGTAACTTTAGACTCCTGGGCGACTCCATGGGATGGAGGGGCAGCTGGAGTGAGCTCCAGAGGCTTTTGCGTCAGCTGGCTCTGCCAGTTCTGTGCCACCCCATTTTCTGCACCATGGTGTCGACGCCCTCAGCGATGCTTCTCAGTGACAGTCTGCAGTGCCCCAACAATGTCCACCTGCAGCTGGGACATAGCCCTAAGCGATTGGGACATGCTCTGCATTGTCTCGGCAATGCCAACCTACATATGGGACATGATGTCAAGCCCTTAGCCATGGTCATCACAGACTGAACCATTGTGCTGCTACTGTCCACTGCGGTCGCCACCCTAGCAAAGTTGGCCTCGGTCCCACACATTGTCGGCATCATCTCTTGAACTTGTAGCTTTTTGTACTCCTCCAATCAGCAATGCACTCATTAGAATGTCAGTGACATCCCCTCCTGATTCTCACGGCCATGTCCTGGCATCTGCATCAGCTCTGGGATAACCTTGTCCAGAAGTTCAGCTTCTGACTGGGACTCAGCTGAGTCCTGGGACCCAGTGGACCTCTGAGTGCTGACTCCATTGGACGTTCCTGCCTCCACCTCATGTGCATCAGAAATTGTGTGGTGCTCACCAGATTGTGCCGAGAAGCCTCTCCTGTAATAGTGCTCACTAAGGTGCGTGTCTCTGCGCTGGTGGAAGGTGGGGTGGTAGCTGTGGCACCTCGTTGGGGGTCTGTGCGGAGCTCTCTTTCGAGGTGCTCTCTTGGGTGGTGGTGGGGGGTGGGGGGGGGGGGGGGGGAGGGGAGGGGGATGGAGGGAGGAGACGACTCCGGATGGCCTGGTCCTACAGCCCTATGAGATGCAGATTCTGTGAGAGAATGGACATGCGGTCAGTGAGAGGGAAGGACCATTTTGTATGACGTGGACAACTCACTTAGACAAGTCACCTGGGTGAAGGGTCACTGGATCCTCACCTCTGCAGCTCAGGTCAACCTTGCTGTAGGTTGCCAGCTCTCTCTTTGGTCAATCCCGTGATCTCCAGGGGCCATTCTCATAAGAGGTGAGGACTCGGATCTCTGGGACTCCGCCCCCTGTCTTGGTCCTTTCCTGCTTATTATGGGCTTCCTTCTCCTGCGGGGGAAAAGAGGGCGCTCTATCAACCGTGCAGGGGCATCTATGATCGGTGGTATGTGTGGGCATTGCAACTGGCCATGAAGATGTTGTGCCAGTGGTTACCAGGTGGTGCTGAGGCACAAGCACAAAGATTGGATGTGAGGAGGGTGCGAGCTGTCAGCCAGTGATTTGTTGGGATGGGGGTGGGAAATTGAGTTGTGGCAGGTGGAACCAATGCCAGGAGAGAGGCTGTAACTTAGCATGGTGGAGGTCATTGGATTTCTTCCTGCATTGAATGACGGACCTCCTGGTCATGCGGCCTGCAGTGACAGCCACTGCTACTGCCTCCCAGGCGCTATTGGTAACCCTGCTGCTGGTCCTCCAACCTCCTTGGGGGAACAGGATGTCCCGTTTCGCCTCAACTGCCAGGTCAGCATTGCCAAAGTGATGAGCAGGTCTGCGCGCTGACATTCTTGTGTGTCGACTGGGAGTGAATGGTGAGGGAGCGTGAAAAAGCAGATCCCTCTTGTTCGTAGCGAGCGTCTGAGGGGCATGACTGGCTAATCAGTCAAGAAGACAGCCAGTATTGGTGAGAAGCTCGTGGGGGCTCACTTCCAGCATGCAATCTTGCCAACACGACCGTAAAGACGCACCCCGCCAATCGCGCCTAAAATTACACTTAGAAATGTTTCTGATGAATCGTGCCCATTGTGCGCAGCTTAATAAGCTGATGTAGCTAATGGGATGAGCCATGGCCTGAAGCTGAAGCAGCCCCTGCTCCCAGGGCCTTGCATTTTTCTCCCATTGGTCGGGGATCGCACACTCACACATGATAGGCCCCGAGTCGGTCACGTGGACCATGAGGGATCGCCCCTCAAAGGGGCTGTGCTACCACACCCCCCTTAAGTCCCTCAGTAACATGTATCCAACATGGGGCATTTGTAGTCAATTGTGTACAAGGAAAAACTGAGACAGTAAAAAGAGGGAGAATATAACGCACCTTCACAGGATTAATCTGTCAGGGGACTTCTTAAGCTTGATAGTCTGCCTAAGTCCACCAGCTGGCTTCTCCACCAATGAGACAGTGTCCCTGTCAACAGTAAAATGTTGCCTCGAGTACTCGATCAGTACTTTGGGGGTGCCCCCCCCTGTACTTTGGCTCCCTCAGGGGTCAGTGGCGGGTCCTCGACGGGATTCTCCAGTTTCCTCCATTCTCACTCTGCCGTGGGGGTGCTGATGATGCCTGCTGGCTCCACCTGTTCAGCCATTGAGGTTGTGGTTTTGTGGTTCCTTACATGGTCTACATGCTTCCGCTCTCATCTGCCTTGCAAGTCTGCCGTGTATGAGACCGGACCAGACTTTGTCACAATTCTGCCCGGTAACCACAGTGGCCCTGATGTGAAGTTTCTAATAGAGACCAGGTCGCCAATTTTAAATGACCTGTTTCCTTTTTCTAAATCATGCTGCTTCTTTTGGGAGGCCTGCCGCACCTCCACCCTCCCCACCAAATTGGGGAAAACAAGATCGAAGTGAGTCCGGAGGCGACGACCCATTAGGAGTGCTGCGGGTGTGACTCCGGTGCTGATATGAGGGGTGATGTTATACAAGAAAAGGAAGTTGGCCAACTTGAACCATGTGGTCTGTTGGATTGTTTCTTCATTGTAGGCTTGAACGTCTGAACTGCTCTCCCTGCTAATCTGTTTGAGGCCTAGTGGTAAGGGGCTGTTCAAATGCGGCAGATGAAGTTTGTTTTCAGTAAGTGGCTCTCCGGTAAACGCAGTACCATTGTCGGACACCAATACCTCAGGGAGGTTGTGGATAGCGAAGACGTGATGCAGAGTGCCAATGGTGGCTACTGAGGTTGTCATCCCCATCTCCTGACTATCCAACCATTTGGAGTGGGCATCCACTAGTATCAGGAACATTCTTCCCAGGAAGGTGCCTGCAAAATCAAGATGTAACCTCATCCACGTTCGACCAGGCCTTTCCCACGGATGCTGGTGGGTCGTGGGCGGCAAGATTTGCTGTGTCTGGCAGCAATAACATTGGTGCACTAGGTGTTCAATATCCTTATCAATGCCGAGATACCATATGTAGCTTCTGGCCAACATTTTCATCTTTGTATGGCCAGGGCGTGTCCTGCGCCACTCTTGCAGCAATGGCTCTCTTGCTGGGGGTGATACCACCACCCAGGACCCCCAAAGTAATACTCCATCCTCACAACTGAGTTTATCTTTTCTGATGAGATAGGGCCTAAGCTGATCTGACTGATTCCAGGACCATTCATTTCACCTTGGAAAGGACTGGATCATATTGTGTCCAGTTCTTGATGTCGGCTGATAAGAGCCCCCAGTTGTCCAGAAGCTTTAATGCCAGGAGAGTCTCTTGTGGGATAGGTGACGGTGTCAGATTCTGGCAAAGCCGGAGAGCCAACTGAGGGCATCAGCGTTTGAGATCTGCCTCCTCGGCGGGCGCTGGAAAATATAATTATTGGCTGCCAACAACAGAGCCCACCCTGGAGGAAGTGATCAGAGGAATTGGCTTGTTCTCACGGAGGAGTCCCAACAGTGGTTTGTGGTCTGTTATAATGGTGAAACGGTGGCTCTACATGTACTGGTACATATCTGTCACGTTGGGCCACTTAATTAATTGGAAGGTTGTAGTCCCCTGAGATTCTGACTGAGTAGTCTGGTTTTATAATACTGGGGACTGCCCAGTCCAAAAATTGCTTGGATTTTATAATCCCCAATTCTTCCAAGCACTTGAACTCAGCCTTAATCATCTGGTGCAAGGCCTTTCCCTGAAGAACTTTGCTGTGGATCATGGGTTGAAGGAAATTTTTGCCTTCATCCCACGAATTAGGCCTGGTCATTCCGAAACACGGGCTAGATTCTCCGCACCCCGACACTGAAATAGCAGCCAGCGCGGGGGCGGAGAGTCCGTTTTACCCGCACGGAATCGGGACTCGGGGAGTACGCCGCGCCGTCTCGGGCCTACCTGGGGTCATTGCCAGAGACCCGCTCAGCCATTCTCTGCCCCCGACCGGCCGAAATCCCGACGATGCTGGATCTAATGTGGTCCAGCCGGTCGGGATACTCGCTTGGCGGCTGCAGACTCAGTCCGCGGCGGTCAGGGACAGGTCAATCGGAGGGGCGGTGGCGGTGGCAGGGGTGGGGGTGGGGAGGGGGGGTCGGGTCCTTATAGGCAGCCGGGAAATGTTTGTGTGGGCAGACAGGATCGGGCGCGCGGCCGATTGGGAGGTTTATTTTTAGGGTCCAGCTCAACGGTCCTCGACACCGCCATTGTGCGCATGCGCGGCCTCCGACCCGGAAGTGCAGGGTGTAGCGCACAAAATATTGCAGCATGGCAAATGCCATGTGTAGCGCACAAAGACTCCGTGAGACGAATAGAGTGAAGTCGTTGAGGCTTTATTAAGCGTGTCTGTTCCCCCGCAGCTCGATAGTAGAATGGCCTGCGGGGGAGGACTCCGGCTTCTTATACTCCGCCTTCAGGGCGGAGCTAGAGGTCAACGGCCAACCAGGACCCGGGATCTGTCAGCCAATGACATTAGGGCTTCCAGTCCCACATGACCCCCTAATACATACTACCACATTCACCCCTTGTCAAAAATGAACCCGGCGGGGTGATGCTTCGCATGGTGGTAAGTGTTTACAGGGCTGGTCCTGGGAGGAAAACATTCATATGGCAATACAGTATGTACAATTTTGTCCTGTTTCAACTATTTACAGAAGGTAGCGGGAGAAAAGCAAAATGTTCTTGTGAAAAGTCCATATATACAGGGCACATATGACTGGAACACGGCTCAGTAAATTTTTTGGGTTGGAGGATAGGTGTGCGAGGTGCTCGAGAAGCCCAGCGAATCATACCCATATGTTTTGGTCATGCCCGGCACTACAGGGGTTTTGGATGGGGGTGACAAAGGTGCTTTCGAAAGTAGTAGGAGTCTGGGTCGAACCAAGCTGGGGGTTGGCTATATTTGGGGTTGCACAAGAGCCGGGAGTGCAGGAGGCGAAAGAGGCCGATGTTTTGGCCTTTGCGTCCCTAGTAGCCCGGCGCAGAATATTGCTAATGTGGAAAGAAGCCAAGCCCCCGGGGGTGCGGACCTGGATAAGTGATATGGCGGGGTTCATAAAGTTAGAGCGGATTAAGTTCGTCCTAAGGGGGTCGGCTCAAGGGTTTACTAGGCGGTGGCAACCGTTCGTCGAATATCTTGCGGAAAGATAGATAGGGGAGAACAAAGAAGGCAGCAGCAGCGGCCCAGGACTTGGGGGGGGGGGGGGGGGATGGGGGGGGGATGGGGGGGGGATGGGGGGGGGGTGTGGCCTGAGACAAGGCAGTTGCCAATTAGGGCTAGTTTTTATTTTTTGTTATTTAATATTTATTTATTTGTTGTTGTTTTTGTTTAAATTTAAAAAGGTCATTATTATCTGTATTGTTACAATGTTGTGTAAAGGATGCACAATGTACTGTGTTGGTTGACCAAAAATTTTCAATAAAATATTATTTAAAAAAAAAAAGAAAAGTCCATATATTGATTTAGATCGACGCCACGAGTCGGTCGGGCGGTCTGGTCGTCCGTGTCGATCGCTTCGGCCCCGGTGGTGGTGGTGGTGCTTGTACCGGTGTTGTCGTCTCCGGGAGCCTTACGGTTTCAGCTTGGGCTTTATTCTTGGTCGGGCCTGAGGGGAGGGGAACCGATCCTCCTGGGAAGGGGGCGGTCGCGGGGTGCGGCGGTGGCAGGAAGGGGGGGGTTGCGTGAATGGTGTCGGGGGTGTGTGTGTGTTGCCGGCGGGCGCCAGATCCCGCAGGGAGACCGTGTCCTGTCGGCCGTCGGGGTACTCCACGTAAGCGTCCTGCGGGTTCGCGTGGAGGAGGTGAACCCTTTCGACCAACCGCTCCGCCTTGTTTGCCCGCACATGCTTTCGGAGCAAGATGGGTCCTCGGGCCGCCAGCCAGGTCGGCAACGACGTTCCAGAGGAGGACCTCCTAGGGAAGACAAGGAGACGCTCATGAGGCGTTTGATTAGTGCTCGTACATAATAGCGACCGGATGGAGTGGAGAGCGTCCGGGAGGACCTCCTGCCACCGTGAAACTGGGAGGTCCCTGGACCGTAGGGCCAGTAGGACGGTCTTCCAGACCGTGCCGTTCTCCCTCTCTACTTGCCCGTTCCTCCGGGGGTTGTAGCTGGTCGTCCTGCTTGAGGCTATGCCCTTGCTGAGCAGGAACTGGCGCAGCTCGTCAGTCATGAAAGAGGACACCCTGTCGCTGTGGACGTATGCGGGGCAACCGAACAGTGTGAAGATGGTGTTCAGGGCTTTAATGACTGTGGCCGCGGTAATGTCAGAGCAGGGAATGGCGAATAGGAAGCGGGAGTATTCGTCCACCACATTAAGGAAGTATGTGTTGCGGTCGGTGGAGGGGAGGGGCCCTTTGAAATCCAGACTAAGGCGTTCAAAGGGACGGGAAGCCTTAATCAGGTGCGCACAATCCGGCCTGAAAAAATGCGGTTTGCATTCCGCGCAGATGTGGCAGTCCCTTGTGACTGTACGGACCTCCTCTAAAGAGTATGGGAGATTGCGGGACTTGATAAAGTGGAAAAACCGAGTGACCCCCGGGTGGCAGAGGTTCTCGTGGAGGGTTTGGAGGCGATTAATTTGTGCGTTGGCACATGTGCCGCGGGATAGGGCATCGGACGGCTCGTTCAGCTTTCCGGGACGATA
Source organism: Scyliorhinus torazame (assembly GCF_047496885.1). Taxonomy (NCBI): domain Eukaryota; kingdom Metazoa; phylum Chordata; class Chondrichthyes; order Carcharhiniformes; family Scyliorhinidae; genus Scyliorhinus; species Scyliorhinus torazame. The sequence goes on along the minus strand of NC_092721.1, from coordinate 76,698,956 downwards.
CAAGATCTCGTAGTTGAAGGTGGAGAGCTCGATCCTCCACCTTAATATCTTGTCGTTTTTGATTTTGCCCCGCAGTGCATTATCGAACATGCAGGCTACCGACCGTTGGTCGGTGAGGAGAGTGAATCTCCTGCCGGCCAGGTAATGCCTCCAATGTCGCACAGCTTCCACTATGGCTTGGGCTTCCTTTTCCACTGAGGAGTGGCGGATTTCTGAAGCGTGGAGGGTTCGAGAGAAAAAGGCCACGGGTCTGCCCGCTTGGTTAAGGGTGGCCGCTAGAGCTACGTCGGAGGCGTCGCTCTCGACCTGGAAGGGGAGGGACTCGTCGATGGCGCGCATCGTGGCCTTTGCGATATCCGCTTTGATGCGGCTGAAGGCCTGGCAAGCCTCTGTCGACAGGGAAGGTCGTGGTCTGTATTAGGGGGCAGGCCTTGTCTGCGTACTGGGGGACCCACTGGGCGTAGTATGAAAAAAACCCCAGGCAGCGTTTCAGGCCTTTGGAGCAGTGCGGGAGGGGAAATTCCATGAGGGCGCGCATACGTTCGGGGTCGGGGCCTATTATCCCATTGCGCACTACGTAGCCCAGAATGGCTAGCCGGTTGGTGCTAAAAACGCACTTGTCCTCGTTGTACGTGAGTTTCAAGGCTTTGGCGGTCTGTTGGAATTTTTGGAGGTTGGCGTCGTGGTCCTGCTGGTCGTGGCCGCAGATGGTTACATTGTCGAGATACGGGAACGTGGCCCGCAACCCACGTTGATCAACCATTCGGTCCATCTCCCGTTGGAAGACCGAGACCCTGTTTGTGACACCAAATGGGACCCTTAGGAAAGGGTATAATCGCCCGTCTGCCTCGAAGGCTGTGTACTTGCGGTCACTTGGGCGGATGGGGAGCTGATGGTAGGCGGACTTGAGGTCCACGGTGGAGAAGACTTTATATTGGGCAATCCGATTGACCATGTCGGATATGCGGGGGAGAGGGTACGCGTCTAGTTGTGTGTACCTGTTGATGGTCTGGCTATAGTCTATGACCATCCTTTGTTTCTCCCCTGTCTTCACTACTACCACCTGTGCTCTCCAGGGACTATTGCTGGCCTGGATTATGCCTTCCTTTAGTAGCCGCTGGACTTCGGACCGAATGAAGGTCCGGTCCTGGGCGCTGTACCGTCTGATCCTAGTGGCGACGGGTTTGCAATCCGGGGTGAGGTTCGCAAACAAGGACGGGGGTTGCACCTTGAGGGTTGCGAGGCCGCAGATAGTGAGTGGGGGTATTGGGCCGCCGAATTTGAACGTAAGGCTCTGTAGATTGCACTGGAAATCTAATCCCAGTGATGTGGGGGCGCAGAGTTGGGGAAGGACGTGTAGTTTGTAGTTTTTGAACTCCCTCCCCTGCACCGGTAGGGTAACTATGCAGAAACCTTGGATCTGTACGGAGTGGGATCCTGCAGCTAGGGAAATCTTTTGTGCGCTGGGATAGGTGGTCAAGGAACAGCGTCTTACCGTGTCGGGGTGGATAAAGCTCTCCGTGCTCCCGGAGGCGACTAGGCATGGTATCTCGTGCCCGTTTATTAGCACCGTTGTCGTCGTCGTCTGGAGTGTCCGGGGCCGAGCTTGATCGAGCGTAATTGAAGCGAGACGTGGTTGTAGTAGTGGAGCGTCTTCCTTGAACCCCGTGGAGCCGTCGACACTGGGGTCCGTTGTTGCCATCCAAGATTGCGTCGGGGATGAACAAAATGGCTGCCCCCATACATCGCACATGGCTGGGGGGTCACAAGATGGCGGCGGGGGTGGACAAAATGGCCGCCCCCACGCGTCGTACAGGTCTGGGGTGGTCCAAGATGGCGGCACCCTTCCTCCCCTCGTGGTGGCCGGGACCCAAAATGGCGGCGTCTGCGGGTCGCACATGGGGCGCTGGGGGGGTTGGGGAGCGTTAGGACCGCGCGGGGCTCCCTCATCTCTGTGGACAGCGGTGGTCGGGACCCAAATTGGAAGCGCCGGCGGGTCATACGTGGGGACGGGGGGGGGGGGGGGGGGTTGGGGAGCGTAAGCGGCGTGCAGGCCTCCCTGTTCTCCCGGGACCGCGGTGGTCGGGACCCAGAGCGGCTGCGCCTGCGGGTCGTACATGGGGCGCAGGGGGGGTTGGGGAGCGTAAATGGCTTGCAGGGCTCCCTGTTCTCCCCGGGACAGCGGCGACCTCGCGGGACCGGCACACAACCGCGAAATGGTTGGATTAACATGTCCGTGTGTTCATTTGCCATTTGCGTTCACCGAAGGGCAGCTGCAGGCTCGTCCCAAAATCAGCAGCGCGGCTTAGAATTCGTCCATCGATTCTCCGGGACCTTGCCATCTCGTCGCGAGCTGGTAGCGAGCGTAGATTTGGTTAACTGGGCGGACATAGAGACTTTTCAGTGCTGCGAACGCCGTCTGGAAATCCTCCGCGTCTTCGATGAGGGAGAATATCTCCGTGCTTAACCTCGAGTGCAGGACCTGTAGTTTTTGGTCTTCTGTGACCCGGCCGGTGGCCGTTCTGAGGTAGGCCTCGAAAAAAGTCTGCCAGTGCTTAAAGGCTGCTGCCGCATTCACTGCGTGGGGGCTGATCCTCAGGCATTCCGGGATGATCCTGAGCTCCATAGTCCTTTTTAGGCACGCTTAATAAATTGTAGCGCACAAAGACTCCGTGAGACAAATAGAGTGAAGTCGATGAGGCTTTATTAAGCGTGTCTGTTCCCCCGCAGCTCGATAGTAGAATGGCCTGCGGGGGAGGACTCCGGCTTCTTATACTCTGCCTTCAGGGCGGAGCTAGAGGTCAACGGCCAACCAGGACCCGGGATCTGTCAGCCAATGACATTAGGGCTTCCAGTCCCACATGACCCCTAATACATACTACCACACGGGGGTCCCTATCTGCAGCAGAAACTGGTAGTTTTACACCGGGTCCCTGCTAGCCCCCTGCAGGGCTCGGAGTAAGTGGCCCTTTCACGGCAGTTTTTCTGGCATGAAAGTCCACAGCTGGCGAGGGGACATAGTCCCAATAACGGAGAATCCAGCCCCACATCTTTATAATTGTCAAAGACTTATGGGAAAATGGCACCTGATAATGTGAAAATCTCCAACAAGATTTGCTCGATTTGGTGCAGCCAACCTCGCCCCATGAAACTTGACCATTGTCCTTCTACAACGATCAAGGGTAACTGGGTATCCTGTTGCTGATATAGCACTGACCTTGTAATTGACCCAAAATCTTTAGGGTTTCCCCTGCATATGATGGCAACATGGCAAGTATAGATTAGAATCCCTACAGTGCATCGAGACTGCACCAACCCTCCGAAAGTGAAGCCTACCTAGTCCACTCCGCTGCCCTATCCCTGTAATCCCACCTAACCTTTGGACACTAAGGGCAATTTAGCACGGCCAATCCATCTAACCTGCACATCTTTGGACTGTGGGAGGAAACCGGAGCACCCGGAGAAAACCCACACAGACACTGGGAAAATATGCAAACCCCACACCCAAGGCTGAAATTGAACCCAGGTCCCTGGCACTGAGAGACAGTAGTGCTAACCATTGTATCATTGCGCTGCTCGTACTGCTTCGACTCAAAGGCTGAACTCCTCCTCGAAGGTATTTGAAAGTTTGTTCGTGGCCAATGTGTCGACCTCCATACTTATTGGTTGCCCGTTGACCACGAGGACAATTTCTATTGGGGCTGTTTTGCTCACTTTCACCGTAGTCAGCCTGTAAATTTCTGATTCTTGATCGGAGCTCTTCTCCACTTTATTCACTGGGGTCGTTGTTTGTTCTTTTAAAACATGATATGCCCGGCTTGATGCGGCAATGTGTATGAATTTGGCGCTTCCTGTTGCACCTAAAACAGATGAATTCGCAGCAGTGACATGTTTCTTGGGGCTGATCTCCCTTGCATCTATCGTATCCGTCATAATTCCTGGGCTAATGGCCTGTTTTTCATCCTGACCACTGACTATGATCCTGCTCCTAGGACAGTGGCTGAACTTCCTTGGTGCCTGTCGAACTGGGAGCCTGCCTTATAGCCATACCACTCCGCAGTTACTTTACCTCGGCCCTCTTGCATGCATTGAAAATCTGACATGTCCTTCTCAGCACATTCAGTTGCTTGGGTCATTTCAATTGCCTTATCCAGGGAAACCTTCATCTCAGCGAGCAGTTTCTGCCACATACCAAACGGTCACTCAGCATGTCGCTCAACACCGTGCCAAATTCGCAATATTCGACCATTTGGTGGAGTCTGACAATGAAAGCCAAGATTGACTCTCCATGTTCCTTGACAGGCCAAATTAAATTGGTAGCACTGTGGTATGCTGGAGAATCTGGGGTTGAAATGCTCCTTCACAAGTGTCACCTGTCGTGTTGATCACCCTGGGGTAACACGGACTGCAACTGGATGCAGTTGTACTTGAAAGTAGACTACAAACTTTGGTGTTGGTTCAATATGCTTTATTGAACTTGTTAAGCAGCGCACACAGTTCACTGTGGGTTTGACACTCTACTAATCTAAGCGTGCTTACTATAACTAATTAGACCAGACTAGCTCTGAGCCACGGGTAGAAGGTGCAAACTGATATATACACCCTGACTGTCACTCCAGTTGTCACCAGTGGAAATAGGCAGAGTGTTGATGCCTCGTGTGTTTTATAGTGGGAGACCACCTTCTAGTGTTCGGTCTGGTGATTGGTTGTGTTCTGCCCTGTGTGTTAATTGGCTGTACTGGGTGTCTGTCTCTGCCTGTCTGTATCTCATTATGTGCATGAGTGCATATCATGACATCACCAAGTGGTCAATTTGTGTTGCGAGCCTCCGTGGGCGTCAAGTTTCTGATGAGATTGTAGATTTATTGTCCACAAACCATCAATAAAATGACCTTCTGTTTATATTCCTCTGTGAATTTGTTGGCAATACAGAAATATTGGGACCACTTGATATATTGACTCCAATCTATTGCCCCATGATTGAATGGATCGATTTTCCCAATCATGGCATGGTTTTTTTTTCACTCACTGTTTTTCAATGTAACCCATCCCCCGTGAAGTCTGACTCCAGCAGTGACTTGCAATCGTTGTCTGTTTTACGCTCGTTGCCAATGTGGTGGCTTGAGGCAAAATTGCAAAGGCTACTTCTATAACCAAAAGTAGTTTGTTGAGGACAAGGAAAATGTTAATCATATACAGACACATCGGTCTCTGAAACTGGTCTTCATTTTATGATTTCTGAGTTTGCACTGTCCGGGCCCCTGCTCCCAGGGTCCCACACTTTAGCCCCATTGCTCAGAGTGGACGCATGATAGGCCCGAGCCAAGTGGACCGCGAGGGATCTCCCCTTAAAAGGACCGTGCTACCACAGGACCAATCTACCGCTACCTGCAACCGTTTACAATCGAGGTGCTACAATTCATTCCATCTCCTTTTCCTTATACTCACACACTCTGCACTTCCTGCTCTCACCATTATTCCATTCCTCAATCTCCCACATCTGCATATTAGTTATTTGGCCATGATGGACACATCTTCTAAACACCTCATAAGTTTGTCATTAACACATTTTTTCCATTCTTACAAGGCAAGATTGTACAGAACTCAAACCAAGAGGCTGACCAGCTTGCCTGCATGCCCTTTCTCCATCGAAGAAATCATGCTGGCCTTCAGAAGCAGAGGAAGAGTCATAATTACTTTTATAATATGTATTCTTTCATGCAATGTGGGCACCACAGGCAAGGCCAGAATTTGTCGCTCCATTATATATGGTGAGCCAGCAGTTTAAGGTAACTTTGGGCCGGTTCTTCATCTCATTGTTTGCTTGCCATCAATCTGCTCTCTGTTTTCCTGGTCATTGCTTGGGTTGAACCAAACCGTTCAAAACCTTGGGGCCCCACGTAATCCAGGGCTAAGCTTCTGACCGCATATCCACTTCTGACTAAGCTTCTGACCGCATCACCAAGACTACCTATATCCACCTCCATAACATGCCATTTCTGCCAGTGTCTCAGCTCCACTACTACTGAAACCTTAATCATGTCCTTGTTACCTCTAAACTTGACCATTCTAATGCTCTCCTGGCCATCGTCCATCTTTCGTGGGCAGCACGGTAGCACCGTGGTTAGCACAGTTGCTTCACAGCTCCAGGGTCCCGAGCTCGATTCCCGGCTTCAGTCACTGTCTGAGCGGAGTCTGCACATTCTCCCCGTGTCTGCGTGGGTTTACTCCGGCTGCTCCGGTTTCCTCCTACAGTCCAAAGACGTGCAGGTTAGGTGGATTGGCCATGATAAATTGTCCTTCGTGTCCAAAAAGGTTGGGTCAGGTTACTGGGTTGCGGGGATAGGTTGGAGGTGTGGGCTTAAATGGGGTGCTCTTTCAAAGGGCCGGTGCAAACTCGATGGGCTGAGTGGCCTCCTTCTGCACTGTAAATTCGATGATTCTATGATTCATAAAGTTGAGCTCATTCAAATGTCTGCTGCCCATATCTTAAATTGGACCTAAAAGGAAAGTCTGAGTTTTAAATGATAGGTTAGAATGGCCAGATACTGTGAAGTCAGAGGTTTGAACATGAAGCAAAGGCAGACTCATTTTCAAATCCATCCGTGGCCTCAGCTATCCTTATCACTGTAAGCTTCTCCAGCCCTACAACCCTCCAAAATCTCCACACGACTTCAATTCCAGCTTCTTTCACATCTCTGATTTAAATTGCTTCACCATTGGCTACCATGCCTCCAACTGTCTGGGACCTAAGCTCTCAAATTTCCTCTCTCAGCCTCTCTGCCTCCCGTGCTCTCTCTCATCCGTTAAGACACTCATTAAAACACACTTTGACCAAAATTGTGGGTCATCTGCCCTAATATCTTCAAATATGTCTCAGTGTCAAATTTTGTTTGATCACACTCTCATGAGTTGCTTTGGGAAGCTTTCCTGCATTTAAGATGCTATGTGAATGCAAGTTGTTATTGTTGTAACTCTAGATTGGGTGGCCATGTGTACATCATGATGACATGTACACAAGAGGTGACGTGGCGGTAGCGCAGCAGTTCTCCCCCAGCAATGGGCAGACACACAGCAGGTAAGAGCTGCTCAGACCTCTCACTGAATGGTTTAACCTGTTCGTCCTTTGGCATCATTTCCATACAGCCCAGCAACATTACAGTAACTGAATCCTTTCTTTACTGAGCAAGGAAATATACTCCTGTCATTTGTGCTCCTACTTACTGTCATAATATGCACCCATGCACATCATGAGGTAAAAACAGGCAGTGACAGACACCCAGGTTAGCCAATGAACATACAGGACAGAAGACAACCTATCACCAGACAGAACACCAGAGGGGGGGGGGGCTTCCAACTATAAAACACACGAGGCACCAGCACTCCGCCTCTTTCCACTGGTGACAACTGTAGTGACAGTCAGGGTGTATATATCAGTCAGCACCTTCTACACGTGGATCAGAGCTAGTTTGGTCTAGTAAGCTAGAGTTAGTACATTTAGAGTAGTAAAGTGTCAACCCACAGCCAGCTGTGTGCATTGTTACAGAAGTTCAATAAATCGTCCTGAACCAACGCTTAAGTTTGGTGTATGCTTTACAGTTCATCTGCATCCTGTTGCAGTCCGTGTTACCCCAGGGTGAATAACACAACATGATATCAGGAGTGTACTTCATCGAAGTAATTTACCTTGAATAATTCAGTGACGACCAGCAAGTGCCTTCCAGCAGCATGGAGAAGATCCAGGCCCCTCCACAGCTCTGGATCTCCGGGAATCACGGCGCCAACTGGTGGGTCTTCAAGCAGAAATTCAGTCTTTACATTGAGGCCTCGGGCCTCGAGGATGTGTCTGATGCCAGAAAAACCGCGCTGCTCCTATCGACTGTGGGGGACCAGGCCATCCAAATCTTCAATTCGCTCACTTCTGCCGACGGCAAGGACAAGACCCAAGTTCCAGACCGTGTTAGCCAAATTCGACAGTCACTGTGAAGTCGAAACGAACGAGAGATTTGAGCGCTATGTCTTCCAGCAACACCTTCAGGATAAGGATGAGCCTTTCCAATCCTTTCTAACTCATCTCTGCATATTAGCGCAATCCTGCAACCACGGTAACACCGCTGATTCCCTCATCAGGGATCAGATCGTGTTTGGGGTCCACTCCAACGCCCTGCGGGAGCAGCTCCTAAAAATAAAAGACATGACCCTGCCAGTAGCCACTGAGACGTGTAAAGTGCATGAACAGGCGAAAAGTTGCTACTCCCGCCTTAAATCGGCAGAATAGGACCAACTTGCCTCCCATGAGGCAGAGAGTGTACAGGCCATCATCAGAATGCGGCGCCTTAGCATCGATGAAGGCGGCCATTTTGTGCACTTTTCCCACCCACTTAAAGCGGCCATGCCCTGCAAGAGGCAGGCGATGTTTAAATTGTGGGAAGCCTGGCTATTATGCAGCCTTGTGCAGGTTTGCTCCTTCAATCGTGGACCAGCGATCCCAGTTCCAACGCAAACGCAATTTGAAGTGTGCAGCAAGGGCTGCTGGATTCGGAACCTGGTAACACCACGGATCCAGAGGACGACTACCTGGACTATCGTGTGGGCATCATTACCACGTATGACACAACCTCCTCAGTTTAGCAACACGCCTACCCATTCTCATTGTGGATTCTGCGGATGAATGGCGTGCTGTCGTACAGGTCAACCAATGCAGCATCCGGTTCAAGCTGGACACTGGTGCTTCAGCCAATCTCATATCTCAAGCAGATCTTGCTCGCATCAAAAGGCAGCCAAAAAAATTTCCGCCGGCCTGCCAGCTACTTGATTATAATGGCAATGCCATTACTCCGTTAGGGTCTTGTCACCTGCAGGTCTCGAACGAGGCCATCAAAGCCACACTGCGATTCGAAATCATCAAGCCTGACAAGGCTTCCCTGCTCAGTGCCCATGCATGCAAGCTACTCAATTTCACCCAGCGCGTACATGCCATGTCCTCTGCCAATATGAATCTTCAGGCTGACATTGATGGAATCCTGTCACAATTCCCAGATGTGTTCAGCTGGATGGGCACGCTGCCGTACCGCTACAAAATCTTACTCATGCCTGATGCCACGCCTGTGATCCATGCACCACGCCAGGTGCCGGCTCCTCTGAAGGACCATTTAAAGGCGCAGCTGCAGGAGCTCCAAGACCAGGGTATAATATCTAAAGTGACGGAACCAACTGACTGGGTCAGCTCGATGGTCTGTGTGAAGAAGCCCTCTGGCGAACTGTGCATATGTATAGATCTCAAGGATCTTAACCGAAACATAATGCGGGAACACTACCGGTCCCGAAGTGGGAGGAGCTAACCAGTGAGATGGCACATGCCAAATTCTTCACGAAGCTGGATGCAGCGCGTGGCTTCTGGCAGATACAACTGGCCAAGTCCAGCAGGAAGCTCTGCACGTTTAACACACCTTTCGGAAGGTACTGTTACAACCGCATGCCGTTTGGTATTGTTTCAGCCTCTGAAATCTTTCACAGGATCATGGAATGGATGCTGGAGGGCATTGAGGGTGTCCGGGATTCTGTTGATGATGTCATTATATGGTCCACAACCTCAGAGGACCACATATCTCGTCTCCAACAAGTCTTTTGACGCATATATGCCAACGGCCTCAAGTTGAAAAAGGCCAAATGCTCCTTTGGCATGTCATGAATCAAGTTTTTGGGTGATCAAATATCCCAGCAGGGCGTGCAACCAGACTTGGACAAAGTCAAGGCCATCAACACCATGAAGACCCCGGAAGAAAAAAAGGCGGTACTCCGCTTCCTGGGTATGGTCAACTTCTTGGGAAAGTTCATTCCCAACCTCTCATCACACACCACGGCTCTCAGGCATCTGGTGAAGAAGTCCACTGCCTTTCAGTCGTGCACATCATGAGGTAAAAACAGGCAGTGACAGACTCCGAGGTTAGCCAATCAACATATAGGACAGAACACAACCTATCACCAGACAGAACACCAGAGGGGGGCTTCCAACTATAAAACACACGAGGCATCAGCACTCCGCCTCTTTCCACTGGTGACAACTGTAGTGACAGTCAGGGTGTCAGCACCTTCTACACGTGGATCAGAGCTAGCCTGGTCTAGTAAGCTAGAGCTAGTACACTTAGAGTAGTAGAGTGTCAACCCACAGCCAGCTGTGCGCATTGTTACAGAAGTTCAATAAATCGTATTGAACCAACGCCTATGTTTGATGTATGCTTTACCATTCATCTGCATCCTGTTGCAGTCCTTATTACCCCAGGGTGAATAAGACGACACTTACAAGAATCATCATGCTTAAATCTCTTGTTGACTTAAGTCATTCCCTCTTTATGTATGCTGATTAGCATCCATCGAGGATGTCTGTCTCATTGATAGCATCACTTGCAGTGAGCTTTGCAAATGTCCTGGGAATTGAATTATTGTCGTTGTAATTTCCAATCTGATTCTTAGCTCTTATACTCACTGACCTGTAAGTCTCAGTGTGACTGGTTCAACCCACCTGGCTGCAGGGTGAAGTAAAGGCAGAAACTCTGAGCATCCTGGGTGATTCTGTGACCTAATAAGGTATGGAAGGTAGTGGTGAAACATAGAAAATTTATGAACTTCTGATGCGATTGTTTAAAGACGTAAAAATAAAAATCTTCATTTATGTAGTGTTGTTCATAAACCTAAGGCCATTTCAGTACTCTTTTTTGAACTGTAGTTCCTGATGTAATATGGGAAAACACAGCAGTCAATTTGTATATAGCAAGGTCCCGGAAACAACAATGATCAGATAATCTTAAATTATATTGGTTGAAGGATCATTTTAACCTGGACATTGGGGAGAACTCCACTTTACTTCTTCGAGGGGAATCTGTTATATGTACCTGACAAGCCAGATAGAGCCTCAATTTAACATCTCATCCATCCCTGGCAGTACCACCCTAACAGTCAGGCAGGTAGGGAACTGCTAATTGTGTGAAGAACGTTGGCAGCCTAAGTGTTCATGACTCTTTCCAGAAGCTTACATGGATCTTTTATCCTCCTGATTTCCAGTACCAATTGGAGAAATCCACAAGTTCTCTAAACTTTGTAGCTCTCCTGAAGAAGTAACAATTTTTCCTGCTTCCATCAGCAATGATGGGAAACAATTCATCAAAATGGAGGTCAGAATACTGAACTTCTACATTCACAATCATACATGCTGGTGCTCTCATAATCTCCTTTTAAACTAAGAGATTGAGTATGGGGGCACGGTGGCACAGTGGTTAGCTCTGCTGCCTCACAGCTCCAGGGTCCCAGGTTCAATTCCAGTCTCGAGTGACTGTGTTGAGTTTGCACTTTCTCCCTATGTCTGGGTTTCCTCCGGGTGCTCCGGGTTTCCTCCCACAGTCCAAGAATGTGCAGGTTAGGTGGATTGGCTATGCTAAATTTCCCTTAGTGTCCAAAAGGTTGGGTGGGGTTATGGAGATAGGGTGTAGGCGTGGGCTTAATTAGGGTGCTCTTTCCAACGGCGGATGCAGACTAGATGGGCCAAGTGGCCTTCCTCTGCACTGTAAATTCTATAATGCTTTGTTTGAGTTTTGAAATGTAATCATTACTAAGTGTACTACCTGGCTTGCCATAGTCATGTGACCTCCACCATGCAGGCATGTCTGGGCTCAGAATACAGACAGTTCGATAAATACAACGGTGGAACACAGAAGAAGTACAACTGTCCGTAAACATGGAATATGGTGTGTAGAAGTGGAGATTAAACAATTTTGTGAATTGTACAGAGAACTCAGGCACAAGGGGATGTTCAAATCTGCAAGCAAAAAGCTGCAGAAAAAAGACAAAGGAAAACAAACAATGACTGCAGCTAAATTACTGAGTGGCTGCCGTGAGTTTTCCAATTCCAGCTCCAGTAACATTGAAAGGTGATATGTGGCAGAATTGGCAGTTTTTTCCACTGACAATGGCAAAGCTGTGAGATTTCAATAGACTTAATTGACAAGGCTGAAACAATAACAGTAGCTGCACTTCTAACACTGCTGGTGAGGGACTGCTACAAAGTGTATACCAGCATAAATTTACTTGACGAACAAAGAGAAAAGATGACTAAGACTTTGATAGCCTTGAACAGATGTTTTGAACCCCAAATGAATGTTACATATGAATGCTATATCTTCAACATTCGAACTCAGAATTCAAAGGAGAACATTGAACAGTAGGCAACACCAATAACACAGCTTGCAGAATCATGTGAATTCAGAGAGCTAAAAGATGGCCTGATTAAAGATAGAATAGTCTCAGGCTTGCGAGACCCCTTGGTAAGCGCACATCTTACTGAAAGATGAGAAATTGATGCTAAAGAAAGTGATAGAAAATTGTTGAAATTGCCCACTCGAGAAATATCATCAAAAGATTCTGATAAGGAACCATACACAATGCAACAGGTTTGTTCCGTGAGGTTGATAGGTGACAAATGGTTTGTGACTTTTTTATAATGAAAGCAGAGGGGGAATATCAAGCAAACAAGAAATGTTGGATAGACACAGTTTAAAGAACAAACAATTGTGAATGCAGGAGAACAGTCAATGTGTAGTGGGTAACTTGGGTAAATCACGGTTACACATGTTTGTTCATACAACCTTGTATTTTGTTCACGAGGAATACGGGGATGCTTGGACTTTCCAGCATTTTCTCTTTCGTGCTTGGATTTTGTGTTTGGTATGAAAAGGTGGATGTTTGGGGTTTGAAATGCAATCATTACTAATTGTACTACCTGGCTTGCCATAGTCAAGTGTCCCTTGCAATGAGGAATGTCTGGGGATAGTCATGATACAGGCAGATTAATAAAGACAATGATGAAACACTTCAGAGGCACAGCTTTTCTGAAACATGAAACATTTCTTTAGTTTACTTGGAGCAAAGCGTGTCACAGATGACCAATTCACGAATCAGTTTCCCATCTGGCCTTGAATGTTAAAATCTACATTCTTGTCTTTCGTTGCATGTCTATTGATTATAGAAAGTTTAAAGTTAAAAATGTTCTCCAGCAGTAACATGTTACTCTGATTTGAGAAGCAAACATTTCCTATGTACCTCTGGCTTTTGGTGGGTTAACTAATTATTTTTCATTCTGATTTTCCTGTTTATGAAATTGCATTGGCTAGCTTCCACATTGCTTCTTGACATCTATCAGGGTTTGTTGAACTCTCAGTAATGGTGCTGTGGCTAAAGACATTGAACTTCAACCTTCGTAAAGACTAATCCTCTTGTGGGAATTGGGAGAAACAGTTCAGAAAATGCAGATTGTGGTCCTAATTGGCCTCAGTTGCAGTCACATCCCTTCACACCATTTCACATCTTATTATCAGCACAATTTCCTCATCTTTCTAAGTTATGAAAGCAAGGGAAGGCACATCCTATTGAAAAACTAATTTAGACTGATATCACTGGGTAGTGTAAGGTGTAATGCCAACCTGCCAAAATAATTCTAGAATGTCCTCCTGTGTAGCTGATCACCCTGATGCATAGGATAGACTGATGCAAAGTAAAAGGTGAACAATTGTTTTGTTTTAATAAATGTAAAGTGCCCAATTTAAGGTGCCCAAGGGATGGTACGGTAGCACAGTGGTTAGCACTGTTGCTTCACAGCTCCAGGGTCCCACGTTTGATTCCCAGATTGGGTCACTGCCTGTGTGGAGTCTGCGCGTTCTCCCGTGTCTGCGCGGGTTTCCTTTGGGTGCTCCGGTTTTCTCCCACAGTCCAAAGATGTGCAGGTTAGGGGGATTAGCCATGCTAAATTGCCCTTAATGTCTGAAAAGTTTGGGTGGGGTTACTGGGTTACAGGTATAGGGTGGGGGTGTGGGCTTGGGTAGGGTGCTCTTTCCAGGTGCCAGTGCAGACTCGATGGGCTGAATGGCCTCCTTCTGCACTGTAAATTCTATTATTTTTTTTTTTCTCAATTAAGGGCAATTTAGCGTGGCCATTCACCTACCCTGTGCATCTTTGGGTTTTGGGGGTGAGACCCACGCAGACACGAGGAGAATGTGCAAACTCCACATGGCCGGGATGGAACCTGGGTCCTCAGCGCCATGAGGCAGCGGTGCTAACCACTGTGCCACCGTGCCGCAAGAAGCGAACAATTTTTGATCCTCTTTAGAAACATTGTCAAATTTTTCCTCTTGAAAACAATACTATTCTTCAGTTCTTTTAAAATTACACACCTTTAAAACATATCTGGATAGGCACATGAACAGGCGGGGTACAGAAGGATACAGGCGGTTGGTCTCAATAGGACACGTCATCGGCGCAGGCTTGGAGTGCCAAAGTGCCAGTTCCTGTGCTGTATTATTCTCTGTTCTTTGTTGTTCTCTTTATTTCTCCTCTTCATATATGCAAAGTATTAATCCCTGTTTTCGGGAGTGTGAAGGTGACCTACTCTCAATCGTTGTAAATATCTTGAACCAGCCATTAGAATGTCCAGGAGAGTGACTTAGGTTGACTTTTCTGCTGTGCCTCCTGGATATAAGTTATTAATTAAAGATCAGTTATATTAAACACAAATTAAATGTATTGATTTTGGATTCAGATGCGGCTGTAATTACAAGTCTGGAAAGAATTTCCCTTGTCAAGCATTTCTGATATGTGGAGCTGATGAGAATAGTAAGCGGGAAAAGGTTTGCGTCAATCCCATGAAAATCCCAGCAACAAGCAATTTAAAAACAAGTCCGTTGGTGATTTTCTTTCTGTCAGCTACAAAATTGAAAAGTTATGCTAATTAAAATGTATATAAAAACAGACAGATGTTGAGAGTAGCCACAAATTAATTAAAGCTGAATTCCCCTTTAATGGCAATGAACTCAGTGATTGCAATAATCTCACTGGGCTGTGCAATTCAGCAAAATTACATTCACAGCTGTTATTGTTACAAGAATTCTCTGGAGTCTATGCAGCAATAACCAAGGGTCACAAGCAACTGTGAATAAAATTTGTCATCAGCTGCTCTCCCGTTACAATATATGGAAAGTGGAATTCTGACTTCACACCTCTCCAAGAGGGAGGGACTTGCATTTATATTGTTATGGGCCAGGGTTTAGAGAAACCCAAAGTGTATCATGGAGTTCACCTGACCCACAACTTTTAATAGATTGCGGTATGGGGAGCACATGGCCCACTCTACAGGTGTGGTACAGCAGAAATGGATAAGTGTTTTTTTAAAAGCAAAACAATGTTTATTCTATTAACTCAAGTTAACCTTTTTAAAATAAACAGTGAACATCTTAGCAACCATTAATTCAAATACAATGCCCAAAGAATACAACGCTAAGTAATCCTTAATAACTTCCCAAACAACATCCAGAAGACAAAAGAAACACCTTTTAACAGAAACACATCAGGTTTACATTCAATACTGAAAACATTTATAATTCTGATTTCATCAAATGATCAAGAGATAGTCTTTTCATGGCAGAGAGAACAACAGTACACCTGCTTTGTCTGGCTTCAGCTCCAACACTGAAAACAAAACCAAAAAGACACAGACAGACCCAAGCCGTTCTCATAGTGAAACTAAAAAACAGAGCCAGAGTTCAGCTCCACCCACACTCTGACATCACTGCAGTAACATGAGCAGCCAAACATTTCTCAAAGTCACATTCTCATGACACCTCCCCCCAAGAAAGAAAAACCCATCAACTTCAAGATGGTTTCATTTTTTACCTTCTCACTATACTTTAAGAAATGCACACAGTAAATATACTTTTTTGTTTCAAAAAACACCACACGCAAACAGGTATAATGATATAGTCCAGTTTTTTTTTGTTCTTCCTCCAACTGAAGTCCTTCTCGATTGACAGTCTCTTTGAACACGAAGGTCTTTGCACGATCCATCCATTTCTCTACGCCTTGGCATTTCTCTTTAAAGTCAGATACTTTAGTTTAATCTGATCACAGAGTCCCTTGTAATTCTCCAACATAGGGGCATTGGTTATCACAGCTTTCAGGCAGTCAAATGCCTGTTGAAAGTCCGCTGTCCACTGAAATTTTCGACGTTTCTTCAGCAAGTCTATCAGTGGAACAACCACGCTACAAAAACTATTCACCAATGTTCGATCAAATCCACTCATGTCAAGAAATTGCATTATTGCCCTTCGTCTCGAGGGTATCGGAAACTCCTCAAGGAAAGTGACTTGGGCTTTTCCAAATTCACTTTTGGCTAGGTTTATCACCAAACCCTCCTCCTGAAGTCGATCGAATAACTTCATCAGATGTTTTAAATGTTCTTTCCAAGTCTGGCTGAAAATTACCAGATCGTCGATGCATACCGCACAATTGGGTAATCCTGAAACGACTTTGTTAGTTAACCGTTGAAATGTGGCTGGGGCGTTTTTCATGCCAAATGGCATAACTTTGAGTTGGTATGTTCCATCTGGAGTCACAAAAGCTGAAATCTCCTTCGCCCTTTCGGATAAAGGTACCTGCCAGTAACCTTTAAGTAAATTCAGTTTGGAAATAAATGCTGATTGTTCCACTTTCTCAATGGAATCCTCCAAACGTGGGGTAGGATAAGAGTCTGTTCTTGTAACTGCATTAACCTTTCTATAGTCCACACACAACCATTGGGTGCCATCCGGTTTAGGCACCATCACTATGGGTGAGCTCCATTGGCTGCAACCCACTTCAATTATGCCATTTTTAAGCATACTCTCAATCTCTTTGTTAACCTGTGCCAATTTTAAAGGGTTAAGACTGTATGGATGTTGTTTGATTGGAACAGCATTTCCCACATCTACATCGTGAATAGCCATTTTAGTACTTCCTACTTTATCTCTACAAACTTGCCCATGTGATATCAATAACTCATTCAGGTCAGTCCGTTTTCCCTCTGGAATGTAACTCAACAATTTATTCCAATTTTTAAGAACATCCTCATTTTCCAATTTAATTTGAGGTATGTCAAGTTCACAGTCATTTCGATTTGGTTCGTCACTTTGAGTTAGAATCATTAAAACCTCCTCCTTTTTTCTCCTTCCCTTTCAAAGTACCTTTTAAGCATATTCACATGACACACTCGGTCTGGTGTTTTTAACCACGTAATTCACCTCACTTAATTTCCTTTAAATCTGATAAGGTCCACAAAACCTTGCTTTTATAGGTTCACCTACCACTGGTAACAATACTAAACCTTTATCTCCACTGGCAAAACTACGAACTTTGGATTTCTTGTCCGCTACTCTTTTCATCTCATTTTGTGCAATTTTTAAATATTGTCCAGCCAATTCATCTGCTCTATTTAATCATTCCCTAAAATTTGACATTTAATCCAATAATTTAATTTCTGATTTCTCACTCACCAATTTTTCCTTAATCAATTTAAGTGGTCCTCTTACCTCATGGCCAAAAAATAGTTCAAAGGGACTAAGTTTGGTTGACTCATTAGGTGCATCCCTAATTGCAAACAGTACGAATGGAATTCCTTTGTCCCAATCCTCTGGATAATCTTGACAATAAGCCCTCAAGTTGTCTTTAATGTCTGATGCCACCTTTCTAACGCTCCCTGCGATTCTGGATGGTACGCAGTTGATTTAAATTGTTTTATTCCTAAGCTATCCATTACTTATTTGAATAACCTTGAGGTAAAATGTGATCCTTGATCCGATTGTATTTCTGTGGGTAGTTCATATCGAGTAAAGGATTTAAGTAACTCCTCCACAATCTTGTTAGCTGTAATATTACATACTGGAATGGTCTCTGGAAACCTAGTAGACACATCCATTATAGTCAAAAGATATTGATTCCCACGTTTTGTTTTAGGAAGCGGTCCTATGCAATCAATTAGGACCCTTGTAAAAAGTTCCTCAAATGGTGGAATGGGTATTAAGAGCGCTGGTTTTATCATTGCTTGAGGTTTCCCTATCACTTGACATGTGTGACATGATTGACAAAATTTAACTACATCTTTATGTAGTCCAGGCCAATAAAAAGTTTCTGGATTTTAGCTTGAGTTTTCCTTGTTCCCAAATGACCTCCCACTGGTACCTCATGTGCAACTCGCAACACCTCCTTTCTATACCCTACCGGCAATACTACTTGATGAACTTCTGCCCACTTTTCATCCGCCTGCGTATGTAAAGGTCTCCATTTTCTCATCAAGACATTACTTTTACAGTAATAACACTCTGGTATACACTCAGATTCCTCTTCCGTGTATCCTTTCTGATACATCCATTTTTATTTCTACATCTTTTTGTTGTAACTAAAAATATCCGCCTCATCCTCCACCTGTTCTTGTTCTTTTCCAACCATCTGATCAAAAATAATTTCTGATAATTGCACTTCAGCTTCATCTTCACTCTTTGATTTCTCCTCTTGTCTTAACCTGTGATTTTGCAACCTTGTTACTACACAATCCAGAAAAATCCCAGGATATTCGTCCTTCAACACTTCAGTTGTCTGATTTTCCACTGGCTTATCAACCACAGTAGGCATCACTCCCACCTGCGGTCCAGCTATATCATTACCCAAGATAAACTGTATTCCTGGACAAGATAGTTTCTCTATTACTCCTACTACCACTTCACCACTCTTCACTGGACTTTCCAACCTTACCTTATATAATTGAACACTACTCCTCTCACCCTGAATTCCACATATTACCACCTTTTCTGCCAACATTCTTCCCAAACTGCATAACTCCTAATCTCTTACCATGAAAGATTGACTAGCTCCCATATCTCTTAAAATTGTGACTTTGTTACCTGCTCCTCCTGATACACATGAGTAAACTTTACCCACACCAGAAAATTCTTTAAAGAGATCTGGCACCTTCTTATCAATCAACTCTTGATCAGGCTGTACAATCTTTTGCACCTCCTTTGCTTCACTTGGGCTTTCCGTTACCACTTTAACAAACCCCACTGTCTTATCCTGTTTTACCACATCAGCCTTCCCAGTGCTTTTCTTCAACCACAAACACTGTGACTTTATATGGCCTAGTTTATTACAGTGAAAACATTTGAAACTTTTCATTTCTTTTCCACCCTCCTGGATTTCTTTTTTAATCTGAGGTACACTCTCCCTTATTATCTCCCATCAGATCACCTTTACCTTTACCACTTGAGTATTTCTCATGTCCCCAGTTTCTATCCCTCACAGGCTGAAACTGATGTCAGAACCCAAACTTTCATTTATGAACTAATTCATAATCATCTGCCATTTCTGCTGCTAATCATGCAGTTTTAACCCTCTGCTCTTCCACATGAGTTCTCACTACATCAGGAATTGAACTTTTAAACTCCTCCAAAAATATAATTTCTCTGAGAGCTTCATACGTTTGGTCTATCTTCAAAGCCCTTATCCACCTATCAAAATTACTCTGTTTGATCCTTTCAAACTCCATGTATGTTTGGCCAAATTCTTTTCTTAAATTTCTAAACCTTTGTCTGTAGGCTTCAGGCACTAGTTCATATGCACCTAAGATGGATTTATTCACCTCCTCATATGACTCAGATACCTCCTCTGATAGTGATGCACACACATCACTAGCCCTACCTACCAGCTTTGTTTGCATCAGTAATATCCACATGTCCTGTGGCCATTTCATTTGTTTAGCTACCTTCTCAAATGAAATGAAAAAGGCTTCTACCTCCTTCTCATCAAACCTTGGCAATGCTTGGACATATTTAAATAGATCCCCATCAAGCCTTCGACTATGACCTCTTTCTCACTATCCTCATCACTATCTTCCAACTGTACGCTTCCCTTTATGCCTGCTAATTTTAACTGACTGTCATGTTTCATGGCCATATTCTGAAGTTCAACCTCTCCCTCTTTATCTTTTTCCCTGATCTGTATCTCCCTTTCTCTTTCTTTTACCTCTCTACCTCTTTCGTATTCAAGCTGCTTTAATTCATTCTCATGTTCCATTTGTTTAATTTGTAACTGAATTTTTGCCATTTCCAATGAGTCAAACTGTATCTCAGGCAATGTTGAATGCTTAGCCACCGCCATAATTACCTCATCTTTTCGTATTTTGTCAGGTAATGTTAATTGCAATGTTTTTGCCAAATCTAAAAGTCTGCTTTTAGTCTCTGTCCGTAAGGTATTGCCTGTGACCGTCTCCACCCCAAAAAACTTCTGAGCCTCTGAAAGAGCCATTGTCCATAACACACTCCCTACTTAAACTAGAATACCACACCTGAAAAGCAACCACAAAATGTTCACCCCTCACTGTCTTTAAGTTCACTAAGCCAATCCAATAGATAGACTTTTATCCCCCTCGATCACCCAATTTGTTATGGGCCAGGGTTTAGAAAACCCTAAAGTGTATCATGGAGTTCACCTGACCCACAACTTTTAATAGATTGTTGTATGGGGAGCACTCGGCCCACTCTACAGGTGGGTCGGAGAATCGCCGGGAGCAGGCGTGAATCCCGCCCCCGCCGGTTGCCGAAGTCTCCGGCACTGGATATTCGGCGGGGGCGGGAATCGCGGCGCGCCAGTTGGCGGGCCCCCCCGCTCGATTCTCCAGCCCGGATGGGCCAAAGTCCCGCCGATAAATTGCCTGTCCCGCCGGCGTAAATTAAATCACCTACCTTACCGGCGGGACAAGGCGGCGCGGGCAGGCTCCGGGGTCCTGCGGGGTGAGCTGACCCCGGGAGGTGCCCCCACGGTGGCCTGGCCCGCGATCGGGGCCCACCGATCCGCGGGCGGGCCTGTGCCGTGGGGGCACTCTTTCCCTTCCGCCTCCGCCATGGTCTCCACCATGGCAGAGGTGGAAGAGACTCCCTCCACTGCGCATGCGTGGGAAACTGTCGGCGGCCGCTGACGCTCCCGCGCATGCGCCGCCCGGAGATGTCATTTCCGCACCAGCTGGCGGGGCAACAAAGGACGTTTCCGCCAGCTGGCGGGGCGGAAATCCCTCCGGCGTCGGCCTAGCCCCTCAATGTTGGGGCTCAGCCCCCAAAGATGCGGAGCATTCCGCACCTTTGGGGCGGCACAATGCCCGTCTGATTGGCGCCGTTTTGGGCGCCAGTCGGCGGACATTGCGCCGTTTCCGGAGAGTTTCGCCCGTGATTCCCGGTCGTGGGGGCCGGAGAATCACAGAGGGCCGGAGCATCGTGGGCCAGGCCCACTACATGAATGCAAATGTGTATTAAGGCTCATTTGCATTATTTTACAACCCCCTGCTGGCGCGTGGTCATAGGCCTCGTTCCCGCCGGCAACAGGGTGTCAGAGCATCGCGATCGGGTCGGCGGCCGGCGTCGATTCAATCCTGCCACAACGCCTGATAATCCGTCCCATAGGGGAAAGCGATCCGGGCGTCTCAGGAGGGAGAATCCAGTCCAATGTGTTCACGGATGCAGGGTGAACTTGTATACAAATTGTATTCAAAACTAGATATTTTTGCAGGTGCAAACACTCTCCCATTCTGTACACAGAAGTGACAAGTGATGATTCAACTAACCACTGTCAAACTTACCACATACAATGACTCAGAGGTTCCATCCCTGGGATCCATTACATTTGAGTGTCACTACCACAACTCATCCTGGTCACACAAGATATTTTATACAGTGGATCGACTGTATAAATGTGAAGATCCCCACAACCGACATGCAGTCGATGAATTACCCAACCTCAACATTGGACAAAAAGTTTGAGTAAAACAACCAACTGATGGCACATGGGATCCAGAAGAAACAATTAGTATATGCCTAAAACTGGAACTGTATCAAGTACGAACACCAAATGGCTTTGTTGTGCGAAGGCACAGATGCCAAATCGGAACAGTACCAAATCAGAAACACCTAGTCACCTTATTGTCAGTCCGAGACACAATCCAAACACAACACCCCTCCAGACAACCAGCCAGGGAGGGAGGCAGGTCCAGAGGTGTCTGGTCCTTGAAGGAAGAGTACGCTCCATCAGAAAAAGACTTCCAATTAAAGCATCCTCCACTCCCCTACCTATTTGCCGGAGATTTGAAAACGTTACTGTTTCATATCCTGAGCTATCTAGCACCCGCTAGCCTAAAAAACTGAGTGGGAGCAGGAGAAGGTCCGTAACTGGTTGTTAGGGGTTTTAGGTCTGGCAAGTGTGGGCTTCCCCTCCTAGGCTCCCCCTTGCCCACTGTAAAATCACGTCTGGGTTGAGGCGGGTGAACAGGTCCCCCCCCCCCGCCGAACCCCCCCTCCCCCCCCCCCAACAATCTAAAACGCCACCATGTAAAATTCAGGCCAAATGCTGAGAATTGCTCATTATAGTCTGAGTGTGGTCTAAGACGGGTTCTTTATTGTAGCAGCATAACTTCTACTCCTTGTATTCCAATCCTCTGGATATAACGGCCAACATTCTGTTAACCTTATTGATTATTTTCTGCACCAGTTCATGACATTTGAATAATCTTGGACACAAGAATCTCTTTGGACCTCCACTGTTTCTAGCTTTTTCACAATTTAGCGAGTACCATCTTTTTTAGGCCCCAAGTGGATAACCTCCCTTTTGACTACTTTGAAATCCATTTGCCAACATTTTCCCAATGCATTTAATCTATTAATATCTCTTTGCAATTTTATGCTTCCATGTACACCGTTTCAAATGCCACCTATCTTTATGTCATTGACTGACTTGTATGAATGCCTTTCTATCCCACCATCTAAATTGTTCATATAATGCATAATTGAAACCCCAACATTGGCACTTCTGAGCAACCACCCACGACATGTCAATTCAACTACCTGGCTATTTGCCTTACTCTCTGTTGCCTGTCACTCAATAATTTCCATAGCCTGGCCAACACAGGAGCCTCCAACTTTCTGACGTTAAAGTTGCAGTAAACGGCACTTACAACGTTTAGAAATTGATACCCTGTTTTGACTTTCTGACGATGGTTTCCACTTTAAGACACACGCTCCAATGTGGTACCACACTGGGCAACAAGTTCAAACAGTCACTCCTGCGCATCGACCTTCTACACCTCTCATCTCCCTGACTCAGCGTACAGTACTTAGTTAGATACGTATTTTTAGCTTATTATGTAAATTTTTATATCAACATGATTGATGTTTACAACATGAATACCTTAATGCTGCTATATTACGTGTCTATAATTGATACAGAATTCTGGGTGATTTCGATGAAAATAGGGTATCAGGCCTTGGTTCAGGATCCAATCCACTATTTATAATGTTGTTCTAATGGCCGAATCAGTTCCGAGTTACCAAGTTTTGAATTTTCAGGAACCTATTGTGTCATAAGTCTGAGGACATGTAGGGTCTGGTTCAGCACAGTGGGCTAAGACAGCTGGCTTATAATGCAGAACAAGACCAGCAGCGCGGGTTCAATTCCCGTACCAGCCTCCCCGAACAGGCAATAAGTGATTATTAGTTTGATGAGATTCAACTTAAGTTGACAGTTCCTATGAAGAACTTTAACTGTCTTCTGGAAGCTCACAAAAATGATGCCTGGGATTCTCCATTCCAGAGCTCCTGCCAGCGGAGAATCGGGACTGGTCTCCACTAACTCTGGGAGCGGGGCCCAGGTCACTTCCTAACCATACAAATCTATGTATGGGGGAGAGCACATGGATTCCGACGGATTGCTGGTATTGGGCTGCTATTTTGAGCAGGTGACCCGATCACAAGGTCTGGCAACAGCCCCCCCCCCCTCCCTCTCATAATGCTAATTCTGCTCCCCCCCCCCCCCCCCGCTGTCAAGGAGGTGCATACCCCCCCCACCATTGAAATAATGGGTCTACACCCCACCACTGCATGTCCGCATGAGGGTGACCCGACCCCCACATCGGATACCCCCATCTGTCATTCCCATCAGAACCCCCATTAAACACCCCCATAAGTCACCCCATCAAGTACCACCATCAGATTCCCCCGATCAGAGACCTCCATCAGACAACCCTGCATGAAAGTTGAAAAGCAGCCCAGGCAGTCCAGTGAAACATCACTGCATTTTCACATACCTTTCATAACATCTGCTGCCTCACACAACAGTCTTTAAAGCAACAGCTGTTACAAGTCAGAGGTTTCCTTGAAAGCCAAATACACTTGAAAGGGCTTCAAACACCAAGACAGCCTGTGAAATGCAAAACTCCCATTCAATTTCAGGCAGCAATACATTTCACTAGCCAATGGTCCAGACACAGGTGCTTGGCAGATTATGTATTTATCTATCCCTTCACGCTTGAATGCATCTCCATTACCTTACATTAATGCTAACCATAATGTTTATAAACGCTCTCACAATGATTGACAGCTCCTCAACACATCAAAAGCAGGTAAGTGATTTCTGCTGTGAAAAAGAGGAAGTGTTTAGTTTTATGTTGTCTCTGATCACTCCAGTCATCAAGGACTGTTTGTTTCCAAGTAGAACTCTTGTCCCTTAAGGGTATAATCTGGGGCTGTATCACATTTTTTAAGACCTTTCACTAATTTCCTGCCTTTCAAATCATTTGCAAAGTTACCCAGCCCTCTTTGAATAGTCTTAGTGTACTGAAGCCAGCCTATCCCAAAAACAGAATCTGATAGCTATTTCATATTTCTCCCTGTTGAGTTGAACTTGATTATATTATAAACGCTATTAGATAATTGTTTGGCTGTTCACTAAATCTGATTCATTACTCATCACTAAATCTAATACCTCCTTCTCCCTGGATAATTCTGGGACATATTGTGACAGAAAACTATCCTGAACGCACCCTAGGAAATTCATGGCCTTTCTGACATGTGCCAATCTGCGTATCATAATCTATCCCCCTCTGTCTCACCCAGTCTCTGCATTTATACAATCAACCACGTCATAGCTACTACCAAGGCATGTACATATAACTTCTACTGAAGTCTTTTTTTTTCCAATTCAGGGGCAATTTAGCATGGCCAATCCACCTACCCTGCACATCGTTGGGTTGTCGGGGTGGGACCCACGCATATATCATAGAATCATAGAATTTACAGTTCAGAAGGAGGCCATTCGGCCCATCGAGTCTGCACCGGCTCTTTGAAAGAGCACCCTACCCAAGCCCACACCTCCACCCTATCCCCATAACCCAGTAACCCCACCCAACACTAAGGGCAATTTTAGACAGATCAGGTTCATAGATCATGGAATTTACAGTGCAGAAGGAGGCCATTCGGCCCATCAAGTCTGCACTGGCTCTTGGAAAGAACGCCCTACCCAAGCCAACACCTCCATCCTATCCCCATTACCCAGTTGCCCCACCTATTCCCATTACCCAGTCACTCCACCCAACACTAAGGGCAATTTTGGACACTAAGGGCAATTTAGCATGGCCAATCCACCTAACCTGCACATCTTTGGACTGTGGGAGGAAACCGGAGCACCCGGAGGAAACCCACGCACACACGGGGAGAACGTGCAGACTCCGCACATACAGTGACCCAAGCTGGGAATCGAACCTGGGACCCTGGAGCTGTGAAGCAATTGTGCTAACCACCATGCTACCATGCTGCCCTGGACCAAGCTGCCTTGGATCCTGAACCAAGGCCTGATACCCTATTTTCATCGAAATCACCCAGAATTCTGTATCAATTATAGACACGTAATATAGCAGCATTAAGGTATTCATGTTGTAAACATCAATCATGTTGAAATGCTATATGGGGAGAATTTGTAAACACCAGACAGTCAGTGACCCGGGACTGGGATAGAACCTGGGCCCTCGGCGCCGTGAGGCAGCAGTGCTAACCACAGCATCACCGTGCTGCCCCTTCTAAAGTCATACTATAACCTAGTCACCTTATCTAATTCATCCCACTCCGTTAAGCTCATTCAGAAATGTAAGAACTCACAACTATTTCTCATAGTGTGACACTCTTCCTGTGACTCCCTGTGCTTCTTCCTACCTTTTCCTGCCTCATCAAATGTGAACAACCTGTAGATGTGTTTTCATCTCAGAGACCATTTGCTTTCCACCCCTCAACACCCTCCCCCATTCACCCCCACGCACCCCCACACACATGCGCACTGCCCATACCCTTGTCCTGATAGAATCTCATTGACCAACTTTTCCTGTTCCCCCCAGGCATCAACTAGCCCGTCTTTTGTATGAGACCTACCCAACCAACTCCTGAACATCCTGGCGATCCCAATCTTTCATCATCAAATTATCCTCTGTCCAACAATACATTGACCTCCAGAGTCCCCTCCTCAAGAACATAGCCTCAATCCCATTGTTTT
The DNA here is from genome assembly GCF_047496885.1 of Scyliorhinus torazame. Taxonomy (NCBI): domain Eukaryota; kingdom Metazoa; phylum Chordata; class Chondrichthyes; order Carcharhiniformes; family Scyliorhinidae; genus Scyliorhinus; species Scyliorhinus torazame. The sequence continues at coordinate 76,672,751 of NC_092721.1, read as the reverse complement.
TTTCCTCCATTCCACTGTCAAATCTACAAATCTATTGTTACCCCTCAGCTTTCTGCCACCACCTGTACAAATGTATTTAAATCTCTTCTTCATTCCTGCTAATGCTCTTAAAAACGAGCGAAAACTTCACTTAGCCCAAGGCCGATGTGCTAAGATCAATTTCACCTTCCTAATGCAGTCTGAAACTTGTGAAACTTTATCATCTACTTCTATGGTTCCTTAAAAGAATTGAAATAAAATATTTGATGGTCAACATAAGACCATAAGACATAGGAGCAGAATTACGCCAGTCAGCCCATTGGGTCTGCTCTGCCATTCAATCATGGTTGATAGGTTTCTCATCCCCATTCTCCTGCCGTCTCCCATTAGCCCCTGATCCCCTTATTAATCAAGAACCTGTCTATCTCTGTCTTAAAGTCACTCAGTGATTTGGCCTCCACAGTCTTCTGCAGCAAAGAATTCTACAGATTCACCACCCTCCGGCTGAAGAAATTCCTCCTCATCTCTGTTTTAAAGGATCGTCCTTTCAGTCTGTGGCTATGCCTTTGGGTTCTCGTGTTTCCTACTAGTGGAAACATCCTCTCCACGTCCACTCTATCCAGACCTTGCAGTATTCTGTAAGTTTCAATCAGATCCCCCTTCATCCTTCCAAACTCCAATGAGTACAGGCCCAGAGTCTTCAAATGCTCCTCATATGACAAGCTCAGGGATCCTTCTTGTGAAACTCTTCGAGACCCTTTCCAAGGTCTTTGTGAGATACAGGGCCCAAAACTGCTCAAATCGAACTGGAAATGGGTATTATGCACTTGACCAACAGAGCTACATGGCAAAGCTGGAATACTATGTTGTGGAATATGTGTTTATGTACTGGAGTAGCTGTGGTATGCACTGGGAAAGGGATTCAATTTACTGAAGCAGGGACAGCAGTGTTAAGCATTGGTACCGGAGTGCTCTCGACAGAAGCAGGATCCTATGAACAGGTTTCATAGATTTCATAGAATTTACAGTGCAGAAGGAGGCCATTCGGCCCATCGAGTCTGCACCGGCTCTTGGAAAGAGCACCCTACCCAAGGTCAACAGCACCACCCTAGCCCCATAACCCAGTAAACCCACCCAACACTAAGGGCAATTTTGGACACTAAGGGCAATTTATCATAGCCAATCCACCTAACCTGCACATCTTTGGACTGTGGGAGGAAACCAGAGCACCCGGAGGAAACCCACACACACACGGGGAGGATGTGCAGACTCCGCACAGACAGTGACCCAAGCCGGAATCGAACCTGGGACCCTGGAGCTGTGAAGCAATTGTGCTATCCACAAGGCTACCGTGCTGCCCCTTGGTGTTATGTACCCAAGCGGGCCTGATATTCACCACAGGAACTATATGATTGTACTGGATCAGAAATGTTTTTTGCTGGAATGCGAATGTTATGCACTGAAGCAACAATGCTATGAACTCGTCAGAAGTGTTATATACTGGGGCAGGAGTGCTGGACACGACAACAGGGCTGTTAAATACTAGGACAGGGATTCACTGGATCATAGTAGGGCTGTTACAAACTAGTGCAAGAGTGATTATGTAGATGGAGGAATGCTATGTATTGCAGCGGATGTGTTACATACTAGAACATGGATTCTGTATACTGGAATCGAGGGTTAACTGTGGATCAAGTGTGTTATACTGGATCAAGCCACCCAGAATCGAATCATTAGCTCTGTTCTCTCTCCACAGATGCTGTCAGACCTGCTGAGATTGTGCAGCATTTTCTGTCCTCATATCCAAGAGTCCCTGCTGACTCCAAGTGGCCCGTAGCCATTTCACACTTGAATGAGAGTTAAATGGCTGCCGTCAGGACTTCTGCCCCTCACTCAGGAGGAAATCCCACATTAGAGAGCAGATCGTCCAGCAGCTCGCCAATCCCTGCAGCGACAAGAGCTACAGCGGACAGAAGAGGAAGAATAAGTGGACACTTGAAGCTAGATCTGGGCAACGGAGGTCAGGTAAGTTCAAGGGGTCCCAGGAGGGAGGCCAGGGATGTAGAGAGACCCAGAGGTGGTGGTGTTCTTTGCGTTGCTAAATTCAAGATGGTTGGTGCAGTGTTCACAAAGACCACAAAATAGCTTTAACTTGAACACAGCTATAAATTTATTAACACTACTTATTTAGATTCAACACTTACTCCTATATAATACACAATTAATAATTAACATATAATTTACACGCAACTACTATTAATCTCTAGAGTATTATAAACTATGATCTGCTCTCACTCACAGTATCTTTCCTTTAGTCTGTACTCTAGCTATCACCTTCACCTTTCTCCTCACAAGGCTTAGCATCAATGTCTTATGTACTTGTAACTTTAGCTGCCTCTGGTGGCTGATCTAGACATTTCATTAACCCTTATGGTTCTTACATTTATGATAATGCCACAGAGGCTACTAGACTTTAAGGGATGTGTGTGTGGGGGGTAGCTTCCATCAATTAGGGTCTTCTGATGGAGGTTCCCTTCCCAAAAGGTCTAACTCCGTTGATTCCCGCACAGGTTTATTCCCTCTGCCAATCATTGGCCACTTCAGGGCCTCTAGTTTGGCAAGGGTTCTAGCATAAAATCACTGCATGACCGTGACGGGCAGGAAGATAGAGGGAATCCTGTTCCTTCAATATCACACTCCCATCGTTCCCCTCCACCACTCCCTCCCCCTCCTCAAACCCATCTAAACACCTGCCGGCGGGACAGTGTAAAATTCTGGCCGATGTTTGGGAACCAGTGTGTTATGAACTGTATCAGAGATGTTATGAGCTGAAGAATGGGTGTAACATGCTGGGGAGGGGTACAATGTACTGGGAGAAGGACATTAGGTACTGGAGCAAGGCTGCTTCCTAATGCAGCAGATATGTGACTGTGCTGGATCAGGTACTGGAACAAGGAATATCAGGAATGCTTTGTAATGAGGCAGGAATTATATGTACTGGAGCAGGAATGCTATGTACAGGGATGGAGTTGTTATGTACTGGAGCAGGACTGTTATATACTGGCACAGGTGTGTGGTGTAGTGGAGCTGTAATGTTATGTTTTGAAATATGGATTCTACAATCTGGAGCAGGGGTGTCAGACTTTCAGAAGACTGATTATCTGAATTGTGGCAAAAACGTCTAGCAGTAAGGTACATATATGTTCTGCTATATGGATGGTGTGGAATATGTGCTGACTGCTCCTCGCAGCATCTTTCTTTCTTTTCTTTTTTTATAAATTTAGTGTACCCAACTTATTTAGCATGGCCAATCCACCTAGCCTGCACATTTTTGGGTTGTGGGGGCGAAACCCACGCAAACACGGGGAGAATGTGCAAACTCCACACGGACAGTGACCCAGAGCCGGGATCGAACCTGGGATCTCAGCGCCGTGAGGCTGCAGGGCTAACCCACTGTGCCACCGTGCTGCCAATTACCTCGCAGCATCTTGATCATCATCGTCATTGTCCATCACCACATGTATATTTCTCCCATAGAATCTGATTGCTCAGAGACTGCATGCTTGCAGTTTGTTCGAGTCTTTGCAGATTTCAGGGAGCACCTCAGACTTTGCTCCTTTGCATTGCTGTTGCCAGGCACTTCTCTTGTCTCATGTTTTGTTGAAATCACAAAGTGCTGGGCAACTCCTTAGTGCATCTAGATGTCTGAACCTTTCACATGCCTTCCGGTGGTTGTCCCTTGCCTCACTCGAGGCCCTTTATTGTCCAGCAGACTGCATCTGCTGGAGAAGATACATTTAATTACTGATTCGACGATTCTCTCTGCCTGCTCTATTGCTGTTCGATCATGGTCGGCAGCCTTTTCTATGCACCGACTAATAAAATGATTGATGGATTTCTTAGGCTGATGGCAGAATGACACTGTACACTGCTGTTGCAGCATTTGGGATGGGTGATGCTGTTGCTGCCCCTGCACACGTATCTGAATCTCGCCCATGATGCAAAGTTGAGGTGAGAACACATCCCGTAAAGCAGAATGAATAATAATAATCTTTTATTGCCACAAGTATGAAGTTACTGTGAAAAATAGTGTTGAAGACCTTTCCAGCTTTTATCAACTCTGGATTTGGCCTGTCGTTTTTGCAACTTTACTCGGCTCACTTCTCCACAACTGTTCTCTGCTTTCCCTTGCCCACAGTCAATACACCCTGCGTCCTAGCTGCTCGCCTTTCCTGACTGTCGCTGCCGGTTGAACTCACAAACTGTGCAATCGTCCCTCTTTTAGAAACCTTTTTAGAACTGCATCCTTTATCTACAGGGAAGGCAGTGGTGTGATGGTATTGTCACTGGACCAGTGATCCAGAGACCCAGGGTGAAGCTTTGGGGAGCCTGGTTTGAATTCCGCCAGATGGTGAAATTTGAATTCAATACTTAAAAGAATCTGGAATTAAAAGTCTAATGATGACCATAAAAACATTGTTGATTGTCGTAAAAATCTATGTGGTTCACTAATGTCCATTAGGAAAGGAAATTTGCCGTCCTTAGCCTGGTTTGATCTATATGTGATACCAGACCCACAGTTAACTCATAACTGCCCTCTGAAATGCCCTAGCAAGCTACTCAGTTCATAGGGCAGCACGGTAGCATAGTGGATAGCACAATTGCTTCACAGCTCCAGGGTCCCTGGTTCGATTCCTGGCTTGGGTCACTGTCTGTGCGGAGTATGCACGTCCTCCCCGTGTGTGCGTGGGTTTCCTCCGGGTGCTCCGGTTTCCTCCCACAGTCCAAAGATGTGCAGGTTAGGTGGATTGGCCATGTTAAATTGTCCTTAGTGTCCAAAATTGCCCTTAGTGTTGGGTGTGATTACTGGGTTAAGGGATTATGGGGATAGGGTGGAGGTGTGGGCTTCGGTAGGGTGCTCTTTCCAAGAGCCGGTGCAGACTCGATGGGCCGAATGGCCTCCTTCTCCACTGTAAATTCTATAAGGGCAATTAGGGATAAGCAATAAATGCTGCCCCAACCAGTGATGCCCAGATCCCATGAGTGAATAATTAAAAAAATGATATTGCCCGTCTTTTTACCAAAATGTATCTGACACAATTAACTTTGGAGATCATGTGACTTCCTGGCCCGAGGTTTCAGCAAACCCCGGAGGCATCGTGACTCCCTGGACAATGGAATCAGAATGCGTGCTGATCTAGCTAGAGAACGGGCCTTTAAAACTCACAGTCAAGGTATGGATTGTTGTGTTATGTACTCTGGTCTAACACTGGCTGCAACTGGATGCAGCTTAGATCAGAAAGATACTCCAGACCTTCAAGTTCAATCAGGTTTATTGGACTAATCTCTGCTAACTTAAGTGTGGTTACTCTGTCTGACTGAACCAGACTAGCTCTTAGCCACGTGGTGGAGGTGTGAGATTGTAACAACACCTTGACTGACTCTCTAGATGTTCATCAGTGGAAAGAGGCGGAGTTTGAGTGCCTCGTGTCGTTTATTGTCAGATCCCACCCCTGAGTTCCTGCCTGCTTATTGGTCATGTCCTGTTCTCTGTATCCATTAGCTGCTTGTCTGTATATCATTGTGTGTGTCTGCATATCATGACGTGGATAGCAAGGGAGTAGGAATTGTTGTTTTGCTATGTTATGTTAGTAAAATGGTCATTTGTATGTAGTTTTCAGCCTGTAAATAAATAGTTGTTATTTTCATCCACTGGTGATCGCCTGTCTTTTTCGTTATTACAGTATTATATCTTAATTCTATGCTGAATCTTTCATCTACCACATGTTCACCCATTCCACCAGTCTGCCGATCCTCCTCGCGGTTCACATTATTTTTGTATCACCTACTAATTTTCAAATTGTGCTCTGTACATCCAAGTTTTAGGTTATTAATATGGTATCTTAGTACTGTCCCCTGGGGAACCCTACAATATACCTTCCTCCAGTCCGAAAATGGTTGTTTACCAATTCTCTTTAATGAAGCTCAGCTAATTTTGTTTCCATGCTGCCACTAACCCTTTTATTCCATCGGCTTTACATTTGGGTCTCCCATGTGCATTTCATTAAATGCCTTTTGGAAGTTCATGTACACATCAACCACCTGATCCTGGCAACCCATTCCGATATGTCATTAAAAAACGTTCGTTAAACATAGTTTGCCTTCAACAAATCCATGCTAGCTTTACTCAATTGATCCTCATTTGTAGAATTGACTGAATTTTCTGATGGATTATCGTTTCCAAAGCTTTCCCACTGGCAAGGTTCAACTGTCTGCCCTGTAATTGTTGGGTTTGTCCTTGCACACATTTATCTTTGTTTAACATTTGGAATTCTCCAGTCCTCTGGCACCGCCCCTGTATTTAAGCAACATTGGAAAATTATGATTGGTGGCTCCACAATTTCCACCCTTACGTCCTTCAGTATCATCAAATGCATCTCATCCTGCCCTGGTGAATTATAAACTTTAAGTACACCCAGTCTTTCTAAAATCTCTGCTTTATCAATTTTAACCCACCAATGTCTCAACAATCTCCTCTTTTACTGTGACTGGCAGCATCTACTTAAGAACATGCAGCAGTGGGCTATCTGGCCCATTGGGACTTCTCCACCATTCAATAAGATCAAGGCTGAACTGGCTCTGGCCTTAGCTCTACTTTGCTGTCTGTCCTGCTTAACCCGTGGCTCCAATGTAAATCAAAAAATCTGTCTAACACAACCTTGAACATATTCCATGACCCAGTCTCCACTGCCCTCTGTGGGAAACAAATCCCAAAGACCCTCTGAGAGAATCACTACAGTGAAGAAGGAGACCATTTGGCCCATCGAGTCTGCACCCACCCTGCACCATACTTAAGCCCATACTCCTACCCTATCCCCATTACCCAGTAACCCCAGCTAATCATTTTGGACATGAAAGGGCAATTTAGCATGGCCAATCCACCTAGCCTGCACATCTCCGGACTGTGGGAGGAAACCAGAGCACCCAAAGGAAATCCACATAGACATGGGGAGAACGTAGAAACTCCACACAGACAGTCGCCTGAGATTGGAATTGAACCTGCATCACTGGTGCTGTGAGGCAGCAGTGTTAACCACTGTGCCATCAGAAGTTCCTCTTTCACTCTCTTAAAATGAGATTGTGGAGTACTTGGAAGTGCATGATAAAATAGGACTGAGTCAGCACGGCTTTATCAAGGGGAGATCATGTCTGACAAATTTGTTAGAATTCTTTGAAGAGGTAACAAGGAAGTGAGACAAAGGAGAACCAGTGGATGTGATCTATTTAGATTTCCAGAAAACCTTTGACAAGGTGCCATATAGGAGGCTGTTAAATATGTTAAGAGCCCTGGTGCTAAGGGTGAGATACTGGCAGGGATAGCGGATTGGCTGACTGGCAGAAGGAAGAGAGTGGGGATAAATGGACTTTTCTCAGCATGGCAGCCAGTGGCTAGTGGTATGCCTCAGAGGTCGATGTTGGGATCACAACCTTTCAAAATATACACAAATGATCTGGAAGAAGGAACTGAGGGCACTGTTGCTAATTCTGCAATTGATAAAAAGATATGCAGAGGGACAGGTCGTATTGAGGAAACAGGGAGGTTGCGGAAGGACTTGGACCGGCTAGGAGAGTGGGAAAAGAAGTGGCAGATGGAATGCAATGTGGAAAAGTGTGAGCACATTGGTAGGAAGAATAGAGTCATAGCTATTTTCTAAATGGGAAAAGGCTTAGGAAATCAGAAGCACAAAGAGACTTAGGAGTCCTAGTTTAAGATTCTCTTAAGGTTATCTTGCAAGTTCAGTCAGCAGTTAGGAAGGCAAGTGCAATGTTAGCGTTCATGTTGGGAGGACTAGAATACAAGAGCAGTGATGTACTTCTGAGGCTGTACCCCATTTGGAGCATTGTGAGCAGTTTTGGGCCCTGTATCTAAGGAAAGATGTGCTGGCCATGTAATGGGTCCAGAGGAGGTTCACAAGAATGATCCCTGGAATGAACAGCTTGCCATATGAGGAGAAGTTGAGAACTCTGGGTCTGTAATTATTGGAGTTTAAAAGGATGAGGGGGATCTTATTGAAACTTACAGGATACTGAGAGGTCGAGACAGAGAGGATGTGGCGAAGATGTTTCGACTAGTATGAAAAACTAGAACCAGAGGGCACAGCCTCAGTCTGAAGGGACGATCGTTTAAAACTGAGATGAGGAGGAATTTCATCAGCCGGAGGGTGTTGAATCCATGGACCGCAGATGGTGTGGAGGCCAAATCACTGAGTGACTTTAGGACATAGATAGATAGGTTTTTGATTAATAAGGGCATCAGTGGTTATGGGGAGAAGGCAGGAGAATGAGGATGAGAAACATATCAGCCATGACTGAATGGCGGAGCAGACTCAATGGGCCGAATGGCCTAATTCTGCTCCTATGTCTTTTGGTCTAATGGGAGACACCTTTCTTTAAACTGTACTTCTTAATTCTAGATGCCCCCAAACCAAAATCATCCTCTCAGCATGTACCCTGTCAAGCCACTTAAGAATCTTGTTTCACCTCATACATCTTGCATAAGTACCAGGCAATGACCATCTATAAAATTGGATAAGTAACCATCCTGGTTATCCGGACTCTCTCTTTCCTGTTAGTTAGCTGATCTTCTAGCTATGCTGCGATTTTACCCCCCACATCATGAGCTATTCGCTTGTGAAAAAAACCTTTATATGGAATCTGATTGAATATCTTTTGGATATCCATTACACCACCTCTGTTGCTACCCCTTGATGCACCCTGTTTGTTACACCCTCAAATAACACTAATAGATTTGTCAATCATGAATTTCCTTTCACAGAACCATGCTGACTCTTTGCACCCAAAGCTGTCTTCTGTTGCAAGCTGCAAAGTGTATAGAACATAGAACATAGAACATTACAGCGCAGTACAGGCCCTTCGGCCCTCGATGTTGCGTCGACCTGTGAAACCACTCTAAATAGTTCTACACTATTCCCTTATTGTCCATATGTCTATCCAATGACTATTTGAATGTCCTTAGTGTTGGCGAGTCCACTACTGTTGCAGGCAGGGCATTCCACACCCTTACTACTCTCTGAGTAATGAACCTACCTCTGACATCTGTCTCATATCTATCTCCCCTCAATTTAAAGGTATGTCCCCTCATGCTAGACATCACTATCCGAGGAAAAAGGCTCTCACTGTCCACCCTATCCAATCCTCTGATCATCTTGTATGCCTTAATTAAGTCACCTCTTAACCTTCTTCTCCCTAACGAAAACAGCCTCAAGTCCTTCAGCCTTTCCTCATAAGATCTTCCCTCCATACCAGGCAACATTCTGGTAAATCTCCTCTGCACCCTTTCCAATGCTTCCACATCCTTCCTATAATGCAGCGACCAGAATTGCACGCAATACTCCAAATGCGGCCGCACCAGAGTGTTGTATAGCTGCAACATGACCTCATGGCTCCTAAACTCAATCCCTCTACCAATAAAAACTAACACACCGTACGCCTTCTTAACAACCCTCTCAACCTGGGTGGCAACTTTCAGGGATCTATGTACATGGACACCGAGATCTCTCTGCTCATCCACACTGCCAAGAATCTTACCATTAGCCCAGTACTCTGTCTTCCTGTTATTCCTTCCAAACTGAATCACCTCACACTTTTCTGCATTAAACTCCATTTGCCACCTCTCAGCCCAGCCCTGCAGCTTATCTATGTCCCTCTGTAACTTGTAACATCCTTCCGCACTGTCCACAACTCCACCTACTTTTAGTGTCATCTGCAAATTTACTCACCCATCCTTCTACGCCCTCATCCAGCTCATTTATAAAAATGACAAACAGCAGTGGCCCCAAAACAGATCCTTGTAGTATACCACTAGTAACTGGACTCCAGTCTGAACATTTCCCATCAACCACCACCCTTTGTCTTCTTCCAGCTAACCAATTTCTGATCCAAACTGCTAAATCACCCTGAATCCCATGCCTCCGTATTTTCTGCAGACGCCTACCATGGTATGTTGGCCGCAATCTTGTGTTCTTAAAAAATAATTGAGGAACGGGACTATTTCTGGGTTTTGAACCCACACTGGTTGTCAAGGCACCCGACTTGGAGATCTTCCCAGGGGCAGCAATTTCAGAGGTCACTTCCAGGTCCAGTTCCCAATTAAGGATGGTGGGCAGGTACCTGAGGCTTCAGAGTGCCTGTCAATCAGAGGGCTTTCAGCCTTTAAATGATCTAGCCCCAGCCAGAGGAGGATACTATTGCTGCAGCACGGGGACCATAAGGGCACTTCCATCTTGATGCAGCCTCTGAAGAGGCATTTAATTCAATTTAACCTATTTGATAAATGGTGGCTACAGCTTCCAGGCCATACGAGGCTTTAGCTGTGACCTATTGACGGCTGCGGCTCTGTTACGGAGGATGACCTCTGTAAGGAAACCTGCCCTGGACAACAGCTGGCAAACTACCTCCAGGAACCTGACAGCCTTGAGCCTCAGTTGGGGTGGGGGGCTCCTTCGCTTCTCCCATCATCCACAATCTGCCATAAATGAACAGTTACTTGTACAGATTGGCGATCCGCTGCTGTCGGACAGGTAGCCATTGATGGTGATGACCCGCCCGCAAGGCAATCGCCAAGTCAAGGAACAGTTCAACCCACTGACCCAATGCCAGGTTCTACAGATTTTTTCCAGTCCTGCCTTCAACCCTGCCCCTGCAGAAAAGGAAAGATTCTGCAATTGTTATCGAGATGGGCAGACTAAATGTAATAAAAGTATCCCAAAGGCCACCTTGCAATCTTACAAAATTAGCCTCAGGACACAGCCATTGTCTGTTGGATCACTTTGAATTAATTTGACGGTGAGAGGTAGCAATATTTCAATGCCAAACACCAAAGACAGAAGGCAACTCATCTGTCCACCCCCTCCCCCTCCTCACTAGACTTTCATTACAATACATGGAATCCTATATGTGTATCCAGGACATAGCTCTTCTCTCGTCAGTGTCCTCACAACAATTGAGACTGATCTGTCTACTCAATAGGAGACTCCTCTCTGACTAATGAATGTTCCCCAGATTATTTGCAAGCTGCTCTTCACAGTGTGACAAAACTCTGCCAGGTTTATGAGCGAAAGCAATGAGATAAATAAAGACATTCAAAGATACCCAGAATAAGCATATGAATGATACAAATTAAATGATCTGGGGTGAATCGAGTGAATGATGGAAAGACAAGATGCAACTAAACAAGGTATTATAATACAAGACAAACATATGAGACACATAGACAGTGAATTAAGAGACAGCAAAATATACTTGTTTGGCAAGGGGGCAAAGGTAAGAGAGAGTTTAAATTTCCATGGAATTATTAGCAAAAAGGTAGAAAACCTAGTCCATAAAATAGTATAAGAGGAAATGGATTAATCACTCGTAGTATTATGGGGCGAGTGCAGAAATTATAGCTTCTATAAGAACCCCTCGTTCAACAGAAGTGAAGATCAGATAAGGTCAGCATGCCCAATTCACCACAATCCCAATTTTAAAATCATTAAAATTAATAGCCGAAACATTGGGAGGGCTGCAAATTGGATATGCTGACCTCTATGTCGCTTTGTCCAATCTGCTCCTTTATTCAAAGAGAGGTTCCTTGGCAGAAACACCATCCCATCAAATTTACCCTGTTGTAACAAGCGGAAAGAAAGCTTAAACAGAAAGTCAGTGCAGCTAAATACAAAGGCATGGTGTGCAAGCACAAAGCAAAAGACACAAAGGTACTATGTGCAGGGTTACAGGGAAAAGGCAGGGGAATGATATTAATTCATGATGCTCGTTTGGAGTGCTGGTGCAGACACGATAGGTGGAATTCTCCCCAAACATTTCCAAGTCACGTGGTCTCCGGTGGGAAACGAGGTACGATTCCCGTCAGGTAGTTACGCACGATCCAGATTGCAATCCAATCACACTTCAACATTTTTCTGGAAGGGGGGCAAGTTTTCCACTGTCACTGAGAGGAGCGAGTCTTAAACACCACAGCAAGATCGGCTTCACAGAGATCGGATTGTTCTTTTTTTTATGAATTTAGAGTACCCAATTCATTTTTTCCAATTAAGCGTGGCACATTTTTGGGTTGTGGGGGCGAAACCCACGCAAACACAGGGAGAATGTGCAAACACCACATGGACAGTGACCCAGAGCCGGGATCGAACCTGGGACCTCGGCGCCGTGAGGACACAGTGCTGACCCACTGCGCCACCGTGCTGCCTGGATTGTTCTTTTTAAAGGGGCCCCGATCTCTAAATGTCAGTCAAGGGCCCTAGCCCATGCCCCCAACATCGCGGGCATCTAGATTTCAGTGCCCCCCCCCAGCACCATCCTCGCCAGCATCAACTTCCTCTCACTTCACACTCCACCCACCCCCCCACCTCACCTTCAAGGAACGTTGACATCGGAACCATCCAAAACTTTCAGGCCCTGCCCCATTCTCATAAGCAAAGTTCTTCCCCTTCTAGCCTGCATCAGGCCCTCCCCACATCACCTGCACCAACAGCATCACCTCCCTGCCAGGTGAGCGATGCCTGTACCAGCAGCACCACCTCCCTCCAGGTGAGCGACGCCACCGAATGCCCCCCTTCATATTACCCCTTTTATGCTCCCCCTACTCCATGTTCAAAGTCAATTCCCCCTTCATGGCCCTCCCCCCTTCAAATCCACGCCCCATTCATGGCCCCACACATTGGCACTGCCCCTGGTAACAAGGGGCTCCAATGGCCTCCAAGCCGCTACCCCACCCCGCCCCCCCCTCTGGGGCTGATCATCATGTCTAGTCTCCGGTGGTGGAGACCAGTTGTATTCCCTGCCGGCTTCAGTTGCACCAGCAGGAGGGGGAGACGACTGGGAGGTGTGAGAATCTGGCTTTAAACTGACCAATGCTAATTTGGTTGTGAATCAGGGGCGAGATTCTCCGACCACCCGCCGGGTCGGAGAATCGCCGGGTCCTGGCGTGAATCCCGCCCCCGCCGGTTGCCGAAGTCTCCGGCACCGGAGATTCAGCGGGGGCGGGAATCGTGCTGCGCCGGTTGGCGGGCCCACCCGGGCGATTCTCCGGCCCGGATGGGCCGAAGTCCTGCCGCTAAAATGCCTGTCCCGCCGGCGTAAATTAAGCCACCTACCTTGCCGGCGGGACAAGACGGCGCGGGCGGGCTCTGGGTTCCTGGGGGGGGCGCGGGGCGATCTGGCCCCAGGGGGTGCCCCCACGGTGGTCTGGCCCGCGATCAGGGCCCACCGATCTGCGGGCGGGCCTGTGCCATGGGGGCACTCTTTCCCTTCCGCCTCCGCCACGGTCTCCACCATGGCGGACGCAGAAGAGACTCCCTCCACTGCGCATGCGTGGGAAGCTGTCAGCGGCCGCTGACGCTCCCGCGCATGCGCCGCCCGGAGATGCCATTTCCGTGCCAGCTGGCAGGGCACCAAAGGCCTTTTCCGCCAGGTGGCTGGGCGGAAATTCATCCGGTGCCGACCTAGCCCCTCAAGGTTGGGGCTCGGCCCCCAAAGATGCGGAGCATTCCGCACCTTTGGGGCGGCGCGATACCCGTCTGATTTGCGCCGTTTTGGGTGCCAGTCGGCGGACATCGTGCCGTTTCCGGAGAATTTCGCCCCAGGTTCTATCAACTGCAGAGAACCAGGTGCATCATGCCCTGTTTGACACATGGCGGAAACGAGGGGCGCGGTTCTCCCAGCCCCGCGCCGGGCCGGAGAATCGGTGCAACCGTGCCACGCCGCCTTGACGCTGGCGCGTGATTCTCCGAGGTGCGGAGAATCGGCGCCATTTGCGCCGGCGTGTTTGGCATGGCGCCAGTCGCGGGTCGCTATTCACGTCCGGGGCGCCGATTCTCTGGCCTGCATGGGCCGGGCGGCCGCGCGGAAACAGCAGAGTCCTGCTGGCGCTATTCACGCTTGCGCGCAGCCGGCGGGAACTCTGCACGTAGGGTCGGATGCAGCCTGTTGGGCAGGGAAAAGCGCTCCTTCACCGGGGGGGGGTGGAGGGGCCTCCGATGGGGTCTGGCCCGCGATCGGGGCCCACCAATCGGCGGGCCGTCCTCTCCCACCCCCCCAGGCTTACTTTGTTGCACGGCCGGCCCCTGAACCCCCACGCCATGTTGCGTCGGGGTAGGCGCGCTGAAGAAGTCCCCCGCGCATGCGTGGGTTTGCGTGGCGCCCATTCGGCATGAACTGCCCATTCCAGCGCCGAGCTGGCCCCCTATGGGGGCCAGAATCAGTAATCCCCGCGCCCGTTTCATGCCATCGTGAAACGCAACAGCATTCACCACGGTGCGAACACTTAGCGAGGGATTCTCCGTAGAATGGGATTCTCCGACCTCCCGCTGGGTCGGAGAATCGCCGGGGGCTGCCGTGAATCCCACTCCCGGCAGTTGCCGAATTCTCCGGCACCGGGTATTCGGCGGGGGCGGGAATCACGCCGTGCCGGTCGGCGGACCCCCCCTCCCCCCGGCAATTCTCTGGCCCGCAATGGGCCGAAGTCCTGCTGCTGGAATGCCTGTCCCGCCGGCGAGAATCAAACCACCTCTCTTCCCGTGGGACTAGGCAGCGCGGACGGGCTCCGGGGTCCGGGGGGGGGGGGGCAACCTGACCCCGGGAGGGTGCCCCCACGGTGGCCTGGCCCGCGATCGGGGCCCAATGGATCCGCGGGCGGGCCTACGCCGTGGGGGCACTCTTTTCCCTCCGCCTCGGCCTCAGTCTTCACCATAGCCGACGCGTAAGAGACACCCCTCCCTGCGCATGAACGGGGATGACGTCAGCAGCCGCTGATGCTCCCGCGCATGCGCGGACATCCGCAGACCGGCAAAGTCCTTTTGGCCCCGGCTGGAGTGGTGCCAAAGGCCTTTCCCGCCGGTCAGCGGCGCGCCAACCACTCCGGCGCGGGCCAAGCCCCTCAAGGTGAGGGCTTGGTCCCTAAAGGTGCGGTGAAATCCGCACTTTTGGGGCTGCCCGACGTTGGAGTGGTTCACACCACTCCATCCCGCCGGGAACCCAGCCCCGCCGGGCAGGGGAGAATCCCGGCTGAGTGGGATGTGCGCCAGGTGCAATGTAACTTGTGAATCGCCCATGATGGGTCAAATGGCCTCCATCTGAAGCATAACAATTCTTTGATTCCGAGATAGAAGTTTTTACATTACTGCCAGTGCTATCTGGGACATTAAAATGATGTCCAGCATAAGCAATATCAATAGAAGCTTATTAAACTTGTTATAGAGCAGGAAATTACATTTGCAAATGTAAAGTAGGCTTTCTGTGTAAGAGGAGCTTGTGGAAAATAAGTTATCTCTCAGCATAATCAACAAAGCTGTTGGTGTAAAATATAGAAACAGTAATTTGGACTTTATTTTGAATTAGATTTTGAGAAGCTAATATTTAGGGTAACACATGTCACTCTTGTTCAGGTGCAGCTTCATATTGGTCGTCATTGTATGTCTCATTTTCTATGTGGTAATTTAAGTGTCAAGTACTGGTAAAACTGCTCAGTTGTGGAATGCATTCAAATGTCCAGACACACAAGCACTTTCCTACAGCTGACTGCTTTTTCACTTCTCAGGTCCATGGGCATTGGACAGAACTGGCTGGATAATGGACAGAAGAGAAGAGAGTAAAGTTACAATCAGGATATGTGCTTTAGGCAATATAGGTAAAGGGAAAGCAAGAAGTAATTAAACCATAAGAGAGAAATAAGAAACTTGTGAGTAAAACATTGAAGCTAAAGGACAGGTTAAGGTGTGTAGCCCAAATAAATGTTCTTTATACAAATTCACAAAGTATAAGGTACAAACTGCAGGTTCACATTCAACTAAGATATGAATTGGTAGCCTTTATATGCAGGCTCCCCGAAAGCTGGAAAACACCACCAAAGCTGGGACCTTCACTCTGCTGGTTTTCAACGAACAGACAAGCATCCCAATGGCTGGAGCCCTCTCCCCCCCAGCTCCCAACCCCTCTGCCCAGAGAGCTGTGGCCTCCTGCAGGCCCCTAACACTCCGTCCACCACCACCCCCACCCCCACCTCTACAGTCGCCCCACACTCCTAAAAATCAACTCCCACAGCCTAACAGTCACTAATACTGCTCTTTTAAATTTACTTGTAGGTATAGAAATCCTCCAATCTCTGATGGAAGACCGCGATCTGGAAAGGACCCTGCGGACCCCAACACACAGACCCAGCCACTGCCTCATCCGCAACCGCGACCCCAGAGACGTCATCCAGTTACCGGCCTTCGACCCATTCACGGCGGAGCGTGGTCTGGACATGCACCGACCTGTGAAGCCAAACCGCAGCCCGACAGCGACCCGGAACGCTCAACCGTGCAGACCCACCTACCGATGCAGGAACCACAAGCAAGGCAACAAATCCTCCATCCACACACCGACCAGAGTGAAGAACCTCATTGGACACAACTATACCCTTACCACATACTCTCACCGTCTCCCAGGCTCGAAAAGGAGCAGTCACTTCCAGGAAGCGTAGAAAACGTGCAGGCCTGCAGGTGAGAGTGAAACAACGAAGGCCCCAAAGCCCCTCTGCCTAGCTTACTCCCAGCTAATGTCCAATCTCTGGAAAACAAGCCAGACGAACTTAAAGCCAGACTCACTTTTCAAAGAGAACTGAGGGCCTGCTGTGTGCTCTGCTTCACTGAGACATGGCTCACTCCTGCTTCACTGTGCCTGACAACCAGAGGGCATCTCAATCCATCAAATGGACCTTACGGCGGCCTCAGGCAAGGCTAGGGGATGTGGGGTCTGTCTCCTAATCAACACTTCCTGGTGCCTAGATGTAGCAACACTAGCTATTTTCTGCTCCCCGGACCGAGAATACTAGACACTAAAACAGCACACTTACTACCTTCTGCGGGAGTTCAGCTCTGTTATCCTGATGGCAGCTTAAATCCCAACCCATGCGGACGTGAAAATCACGCTGGACGGAATATACACCACCACAAATAGCCTTGGTACAAAACATCCCGAGGCCTTGTTCATCGTTGCCGAGGACTTCCATCAGGCCAAGCTCAAGAGCGTACTACCAAGTTACCACCTGTTCCACCAGAGGCCCAAACATCCTGGACCAATGCTGCACGAATATTAAACATTCCTACTGCTCTATCACTCACCCACACTTTGGCAAATCTGACCACAAGGCTGTGCTCCTGCTCACGGCTTATAAGCAAAAACTGAAGCGGGAGAATCGTCAGGGAAAGTCGTGCAATGTGGGCCTGAGGAATCAGATGATCTCCTACGGGACTGCTTAAAGTCAGTGGACTGGTCAGTATTTAAAAACTCTGCGACCAGCCTGAATGAAGCACGCCATTACAGTAACTGACTTCATTAGAGGCTGGTTTAGCTCAGTGGGACAGACAGCTGGTTTGTAATGCAGAACAATGCCAGCAGGGCGGGTTCAATTCCCATACCAGCTTAGCCGAACAGGCGCCGGAATGTGGCGACCTGAATGTCCCGATTTTCCAGGTACCTCGCTGGTGATGTAATGGCAATCCCACCACGGAAGGTCAGGAACCTCATCTAAATACATCAGCATATCACTAGTGATCCCTCCAGTCAGGACTTCTACTCTCATTGAATATTCATTAGACACTGGCTTGACATCATGTTGGTGCAATTTACAATGTATACAATGCTATTTAAGAACAAGTATCTGGTGACTCATCTCTGAAGGGGATACCGGCGGTGAGCACTCAGGTCGCCATCACCACCCAGGGTATCAATTGCAGAGGAGCATAAAAGAGCACGCAAGGGACCCAGATAAGTGCAACTCACGGCTGGGGACTGGGTTCAGTCGAGGAGCCAGAGGGAGAGATTGCCCTCACACTTCATGGCTGTGAGCCTCGAGGTTTAAAGGGGTTTGGGGTCTGGTTTTCAGGTAGCACATTTGATGTCCTCCTTGCTGGGCCTGTGGCGATTTCGCTGCTGAGGGATTGTTCTCCAGAGTGGCAGCTGGAAAGTGGGTGGGAGCAGGTGAATTTGTAGGTTCCACATATGGAGTGACTGTGAGGTCCCTGTTTGGGGTCCTGTGAGATGCCAGGCCTCTTGGGAAGAAAAGTGGACTTTAACAAGGGGTGGTTTGCAACCTCATGAGTGCTGAAGACCCTCACATAGGACAGAGGACAAGTGTGGCTAGAATGAACCTCCATACTCAGGTTACATTTTGAAATCTGAGGGCATGGGATGCCTGGAAGATCAAGGCCTTTGGTTACAGAGGCTAGGTTATGAGGGATTAGCATATGGGTGGCTGGCTGTTCAGGTTTGGAGGCTCATTTAATCTGAAGCCCCTGAGAGCTGGGGGAATGAGTGTCCTCTCTAAAGGTGAAATGACGTCAAATGTCAGTCTTCACATGCATCAGGTGTGCCTCACGTACCACATGGGGAAGCCAGTTGCCGAATCAGCTTTCTGACCATTCCTTGATGAGTCCATAAGACCATAAGACATAGGAGCAGAATTAGGCCACTCGGCCCATCGAGTCTGCTCTGCCATTCAATCATGGCTGTTATTTTTCTTATCCCCATTCTCCTGCCATCTCCCCATAACCCCTGATCCCCTTATTGATCAAGAACCTATCGATCTCTGTCTTAAAGACACTCAGTGATTTGTCCTCCACAGCCTTCTGCAGCAAAGAGTTCCACAGATTCACCACCCTCTGGCTGTAGAAATTCCTCCAATTGTGCCAATATAATCAACATTACATTGCAATGCATGAGTGTGTCACTAATTGGTGTCCAATTATCAATCCTTTAGCATTGAACACCAAGGCTAATACTCATGTCTCCTTGAGGTATCACAGAGGTGGCCTCCAATGCAAGGAATTATCATGAAGACGCTCATAATTCATCCCGTTCAGGAGATGGCAGGTGGCAACATCTTATTCCCCATGAAGTTGGAACGCAGGGTGAGGCAGAGCCCCTTGATCCTCCAGGAACAGGGCCACAGATGGCAGAGCCTCAGAGGAGACACTACCGGTTATGGGTATACCGCCGCAGAATTCTTACCTCTAAATGCCAGACGTCCAGTGCTGGAGAAGATTGCGTCTAACCCGTGGGATGGTGGAACACCTTTGCCAGGTGATGCAAAAGTTATTACCGCATGAACTGGGAGCTCTCCTATTGCCTGGGCCCTGAAAAGGTCACTGCCACTCTGAACCTCAATGCCAGGGCTTGTTTCAGGGCTGCACAGGTGGCATGTGCTGCAGATCCCCATCAGCCACACACAAGTGCATAAGGGAGGTCACAGATACTTGAGAGTGCCCACATGGACATGAACGTGGACTGGGACCAAGCTAGCCAGGACACCAGGGCCATGGGATTCATCTGCATAGAAGGTATGGCCCTTGTGCAAGGTGTCATCGACAGTACCCAAGTCCTCCCCTTGGCAGCATGGGGCATCATTGTGAACTGCAAGGGATACCATCCTCTCGATGTCCAGATATTGTGTGCCCATTTCCCAGGAAGCATCCATGACAGTTACATTTAGGGGCACTCACAGATCATTGTAGTCTGCTGCGCTCTGCACAACTTGGCACTGCAGCAGGAAGAGCAGCTGGACCAAGAGGGGATGCAGGAGTGCATCAGTTGAGGAGGATGTCAAGGAGGGCAGCAAGGGGGAACACGCAGAAGAGATGGAGGAAGGACCTCGGCGATGGCCAGGGCCCTCATGGGCTCACAGGCCTAGGGATGCCCTCATAGTCCCTCGGTTTGTGGACAACCAAGTCTCGGGTGTGAAGACCTCTCCCACCACGAGGCCTGACAGTCACTCACTACTGTGGTCATCATGATGGTGGTTGCATTCATGGGCAGGGCACTAAAGCGATTGACCAGACTCTGCAGGTGAATGATGATGACTTGCAGTAAGTCAGAGCAAAGTTCCTCCTAATCTCTGCGGAATGTCAGACTGCTGCCTGACACAGGGATGAACGTGTCCTGCCACTGAACGGGGTGATATAGTGGCGCAGAGAGGCTGAATGGCACATCTCAGCTGCTACTGCCTCCTTTGAGGTCAGGGGTCCCGGTGTTTTTCTCCTATTGATGAAGTGGACAGACAGGCACTATGACAAGTGTTGAGACCCCGTAAGGTGGCTGGGAGAGAGAGATTTGTGTGGAGGTGTGATGGATGTGTTAAGCGGTGCATTGGGAAACATGAGGAGGCAGACTTATCCTGGCTGCCCAAAGAATGTCGTTCATCTTCTTTTGGCACTGTATTTCGGCATATTCTCTTATGAGTGAGCTGGCCCTCACTGTCACAGCCACAGCTTCCCAGGCGAGGTTGGTGGGCTTGTTTGCTGGACGCCTAGTTGATTGCGGATACAGGATTTCATGCCTCCGCTCGATACCATTCCGAAGTTTGGTGAGGGCTCCCTCTGTGAAACGTGGTGCTGCTTTCCTGGCAGCCATCCCCACAACTGGACTTGGAACAAGTGCTGGGGAGCAGTTTAAAAGGAGCATCTCACTGAGTATAGAGATTAAGTTTTCCCGGGGTTAGTGAATCAGAGACAAGCCGCCATAAGCCTGGAGTGAATCACGTGAAGAAAGAAATTATTACGGAGGCTGAATATATGGCGTATATTCCCGCCATTGGTGCTGGTGGGATTCTCCCCGGTTTTCTCGCTGGGACCCACACTTTGAAAAAAATATGGGAAAATTCCATCCTTAGAGACACACTCAGATCTAACAAGCAGAAATTTTTTTACAGTGAACTTTTAGCATTGCTGATGAATATGGCATTGTCCAATCCATCAACTTTTGATGTACAGTTGGAGCCATCATCTATATTCCCACATTGGTGAAAGTGGCTTCGATGTTTTGAAAGAGCAGTGACAGCTTTTGCAATCAGAGGGGGCAAGGAAAAAAGCCTCGGGCGGGATTCTCCATTTTAGCGGCAATGTTGACGCCGTCGTAAACGCCGGAGTGTTTTACGACGGCGTCACCTGGTCACTAGGAGCAGCGATCCCCCAACCCTCAGGGGGCCAGTACAGCACTGGAGCACTTCACGCAGCTCCAGCTGCTGATGCGGGCCCCAGCACGGCCGGCACGGGTCCGCGCATGCACGCCACAGCTGCCGCGTGTCCGCGCATGCACGCCACAGCTGCCGCGTGTCCGCGCATGCGCGCCACAGCCGGCACGGGTCCGCGCATGTGTGTGGGTTGCCGTCTTCATGCTGGCCCCCCACGCAACATGGTGGAGACCAACAGGAGCCCGGCGCGGAGGAACATAGCCCCCCCCCCCGGAATTAGCCCACCCGCCGATCGGTAGCCCCCGATCGCGGGCCTGGTCACCGTGGAGGCACTCCTGGAGTCAGATCCCCCCGCCCCCCACCCCCCACCAGGATGGCCCCTGCAGCCAGGATGGCGAGGTCCCACCAGGTAGGACCACACACGAATGACGCGGGCGGGACTCGGCACGTCGAGTGCGGAGAAACGCCGCGGGAGCCGCATTCAGTGTCCCCCGACCAGCGCCGTGGCGACCGCGCCACATCATTGCCGCCGATTCTCTGGTCAGCGGAGAATCGGCGTCCCGACATTGGAGCGGCGTGGCGGGATTCGCGCCCCCCTGGCAATTCTCCAACCCGGCGTGGGATTGGAGAATCCCGCCCCTTACCTGTCCACTATGGCAGTGAAGAATTAGATGGTATTGTTGAGACTCTTAGGCCTAAGCTAAAAATTCATTAATGTCTTATTTCACACGCAATAAAATGGGAATAAAACAATCATTTTTCAATTCAAAAAACAGGAAGCAAATGAGACAACTGACCTTTCATAATATACACCAGTATATCATGGTGCAGACACACACTGATGGACACACAGTGGGACCAATCAACATACACAACGCCGCAGCCAATCACCAGTGAGAGCACACGCACTATAAAGACAGGGGACCGCAGAGTTCCCGCTCTTGGGAGTAGCAGCCAGCACAGAGCTCACAGCCTGCAACACAGACATTCACCATGTGCTGAGTGCATCACCTGGTTAGGACTAGGCGAAGGCCTATAGTTAAAGCTGGTATCATATTTACCCACAGTTCAAGTATGTTTAAATAGTTAACCTTGTAATAAAATAGAGTTGCACCACTTCAGGTTTTGGTGGCCTGTTTGTGATCCAGAACACCCAACACATCATGGTACCACGAGTGGTTGCATACTAGCACTTCTTAGACCCACCTGCAAGTAATCTGCCTTCTGCCAGCATTCCTTCATCCTGCAACATGGACAACTTCAGCCCGCCGCCGCTGCTTCGCAGCGCCGGCAACCTCGGGGCCAACTGGAAGATTTTCAAACAGCATTTCCAGCTCTTCCTCGAAGCCACAGACAGGGAGGGCGCCTCGGATACCAGAAAGATTGCTCTTCTCCTCTCCACGGGCGGGGTACA
Source organism: Scyliorhinus torazame (assembly GCF_047496885.1). Lineage (NCBI taxonomy): Eukaryota > Metazoa > Chordata > Chondrichthyes > Carcharhiniformes > Scyliorhinidae > Scyliorhinus > Scyliorhinus torazame. Next base: position 76,650,333 of record NC_092721.1, on the reverse strand, counting down.
TGCCATCCACATCTTCAACTCTCTCACCTTTGCAGATGACGAAGACAAGACGAAGTTTAAGATGGTTCTCCTCAAATTTGGCTCACTTCAGCGTGGAGGTGAATGAAAGTTTCGAATGCTACTTGTTCCAGCAGCGTTTGCAGGGTAAGGACGAGCCTTTCCGATCCTTTTTAACGCACTTCCGCATCCTTGCGCAATCTTGCAGCTACGGGCCCACCTCCGACTCCATGATACGCGACCAGATCGTTTTCGGTGTTCAGTCGGACCCCCTACGTCAGCAGCTCCTCAAAGTTAAACAACTCACCCTAGCGACCGCCATCGAGACCTGTGTCCTGCATTAAAATGCCACCAGTCAGTACTCCCATATACAAGCGGCTGAAATGGCGCGGCAAGGTCCCCACGAGGCGGAACGGGTCCAAGTAATTGAATACCTCCAGGGCCTCAGCCTGGATGAAGGCAGCCATTTCGCGTGCTTTTCGTGGACTCCCGCGCTTGTACACACCAAACGAGGGGACGGCGACGTGGAGGAACGTAATGCGCAGGCGCGCACCACACAGGACCGCACCGCGCATGCGCGATGGCGCAGCGAGCGTGCTGATGTCACGACGGCGGCAGCTGTGGCTCCACCCATTTAAAGCGGCAATGCCCCGCAAATTCTCGACAATGCCTACGACGTGGCAGACTTGGCCACTATGCTGCCTGCTGTCGAGCAGCTCAGCCTTCCAATTCACATCGCTTCAGCCAGCATCGCAGGAATGTTCAGGCAATTCAACCCACGGTCACCGAGTCCGATTCCGATCTCCCACACAGCAGTGACACCGAGGACCCGGATGCGCCCTTTCGAGTCGGTGTCGTAACGAAAAGCAGGCTGTCCCCGAATCAAAGACACCAGCCGTTGTCGGTGAGTGACTCACTTCAGCGTGGAGGTGAATGAAATCCAGACGATGAGTGGTGTGCCACCCTCACGGTCAACCGGTCCCAAATACGATTCCACCTGGACACTGGTGCCTCCGCCAATCTCATGTCGTGGTCTGCTTTCCAAAGCCTGCAGGTTAAACCAACTATTCTCTCATCGGCCTGCCAGCTATTGGACTACAATGGCAACATCATTCCTGCTACCGGCTCATGCCAACTCGAAGTGATGCAAAACTCACGAAAAGCCATCCTTCCTTTCGAGATCGGGGGCTCCTCGAAGGACTCTCTGCTTGGCGCACAGGCGTGCAAACTGCTAAACCTCATTCAAAGAGTTCACTCTCTCTCTCTCCCGATGACACGTTCGCGTTCCAGGATGCGGACTTCAGGGTGCAACTCAATGCCATCATCGACCAGCACCGCGACGTTTTCGAAGGCATGGGCACGCTCCCATATACTTACAAGATCATACACAAACAAAACGCCACGCCTGTGGTGCATGCACCTCGCAGAGTCCCAGCAACCCTGAAGGACCGCCTCAAGTAGCAGCTGCAGGACCTCCAAGACCAAGGAGTGATCTCCAGAGTCACGGAACCAACCGACTGGGTCAGTTCCATGGTGTGCGTCAAGAAGGCTTCTGGCGGACTCAGAATCTGCATTGATCCAAAGGATCTGAATCGCAACATAATGAGGGAGCATTACCCAATCCCCAAGCGCGAAGAGATCACATGCGAGATGGCTCGGGTCAAGCTCTTCACCAAACTTGACGCCCGAAAGGATTCTGGCAAATTCAACTAGACAGCTCCAGCAGAAAGCTGTGCACCTTTAACAAAATGAAAATCGCTTATTGTCACGAGTAGGCTTCAATTAAGTTACTGTAAAAAGCCCCTTGGCACCACATTACGGCGCCTGTTTGGGGAGGCTGGTACAGAAATTGAACCATGCTGCTGGCCTGCCTTGGTCTGCTTTAAAAGCCAGCGATTTAGCCCAGTGAGCTAAACACCCCTTTTGGCAGATATTGTTACAACAGGATGCCGTTTGGGATCATATGGCGTCAGAGGTATTCCACAGGATCGTGGAACAAATGATGGAGGGCATTGAAGGTGTTCGCATCTATGTTGACGACATAATCATTTGGCCCACCACCCCGCAGGAGCATATCAGTCGACTCCAGCGCGTTTTCAAATGCATACAGGAGCAGGGCCTACGCCTCAATGACGAATGTGATATAAAATAGTTACTTTAGAGATACTAGTTAATGTAATGTAGAAATAAGCCACTTAGATTCTGGCAGTTAGGGAGAAAGGGATTTGAGACCGCATGGAAAAAGCAGGAAGAGGTGTGTCTATGAGAGTGATGCTGCATTGATAGGGGCCAGAGAAAGGGATTGGAAGTGAGCCAATCAGAATAGATCAAACAGGTCAGGAGGGATATAGGCTGACCTATGGGCGTCGAGTATGTGAAACTTGATACCATTTGAATTGATTTGCAGAGATCCCTTTGTTTCTTTGTTCATTCGCTTTCTGGGATATAGGAAACTGGATGTCTCTTATATTTCTATGAAATGAATCAAGCTTGCAAGCTAAATAAATAACTTCTTTTTACGTGCGAATCCATCTCAACTTTTATTGAGGCCAGACTGACAGAGAAAGAAATTTGGGAATCAACATTTGGTGCCGAAAACCGGGATTTCTCAGGGCGATCCTGATCCAACTGCGAAATCAGAATTAGACTGATTATGAACAGGAGGATGGGGAACAAAGGGCCCTCAATGTAGAACTGGAAAACGACCGCGCATTGATTGTTCCCCTCTTCTTATCGTCTGATTAGTCTGGTCACTCGCGGTTGGCACAGAAAGACCGCCTCGACGAAATCACAGGTCAGTCTGGGGATTAGCAATTTAATTGATGGGATTTCATATTGTTGTTTCGGCTTGGGTTAGGGTTTTGGGTTGATGGGACATCTCAAATGATGATTCAATTCCAAGTATAAGGGTTCAGAGGCTGATGTGACTTCATTAATGAAGGTTCAGTCTATTATATAGGTTCAGAGGCTGATGTGACTTCATTAATGAAGGTTCAGTCTATTATATGGGTTCAGGGGCTGATGTGACTTCATTAATGAAGGTTCAGTCCAGTATAACTGTTTTTAAATCTGAAGATGGTTCAACTCTATGTGTGAGTGTTTTAAATATATAGTTGATTAAGCTAAAATTGTCTCCTTGGACTGTATTGGCGGAAAACGCAGTTCCGAGGTCTAGTTGAGATTGTGAGGAATGCTGCATATTGGTTGAAGCAGAAGTCTCTCAAAGGGTTAACAGCAGCAGGCGAAGTTGAAAACAGACAGTGCTTCTCACTCAGGCTTTGAGATAACAGCAGCAGCCGTAGTGTAATCGGATTCCTTTCCTTTGAGTCAGTGAACACCAGCAAAGTTACGTTTTGAATTAATTAAAGGAAACCAGTGGGTTTCTCCACCTCTTTGATAAAAGTTATTATTTTCGAAAGCAATTGATTGAAATTGCCAGAATCTTAAGTTTTACTTACTTGAAATAAGGTTTATCTCATTTTATCTGGAGATTAATAGAAACTTAAAGAAGATCATGGACACCATTTTAAAAAGTGTCAATCTGGAGATGATAGTTGATTTTGCTAATACTTATGTGTATGTAAAAGAAAAAAAAAACTTGTTAAAAGAAAAATTGTTAAGATAAAGAAATAATTAAGTTGTAAATGTTATACAAGTTTGTGTTAAGCAAATTGTAAATTTAGTTCTGAGTTGAGATCAGAGCTAAGCTTGCAAGTTGCAGTAATTCAATTTGAATTTTCAAACATTTTTAAGTTTAAAAAAAAAAAGAGAGCAAATAGAGAAAAAGACACAGATCTTGAATGCGTTGAATAGCACATTTCAAAGGCCCATAAATCTTTCTGTTATCTTAGACCTAAAACCTAGGAAGATTGAAGAGCCAGAGGAATTTCTGGAGCGTTTTAATGAAATCTACCGGGGGCAGTCAGGCGATTTGCTGTATCAAAATGGTCAGAATTCCCCTCAATACTGTGCTATGTTAATGCATTGCCTACCACCTTCTGTGGTTACTGCTGTGAAATGTAATAACATGAATTGGACAGAGAACGACCCTTCCCAGATGGCAAGGGCAGTCAGATTTTACTGGAAGGAGGGTGTAGGCCAAGAAGGAGGCTCAGTTACAAAGGTTAAGACTGAGTATGTAATGAAAAAGGATGATCTGCGACCCCAACAAGCGGCAGAAATGGTAGTTTACCAGCAGGAGCTCCAATATAGTGACTTTGGGTGGGTGGATCAGCGAAGAGGAGGATGAGACAACAGTGCTATATTTCTATCACCCCCCAGTGGTGGACGTTAGACGTTGAACAGTCACTGCATCACGATACCCTGGCCTATGACAGAACTGGACGAAACAGGGAGTTGGAGGACAAATACCGGCCATTACTTGAGACCGAATGGCCAGTCAAGGTTACAGCCACAGTCACGGGAAAAGAAGGTACAGCCGATTTTGTTACAATATCACCACATTTATGGCCACAGTCAGCTTCGGTAAGCCCTCATATTACACGTCAGGTCCATGACCAGTACCATGCCAGGGATATGGGGCGAATGGTCAGGAGGGCAGTGGATCATTCGGATCCAACAGACTACGCACTTCAAGTCATGCCGGACGGCACTACCATAAAATATTTTGAGGTCCCTGAAACGATTAACACTCGACTGCAGCATCACAGGGGACATGATGTGTTGGAATATGTCAATCCACAGGTCTGGGCGGAATACCAATCACAAGTGGGAAAGACAAATGTTACACCTATTAAGGTGATGATTAAGGATCATGTAAAGCTACCTTCCATTCGACAATACCCCCTGAAATCTCAAGCTGCTCCATCAATAGATAAATTAATTCAAGAGCTGTTGAAACAGGGTATTTTGGTCCCTTGCCAATCAGAATGTAACACCCCCATACTTGCTGTGCCTAAACCAGCCAAACCAGACCAGTACTGATTAGTACAGGATTTACGTTCAATCAATGCCATCGCATAGCCGTTACATGCTCTCACCCTCCAACAGGATATTACGGTGTATAGCTCCCACTCGGTCATCGCACTACTGAGGCAACTGCAGACTCAGCATCTTACCGCAGCTCGTCAGAATAGGTATGAGATATACCTTTTGAACAATCCACGTCTGACATTTAAATACTGTACCACTATCAATCCAGCCTGTTTTCTTAGTGGTCCCCCTGTCCATGAAGATGCACCTGGCCACGACTGTTTAGCCTTGATTCAGGAAACTACCACAATAAGGGGCGATTTGAGTGACATTTCGTCAGAACAACCTGACATGATTATGTGTGGTCAAATATCCCACCGGGGTTTAGTTAATGACCTACTGCAGGCCCTCCTTATGCCCGCGCAGATTTCCGTTATTAAATGCGCTGCCCACACGAATGGTACAACCCCAGTTGACGTTGGTAATGAACGAGCAGATTGTGCAGCGCGGACAGCCGCGCAAATTCAGCAAGTGATGGTGCCTAAGATGTTAAGTCAGACTAAACGATCTACTATAAATATGTCTGCTTCTGACTAGTCAATGCCAACCATCCAAGACGTCATAAGGTTACAGGAGGACGCTCCTGAGAGTGATAAACAAATGTGGAAACGGTTAGGTTGTACATATGATTCTGTTTCCTCTTTATGGACCACGCCTGCACATCAGACTTGTATGTCTGATGTGCTGGCTTTATGGGTCATTGAATGTGTACACTTTGCAACTCATTGTGGGGCTCGAGGGCCTAGTGATTTGTTGCTGGACACTTGGTGGCACCCTAAAATGCAGGGGTTGGCCCAAAGTATCAGTAATCGGTGTTTGATTTGTCAGCAATATAACACCGGAAAAGTTATCCCTTGTGGGAAGGGGCAAACCCCGTTGCCCAGTGGTCCCTTTGAGACGCTCCAAATGGATTACATTGAGTTGGAAAGGTGTCAATGTTACAAATATGTTTTGGTCATTGTGGATGTGTTCAGCAGATGGGTCGAGGCGTATCCGACTATCGATAATAAAGCTGCTACTGTGGTTAAAGTCTTGATGAGGGAAATCATTCCCTGGTACGGTATACCAGCTCAGTTAAGTTCTGATAATGGGCCTCATTTTATTGGACAAATTAACAAGGAGTTTTTGCTCCCAGTTGGGCATACGCCAGCAGTTACACTGTGCTTACAGACCGCAGGCGGCCGGGGTGGTTGAGAGACACAATCAGACCCTCAAAACTAAATTGGCTAAATTAAGAGCAGACACGGGACTGACATGGCTTAAGTTGCTCCCCGTTGCCCTCTTCCAGCTGCGGGTTACACCTGCGGGACCGGCCCGGCTCTCTCCCGCCGAGATTCTTTATGGCAGGCCTCTTAGAACTCCCTGGAGCCTGCAGGTTCCCAGACTGGTTCAGTTTCATTAGATGACTGAAGAAATGACCGCCTATGTTCTAGCCCTTACGCAAGTGCTCAAGGAACTCCATGGCCAAGTCCGCGCGGCTCACCAGCCATTGCCCCAGTACCTAGCTCACTTTCAGTCCAGCCTGGTAGTTATGTCATGGTCAAAAATTGGACTAGGAAGGGGTCGGAGCCGCGATGGGACGGGCCCTTCCAAGTTCTCCTTACCACCCCCACAGCAGTTAAAGTGGAGGGGCGAAGTGCTTGGGTCCACCTACATCACTGTAAATTGAGTCCATCTCCACTACTGTAAAAGGTCGGATACTAACCTGCCTCCCTTCTCCAGTGCTATTTTACAGGTGTGGAGCATGATGGAGTGGCTACGCATCGTCTGTCTGATATTTGGCCTCACTTCGCTTGGCGTGTTATTGGCGATGGACATGGAAAAGGGGAATATTATGTATCTGTGTAGCCCCAACCAATCTACAAGGATACATCACCTATGCAAAGGTGATGTTCTTCGCTGCCCCCATATACGAGGACATGGTATCGACTCATGGAAGGTCATCAAAGTTAAGGAGAATGCAGGAGTCATGAAGCAGTTGCACCGGTCCCGGCGATAGGAAGTTAACATTATATGGACATTGCCTTGTTTTTGGAATACATGTAAATTTGATTTTGGATGTGTTAAGAGTGGTACAATAAAGGTAAAATCACGCTGTCAGAAGAGTGTAGGAAGAGGATATGAGAAAGAGAAAGGGACTAGAGAGAGGACGGGGCGTATGAGAAGGGAAGTACAGCTAGAACGTAGGTTACCGGGAGATACACTTAAGTTAGTTAAAGGCCAAACTGAGGAAAACCCGGGTAGTAAACCTTGGGAGCCCTCGGGGCAATAACCAAGGAGTTGTCTCAGCTACAGTTGTTTGCAATGCAGAACCGGTATGCTCTTGACTATCTTCTGGCCCGTGAGGGTGGGGTATGCGCCATAGTACAGGGCAAGTGTATCATGGGAGTTCAGGACTTGACCGCTAACATTACTAAATACATGGATCGCATACGGGATCACTTGGACGGGATGCAGGATCCTGGCTCTTGGGGTAACTGGGGATTTGGAGGATGGAAGGACTGGTTGATAAATATGGCCATGTATCTAGTGGTAGCTATCGGCTGCATCTTTGTGGGCCTGGCCATCCTTAAATGTGTGATGGGTAGAATGCGGGGTGCACTGGATCAGATCACCGCCCCAATCACCGAAAAAAAACTTAACTGTTAAAATCCATGAGGGTGAGGCAGATGAAGGGGGGCTAAGACAGGAATTGGAAATGCAGCGACGGATCTTTTAGATGAGGAACCGTAGCTATGGATTGGATAGTTCGGTTATCATGGAATGATAAAAGGAGGGAATGACGAATGTGATATAAAATAGTTACTTTAGAGATACTAGTTAATGTAATGTAGAAATAAGCCACTTAGATTCTGGCAGTTAGGGAGAAAGGGATTTGAGACCGCATGGAAAAAGCAGGAAGAGGTGTGTCTATGAGAGTGATGCTGCATTGATAGGGGCCAGAGAAAGGGATTGGAAGTGAGCCAATCAGAATAGATCAAACAGGTCAGGAGGGATATAGGCTGACCTATGGGCGTCGAGTATGTGAAACTTGATACCATTTGAATTGATTTGCAGAGATCCCTTTGTTTCTTTGTTCATTCGCTTTCTGGGATATAGGAAACTGGATGTCTCTTATATTTCTATGAAATGAATCAAGCTTGCAAGCTAAATAAATAACTTCTTTTTACGTGCGAATCCATCTCAACTTTTATTGAGGCCAGACTGACAGAGAAAGAAATTTGGGAATCAACATCAACAGAGCCAAATGCTCCTTCGGCCAGATGGAACTCAATTTTCGAGGGGACCACATCTCCCAGTTGAGTGTGCGGCCGGATGCGGACAAGGTGGCTGCCATCACAACTATGAAAAAGCCAGAGGACAAGAAGGCGGTCCTTTGATTTCTGGGCATGGTCAGCTTGCTAGGGAAGTTCATCCCTAACCTCGCCTCCCATACCACAGCTCTCCGGAACCTGGTCAAGAAGATGACTGACTTCTAATGGCTTCCTGCCCACGAGCGTGAATGGAGGGAACGTAAAACCAAGCTTACCACGGCCCCGGTATTGGCCTTTTTCGATCCAGCGAAGGACACAAAAATTTCAACAGATGCCAGCCAATCTGGCTTTGGGGCAGTGCTCCTGCAACGTGATGAGGCCTCATCATGGGCCCCCGCTGCATATGCATCACGCGCCATGACCCCCACACAACAGCGCTACGCGCAGATAGAAAAGGAGTGCCTGGGCTTGTTGACCGATGTCGTCAAGTTTCATGATTATGTGTACGGCCTTCCCCAATTCACCGTCGAGACTGACCATCACCCGCTGGTCAAACTCCGGCGATACGACTTTCAGCTCGTATATACCCCGGGCAAAGACCTGATCATAACCAACGCTCTGTCCAGGGCAGTCAACACCCCATGTGACCCAGCGGGGTTCGTCTGCCAGGTTGACGCCCATGTGGCCTTCGTGGCCTCCAATCTGCCGGCCACGGATGTACGCCTCGTCCAAATTCACCACGAGACTGCGGCTGACCCCCTGCTACAGCGTGTCATGTGCCACCTGACGGACGGGTGGCTCAAGGGCCAGTGCCCGCAGTTCTACAACATCAGAGACGATCTGGCGGTAGTCGATGGTGTCCTCCTGAAGCTGGACCGCATTGTTATCCCGCACAGCATGCGCCAGCTCGTCTTGGAACAACTACACGAGGGCCATCTTGGCGTGGAGAAGTGCCGCCGACGGGCCCGAGAGGCAGTGTACTGGCCCAGCATCAATGATGACATCGCCAACACAGTGCTCAACTGCCCCACCTGTCAGAGGTTCCAGCCGGCCCAACCACGTGAGACCCTACAGCCCCATGAGTTGGTCACGTCCCCTTGGTCCAAGGTCGGCATCAACCTGTTCCACGTGCTCGGCAGGGACTAAGTTCTGATTGTAGACTATTTTTCCAACTACCCGTAGGTGGTACGCTTGCACGACATCACATCGTCTGTGGTCATCCGTACCTGTAAGGACACCTTTGCTCGTCACGGCATCCCACTCACGGTTATGTCGGACAATGGCCCCTGCTTCGCAAGCCAGGAATGGTCCAACTTTGCCAGAAGGTACAACTTTGTGCATGTGACATCCAGTCCCTTGTACCCCCAATCTAATGGCAAGGCGGAGAAGGGCGTCCACATAGTCAAACGGCTTCTCTGCAAGGCTGCCGATATGGGATATGACTTGTACCTCTCCCTGCTGGCCTATCGTTCGGCCCCGCTGACAATGGGCCTGTCGCCAGCCCAGCTGCTCATGGGTCGCACCCTGAGAACGACGGTGCCGTCCATTCACGTCCCAGACCTCGACCACGTTCCGGTACTTCAACAAATGCAATTGTCTCGTGCACAACACAAGACGGCTCATGACGCTCGGGCAGCTGATCTCCCTGCTCTGGCTCCAGATGACAATGTCCGCATCCATCTTCCGGATGTTGGCTGGTCTGCAACTGCTGTGGTTCTTCGGCAGGTGGCTCCCCACTCGTTCCTGGTTAATCTCCTGGATGGTTCCATTCGGCGCCGCAATCGGCGTGCCCTTCGTCTCGTTCCGCGCTCGCTACGTGATCCTCCGCCAGTGCCCGCCCTCCTGTTGTCCCTGACCTGGACTATGCAGAGATTCCAGATACTCTGCATCCTCCTCACTCCGATGCAGTCCAGCCCGCTCCTCAGCTGGTGGCTCCTGACCCGCCCTTGAGGCGGTCAATCAGAATTCGTCACCCACCTCATAGACTTAATTTGTGAACTTTGCACTAATGGACTCTTTGGTTCTGTTCTTCTGTTTAATCGTTCAAGTGGTTTGTATATAATGTTCATCTTGTTGTTGGTGTGACACACTGTTTTTCTGCACCAGGCACCTTCCCATGTAAATAGCTTAGTTTTATGTACATAGCCCTGTAAATAATTTGCACACTCATAGTCAGGAACATTCACCACACACTATTTATTGTCATGCAGGCACATTTTTTAATATAAAAGGGGGATGTCATAATATACACCAGTATATCATGGTGCAGACACACACTGATGAACACACAGTGGGACCAATCAACACACACAACACCGCAGCCAATCACCAGTGAGAGCACATGAACTATAAAGACAGGGGGCATCAGAGTTCCTGCTCTTGGGAATAGCAGCCAGCAAGGAGCACAGAGCTCGCAGCCTGCAACACAGACATTCACTATGTGCTGAGTACATCAACTGGTTAGGACTAGGCGAAGGTCTATAGTTAAAGCTGGTATCGTATTTGCCCACAGTTCAAGTATGTTTAAATAGTTAACCTTGTAATAAAATAGAGTAGCACCACTTCAAGTGTTGGTGACCTGTTTGTGATCCAGAATACCCAACACATCATGACCAACATTTCATGTGCTTGAGGCAACCAGCAATCAAATGTGACTTTGGAGTTGCTGAACATGTTGAAAGGGAAATCGAAGGCTATCTCTCCAGCCAACAACACTTTAAAGCACTCAGGAAAGGCAGAAAGCTGTCAGAGCTGTTGGAATTAACAAGATTACCATCACTTTCAGAGTCCAGAGCTACTGAAGTTGAAACTGTCAAGAATAACTACCACACTTCAAGTTCAACTCCCTTGAACACTGTTTATTCCTCATGTGCCAGGAAAGCACTTACAAAGCAAAATCAGCAGTCTCACAAACAGATTGTGCGGGGTTTTCTGGCCATTAACATGGCGGTACCTTACCGTCCCACCAAAATCAGACTCCGTGGTGATGAGGGGTGCGATCAATGGGAAACCCCGTTGACAGTGGCGAGACCAGTAGATTCCACCACTGGTGAGCCGCCCTCTGCCGTCGCAGAATACGTCAGGGAGGGTGAGAAGAATCCCGCCCAATATATCCACTGTGGCTGTGTTACCCACACAGAACAGTGCCCTGCTGCTGGTAAACAGTATAACTCCTATGGAAAACTCAAGCACTTGCTCGTGATTGTTGCTTTTCAACAAAATGAATTACCAAGACCAATATCAACAGAAGGGGGTCATGTAGGCATGCCACAGTAAAAGAGTACGAGTCATGATAGATGCAGATGAACCTAAACATATTTTTGTGCTCTCTTTTGGAAACAATATGGAGCTACATGTGTCAGTGACCATTGGCTGTTAAAATGTAGATGCTCCTATAGGAACAAGAACATCCGTCAATGTCATGGGAGACAAAATGTTCAAGAAATGCCAGGGCTGCCACATTCTCTGCAAATCAGGGAATACAAAATTTTGGACTTAAACAGTGATAAACCATGGAAAATTCTGGGGACTTATGAAACTCCAATCTCATTCAGAGATACCAGAATGAAGGCTATAGTTCATGTCATATCTGGAGAATGTGGCACGCTTATCAGTTTCCACACAGAGACAGCACAGCCCATGATTGTCATCATATTCATGGGGCGTCATTCTCCGCCGGCGGGAGTCTCCGTTCTGCCGGCGCCTGGGGGTTTCCCGACGGCGTGGGGGTGCCCCACAATGGGAAACCCCATTGACCGGCCGGTGTTACGGAGACTCCCGCCGGCCGGTCGGCGCAGAAATGTGGCGGGGCGGGTAGGAGAATTTCGCCCATGATTCCTATCCATGGGCGAGATTCTCCGACCCCCCGCTGGGTCGGAGAATCGCTGTGGGCTGGTGTGAATCTCGCTCCCGCCGGTTGCCGAATTCTCCACCCCCGGATATTCGGCGGGGGCGGGAATCGCGCCGCGCTGGTTGGCGGGCCCCACCGCGCGATTCTCCGGCCTGGATGGGCCGAAGTCCCGCCGCTAAAATGCCTGTCCCACCGGTGTAAATTAAACCACCTACCTTACCGGTGGGACAAGGCGGTGCGGGCGGGCTCCGGGGTCCTGGGGGGGGCGCGGGGCGATCTGGCCCCGCGGGGTGCCCCCACGGTGGCCTAGCCCGTGATCAGGGCCCACCGATCCGCGGGCGGGCCTGTGCCATGGGGGCACTCTTTCCTTTCCGCCTCCGCCATGGTCTCCACCATGGCGGAGGCAGAAGAGACTCTCTCCACTGCGCATGCGCGGGAATGCCGTCAGCGGCCGCTGACGCTCCCGCGCATGCGCCGCCCGGTGATGTCATTTACGCGCCAGCAGGCGGGGCACCAAAGGCCCTTTCCGCCAGCTGGCGGGGCGGAAATTCATCCGCCGCCGACCTAGCCCCTCAAGGTTGGGGCTCGGCCCCCAAAGATGCGGAGCATTCCGCATCTTTGGGGCGGCGTGATGCCCGTCTGATTTGCGCCGTTTTGGGCGCCAGTCGGCGGACATCGTGCCGTTTCCGGAGAATTGCGCCCCATATCAGCAACATTTTTGAGTTATCTGCTGACTGCTTCACTGGTATCGGCAAACTGAAAGATGTTACATAGAAGTTGCATGTCAGCCTCAATGCGCCCCCAGTCACGCATCAATAGTGGTGACTATCTTTTCATGCTAGGCAGAAGGCTGAGAAGGGACGTTAGTGTCTACATGACCTTGACAATATTGAGAGAGTTGCAGGGGCTGAGCCCTACCTGTACAAGTTGTCAATAATCCCAAGAGCAAGAACCAGTATAGAATCTGCATTGATAAGCTCTTCAGTCCTGCCATGGATAGTCGTGAATAGTGGTGGACAATTAAACAACAGACTGGACAAGGGAGATCCACAAGTATCCATATGCTTAATAATGGGTGAGCCCAGGACCTCAGTGCAAAAGACAAGGCTGAATCATCGGCAATCATTGTGGGCTGAATCCCCCACTATCAATATCCTGGGGGTTTTCATTGACCAGAAATTGTACTGGAGTAGCCATACATATACTTTGGCTCGAAGTGAAGATCAGAATCTGGGAATCCTGTGACGAGTATCACACCTCCTGACTCCCCAAAGCCTCATCACTAGAGACAAAGAACTTGGAGTGTGATGAAATACTCTCCACTTGTCTGGATGACCCCAGCTCCAATAACACTCAAGCTGCTCATCACCATCCAGGCTAAGCAGCCTGGTTGATTAGCTCTCTACTCACTAACTTTAATATTCACTCCCTCCACAAGATGCATTTCAACAACTCATCTAGGCACACCTCCCAAACCCACAATCTCTATCGTCCACTTCCAACCGTTCCTGCCGGTGGGGTCCTTTGACCTTGTCAACAGCAACCATCTGAGGTTCCCTCTGGGGAAAGGGTACAAACAATGGGAAAAGCTGTTGACAACGGCAGGACTGGAAGATTCTGCTGCTGGCCAATGGTAGGTTGCCTCAGCCATCGCAAAGCACGCTGCAGGGTGGGGGGGGGGGGGGGAGCAGAAAATAATGCCCGTCATGTATAATAGTTTTAAAATATAAAGCATTTATTTTATTCACTTGAAGCCACATTATACAATTTGTGTCAGCAGAGGGAGTCTGCCATAGTCTGCAGAAGTAGTTTAATAAAGGAAGCCATTTGCTTGCTTGTGCAATTTTAATTCTGGGTGTCTAAGGCTCTTTCATGTCCCAAGAGTTTCACATCCACCATTATTAGCTAAGTCTTCACTGGCCTGGGCCCTAGGGTCTGACATTCCACTCTGAACCTTTCAATCACTCCACAGCTCTTTGGCCCTTTATGCTCCTTAAAACCCATCAATTTAACCAGCTATCCTAAAATCTCCTGTTAAAACATTGTTTGATAACACTTTCGTGAGGTGTCTTTGGAGGTTTTACTCTTTTTCAAATTAATTTCTAGGATGTGGGCATCACTGGCTCGGCCAGCGTTTATTCCCATTCCTAACTGCCCATGGGAAGGTGGTGGTGAGCTGCCTTCATGAATCTCTGCTGTCCCTGTGTCGTAGGAACACTTACAGTGTTTTTAGGGACAGAGTTCAGGATGTTGACCCACTGACAATGAAGGAATGGCGAAATATCGGCAAGTCAGGATAATGAGTGACTTGGAGGGGGAGGGGGAACTTCCAGATGGTGGTATTCCCCTCTTTACTATGTTAAAGGCACTATGTCTAAATTCATTTTGTTCTTGTTGAGGTGAAGGAGAGGATTTTCTGCCAAAGAAAAATGTGGATTTATATAATACCTTTTATAATGTCAGGACGCTCAAAGCCCTTTACTGTTACTTTTGAAATGTGATTATTGGGGTAATGTGGGAAATATGGCAGCCAAAAATGCTCAAAACAAGACCCTAGAAATAGCAATGTGTTGCGATGTTGGCTGCGATATGAATATTGACCAGGATACTCTCTTTGCTCTTCTTCATAGACCATAAGACTTCTTGCATCTACTTGTGAAGGAAAATAGGATCTTGCTTCAACAACTTACATGATATTTCCAACACTGTAGTGTCAGCCTCGATAAAATGCTCAAGCCTTGAAATGGGGATTGAGCCACAACCTTAAGACTATGAGGTCAGAGTGTTACCATTGAATCAATGCTGATAACTCTAGATAAAGGATTGAGGAAGTAAGAATTCCTGTTTAGGAGATGTCACAGTGGATGCTTGCTTTGTGTAAATTGACTGCCATGTTTCCTACCTAACAACAGTGAACACACTTCAAAAAACCTTCTTTAGTTGTGTGAAGCACTTTGAGGTGCTCTGAAATTGTAAAACCCACTTTATAAATGCAAATTATTATTTTTTATCAATTTCTTTTCTATGTGTGCTATAGTTGGAGACATAGGGCAACTAACTAATCACAAATGTCAAAAGGGCTGAACGAGGGACCATTATCTTGAATAAGGCTCAACATGGACACTGACCATATTGGACTGCATTGCCAACAATCACTCAATAAAATCCATAAAGCTTTATTTATTGTATTGATATGTTTTAAGATTAACATTTACAACTTAATGGCCCACACATGTCTATTCTCTGCACATGATGGGTTCCTGAATTGTTGGGTGTGTTAAGGACACAACTGATGGTAAACGCCAGATTAGTCCAAATCCTAGAAGGAAAACTTGAAATAACTGCCCTCAAATGTATTTTTCCGACTTTAATATGAGGAAAGATTTGAAGTCCAGGAGATGTCCCAAATATTGTGTGATGATTTTAAGTAAAATAAAGGCTTATTAAGCAACAAAATGTACCCTTAACTACGACAATGGTAATTCACATCATCTCTAACTTTACCCAGTTCCAAACACTTTCATTTCACTTCCTTTGGAGCTAGTTCTCCCTGAGCATTCTACAACATCTTCTCATGTAAAAAAACTATCACAGAAATCCAGTAACAGTTCCCACACCAGGCAGTTATATCTCTTTGGAATTTGCTCCTGAAGTAAAACAAACAACAACCGTCTCAAGACAGGCTTTCATCACAAATTTGGCTTTCTGGGAGTGAACAGCTGTTTCTGCTGTGGCTGAGGTCTAAAGCAGCTACTCTTGCATATGTTTAATCATCTCATGATATCCAATTTTCCCTTTTGATCTTATTTGAACTAATCTCTTCCGACTAACCTTTCATTAGCATAACCAAACTGTCCTTGTCTTTGTGCAGCTTGCATTTTCCAATAGTTTTAAAAATATATAACCAGCAGAAAACATTCCAATTTATTGGATTTCTCTGATATTTTCATGTCATCACTATTTTTTCTGACAGCTGTTAATGAACTTAAAATGAAATGACAGCAAACAAGTCCATCACTCTTAAAGGGTGTCCATACATAATTAATAAAACCTACATAGTATTCTTTAGCTATATTAATTAAATAAATACAAATAAATAACCTTGTGGTTGGTTTGTAAATTTTATGTTAATTAATTTCAGTATATCAATACTTGATTTATGTCATTCCTATGTAGAGATGCTAACATTTTTTAACTTCTGCTCCCAAATATGTACAACTTTTGGTGTTAATAGTGGCAGACTTCTTTAGCACAGTGGGCTAAATAGCTGGCTTGTAATGCAGAACAATGCCAGCAGTGTGGGTTCAATTCCCATACCAGCCTCCCTGAACAGGTGCTAGAATGTGGCGACTAGGGGCTTTTCACAGTAACTTCATTGAAGCAATAAGCTATTATTATTTACAAGGCTCATCATAAGATGTATGCTTGCAGCTAGTCCTGTATAAATTCTACTACCAAGGGGAAAGTCACCCCTGGAGAAATTCACCGCTGATTGGTTGGTCAGACCACGTGACCCTTACTCAGCAGGGTTGCTCTTAAAGGGACAATCACCACACTTATAAACCTTAATTATTTTCTATTTAAACATATAACTTCCAGTGGGAGTTGGCTTGGATTGTCACTGTTAGCAATGGTTGGTTTGGATTGCAGCTGCAGGCAGGGATTTGTTTTGGATTTGTGAGCAAACAGTCCATAAAATGGCTGTACAAGCATTTCAATGATTTACTGTTCTACATTTTTCACCTTCGTATTGCCTTTGCAGAATTTTTTGCACTCTTTCTGTCTGAGTTTTCATTTTGTTTCTGTTCCCTTTCATTTCCCGATTTCTTCTTCATCTCTTTATAGTTTTTTTTTGATTCTCTATCCAATCTGCTTTACTACTTCCCATTAGAAACATAGTTTGGATCCATCATTCTGCTGCATTCTGGAATTCTCACCCTAGAAATTATTTTTGCCTTGTTACACCTTCTGAAGATTTGGAAATCCTATTGAAGTCAATGGAAAATAAATTCTGACAGGAAAGTGTGCCAAGATTAGCTCCAGTCCCAATCTTCAATAATTAGCTTTCTGGAATAGAACATGCATCATGCCAGTTGATTTTCTACTACCAGTTTAATGTTCCTGGCAGAAGTTGAAAATTATTGCCATCTCTTTAATCCCACCATTGCTCACCTTACAAAACTTCATTTCATGTTATGTTTAATATCCATTGATCTTTAAAGGGAGATTATTTATTATGAGAAAGGTATACAAGTGTACAATGAAAGTCCTTGCTGTTCTTTATTGGATCTCTGCCACGTCACTCAGTTTTGTCCTTAGCTAGATACTGCAAAGGCTATGGCCTTGACAATATCCTGGCAATAGTAGACTTGTGCTCCAGAACTTGCCGCACCACTAGCCAAGCTATTCCAGCACAGCTACAACACTGGCATCAATCCGGCAATGTAGAAAATTACCCCGGTGTGTCCTGTACACAAGAAAAGGAAAAATCCAACCCAGGCAATTACCGCCCTATCTGTCTACTCTCCATCATCAGCAAAGTGATGGAAGGAGTCATCAACAGTGCTATCAAGTGGCACTTACTCAGCCATAACCTGTTCACGGACGCTCAGTTTGGGTTCCTCCAGGGTCACTCAGCTCCTGACCTCATTACAGCCTTGGATCAAACATGGAAAAAGAGCTCAATGCCAAAGGTGAGGTGAGAGTGACTGCCCTTGACATCAAGGCAGCATTTGACCGAATATGGCATCAAAGAGCCCTAGCTAAACTGGAGTCAATGGGAATCAGAGGAAAACCTCTCCACTGGTTGGAGTCATACCTGGCACAAAGGAAGATGGTTGTGGTGGTTGGACGTAAATCATCTCAGCTCCAGGACATCAGTGCAGGAGTTCCTCATGGTTGTGCCTTAGGCCCAACCATCTTTGGCTGCTTCATCAATGATCTTCCTTTGCGGATGACTGCACAATGTTTAGCACCATTCACGACTCCTCATATAATGAAGCAGTCCATGTCCAAATGCAGCAAGATCTTAACAATATCAAGGCTTGGGCTGACAAATGGCAAGTTACATTCACGCCACACAAGTGCCATGCAATGACCATGTCCTACAGGAGAGGATATAACCACCATGCCTTGACATTCAATGGCATTACCATCGCTGAATCCCCCACAATCGACATCCTTGGGGTTACCATTGATCAGAAACTGAACTGGACTAGTCATATTAATACTGTGGCTACCAGGGCAGTCAAAGGCTTGGAATCCTACAGTGAGTAACTCACCTCCTGACCCCCGCCCCCAAAGCCTGTCCATCATCTACAAGGCACAAGTCAGGAGTGTAATGGAACACTGACCACTTGCCTGGATGAGTGCAGCTCGAACAACACTTAAGAAGCTCAACACCATCCAGGGCAATGCAGTCCACTTGATTGCTACCCTTCAACAAACATTCAAACCCTCCTCCACCGACAAACAGTGGCAGCCATGTGTACCATCTACAAGGTACACTGCAGTAACTCACCTAGGTTCCTCAGGCAGCATCTTCCAAATACATAGCCACCAATAAATTGTGGCCTAACCAGTGATGCCCACATCCCATAAACGTATATTAAAAAAAGCTGACAATCAACTTTTTTTAAAGAGCCGTTTCTTTTCTTGATTTCCTTTCTCTTTATTTACAGCCTCCCCGAACAGGCGCCGGAATGTGGCGACTAGGGGCTTTTCACAGTAACTTCATTCGAAGCCTACTTCTGACAATAAGCGATTTTCATTTCATTTCATCTACTTCTTCACATATTGTTGCCTTTTTATTGGCCATTGTCATTTTCCCTCTAACCTACTTTTCTTTTCTGGCCCAGCCATCTTCCTGCTGTTTGTTTACCTATCTTGTGGGTTTCATAAGTTGGGTTTTGATGAAGAAGACAAAAGCATTGGACCTCATCATTCCAAAGGACCCAAAGTGCAATATTTCAATTGCAATGTATTGCCAAACGCTAAAGAATCCAGTGACCGAGATTGCATCAATTTGGTCTGTAGAAAGGAGAACTTCAACTCCTCAATTTACCCTTCAGATTAAACACCATCATATTTCTTGTGGTACAATAATGACTGCACTTCAAAAGTAATTCATTGTTTGTAAAATGCTTTAAGACATCCTGAGGTCATAAAAGGCGCTCCATAAATGGATTTAATAATCTGTAATGAGCTTGATTGAGTAATGAGCTTGAATTAGTCAATATTCTAATGCTAAGGGAACACCTGGCCCACAGTTACTATAATATGATAGAATTCAATATTAGATTTGAAAGGCAGAAAGGTGATTCACCATCCAAGTTTTTAAATTTAGAAAAAGCTTACTTTGGAGAAATATGGAGAATTTGACCACAATAGACTGAGTAGAACTATTAATGATAAAACTACAAATTAACAGTGAGAGGCGTTCAAAGAAATAATAAGTAGAATACAAGAAATGTACATACTGGCTGGTATTCTCCAGCTGTTGCGATTCAATTTTCCCACCGGCAGGGCAGCACGGTGGCGCAGTGGGTTAGCCCTGCTGCCTCACGGCGCCGAGGTCCCAGGTTCGATCCCGGCTCTGGGTCACTGTCCGTGTGGAGTTTACACATTACATAGAACATAGAACATACAGGGCAGAAGGAGGCCATTCGGACCATCGAGTCTGCTCCGACCCACTTAAACCCGTGTTTCCGTGGGTTTCGCCCCAACAACCCAAAGATGTGCAAGGTAGGTGGATGGAACATGCTAAATTGCCCCTTAATTGGAAAAAAATGAATTGGGTACACTAAATGTTTAAAAAAAAATAAAAAGTTACCACTGGCAGCGCACCCCCGCCCACGGGTTTCCTGGGGGTGGATTCAATAGGAATTCCCATTGATAAGTGGTGGGAGTATAGAATCCCGCCGCCAACAAATGGCACACCGCCGAGAAATATGCAACTGGGAAACCGAAGAATCCAGCCCATTGTTAAAATCCCCATGGAGGCTGATAACTTCAGAAAAAGAATTGGAACTTCCAGCAGATAGCTGAAAGGTTGACACACAGTGGGTGGGATTCTGTGATCCTGAGGCTAAGTGTTGACGCCGTCGTAAACGCCATCGCATTTCTCGACGGCGTCAACATGCCCTCAGGAGCAGGGATTTTGACCCCTACAGGGGGCCAGCACGGCACTGGAGTGACCCACTCTGCTCCAGCTGCTGATACCGGCGTCAGATGGGAGCTGGGGGCTGCGCATGTGCAGTGCAACTGGGGCGATTGTGCACATGCACGGTGGCTCACTTCTCCACGCCGGCACCGACACAACATGGCGTAGGGCTACAGGGGCCGGCGTGGAACAAAAGAGGCCCCCAACCTGAGAGGCCAGCCCGCCGATCGGTAGGCCCCGATCGCGGACCAGGCCACAGCGGAGTCTGCAGCGGCCCTTGGAAAGAGCACCCCACCCAAGGTACACACCTCCACCCTATCCCAGCAACCCCACCCAACACTAAGGGCAATTTTGGACACTATGGGCAATTTAGCATGGCCAATCCACCTAACCCGCACGTCTTTGGACTGTGGGAGGAAACCGGAGCACCCAGAGGAAACCCATGCACACACGGGGAAAATGTGCAGACTCCGCACAGACAGTGACCCAAGCCGGGAATTGAACCTGGGACCCTGGAGCTGTGAAGCAATTGTGCTATCCACAATGCTACCGTGCTGCCCTACCTTAAGGTCCAGGTCCAGGTATTTTTAAAAAGAGTTTGGGTCTCTGCCTCCACCACCACTCAGGCATTGAATTGCAAACACCCACTCCCCTCTGCGTAAACAAGTACCTCCTCATTTCCCCTCTACACCTTATGCCTCTTATCTTGAATCTATGTCCCCTGGTTCTAGAATTTTCCACCAAGGGAAACAATTTTATTCTGTCCACTCTAACTCTTCCCCTCATAATTTTTTACACCTCAATTAAGTCACCCCTCAATCTTCTTTGTTGCAAGAAAAATAGCTCCAACTTATCTAATCTTTCCAAATTGCTACACTTTTCTAGCCCTGGTAACATATTTGTAAACCTCCTCTGCACTCTCTCTGGAGCAATAACATTCTTCCTGTAATGTAATAATAATAATAATAATAATAATCGCTGATTGTCACAAGCAGGCTTCAATGAAGTTACTCTGAAAAGCCCCTAGTCGCCACATTCCTGCGCCTGTTCGGGGAGGCTGGTACAGGAATTGAACCCGCGCTGCTGGCATTGTTCTGTATTACAAGCCAGCTATTTAGCCCACTGTGCTAAACCAGCCCCTATGTGGTGAACAGAACTGCACTTCATACTCCAGTTGTGGCCTCACCAGTGTCTTATACAATTCCAACATTATATCCTTACTTTTATATTCTATACCTCTGCCAATGAAGGAGAGCATTGCATATGCTTTCTTAACAACTTTGTCGACTTGAACTGCTGCTGTCTTTTGGGACCAACCCATCTATATCATTTTGAAAATTATAGCTATCCTCCACACTGTCCACTACTCGCCAATCTTTGTGTCATCTGCAAATTTCCCATTCGTGCTGCCCACGCATGCGTCCAAATCGTTAATATATAACACAAACAGTAAGGATCCCAACACCGAGCCCTGTGGAACACCACTTGGAACAACTTTCCAATTGCAAAGGCAGCCATCGACTATTACCCTTTCTTTCCTGTTACTAAGCCAACTTTTTATCCAGTTCACCACATTGCCCTGTATCCCGTGGGCTTTCACTTTCTTGACCAATTTGCCATGTGGGAGCTTGTCAAACCCCATGTTAAAATCCATGTACACAACATTCACTGCACTACCTTCATCAACTCTTCCTGTCACTTCCTCAAAGAATTTGATCAAATTAGTGAGGCAAGACCTTCCTTAAACAAATTCATGCTGACTATCCCTGACTTGTCCATGCCTTCCTCTGTGGTAGTTAACCATGTGTCTCAGGATTGATTCTACTTATTTTCCCAATACCGACATAAGACTAACTGGCCTATATTTGTTTACCATTTCCTTCAATCCCTTTTTAAACAATGGGACCAGATTTACATTTCTCCAGTCCTCTGGTACCTCCCCTGTATCGAATGAGGATTGTAAAATTATCCTCAGAGCAGCTGCTATCTCTTGTCTGACCTCTTTTGGATTGCCTTGGGAACAATCCACCTGGCCCTGGCGAATTGTCAACTTTCAAGGATTCCAATCCTTCGTGTACTTCCTCTCTCTTTATGCTTATCCCATCCAATATCTCATAGAGTTCCAGCTGGACTACTGTACCTGCATCATCCATTTCCTTTACAAACATGGAGGCAAGATATTAATTTCAAACCCTTCCCACAGCCTCTGCATCTACATACAAGTTGTCTCCTTCATCTCTGATAGGTCCCAATTTTTCCTTAACTAACTGTTTACCAATCACATATTGGTAAAGCATCTTTGGGTTTTCTTTAACTTTACTTGCTAGTCTTTTTTCATGCACTCTTTTATTTCCTTATTTCCTTTTTGACTTCATCCCTGCACTTCCTATATCCTCCGAGGCTATCTGCAGTGCTTAGTTCTTTGTGCCTATCATACGGTTTCTTTTTCTGTTTGATCTTCCCCTGTATTCCTCTGGACAACCAGGAGGGGTCTAGATTTGGCAGTACCACTCTCATTTTTGATGGGGACATGTCTGCTTCGTATATTTAGGATCTTTCCTTTTAGTGCTTCCCACTAGTTATCCACTCATTTGATCCTCGAGCTATGCTGGCCAGTACAACTCAGCCAAGTCCCTCCTCATTTCTGGAAAATTTGCCTTGCCCCAGTTCATAATTTTTACCCCTGCTTTATCCCTGTCCTTTTTCATGGTAACACTGAATCTAATGGAATTGTGATCACTATCCCCAATATGGTCAATAACTTTATCATAGAATTTACAGTGCAGGAGGCCATCCAGACCATCGAGTCTGCACCGGCTCTTGGAAAGAGCACCCTACCCAAGGTCCACACCTCCACCCTATCCCCATAACCCAGTAACCCCACCCAACACTTAAGGGCAATTTTGGACACTAAGGGCAATTTATCATGGCCAATCCACCTAACCCGCACATCTTTGGACTGTGGGAGGAAACCGGAGCACCCGGAGGAAACCCACACACACACGGGAAGGATGTGCAGACTCCGCACAGACAGTGACCCAAGCCGGGAATCGAACCTGGGACCCTGGAGCTGTGAAGCAATTGTGCTATCCACAATGCTACCGCGCTGCCCTTAAGTATGAAGTTACGGTGAAAAGCCCCTAGTCCCCACATTCTGGTGCCTGTTCGGGTAAGCCAGTACGGGAATTGAACCCGCGCTGCTGGCCTTGTTTTGCATTACAAACCAGCTGCCCATCCCACTGAGCTAAACTGGCTCATTCACCCACTTGCCCTTCTTCGTTCCCCAAGACTAGGTCCAGAATTGCATCTCCTCACGTTGAGTTTGTCACTAATTGGTTGAAAAGAATTTCCTGCGCACTCTGCATGAATTTATCTCCCTCAATCCCCCTTTATTTTTGAATCCCAATTTATATTGGGATAGTTAAAGTCTCCTACTATTATTGCCCTCTTGCTCTTACAGGCAGAAATTTGCCGACATATTTGATCTGCTATCTCCACTTCACTATTTGGGGGTCTGTCGTATACTCCCAGTAGTGTGACTGTTCCTTTTTTATTTCTAAGTTCAACCCATAAAGGGTCTGGTTTAGCACAGGGCTAAATAGCTGACTTTTTAAGCAGACGAATGCAGGCCAGCAGCACGATTCAATTCTCATACCAGCCTCCCCGAACAGGCGCCGGAATGTGGCGACTAGGGTCTTTTCACAGTGACTTCATTTGAAGCCTACTTGTGACAAGCGATTTTCATTTTCATTTCATTTCTTGACTCGTTTGGTATATCATCCCTTCTCACAACTGGAATTGATTCTTTAGCCATTAGTGCCACGTGTGGTGGTTTATTTGGATGAAGTACTGATCACGGGTACAACACTTGAGCAACTTAGATGAGGTACTCTGCCGATTTTCAGAGCCTGGCGTCCATCGAAAAAGAGAGAAGTGCATTTTCCTCGCTAGGGAGGTTGTTGATTTAGGCTATTGCATAAACCGGGATGGACTACACCCAGTGAAAAAGGTGTGAGCGATCCAACAGACCCGACATCAGAGGACACAACTGAGCTGCGCTTGTTTCTGGTCCTTGTGAATTAATATGGTAAACTCATCCCTGGACTCGCAACTTTGCTTGCGACCCCACCTCCCATGCATGTCCTATTAAAGAAAAAACAGCCATGGGCATTGGGATCGGCCTTGGGAGCAGCATCATGCCAGCTTTGCCAGTCCTTTCCAGGGCTCCATGTTTTTAGTTTTTGAGGATGCCCAGTTGAAATGGCTAGAGGTTCACAGAATGTCATCCACTACTTCAAAGACGACGATAGAAAAATTGTGACTCTCGTTCATGACACACAGTATCCCGGAGGCGTTGGTCACCTACAACAGCATGCCTTTTACTAGTGAAGAGTTTGGGGATTTCATGAAGGGAAATGGGGTGTGGTACATCTGCACGGCCCCGTACCTCCCGGCTTTGAATGGGCTGGCCGAAAGGACGGTGCAAACGTTTAAATGAGGCTTAAAGAAGCAGACCTCAACGTCTCTCGACACACGACTGGCCCGATTTTTATTCTGTTACCACCCCACCCCACATGCCAAGACTGGTGTAGCGTGGCAGAACTTTTAGTGGGCAGAAGACTCCGGACCGGCTTCAGCCTCGCGTTCCCAGATAATGGCGGGAAAGTATGCCAGAGTCAGGAGTATCAGGAGCGTGGGCCAGACAGGCAGAAGCTGAGCAGGCAGTTCGGACCGGGTGACACAGTTTACTCTGGGGACGGTGCCAGAGGGTCTCAGGAACGGTAGTTTGAGAGACAGGATCAGTTTAATGTCAGGTTCAGGCACAGGACCAAGTGATTAAAAAATGTGCAGAGCACCTTAAACGCAGGAGACCGACTAAAGGCGAAGCTTCTCCGGAGGTGCCGGTTTCAAATCAGACAGCCACAGCACCAATGGATCCAAGGACGTTGCTCCCTGAGGGACTCGAAGCAGAGATGTGGGAGTTTGAAGACTTGTACACCGATATGGAGAACCACGCATCACAGGTTTCTGACGGTGAAACAGCCATAAAACGCATCCCCCCCCTCCCACGGTTATCAGCAAGGAAATGATGTTTTCCATTGAGATATACGCCTCCTGATCCATCCCCGCAGCCACAAGACGCATAACCATGAGCGAAAAAGAGGAGTCTCTCTACCTTCCTGGGCCTTCTGACTTTGAGGGGGGGGGGGGCTGTTATAACCAGTGCGAGACTTATGGAGATGGACCAATTAGCCTCCCATGAGCCTAGCTGAATAAGAGCTTCCCCGCTGAGGGCTGGGGGCCCATCAGCGGAATCAATGCATTCCAGCATAAACACCGGCCTCGATGAGAACCGAGCATGTGTAGTCCCGGCTGGGGCCTGAAGTGAACTGAGTGTATAGTTAACTTTGTAATAAACTATTTTTCTTTACACTTCTCTTTTGGACTCATCTGTGGCCACTAAATATATCAAAGACAATATATAGTATAAAGTAAATTAAGAGGAAAAAAATGGCTGTGGTAATGTGAGCCCCATGATAGCAGTTGTAAGTGGCAATGTAATTGGAAATTATGAAATGGTAGACTTACAAAATAACTATCCGTTGCCTTCACCAACATACAAGATGAGGATATTTCAGATATGTACAACTTTCCAAACCTGGTGGCTTCTTGCTTTCCCCCACCTCATCCACATTTCCAGTGATCACCACAGAAGAGCAACAACTGATGTAACTTAAAAATGGCTATTCCAATATTCTGGGAAATGTGAAAACCATTGTAAATATAGACAACACAAATGAGAGTAAAATATCCCACATATTTTCAGGGCCTCTATTCCCCTAGCTACGTCAGAGCTGCCGTGGATCTGAGAATGGCAATGCAAATTAGAAAGATGAATCATGGAGAACATGGGGGTGGTGAAGGTGGAAGGGGGAAGTCTGGGAGGGTAATTTTGACTTTGGGAGCTGGTGTAAAAGAGCCAATGCTGATTCATGATTTACACAGCTTGTCGCCCTCCTAACGTTCACCTCTGTTAAAGGTCAAAAGCAAAACTAATTTTATAAACACAGCCTTACCTGGTGTCATGGTGACACATATTAAACCGCACAAAAATTATTTTTTTACCTCATTTGTCAACCAGTCCCACAAGTTCTCATCTATCATTGAGTGCTTGGGAAGTGACAACAGGGACGGAATGAATATGTCATGATAGAATCCTGGGAACTTGGCAAACACCTGCCCATTTACAGAAGGTAAATCTTTTGAATGCAGAATAGGATCCAGAGCAATGTACATATTTCAACATGAATGCCAATATATTACTGTCAGTACTCTAGAGCTGTGGATGTGACGCAAAAATCCATTTGTGTTTTCTGTTGCAGCTACGTTCAGTTGGGAAAGCAGACAGACTGATGACCAGCAAGAGAAAAAGCTGCAGTTATCTCGCTTGAGCCATGAGATATGGTGGCCTGGCCGATGCTCCTGATACCATCTGTACTGTTGACAATACAGAAGGAAGGAGCACCGATAACTATTTTAGTTAAGTATTTTAGCAGCTGGAGACACTCAAAAACATTTTCACACATTCAGACAGTGATTGCATATTATGTACTTGGAGAAGATGGCGCCAGTGAAGTGACCCCAGTGATTTAAGAATAGCTTTGCTAATTGTTTCACCAACCTGCCTTCAATTGCCACATGGCAACCTGGCAGAGTAGGGTAGTAACCTGTTGTGAAAAGGCAGGAATGAATTGTGTCTGATTGTTTCACAAGCCAGGAGTCCCTGTTGGTTTAATCAATCTTTTTCCCCTCTAGTTTTCTATTTTGAGACAAGAGTCTTTTGAAACAATAACGAGCCCATCATTAATTCCACCAATGAACAAAATAAGCCTCTCGTATGCAGGGAATGCAGTAATCTTTCTTCCAAAGAGAATGTTAATTTTGTGACATAAATTATGCTGTTTTGTTCTGTATTTTGTGAATAGAAATGGAAAATATGGCCAATAATTCCATGTCCCTTTAAGAGTAAATTATTCCACCCACACAATAATTGTTCAATAAATTAATAAGAGCAGAAAGCTGAAATCCCCATAACATCAATTTGGCTAAGAGCACGTTTTTGGTATAAATTCTAAATGCTCATAAAAAATCAACTGTGTATTGATTTTTTTGAATAAGAGCAGCATGTTTTAGAACAAACAGGGACTCAACTATTACTGAGCATCAGAAAGTGAAAGGGAATGAGACTCCATATTATACCGCTGCTATCATCTTTTATGACTTTTAATTTTGTTGCTTTTGATTAAAGAATATAAGGCAGCTGTGGATGTTTCAAAATGTTTGCACAGATTTAGACAGTGTGCCAGGAGATGACAGTAACATAACACGGCACAATTGCTTCACAGCTCCAGGGTCCCAGGTTCGATTCCGGCTTGGGTCACTGTCTGTGCGGAGTCAGCACATCCTCCCCGTGTGTGCGTGGGTTTCCTCCGGGTGCTCCGGTTTCCTCCCACAGTCCAAAGATGTGCAGGTTAGGTGGACTGGCCATGATAAATTACCCTTAGTGTCCAAAATTGCTCTTAGTGTTGGGTGGGGTTAATGGGTTATGGGGATAGGGTGGAGGTGTGGACCTTGGGTAGGGTGCTCTTTCCAAGAGCCGGTGCAGACTCGATGGGCTGAATGGCCTCCTTCTGCACTGTAAATTCTAAATTCTATGTAACCAGTGATTTCAAAATCGTTGTAGCTTTACGATGGCAGAGGAGAGCTTTAGGGGAGGCGGTGGCGCAGCGGTATTGTCACTTGACTCGTTATTCAGATACTCAAGGTAATACTGTGGGTACTTTGAGTTCAAATCCCACCACAGGAGATGATTAAAATCTGAATTCAGTAAGAATCAGGAATTAAGGATCACATGTACTGCGCTGTAATGTTCTATTGTCATAAGAGCCCATCTGGTTTACATGCCCTTTGGGGAAGAAAATCAACATCCTTACCTGGTTGGGCCTACATGTGATTCCAGCCCACAGCAATGTGATTGCCTTTTGAAGTGCCTCTGAAATGTTTTAGCAAGCCACTCAGCAGCCAGCGCCACTCACATCCCATGAATTAATTTTAAAAAAAAATTTAAGTCAACAGTGAGGTTGCTGGTGGAAAGGAAAATTATCCAGGTAAATTTAAGAAAGTTAACTTACCGCACCTTTCCCCACGAGGAACCTGCTAACTGCCATCTGAACACCAGAGGCTGGATTCTCCGTTTGTGTGACTAGGTTCTCCCGCCAGGGTAGAATCAATCTTGGACTCCGCTGGTGCTGTGAGCGGCATCCAGGAGTAATTCACTCTCCCTTGCCATGCTAAATTATGCATGGAGGGGAGCTTGCGGGACTCCCTTTGGGATCCCACTATCGAGCCACCATTTTGAGCAGGCGGTCTGATACCAAGGTCTGGCGGCTGACTCCCTCCCCCCCACAATGCAAATTCTGCCCCCCACCCTGCGGACATATAGGGTCATCCTTCTACCTTCCCCCACCACTAAGGGAGTTACAGGTCATACTTCCCCCTCCCACAGCATGCATGCGTAGGTGTGACTTGATCCTCCCCCATTGACCCTCCCATCACACCCCAACAGAGGCCGCCACATCAGACCCCTACATCAGACCCTCAACTGAGGCCACTCCCATCATACCCCCCATACCAGGCAACTCCCATGTCAGAGACCCTTCCATATCAGAGACTCCCCCATATCAGCGACCACCATAAGAGATCCCCCATATCAGAGTCTCACATATCAGAGTCTCCCCCCATCAATCACCCATGCATAGAAGCTGAGGAGCAGTCTAGGCAGAAACAGCGAAACATCACTGCTTTTTTTTACATACCAGGCCCTTACACCTGTTACCTCAGACAGAAGTGTTGAAAGCAGCAGCTGTGACTTCATAGAAAGCCATAACACATCACACGGCTTGAACCCCCTCAGCTCCTTTGTTCTGCGAGGCTTCTATTCACTTTCAAAGAGAAATAGATTTTAATAGGCTGTAATTAACAGGGTAATAGCTTCTAGACAGCCAGGTGTCTGGATTGTTTATTTTCAATTGGCTTCATGCGTGAATGCATTTCAAGTACCCTGCTGTGAAGCTTGCCATAATATTTATTCACATCTAGGAGATATCTGATTTTATTTCCTATTTTTCTCAGCAGAAACCACTTAAATGCTTTTGATGTGCTGAGGACTATCAATCATAGCTAGATGTTTATAAATATTGTGGTTAGATTTGCAGCAGAACACTTGAGATGCATTCAAGTGTGAAGGGAAATTAAAATAAACAATTCAGATATCTGGCTGCGTGGAAGCTATTACCCTGTCAATTACAGCCTGCTAAAAACTATTTATCTTTGAATAGAGGCCTTGCATATCAAAAGATCTGAGGGGGTTTAATGTCTTGTAATGTGGGTTTGGCTTTCTACACCTTTTTCTGAGGCAGCAGGTGTAAGGGACAGGTAAGTGAAAAAGCAGTCGTTTTCTGCTGTTTCTGCCTGGACTGCTCTTTAGCTTCCAGTTAGGGATGACTGATGGGGGATCTCTGATCTGGTTGGGTCTCTGATGGGAGAGTGTCTGATGGGTGGTACTGGGAGGTAGGGTGGACAGGACTTGCTTTTTGGGGGGAGGGGGGTCCTCTGATGGACCTTGGGGACACCTACGTTATATCCCTATCCCCTTTATCCACCATGGGATCTACTGTATCAGGGCTATGCTGGAAAATACTTGCACTAATCCACACCCGTGTGAATATCCTCTGAGCGGGCCAGAGCATCACAGAGTTGTGGAGAATTGGTGTCCAGCTGCTAATCAGACGCAGGGTTCAAATGACCCATTTACATTCTCTTGCCAGTGCAGGGCGTGGCTCGCTGCCGCCGGAAGTGGAGGACCAGAACATAGAATGGGCGCTGCTCCTGTTTTAGTCCGACGTTCAATTCTCCGCCACATCGGGAACCCGCTACCAGTGGCAGGCAGTGGGGATCCGCCTCCAGAGCTAATCCAAATCTGAAATGCTGGCCAGAAATGGGCAGGATCCTCACTAATGAACTCAAATTAGGATCCAATTCCATCATTTTAACCATGATGCCAATTAGCTGTGGAGCTGCGAAGCTGTGACTTAAACTGTGGCTTCACAGGCTGACTAACAATACAAGCATACCTTACTCACCCTGGAGTTGATATATCATCCATTATGAGTGAGCTTCAGTCTTGAAAACTGTACTTCTCCACATGTTGCCTGGAAAACATGCGAGAACTGCAGGATGCATTTTGATCACCCTGGACTAAGTTATGCCATTTCTTGTATTCTCCAGGGATAAGGGGCATCATTCTCCGACCCCCCGCCAGGTCGGAGAATGGCCGTTGGTGCCGTGAATCCCGCCCCCGCCCCCGCCGAAGTCTCCGGTACCGGAGATTGGGCGGGGGCGGGAATCGGGACCCCCCGTTCAATTCTCCGGCCCGGATGGGCCGAAGTCCCGCCCAGAAATTGACTGTCCCGCCGGCGTAAATCAAACCTGGTATTTACCGACGGGACCAGACGGCGTGGGCGGGCTCCGGGGTTCTGGGGGGGGGGGCACGGGGTGATCTGACCCCGGGGGGTGCCCCCACGGTGGCCTGGCCCGCGATCGGGGCCCACCGATCCGCGGGCGGGCCTGTGCCGTGGGGGCAATCTTCCCCTTCCGCCTCCGCCACGGTCTCCACCATGGCGGAGGCGGAAGAGACTCTCCCCACTGCGCATGCGCGGGAAACTTTCAGCGGCCGCTGACGCTCCCGCGCATGCGCCGCATTTCCGCGCCAGCTGGCGGGGCAACAAACGCCATTTCCGCCAGCTGGTGGGGCGGAAATCCCTCCGGCGTCGGCCTAGCCCCTCAATGTTGGGGCTAGGCCGCCAAAGATGCGGAGCATTCCGCACCTTTGGGCCGGCGCGATGCCCGTCTGATTGGCGCCGTCTTTGGCGCCAGTCGGCGGACATCACGCCGTTGGGGGAGAATTTCGCCCCTGGACACTCATAATTATCATTTCTCATTGAATCTTCATCTGTAATTATTCTCACAAGAAGCTGGTTTCGTCACTTTAAAAATAAGGCAGCAGAAAACAGCCAGAAATTTTCAAGCCATCAGAAAAACTACAGCATTAACTCTGAAGGTTAAATAAATTGATAAAATGCCAGTTTAAGCTGATCTTAATTACAGAAGCCATTTTATTTTAAGAGCGCGTCCATTTAAAACAAACACTGAGCTGATTTGCCTTATCTTTATTGCAGTGATGTTGTGTATATAATTCATGCGCTCTGACATGTTATATTGATTTCATCCCTACATGTAGCTTTATTAATTTTCAAAGTTCACACAGACAAATGTGCTCTGCTCAAAGAGAGCTGTGGATAAAGTGAATTATGATGCACGTAAGAATCAAGAACAAGCTATAGTTATAGCGTTGGTTGAATTTTGTAATTGGTTTTCTACTTTAACCTTGCCGGTCTTCTTTAGCATTCAGCTTCATTAACCATTTTTCCATTGTTTGAACAGCAGAGCTGCTAATCATTTATTAATTAAATGTTTCTGAGAGGCATTGCTGCTTTTTTATTACTTTGTTAAGAATAATAATCTTACCAGTTCAGAGTAAGATTGATAACAGCAACAATAGCAAATCTTGGTCTCATTAAGAGTCCGGTTTTCCCTTTTCAAATTAGAGAAAGACTAGTAATGATAATATAGTGGTTGTGTAGTAGGTGTTGAGAAAAATGTAAAATCAAGCATTATTTTGGGGCTGATGTAAATAATTCAATTTATAGAACACATAGAATTCCTACAGTGCAGAAGGAAGCCATTCGGCCTATTGAGCCTGTACCCTACGGCCCACGGTAGCACAGTTGCTTCACAGCTCCAGGGTCCGAGGTTCGATTCCCGGCTTGAGTCACTTTCTGTGCATTCTCCCCATGTGCGTGGGTTTCCTCTGGGTGCTCCGGTTTCCTTCCACAGTCCAAAGATGTGCAGGTTAGGTGGATTGGCCCTTATAAATAGCCCTTAGTGTCCAAAAAAAAAAGGTGAGTTAGGGTTACTGGGTTACGGGGATAGGGTGAAGGTGTGAGCTTAAGTAGGGTGCTCTTTCTAAGAGCCAGTGCAGACTCGATGGGTTGAATGGCCTCCTTCTGCACTGTAAATGCTATGATTCTATGACCCTCCGAAAGAGCCCACTCATCTGCCCCATCCCTGTAACCCCACCTAACCTGCACATCTTTGGACTCTGGAATGAAACCGGAGCACCTGGAGGAAACCCAATCAGGCAAGGGAGAATGTGCAAATTCCACACAGGCAGTCACCCATGGCTGGAATTGGACCCGGGTCCCTGGTGCCCTGAGGCAGCAGTGCTAACCACTGTGCCACCGTGCTGCCCTAATAATAGTGTAATGGTTCTGCATGGAACAGCCCAACCTCATCATCATACTCTCAGTTATTGTTCTATTGCTGCAGTAGAGGTTTTTGGCACCTGAACTTGCCTTTCCCAATTTGTGCAATATGGACGACATATGGACGAGATACTTATATTACATTGCACCCGGTAAAGCAAAACACTTAGCTCCTGAACGTTGTGCTAGAATGGGAGCTGATGTATTTGGAGTGCAATCAGTTTTTAAAAATTCCATTTTAATTTTCTGAATGCACTATCAAAATTAGGAAATGGTTACTTGTTACAGCAGAAGTACAATTAGTCATAAGCAGAATTGGATGATCTTCCTTCACTAGAATTCTTCTGCACAGAAGGAGGCCATTTTATCCTATTGCGACTGTGCTAAATCTTTGATCAAGCTATCCAATTAGTTTGACCCCCCCTGCATTTTCCTTATAGCACTACAATTGTTCCCCTTTTAACTAAATATTCTTCTTCATTTTGAAAACTGCTATTTGAACTGTCTCTATAACCCTTTCAGGCAGCACATCACAGATTAATTTATTTTGTTCACAAAAAAACCTGCTCATGTTTCCCCTGCTTCCCTTGCTTCTTAATATAAAATGATGATGTCATCTCCATTGATAATTTACTGTATGTTCAGCTGGGTTAGATCTAGCATAACCAATATTGTTGGGTTTATTTGGAGGGTACAAAACCTTTATAAGTTCACAAGGTTCATGAACACATATTGATTATAAAGAATGTACAGATATTGCACGTTATCCTAATCCTTCTGACAATGCCAACAAAACAGTTGAAATGAAGATGAATGGGTGAAATTTACTCCTCATGTTTACAATTCTTTCATTAATTGTTTTTCTTACAACTTATCTTGTTACTGATATCATAATTATTGCAGACAAAGGTTTTCCTACATATTTACTATTGTAAAAAAGATATACTTGCATTTGTTTAGCACCTTTCGTGATCTCAGGGTATCCCAAAGTACTTTTGTACCAACTGAATTCTTTTTGGAATGTAGTTACGGTTGTAATGTAGGAAGCATGGTAGCAAGTAGTATGCATGCAGCAAAATGCCACTAAGTACAGCAAGTGAAGAGGGCACTTGTGGAGCACATACATCTGTCATGATATGTTAGCTCAACATGACTACAATTATGCAGCTCGTTCTTGGGGCTTTTCCCTGCCTGGTTGGCTGTAAAGCTGAAAACAAAAACTTTTTATCAAAAGCCTCCGTCTCACTGAAGAGGCCAATCTATATCCAACAACCTGCTCAGAAAACTCGTCTCACATTTTGACAGTTACAAAACATTCCACTGTAGTAGCAGAGATAATTCATAAAGTTCTTAAACAATCAACAAAGTTCAAAATAAACCAACCCACCACATTCTAAAGAAAAATAATTTGCCCCATCTCTCAGTGTTGACAAATCATTTTTAAAATTCCAGGATATGAAGCCGATTACAGAGAATTTCGCCCCTGAACTGCATTATTGGCAAAAGCTAATCCGTTATTCCATGTGTAATTCTTTTTCAGTAAACCAGGTTTCTTTGAAATCTATCAATGAATTATTAAGATACGTTGTTTACAGAGAAACAGACTCACGGAATGAAAACCTACAGTGGCGGAGGTAATGAGATAATGACCAGATAACCTATTTTAGTGACATTGGCTGATGGATATTTATTGGCCAGGGCGTCGGGGAGAATTCCCCTTATCTTCTTCAGAAATGTGTGCCATGGAATCTTTTATGTGCATGTGAGAGGATGGATGGGAACTCAGTTTATCAACTCATCCAAACATCAGCTCCTCCAGGAGTGTAGTAATATAATGGAGTGTTAGCTTAAATTCACTATTCAAATCTCTGGAAAGGGAACATGAATCCACACTGTCTGACTCAGAAACAAGAGTTGTATCACTGAGCCAAAGTACAAAGCAGAATAAAACCCTACCCAATCATTAAGAGATCAAATCAAACATATAGAATTCCTTTAATCATACTTTCCAACTTTCTGATTTAAAGGAATATAGTAATATACTATGTAATTAGGATAAGCCAACAAATGCCAGAAGCCCATTTTTCCCTTGACTCTGTAAAGTGCTTTGAGACATCTTTTTGTGCAGGAGACATGCTATAAAGCAGTAAGTGATTGCAATTGCTGGAAATCAGGGATGAGCTTGAAGCAAAACTTAAAACCTGAAGTAATGAGAGTTGGGCCAGCTTCTGGTCATTTCACAAATACATGGATTTGACTTGCAGATGTTTTATTTTGTATTGGCCAATAATGTGTATGTGCATTCAAAAGGCACAAAACTCCTCCCAACCTCTGCCCCAATTTTCATTATGCTGGGTATCAGGTATTGAGGTGAACTTCTTTAAAACTCAGTGCTAGCACTTTCAGATCTGGGTCAAAATGTTGTGGGTTCAGTGGTTCAATCAAAATCCAGAGACGTGATCACAAAGTCTACACGTACATCTGTGGAACTGAATTTTTTCCAGCCCTCGAGGGATGGACAGCAAGGAAAATCATGAAATGGTGTGGGCAGTGACATTCCTGTTGCCTTCCTGCTGCCTCTGACATTTTACCAGCATTTGGTAGACCACCCACCTGAGAACTCCGGTGGCCTCTCTGTGGGTCTGGAGTGGAGGTGGCTTGAGTGCTCTTAATTGAGTACTCTTGCCCATACTAATAGCCCCCCCCCCCATCCCTTGCCAGGGCCTGCCTGACTGGCCCAAGTGACTCTTGCCAAGGCAGGATTGCCCTGGCTTATGGGCCGGTCTTTGCTGACAAAACTCTGACCTTCATGTGCAGACTAGGCCTTCTGTGTTTGATTCAAGTTTTTTATGGCACAGAAATATGCAGCAATCAGTAGAATCCCTGCCAAACTGACGGAGGAATTGCAAAAAGGGGAAAGGCTGCGAGCAGGGCAGTTGAATAGATTGAGGCTGACAGGAAAGTATTGCAAAGTGAAGTCTGTGGGCAACATGGGCGAACAGAAAATCGCAGCACATGGAGGGGCAGCAGGGATAAGTTACAGATGAACATTTAATATGTCTGACCTATAACCTAAACACGATTAACTCATTAGTTTAAAAACCAAAAAAAAGTACTAAATTGATGAACTAAGTATTAAATTCATTAAGTTAACAGTAAGTTGTGGATGGCAGCTGAGATCATCATAGAATTTACAGTGCAGAAGGAGGCCATTCGGCCCATCGAGTCTGCACCGGCTCTTGGAAAGAGCACCCTACCCAAGGTCAACACCTCCACCCTATCCCCATAACCCAGTAACCCCACCCAACACTAAGGGCAATTTTGGACACTAAGGGCAATTTATCATGGCCAATCCACCTAACCTGCACATCTTTGGACTGTGGGAGGAAACCGGAGCACCCGGAGGAAACCCACGCACACACGGGGAGGATGTGCAGACTCCGCACAGAAAGTGACCCAAGCTGGAATCGAACCTGGGACCCTGGAGCTGTGAAGCAATTGTGCTATCCACAATGCTACCGTGCTGCCCGTAATGATGTGGCATACCTGCGACATGGGGGAGTTTGTGAGAATATCACAATCTTACACAGCTGCCATCATGGCCATCATCGTGGTAATCGTCTTGACCAGACATGGCCATTTCTTGTATGTGTAAAGTTATCTGTTGTGCGTTCCAATGTAGGCTGATTGCACTTGCCTGCCTTTCCTCAGCAATGGGCAAAGATGAATTCTCGGATTTTGTTGGGACTGCCCAGGTTTTCTAGCTTTCCATTTATCAGTGGTTTGTGGAATTGATTGACGGTAGTGAAATGGGGTATGCGGAGAATGTCTCAGCTCTGATTTCAAGGCCTGGATTTTGCGTCCTTGCTCGCCGTGGGTGCAAATGGCGACGTGGGCGCAAGATCTTGTGAGACTCAAAAAACGAGAACCTAACCACCGAGATTTCATAGCACTATTGTTCCCACCCCCTCCTTCCATTGACATAACAAGGTTCCTGCCCTTAAAGGTTGGGAACTTCATTGAAATAAATATAATGGAATCCCTACAGTGCAGAAGGAAGCCATTTGGCCAATCAGGTCTGCACAGATTCTCTGAAAGAGCACACTACCTAGGCCCACAACCCGTACCATCACTACAACCTCATATCCTACCTGATCTGCACATCTTTGAACACCAAAGGGCAATTTAGCACGGCCGATCCACCTAACCTGCACATCTTTGTACTGTGAGAGGAAACTGGAAGACCTGGAGGAAACCTATGCGGACACAGAGAGTATGTGCAAACTCAACACAGTCACCCAAGGCCGGAATTGAATCTGGGTCCCTGACGCTCTGAGGCAGCAATACTAACTGTGATGTTCTTTGCTTTCTGAATGAGGATGGCTTTGAAGTGTAGTGTCTCACAAAGAACATGAAGCTAAGTTTTGAACAAAGCTAATTTATTTCTACAACAACTAAATAGATTTAACTTGCTTGCTTAGATATAAAAAATAACAGATTGACTAAAACTATGATTCTAACTACAGAGTTCCTGATAACATGACAATCCTCTATCTCGCCGAACAACCTTTTCCAAGAATCAAGAGTATCATGTTAGCCACGTGTTTGTGCTTGATCGCCATCTAGTGGTTGGATGTAGGTACAGTAAATTGTTAACCTTTCATTATTCTTACAATACACATATTGTCACACTAACCACTGTGTTTCCCCGCTGTAATGCACCCCCAACATTTTGATCTCTTCACTCACCAGCGTGAAGTCACGTTAGTGAGGTTTACAACAGGTTTTTAAAAACTGGCAACCAGGTGGATGGAACCCTCTGGGGACACACAGGTAAGTACAACCTTTAGGGGAGAGGGACATGCCCGGTCAGTACCTTGGCACTGCCCCAGCATCCTGGCACCATAGCACTGCCCTGGCAACCTGGCATTAACCAGGATGCAGTGCCAGGTGGCCCTATCGGGAGAGCTCCATGGGGTGGGGGTTATCCGTGTCCATGGGGGTGGGGTGGGTTGCCTGTGTGCGTGTGGGGGGTCTCCTGTGTTCATATGGGGGGTGGGGGGGGGGTCTTTGTCTTTCTTTTAATTGGAGATTGAGACACCCTTTAAAATGGGTGCCCCGATCTTGGGAATCCCAACGTGGGGGCTTTTTCCAGCCCAGCCCGCCAGCATGACAATGTGGGCAACACAGCTATTTTCTGCACCTTGTGCTGGCTTATCTGGTGAGAAATGCTGGCTGTATAGCCTCTGTGTGCTCCCTGTGGTACCAACTTCGACATTTTGCCACTCTTGGGGAAAAGACATTTCTTCTAAATTTCCTATTGGACTTCTTGGGAACTATTTTATATTGGGGCTCAGTATTTGGACATGCAGCAGAAACGTAGCAGTCTAGCAGAGTACCCTGAAGCATTGTGAACTCATGCTCTGTGAATGGAGGAATGCTCACTCAGACACTTCACTCATGAGAGAGTGGCCAACCTCATAGAGAGCTACATGCAACAGCACCAGAGCTCATGCAGGAACAGTGAGATATCCTATAGCTGTGGACTGTAGATGTCGTGGCTGAGGAGGTACAAGCCCCCTGAATGGATGGTCTAATGGTGCCTGAAGGGATTCCAATTGTGCCCTAGTAGCAGACACTTTCCAGCCAGCGAGAGACCAAACCAAGAGCTGAGGAGTTTCCAGAGGATGGTGAAGGTTTTTGACATGTCGAGGGTATCTCACCATTCTTGATTTTCTCTGCTTGACCAAATGATGACAGCTGTCTCTAAAGAGATGCAGGCAGCGTAGCAGCAGGAAGGGCCCAATGGGTCCCTGTATAACCATACTGACCATCACGGACCTCATGGCCATACAGCCCTGAGCAGGCTGCCTCCACCTTCTGTGAGGAAATAAAGGTGTGGCCATGTCTGAGTGCAGAAGGCACCACATTGGCTGGAACATCAAGTGGGTCGCTGATCGGGTTATAAAATTATCACGTGTAATATATTTCAAAATCACAATTATTTACACTGAGGTCATTGTTTTCTTCTTGTGGCACCTGGAGACTGCAGGCAGTAGACCTTCCATTTGTACTGACTGTGTTGTGTATGATGTTAGCTTGCCTCCTGTCATTGTGAAGGATCGGGCTTCATCAGGTCACCATCTCCTCAGAGAACCATTAACTGAACCTTTGTTTGATGATGGGTTCCCCTTGTCCACAAAGCTGACCTCAATGGACCACTCAGTTCCCCTGTGGCCCCATCCTGTGGCAACGCTATCCTGCAACCTGTGATACTGTATCTTCAACCTCAAATCGCCCTTCTTCTTTGTTCTCCTCCATTGATGTCATCACACCCCACCTCCAACCCACAACCCCTCGTGCCCCCCTACCTTGCCCACCCTGGGTACATTCTGACAATTGTGGACTTTACAAATGAAAACAAAAGCCCTTCCTGAACAGGGCGGACAATGGTCCTCCACTTCTGAATGCCCTCACATTTCATTTAGGTATTTAAAAATGAAGTGATTATGGGCACTATCTAACTAACTATGCCTGGAACGACACTGCTATCTATCTGGGGCACTCTGTTTTTTTAGTGCCCCAGCGGGAAACACCCCCCCTCCCCCCGAGGCCAAGCTCAGCATCATTTCCTGCACCGAGGAGCTCTTCTTGTCAGAACAGAACTCCTTAGTGCAGAATGAGATCGGGCACCATTCTTAAATGCGTCCCGATCTCTCTACCCCCTGGCGCAACTCACGGATACCCCAATGCCACAATTCACCTGTTGGAGGCCCCCTGCGCCCCAGCTCACATGAGCAGAGCACACCAGGGCCTATTCCAGACATGGGCAAAATGGCAGTCTGGCACCTTGGCAATGCCCTTGCCAGTTAGCCAGACAGGAGTGATAGGCAAAATGCTAAGAATCTATTATCAGAGATATAACAGGGGACTGAGAAAATCAGAATGGCCCATAACCTCCTGATTCACCAGCGTCACATTTAGGGGTTACCCCAATGATGTGTGGAGTTTGTACAATCTCTCTGTGTCTGCGTGGGTTCCCTCCGCGCCTCCCAGTTTCCTCTCACAGTCCAAAGATGTGCAGGTTAGGTGGAATGTCCATGCTAAAATGCTCCCTCCTCCCACCCCGTTTCGACTGACAGCCCTCCCGGTTCAACCCCACCCTCCTCCTGGTCTGACCACCCCTCTGTTCTGACCCTGCTCCCCCAACCCCCTCCGATCTGACACCGCACCCCCCTGCTGTCTGACTCCACCCCCTCTTCCGATCTGACACCACGCACCCCCCCCCCCCCCAGTCCCATCCCCCCAACGGTCCAACCACCCTCACCCCTTCACTCCAATCCTTCTGCCCCCCCCCCCCCCCCATGCCTCCCCCCCACTCCCCCTGGCATTCACACTTCTTTATCCTGCAGAATGAGAGGGAGAATGAGCAGGATAAACACAGATGAAGGGAAGATCCTTGCAGGGAGAAGGAGAGGAGGAAAGCTCTCAACAAGAAGCTATTTTCACATCTGGACAATAGGGGACAATTCTCCTCAGAATCTCAGCAAGGAACAGTGGACTGGATTCTCCGGTCCCCCAGCTGCGTGTTCCTCAGCAGTGCGCCATCGCCGGCAGTGGAATTCTTCTTCTGTTCAGCCACCAGCCAATGAGATTTCACATTGCGGCCACCCCATGCCACAGGGAAACCCATGGGCATGGGTGCGCTGCCGGCGGAACAGAGAATCCCGTCGGTGGAGAATTCTCCCCAGTGTGCTCACTAAGGATGTGCCCACTGAAATCGATCACCCACAGCCTCAGTGCCCGACAACCCAATTGTGTTGCCAATGGAGGTTGGTCCTGGCCAGGAATTTGTTTAGACTTTCCAGGCTGGAGCTGGTTCCAGCATCTTAGGGTTGGCTATCCACTGTTGTTTAAGGGTCCTTTCTGCAAGCAGGGCTGAACACCTTTCATCCAATGTGGACAAAGAGAAGTCGATGGACTGAACACGTCAGCGGGATTCTGCAATAATGGGGCTATGTCCCCACACCGGCGGGAAAACCGGCGCCAACCACTCCAGCATCAACAGCCCTCGAAAGTGAGGAATTCTCACCTTTCTCGGCGGCTAGGTTGACGCCGGAGTGGGCCCCTCAGCTCCAGCCGTCAGCAAAGGGCCGGCGTGAGTTTGTGCATGCGTGGACTGGCTGGCGTGATCTCGCGCATGCGTGGACCGGCCAGCGTATTTCCGCGCATGCGCAGAACGGCCAGCGTACTTCCACGCATGTGCGGGGGTTCTATTCTTTGTGCTGGTCCCCGGGCAATATGGCGGAGCCCTACAGGGGCCAAGCGCGGAGCAAAGAAGGCCCCCACGGAACCAGCCCGCACGCGGATCGGTAGGCCCCGATCGCAGGCCAAGCCACCTTGGGTGCCCCCACCTGGGGTCGGATCCCCTGCCCCCACCCTCCCCCCCTGGACTGCCCCTGCACACTTACCTGCCAGGTCGCGCCGTGTGTGAGGTGAGTAATTCACGCCGGCGGGACTGGGCAATACTTTACGGCGATTAGGCCCATCGGGGCCCAGAGAATCGCTGGAGGGGCTGCTGTCAGCGGCCCCCGACTGGCGTGGTGGGAATCCCGCCGGCCCCCGGAAAACGGCACCGGAGAATAGGGCAGCCGGTGTCAGGGCGGCGGGGCGGGGTTCGAGCCTGCCCCCCCCCCCGCCGGGTCGGAGAATCCCGGCCATGGTCTCTGCTTTTGTTATTTCGGAATTACAGACAAACATCCTTATTCCACCAACATCTACATAGTTAGCGTCTGTGAAACTAGACATGATCTGCCGATACAGTCGTCCTGATAATGAAAAAGGTATTGATGGGAACAATCTAGAGATGGGCCTGAAGATTTTAAATGAAGGGGCTTTGACTATTTCCTTTGGCAGTGTTTTCCATTGTGGAAACATACTTGGGAAGAACGATTATTGATGCATTGTCTTGGAAGGAAATGGCATGGGATTCTCCGGTCCGCCAGCTGCGGTTTGCAGTGCGGCGCACCCTTGCCGGCAGCGGAATCCTCCATTCCGTCACCTGGCCAATGGTATTTCCAATTGTGGCCACCTCACACCGTTGGGAAACCCGTGGGCGTGGGTGCGCTGCCGGCGGAGCGGAGGATCCTGCTGACCAAGAATCTCGCCCAAGGTCTTTGTAGTTTGTCGGGATGTTTTCTCATTTCCGGTGGGCAGCATGTATTTGAACGAGGCTTTTTGGCCTCTCCAGCTGGCAGTATCTTCCAGTCCTGCTGAATTCAACAGGGATTTGGATGGATCGCCAGCCCCTGTAGGGCTCTGCCATGGCCGGCGTGGAGAAGAGAACCCCCCGCGCATGCGGCAAAACACGCCGACGGTTCCGCGCATGCACAAACACGTGCCATCCCTTCGCCGCCGGCTGGTGCAGCGCCAACCCCTCCAGCATCCACCTAGCCCCCTAGACAGGTGAGAATTCCTCACCTTGGGGGCCCGTTGATGCCGGAGTCGTTGGCACCGGTTTACCCGCCGGCGTGGGGACTTAGTCCCCGGAAAGGAGAATCCCGGCCCTGGTGTTTGTCTGTCAATTCTCAGCAGTCTATTTGAGATTTTATAGGAAACGGTCATACTACTTTTCTCCCTTATCTGTTGTCATGATTCCCCTTCCAAATCTTTGAACCAGGATGTGACACGAGTATTTTTCATATACTGATTCGTGCCGAACCATAGAGTATATCTTTGGATTGCTTTAATCTTATTTGTATCTCTTGCTAAATAAGGATCCCACACACAAATTGCATACTCCAGAATTGGACAAACAAATGTTTGGTAAGATACATCTCCACTATTGTTGTTGAAGCACCAAGAGATCAGAAATTCATGTTTGCTGAATGTGGAATTTCCATTGCAAATTGTTTT
Source organism: Scyliorhinus torazame (assembly GCF_047496885.1). Classification (NCBI taxonomy): domain Eukaryota; kingdom Metazoa; phylum Chordata; class Chondrichthyes; order Carcharhiniformes; family Scyliorhinidae; genus Scyliorhinus; species Scyliorhinus torazame. The sequence continues at coordinate 76,607,721 of NC_092721.1, read as the reverse complement.
TAAGATGGATCCCAAATGTATGGCATGCTTGCCTTCATCAGATGGGGTATCAAGTATAAAAGCTCGCAAATTATGTTGCAGTTATATAGAACGTTGGTTAGGCCACATTTGGAATACTGTGTCCAATTCTGGTCACCACACTACCAGAAGGATGTGAAAGCCTTGGAGAGAGTACAGAAAAGGTTTACCAGGATATTGCCTGGTATGGAGGGTATTAGCTATGAGGAGAGATGGAGGCTGAGGGGCAACCTAATAGAAGTTTATAGAATTATGAGGGGTATAGATAGGGTGAACAGTAATAGGCTTTTTCCCAGGGTGGAAATGACAATTACAAGGGGGCTCAAGTTCAAGGTGAGGGGGGGTTAGGTTCAGTGGAGATGTGCGGGGGGCGTTTTCTACACAGAGGGTGGTGGTGGCTGGAATGCCCTATCAAGTGAGGTGGTTGAGGCAGATACGTTAGTGACCTTTAAGACTTATCTAGATAGACACATGAACAGGCGGGGTATGGAAGGATACAGGCGGTTGGTCTAGATAGGACACGTGATCGACACAGGCTTGGAGGGCCAAAGGGCATGTTCCTGTGCTGTACTGTTCTTTGTTCTGTGTATGATTATGCATCTATTTGTTGAAGAATTTGATTACAAAACTGAAAGCTATCTGTTGGTGGATCATATTTAATGGTATTACACATGATATAACATTTTGTGGCATTGAACATAATTTCCCATTAATTCTGCCAACTTGCAATTCCAGAAGATCATCTTGCAGTGAATTGATATGATCTGAGTTTCCCCTGATGCGTAAACCGCATTGTCATCAGCAAATAGCTGCACCCTGTTCTTTAACTTGTTGGAAAGGTCTTTTATGAAGAGTAAAGGTTTTGACAGGTGAACAGGCCTCTCCATCGTGCAGACCGTTATTGAGTGCACACACATCCTTCGGAAGGAGCTGCTTGTATGTTCAGAAATGTACTGCGTCCAGAAGGGTGTCCACGCCCTCATTATCCAGCTAGTGTGAGGCCATGTTCAGCACATAATGCAAGTCAATGCTCAGTAACCTGGCAGCAATCATGATGCCTTTATTCTGTGGCTGCCTGCTGCATCACCACGACAACTCTAAGGGTGGCCAGTGCACGACGAGAGCAATCTGCTTATGATTCTCGTATAATGAATGCCAAATGCCGCACAAAATGGAACCACAAAGACTGCTGTACTGCTTGGACAATGCATTCTGAACTAAATTTACAAATCAAATTGTCCATTATTTGATCTAAAAATTAATTCACCCTTGGGCATTCCCTCTGTTCCTGCCTTCTGCGTGTTTTTATCTCTCCTTTGCTTTTATGGAGTGTTAGCCGAATGAGACGGACTGCACATGACCTTGTAGATCAACATCAAGCAGCTGATCCTAGAAGGCCCGGCTTGTCCCTCATCTTGGTTGGCAGCAATCTGGGCTGGCTCGCTGGCTGACAGGCAAAAGATGGACTATTGACAGTGCTGTGAGGACCAATGCTGAAAGAGGGCTACAGGCTCATGTTTCACAGAGCCCCTGACACTCCCTCAGGGCGATACTGCAGCAATCCTAGCAATGGCATCTGCAGCCATAATGGCATCAGCCAGAGCTTGTCTGGCAGGAAACTCGGCACTATATTACTTCAGCCTGAGCTTCCACCACAGCACCCGGACATTAGATGGCTCTTGCTAGTGTTACAACAGAAGCTGAGATGTTGGCCATCAGACGTTACGTCATGGTTGGGTTCACATGTGTTTTAATTGAGTTGATCACCAGTTCCATGCTGGAAAGGGTGGGCATCAAACTCTGTATGAAGACATGTGCAACGATGGCGCTGGACTCAAGCATGCTCCTTAACAATGACAATAGGCTTTATGACAGGCGCCAATGCATCAAGCAGTTTATTGTGCATACCAACCAACCTTCATTTCATTTTCATTTCATTCATTTCATTTCATTTCATTTTCATTTCATTTTCATTTCATCACCCACATTCTCTGCAGCAGAACCCGCGTGATCTTAACCAGTGCAGGCTGCCACTCTAGAGTAATTTCCCGCCCTCAAGTCATTCATGTCCAAGTTTCAAAACATGCAGAATCCACATCCTCTAAAATACGTGAAGTGTCAGTATCTGAGTTGGCGACTATAAGTGTGAAATCAAATGACACTATTTCGCCCACACTTCCTCCTCCACCTCTTGCTCCTGTACTACTGTTTGGCCAGCTTGCTATTCCTGGGCATCTGAAAGATGAAAGACACAAGGGTGGGGCGAGGGAAGGGCGGAAAAGCAAAGGGCGCACACTTGCACCATCAGCAGCTTGTAAACACACCCGGTTGTGGAACAGGAGAGGAAGTTGGATGTGAGAGAAAGGCTTAGTTGGAAGCTTACTGTCATCTTTTAGTCCTGCCGCTGTGCATGGCTTCAGTCATCATTAGTCCGATGATAGCAAACGTGGCCTTTTCCATTGGGGTGAAGATATACAGCGGCAACTGAGTCCCACTGGTGTCCCATTGCTTGACTTTGGTGTGCCACTTGTCTAGCAGGAGAGAGAGAAATGTGAGAGTGATACAATCTGTATACCCCAACCAACCAACGGCTGACCATGAACCCAATTATCCACATCCAGAAGGGAATTCTTGAGGGGATACATGAAGTTTCTCAAAAACTGTACACGATGTAAACTCCTGAAAAGGTCCCACACGGGAGCATTCAAGAAAGAAGTATGGGGGTGGAATCCTCAGCAGCAGAGAAGCAAAGGAGGGGCTGAAAGGAGATGCAGCACTCAGCAATGGCAAGCTGAATAGACGTTATAGGCAGGAACACGGCAGGGAGCAGGGAAAGCCTGTTAGATTAAATTGCATCTATTTCAATGCCAGAGGGATGACAGGTAAGGCTGATGAACTCATGCAATGTTCTTGTCAGATGGCCTGATTTATATTACAAGAACACTTGTAGCTAAAGCTATAAGTGATTTATTAATATTAACTGTGGATCAAATATGTACAAAGCAACAGATGAATAACAGTATGAACATGCACAAGCAACCTCTCTCCCAGCTCCCTGGTCAGTCTGAGGTCATCTGACTCTAACATTCATTTATATACTAATGGTCAGTTGGTGAATTACAACACAACCATGATATCACTCCACTCAGGGCATGGATAGGTATGTGAGACTGGGATATTATAGCCATAACTGAAACATGGCTAAAGGAGGGACGGGACTGGCAGCTTAATGTTCCAGGGCACAGGTGATTTAGGCAGGACAGAGGTGGAGGAAAGAGAGGAGGGAGAGTTACATTTTTGATTGAGGAGAACATCCCGGCAGTAGTCAGAGTAATAGTTGAGGGGTCATCCAGCGAAGCTTCATGGATGGAACTGAAAAATAAGAAGGGGACGGTGACCTTATTGGGGTTGTACTATAGGCCCCCAAATGTTCAACGGGAATTAGAAGAACAAAAATACAGGGAGATTGGGGAAACTTGCAAGTGAAATATGGTTGTCATAGTAGGGGATTTTAATTTTCCTAACAGGCTGGGACTGCCATAGTGTTAAGGGCTTATATGGGGTGGAATTTGTTAAATGTGTTCAGGAAAGTTTCCTCAGGCTGTATGTGGAGGGCAAAGCTTGATTTACTCTTGGGAAACAGGGCAGGGCGAGTGACTGAGGTGACGGTGGGGGACCACTTTGGGACCAGTGACCATACTTTTATTAATTTTAAAATAGTTATGGAAAGGGACAAAACGGGTCCACAGGTGCAAGTTCTAAATTGGGGTAAGGTGAATTTTGATGGAATTAGACAGGAGCTTGAAAGAATTGATTACAATAGCTTGTTTGAGGGCAAAGAGTCCTCAGGCAACTGGGAGGCCTTTAAAAGTGAAATAGCTAGAGTTCAGGGTCTATATGTTCCTGTTAGGGTGAAGGGCAAGGCTGGCAGGGGTAGGGAACCCTGGATGGCAAAACATATTGAGGTTTTGGCCAGGAAAAAGAAGGAGGCGTGGCTCAGGTACAAGCAGCAGGAATCAAGGGAATTCCCTGGAGGTGTACAGGGGATACAGGAGAGTACTCAAGAAGGAAATTGGAAGGGCAAAAAGGCGGCATGAGGTAGGTTTGACTGAAAGGATTAAGATGAATCCAAAGGGATTTTAAAAATATATTAAAGGAAGAAGAATAACAAGAGAGAGATTAGGACACCTCAAGGGCCAAGGTGGACATATATGTGTAGAATGGCAGGAGATAGGTGAGGTTCTCAATGCATATTTCTCCTCTGTGTTTACCATGGAGAAAGATATGAAGACTTGGGAACCTAGGAAGGTTAGTGGCGATATATTGGGGAAAATTCGCATTACAGTGGAGGAGATGATTTCACAGTAACTTCATTGCAGTGTTAATGTAAGGATACTTGTGACAATAATAAAGATTATTATTATTAAAATATGTGAAAGTGGATAAAGCTCCTGGCCCTGACCAGGTATATCCAAGAACACTGCATGAGGCTAGAGAATAAATTGCTGGAGCCCTGGCTGAGATATTTGCATCATCGTGAGCCACGGGTAAGGTACCAAAAGGCTGGAAGGTAGGAAATGTTGTGCCCTTATTTAAGGGCTGCAAAGAAAAACCTGTGAATTATAGACCGGTAAGCTTAACATCTGTGGTGGGTAATTTACTGTAGAGGATTCTGAGGGATAAGATATACGGGAATTTGGAAAGACAGCATTTGATTAGGAATAGTCAGCACAGCTTTGTGCATGGACGATCATGCCTTACAAATTTGTTAGAGTTCTTTGAAGTGGCCAGGAAGGTTGATGAGGGCAGGCGGTAGATGTACTCCATATGGACTTCAGTAAGGCCTTTCATGAAGTTCCACATGGTAGGCTGCTGTGGATGTTAGATCACATGGAACCCAGAGAGATGCAAATTGAATATACAATTGGCTTGATGGTAGGAAGCAGAGGGTAATGGTGGAAAGATACTTGTCGGACTAGAGAACTGTAACTAGTGGTGTGCCTCAGGAGTCAGTGCTGGGCCCATTGGTGTTTGTTATCTATATCAATGATTTGGATGAGAATTTATAAGGGGGTAGGGAAAGTGTCCGACATCGCCATAGTTTGCTGACAGTTGTGCCATTGGCCGGAGGGCTCCTGCCAGGGCCGGGGGGAGTAGTGGTGGTGACCAGGAGGTGGGCTGTGGGGTTGGGGTGGATGGCATGGAACACCATTGCTGCAGCCGGCAAAGCTGCCACGCAGCTGCACATGTCGTTAACAGCCCATGGTGATCTTAGGGCCATGGGTCTTATAGGTGTCCCCCCAGGCCACGCCCCTTAGGTGCCCTCTGGCCCCAGCTGACCCATCAACTGTACGGACGCACTCCAGCACAACCTGTGCCATCTTGTTGGGAGGGATGAGTGTGTGTGGGGATTGTAATGTGTAGATGGTGCTGCAGCTTGTCAGCTTCTCGAGTGTCAATCACGGACCCGGTGAGGCACGATCAATTGCACAGAGACGAGAGTTGAATACAACTGAGGCTTTATTGCTCTAAGATGTGTGGCCTCCCACAGCAGCTGACGAAATGGCTGCAGCATGGAGGACACACATATTTATACTCAGCCTACTGGGCGGAGCCAGCAGGCAGGGATTACCAATGTACCTGTAGTACAGGTCCTACCGTGCATCACCTAATAGAGGTGCAACAGTGGTTTACCACATTCACCCCCTGTTAAAATTGAGTCCGGCGGGGGTGGTGGAGAATTATATACAACAATGGTTTTCTTTTTACAGTTACATTTACAACTTTTGGAAAACAAATGTCTTTTGAAGTCCAGTGGACCAGTTAGAGGTTAAACTGTCCGGGGCCTTGATGTGTCGCTGTGAGCGACGTAGTGGTGGCGGCGATGCTGATGCTGGTCTGATGTCCGGAGCCTCCGGGAGCGTGCTGAAATTCTCTTCATCCTCGAGCGTGGGCAGGGGAAGGACGGAGGTCCCGGGGGGGTTGCTGCTGGGAGCGCCGGGGGAGGGGAGGATGGTGCCGGGCCGGGCGGTTGTGTGTGTGTGTGACCTGCTGGTGCCAGGTCCCTGAGGGAGACAGTATCCTGGCGGCCGTCGGGGTACACCATGTAGGCATACTGGGGGTTTGCATGGAGCAATTGCATCCTTTCCACCAACGGGTCCGCCTTGTGGAATCGGACATGCCTACGGAGCAGGACGGGTCCTGGGGCTTCGAGCCAAGTCAGGACGACACCCCAGATGTGGACTTCCTGGGGAAGGCAAAAAGACGTTAATGGGGTGTGTTAGTAGCGGTGCACAGTAGTGACCGAATGGAGTGTAATGCATCAGGGAGGACCTCCTGCCAGCGGGAGGCTGGGAGGTCCCTGGACTATAGGGCCAGTTGGACGGCCCTCCATACCGTCCCATTCTCCCTCTCTACCTGTCCGTTTCCCCGGGGGTTGTAGCTTGTCGTTCTGCTGGAGGCGATACCCCTGCTGAGCAAGAACTGACGCAGCTCATCACTCATGAAGGAGGATCCCCCGTCACTGTGGATGTAGGCGGGGAAGCCGAACAGAGCGAAGATTGTGTTGAGGGCTTTGATGATGGTGGCAGATGTCATATCGGGGCATGGAATCTGGAGTACTCATCGACCACACTGAGAAAATACGTGTTATGGTCAGTGGAGGGGAGCGACCCTTTGAAATCCACACTGAGGCGCTCAAAGGGGCGGGAGGCCTTCACCAGGCGCGCACGATCTGGCTGGTAGAAGTGCGGCTTGCACTCCGCACAGACCTGGAAGTCCCTGGTGACTGTCCGTACTTCCTCGACGGAGTAGGGCAGATTGCGGGCCTTTATGAAATGGTACAACCGTGTGACTCCCGGGTGACAAAGACTGTCGTGCAGAGTCCGGAGTTGGTCTACCTGTGCGCTGGCACATGTACCTTGGGATAGGGCATCTGGGGGCTCGTTGAGCTTGCCAGGGCGATGCAAAATCTCGTAATTGTAGGTGAAGAGCTCGATCCTCCACCGCAAGATCTTATCATTCTTGATCTTGCCCTGCTGTGTGTTATTGAACATGAAGGCTACCAACCGTTGGTCAGTGCGGAGAGTGAATCTCCTGCCGGCCAGGTAATGCCTCCAATGCCGCACAGCTTCAACGATAGCTTGGGCCTCTTTTTCGACGGATGAGTGCCGAATTTCTGAGGCATGAAGGGTGCGGGAAAAGAATGCCACGGGTCTGCCTGCCTGGTTGAAGGTGGCAGCTAGGGCGACGTCTGATGCGCCGCTCTCTACTTGAAAGGGCAGTGTCTCGTCTACTGCGTGCATGTCGGCCTTGGCGATATTGGCTCTGATACGGGTGAAGGCGTGTTGTGCCTCGGCCATCAGGGGAAAATGGGTGGACTGTATGAATGAGCGGGCCTTGTCCGCATAGTTTGGGACCCACTGCGCGGTAGTACGAAAAGAACCCCAGGTAGCGTTTGAGGGCCTTGGGGCAGTGGGGGAGGTGGAGCTCCATGAGGGGGCGCATGCGGTCGGGATCGGGCCCCAGAACCCCGTTCTGGACCACATAGCCGAGGATGGCTAAGCGGGTCGTGCTAAACACGCACTCCTCCATGTTGTAGGTGAGGTTTAGGAGAGTGGCGGTGTGAAGAAATTTGGCAAGGTTGGCGTTGTGCTCCTGCTGATCATGGCCGCAGATGGTTATCTAGGTACGGAAAAGTGGCCCGCAAACCGTACCGGTCAACCATTCGGTCCATCTCCCTTTGGAAGACCGAGACCCCGTTGGTGGCGCCGAGGGGAACCCTGAGGAAGTGATAGAGGCGGCCGTCTGCCTCGAAGGCAGTGTATGGACGGTCCGATTTACGAATGGGGAGCTGGTGGTAGGTGCATTTTCACCAGCTGCTGTGGGAGGCCACACATCTTAAAGCAATAAATTGAGGCACGATCAATTGCACAGAGACGAGAGTTGAATACAACTGAGGCTTTATTGCTCTAAGATGTGTGGCCTCCCAAAGCAGCTGGCGAAGTGGCTGCAGCATGGACGACACACATATTTATACTCTGCCTACTGGGCGGAGCCAGCAGGCAGGGACTACCAATGTACCTGTAGTGCAGGTCCTACCGTACATCACCTAATAGAGGTGCAACAGTGGTTTACCACACCCGGCGAATCCTGCATGTTTTTCACTGGAATCGATTGTGTTCAACTTGGCGCCGGTACTAGCCCCTCCACAGTTGTTGAATCAATCCAGGTTTGGCACCAGTTTTGCTGTCATGAAAGTCCATAAATTCTGCCCTGGCATCAAAAACACTTTGCCTCAGAACGAAGAATCATAGAATTTACAGTGCAGAAGGAGGCCATATGGCCTTTCAAGTCTGCACCGGCTCTTGGAAAGAACACCGTACTTAAACTCATGCCTGCCTCCTTGCCCCGCAACCCAGTAACCCCACCTAACCTTTTGAACACTAAGGGCAATTTAGCATTACCAATTCACCTAATCTGCACATCTTTGGACTGTGGGAGGAAACCGGAGCACCCAGAGGAAAGCCACGCAGACACGGTGAGAAAGGGCAAACTCTACACAGACAGTCATCCGAAGCCGGAATTGAACCCAGATCCATGGAGCTGTGAGGCAACAGTGCTAAGCACTGTGCCACCATGCCACCCTCCAGCCCATTGGATTTAATGTGAGATTTATCAATCGGAATTTTCTGTTTCTGAACTTAAGAAGGAGGTAAAAATCATCTACACACATATAACATTTTTCAGGGACTTGAAAAGGTAGATGCCGGGAGGGTGTTTTTTTATTGCTAAGGAGTCCAAAACTATGGGTCACAGTCTCTGAATAAGAGTCCAAAAGCTTTAGCTTGCTATGAGGAGAAATTTCTTCACTGAAGTTTTTGTGAGTTTTTGGAAATCTGCACAGAGATCAAGACAGAGATCAATAGATTTTTGGAATAAGGCAATCAAGGGGTATGGGGATAATGTGGGAAGGTGTAGCTGGTCTGCCATGATCTGAATGTGAAAGGTGTGAGGCGACACATTTTGGGAGGACGAGTGAGGCAAGGGAATATACAATGACCGGTAGGATGCTAGAAAGTAGAACGGGCCAGAGGCACCTTCGGGTGCATGTCCCTGAAGACAGCAGGACAGGTAGGTAAGGTGGTTAAGGCTGCGTCTGGGACACTTGCCTTTATTAGCTGTGGTGTAGAATATAAGAGCACGGAGGTTATGATGGAGCTGCATAAAATGCCCAATAGGCCACAGCTAGAGTACTGTGTGCAGTTCTGGTTGTCACACTACAGGAAGGATGTGATTGCACTAAAAAGGATGCAGAGGAGAGTCACCAGGATGTTCCCTGAGCTGGAGCATTTCAGCAATGAAGAGAGGCTTGCTAGGTTAGGATTGTCCTCCTTAGAGCAGAGAAGGCTGAGGGGGACCTGACTGAGGTGAACAAAATTATGCAGGATATAGATAGGGTAGATAGGAAGAAACTTTTCCCATGAGTAGAGCGGCCAATAACCAGGGACATAGATTTAAGGGGGGGCTCGGAGAATCGCCGGGGGCAGCGTGAATCCCGTCCCTGCCGGCCGCCTAATTCTCCGGCGCCGGAGATTCGGCGGGGGCGGGAATCGCGCCCCCCGGCGATTCTTCGGCCCGCGATGGGCCGAAGTCCCACTGCTGTAATGCCAGTCCCGCCGCCGTGAATTAAACCACCTACCTTACCAGCAGGACCAGGTGGCACGATCAGGCTCCGGGATCCTGAGGGGGGGTCGGGCTACGATCTGGCCCCGGGGGGTACCCTCACGGTGGCCTCGCCCGCGATCGGGGCCCACCGATCCACGGGTTGGCCTGTGCCGTGGGGGCACTCTTTCCCCTCAGCGTCGGCCATAGCCTCCGCGATGGCCAATGTGGAGGTGACCCCCCCCCCGCGCATGTGTGGGGATGACGTCAGCAGCCCCTGATGCTCCCGTGCATGCGCAGACTTCCACCTGCCGTCGGAGTCCCTTCGGACCCGGCTGGCGTGGTGCCAAAGGCCTTCTACGCCAGCCGGCGGGACGGCAACCAGTCCGGCGCGGGCCTAGCCCCTAAAGGTGAGGGCTTGGCCCCTAAAGGTGCGGAGAAATCCGCACATTTGGGGCGGCCCGACGCCGGAGTGGTTCACGCCACTCCATCCCGCTGGGACCCCCTGCCCCGCCGGGTAGGGGAGAATCCCGCCCAAGGTATGGGGCAGGAGGTTTAGAGGGGATTTGAGGAAAAACTATTTCACCCAGAGGCTGGTGGAAATCTGTCACTTTTTTAAAACATAAATTTAGAGTACCCAATTCATTTTTTCCAATTTAAGGGGCAATTTAGCGTGGCCAATCCACCTAACCTGCACATCTTTGGGTTGTGGGGACAAAACCCACGCAAACACGGGGAGAATGTGCAAACTCCACACGGACAGTGACCCAGGGCCGGGTTCGAACCTGGGACCTCGGCGCCATGAGGCTGCAACGCTAACCACTGCGCCACCGTGCTGCCCTGAAAATCTGTAACTAACTTCCTGAAAGGATGGTAGAGGTGGTAACCCTCACAACATTTAAGAAACATTCAGGCGAGCAGTTGAAACGCCATAGCATACAAGGTTACGGACCAAGCTCTGGAAAATGGGATTAGAATTGATAGGTGTTTGATGGCCAGCGCAGACACGTTGGGCTGAAGGTCCTCTTACTGCCGGGAAATACAGTAACAAAGTATCAGGCCAGGTCGGACCATCCTGAGATGCCGGCTCTGACCTGGGCCAGCTTTTATCTCGGGAATTAACAAGCCCGTTGTTGGGCCTCCGCCCCTGGGTGGTTGTGCAGGTGGGGGGAAGGCACATACTCTATGAGTCCCATGGCGAGATACATCAGGTCATCCCTGTGGATCTAGTGGAGGTTATAAAAGTATCATTTCCTTGCCACAAGTTACTGCATTACTGCATGATTTACACATAAATAACAGGAGATGTTTTAAACTCATTGTTGTTTGGCAGCAAATTCTGTCTGATGTGTTGGCTTGTGTGATTACATGTGGATGTTTCTGTTGGTCTATAATGTGAGTGTATGTTTATGTGCATATAATTGTGGTGCCTGTATGGTTATGGGTGCGTTTGCACAGTGGTTAGCACTGTTGCTTCACAGCGCCAGGGACATGGGTTCAATTCCCAGCTTGGGTCACTGTCCGTGTGGAATCTGCACATTCTCTCTGGGCGGGATTCTGTCAGCCCGGGGCCAGGCGGAGAATCGCCATCCCGACGCGATTCTCCGCGTGGCGCCGGCTGGAGGCCGCTCTACGGGTCCCTCCCCCCCGGCGATTCTCCACCTGGGATGGGCCGTACATGTTGCGCCATGTTGCGTCGGGACCGGCGCGTAGAAGGGAGACACCGCGCATACGCGGACCGGCAGCGCCCATCTGACGCTGGAATCAGCAGCTGAAGCGGCGTAGGACGCTCCAGTGCCGTGCTGGCCCCATGTAGGGGCCAGAATTGCTGATCCTGAGACCATGTTGACGCCTTCGGGAAACGCGACGGCGTCAACACTTAGCCTCAGGATCAGAGAATCCCACCCCCTGTGTCTGTGTAGGTTTCCTCTGGGTGCTCCGGTTTCCTCCCACAAGTCCTGACAGGCGTGCTGGTAATTTGGACATTCTGAATTCTTCCTCTGTGTACCCGAACAGGGGCCGGAATGTGGCGACGAGGGGATTTTCACAGTAGCTTCATTGCAGTGTTAATGTAAGCTTACTTGTGACGCTAATAAAAATGATTATGATCTTTATGTTTGTGTGTGATGTGCATCGAAAAATCATAGTACCTTCCAAGGGAGGCAGTGGCATAGTGGCTTTGTCACTGGAATAGTAATCCAGAGAGCCAAGGTCCTGCTCTGGGGACCCAGGTTCGAATCGGTAGCTGGTGGAATTTGAAATTAATAAAGAAGTTTGGAATTAATAGTCTAATGATGACCATGAAACCATTGCAGTTGGTTGTCAAAAAAACTCATCTAGTTCATTAATGCCCTTTAGGGAAGGAAATCTGCCGTCCTTACCTGATCTAACCTACAGCAATGTGATTGACTCTTAAAATGCCCTAGCAAGCCACTCACTCGCTGGCCCAGCCAGTGACGCCCACATCCCATGAAAGAATAAAACAAAAATGAGCCAACTTTTACCATGTCTCCACCAAATCACCATTTCCTGCATTACCCTAACATCAATACAATGGCATAGAAAACCTCAGAAGTGGAAAGCATTGATTGCGATGGAGGTTTCAGATATGTACAATGTCTTAGGACTCAGAAGGCTTGCTCTAGTCCGGCTTCACGTTAACATCCAACAACAATGGTAATAGGGACAATGAAAGTTTTATTTGAAAACTGCTCAAGTTATAGAAACTGTGATGAAAATTGTTTTTCTTTCATGCAGAAAATAATTAGTGTCACTGGTCCCCTTGGATTGGTGAGTCTGAAGGCCTGTAATCTGATGGCAGACTGAAGTGGTCAGAGAAGTTAAGTGATACAGTTACATGTGTATCACACAACTATTATGTTTGGTGTAAAAAATAACTCAGGGGACTTTGAAAACAATATTTATGTCCATTGAATAGAAATGTATAAATCATAATGAAAATGTAAAAATATTCCAGTGTGTTTATAATACTTCCACAGCAATTGATACTTGAAGAAAACAATTACTGCAACAGACTGCATTTAAAAAATGTACCAAATTAAAACCTATATAAAAGTATTGTAAGAAATGCTAGGAGACCACTGTGCAGCAATTAAGATTGCATGAATTGTGGTGATGAGATGTACAAATTGTGAGATGAATTTTATATGAGGAAATGGTAGCCAAGCAAAGCAGCTGCAATATTTTTGTTATGCGTGTCTATTAATAAATACCTTTATTGAATGCCTCAAGAACACCTGCAAGCTTATGATAAGGAGAATAACAATTCAGGAAAGGTTACAGCTTTAAGAGTGGAGAGAGATACATCAAAAGTCACTTTCCACATTGATGATGAGCATTTTTTTTTGTCTCTTTGCTTCTTTGTAAAGGTATGGAAACCCATTCTCAATTCTCAAAGTAATTTTTTTCTACCCCGATTTTCATATTCTGTCTTTGGGTTTTGTATTGACCATGGAGGAGAAGGTAAGCAATTTCCCTGGACTCAAATCTCCACTTGGCATGTGCGCAAAAGACAACACAGCAGAGTTTTAAAAGAATGTCCACCCATAGTTTTTGTGTTGAAAATCTGGGCACCCAATTGTAGGGGAAGACAGAGTTATCCGTTCAGTTTGTCTCCTTGCAGTGGCTTGTGATGTAACTATCTGTAGTGCTATATGTCGGAGCTGACGTGTGCCATGCCCCCATTCTACAGCATTCCTGTCAAGAAAGTCTTCAACAGAGTAAATTTGCTGGAAAGGCTCTCTCCTGCCCTGTCTTTTGAAACAAGTGTGTTGCCCAGTTTGAGAAGCCAACTCTACCAGAAATCTACTTGCGAACTGAGATCTCATAATAATTGCAACACCTTCTGCATCTGACCACACCAAAGAAACCAGCCAACTTAAATTGGCTGAAGCATTTAAAAACTATACCTCAAGTGCAATCAATGGACATTTAACCATATATTATTTTATCTTTTCTTTAATTGGACTTTAACTCCCCTTATTTCTGATAGGTGTGTGTGTTTGTGTTGGTTCTTTTGTGTGCATATGTTGTTTTCGTGTGCATTTGTGTTGTTTGCGTGTATGCGCATTATTTATGTGTGTCCTGTTTTTATATGTGTGTTATCATAGAATTTACAGTGCAGAAGGAGGCCATTCGGCCCATCGAGTCTGCACCGGCTCTTGGAAAGAGCACCCTACCCAAGGTCAACACCTCCACCCTATCCCCATAACCCAGTAACCCCACCCAACACTAAGGGCAATTTTGGACACTAAGGGCAATTTATCATGGCCAATCCACCCAACTTGCACATCTTTGGACTGTGGGAGGAAACCGGAGCACCCGGAGGAAACCCATGCACACACAGGGAGGATGTGCAGACTACGCACAGACAGTGACCCAAGCCGGAATCGAACCTGGGACCCTGGAGCTGTGAAGCAATTGTGTTATCCACAATGCTACCGTGCTGCCCCAATTGGTTTTTGCGTGAATGTGTGCTGTTTTTTTCTGTGCATATGTTTTTTTGTGTATGTAGTTTTGTGTATGTTTTTTTTTGTGTGTTATTTGTGAGCGCTACTTTTGTATGTGTGTTGTTTTTATGTGTGTTATTTTTTGTTTGTGTTTGTTTATATGTGTATTTTTTGTGCGTTACTTTGTTTGTGTTGCTTTTGTGTGTTGTCTGTGTTTGTGTGTGCATGTGATTTTATTTGTGTTGTTTTTGTCTGCTGTTTTTGCAGGTGTGTGTTTTTGTGTGCATGTGTTGCTTTTGTGTGTGTTCGTGTTATTTTGTGTGTGTACACTGTTTTTATGGTGTTGTTTTGTGTGTGCGTGCGTTTTGTTTGTGTGTGTGCACGTTTTTTGTGTGTTCTTTGTGTGTGCGTTTAGTGTGTTCTTTTTTGTATGTGTTGCTTTTGTGTGTCTTGTGTTTATGTGTCTTGTTTTTTGTGTGTCATGTTTTTTTGTGTGTGCATTGTATTTGTGTGTGTGTGCCTTCTTGTATGTGTTGGTTTTGTGTGTCATGTGTTTGTGTGTCTTGTTATTAGTGTGTCATGTTTTTTTGTGTGTGCATTGTATTTGTGTGTGTGTGTGCCTTCTTGTATGTGTTGGTTTTGTGTGAGTGTTTTTTTGTGTGTGCGGCTTGTACAGAGTCAGAAGACTTCTGAATATCCATTTCCACAGTCCGTTTAGCTTTGCCACGTCTGCAACCCAGGCTCGACCCTTTCAATGGTAAGCAAGTTTTCGAACTGTTGTTCTTCTTTACTCGTGGTTATAGACAATGTTTTTGTGAAAACCTTCAGCATCGGTGGCTTGCTTTACCCAATTGGTGTGTTTGAGTCTAGTCCTGAGAATCTTCTCGATTCTCGACACTATCTCCACTGATTTTGTCGACGATTTTTTTTGTTTAGCATTTCTAAGCATTCACAGCTTCAGGGTCCCAGGTTCAATTCCGGCTTGGGTCACTGTCTGTGCGGAGTCTGCACATCCACCCCGTGTGTGCGTGGGTTTCCTCCGGGTGCTCCGGTTTTCTCCCACAGTCCAAAGATGTGCAGGTTAGGTGGATTGGCCATGATAAATTGCCCTTAGTGTCTAAATTGCCCTTCGTGTTGTGTGGGGTTACTGGGTTATGGGGATCGGGTGGAGGTGTTGACCTTGGGTAGGGTGCTCTTTCCAAGAGCCGGTGCAGACTCGATGGGCCGAATGGCCTCCTTCTGCACTGTAAATTCTGTGACATTCTATGATTTCTTGCTTCAATCCTTGTTGCCAATTTTCTCTTTTGTTATATCTTTGAGGTTGCCACAAAGATAAAAGATATGGAGGTGCCCACACTCTTACAATTCTTACAAACACGATGAGAGGGTTTATTAGCGATGTTGCTCACACAATCTAAGATGGAGAAATGAAGCCCATACAAACACTCACTGCTGACATTACTACAAATCACGTGACGCTTCACCAGCAGAGATATACAGCGGGCATCTCCAGCCCGCCAGCCCTGTTTTCCTGCACAGCGCGCCTTTGCTGACAGCGGGATTTTCCTTTCCTGCAGCTGGAAAATGGGGTTTCCCCATTGTGGGTGACCCCACGCCACTGGGAAATAAGCGGGCGTGGGTGTGCTGCCGACAGAGCAGAGGACCCGCTGACGGAGAATCCTGTAGATGGTCTCTGATACATAGCAGCTAGTATTTTCATGTTTTCGGCAGCTGAATCACAAACTCAGTCTATAATATAAGTATGCGGCCACTATTGTCATTCAATTTGACCACAAGGATTTCTATATTTGTATACAGTGAATGTTTCTCCAGTCTAGCTGAACATGTATTTTATGGCACTCTTATCTTGCCATCAGTTGTCTTCCATCCAATTCACTCAGTCAAGTAGGAAGGTTGCAACCGGAATAGATTTTCCAGCCACTCGAGTCTACTCCGTCATTCAATTAGATCATATACTTGCTTTTCTTCGAATACTTTGAAACCCCTATCCATTAACATATTTCTAACTCAATTTTGAGAGATCTAATTATGCCAGCATCCGCAACCTTCTGGAGGGAAGATATCTGCAACCCTTTGTGTAAAATAGTGCTTCCAAATTTCATTCAAATTTTAAGATTATGCCCTCTTGTTCTTCATTTTCCTACCAAAGGAATTTTTGGATTTGAAGTTTTTCACAGTGGTGTTAACATATCAACTATACTTAGATAAAATTGTACGCTATTATGTAGCTGTGCATGATATATTTCAATGGTGTTGAAGGCAACACGAGCAAATTATAAATTTACTAATATTCATAATGCTATTTAAAAATTATTTTCAGAACCTGTTGGAATAAATCTAACAGGATTGCAGGCAGAATTCATTAAGAACACTTCCGTTCCAATTTGCTTTCTGAATCTCCTCAAGAATCTTTTAAACAAACTACAAATGACATAAATATATTCTTTCAAAAATGGAAAAATGGAATTGCATTAACAATCTTCTGGCCATACAATAAATTTTGCCACTTCACCTCTGACTTTCTTTGCAATTTCAGTTCATTATGTATTGGATGTATCTCTGTGACAAAGAAACATGCCATAGCAGCACAGTAAGTTAGACCAGATAAAACATAACACTATGTTGGGTTAAAGGCTGCTAAAGTGGAATTGAGCATTCACAATAAAATCTAATTTTAAAATCCATATTGATAAACATGTCTTTTCTTTTTCCAGTGAAATGGTTGTCATTTTCCAGTGTTTTCATTGTATGATTATTGCTGTGACATGCTCGTATAGCTTTGAAAGAATAACTGGATATTAGAAGCATCTGATACTGTTGTGATTGTTCTGTCATTTTATGGTTCAGTGATTGGGAGCAATTCAATATTGGTGGGGGTACAAATGGATGGAAGCACATTAACCACCATCCTGATTTTCCTTTCAATTAATAATAATGATCTTTATTATTGTCACGAGTAGGCTTACAGTAACACTGCAATGAAGTTACTGTGAAAATCGACTTTCAATTTGTCCCGAGGACATCTGCAACCAACCTTCACTGAATGGCATGCCAGTGCTAGACAGGGTCACATATTCCCTTACATTTTCTATCTCCAGCCTTCCAGGCTAGCATATAACAGACAGGCTGCAGTATCAAGCAAACCATTACATTAAACTGGTGCTGATGCCCTCGTCTATGTGGCCACTTCTCCTTGTACAACAATCGTACAATTACATGACTGCACAGTGTCACCAAAGCACAGCAATGCCCGAAGTAGAGCAGGGGGTCATTGACGGTAGTCAACGGACTGGCCTAGCACCAGGTATCTGCTGTTCTTCTCCCACCATTCTTTGATCTTTCTCACCTTGCACTTGGACTTATCCTAGTGCTCCCATTTATTGTCTCCTCCAGAATTTGTGCAGCTGATAAAAGTGAGATGGATGAAGAATGGTGTGTGATGCTGCCAATGTTGACAGGCTGTTTTCACTCTGATCTATAATGACAGAGGGGGAACAAATATAAGAATGCTGATTTAAAGCCCACCTTCAAATAGAATTTAAATTACATTTCAAGTACTAGTCGTTGCTTGTGTGGTTGTGTGTACAACTTTGTGGTTGTCAATGAAAAGAAAACTATATACCTTGCACAGAGGGTGCGTAATGACTACATTAGCTTTTTAAGAAAACTAAAGAAAATTCTTGGCATGCTACAGGCTTTCTAGGAAATGTAAGATAGACAAAAGAGTCATACATCCAGACATCACCAATGTAAGGATCTGAATCCATATATAAAGTTATAGAAAACCATTACAAAAAATACAAAATACAAAAAATCTGTCTGCTCAGCTAAGAAAATGACAACTAAAACGAAACAGTGACCACAAGTGGCAGTTCATCTTCAGGGATGAAGCCATCCATCTAAATGGAAAGTGCAATGAGTCTGTGCTACAACAACCAATCTACTACAACGGACGAGTTGTATCTCCATCACAGAGGATACTTTGATATTAGAAATTTGCCAATGGTGTACCAAATGCAACTAATACATTTAATATTCCTAATTATTTCTGGACATTCAACAGAACTCTGCATTCTGCTGCTAAACAAATGCGAGCTGATATGAGATACTCTAAGCCAATATTAGCACAGTGGGTAGCACTGTTGCTTCACAGCGCCTGGGTCCGAGTTTCGATTCCCGGCTTGGGTCACTGTCTGTGTGGAGTCTGCAAGTTCTCCCAGTGTCTGTGTGGGTTTCCTCCCACAAGTCCCCAAATACGTGCTGTTAGGTGAATTGGACATTCTGAATTCTCCCTCTGTCTACCCAAACAGGCACCGGAATGTGGCGACTCGGGGATTTTCACAGTAACTTCATTGCAGTGTTAATGTAAGCCTACTTGTGACAAAGATTATTATATTATTATTATATGCTCCTCCAACCCCACCCTGCACCCTTCCCCCACAGGGGTTTCTGAGGTAGGGTGGCTGGGCGGGGGTTAGCCGTAAAATAGCAGGGGCAGGATTCCGTCCAGGATCCTATTTGCCCATTCTCAGGATGACTGGTGCTGAATACTCCCCATGCTGAAAGTTCAGGTCTTGATGAACTTAATTTTGTCCCATAACTCTCTTGATCAGTGGATTAGTGGTCTCTTCAAGTATTTTATACAGCCTTTTTCTTCCTGGACTGCAGCGGTTCAAGAAGGCACTACATTCTCAAGTGCAATTAGGGATAGGTAACATATGTTGGCCTTGCTAGAGGCCCCCCCATCCCATGAATAAATTTTTCAAAATGAATTATCATATGTTTTGTTAAATAATAATTAATTAATAATTAGTTAATACACCTCTGTGTTTGACTTCAGCACTGATGACTCTATCTGGTTAATTACATTTCACTCAGTATATTGTGAACCTGGCTTAACTAACTATCAATACAGTTTGGAGTGAATTAATTTAAATAATTTAAAAGATGTGCTAATTCAGGCACCCTATGAATCTTAAGATATGTTCCATGGATCCCAATCCAAATTTTTTTCAATGTGCACATGTTAAGAATAATAATAATGTTAGAAAGGGTTGACACGATTTGTTTGACTAATATAGATTATGTATTGTGGGTACAGATACAGTAGTTGTAATTTTAATTCAGGACAGAATTTGTACACACAGGAGCTGAAACGTGACCTCATCATCATGAGGCCTGCTGATAATTTCCGAGCCTACGTGCGTAGTAAGTCGCTGATCTGAAAATGTAAGCAAGCGGCATGATGAATCTGCACAAAGAGAGCCGCTAGCCTTCTGGATGAGACATCATACCCTCACAAGTGGAGATAAAATGTCAGATGGCACTATTTTGAAGATGAACAGGTGAATTCTCCCGTGGCCAATAATTATATAGTAGGCAGCACCTAAAAGGAGATCAAACAGTCATTATATCGTTGGTGTTTGTGGGACCTTGCTATGCTCAATTAGGTTGCTGCACTTTCCTTCATTACAACAGGTTGTCAAAGGCAATATGGAATGCAGTTTTTAGGTCAAAAGTTTCCCCTCCCTCTCCGGTGGGTTTTGAGACAGGGTTAGCAAAAACTTGCACAGACGGGGTGCCCTCTGGGTTCCTGCCTGTCCTGAACTAGATGCAATTGTATGATGGGGCGGACAAGACATTGGATTGGAAACCTGCCCATGCCCCAATTAAGGCCCTTCAGTGGCCACTTAATGGCTATTTAAGGGCAATCTCCCACCCAGCCTCAATTTGTAGGCTGGCGGGTGCCCGATGACAGGGGGATGGAAAATGAAAAAAGTTCTCACCTTCGATCTCAGATGGAGGACTGGGGAACACCTCCAAGGGAAGGCGTCTTCAGACTAGAGATGCCCTCCCCACATGCACCTGAGACCTCTGGCCCTCTCCCCCTCTTCGGCCTACCCTGCTGACAGTGAGATCACCACTCTCGTGATGTCCCTGGGAATCCCCTACACTCCACTCCCTGGGACCCCTGTGTTTACCAGCACTGTGTTTCCTGGGAGTTCTCAGGCACAGCACTGCAGTACCTCTTTTGGCCACTGCAGCGCTGTACCTGGATAGACCGGAGAGATGTTGGTCAATCGATCTCCAAGGTGGGACTTATTTTAAGTCCAAGTGTGGACAAAAGTCCTGCCAGATTCCAATAAATGCTCAACTGAGCATAAAATGGCAGTGGACCTATCGGAGTCAGCGATGTTGCGTTGCCTCCAACTCTCCAGATGACAGTCACCGCGAGCTTAACATTCTGAAAATTCAGGCCTTACTTTCTTTTTTTTAAGGGTAATCTTAACTGCCTACTGTAGCCTTCTGAGATGGCCAAGTACAATAAGAAACATGGAAGGTCGCAAAGCATAACGGGAAAAATGGCCAATGTAAGGTTCAGGCCGGCTCAGAGCCTGAATGTATATTTGTGAGCGAAGAATCCAGACGATATCGAACCCCCCAATCAATTAGCATTTTGATGGCCCATCTCCGTAAGACAAAGGACTGATACTTGAGTAACCGATACAATCCCAGACATTTCGACGCCACTCCCTGTACCCAGGAAGCGTAAACAAGAGGGTCAATGACCGCTTAGGACACGCCCAGCCATCAAGGCACCCGCCCCATTATTGGTTCAAATCGAACACAGTGATCAAGAATTACCCAATTAGTGAGGTCCAAACTGAAGGACTGCCCAAAATAGCACGAAAACCCCCAAGGATAAAGAGAGAGACCGCCATGTGTTCGGCTTCTCTGAGACCTGGCAGTCCGGCAATGTCCACCTCCAGTTGCAGCACCACCAGAAGCAAGTTCCAGTTCAACGCCCACTACCAGACGGATGAGCCCAGCTGAGCAGCAGTTACTTCTACAGACCCAGTAGATCCAGATTCGAACAAAGGCCACTGTTCCTCTGACCTAAGCCGGGTGCCTGAAGTTAAGTACAGGTTGTCATAGTTGATAGGTGTAGTTTAACTAGTAGTGTTTATGTTGCATGATTAATTGTGTGTGTGAATAAAGTACCCTTGATCTTGAACTAACTAACTGGTGTTTGGCTCTTTGATCGATACCCGGTTGAACCTTGTGGTGGGATCATTTGATATCTGGCGACTCTGAGCAATATAATATCGATATCTGAAGAAAGAAGGGCAGCCTTATTGATTGCCATATTTATAGCAGGTAAAAAAGGCAACACTACTCTGTCTTCATTAACCAGGTGGGGTTAAAATTGCTCAGAATATTTTTTACATATTGTACAGTATTTTGCACTCATCTTTCTTACATCGTAGTCCTCCAATCCCATCTACGCAAAGCGATCCAGGAGATCGACTTCAATGGAATTGTAGACTGTAATTTCTGAACGTTTTATTTCAGATTTATTCCCTTGACACCTTGTCACACAAAAGAGTAGAAACCTTCAGATGTTGTGAATTGAAAAGTAAGCTGAAATAACAGGCAATGTATTCATCCTGCACTTCACCCTCTGTGTTACTTACTGACATTATGTAGCATTATGTAGCCAGGTTATGTTACAATGATTTTACGTGGGAATACCTTTGACAAGTATGCTAAGACTTTCAATTAGCCCTTGCAGTTTGAATCTATGCCCTGCTGATATATGGTTATGCATTCGAAGCAATGAAAGCTGTAAGGTTGTGAGGCATTGGCAGCGGTAAATGTGGAACAGGTTGACAGGCAAATCTATTTAGTGTATGGTAGAATTAGGTAGCCTTAGTGGGTATGGTAGCAAAGTCATCATGTTACTCGACTATAATCCACAAACTTAAATAATCGATTTGAAGGCATGAATTGAAACCCCACTGTGGTTACTGGGAAGTTTTAAAAAACTATGGGGGCGATTCTCCGATATTGAGGCCAAGTGTTCTCGCCGTCGTGAACGCCGTCGCGTTTCACGATGGTGCAAACAGGGCCCGGACATGAACTAGTCTGGCCCCCACAGGGGGCCAGCACAGCGCTGGAGCGGTTCACGCCGCTCTAGCATCCTTACGCGGTGCCAAATGGGCGCCGCGCCAACCCACGCATGCGCAGTTGGGGCAGCCCAATCCTGCGCATGCGCAGTTGGACCGCGCCATCCTGCGCATGCGTGGGGAACGTCTGATGCACGCCGGCCCCACACCAACATCGAGCCGGTGTTCTGGGGCCGCGCGCGGAAGGAGATAGGCCCGGGGGGGGGGGGAGAGGCCGGCCCGCCGATCAGTGGGCCCCGATCGCGGGCCAAACCCCATCGGAGGTCACCCCGGTGAAGGAGCCCCCCCCTCCTCACCCCACAGGCCGCCCCCCAGAGTTCCCGTCGGCAACGACCAGGGGTGGACGGCGCCGGTGGGAACCTGTCGTGTCGTAGCGGTCGCTCGGCCCATCCGGGCCGGAGAATCGCCGCTCGCCGGTTCTCCAAGCGGCCCGGTGCGAATCGCGCGCCGCTGGTTTCAGGGGGGGTGGGAGTATCGTCTGCGGGGGTCGGGGCAGCATGGTGTGATTCGCGCGGCGCCCCGGCGATTCTCCCACCCAGCATGAGGGGGGGGGAGAAAAGCACCCTATCAATTTGGAGTACTCAAGTAAATCTTTTTCCAATTAAGGGTCAATTTAGTGTGGCTAATTCACCTACCCTGCACATCTTTGGGTTGTGGGGGTGAGACCCATGCAGACATGGGGAGACTGTGCAAACTCCATATGGACAGTGACATGGAGCGGGGATTGAGCCTGGGTCCTCAGAGCTACTGGGAATTTTAATTAGCTACCTGGGTTTTGTATAGCTGCAGCATAGCCCATGGGTGGGATTCTCCGCAATCGGCGCGATGTCCGCCGACCGGCGCCAAAAACGGCGCAAATCAGTCCGGCATCGCGCCGCCCCAAAGGTGCGGAATTCTCTGCATCTTGAGGGGCCGAGCCCTCACCTTGAGGTGCTAGGCCCGTGCCGGAGTGAATTCCGCCCCGCCAGCTGACTTTGCCGTGCGACGTATGCGTGGGAGCATCAGCGGCCGCTCACAGCATCCCCGCGCATGCGCAGAGGAGGGGGTCTCTTCCGCCTCCGCCATAGTGAAGACCATGGCGAAGGCGGAAGGAAAAGAGTGTTCCCACGGCACAGGCCCGCCTGCGGATCGGTGTGCCCCGATCGCGGGCCAGGCCACCGTGGGGACACCCCCTGGGGCCAGATAGCCCCGCGCCCCCGATCAGTGGGCGTTCGAAAGGTGGTTCAATCCACACCGGCTGGCGTGTGTTGACAGCGGTGGGACTTCGGCGCATCGCGGACCGGAGAATCGCCTGGGGTGGCCCCGCCGACCGGCGTGATTTTCACCGACCGGCGATGCGCGATTCCCGCCCCCGCCAAATCTCTGGTGACGGAGAAGTCGGGACATGGCGGGGGCGGGATTCACGCCTGCCCCCGGCGATTCTCCGACCCGGTGGGGGGTCGGAGAATCGCGCCCCCTGTGTCCTTAAATTCCAATCCTCTAGATATAATGGGCGTGATCAAACGGTCAGGCTGCACCGTAAAAGCGACGCAACATTGCGCAACATGGCTGATAGGAACTGGGAGAGCCCACTTCCAGCCTATAACTGGCTCACAAGGCCTTGGAAAATCTAACACGATCTCGCGAGATGTTGCCATGTAAATCCTGCCCATTGTGGGCGGGATCACTTTTTGGCAAATCTGCATGTTAGAGCGAGACAGCAAGACTAATTTTAATATGCAGTTTGCTGAGGCACCCGAGGTGTTGGGATCTATCCCCTTCACCTCGGAGACCTCGGGCGGGAGCCGTTCAGTACTGGTCTTCACAAGCAGGGACCAGATGGAACAGCACTCACAGGGGTTCCGCAGGGAATTGTAGGCCCGCAGGTGGAAGCCCTGGACAGGGTGGTACCCTGACAGTTCTGGTGCCAGTTGGGCACCCGGACAGTGCCACCTGGGTGCCAGCCTGGCACTACCAAGGTGCCAAGGTGGCAATGCCAGCTGGCAAGGGCACTACCATGGTACCAGCTTGGCAGTGCCAAGGTAACAAACTGCCATTTTTTGCGCCGTGGCAATCAGGCCGGGGTGCCATGCGCAGTTGTTGGGGGCGGGGGTGGTGGTGCAGGGGGCTGGGACCCCCTCATAGTGAGTAGGGGCTTTGGGAAGTTGGCAAGTCAGGGTCGCACCAGGGGCTCCAGAGATTGGGATGCTATTTAACCCGAGTGGCGTTCAATAGCAGCTAAACGCGCTCGCTGTGGGACTTGTTCCCATTTAGTTAACTCACGCCCAAAGGCTAGCATTCCATTAGTTATTATTGATTACTTTCAGCGCTTGTTCCTGGCATTTTAAGGACATATGCACCTGAACCCTGAAGTCTCTGTGGGCATCCACCTCACCTGGTTTCTCCATCTAGAAAGTACTCTGCTCTATCCTTTTTTGGTCCAAAATTGATAACCTCACATTTGCTGACATTAAATTCCATCTACCACAATTTTGCCATTCACCTGGTCCATCAATATCTCCTTATAATTTTATGCTATCATCTAGGCTGTCTACAATGCCATCTAACATTGTATCATCCGTAAATTTGGATATATAACTTTCTATGCCATCATCCAAGTCAGGAATGAATAGTGTAGATAATTGAGGCCCCAACAGAGATCCCAGTGGTACAATGCTAGTCACCTTCTGCCAAATTGATTAATAACCCATTATCCATACCATCTGTCGCCTGCCACTTAAACAGTTTCCTAGTCATGGCAATAATTTGCCCTCAACTCCATGGGCTTTCACTTTAGTTAACATTCTCTTGTGTGGGACTTTATTAAATGCCTTCTGGAAGTCCATATAAATGACATCCATTGACATTCGCCTCTCCACTACCTTAGTCACCTCAAAAAATTCCATATGATTAGTCAGGCATGGCCTTCGCTTCATGAATCCATGCTGGCTCTCCTTGATCAACCAAAATGTTTCAAGGTGTTCAGTTATCCCATCTCTGATTATAGACTCCAGCAATTTCCCCACCACAGTTGTTCGGCTAACTGGTCTGTAATTCCCTGATTTCCCCCTTTCACCCTTCTTAAAAAGTGGAGTGACATGTGCAATTTCCCAATCCAGAGGGATTACTCCTGAATCTAGGGAACTCTGGAAGATCGTAGCTAGGGCATCTATAATGTGCTTCCCTACTTCCTTAACCCCTTGGGTGGAAACCAACAGGTCTTGGGGATTTGACACTCTTTAGTTCCATTAATATCCTAGTTAGCGATGCTATATTTACATTAATTGCGTTAAGTACCTGTCCTCTATCGACTAGTAATGTTTTCGGGACTTCCAGCAAGTTATCCTCCTTTTCTACTGTAAACACTGAGGCGAAGTAGTTGTTCAACGTGTCTGCCATTTCCCCATTATCACTGACAATATCTCAGCTTTGAGTGGGCCTACATTGCTCTTCACCACCTGCTTTCCCTTTGTATAACTGATGAAGATGCCAGATGGGGGGGGGGAGAAGAGGCATGACATCCTCTACCCTTTCTCGGGCTGTTGGTCTGCCACCAAGGTCACCAACACCACATGGGAGACGGTGGCTCCACTAGTGACCTTCAGCTCGCTACATTAGAGGATGGGGATCTGGAGCAGAATGAGCTTCTTCATGCAGCCAGAGTAAATTACACTTTTTGTTTTTTCCCACACACCCATCATACTTCCACAGGGAACTTACTCACTCACAGCTACATCATGGTGTCCCAACAATCACCCTTTCGACCCCCCCCCTCCCCCATATACCCCCCTCCCAGTGTATATCTTCCTCACGTCACTGCTCCCACTCACTTACCATGCACACCAGGCATTTGACCTGACACGCCTGCTGGAAACTCCCTCATCTGTCTCATTGCAGGACAAGCTCGAGCATAATCGCTGTGAGCGGGCTCGGCCAGCTGGAGTGATGCCTGAGTTGAAGACCCCCACTGTTTGAGAAAGGAGCCCTTGAGTTGGCAGGAGAGGAGCAGGAGCAGGACCTGTGCTGAGCGTGAGGTGGGGCAAGAGACAAGACTGGAAACCCTCGAGACACCCAGCCAAGGGCCAGCCTCTCGTGATTCAGTTGCTGCTATTTTCATGCCCCTGCCATGTACTCATGCCATTTTGCTTTCCTTGCCGGTCAATCAGTTGACTAGCCTGGCCTATCCCCTTGCCCTTTGGATGCGGACTCGAACAGCTCTGAGGGAAATATCTCGTAGAATAGCACTGAAGAGATGTCACAACTGTCACTCGCACCCTCCACCAGCGCAGATGCTCGCACTCCAGTGAGAGAACCTTCCTGATCCATGCCCTCTGAGACACCTCCATGTGTGGCCCTGCCCCTGAACCTCAGCGGGTCCTGCTGCCCCCTTCCTCTGCAGGGTGCTGGTCTTCTCGATGTGCAGCTGCACGTTGACATCCTGTCTCCTGGTCCACTGCAATCAGAAGCACAGCCAGCTTAGCTGGTTCCATCATCCCCACATGACAAGAACTGAAAGGGAGGAGACAATCTGTGAGCATTGAGGAGTCCTTTCAGTGCCCTGACCCATTGCCCCATCAAGATATGGGACACTCACCCGCAGACATTCTCATGTCTGGACGTCTTTCCAATGAGCTTCATTCCTTACTCTCTCACACAATGGTGATGTCCCCACACAAGCTTCTCCTAACATCACATGATACTTGGGCATGGACATCTACCTTGAACAGCCTTAGTGGCCCGAAAACCCTCCAAGGATGAGGACTGAGGGAACATACATACGTTGACTTGACCTGTGAACTGACTTCCCGGTGGTTGGGGCGGGGGGGGGGGCAACTTCCACAAGACTTGTCATATCAGAGCTGCCTGTAGAACTCTTTTGACTTTGTCCCTTGCATTGGAGGCCAAACCTGTGCCACCTCTCAATACTGGGGGGCTCAACTCCCAAAGTGGCCGCCAATCAGTAGCAGAATCATCCATTACACGACTGACTTAATGGACATATTGACTTGCTGAGGAAGGGTCAGGGGTGTTATTAGTAAAATGGATTCCTCCTGTAACAGGCGAGACACAGCTGCTTTATTTCAAGCCTGTAGATTATACTCAACCTGACCATTACCTTTGATCTGCATTCCCCCCGTTCTCTTGGGTAGTTAATTAAAAGAGCCCTCCCATCTTGTACACTCTGCCACCCATGACAACATCTCTGATGGCCTGACCTCCTGGATCATAGGCAGTGCCATCCACACTGTTCATGTTGTCCCTTGCAGCCTGATGGCACGGGATAAATATGACTGGTCTAGTTGCCCCCTCTGTGTCAGGATCCTATTGCTCTCATGGAGCTAATCACCACTGAACATCTTAGTCCCCCACATTGCCCATCCAACCTGGAATATCACTGAAACCCATGGTGGGATCTCGCCGTCAGCCCCTGTGCTGAAAAAGTGTGTGTTCCCACACTCACTTCCAGTTGCTACTCAGAAAGGCAATCCCTCCCAGGAACCACCGCCCAGCAAGGGCGACCTGAGATGTATGTAGTCCACATTAAGGCCAACCGCCCCGTCGCCCCCTCCTCTGTGCGGCAGATCCCTTTGAGACCAAGAGCACCACAATAACAGAGACCCGCAAAGGCCTGCGAGCAGCAACTCCTCCCTGCTCCCCACAACAGTTGGCACTCAATCCTTCGTCCCTGAGAATTACTTAGCTGGTTCTCCCATGTCCTCCCTGGTGCCCCCTTGGTATTGGGATCCCTGGTGGGCATTGACCTGTGCAATTACCTCTGATATTCCCTTCAATGGTGAGGTCGCCAGGGTCACATTTTTATGAAGCTGTTGTACGCTGTGCTGGAGTGACGTCACGCTGACATGGTTTGAACATTCTATGACGAGATGGTAGATCAGTCTGTTAATGATATTACAATTTGTTAAAATGAGGTTCCCGATCTTCCTGGGCAGTAACCGTATTATGTCATGGGCAAGGGGCATGGAAAGTCGGGAAATGAGATCTCACTGGCGAGAATCTTGCATCCTGACTCTTGCGAGATTTGGGACCAGCGTCACCATTTACGTTGACAGCTAACGTGGGCTCAAAATTTCTCTCGTAATATAACAATTAGGACAAATCGCTCTCATGTGCAGGTTAGGTGGATTGGCCATGGTAAATTGCCCTTAGTATCCAAAATTGCCCTTAGTTTTGGGTGGGGTTACTGGGTTATGGGGATGGGGTGGAGGTGTTGACCTTGGGTAGGGTGCTCTTACCAAGAGCCGGTGCAGAGTCGATGGGCTGAATGGCCTCCTTCTGCACTGTAAATTCTATGATAATCTATGAAATAGTACTTAGGATGGCAACAATTGGATGGACAATTGTGCAAGATTTGAAGAAAGACCCAATAGAGTGAAAACTGAGCCCTGAGTTAAGCAGACTTCTCAGAATAAATCTTGTTTCAGTGTCATTGATAGGAGAAAGATTGACCAATGTTTTTGTCCTGGGCACAGATATTGAGGTTTTACTATTTATACCTCCATATGTTAGATTTATGTTTAGTGCATTGCTTGCAAGTGCTCGTAACTTTTATGTTTAAGTAAATTAATGAAAGTATTGGTATCGAGGCCAGTGGCTGTGCTCTATTTAATTGATACTAAGTGGCAAGTAAGATTAAGCAACCCACACTAGAATGTGAATACGCTGTGCCAAACACTATTTATTACTTGTAACCTTGTGCCTTTTTCCTCTTGTCAGTACTCTCTGCAAAGGAGTCATGCTGTAGAAAAGAGCAAAACAGAAAGTTGGTGTTCTGGTGGGCCATAGGCTTTTGGAGGAAAACAACAAAAAATTATGTTGAATTGGTAGGTCCATTTAAAATCTTGGTTTCTCTGAAATACTATTACTTGTGAAAAAAAACATGACTTGCTTCCAGGAACTGATCATGTGGCCAAGCTTCTTGGAAGATAAACCAAAGTACAGAAAAGGGCACGCAAAGTACAGGAAAGGAGCAGGGAGGGGGTGGGTTGGGGGTGGGGGTGGTGTTGGTGGATACATTCCTCTCTGTGGTTTTGCTTTCAAGCAGTTTAATTTACAACAAGCTGTCTTCAGGGATCATCTTGTTCAAGCAGAATTCAGTTGACATTTTGTGTGCTGGCTAAAAGGGTTTTACAGCCCTTGATAAATTAAGGACTCTTCTAACAGCTGAACCAAGACTTAAGAGTTAAAGAAAATTGTAACTAGGAGAGCACTGATCCAAGCTGGCTACAACTATAGGATGGCTGGAGGAGATTGAAGCAATAACCTTGTAGGCAATAAACGGAGGGCCCAAGAAATCTCAACCCTTATACAAATCTTTGAAATACTACTCAGGCCAAATAGTTAATCTTCCAATTCCTGATGAACATTTGACTTGTGTTTTTCGGGGGGGGGGGGGGGGGGCAGTGGGAGGGGGGGTAAGTCAAATAGGTGTAGAAGGAAATTTAAGTAAAGTTTAATTTAGAGTATAAGTAACTGTGTTCATTGTGCTTCTCAGTTTTTTTAACATAACTGACTATTTTTACGAAAGAGGGCAGTATTTTACGGCCCTACCGACTGTGGGATTTCTGGTCCGGCCAAAGGTGATCCTCTGTGTCGGCTTCCCCAGCGGTAGGATGGGTGAACCATGTAAACACCGGAGACATTGGCGGGATAGGAAGATCGTGTTGGTGGCCAATGGCAAGCTGCCTCCGGAAAACACGCCGCAGGGCTCAAAAATCCTGACCAGAGCGTAGTTACCAGTACTATTTTGCACAGTGAAGTTCTTTTGTTTTAAACATGGCCTTTGTGGCTTTATTCTTTCAGTAAATAATAAATATAATTACTGATCTGACAGTTTGGGTGAAGGAGTAAATTGGATAGCACTTATGAGCGTTTGCTTGAAACAGATACAATGGAGTTGAACAAGAAGAGAGCTGTGGAGGAAAACACAATAATCAAAACTCATTAATTGAATTGTTTACTCTTTTATAACATTTGTGCTATCATTGGGGTTAAATTCGATAGGCCACTGAATTTAGGTACAGAGATCACAGTGGTTTATTATCCTGTGGCACGCCTCAGCTGGAGGTTCAAGTTTATGCAAGGCTCGCCTGCATAACTCAAAGCCAAACTGAACATCATAAAGCTGAGGTGAATTCTGGCTATAGAAGGGTCTGTATGTGGTTGGCCAACACTTGAAGATCTTCAGAAAGGTCCCAAAATAATGTAACAAGCAAAGGAATGTGCTCTCTGATGTTTTGATCCCATGCTGGAGTTGTTGATGCAGGAGGTAAGATTAGTAAGTTTGCAGACGACACAAAGGTTGGTGGAATTGCGGATAGCGATGAGGACTGTCAGAGGATACAGCAGGATTTAGATTGTTTGGAGACTTGGGCGGAGAGATGGCAGATGGAGTTTAATCCGGACAAATGTGAGGTAATGCATTTTGGAAGGTCTAATGCAGGTAGGGAATATACAGTGAATGGTAGAACCCTCAAGAGTATTGAAAGTCAGAGAGATCTAGGTGTACAGGTCCACAGGTCACTGAAAGGGGCAACACAGGTGGAGAAGGTAGTCAAGAAGGCATATGGCATGCTTGCCTTCATTGGCCGGGGCATTGAGTATAAGAATTGGCTCGTCATGTTGCAGCTGTATAGAACCTTAGTTGGGCCACACTTGGAGTATAGTGTTCAATTCTGGGTGCCACACTACCAGAAGGATGTGGAGGCTTTAGAGAGGGTGCAGAAGAGATTTACCAGGATGTTGCCTGGTATGGAGGGCATTAGCTATGAGGAGCGGTTGAATTATCCCGGTTTGTTCTCACTGGAACAATGGAGGTTGAGGGGTGACCTGATAGAGGTCTACAAAATTATGAGGGGCATAGACAGAGTGGATAGTCAGAGGCTTTTTCCCAGGGTAGAGGGGTCAATTACGAGGGGGCATAGGTTTAAGGTGCGAGGGGCACGATTTAGAGGAGATGTACGAGGCAGGTTTTTTACAGAGAGGGTGGTGGGTGCCTGGAACTCACTGCCGGAGGAGGTGGTGGAAGCAGGGACGATAGTGACATTTAAGGGGCATCTTGACAAATACATGAATAGGATGGGAATAGAGGGATAAGGACCCAGGAAGTGTAGAAGATTTTAGTTTCGACGGGCAGCATGGTCGGCGCAGGCTTGGAGGGCCGAAGGGCCTGTTTCTGTGCTGTACTTTTCTTTGTTCTTTGAGGTATATAGGAGCAGAGAGGCTATCTTCCTTCAAGGGCCTGGAGGCCCTCCAGCCAACTGGTCAGGTGACGGTAGCAGTTAATGCCAAAAGTCTGACGTGAAGAATGTGGACGGAGTGCGGGAAGAAGTTAAATGGCCTCAAAGGAGTAGTCGAGGTCAGTGAATGTATCCTTACATGCAAATCCTTCAAATTGTACCATTCACAGACCTTGACTACTTCTTTGAGGTCATTTAAATTCTTCCAGCCCTGCGTCATTTACTTTTAATGGCCTAGGTGCAGATAGAAAAAGTGTTTCCGGAAAACATTAGGTCGGTATGTTCCCATCCTGAGAGACCGCCATGTCCTTCTCCCTCTTTGAGCAGCTTGTCTTCTTTGCTGCCTCTGCTCCATTCCCCTCTCATGCTACAACTCCCAGCCGTGGATTAAATGGTGTTCCCAGATCTTTCAGAAGCATGCAGCTCATTCCAGCTCCATCCCCTGATGACTTAACCAACTTTTCACAACTCCCTTCACCATCCAGTACTTCCATTAACTCTGCAACAGCAAGTAGATAGTCCAAAGCAAGTCACATGCAGGTTAATGGTGGTGTGTTTAAAGAACGTTGGTGGGAGAGACCCTCGTGCAAATGTGTGTTTAAGTTATCTGGTAGAGTGTGGTCCAGAATGGCAGGTTGGACATCAAATCAGCATTAGATGCCAATTGAAGTCATGATCTGCTCACTCTGTATAACCCCTGCAATTTTTGATATCAACTATTCCCGTTGCTGCAAAACCACTGGTGCTATAGCACTGAAAATTTTTTAAATTTCAGTATTTAAGGCGGGAACAGGAAGTTCGACCCGCGGACTTCTGGGAAGTCCCTCACCAATAAATTCTGGTGGAGAGGAAACCCGAGGCACTACACGTGTAGTGTCTCCCACCCACCCTCCTCCTCTAACCTAATAATAAAACCCATTGGTGTGAGGTAAGTACCATATTTTATTATTATTATTTATTTATTTTTTAAAATTTAATTTAGTTGTTAGCCAGATCTTGGTAGAAAGTTAGAGGGATGGCAGGGAAGGGAGTGCAATGTTCCTCCTGCAGGATGTTTGAGGTGAGGGATGCCGTTAGTGTCCCTGCTGACTTTACCTGCAGGAAGTGCTGCCATCTCCAGCTCCTCCAAGACCGAGTTAGGGAACTGGAGCTGGAGTTGGAAGAACTTCGGATCATTCGGGAGGCAGAGGGGGTCATAGATAGCAGCTTTAGGGAATTAGTTACACCAAAGATTGGAGATAGATGGGTAACTGTAAGAGGGACTGGGAAGAAGCAGTCAGTGCAGGGATCCCCTGCGGTCGTTCCCCTGAGAAACAAGTATACCGCCTTGGATACTTGTGGGGGGGGGGACTTACCAGGGGTAAGCCATGGGGTACGGGTCTCTGGCACGGAGTCTGTCCCTGTTGCTCAGAAGGGAAGGGGCGAGAGGAGCAGAGCATTAGTAATTGGGGACTCGATAGTCAGGGGCACAGATAGGAGATTTTGTGGGAACGTGAGAGACTCACGTTTGGTATGTTGCCTCCCAGGTGCAAGGGTACGTGATGTCTCGGATCGTGTTTTCCGGGTCCTTAAGGGGGAGGGGGAGCAGCCCCAAGTCGTGGTCCACATTGGCACTAACGACATAGGTAGGAAAGGGGACAAGGATGTCAGGCAGGCTTTCAGGGAGCTGGGTTGGAAGCTCAGAACTAGAACAAACAGAGTTGTTATCTCTGGGTTATTGCCCGTGCCACGTGAGAGTGAGATGAGGAATAGGGAGAGAGAGCAATTAAACACGTGGCTACAGGGATGGTGCAGGCGGGAGGGATTCAGATTTCTGGATAACTGGGGCTCTTTCTGGGGAAGGTGGGACCTCTACAGACAGGATCGTCTACATCTGAACCTGAGGGGCACAAATATCCTGGGGGGAGATTTGTTAGTGCTCTTTGTGGGGGTTTAAACTAATGCAGCAGGGGCGTGGGAACCTTGATTGTAGTTTTAGGGTAAGGGAGAATGAGAGTATAGAGGTCAGGAGCACAGATTTGACGTCGCAGGAGGGGGCCAGTGTTCAGGTAGGTGGTTTGAAGTGTGTCTATTTCAATGCCAGGAGTATACAAAATAAGGTTGGGGAACTGGCAGCATGGGTTGGTACCTGGGACTTCGATGTTGTGGCC
Organism: Scyliorhinus torazame; assembly: GCF_047496885.1. Classification (NCBI taxonomy): domain Eukaryota; kingdom Metazoa; phylum Chordata; class Chondrichthyes; order Carcharhiniformes; family Scyliorhinidae; genus Scyliorhinus; species Scyliorhinus torazame. Next base: position 76,574,197 of record NC_092721.1, on the reverse strand, counting down.
ATTTCGGAGACATGGATAGAGCAGGGACAGGAATGGATGTCGCAGGTTCCGGAGTTTAAGTGTTTTAGTAAGCTCAGAGAAGGAGGCAAAATAGGGGGAGGTGTGGCGCTGCTAGTCAAGAGCAGTATTACGGTGGCGGAGAGGATGCTAGATGGGGACTCATCTTCCGAGGTAGTATGGGCTGAGGTTAGAAACAGGAAAGGAGAGGTCACCCTTTTGGGAGTTTTCTATAGGCCTCCAAATAGTTCTAAGGATGTAGAGGAAAGGATGGCGAAGATGATTCTGGATAAGAGCGAAAGTAACAGGGTAGTTATTATGGGAGACTTTAACTTTCCAAATATTGACTGGAAAAGATATAGTTTGAGTACATTAGATGGGTCGTTTTTTGTACAGTGTGTGCAGGAGGGTTTCCTGACACAATATGTTGACAGGCCAACAAGAGGCGAGGCCACGTTGGATTTGGTTTTGGGTAATGAACCAGGCCAGGTGTTGGATTTGGAGGTAGGAGAGCACTTTGGGGACAGTGACCACAATTCGGTGACGTTTACGTTAATGATGGAAAGGGATAAGTATACACCGCAGGGCAAGAGTTATAGCTGGGGGAAGGGCGATTATGATGCCATTAGACGTGACTTGGGGGGGATAAGGTGGAGAAGTAGGCTGCAAGTGTTGGGCACACTAGATAAGTGGAGCTTGTTCAAGGATCAACTACTGCGTGTTCTTGATAAGTATGTACCGGTCAGGCAGGGAGGAAGGCGTAGAGCGAGGGAACCGTGGTTTACCAAAGAAGTGGAATCTCTTGTTAAGAGGAAGAAGGAGGCCTATGTGAAGATGAGGTGTGAAGTTTCAGTTGGGGCGATGGATAGTTACAAGGTAGCGAGGAAGGATCTAAAGAGAGAGCTAAGATGAGCAAGGAGGGGACATGAGAAGTATTTGGCAGGTAGGATCATGGAAAACCCAAAAGCTTTCTATAGGTATGTCAGGAATAAGTGAATGACTAGGGATAGAGTAGGACCAGTCAAGGACAGGGATGGGAAGTTGTGCGTGGAGTCTGAAGAGATAGGAGAGATACTAAATGAATATTTTTCGTCAGTATTCACTCTGGAAAAAGATAATGTTGTGGAGGTGAATGCTGAGACCCAGGCTATTAGAATAGATGGCATTGAGGTACGTAGGGAAGAGGTGTTGGCAATTCTGGACAGGCTGAAAATAGATAAGTCCCCGGGGCCTGATGGGATTTATCCTAGGATTCTCTGGGAAGCCAGGGAAGAGATTGCTGGACCTTTGGCTTTGATTTTTATGTCATCATTGGCTACAGGAATAGTGCCAGAGGACTGGAGGATAGCAAATGTGGTCCCTTTGTTCAAAAAGGGGAGCAGAGACAACCCCGGCAACTATAGACCGGTGAGCCTCACGTCGGTAGTGGGTAAAGTCTTGGAGGGGATTATAAGAGACAAGATTTACAATCATCTAGATAGGAATAATATGATCAGGGATAGTCAGCATGGCTTTGTGAAGGGTAAGTCATGCCTCACAAACCTTATCGAGTTCTTTGAGAAGGTGACTGTACAGGTAGACGAGGGTAGAGCAGTTTATGTGGTGTATATGGATTTCATTAAAGCGTTTGATAAGGTTCCCCACGGTAGGCTATTGCAGAAAATACGGAGGCTGGGGATTGAGGGAGATTTAGAGATGTGGATCAGAAATTGGCTAGCTGAAAGAAGTCAGAGGGTGGTGGTTGATGGGAAATGTTCAGAATGGAGTTCAGTTACAAGTGGCGTACCACAAGGATCTGTTCTGGGGCCGTTGCTGTTTGTCATTTTTATCAATGACCTAGAGGAGGGCGCAGAAGGGTGGGTGAGTAAATTTGCAGACGATACTAAAGTCGGTGGCGTTGTCGATTGTGTGGAAGGATGTAGCAGGTTACAGAGGGATATAGATAAGCTGCAGAGCTGGGCTGAGAGGTGGCAAATGGAGTTTAATGTAGAGAAGTGTGAGGTGATTCACTTTGGAAGGAATAACAGGAATGCGGAATATTTGGCTGATGGTAAAGTTCTTGGAAGTGTGGATGAGCAGAGGGATCAAGGTGTCCATGTACATAGATCCCTGAAAGTTGCCACCCAGGTTGATAGGGTTGTGAAGAAGGCCTATGGAGTGTTGGCCTTTATTGGTAGAGGGATTGAGTTCCGGAGTCAGGAGGTCATGTTGCAGCTGTACAAAACTCTGGTACGGCCGCATTTGGAGTATTGCGTACAGTTTTGGTCACCGCATTACAGGAAGGACGTGGAGGCTTTGGAGCGGGTGCAGAGGAGATTTACCAGGATGTTGCCTGGTATGGAAGGAAAATCTTATGAGGAAAGGCTGATGGACTTGAGGTTGTTTTCGTTGGAGAGAAGAAGGTTAAGAGGAGACTTAATAGAGGCATACAAAATGATCAGGGGGTTGGATAGGGTGGACAGTGAGAGCCTTCTCCCGCGGAAGGAAATGGCTGGCACGAGGGGACATAGCTTTAAACTGAGGGGTAATAGATATAGGACAGAGGTCAGAGGTAGGTTCTTTACGCAAAGAGTAGTGAGGCCGTGGAATGCCCTATCTGCAACAGTAGTGAACTCGCCAACATTGAGGGCATTTAAAAGTTTATTGGATAAACATATGGATGATAATGGCATAGTGTAGGTTAAATGGCTTTTGTTTCGGTGCAACATCGTGGGCCAAAGGGCCTGTACTGCGCTGTATCGTTCTATGTTCTATTGCAGCCCCTGATAGCTTTGTTCCTGAGGGTTTAACAATCTTTGGATTTACTAATGTAGAGTCGTTTGAAATTCACAGTGGCACACAGGAGGTTCGGAAACTGAAATAAGCATTTATGGTATCATGATGGATCTCAACCAATTAAAACCCTTTATGCTCAGCCGCGGTCAAATGTAATTTTGCAGTTTCTTGCCTTCAATCATTGCTTGTGGAAGTTTACAAAATACGGTCAAGATAAGACTTTGAGCAAATGTGTGTGCAGCCAGCCCATTCTCTGAGTTAGTTTTGCGGGATTTTCTTTTTCTTATGTTAAATTACATTTGACAGAAATATTGTTGTGGCTGGGATTATAAGTGTCAAAATAGCAGCCATTTATTCAGCCACTTGTCAAGTCTCATTATTACAAATGTTCCAGGTCCAGTGCGAGAGCCTTTGTATTACACTAGTGTTGATAAACGCTCAATCAGTACATTCTTAAAGAAAAACTTTACACATTTATTAAATTTAAGTCTGATAAAGCTGTTGCAGCAGATTTGAAGCACTGCACAATGAGAGTGTGTTCACATGGACTTCTTTAATCATTTGCACCTTAATGAGTGACAGGAGATTGTAAACTTTCAATATTAGATTGGAGTATTGAATAAGAAGCTGTCATTAATATGTAGATGAAAGAGAGAACATATAGTTTTAATGAGCTGGAGCTGGGATTTCCAGCTTTATAGAAATTTGCTCTGCTAATTTGTACTAGTTGAGTACATCACATTATAATTACTCACTTATGGTTTGGAATTAAACATTATATTCTGCAAGGTGGTTTCATTGGTGCCAAATACAGGTGACTCTCTGAAACAACTTGGATAACAGGATTCTTATTTTAATGGATCAGGTTAGTTGCAATCGATCTGCTAATATATCCACTTTCAGTAAAATATCCTGCTGCAGTTACTAGTCCTCTAGTACATATCAGAAGAAATATATATAATGCCTTTCATGACCTCAATGTCCCAAAGTTCATGACAGCCAATTGGCACAGCCCAGGCAGGCCCCTCTGATGTCACACCGGTGCCTGGTCAATATTCCGTGAGTTGGGAAGGTGTGGAGAGAGAGTGTCTTTCGCTAATGACATGCAAATGTATTAAAAGGAGGTTCCTGGGCTCCCGCGATATGATTCGCACGGCTTCACCGGAACTGGCGGGTGGGGGGGGGGGGGGGAACCAGGGGTAGAATTGCAAAACCCAATCACACCAGAGTGAATCGCTTTGTTCGATTCTCTCTGGATTTTGAGCCCGCGCGAGTTTCTCAAGGGCAAGGACTGCGAGCTCAAAATCACCCCCGGTGTTCTTACTTAAGTTGTGCCAGAGGATCATTTATATTCACCTGAGAGGGCAAATGTGGTCTTGGTTTAATGTCTGTGGTGCAGTACACGCTCAGTCAGAGTTGATGTTCCTTCTCGCCCTCTCCCTGTTTCACCTAGAAGAGGAAATCAGACTTGCGAAGGAGATGGGTCAAGGGGTGTGTGAGGGGAAGGAACAGAGTTGTGTAGACACTTTCAGAAGAAGCAGTAACACAAGATTATCTCCAGGAAACTACTCAATGTGCTCTGGCCTGAGATGACAAAGAAACAACATGTCATGACAAACAAAGAGTTGTTACATGCTCTCCAACGTCTCTGCCACCAATGTCCTTGATTCTGGGCCTCGCCAGGGAAAATTTATTCTCTTCAGGGATCATGATTTGGTTGTTTCACTCCTACACCATGGTTTTTCCCTTGGACTGTGGGTTGTGCTCTCCTGAAAGAAGATTGCAGAAAATGAACAAGTTCTTTTTTTTTGGCAAGACATATAGTGCTACTCATTTGCCAACGTTGATAGAATCATAGAATTTACAGTGGCCCATTGCGTCTGCACCAGCCCTTGGAAAGAGCACCCTACCTAGGCCCATATCTCCACCCAATCCCCGTAACCCATTAACCCCACCTAACCTTTTGGACACTAAGGGGCAATTTATCACATCCAATCCACCTAACCTGCACATCTTTGGACTGTGGGAGGAAACCTGAGCACCCGGAGGAAACCCACGCAGACACAGGGAGAAAGTGCAAACTCCACACAGGCAGTCACCTGAGGCTGGAATTGAACCCGGGACCTTGGAGCTGTGAGGCAGCAATGTTCACTGTGCGACCGTGCCATTCTAACCATAGGCAGGCTACAAACGATGCCTGTCGTGATCTGCATGTATATAAAGGGGTAATATGCAAATGTAACCACTAGATGGCAGCACCAGAGATGGGTATAAAAGCCAAACTCAAGGGGAGTTCCCGCATCTTCGTGTTTGGAGTGACTAATGACCAGAGGTAGAGAGAGATAGTTTAGAGTGCAGGTGTTGTTAATCATAGTTAATATATATTTAATCGTGTTCATTTTTGTAAGGGCCACGAAGAATCCAGCACGAATTTTAAGGATACAAAGTAATAACATTTATTTACTATAACATATATATATATAACAGTAGCAGTAACTTCCCTTGCTACATACTCCTTCCTGCTGGTTCCTGATCTGGCCAGCTTTATTTATACTAGGAGTTTACTAGTGGTTTCTCCGCCCCCCTCATTGGGGAAGCTCATACTCCCACAGGAGTGTGGGATAGTCATTAGTCCCCAGCCAATGGTAAGTAGGCAGGTTATAACATTCCTCCCCCCCAAAGTCCAAGGAATCCACCGAAGACCCTGGCGAAGGAGGGCGTCGGACTCGTTTTGCCGCAGGCCGGACACCATTTGCACGCGGCACCGGATCAGGCGGCGTGTAACGAGACGGAGACCGGCGCTTCCGTGATGAACGGCGCGGTTGTACATCCACGGCCCGTGGACCCGAGGATTCCCCCTCTGATGCATCCTGTGTCTCCATCTCAGAGTCAGAGTCTGCTGCCTCCGTCATGTCAGCGTCTCTATCTCCATTCGGTCCCGTAACAACCTGCGCAGGCTTCGAGTGAGGCACCAGTGGAAGATTGTGAGGACTACCTTCCCTTGTCTCTGGTCTCTGCGGCTGTTGAAATGAGCTCCAGGTAGGGGAATCTTTTGAGGGGATGGTCTTCTGGACCGAACGTGGTCTACATGTTTTCACTGGAGACGACCCTGGGCTTGCACTTGGTAAGATATAGGGCCCGTTTGGCGAAAGATTACACCAGGAACCCATTGGGCACCACCAGCAAAATTCTGAATGAACACTGGGTCACCGGGCGCAAGCTGCCGAATCGGCCGATGCCGAGAAAATCCCTGTACCTGCCACTCTTGTGTGCGGCGTACTTTTGCGCCAATGTCCGGGAAAACCATACTAAGGCGGGTGCAAAGTCTCCGGCCCATTAGGAGTTCTGCGGGAGCTACCCCAGTCACTGCATGGGGGGTGGTCCTCTACGTAAACAAAACGCGAGCCAGTCTCGTGTCCATTGATCCGGAAGACTGCTTCTTTCGGCCTCTTTTGAATGTCTGCACTGCGCGCTCTGCCAACCCATTTGAAGCCGGGTGGTAAGGGGCAGTGCGGATATGGCGGATGCCGTTCATCTTCATGAACCTCGCAAACTCCTCACTCGTGAATGGAGTGCCGTTATCCGTGACCAGCACCTCGGGGAGGCCATGCGTACTAAACGATAAACGCATCTTTTTAATTGTTGCGCAGGACGTTGTCCCCTGCACCTTATGCACCTCTAGCCATTTGGACTGGGCGTCAATTAGTAGAAGGAACATGGATCCTTGAAAAGGGCCTGCGAAATCTGCATGCAAGCGTGCCCAAGGCCGCCCTGGTCATTCCCAGTGATGTAGGGGCGCGGCCGGCGGAAGCTTCTGATGCTCCTGGCAAATGGAGCAGTTTTGGGCCACATTCTCAATGTCGGTGTCGAGGCCTGGCCACCAGACATAACTCCGGGCCAACATTTTCATCTTGGTCACACTTGGATGCCCATTGTGCAAGTCTGATAGTATCAGCTCCTGGCCTTTTTCCAGGACAATCACACGCGTCCCCCACAAGAGGATGCCATCTTCCACGCTGAATTCTGACAGCTTGGAGGAAAATGCCCGCAACTCGCCTGGGAGCTGTCTATGCTGCCCACCATACAGGACTATGTGCCGAACCTTTGACAGGACTGGCTCCGTCTGGGTCCACTCACGGATCTGTGATGCCGCGACAGGCAAGGTGTCCATATAATTTAGGGTTGCAACCACCTCACCGGTCGTGGGGGTCGACATGGGGCCGGTCGATAAAGGCAATCGGCTCAGTGCGTCGGCATTTGCTATCTGCGTACCTGGTTTGTGCTCCAGAGAATACTCGTATGCAGCAAGCAACAAAGCCCAGCGCTGGATCCGTGCAGAAGCAATGGGCGGTATTGGCTTATCCTCTCTGAAAAGTCCCAGCAGGGGCTTATGATCAGTCACGATAGTGAAATGGCGGCCGTACACGTACTGGTGGAAGCGTTTCACCGCAAAAACCACTGCCAGGCCCTCCTTCTCGATCTGCGCGTACTTTTTCTCCGCTGCAGTCAATGTGCAGGAGGCGAAAGCTATCGGTCGTCCGGCCCCGTTCTCCATCTTGTGGGACAGGACGGCCCCAATACCATACGGGGATGCATCACACGTGATGAGCAAAGGCTTTCCAGGATCATAGTGGGTTAGTAACCCAGACAACGACAATTGTTGCTTTACCCGCCGGAAAGCGGTTTCTTGCGGCTGACCCCAAACCCAGGTGTGATTTTTCTTTAGCAGAAGGTGCAAAGGGGCCAGCGTAGTTGCCAGATTGGGGAGGAACTTCCCGTAATAGTTTACGAGACCGAGAAAAGAACGAAGATGCGAAGTGTCAGTCGGGGCGGGGGCATGTTGAATTGCACGCACCTTCTCTGCGACGGGGTGCAGGCCTTCGCGGTCCACCCGATAACCTAGGTAGACTACTTCCTTTGCCTGAAATACGCACTTTGTGCGACGTAAACGGACTCCAGCCTCCGAAAGGCGTCTAAGGACAGCCTCCAGATTTTCCAAATGTTCCTGCTCCGACGTCCCTGTAATCAAAACGTCATCTAGGTAGACAGCCACACGTGGTAAGCCTCTCAAAATGCCCTCCATAACACGTTGAAAAATTGCGCAGGCAGAGGATACTCCAAAGGGCAACCGTGTATATTCATACAGGCCCCGGTGTGTATTAATCGTTACATATGGTCGGGAGGCAGGGTCCAGCTCCAACTGCAGGTAGGCGTGACTCATATCTAATTTTATGAACGAGAGTCCACCTGCAAGTTCCGCGTAGAGATCCTCTATGCGAGGCATTGGATATCGGTCGAGTCGGGATACCGTATTCACTGTAAGTTTATAGTCGCCACACAAGCGAACTGTGGCATCTGGCTTCATTACAGGTACAATTGGTGCTGCCCAGTCAGCAAAACGGACTGGCCTGATAATACCCAAACTCTCCAAACGAGTGAGCTCCCCTTCTACCTTCTCGAGCAAGGCGTAAGGCACTGGGCGCGCCCGGAAATAGCGCGGCGTGGCTCCTGATTCAACTTGGATACGGGCTACGGCCTCTTTTATTTTCCCAAACCAGGCTGGAATACATCTGGGTATCGTCCTAGCACCTCAGTCAACCCTTCAGAAACTGTTTGGAGGATGTGCTGCCATTGCAACTGCAAATGGCGCAACCAGTCCCGACCCAGCAGGCTGGGCCCATAGCCGCGCACCACGATAAGTGGGAAACGCCCCTCCTGGTGCCCATAGACAACAGGGGTCATTGTAGTTCCTGCAATGTCCAGTGGTTCCCCCGTGTAGGTGGCCAACCTGGCCTGTGAGTCGGTTAATGTAAGGGTCTGTATACCCTGCTTGATGCGGTCGAATATCCTCTGGGCGATCACGGAGACCGCTGCGCCAGTATCCAACTCCATCTCCAGCGGGTGGCCATTGACCCGTACTGTCACCTTAATTGGGGCCACACGGGGAGCTGCCACACAATGCAGCTGCAGGCAGTCGTCCTCCGTCTCCACGTCCTCAGGAGTGGTCGCCGCAGGTTCATCCACATGGAAGGTACGGCCTCTGGGCTGGTCCCAGTTACGGCCCCTGGGCTGGTCCCAGTTTCGGTTGGAACGACGGCGCCTCTGGCGCCCCCAGGACCGCCGTCCGCGACGGGGTCGGCGCCTACAAGTCTGACACGGACATGGCTCCTCATCCATTGGCTCTGGAGAAGGCTCCCTTCGGGGAGGAATGTCCGACGGCCACTGGCGTCGGTCCGGACGTTGCCTCGCCCAAGGTACCGCAGGAGTGCGGGGGGACATTTTCGGACGGAAGGTGTTGCGCCCCAAGGCATGCACTTCCATTCCCTGTAGCTCCTGTACTCCTCGCTCTGCGCTCTCTCGGGACAATACTATTTGAATGGCCTGTTGAAAAGTCAATGTTGGCTCCGCTAACAACTTTCTCTGGGTGGCCACATTGTTAATACCGCAAACTAAACGGTCACGTAACATTTCTGACAAGGTCTCACCATAGTCACAGTACTCCGCAATCCTGCGTAGCCTGGATAGAAAATCGGCAAGGGATTCTCCAGGGGTCCTCTCAGCGGTATTAAACCGGTAACGCTGGACTATTGTGGATGGGGTTGGGTTAAAATGTTGCCCCACTATATTCACAAGTTCATCAAACGTTTTGGTGTCCGGTGCAGCTGGGCACGTAAGGCTCCGAATCACCCCAAACGTATGCGGGCCGCAGGCGGTGAGCAATATGACCACCTGGCGCTCGTTTTCGGTGATATTGTTTGCCCGGAAATAGTAACGCATCCGTTGTGTGTACTGGTTCCAGCTTTCCAGCGCAGCATCAAAAACATCCAAACGTCCGTACAGAGGCATGGTATAATAGAAAACAACTTCCAACCTGTATCCAACAAAAATCCAGGGAGGTGGCTTCAGCAGTGTAGACAGCTATTCACTTTTATCTTCGTCGCCAGTTTTGTAAGGGCCACGAAGAATCCAGCACGAGTTTTAAGGATATAAAGTAATAACATTTATTTACTATAACATATATACATAACAGTAGCAGTAACTTCCCTTGCTACATACTCCTTCCTGATGGTTCCTGAACTGGCCAGCTTTATTTATACTAGGAGTTTACTAGTGGTTTCTCCGCCCCCCTCATTGGGGAAGCTGATACTCCTACAGGATTGTGGGATAGTCATTAGTCCCCAGCCAATGGTAAGTAGGCAGGTTATAACATTCATTTAATGTCTAGTTTAGTTGTTGAAGAGAGAACAAACTCACAGTTCAATTGTTATTGTTACTCAATAAACAGTATTTTATTTGAAGACTTCAAGTGTTAATGAACATTGAGTGTGGGACCATCTTGGAAAGAAGCAAACGAGTAAGTAACTACTGAGCAGGCTTCTGAAGATATGGTTTGGGTGGTGCCCTGCCGGACATTCCATCAAGTGTTTCACACATTGTGGTAGTCTGCTGTCAACTCCATTATGTGACACTCCAGACAAATATGAGCCTTAAAAAGGTTGAAGTTACGAAAGGACACAGGTAATCAGGGGAAGAGGTAGAGCAGGATTAGAAGAGGAGGAGGAAGAGGAGGAGGAGAGTGAAGATTCAGGTCACTGGGGTGTCGTGTTTACACTGGGATATGTAAACACAGCGTAGGATCCATGGGGCTCATCAAAGCACCATTAAAGTGTTGGAAATAGTTTGTAGTTCATGGGCGGGGTTCTCTATCGGCTGACACCAAAATTGGGAAACGCGATTGGGCAGAGAACAGGTTACGACACCAAAATCGCAGCGGGTGCCGTTTTGACGCCAAATCGCAATTCCCCATCACCTCGACAGCAGTGTCAATGCGATCTGGAACACACGTAAAGTAAACACCATTTGCATATCATTAGCAGGCCCGACCTGGTATTCTCGGAGGCCTCCGTGATTCTCTGCCTCCGATGGGCCGAGTTCCCAATGGCACGGTTCACTTGTGCTTTTAAAAATAGTGGAACAGACGCCGTGGTTGCTGAGGGAGAGAGTGGATACGGAAAGTGTCCAACGTCGCCATAGTTTGCTGACAGTTGTGACGCTGGCCAAGGGGCTTTTGCCAGGGCCGGGGGGAGTAGTTGGAGGGTGACCAGGAGGTGGACTATGAGGTCAGGGTGCACGGGCATGGAACACCATTGCCACAGCTGGAAAGGCAGCCTTCAGCTGTGCATGCCGCTGACAGCCCACTGCGAACTTAGGGTGACGGGTTGTATAGGTGTTCCCCAGGGCACCCCCTAGGTGTCCTCTGGTCCCAGCGGACCCATCAGCTCTTTGGGCATGCTCCAGCACAACCAGTGCCATCTTGTTGGCTGGGATCAGTGTGTGTGGGGATTGTAATGTGTATATGCGGCTGCAGCTTATCAGCCCCCCCGAGTGTCAATGACAGATCCGGCGAATCCCGCCCCGTTTTTCATTGGAATCGATTTGTGTTCCACATGGCGCTGGTGCTCGCCTCTCCTTTAGTTGCTGAATCGGTCCAGGTTCAACGCCAATTTTGATGTCGTGAAAGTCCATGAATCCTGCCCCAGCGTCAACACTTACGGCTGGATTCTTCGATTCTGCGGCTATGTCCGCAGGATCCATCTGGTCTGACGACCAAAAAGTCGACGGCGCCTCGCACCGATCCTCCGCCCAGTGGGGGGCAAGCAGCTGTGCTGCGTAAAGCCCCCGGCATTACCTGCGGATACAGCCACAGAATAGCTGGGTCCTAGGCCTGCAGCAGCGGCACTGTACAGCATGGCGACGGCCGCGCGCGTACTAGGCCTGCCAAAAATCTCCCCCCGTAACCCCCTTCAGCACCTCTGGACCACCCCCCACCAGTCCTTCCAGCCCCCCCTGAAGCCTCCCTGCCAGTGGAACGCCCCCCCCCCCCCGACTGTGGCGGCGCTGGACACAGTCCGCTGCTGCCACGCGAGGTCCCCGAACGTTGTGAGCACACGTGTCCCACGCCGTCGGGGACTCGGCCCATCGTGGGCGGAGCATCAAGGGAGGGACTCAGGTGATGTCCTGAGGCCGTCCCGACGGCGTGCAGCGTACTCCTCGAGTACACCATTTTTGAGGGGGCAGAGCATCGGAAAAACGGTGTCGCCCCCGATTCCACCTTAAAAATGGATTCTCCGGACCTTTGGCATCAGCGCTCGGAGAATCCAGCCCTCAGTCTCAGGAACGGAGAATCTAGCACCATATGTTTTTTAATTGTTAAGATCCTTGGCTAGACCACCAAGTTCTTGTGAGATCCAGTTTGGGACCAATTACATTTTATTGAAAGTAGACAAATGATGTGATTTTGGGCCACGTTTGCCGCAAAATATTTCAAGACTCACAAAATGAGAATCTCGTTGATGAGATATCATTTTCCTATTCTCCCCCCTCCCTCTGCCAGTGACATAATGAGGTTCCCACCCAGGAAGGCTGGGAACCTTATTTAAATACATCTATACATAAATACTGGGCTTCCCCACCATATCGTCCCCCCTCATTAGGATTTTCCCCTCGTCAATGGGACGCCACATTGGTAAGGTTTACAATGGGTTTTTAAAAATGGAAACCAAGTGAAGGGATTCCACCGGGGATGCATAGATAAGTATAGCCCCTGAGAGAGAGGTACATGCCACGTCAGTACCCTGGTGTTTACCCCTGGCCCTGCCCCTGCCAGTGCCTGGAGCAGTGCGGGTGGTGCCAGGGGGATTTACAGGGGACATTGCCAATGTTCCAGGGGGAAGTGGCAGAGGACAGTGCCAAAGTGGGGGGGGGGGGGGTGGTGGACCTCTGGGGAGCTCTTTTGTGGAGCGTTCCCCTTATTCGTGAGTGGGGGAGGGGTCCCTATGTCCATGCCGGAGGGGGGAGGTGGGGGGGGAGGCAACCCTGCACAATAAATTACAAGAGCAGGCAAAACAGATTCCATGGATTTCCCAACAACCCACCCAGGCGCCTGCAACACCGTGAGTCAACCAATCTCACTGAAACTTCACCTCTCGCACGAGGATTTACAATGATCACCTGCAATGATCTTGCCTTGGAATTCTCTCGGATGCCTTCAATATCCGCCACCTCACCAGCTTTCAACATCACCTTTCGTGATTCCATTCCCTTGGATTCCTAAAGTCCTCATTCACCAACTCACAAACATTATTTTAGCTCTTCGGATGCACCAAGCACAGCTTGGGTACCTTTGTCCCAATGGTCCTCTTCATTGCAGGGGCCTGAGCCCTCTTTACATAAAGCACGGTAGCAGAGTGGTTAGCACAATTGCTTCACAGCTCCAGGGTCCCAGGTTCGATTCCTGGCTTGGGTCACTGTCTGTGCGGAGTCTGCACGTTCTCCCCGTGTGTGCGTGGGTTTCCTCCGGGTGCTCTGGTTTCCTCCCACAGTCCAAAGATGTGCAGGTTAGGTGGATTGGCCATGCTAAATTGCCCTTAGTGTCCAAAGTTGCCCTTAGTGTTGGGTGGGGTTGCTGGGTTATGGGGATAGGGTGGAGGTGTGGGCTTGGGTAGGGTGCTGTTTCAAAGAGCTGGTGCAGACTCAATGGGCCGAGTGGCCTCCTTCTGCACTGTAAATTCTATGATAAAGCCTGTTCCCACAGCCCTTTCTCTAACTTGTAGCCTGTTTCTCTGTTCCTCTCTTTTCCCTTAATTTAACTGGGACCTGATTCTGTCTTTTGTCTCTGACCCTTACCTGGGATTTCTTTTTGAAACCTCTCCTTGTCCCCTCTCCCCTTTTTGACTCACAAACTGTCCCCTGCCTGAGACACCTGCTGGCAATTGTGTTCTGCACCTGGTCACCAAACCTTGGTTTTTCTCTGCACAAATGCACCGGGCCAGTCCTCAGCCCAGAGAACTCAACATGCGCAAGAGCTGCATTTTTCAGCCCATTCCCAGTCTGCGCATGAAATGAAATGAAAATGAAAATCGCTTATTGTCACGAGTAGGCTTCAAATGAAGTTACTGTGAAAAGCCCCTAGTCGCCACATTCCGGTGACTGTTCGGGGAGGCTGGTACGGGAGGCTGGTATGTGCACAAATTCAGATGACTGTTGGAATTAGGAGTTCTTGACTTCTGTTCCCAAGGAACAGTTAAGAGCAAAATATAACCTCTGGTTTCAGGAATGAAAATGTTAACTGTAGAAAAATTGGGGCATCAGTTCCAGAAACTGATAAACAACCCTGAAGTAAATGCAATTGAAACAAACTGGGCAGGATTCTCCGTCCGGCCGCACCAACTGGTGCGTTCGCCCCCGCCAGTAGCAGGATTCTCCGTCCCGCCAGCCGGCTAATGAGGCTTCCCATTGCGGGCAGCCCCACACCGTTCGTAAATCCCCGGGTGTGGGTGCGTTGCCTGCTCAACAGAGAATCCCGCCAGCGGAGAATCCAGCCACTGAATTTCTTTACACTTCAAACAATGGGACCATGTTGACTTTTTAAGGTTAACAGCTAGAAAGGTAAGATCATAAAACAGCAAGGTGAAAACTGGAGACATGGTGTGGTAGTATGTATTAGGGGTCATGTGGGACTGGAAGCCCGAATGTCATTGGCTGACAGATCCCGGGTCCTGGTTGGCCGTTGACCTCTAGCTCCGCCCTGAAGGCGGAGTATAAGAAGCCGGAGTCCTCCCCCGCAGGCCATTCTACTATCGAGCTGCGGGGGAACAGACACGCTTAATAAAGCCTCATCGACTTCACTCTATTCGTCTCACGGAGATCATCCCGGAATGCCTGAGGATCAGCCCCCACGCAGTGAATGCGGCAGCAGCCTTCAAGCACTGGCAGACTTGTTTCGAGGCCTACCTCAGAACGGCCACCGGCCGGGTCACAGAAGACCAAAAACTACAGGTCCTGCACTCGAGGGTGAGCACGGAGATTTTCTCCCTCATCGAAGACGCGGAGGATTTCCAGACGGCGTTCACAGCACTGAAAAGTCCCTATGTTCGCCCAGTTAACCAAATCTACGCTCGCTACCAGCTCGCGACGAGACGGCAAGGTCCCGGAGAATCGATGGACGAATTCTACGCCGCGCTGCTGATTTTGGGACGAGCCTGCAGCTGGCCTTCGGTGAACGCAAATGAACACACGGACATGTTAATGCGCGATGCTTTTGTGGCAGGTATGAATTCCTCCCAAATCCGCCAAAGACTTCTAGAAAGAGAGTCGCTAGGACTCTCAGAGGCCTGGGCCTTAGCAGCCTCCCTAGACGTGGCCGCGCGTAATACCCGCGCCTACGGCCCCGACCGCGCGGCAGCCCATTGGGCTCCGTACGTGCCCGTCGCGACAAACCCACCCCCCCCCCCGGACACCCCACAGGCTTGCGCGGTCCAAACGCCAAGTCGCACCGGGGGCGCCCGCTGCTATTTCTGTGGCCAGGCGAAACACCCCCGGCAGTGCTGCCCGGCCCGTGCAGCAATCTGCAAGAGCTGCGGGAAAAAGGGCCATTTCGCGGATGTGTGCCGGTCCCGTGAGGTCGCCGCTGTCCCGGGAGAACAGGGAGCCCTGCAAGCCGTTTACGCTCCCCATCCCCCCCAGCGCCCCATGTACGACCCGCAGGCGCAGCCGCTCTAGGTCGCGGTCCCGGGAGAACAGGGAGCCCTGCACGCCGCTTACGCTCCCCAACCCCCACCCCCGTCCCCACGTATGACCCGCCGGCGCTTCCACTTTGGGTCCCGACCACCGCTCTCCCCGGAGAAGAGGAAGTTCTGCGCGTCTCTAACGCCCTCCAAATCCCCCCCCCCCGCACCCCACGTCTGACCCGCCGGCGCTACCAACTTGGGTCCCGACCACCGCTGTCCCCAGAGATGAGGGAGCCCCGCGCGGTCCTAACGCTCCCCAACGCCCCCAGCGCCCCATGTGCGACCCGCAGACGCCGCCATTTTGGGTCCCGGCCACCACGAGGGGAGGAAGGGTGCCGCCATCTTGGACCACCCCAGACCTGTACGACGCGTGAGGGCGGCCATTTTGTCCACCCCGCCGCCATCTTGTGACCCCCCAGCCATGTGCGATGTATTGGGGCAGCCATTTTGTTCATCCCCGACGCCATCTTGGACGGCAACAACGGACCCCACTGCACTACTACAACCACGTCTCGCTTCAATTACGCTCGATCAAGCTCGGCCCCGGACACTCCAGACGACGACGACAACGGTGCTAATAAATGGCCACGAGACACCATGCCTAGTCGACTCCGGGAGCACGGAGAGCTTTATCCACCCCGACACGGTAAGACGCTGTTCCTTGACCACCTATCCCAGCGCACAAAAGATTTCCCTAGCTGCAGGATCCCACTCGATACAGATCCAATGTTTCTGCATAGTTACGCTAACGGTGCAGGGGAGGGAGTTCAAAAACTACAAACTAAACGTCCTTCCCCAACGCTGCGCCCCCACTTTACTGGGATTAGATTTCCAGTGCAATCTACAGAGCCTTACGTTCAAATTCGGCGGCCCAATACCCCCACTCACTATCTGCGGCCTCGCACGCCTCAAGGTGCAACCCCCGTCCTTGTTTGCGAACCTCACCCCGGATTGCAAACCCGTCGCCACTAGGAGCAGACGGTACAGCGCCCAGGACCGGACCTTCATTCGGTCCGAAGTCCAGCGGCTACGAAAGGAAGGCATAATCCAGGCCAGCAATAGTCCCTGGAGAGCACAGGTGGTAGTAGTGAAGACAGGGGAGAAACAAAGGATGGTCATAGACTATAGCCAGACCATCAACAGGTACACACAACTAGACGCGTACCCTCTCCCCCGCATATCCGACATGGTCAATCGGATTGCCCAATATAAAGTCTTCTCCACCGTGGACCTCAAGTCCGCCTACCATCAGCTCCCCATCCGCCCAAGTGACCGCAAGTACACAGCCTTCGAGGCAGACGGGCGATTATACCATTTCCTAAGGGTCCCATTTGGCGTCACAAACGGGGTCTCGGTCTTCCAACGGGAGATGGACCGAATGGTTGATCAACATGGGTTGCGGGCCACGTTCCCGTATCTCGACAATGTAACCATCTGCGGCCACGACCAGCAGGACCACGACGCCAACCTCCAAAAATTCCTCCAGACAGCCAAAGCCTTGAACCTCACGTACAACGAGGACAAGTGCGATTTTAGCACCAACCGGCTAGCCATTCTGGGCTACGTAGTGCGCAATGGGATAATAGGTCCCGACCAACGGTCGGGGGCCTTCATGTTCGATAATGCACTGCGGGGCAAAATCAAAAACTACAAGATCCTAAGGTGGAGAGGATCGAGTTCTCCACCTTCAACTACGAGATTTTGTATCGTCCCGGAAAGCTGAACGAGCCGTCTGATGCCCTATCCCGCGGCACATGTGCCAACGCACAAATTAACCGCCTCCAAACCCTCCATGAGGACCTCTGCCACCCGGGGGTCACTCGGTTTTTCCACTTTATCAAGTCCCGCAATCTCCCATACTCTTTAGAGGAGGTCCGTACAGTCACAAGGGACTGCCACATCTGCGCGGAATGCAAACCGCATTTTTTCAGGCCGGATGGTGCGCACCTGATTAAGGCTTCCCGCCCCTTTGAACGCCTTAGTCTCGATTTCAAAGGGCCCCTCCCCTCCACCGACCGCAACACATACTTTCTTGATGTGGTGGACGAATACTCCCGCTTCCCATTCGCCATTCCCTGACCTGACCTGACCGCGGCCACAGTCATTAAAGCCCTGAACACCATCTTCACACTGTTCGGTTGCCCCGCATACGTCCACAGCGACAGGGTGTCCTCTTTCATGAGTGACGAGCTGTGCCAGTTCCTGCTCAGCAAGGGCATAGCCTCAAGCAGGACGACCAGCTACAACCCCCGGAGGAACGGGCAAGTAGAGAGGGAGAACGGCACGGTCTGGAAGACCGTCCTACTGGCCCTACGGTCCAGGGACCTCCCAGTTTCACGGTGGCAGGAGGTCCTCCCGGACGCTCTCCACTCCATCCGGTCGCTATTATGTACGAGCACTAATCAAACGCCTCATGAGCGTCTCCTTGTCTTCCCTAGGAGGTCCTCCTCTGGAACGTCGCTGCCGACCTGGCTGGCAGTCCCAGGACCCATCTTGCTCCGAAAGCATGTGCGGGCACACAAGGCGGACCCGTTGGTCGAAAGGGTTCACCTCCTCCACGCGAACCCGCAGTACGCTTACGTGGAGTACCCCGACGGCCGACAGGGCACGGTCTTCCTGCGGGATCTGGCGCCCGCCGACAACACACACACCCCCCCGACACCATTCACCCAACCCCCCCCTTCCTGCCACTGCCGCACCCCACGACCGCCCCCTTCCCAGGAGGATCGGTTCCCCTCCCCTCAGGCCCGACCAAGAATAAAGCCCAAGCTGAAACCGTAAGGCTCCCGGAGACGACAACACCGGTACGAGCACCACCACCACCACCGGGGCCGAGGCGATCGACACGGACGACCAGACTGCCCGACCGACTTGTGGCGTCGATCTAAATCAATATATGGACTTTTCACAAGAACATTTTGCTTTTCTCCCGATACCTTCTGTAAATAGTTGAAACAGGACAAAATTGTACAATACTGTATTGCCATGCGAATGTTTTCCTCCCAGGACCAGCCCTGTAAACCCTTACTACCATACGAAGCATCACCCCGCCGGGTTCATTTTTGACAAGGGGTGAATGTGGTAGTATGTATTAGGGGTCATGTGGGACTGGAAGCCCTAATGTCATTGGCTGACAGATCCCGGGTCCTGGTTGGCCGTTGACCTCTAGCTCCGCCCTGAAGGCGGAGTATAAGAAGCCGGAGTCCTCCCCCGCAGGCCATTCTACTATCGAGCTGCGGGGGAACAGACACGCATAATAAAGCCTCATCGACTTCACTCTATTCGTCTCACGGAGTCTTTGTGTGCTACACATGGCATTTGCCATGCTGCAATATTCATATGGTTTCCCAGAATTAAAGAAAGCTTTTGAATTGAAAGGTAGTTAATTGGCATTTTTTTAAACCTGGAAACAAGCTGAGTTTGTCCCACTGCCAGAGAAATAGGTGAAACTTAGTGAGATTCTTTGTTTTGAGTTTATTTCTGTAAATTCAGTTTGGGCATTGCAAGAAGGCAAGACTGGATGATGCTCAAAAATACAGCTAAGATTCTGTGTCGGCTTTATATCCCCTGTAGTTTGTACAGCTTGGAAGATGAGAGATAAAGCCAAACCTACACCTGAAGAAGAGTAAATGCTGGATCTGTAGTCTGCAATTGGGAGCTGGTATTCAGGGAGGAGACAAAATTGGGAAGAGAAAAAACACGACCAGAAGATTTATTTAGCTGGAAGCTAAAGGAAGGAATCTGCATTAATCCTCAGCGAAAGGCAGTTAACCTTGTTGTATTTGGTGTTCTGGAAGTAATTAGCTTGGTTGCAGTTTAAAAGCACAGCAGTGGGCTATTGGAAACCAAGGTTTTTTTCAGATATTTAAAACCACTGCAGAGCTGTGAGGTTCTGTAGAAAAGCTGGAAGTCAATTTCGCCGGAAGAAAATGGAGGGACCCCAATGAATTCTTGAACCTTAGAGAAAAGCTGGGACACTGAAGAGAGATCAGAATAAACTTCAGAGAGCGGTGATATACCTTTTGAGTTTCTCCCAGGAAAAGTGAATAAATCTTAAAGGTTTTGTAAGGTAAGGGAATTCTTGGGAGGAAATAGAAAATAGAATTGAGTTCATAGCATTGTAATTATAAGCCGAAGTTTTAAGTTAAGAGAGCTTATTTTCTTTAATTCTTTTTGATACATGTAATAACCCTCACAATTGATCAAACCATGGGTCTTTTGGAAAAGGAGCTCCCCTGCTGATGGGCAGAGGCCCATCACCTGAGACTCATAGAATCAACCCTTAAAAGTCGGCCCTGATTGGGACTGGCATGACCAGTAGTCCCAGTGTTCACTGCATTGCGGCCTTTCCTTTTATTTCTAAATAAACCTCCATTTGAATCACCTTATATACTGGCGACGAGTAAAAACTAATATTGCGATTCTGGACGTCAGGACTGTCATGATATTCAAACATGCAGCTAATGAAAACATCGGATAGGACACAACCAATGAGCAGTCAGGACACTCAGGGGTGGTATCTCACCATAAAAGGGATGAGGCACTCACACCCCGCCTCTTTCCACAGACCAACATCTACAGAGTGAGACAGGGTGTATCCTCAGCATCACACCCAGCATGTGGCTTAGATCAAGTCTGGTTCAGTTCGACTGAGTTACTACATTTAGATTAGTAGAGAGTCAAACTCCATGAGAACTGTGCTAATAGTTCAATAAAACACATTGAACTCACTTCAAAGTCTGGAGCATCTTTTACTCAAGACTGTATCAAGTGGCAGCTTGTGTTATTCCAAATTACATAACACAACATGATACCAGGGGTTTGTTCAATCTAGTTAGTTCAACTCAGCAAGATCTGTGACGACCAGCGAATGTATACCGGTACAATGGAAAAGATTCAGGCTCGTCACCAGCTCAGGACCTCCGGCAATCTCAGTGTATACTGGCGGACATTCAAGCAGAAACCTCAGCTTGACGTCGAAGCATCAGACCTCAATGGTGCATCTGATGCACGGAAGATAGCTCTTCTCCTCACCACAGCAGGTGATCACACCTTGGAAATATTAAACTCCTTTCACTTTGCCGAAGACCAGGACAAGACAAAGTTTCGGACCATCCTGGACAAGTTTGACAGCCACTGTGAGGTGGACATCAACAAAATCTTCGAGTGCTACATATTCAAGCAGCGATTGCAAGGTAAAGACAAATCCTTCACCTCATATTTAACTAACCTTAGACTGCTGACTCCATGATCAGAGATAAAATCATTTTTGGAGTTCACTCTGATCCTCTGAGAGAGCAGTTACTGAAGATCAAGCATATTGAAACATGCACAGTGCATGAGCATGCTAAAAATTGCTATTCCCAGTACAAAACGGCAGAAAATGATAGATTAGCCTCCCACGAGGTGGAGAGTGTGCAGGCCATCTCCCGGATGCAGCGCCTCAACATTGACGAAAGCGGCCATTTCGCGCACTCTTCCCGGGGTCCGATGCATGCGCGATGCGAACAGGATAACGAAGCGGCTGATACCCGTACTGCGCAGGTGCAGACGTCTGAGAACCGCACTGCGCATGTGCAACGACGCACGGAGCGCCAGGACGCCGACATCATGACGTGTTCGAACTGTGGCACCGCCCATTTAAAGAAACACTGCCCTGCAAGAGGCAGACGCTGTTTAAACTGTGGGAAGCCTGGCCACTATGCAGCCCTGTGCAGATCTGCACCACCAGTCAGGAGCCAGCGCTCCCAATTCTGACGACGGCGCATCCGGAGTGTGCAACAACGCCTACAGGATTCTGATCCCGGCAGGGCAACGGATCCAGATGATGAATGCCTGGACAACGCCTACCGTGTGCGCATTATTACAAAGTGTGAATATGCCACACCAGACTCATCGCAAATCCAGTCAATCCTAGGTGTGGATTCCGAGGACGAATGGCGAGCAGTGATGAAGGTCAACCACTGCCCCATCCAGTTCAAGCTGGACACAGGTGCCTCTGCCAACCTCCTCCCACAGGCAGACTTCAGACGCATTAAGAAGTCCCCCACGGTCCTTCCTGTTGCCTGCAAGCTCCTGGATTACAACGGGAATGCCATCACGGCACTGGGATCCTGCCATCTGCACGTATCCAACCGCCACACACAAGCACGGTTACGCTTTGAAATTGTGAAGCTGGACAGGGCATCCCTACTAGGTGCGCACGCCTGCAAGCAGCTGAACCTCATTCAACAGGTTTACACCGCGACATCCTCCCATGTGGATCGTCAGGCCGGCATTGACGACATCCTCGCCCAGTATCCAGATGTGTTCAACGGGTTGGGCACGCTTCTGTATCGATACAAGATTCTGCTACGACCTGATGCCAAGCCAGTGGTCCACGCATCACGACGACACCCTGCTCCACTGAGAGAGCGCCTGAAGGCACAGCTCAAGGATCTTCAGCAAAAAGGCATCATATCCAAGGTCACCGAACTGACTGACTGGGTCAGCTCGATGGTGTGCGTAAAGAAGCCTTCGGGGCACCTGCACATCTGCATTGATCCCAAGGATCTCAGTAAGAATATCATGCGGGAACACTACCCCATCCCGAAGCGGGAGGAACTCACGAGTGAGATGGCACATGCACGCTTCTCCACCAAATTGGTTTCATCACAGGGATTTTGGCAAATCCAGCTGGAAGACTCCAGCAGAAGGCTTTGTACCTTCAACATGCCTTTTGGCAGATACTGCTACAATCGCATGCCATTTGGCATCATCTCAGCATCGGAGATATTCCATCGCATCATGGAGCAGATGATGGAAGGCATTGAAGGGGTTTGTGTGTATGTGGACAACATCATCATACGGTCCACGACCCCTGAAGAACATGTGTCCCGTCTCCAGAAGGTATTCCGCCGTGTACATGCCAACAGCCTAAAGTTAAACAGGTCCAAATGTTGTTTTGGAACATCGACGCTCAAGTTCCTAGGCGACCAGATCTCACAGCATGGTGTGCGCCCGGACACAGACAAAATCAAGGCCATCGAGGTGATGAAGGTCCCTGAGGACAAAAAGGCGGTGCTGCGCGTCTTGGGTATGGTCAATTTTCTGGGCAGGTTCATTCCAAACATGGCCTCACACACCACGGCGCTACGCAACCTGGTGAAAAAGTCAACTGCCTTTGAGTGGAAGGCGGCACATCAGGCAGAGTGGCTGGAGCTGAAAGCCAAGCTCACCACTGCACCAGACCTGGCATTCTTCGACCTGGACCGGGAGACAAAGATATCCACAGATGCGAGTCAGGATGGCATCGGTGCGGTGTTGCTTCAACGAGATGACACATCATCCTGGGCACCAGTAGCCTACGCATCAAGGGCGATGACGTCCACTGAAACCAGATATGCTCAGATTGAGAAGGAGTGCTTGGGTCTTCTCACCGGCATCCTCAAATTTCATGATTATGTCTAGGGCCTGACGATATTCACTGTCGAGACGGATCATAGGCCTCTGGTC
Organism: Scyliorhinus torazame; assembly: GCF_047496885.1. Taxonomy (NCBI): domain Eukaryota; kingdom Metazoa; phylum Chordata; class Chondrichthyes; order Carcharhiniformes; family Scyliorhinidae; genus Scyliorhinus; species Scyliorhinus torazame. The sequence goes on along the minus strand of NC_092721.1, from coordinate 76,551,362 downwards.
CACATCATCCACAAGGAACTGAACGACATGAGGCCTCGGTTGCAGAGAATCCTGCTTAAACTTAGGAGGTATAACTTTAACTTGGTGTACACACCTGGCAAGGAGCTCATCATCGCTGATACATTGTCCCGCTCCGTCACCTCGCCAAGTGAGCCACTGGAGATCATCCAGCACATCAAATTGCAGGTGCAGCTGTGTGCTAGCACTCTCCGGGCGACAGATGAGAAGGTAGTTCTCACTCGTGATGAGACAGCCAAAAACCCCCTCTTGCAGCGCGTCATCCACAACCTTACCAATGGCTGATGGTATCCTCAATGATTGATGGTATCCTCCTCAATCTGGACAGGATTGTCATTCTGCTCAGTCTCCAGAGCTTGATGCTGCGCCAGATTCATGAGGGACACCTGGGCGTCGAGAAGTGCAGACGCAGAGCCCGGCAAGCTGTCTACTGGCCCGGCATTAGCCAGGACATCACGAACATGGGCCTGAACTGTGGTTCCAGCCAGCGCAGAGCAAAGAGACGCTCTAACAGCATGACATAGTGACCTCTCTGTGGTCCAAGGTTGGCATCGACCTCTTTCATGCGAATGGTCGCGACAACGTATTGATCATCGACTATTTCTCGAATTACCCTGAGGTCTGAAGCTCTCGGACCTCACCTCTCGGGCCGTCATCAAAGCCTGTAAGGAAACGTTCTCAAGGCATGGCATCCCAATCACCGCCATGAGCGACAATGACCCGTGCTTTAGCAGTCGAGAATGGTCCGCATTTGCCAGGTCATACAATTTCCAGCATGTCACCTCCAGTCCGCACTATCCGCAGTCCAATGGAAAAGTCGAGAAAGAGGTGCACATTGTGAAACAGCTCATCTGCAAGGCCGCGGACTCTGCTTCTGACATATACCTTGCACTGCTCGCTTACAGGGTGACTCCATTGGCCACTGGAGGTGAATGAACCTGCCCAGAAAATTGACCATACCCAAGACGCGCAGCACCGCCTTTTTGTCCTCAGGGACCTTCATCACCTCGATGGCCTTGATTTTGTCTGTGTCCGGGCGCACACCATGCTGTGAGATCTGGTCGCCTAGGAACTTGAGCCGGCTCAACTCCTTTTTTTTTAACGATACAGCGCAGTACAGGCCCTTCGGCCCACGATGTTGCACCGAAACAAAAGCCATCTAACCTACACTATGCCATTATCATCCATATGCTTATCCAATAAACTTTTAAATGCCCTCAATGTTGGCGAGTTCACTACTGTTGCAGGTAGGGCATTCCACGGCCTCACCACTCTTTGCGTAAAGAACCTACCTCTGACCTCTGTCCTATATCTATTACCCCTCAGTTTAAAGCTATGTCCCCTCGTGCCAGCCATTTCCATCCGCAGGAGAAGGCTCTCACTGTCCACCCTATCTAACCCCCTGATCATTTTGTATGCCTCTATTAAGTCTCCTCTTAACCTTCTTCTCTCCAACGAAAACAACCTCAAGTCCATCAGCCTTTCCTCATAAGATTTTCCCTCCATACCAGGCAACATCCTGGTAAATCTCCTCTGCACCCGCTCCAAAGCCTCCACGTCCTTCCTATAATGTGGTGACCAGAACTGTACGCAATACTCCAAATGCGGCCGTACCAGAGTTTTGTACAGCTGCAACATGACCTCCTGACTCCGGAACTCAATCCCTCTACCAATAAAGGCCAACACTCCATAGGCCTTCTTCACAACCCTATCAACCTGGGTGGCAACTTTCAGGGATCTATGTACATGGACACCTAGATCCCTCTGCTCATCCACACTTCCAAGAACTTTACCATTAGCCAAATATTCCGCATTCCTGTTATTCCTTCCAAAGTGAATCACCTCACACTTCTCGACATTAAACTCCATTTGCCACCTCTCAGCCCAGCTCTGCAGCTTATCTATATCCCTCTGTAACCTGCTACATCCTTCCACACTGTCGGCAACACCACCGACTTTAGTGTCGTCTGCAAATTTACTCACCCACCCTTTTGCGCCTTCCTCTAGGTCATTGATAAAAATGACAAACAGCAACGGCCCCAGAACAGATCCTTGTGGTACACCACTTGTAACTGGACTCCATTCTGAACATTTCCCATCAACCACCACCCTCTGTCTTCTTTCAGCTAGCCAATTTCTGATCCACATCTCTAAATCACCCTCAATTCCCAGCCTCCGTATTTTCTGCAATAGCCTACCGTGGGGAACCTTATCAAACGCTTTACTGAAATCCACATACACCACATCAACTGCTCTACCCTCGTCTACCTGTTCAGTCACCTTCTCAAAGAACTCGATAAGGTTTGTGAGGCATGACCTGATGAACTAGGACCTGCAGACGATGCTTCCAGCCATACACCTGCCCAACCTGGACCACCTCCCGGTGCTGCAGAAGATGCAGCAGCTCAGAGACCATCAAAAGCAGGGCTATGATGCCCATGCCACCGATCTGGCTGTGCTGTCCCCGGCAGACACTGTTAGGATCAAGATACCAGATGTTGGGTGGTCTGCCCCGGCTGTCGTTGTTCGACAGGCTGCGCCCCGCTCTTAAGTTGTACGTATGGCTGATGGCTTCATCGTGCGAAAGAACGACGGGCACTGCGCAAAGTTGCCTTCCCTCAACCACTTTCTCCTCCATTTCCATATGTTGAATTGCCACCTCCTGATACCTTGCTTCCATCCCGCCTGTCAGGGTGCCGTCGGCCCCTCCACCACCTCTCTGGCGGTCGACCAGGATCAGACGCAAGCCTCAGAGACTAGACTTGTGAACGTTTGTTTTGTTTGCTCTGTTCGTTTGTCCTCCGTCAGTCACATTAGACTGATTCATTCACATGTAAATACATTCACATACGCCAACAAAACATAAAAAAAGGGGAGATGTCATGATATGCAAACATGCAGCTAATGAACACATAGAATAGGACACGACCAATGAGCAGTCAGGACACTCAGGGAGGCACTCACTCACACCCCGCCTCTTTCTACAGACCAACATCTACAGAGTGAGACAGGGTGTATCCTCAGCATCACACCCCAGCACATGGCTTAGAGCAAGGCTGGTTAAGTTAGACTGAGTTACTGCATTTAGATTAGCAGAGAGTCGAACTCATTGAGAACTGTGCTAATAGTTCAGTAAAGCACATTGAACTCACTTCAAAGTCTGGAGCATCTTTTACTCAAAACTTCATCAAGTGGCAGCTTGTGTTATTCCAAATTACATAACACAACAAGGATCGCACTTGAATTCCTCAGCATGAGAACAAGGTTGGAGAGAATTTTAAAATGTCACTTTTTAAAAGCTAAAGGCCTTTGACGCAGGTGTCGAAGATTGGGTCCAGTATACCGAACGGATGCGGCATTTCTTCTCTGTGAATGGTATAGGAGATGACCAGCAAAAGGTGATATTCCTGAACGCCTGTGGAGTCCCACCTTTCATTGTGATCAAAAGACTTAAGTACCCGGAAGCCCCAGATTCGAAGATTTTTCATGAACTTGTCGAGCTTGTCACACAACCATCACGGCCCTAAACCATCAGTTGACGTGCAGAGAAACCGGTTCAACCGGGCGAACTTTGGGGGAATATGCCCCATCCCTCTCAGAGATGTAGCAAGGCTGCCTATTGTGTGGCATTAATAACAGGGCAACCCAATGGAAATTGTTGGCGGAACCATCCTTGAATTTACAAAGGGCCATCGAGTTATCCCTCGCTCATGAAAAAGCGGAAAAGGGGGTCCAGGAACTCCAGGGCTTCATGGACTTTGATGTACATATTGTTGGCCGCCCCCATTCTGGGCATAACTTAAGGTTGGCCGCCCCCATTCTGGGCATAAGGTTGTGGGGCCGAAACCCACGCAAACACGGGGAGAATGTGCAAACTCCACACGGACAGTGACCCAGAGCCGGGATCAAACCTGGGACCTCGGCGCCGTGAGGCAGCAGGGCTAACCCACTGCGCCACCGTGCTGCCATCGTGGTCAGTCATGGCCACCTGAATTGACAGCGAATGTGTTGGCCTGGTCAGGTGACACAAGTATCCCGAGCCAAGGCTCCACAGATTTCCCAAGCTGAAGAGGATGATTGTACACAACAAAATTGCATTACAGCACCAAAATAAGTCTCCATTAAGATAACCCTCAAAGTGAATGACTACTCCTTGGATATGGAAATAGATACAGGGACTGCTGCCTCGATCATTTGACAACAGACATTTATTCGGGGATCCAGCACCTGGACCAAAAGTACACTGAGGCATGGCTGGAGACATATACTGGGGAACCATTAACAATTATTGAGCAACGATAACCCCGGATACCCATAGACAACAATCGATTTGACTGCTGCTGGTCATGGTGCAAAGGCCCAGACCCAGTCTTCTGGAACATGACTGGTTACAGAGACTCCTCCCAGATTTGAAACAGGTCTTTAGAATGGGTACAGGCAGATTGCATGAGGTCCTGGGAAAATACCCAGAAGCCTTCCAGCCTAAGGGGTCAGAAACAAAACTGCACATTTTGTTATTTAATTATCGGACCACGTCGCATGTTATGACCGGGATAGCACCGGCAGAGCTACTGATGGCCCATGGCTCCAAACCCCTTAGCTTGACATTTCCCAACCTTAGTGAGAAGGTGGAGAAGAAACAAGAGGTGTTATGACCACCAGAAGCAGGACAGAGGGTTCAAGCCAGGAGATAGAGTATATGCCTGGATTTTGGAGACAGCACTGGTGGATACCGGGCGCAATGTGGAGAAGTCCGGACTAGTCTCCTACACAGTCAACCAGAGACCTGACTGCCCAGAAACTTGTGAATCATCCCAAAGGCAGGGAACCCGCACCAGAGATAACCAGCCAGGCGAATCGGGCCCTCATCCCCTTTGCCTACCACCCGTGAGCCAGGGGGCAGAACTCTCCAAGGTCCAGGGCCCAGGTTTGCATGAGATGGAAGATTCTGTCAGATATGGATATGGAATCCTCAATGCTTTCGGAGGACAGTATGGTCAGATACAGACCTCCGACACGGACTCCTCTGACGGTCGGCATACAACGACGTTTCCCGTCGCGTTATTCACTCTCGATTCAGACCCACAGCTGTTGTAAGCACAACCATAGGCAAAGCAATGAAGGAAACCTCCTCTGCATCCAGCAACAGAGGAACCTTCAGACTTGGGTTGAGGGGTGTAATGATCCTCACAAGACCCGCGGGGATGATCCTATTGATCTCCTATGTGGCTCGTGGAACATGACCTCACCTAATGAAGAAGCTATGCACCAAAGCTAATGATTCCAAATAAACCTGTTAGACTTTAACCTAGTGTTGTAAGACTTCTTACTGTGCCCACCCCAGTCCAATGCCGGCAACTCCACATCATAGGTGGGTGGAGTTCAAGGTCAGCACAATTGGCCAATTAAAGGGATGCCCTAACAATTACGAGGCAACTGAATGTCAAATAGGCTCACTTGGCTCTCCTTTCTAAGGTGAAGTTGGCACCACAGCAGGTTTGTTCCTGACTCGTGGGTCTCATTCCATTGAAATCCCAGCAAGATGCGCATTTGCCATTCATGAAGAGCAGGAGGGAGGTGAATGCCTCCAAGAAGCATGAATGGTGGAGGGCAGCCAGCTCAGGATTCCAAACCTTCATTTCCCCAGGTGAATAGTCACAGCCGACAACATATCATGCAATTAGTCTTTTTATACTGCCTAGGCAGTAGTCACTTGAAAAAGCTTCAAGGGTAGGAGGCAAAGGGAAAAGTGTCTGTTTGAGCCTTCTTGCACAGGGCTTTCATTGCCCTGGTCAAAGATCAATAACTCCATATGCATTAATGCATGAATGGGAGAAACATTCGTCTCTGGTCCTTCAGGAAGTCCTTTAACTGGAAGGGCAGGGGTGGGGATGCCAAGTCTAGTTTAAGGCCAGATTAGGGCTTAGTGCTTTCCTGATGCCTTTGAGATGGAGGAAAACCTGTAAAGGACATGCTCACTGAATATATCACATCAATTCATTCACACATCCACTGAGGTGTTGATAATGTAGGCTGCAGACAACTCTGCCATGTTAATGGCTCTAATCCAGATAAGGAGATGGAGGGCTCATCACCAGTTGGCTAGGGGCCACGAGGAGCAGGGGCCTGAGCAGCAAGAGGAAGTGGGGTCTCATTAAGGTCAAGAGGCTTGCAAACATGGATCACTGCAATGGTGAGCATTGGTGCTTTTATCCAGAGATAAGTGAAAGGCAATGATGGAGGTGCCCTCATATGTACTATGATGTGGTTGGTCACATCTGTCTGCATCTCCAGCGTTGACTGCATCTGCTAGGACTCTGTAGGAGTAATGTGGAGCTTCTGGCCTGCAATGAATGGCTTTCTTACCAGGTGCGCTTTAAATATGGTTCCGTGACCTTTGACCCTGAGGTAACGGTGAGGTAGTCAACTTCCTGTGTGTCCCCACGTAATTCAAACCTCATCACCGATGCATAATTAATGAACTGAAAAACAGAATAACATGTGCGTTAGCCATCCGACTGCCCAGCGGGATCTTACCAATGTTCCCATTGTCCACTGGACATAGCCTGCAGAATAGAAAATTCCACCCAAATTCTTGCAGCATAGCTCCATCAGTTAATTGCTGGATGTGTAGGTTTCTTCTTCAAGTAACAACGGCGAATAACCAGATTGTGACTAATGGACCAGATCATTTGATTCAAGCTCAGCCCCTCGAACCCAGGAAGCAGGATTTGTTCTGTAACTCACTTTGTGATGCTTGTGAGAAAACTTCCTTTGAAGAGGCAGCCTGGAACTGCTCATCTCTTAACCAATGAAAGAAGGACATCTGCCCAGAGTCTTCACTGTCACATTCATGGACCCTTGATCCTCTCCACTCCTTCATCCCCCTTTTCCTGTACCATCATTAATAAAACAAGGCTCACTGGTCTGGTCATGTGCTAATTGTTACAGTTCACATTTACAGGAGATTGTAGGGAAATGGTTAAAAAGGTTGAAAATAATGTAACTGAGGTTGAAACACAAGCTTATATTGTTCTGAGTCAAGGTCAGATTATAAGTTTCAAGCTTGGCGGTGAAATTTTACACTAGCCTTTCAGCCAGACTGCAAATACATGCAGCCAGTAAGTTAGATACCTATGTGAGTGATGGTGAGGACCACTATTCAGAAGTCACAATTCAAAACTTGTCAGCCAATCGAGAGCAGAGAAGGGGGTGGCGATATCAAACCATGCAGGTATAAAGTTACTGGTGCATGCGTTGCCTTCTCTCTTCGCCTTTGTTCTCGTTCCATTGTTTTCTTCCTTATGCCCTGCTGGGCCTTTTTTTCTTTTGTTTTGTATTTTTGTAAATGTACTAACCAAGTTCTTGCAATAAAACTCAATCTCGTACTACCATCGGACCCTTGTCTCTTATTTAAAAATAAGAGATCCGACACAGATTGACACCCCAGTGACATATTCAGTGCTCTGCCTAATGCAGGGTCTCTGCTGTCAGTAATTTTTAATCAGCGTTCCTTTGTGACCTTGGATGAAGTGAAGGCAACTTGATTCCACTTAAAGCTCTGGTATACACTGTGGTCAGCTTTATTGTGTAAGTGCCAGTGGGAACATCTCCAGAAATTGCAGTACCAGCATTATTGCAGGGGTAGCCTCCATCACTGGGCTCAGCTGCTTCATCAACCAGAGGTCATCAAGGAGGCTGCTAATGGTGGTGGTGTCTCATGAGAGGTGGCACCGTTATCCTCTGTGGTGACAGCCTTAGACCTTGCCTTGTGCTCCAGATTGCTAGAAGGGAGCACGAGCTGTGATGCAACATGCATCCCCTCCAAACACCCTAATGCCATCAGCACCACTGGTCAAGGTTAGATAGTGCGGCCTGCATTCTGCGAACATCAGTGCAGAGTTCCTGCATGCACTCTGCCTGCTGTCACATATGGCTCTCCAAGAGGTTGGCCACTTTCTCAATGGAGGAGCTTATGAGTTCAAAACCCCGAGTCATGTTGCCTCAGCTGATCCGAGTGGGCTGCTCTAATCACAGTCCATGACCACGCACTGCCTCAGGGAACTTTGACACATGGCACATGGGAGAACGCTTCATGCTGGTTGTCTAAGTAGAGCCTTCTTTCCTGAGGCCTTGCATCTGTGCCCAACTGAACAGGCGGTGTCTGTCCTCCATGCTTCCTGAGGACAACCTGTAGCTCTCCCTGCCTCTCTTACCTCTTTCTCCACACTCACAATGTACTGGTCGCCCAGCATCAACCTATCTAAGTGAGCATAAGGGCTGTATCTGGGCTGCTGGAGGATAGAAGAGTGCTTGATCTGAGTTCTGCTCTGGCAGCACTTGGCCTGGTGATGGCACAGGATTCATTTTTATCAACTCAGTGTCAGTATCTGAGAGTGACACAAGAAAAGATCATCAGATCTTGGCGAGTGGAAGCCTCTGCAGTGCTGTGCTTTCCCAATGCAGTTCAGCCTTCATGTTATCATACAGGGTGAATGCAATATACCCCCTTAATGTAAGCATTTCAGTCACTATTCACCCTCGCTACCAGAATGTCCATCTTACCTTCCCTGACTTGCCTTTTGATAGCAACCCCGATGATCTCCACAACTCCTTTTACCATTGTGGTTATAATATTCAGGTTGAAAATTATTCCTCCTGTCTGGACTCTGTTGTGGCGTTTTGTATCCACTTCACCTGAAAGGCCAAAAAGAGAGAGATGGCACCGCTCCATGGTCAATGGCTCATAGGCATAGGCAACTGCGTGTTTCAATGGGAGCACTATGGCTCTGAACCTTGCTGAGGAGACAGACAGTGTCCTGGGTACACACTCCTCCCATGTCAGGAGCAGCACGGGCCCTCAGACTGCTTAGCTGGGGTCTCTACTGGAGGCTAAATACCCAACAGCATTTCCTGTGGATTCAGAGTCATGCTCACCTTGCCAGAGTGATTCTGGACTCAGTAACTACGGGCCACACTCCTGCCCACTGCCTCAGCGACCTTAATCCAGGTCTGCATGGCCTGCAAGGGTGACATCCTCCTACCAGGAAGAGGACCTCCCTCCTCATCATCATTGCCTTAGGAAGGTCCACAGGTCCGCATCCGCAAAGCGAAGGATACCTTGTCCCAGCCTCCAGGCCTCTGCCTCTCCTGCTCCATGTTTACTTCAGCAAATAAATCTATAAAAGAGCAGCCACAGCAATGGCTTCCATTGCTGATTTTAAACTGGACCAGCTCTCTTTCACACCCCACTGTTGTGGATTGGTTGCCCAAACTGCCCTCCAACCAATTAACAGCCCACCAAACAATCCAAAAGTATGTTTCTCATCCCTGGAAGGGAAAATACTGCCCGCCATTTCACACCGACAACTTTTTATCAGAAGCATTTTGTCAATTTTTCGATCAGTTTGCCAGCAGTCAAGTTGTTATTGTGGTAGTGTGGAGTAAAAACACTGGCAAGAATCAGAGGCAGACAATTAGGGCTCAGTAGACCCTGGCAAGTGAAGGAACAAGAGAGGAACACCGTACACATCTCCTGAAGCTTTGCAGGCTTCCTCAGCATGGATCCCCAGGGAAACTGCGTGAATGACTAATCCCGTTTCTCTGTTGTTGCACCTGTTCCCAGTGAAGACCAGGTAAAATGTGGAATTACTGGGTCTTTATTGTCATGATATTCAAACACACATATCAAGATAGACACACCAACAGACAAATCAGCACACACAACACGACAACCAATCATAGACAAGGACAGAGAGAGTATAAGAGAAGAAACATGACACCTGGTGGCCAGTAGATCTGGAGACCAGGACAAGGACAGGACCTGATTAACATCACACACAGGGAGTCACCACGTGCAGAGTATCAAGACAGAACTGTAAATAACAAGTTGAAATAAAACAGCGTTGTACCAAATACAACCGTGTTGGTTCATCTGTACATCAGAACACCCAACACTACATGGTACAGGAGTGGATCGATACCTGCCGGCAAACCTGCCATCCTGAGATATGGACATCACCAACAAACCGCAGCCGTTGCAAGTCGCTGGGAACCTTGGCACCAATTGGAAGCTTTTCAAGCAGCGATTTGAACTGTACATGCGAGCCAACGAGAAACAGAGTGTCTCGGACGAAACAAAGATTGCGATGCTCCTCACCACCGCAGGTCAGCACACCATCGATGTATTCAACTCACTGGTGTTCGCGGAAGACGAGAGCCAATCCAAGTATGACACAGTCCTCCTCAAGCTAGACCAGCACTTTAACGTTGAAGTGAATGGAAGTTTTGAGAGGTATATCTTTCAGCAACGCTTGCAAGGTAAGGATGAGCTCTTTCAACCCTTTCTGACGCACCTCCGCATACTCGCGCAGTCCTGCGGTTACGGCAATACCTCAGAGTACATGATCCGGGACCAGATTGTTTTTGGCGTTGCCTCCAGTGGCCTACGCCAGCAGCTTCTTAAAATTAAAGGCCTGACCTTAGCGTCCGCGGTGGAAGCTTGTGTCCTCCATGAAAATGCAACCAGCCGTTTTGCCCAATTTCAGGCAACCGAGTCGGCACGGAGGGGGTCCCTAGCCGTCGAATCGGTAAGCCAGGCTGCCCACGAGGCCGAACGCATCCAGGCAATTGATTATCTCCCGGCCCGCAGCCCGGACGAGAGCGGCCGTTTCCCGCGCTTTTCGCGGTCTCCCGCGCTTGTGCGTGCCAAAACCAACGGCAACATCGAGGGACGCACTGCGCAGGCGCGCCCGATGCAAGGCCGAACTGCGCATGCGCAGTGGCGTAACGAACGCCGTGACGTCATGACGTGCGGCAACTGTGGAGCTGTACATTTAAAAGGGCAATGTCCTGCTAAATCCGACAATGCCTACGATGTGGCAAGATGGGCCACTACGCTGCCTACTGTCGAGCGGTTCAACCGATGGATCCTACACATCTCCGACAACCTCGCAGACACGTCAGGACCGTCCAGCCCGTACATCAGGACATCCAGCCAAATGACACAGATGACCAAGGTGCCTTCCGGGTTTCAGTCATTGATGTGAACAGGGTCAACACCATCAATCCGGCCGATGAATGGAGTGCCACCCTGACGGTCAACCGATCGCCGATCACTTTCCGCCTGGACACTGGCGCATCCGCCAACCTCATAGCATATTCAGCATTCCATGCCATGAAGGTCAAACCACCTATCCAGCCATCCCGGTGCAAGATGGTTGACTGTAACGGGAACGTCATCCCGGCCATGGGATCTTGCCAGCTCCAGGTGACACACAAAACGCACACGGCCACACTCCCCTTTGAAATTGTTGGCTCATCGAAAGATTCCTTGCTGGGCTCACAGGCATGCAAGGCTCTTCACCTTGTACAGCGAATTATGTCTCTCTCTCCAGACGACACATCCGACTTCCTGGATGCTGACTTCAACGCAAATCTCCAATCCCTCCTTGCTCACAACCAGGAGGTATTTGAAGGCATGGGGACACTGCCATACACATACAAAATTCGCCTCAAACCGGACGCCATCCCGGTCGTTCACGCACCTCGCAGGGTTCCTGCTCCACTTAAAGACCGCCTCAAGTTGCAGCTGCAGGATCTCCAGGACCAAGGGGTCCTATCCAGGGTCACGGAGCCCACGCCATGGGTCAGCTCCATGGTGTGTGTCAAGAAGCCCTCTGGCGAGCTCCGCATCTGTATAGACCCTAAAGACCTAAATAATAACATTATGCGGTAACACTATCCCATACCTAAACGAGAGGAAATCACCAGTGAGATGGCCCAAGCCAAAATATTCACCAAACTGGATGCTTCCAAAGGATTTTGGCAGATCCAACTGGACCCGTCCAGCCGGAAGCTATGTACTTTTAACACCCCTTTCGGCAAATTCTGCTACAACCGGATGCCATTTGGCATCATCTCGGCATCCAAGGTCTTCCACAGAATAATGGAGCAGATGTTGGAAGGCATCGAAGGGGTACGCGTAAATGTGGACGATATCATCATCTGGTCCACCACTCCGCAGGAGCACATACATCATCTCCAACGCGTTTTCGCCCGCATACGAAACAATGGCCTGCGCCTCAACCGCGCCAAGTGTGCCTTTGGCCAGACCGAATTGAAGTTCCTGGGGGACCACATCTCCCGATCAGGGGTCCGTCCCGATGCGGACAAGGTAAGCGCCGTCACAGCCATGCCGCGGCCGGCCGACAAGAAAGCTGTACTACGATTCCTGGGCATGGTCAACATTCCTCGGGAAATTCATTCCCAACCTTGCTTCCCACACAACGGCTCTGCGCCATCTCGTAAAGAAATCTACAGAGTTCCAGTGGCAACATACACACCAGCTGGAATGGGAGAAGCTCAAACACAAACTGGCCACGGCACCAGTGTTGGCGTTCTTCGACACGTCTCATCCCACCAAAATCTCAACTGATGCCAGCCAATCTGGTATTGGAGCAGTGCTCCTGCAGAAAGATAACACGTCGTCATGGGCCCCGGTTGCCTATGCATCACGGGCCATGACCCCTACGGAACAGCGCTACGCGCAAATTGAAAAAGAATGCCTGGGCTTGGTAACTGGTTTTGACAAGTTCCACGATTATGTATATGGTCTTCCACGATTCACGGTCGAAACTGACCACCGCCCCCTGGTCAACATAATAAACAAGGACCTGAACGACATGACCCCTCGCCTCCAGCGCATCTTACTTAAACTCAGGAGGTATGATTTCCAACTGATCTACACTCCAGGGAAGGACCTCATCGTGGCGGACACCCTATCCCGAGCAGCGAGTACATCACCAGATGCGGAGGGGTTCGTATGTCAAGTTAAGGCACACGTGGCTTTGACAGCGGCAAATCTGCCGGCTAACGACCCCAGTCTGGCCCGCATACGCGCAGAGACAGCGGCCGACCCCCTTCTACAGCGAGTGATGCGCCACATGACGGAAGGTTGGCTCAAAGGGCAGTGCCCGCAGTTCTATAATGTGCGAGATGACCTAACCACCATTGATGGGATCCTTCTGAAGCTAGACAGGATCGTCATTCCGCACAGTATGCGCCAGATGATTCTCAATCAAATACACAAAGGCCACTTGGGAGTCGAGAAGTGCAGACGGAGGGCCCGAGAGGCGGTATATTGGCCGGGCATTAATGACGATATTGCCAACATGGTACTCAATTGCACAACCTGCCAGAGGTTTCAGCCGGCGCAACCTCCTGAGACGCTTCTGCCCAATGAGCTGGTGACGTTCCCCCTGGGCGAAGGTGGGTGTCGACCTATTTCACGCGCTTGGCATGGACTATATTATCATCATAGACTACTTCTCCAATTACCCAGAAGTCATACGCCTACACGATCTGACGTCGTCTGCAGTCATCAGGGCCTGCAAGGACACCTTTGCTCGCCACGGCATTCCGATGACTGTCATGTCGGACAATGGGCCCTGTTTCGCCAGCCGTGAATGGTCGTCCTTTGCCGCATCATATGGTTTCACACACGTAACATCCAGCCCTCTACATCCACAGTCAAATGGAAAGGCGGAAAAGGGCGTTCACATTGCCAAGCGGCTCCTCTGCAAGGCTGCTGCTGCCGGATCGGACTTTCACCTCGCCCTGCTGGCCTATTGATTGGCCCCGCTAGCCACGGGTCTCTCGCCAGCACAGCTACTGATGGGTCGCACCCTCAGGACAACTGTGCCTTCCATCCTGACACCAACAACGGACCATGCTAAGGTACTGCACAAGATGCAACTGCAGCGTGATCGCCAGAAGAGTCTGTACAATACAAGGGCGACTGATCTTCCCCCCCTGTCCTCCGGGGATAAAGTCCACATTCATCTGCCAAGTGGTGGCTGGTCAGCACCTGCCGAAGTTCTCCGACGTGTGGCTCCCCGCTCGTTCCTGGTACGCATGCCGGATGGATCAGTGCGTCACCGCAATCGGCGAGCCCTTCGCCGCCTTCCACGCTCGCAACCGAACAGTGCACACACGCCGGGTCCTCCACTGGTTCCCGAGGATGACTTCGTGGAGCTGCCATAGATCATGCCCCTTCCATCGCCACCCATGGCCAGGCTCGAACCTCAGCCGGTGGTTCTCGACCCACCCTTGAGACGGTCAACCCGAATTCGTCGCACACCTACTAGATTGGACTTATGAGACTGTTCACACGTTAAAGTTGAAACACTATTGTATTGTAACATGTTACTGTTTTATCATTCCAGATATCGTTTGACCGGACCACACTTCAAAGTTTTTCGTCTTCCTGGTTTGTTATGGTACAACCTCGTTAGCATGACACACCCGACATCGCCCCATGTATATAGTTACGCCACATGCACCTGCTGTAAATATCACGCACACACACTTTTAGATGCACTCACGACACATTCGTATTTATAACCACGTAGGCACATAATTTTGTAAAATAAGGGGGATGTCATGATATTCAAACACACATATCAAGATAGACACACCAACAGACAAATCAGCACACACAACACGACAACCAATCATAGACAAGGACAGAGAGAGTATAAGAGAAGAAACACAACACCTGGTGGTCAGTAGATCTGGAGACCAGGACAAGGACAGGACCTGATTAACATCACACACAGGGAGTCACCACGTGCAGAGTATCAAGACAGAACTGTAAATAACAAGTTGAAATAAAACAGCGTTGTCCCAAATACAACCGTGTTGGTTCATCTGTACATCAGAACACCCAACACTACATTTATGTTTAGCATTTAATACACGTATATTTTGTGATTGAGGAACAATAAGGTGAAAATCCAGTCAATGGCATTATCAAGACTGAAAAGATTAAAATAAATGACGTGAAACAGAAAAAAACTAACTGACATTTATTTAATGCCTTATCATATCTCTCAGAAATGCTATAAATTATTCACATAGCATGAATTCCTTTCAAGTGCAGTCATTTAGGTTCTGGAGTATGCTTGAACTCACACCTCACCAAGTGGATAGTAAGTACAAAATCTGTATTATAAATGCCTGATGATTGTAGGGTGGAGAAAGGTTCATGAAAGTAAAGAAAATTAAAAAAAAAATCAAAGAATTCCACAGCTTTGAAAGGATGGAGAGGAATTTCAACAAGTCGTTTTTTCCCATGAACTGATTGAGGCATTCTTCTTTGGAACTTTCTTTAATTCTCCCACATTAGCTGACTGCCGGTGAGCTGAAGGTTACGTTGACAAATTGAAACATAGCTAAACGAGACTGAATCAATAGACTAGCTGAGCTGAGGGTCAAGATGTGGGGCCAGATTCAGCTTAATCAAAGGAGACAGAGGAGCAGGGGAGGTGGGCTGGAGAATTTCTGATGAGAACGGAGCAGAGTGGTGACATCTAGCTGGAAGATGATCTGACTCCTCCACAACTTCATGTTGGTCGATTCATTGGCCAGCACAGCTGGTCGAAGTAAGCATCAGCGAGTGAAAGCTAGTTGTCATTGGAATGCATGAAGACAGTTCATGTTTATGAATCGTACTATCAAGCTATGAACAGATTCAGAATATTCGAAAATGGTTAAAGCATCAAAGGATGCTATTTGGCCCATCAAGCTGCACTGGTTACCTGCAGGAGCAATTTAGTTAGCAACGCTCCCCATCCTTCCCTGTAGCTTTGATGCGTTGAGTGGGCGGACAATTTCTCCGTCCAGTGTTGTGGTAGTTTTTCCTCGCAGCAAATTTGTTTCAACCAAGTGTTTGGACATGTTAATAGTAGTTGGGGGTTAGCGATCGAAGGGTCACCGGAAAGCAAACAAAAACTGTGGCAAAGTGCATTATTTATACCACTTTATGAAAAGAACAGTAAAAGAGTTTCGAAAAGAACTTTCCGAATGGGGTGCGTATGAGCCGCGGCAGGGCAAGAATGGGTGGAATCTCCAGGTAGGGCGGTGATCAGTGCCGTTGCTCCACTAGCTGAGCTTGGCTGACTAAATACATAGGGGGTCCTCAGGCAGAGCGGGGATCAGTGCTGTTACTCCACTGCCTGGGTGACCTTACAAGAACTGAAAGAATTTGAATATATATGGACTTGTGACAAACTTGTTCCTTCAACTACCATGTGGCAGAGTAGTTATGACTCTGAGTCGTCACCATCTCCCGGTTGCCAAACTCGTGACTGGAGTTTCTGTGCCAAGGCGGCGTGGGCCGATGTGGGATCCATTTTGTCGTTTCTTATCAGTCGATAAGAGTTATCGCGGTGCCATTGTTTCTTATCCTGTAGGGCGGTAGAGACAAGTGGGGGGGTTGCTATCATCGGGCAGTGGGTCAGGTACTGGTAGTGGCAAATAAATGGTCTCTGAGGGGCCGAACATATCGTGGTCGGTGTCACTGGGGCTGTAGTGACTGGGGCCTGGACTCTTTTGTCATTGGTCGGGGATTTCAAGTACGTCCGTAGTGTTTCCACTGTCGCTATCGCTATCGCTAGCGGCTGAATCAAGTGTGAGGCAGAAATTCATCTCTGGGGGTGGTGTCAAAGTCGTGTCTGTGGACGTGCTGTCCTGGCTGGGGGAGGGTTGGATTCGGTTGCCAGTGGGCGGGGTCATCGTTTTCTGCTACTGCCAGTGAAATGTGGTGTGATTGACTGCACTGAGTTCCATAAACCTTAACTGGTTCATGTGAAACCATCCTGACTTTCCATTTGAATACGTAATCTTATAAACTGAGAGGCTTACTTTGTCAGAAATTGAGTAGGGTGCTGCAAATTTGGGGGAGAGGAATGAACTTGGATTGTACAGGGAGACTATGACTTGCTGTCCGACTGTATACTCTACCGGGTGTACTGTTTTATCAAAGCAGGCCTTGCTCTGCTTTTTCCTAGCGCCTAGTCGAACAGCTGCAGAGAGCTGTGCTGCTTTGATATTTTCCATTATTTGTTGGACCGCTTTTTCGTGGGTGAAGGTAGTGACTGTGGGGCTGGCCAAATCAAGTCCAAATAAATACGGGGTACCCTTCATGGGTTGTCCAGTCATGAGGGTGTGGGGGGTATATCCTGTCGAACTCAACACCGTGTTTCTAATAAACATCATTGCGAATGGGAGAACTGTGTCCCATGTCGTGTTATGTTGTTGCACCATCTTCCTAAGTGTTGCCTTTAGGGTTCGGTTGATGCGTTCCACGATGCCGCTGGATTGTGGGTGATAGGCAATGTGACACTTCTGTTTAATTCCGAAAATTGTTAGGACGTTTTTCATTACGCTTCCTGTGAAGTGCGAACATTGGTCCGATTCAATATTCCGGGGTGGTCCCCATCTAGTAAATATTTGCTGGGTTAGAATTTTTGCTGTCCCTATAGCCATGTTTATCCTGGCAGGAAATGCTTCCACCCGTTTTGTGAAGGTGTCGGTTACGACCAACATATATTTAAATTCATTTCTGCCGGGGGGGAGGGGACCAATGTAATCTAATTGTAAGTTCGTCCATGGGCCAGTAAGAGTGCGGGTGTGTCTTAGCTGACCTTTCTTTGCGTATCTGTCTGGGTTGTTCTGGGCGCAAATTAAACAATTTTCAATGTAGTGGGTTACATCAGTTTTTAAATCGGGCCACCAGCAGAGAGGTCTGAGGTGGGTAAGGGTGGATTCTATTTCTTGGTGTCTGTGTCTGTCATGGAATTGACAAATAATCTGGTTCCTGGCCTGAGCGGGGACCACATAAATACCATTCTTTAATATGATTCCGTCGTGTACCGTTAAAGTGTCTTTAAACCTATCATAGGGAGCTGGGAAGTTTCCTTTGAAAATTTCCTTAAGCGTGTCATCTTCCTTTTGTGCCTGTGCCAAACCCTGAATATTGGTCTGTGAGACCTGAATCGTGTGTACTGGGGCACTCTCGGGGGGTTGCCAAAAGTGACCATGCATGTCTTGAGCCTGCTTTTGCTAGGGCGTCTGCTTTTACGTTACCGGGTGGGGAGGAACGATGATGGCTTCTAACCTTTATGATTCCATATTTGCGGTCTTTAGCTTCTTTGAGAATGTGCTTTAGTAATGGCGCTGAGGGTAGTGGTTTACCGTCGGCGGATACAAATCCTCTGGATTCCCAAAGGGGCAGGAATTCCGTCAGGCTGTTGCAAACATATAAACTGTCCGAATATATGTCTGCTGGGGTAGGGAACGAATCTGGGTGCTGCACAATGTATACAATGGCTGCTAATTCGACTGCCTGCGAACCTAAATGTCCTGGTAATTGTAACGATATCTCCTCTAATGCGCGTCCCTGCACTTCTTCTACATATATGCCACATCCTGTAATCTTTTTTCCATTTAGAATTGTGGAGGAGCCATCTACATAAATTTTTAGCAAATTATCTATGGGCTGGGTTCTCTGTGGTCTGAAGCCTGTTTTTGTCGGTAGCAATTTGGGAATAAAGGGTCCTGTGTTGTGCTTGGCTGCAATGATTTCACACTCATGTGGGGTTCCAGCATATTGTAAATTATCGGCCAGAAACGTGTGCGTCTTGGTCCTCTTTACTGTGATGTCGCGTCCTTGTAGGAGTAGGGTCTGATGTGCTGCTCTAATTTGGCTTACTGTACCGTCTTTTAGCCTACTGTCTAACAGTAGCTGTGTCGGGGTGTGCTCGGTCAAAATGGTTACTTGGTTGAGTCCTGTTATGTATGCGAAGTACTGAACAGCCCAAAAAGCTGCGAGCACGTGCCTTTCCAGGCAGAAAATCCTTGCTCTATCGGACCTAAAACTCATGAGGCATGGGCTACAGGTCCTAAACGATCGTGCCTTTCTTGGAGACGTACGGCCGAAAGGGTTCGGTTAGTGATCGCTACCTCTATTGCGTATGGGGAGTGTGGGTCTGGTGCCTGCAAAGCGGGAGCTGTACTTAGGACGCGTTTCAATGCATCTACGGCATCTGTGTGCTGTGGAAGCCATTTCCATGGGGCCTGTTTCTTAAGGAGCTCGAAAAGTGGGGCTGCCTATGTGGCAAAACCGTCTATATGGTTCCTGCAGTAACCAACCAGTCCTAAAAATGACCGGAATGCTGTAACATTATGGGGCAAGGGTAATATAACAATTGAATCGATCCGTTTTTGCTCATTCTCACGCTTACCATGCGTTATAACTGTACCTAAATAAGTGACCTTTTCTTGGAGAATTTGGGCTTTTTTGGGGTTGATTTTACATCCGATTTCTTTTAGGAGACGTAAGAGTTCGGAAAGAAGCGAAATGTGCTCTTCCTTGGTGTCAGTCTGTAGGAGCAAATCGTCCCCATACTGAATGAGGCATTCAGATCAGGAAAATTTCGATAATCCATTCGCCAATTGTCTGTGCAAAATGGAGGGGGAGTTGTGGAAACCTTGTGGAAGGCATGTCCACGTGTATTGATTTCCCTGGAAGGTGAACGCAAATTTGTACTGGCACTTTTTATCCAATGGAATGGACCAAAAGCCATTGCTAATGTACAGAACCGTGAAAATTTTTGACTGTAGTCTCTGCTTTAACATGGTCTTGGGACTCGTAGCAACGGCGGGCTGCTAACGGAGTTACTTTGTTTAATTCTCTACAATCGATGGTCAGTCTCCATGAACCATCTGGTTTTCTTACGGGCCAAATCGGGGCATTGTTTGTTGAGGCTATGGGCTGAATTACACCTTGATTCAGTAAACTTTGAATTACCTTAGCTATTTCTCCCTCGGCTTGCTGTGGAAAACCATATTGTTTCTGGGGCTTAGGGTCGGGACCTGTAATGGGTGACCACTCCTGGAATTTTACCGCAATCGTGCTTGTGCTGGGAAAAAGATGCTTTGTGTTTCTTCAAGACTTCTCTAATTGTTTTGTCCAAGGTAATGGTTTGTGAATCAAACCAATAATCTCCCACTGAGCTAATCCTGTGTTCGTAGTCTCCTACTGTGAGTGTGGCGTGGGCTCGTGCTGCTCTAGCCATTTTCCACACACACTTATTTATGGGGTCGAAAGAAAGGTTGTGTAAGCTCATGAAATCTATCCCCAAGATGTACTCTGCTGTCTGAGGTAAATCTACCAAAACGACTGAGTGCTTGGTTCGAATTTTACTGATCTGAATATGCACAGGGGCTGTAATGTGTCCCTGCTGGAGGTGTCCGGTAAATCCACTAAGAGTGATAGTGTCTGTAGTGGGCCATACATCTAGCTGGTACATCGTGGAGGAGTTTAACGTGGTTCGGGACCCTCCTGTGTCCCAAAGGAACTCTACGGGGTGTCCCCGGTCTGTGCCTATGACTACCGGTCTTCCGGACTTGTCCCAAAGTGTATCGCAGACCCAAGTTGGGGAGTCCGAACACCATCAATCGGTGCCATTTATGGCCAAATTATCTGAAAGGGCGCTAACGCTGTGGATAGGCCTGGCATTGTTCCTAGGTGGGGCATTTGCATGCTGATTCCGTTGCTGTTTCGGAGGGGCTTGGCATTCTCGGGCGCAATGTCCCTTCTGTCTACAATTGTTGCATCCCTGCGTTTTAGGGTGCTGCGTGTTATTTCTACCTTAATTTACCCATGCGGGGTCTTGATGTGTCCTTACTGGATTCATGTTTGCTTCTACCTTCTCCTGCTCTGCCTTGTTATGCAGGGATTGTTCTCAAGCTCTAGAGAGTCTCTTCAGAACCCACACTTCATTGTGTGCCGGGTCTGAGGGGTCATAATTTGCACATGCTTTTTGTGCTGCCTCTGTGGCGTGGGAGACTAAGATACGGGTACGTTTGGCCGTATTGTCTGCAGTTAAATGGGCGCAGGCTAAATCTCCAAATACTGCTGTGGAGTGTATCCAGAGGCGTCCAGCAAACGCTGTTGGATGCCCTCCTTTTTTCTGCCTACATCGGTTGAGTCCTTCAATGGGATCTCCTCTATTGTAGCCAATTGCATCTAGGATGGCTGTTTTCATATCCTGGAGGCTACCTCCTCCTACATTTTGTGGGCCGGGAAGGGCTGAACTAACAGACAGGTCAAGGCTCATTACTATGAGTTTTACTTCTTCCTGCTCGTCCAGACCGTGCATGACTGTCTGTTGTCTAACTCGCTCAAAGAAATGGTGTGGGTCCGATGTGGGGTGAAAGGTTTCTATTTTATCACAGACATCCCTTAACTGGGTGATGGTTAGTGGGGTGGTGTACACAAAATCGGGTTGGTCTTCTGTCAGTACTCTGCGCTGCGTGGTGACTGGATTCATAGGGTTGGGTGCTGCCTGTGCAGTCGGTGGTGCGGGTGCTTTCCTTTTCGGGGCCTGGGGGGGTCTATTCTGGATCTCTGTTCCGTTTATGTACCGATGGGCCGTTTCATTAAATTCCTGCCAATCGGGGCCATCTTCCTGGTCTAAATCTGGTCCAAAGGTATCTCTGAAACCATTCTGAATTGAGAGCAGTGAT
The DNA here is from genome assembly GCF_047496885.1 of Scyliorhinus torazame. NCBI lineage: Eukaryota > Metazoa > Chordata > Chondrichthyes > Carcharhiniformes > Scyliorhinidae > Scyliorhinus > Scyliorhinus torazame. The sequence goes on along the minus strand of NC_092721.1, from coordinate 76,529,972 downwards.
TGCAATTTAGCAATTTGCTGCCTGCATTTGGCATGGTCTACCGAACTCTGCCTTTGCTCCGTGGTGGAACTGTGGAGCGCTCGTAGAGCTGCCTTTAAGTCCTCACATTGCTTTTTCAATTGTTCTACTTGGTGTTCTGTTTCTTCTCTTACCGAGACCGCGCGTTGCGTGTCTTGGTAGGCCTTATCATACTGTGACTGAAAGCTACTTAGGTGAGCAAGACAAGATTGGTGTGCTCGTTTGACATCAGCCATCTCCTTGTCCTTCACCGCTAGCTGCTCTCGGAGTTGCTCATTTACTTTTTCGAATTCACTAACGTTTCCCTCATTCCTCTTCTCTTTCTCTTTACGCTGTCTGTGGAGCGTCCTCACGACCTCCTCTGTGCCTCGCAATTGTCTTGCCATCGGCTTACGAACTCTACTTAAACTCTTTTTATGGATCTCGGTCAGGTTATCCCACCAAGTTTGACCTATACTACCAGGACCTGTCTCTTCATTTGCACAAAACGCAGACCATAGGGGCCATCCTTTCCCCTTTAGGTGCTTCCTAATTTCCTCTTCCCATATGGGACACTGCTCTGCTCTATCGGTCGCTGCGACCTCGGGTTCCTGTGGGTACATAAGGCGTTCCATTGCCTTCATTGCCATTTCTACCGTAATCTCTGTACCTCTACCATGAATTTGGGACATGAGGGAATAAACGGTGATGCTTTAGCTATGGCTTAAGCTATTTTCCGGTTCACACAACACCCGAAGGTTTTACGCACAAAATCTATCGAGTTTACCTTATATCCCTTATTAGTACGCATGCAAATTACTACACACTTCCAAATCTTGGAGGTTTGATCGATACTGGTCTTACACTTGTGGTTTGTTTTACATTTCCAATTGGATTTCTAATTCAAACGCTTTGTGGGTTCTCTCGGAGTGACACAGTCACTTCTAGGTCAGGTCCTGGCGGAGTCGCCAATAAATGTTGCTATATTTACTTGTTCTAAATATGGCAGTCAATAAGGTTGCCCTTCTTTTATATGGATATGAATATGATATGCTCTCAGAGTCGCCAGGTATCAAATGATACCGCCACAAGGTTCAACCGGGCATCGATCAAAGAGCCAAACAACCAGTTAGTTCGTTCAAGATCAATGGTACTTTATTTACACACAAGATTAACTTACACATACAACATTATCACTACGAGCTAAACTACACCTAACAACTATGACAACCTGTACTTAACTTCAGGCTCCCGGCTTAGGTCAGAGGAACAGTGGCCTTTGTTCGAATCTGGATCGGCTGGATCTGGAGAAGTAATTGCGGTTCGGCTAGGATCATCCGTCTGGTAGCGAGCGTTGAACTTGCTTCTGGTGGTGCTGCAGTTGGAGATGGACGTTGCCGGAGCTCCAGGTCAAAAAGAGATCAAACACATGGCAGTGTCTCTCTTTATCCTTGGGGGTTTCGCGCTCTTTTGGGCGGTCCTTAGGTTTGGACCCGATTAATTGGGCAGTTCTCGATCACTGCCTTTGATCTGAGCCAATAAAGTGGCGGGTGCCTTGATGGCTGGGCGTGTCCTAACCGGTCATTGACCTTGCTGTTTATGCTTCCTGACTAAAGGGAGTGGCGCCAAAATGTCTGGGCTTGTATCGGTTACCTGAGTATCAATCCTTTATCTTACGGAGATGGGCTATTAAATGCTAATCGGTTGGGGGTTTTGATGCTGTCTGGATTCTCTGCTCACGAATATACATGCAGGTTCTGTGTCTGCCTGAATCTTACATTGTCCCTATTTCCCTTTAGGCTTTGCGAACGTCCATGTTTCTTGTTGTAAGTGGCCATCCCAGATGGCTACAACACACTGTGAAGAGAAGGAAGGCAGATTGCCAGGGATATCAATTAAAGATATATGGCTCTGTGGACCTGGCTGCAGTCCTAGAAACTGTTCGAGGAGATACTGATGCTAATTATAGGACCAACAATCAAGGAGGTTGTTGCAACCAGTTTCACCAAAAGCACTCAGGATGATGGTATGCTCCTGCCTCATGCACGTCCTGAAATTATACTTCACCCTCTTTTCGATCTCTGGCACCATGTACAGCTGCTGCAGGTGGTGTGACCATGCACTTCTTGTTTTCCTCCCAACCTCTCCTCTCTCACTCTTACCCTCAGCTTCTGTATTTTTACTTTCAGATAGGGCGGCACGGTAGCACAGTGGTTCGCACTGTTGCTTCACAGCGCCAGGGTCCCGATTCCCGGCTTTGATCACTGTCTGTGCAGAATCTGTACGTTCTCCCCCATGTTTGCGCGAGTTTCCTCTGGGCGCTTTGGTTTTCTCCCACAAGTCCCGAAAGACGTGTTAGGTGAATTCTCCCACTGTGTACCCGAACAGGTGCTGGAGTGTGGCGACTAGGGGATTTTCACAGTAACTTCATTGCAGTGTTAATGGAAGCCTACTTGTGACACTAATAAAGATTATTATAATCACTCGGGTATTGAATTTGATGATGAGCCATTATCATAATGAATGGTAGAGCAGCCTTGAAGGGCCGAATGGCCTACTCCTGCTTCTATTTTCTATGTATGCTTCTATGTATCATGAACTGCAGCATTGCCAGCCAATGCAGCCTCACTATCAATGGTGTGAGCAAAAGCACAAACCATATGAAGAAAATCCATCACTTGATCAGACACTTGCAGCCACTCGCTCAGCGGTGAGCACTGTGCGTACTTTCGAAGCTGGTAGAGAGACAGGATCACTGGCAATAATTGGGCTGCAGCCAGGCTTGGGAGAAAGGGTAGCATGTGTGTCAGCTTTCCAGAGGGCAAAGTCAAAGAAAACATTCTCCTTTATAAGACTCAGGTTGGGATTTGATGGGGTGGCTGAAGGTTATACATACAGTAACGCTTGGATGATTGATACGCATACCACAGCGGGTGGCAGTGTCCAATCTCGCCAATGGTAGGTATCATGGTGGGCAGAACTGGAAAATTCAGTGTGTCGATGAAGTCAGTTTCCCACCGATTTGAAAACGGGTTGCAATTTTCCACCCCCGACTTTCATTGCAGGTTGTTCGCCACTCCAGGTCAGGAACTTTGTTTGCATGCCTTTGCATCTCATGAATGTCATGATATCCACATCAGCATATCCTGGTGCAATCACGCACACACTGATGGACAGGTAGTTGGATCAACCAACACACACACAACATCGCAGCCAATCACCAGTGAGAGCACACGCACTATAAAACAGGGAACACCACAGTTCCCGCTCAGTCTACCAGGAGATAGCTCAGAGCACAGAGCTCACAGCGTGCCACTCAGACATAAACCATGTGCTGAGTGTCTCACCAAGATAGTGATAGGGCTGGGTCCACAGGTTAGCTGGTGAAGCACGAACCAAAGCCAGCAGTTAGTAGTTGTCATTATTTAAGACAATAAAACAGAGTTGTACCATCTACAGCCGTGTTGGATCATTTGTGCATCGGAGCACCCAACACGACAATGAATGCTCATTAAAAATCCAGTTCAATGGAATCACGTCCCCGGCTCCAAATCAAATGTCCAAACCGGCGGCTAATTAGCCCATCGTGAATCATGACCAGATAAAACAGATATGCAACTGACGAACTGCACTTCACTCGTGATTTTGACATTTGCTTGCCTACATTTCGCTGCTGTCCATTCACATCTTCTCCGATTCTGTGTCAAGGCTGGTCAGGCAAGGGGGGATTTGTAAGGCACATGCTTGCTCAAGGACTCGGGGGAGTGGCGAGACTCTACAGAGATGAGGGAGGGGATGGAGAGGAACACATGACTCAGAGTGTGGGGAGGTGTTGGTTGGAACATAAGAAGGGGTTACTGGGGTACAGGGACCGGATGGAGGCGTGGGTTTAAGTAGGGTGCTCTTTCCAAGGGCCGGTGCAGACACGATGGGCCGAATGGCCTCCTTCTGCAATGCAAATTCTATGATTCTATGAAAGGACCATATCTGTCCTCTCACCACTGCCACTGTGTCAGTTCCCCAGTTCAGACTGCTGCTGCTCATGCTGAGGTTGTGCAAACTGAAGCTTCAGTGGGTCAGTGGGACACGAGAAGTGAAAAGGTGAATGGCTGCAGGGAAAGAGCAGGAGAGCATGACTATCTAAAGGGTTCTTGCAGACAGCTGGTATGGGCTCAATGGGCCGAATAGCCTAACGTACCAAAACAATTCCATGATTCAGGGGACTGAGAATTTGATTGGCAGTCGCAAACAAAATTCAATAGTTGCTCATCTGTGTAGCACCGTCAATATGACGCGAGGCAGGTTGAGGTAATGTCAATTGAAGGCTTTATTAAGCAGAACTTTATCCCCAGCAGCGTGGTTACAGAATGCAACTGCTGAGGGAAATGGAGGGAAAAACTGGGTTCTTATACCGGCATTTCTGGGTGGAGTCCAGTAGGTGGCAGATCCTACCAGGACCTGGCATCCCTCCACCAATAGCCTGTCGACACGTGGTGTACCGTATTACCCCTAATACATACCACCACAATCTGAAAGTCCTCTGCTGATTCCTTTACATCTGTGCTGTCCAACATGAATCGCGAATGAAGTGCAGATTGACATTGCTTTAGCCACATGCGTAAATTTTACCGGAAAATATCTCATACGCAAGATGCATTCACCAATGTTATGCATATTTACTCAACACGCATCAACCATAATTTAATGTGAAACTTCACAATTTCTCTTTCACCAAAGTTTGGAATTCTGCCATGAATTTATCAGACAAAACACACCAGAGTACAGCTTCTAGATTTTTCTCCTCAAAAATTGATTCTTTAGATCTCATTCTTGTGTTTGCTGAGAATGTTGACTTTCAGCCATTGAAAGTAAGCATGCAGGTGCAGCAGCTGTTAGGAAGGCAAATGATGTGTTGGCCTTCATTGCAGGAGGACTTGAGTACAGGAGCAAGCATTTCTTACTGCAGCTGTACAGGCCTTGAGGAGACCACGTTTGGAGTATTGTGTGCAGTTTTTGTCTCCTTAACTAACAAAGGATATACTTGCCATGGAGGGTGTGCAGCGAAGGTTCACCAGAATGATTCCTGGGATGGCACGATTGTCATATGAGGAGAGATTGGTTCAACTGGGCCTGTATCCACTGGAATTTAGAAGAATGAGAGGGGATCTAACTCAAACATATGAAATTCTGACAGGGCTGGCCAGACTGGATGCAGGGATGTTGTTTCCCCTGGCTGGGAGTTTAGGACAAAGGATCAGGATACAGGATAGGCCATTCATGACTGAGTTGAGGAGCGATTTCTTCACTCAGTGGGTGGTGAACCTGTGGAATTCTCGGATCACAGAAGGTTGTGGAGGCCAAATCACTGAATACAGTTAAGAAGGATATAGATAGATTTATCAGGTGTGACCTTTTAAAAAAATTTAGAGTACCCAATTCTTTTTTTTTTCAATTAAAGCGTAATTTAGCGTGGCCAACTACCTACCCTGCTCATCTTTGGGTTGTGCAGGTGATACCCACGCAGACACGGAGAGAATGTGCAAACTCCACACGGACAGTGACCCGGGGCCGGGATTGAAACCGGGTCCTCGGCACAATGAGGCAGCAGTGCTAACCAGTGTGCCACCGGGCCGCCCTTTTCAGGTGTGATCTAACTAAACAAAACTGTCAGTTCGGGGCAGAATCGAGGAGTCCACTCGCTAGAACGCCTCAGTGCAGGAGGAGATCGGGACGCTATTCTTAAATGGAGTCCCCCCCCAATGCCTCAACACACCTCGTAACCCCCAGCACCCCACCTCACATAGGCAGCGAACCCGATGGCCTGATCCCCAGCATGGGCAAAATGCCAGCCCGGCACCTTGGCACCACCAACCTGGAAGTGCGACATGGGCACTATGGAAGTGCCAGACTGGCACTCAGTTGGCAGTGCCAAGGTGCCAGGCTGGCAGGGACGAGGTGCCCAGGTGGAACCAGAAGTACCAGGGCGCCATCCTGCCCAGAGGCCAACCATCCGGGGGCCTCCAATCCCCTGGGAGACACCCCCAAGTGGCATTCCGCCTGGTCCCAGTTTGTGGGGGCCAGTACTGAACCATGCTTCTTGTTTCCATTGTTTCTTTCTGAGGTCTCTGGGGCAAAGGGGTTACATCACAAACGAATATTAGAGTGAGACTAACTATTCATTCTAATATGCAGATTTGCCAAATACTGGTCCCACGCAAAATGGGTGGGACCCAGATTGTGATATTTCACGAGTTCCCGTTAGATCTCGCGAGGCATGGCGAGTCAGGTAAATCCCAGAAGAGGCCTCTCCCTGCATCTACCGGCAACATCATTGTCCTTCATTGCCAGAGGGATGGAGTTTGAGACGAGGGAGGTTATGCTGCAATTGTATAAAGTGTTAGTGAGGCCACACCTGGAGTATTGTGTTCAGTTTTGGTCTCCTTGCTTGAGAAAGGACGTACTGGCACTGGAGGGTGTGCAGAGGAGATTCGCTAGGTTAATCCCAGAGCTGAAGGGGTTGGATTACGAGGAGAGGTTGAGTAGACTGGGACTGTACTCATTGGAATTTAGAAGGATGAGGGGGGGATCTTATAGAAACATATAAAATTATCAAGGGAAAAGATAGGATAGATGCGGGCAGGTTGTTTCCACTGGCGAATGAAAGCAGAACTAGGGGGCATAGCCTCAAAATAAGGGGAAGTAGATTTAGGACTGAGTTTAGGAGGAACTTCTTCACCCAAAAGGTTGTGAATCTATGGAATTCCTTGCCCAGTGAAGCAGTAGAGGCTCCTTCATTAAATGTTTTTAAGCTAAAGATAGATAGTTTTTTGAAGAATAAAGGGATTAAGGGTTATGGTGTTCGGGCCGGAAAGTGGAGCTGAGTCCACAAAAGATCAGCCATGATCTCATTGAATGGTGGAGCAGGCTCGAGGGGCCAGATGGCCTACTCCTGCTCCTAGTTCTTATGTTCTTATCACGTCCCATTTCGCGTGGGACATGGGCCGGTAGATTGCGCCCCTAGATTCTAACATGTCAAGTGGCATAGGGAGAGCACTGGAGTATGGCATTTAGCTAGAGGGTCAGCCATGATCATATTGAATGGCCTACCTCTGCTCCAATTTTCTATGTTTCTGTGCACAATGAAGCACACCAGTCCCAACCCTATTCTCCATTGAGAACACTGATGGGTGTCGCTTACTCTTTGCCATGATGCACCCTGATGGAACCACTTGTTATTGTCTGGATTTACTTTCTTCCGGCACTGAGCGATTACTCTGTTTCCTCGAGCTGATCATGACCTCAGCCCCCCTGTTCATACAATGGTGCTGGTGTTTTTATGGTTCTGACGTCTGGCATTTCGATTTGGTAACCGAGGAAGGAATGACACGTAACGATCATAAAATACTCAAGTTCTACTTTTCATCCAACCATTTACCGAAACATGTCCAAAACGTAAATACGCATCCATCGTGCGAATGAATACCGAGCTCACATGCTCAACAACTCATCAAGAACTGAACCTGTGATTTTGCCAATCAGAAGAACAAGGACAACAGGTGCATGGGAACACCACCATCTGGACATTTTTCTCCAAGCCACCGACCATCCTGACTTGTAACAATATCAGCGTTTCTTCACTGTTGCTGGCTCAATATCCATGTACACATGTACACGGTACACATGTCCACATTAACCCTTACCAACTTTTACAGATGCACCATAGAAAGCATCCTATCGGGCTGCATCACAGCCTGGTATGGCAACTGCTCCGCCCAGGACCGCAAGAAACTTCAGAGAGTCGTGAACACCGCCCAGTCCATCACACGAACCTGCCTCCCATCCATTGACTCCATCTACACCTCCCGCTGCCTGGGGAAAGCGGTCAGCATAATCAAAGATCCCTCCCACCCGGCTTCCTCACTCTTCCAACTTCTTCCATCGGGGCAGGAGATACAGAAGTCTGAAAACACGCACGAACAGACTCAAAAACAGCTTCTTCCCCACTGTCACCAGACTCCTAAATGACCCTCTTATGGACTGCCCTCATTAACACTACACCCTGTATGCTTCATCCAATGCCAGTGCTTATGTAGTTACATTGTATATGTTGTGTTGCCCTATTATGTATTTTCTTTTATTCCCTTTTCTTCTCATGTGCTTAATGATCTGTTGAGCTGCTCAATACTTTTGCAGAAAAATACTTTTCACTGTACCTCGGTACATGTGACAATAAACAAATCCAATCCAATCCTGGAACGTCCTCTGTGAACAGCACTGTGGGTATACCGACACCACAGGGACTGCAGTGTCTCACAAAAGCAGCTCATCACCACCTTCCATAAGGGCAATTAAGAATGGGCAACAAATGAAGGTCCTGTCTGTGACCCTCATCCCAAGAATGAATTAAAAAATAACACGGTTAATGTTTTCTTTTCTCGTCTGCATTTTTTTCTCTCGTTTTAATTTGCTTTCCTTTATTTTATTGACTACGATTCACATTATCAGATAGAAACTGGGTTCACATTTTGCGGTGTGATAATTCTCCTATTCTCATTTGCAAATATTTGACTTTGGACCTGAATATTTTATTTCAGATTTTATTTCCAATTCTGTCTTAAATTTTAGTTTTGTTTCTTTTTGAGAGCATTTAATAAAGTTCACTCTGCTGACACCCTCAGAGTGGACTGACCAACGGTTAATCTGCTCTACCAGCTCCATCACCCTGGCCCCAAACCGGCACAGGCAGAAAAGACTCAATGCCGCTGGACTCAAAGACCCTGAGAGGAAAGAGCAATTCAGTCATAGAATCATAGAATTTACAGTGCTGAAGGAGGCCATTCGGCCCATCGATACTGCACCAGCCCTTGGAAAGAGCTCCCTACTTAAGCCCACACCGCCACCCTATCCCCGTAATCCAGTAACCCCACCTAACCTTTTTTTGGACACCAAAGGCAATTTAGCATGGCCAATCCACCTAACCTGCACACCTTTGGACTGTGGGAGGAAACCGGAGCACCTGGAAAAAACTCACGCAGACACGGGGAGAACGTGCAGACTCCGCACAGACAGTGACCCAAGCCGGGAGTCGAACCTGGGACCCTGGAGCTGTGAAGCAACAGTGCTAATCTCTGTGCTACCATGTCTGTCCTCTCGAGTCTGCGCCCCACAGCTAATGACCAACGAGCCAAAGCCGCAGAATGCCGACAGCACCTGGTCAACCAAGCATCCTATCTGGCTGCATCACAGCCTGATATGGCAACTGCTCGGCCCAAGACAGTAAGACACGACAGAGAGTCGTGACCACAGCCCAGTCCACCACGCGAATCTGCCTCCCATCCATTGACTCTGTCTACACCTCCCGCTGCCTTGAGAAAGCGGGCAGCATAATCAAAGATCCCTCCCACCTGGTTTATTCTCTCTTCCAACCTCTTCCGTCGGGCAGGAAATACAAAGGTCTAAGAACATGTGCTAACACATTCAAAAACAGCTTCATCCCCGCTGTTACCAGACTCCTGGATTACCCTCTTATGTACTGAACTGATCTCTCTATGCATCTTCTCTACCGTCGTAGCACTACACCCCGTATGCTTCACCCGATGTCTATGTCTATGTATTTACATTGCGTATTCATCATATGTCCAATGTTCATCATGTATGGGACGATCTGTCTGGACTTTACGCAGAACCATACTTTTTACTGTACCTCGATACACGTGACAATAAATCTAACTCTGAATCTAAACCTTAAAAGCCACCATAATCGACCAGGAAACACCAAGACTGATTCGACGAGAATGATCAGGAGATCCATGATCCCCTTGACTGCAAACGCAAGGTGTTCCTGAACTGGCAGCTCCACCAAAACCTGAGTGAGGGAAAGCAAGTCTACAGGTAACTGATGGCTGAGGTGCAACAAAGAACTCACAACCTAAAGAACAGATGGTGGATGGAAAGAGCGCAGATGACTCAGCAACTTGCCGACAACCACGATGTGCATGGCTTCTTCAGTGCAATTAATACCATCTGCAGTCCGAATACCCAGGAACCAATCCCACTGAGAGCTAAAAACAGAGAGGTGCTCGTCAAAGACAGAGAGGCGGTCAACGCCTGCTGGTGAGAGCATTTTGAGGATCTCCTCAATCAAGATACAGCCTTCGAAGCAACTGCCCTCGAGACAATTCCGCTACATGCTACCTACCACGATCTCAGCACAACCACAGCTCACCGTGTGGTCGAAAATGACACCCGACAGCTAAAACATAACAAGGCCCCTGGCACAGATGGAATCCCCTCAGAAGCATTAAAATGTGGCTGAGATGCACCCTTGACAAGAATCCACAACTTCATCACCCTTGCCTGGAATGAAGAGAGTATGCCGGGTGATCTCAGAGACACCTTAATTGTGACCCTCTTCAAGAAAGGAGACAGATCCAACTGCGGAAATTACAGAGGGATTTCCCAACACTCCGCCATGGGAAAGGTCATCGTGAGAATTTTCTTGAACTGTCTGCTGCCAGTAGCTGAAGAGCTCCTCCCTGTGTCTCAGTGTGGCTTCCACTCATCAAGAGGCTCAATGGAGATGATCTTCAGCGTGCGGCAAATCCAGGAGAAGTGCAGGGAGCAGCATCAACCTCTGTCCATGGCCTTCTTCAATCTCGCAACTCTGTCAACCCTGAGGGATAGTGGAACATCCTCCTCAAATTTGTTTGTCTGCAGAAATTCGTCACCATTCTCCGCCTGCTCCACGGTGATATGCAAGTCGTGATCATCACCAATAGAACCACCAAAGTCCCAATACGTATGCAAACTGGGGTCAAACAAGGCTGCGTCAGCGCATGGACACTCTTCCCCATCTTACTCGCAGCAACACTCCACCCAATCATCCTGAAGCTCCCCACTGCAGTGGAGTTAGCCTACCGGACAAGGGGGAAACTGTTCAACCTCTGACACCTCCAGGCCAGAATGAAGAACACCCCGACCTCTGTCATCGAGCTGCAGTACACATACGAAGTCTGTGTGTGCGCACGCTCAGAGGCCGAGCTACAAACCATCGTCGACGCATTCACAGACGCATTTGAGAGAATGGGCATCAGACTAACCATTTGGAAAACAAAGGTTCTCTACCAGCCCATTCCTGTCACACACAACTTCCCCTGGCCATAAAATCCATGGTGAACCCCTGGACAATGTGGATCATTTTCCATACCTCTTCCATACCATTTTCCATGCTCTTGGCATGAGCAGACATTGATGATGAACTCCAGCATCGATTCCAATGTGCCATGGCAGTCTTCAGACACCTGAGGAACAGAGTGTTCGAAGATCAAGACCTCAAATCCAGCACCAAGCTCAAGATCTATAGAGCAGCCGAGGTTCCCGCCCTCCTGAATGCATCAGAAACATGGATATTGTGACACGTCAAATCCCTGGAGACATATCACCAACATTGCCTCCACAAAATCCTACAACTCTACTGGCAGAATAGGCATACCAACGTGAGTGCCCTTTCCCAGGCTAACATCCCCAGTATCAAGGCACTGGTCGTGCTCGAGCAGCTGTGATGGGCCGGCCACATTGCCCGCTTGCCCGACACAAGACTCCCAAAACAAGTGCTTTACTTTGAATTCTCCAATGGCAAACGTTCACTCGGAGGGCAGTGGAAAGTGCTTCAAGGATACCCTGAACATCTCCCTAAATAAGTCAACATCCGCATCGACATGTGGGAATTGCTTGCCTGAAAACGCACCAACAGGAGAAGCATCCATGAAGGCACCAATCACCTCAAGCATCGCAGGGTGAAGCACGTGGAGGTCAAGCATAAACAGCGGAAAGAAAGCGCAGAATCCAGAGCGTCCCATCCAGACATCTCCTCAAACACCACCTGTCAAACCTATGGCACAGTCTGTGATCCAGGATTGAACTAGTCAGCCACCACAGAACCCATTCCCTCTTCTTTGATTCTACAATGAGTTTGGTTGAAGGGATAGTACAGCCTTGCAGTACATTCAAAACAGATTTTAATCATGTGAAAAATACGCAAAACAGTTTTCAGTAACTCACAATAAACATCTCCCTGCAACAGAAAGACCTACCTTGCGAATAATAATTGGCTTTGTTCCTATCCTGCATTTAGTATCACTTCTCTCAAGTCTCCAATCCTCTTTCGTGACCGTTGCTTTTCAACAGTCACAGGAACTGCTCCTTGGTCACTGATAACATTTCCAGCACAACAAAATATAAAGTGACTTATTGCACTCTCCTCAGAGATTCTAACCAAACTCTGTTCCATAATCTGCATCTAAACTAGATAAAATGTCATGAAAAAGACCAAGAAGAAACATTCCTTCACATTTTCCAAATGACAAAGGGACAATTTTCACCTCGTCAATAATGTCATTAAACCAAAAGGAAAATATTTACCACTCGGCACAGAATGTTGATGCTTGGGGTGTCGATGCTTGACATTTTCCCAAACAGCGTTAAAACAATGATAATGACTTTCTGCTGGTGTATGAAAATCAGCAATTAAAACCTTTACTGTGTGGGCTGATCCAATTAATTGTGGTCACGCTGAAGTTGGTGAGCATTAATGTAGATAGCAGCATAAATTGCATATGTAAAGCAGCAAGACCAAGAGAAGGGTCTATCTGCTCTCACTGTGTCACATGTTGCTTTTATAGAGGACCAGGAAAAGTGATTGCTATTAGTTACCTTCTGTGCCAAGAGAAGACGCGTCATGCACTATTCTAGCTGATACCAGACACACACACTGCCTGGCTCATTGTAACAAACTACAACATAAAAAAAAAACATTGCTTTTTGTGTATTTATTGTAGATTATGTTGAATTATCCAGCTTTCTCCTTTTATCACACCTCAATCCATTCTCATTACATAGCAACATAGGAGCAGTAGTCTATGCAGCCCATCAAGCTTGCTTCGCATTCAATATGATCATGGCTGATCATCTATTTCAATGCTTTTTCCCACATTATGTCCAAATCCCTTTACAGCATTGACATTTAGAAATCTGTCAATCCCTAATTTAAATGTACGCAGAGACTGAGCTTCCACAGCCCTTTGGGTTGGAGAATTCCAAAGATTCACAACCCTCTGTGTAAAGAACATTCCCCATCACCTCAGTCCGAATGACTTCCCCCTTATTTTGAAATGGTGTTCCCCAACCAGGGGAAACATACCTGCACATACCCTCTCTACCCCTTTCATATAGTGTAGGTTTTAATGAGGTCATGGGCATGAATTAACCACCGCATTGCACCCGGCGCAGATCTGGGCGTGCCGGTTAAAGGCCAAAATTGAGGTTCGCGCTGGCCCCCTCCCGATGGCGAGTTCCGGACCACGCCCATTTGCATTAATGTCCAACTCATTAGCGAGGTTCAAGTTCAACGCAACGGCCTCCCAGGAATTAACCACCTCCCCAGCGAGCAATCAAACGGGGGTCGTGTCGTACTCCATTTTAAAAACGGGAAGCTGGTGCAATGGCTGCTGAGGGGAACTGACGTGGTGAGTAGCCATTTCCATTTTCCGGCATCCAGCTGAAGGCCACTGGAGCTGCTGCCACAGTGCTCGAGGGGGTTTGGATTGGTCGGAGCCTGAAGCGTTCCAGACCGGGGGTCGCCCTTGGGCCGGGGGGAGGGAGGGGCTTTTCACGTGTGAAGCTTTCAAGCCATCTTTAAATATTGTGGATACACTTAACAGGAGCAACTACAGCTGCTGCCTGTCTGTCCTACCAAAGATGTGGAGATGCCGGCGTTGGACTGGGATGGGCACAGTAAGAAGTCTTACAACAACAGGTTAAAGTCCAACAAGTTTGTTTCGAATCACTAGCTTTCGGAGCACTGCTCCGATTCACCTGAGGAAGGAGCAGTGGTCAGAAAGCTAGTGATTTGAAACAAACCTGTTGGGACTTTAACCTGGTGTTGTAAGACTTCTTACTGTCCTCCCAAACACTTCAAGTACAAAGCCCTATTCTTGGTTCTATGCTGAAGGTCACTTTAACTCCCTTGAACTGGGAGAAGCCTCCAGCTTCACAGCTGAAGGGTATGGCTAATGAGGAATTGGCCTTGTTAGTTGTGAGAGTACTTCACAGCTGCAGGTTGTGAATGCTGCTTGCTCCTATTGGTGACTGCAGATGCCTGAAAGCTATTGTTGCGGTTTCCTTCTCTTTCTGTAGCCTGAAAGAAGGACAATTTTATCCAAGATACCTGGGGCCCAGAAGGCAATCCGGTTTGAAGCAAGAAGATGTTGCGGGACCTGGTGCGCGACATTGATCCAAAAGGGCCATTTGATGATGCCGTTGAAGAAATGCTTTTGCAGATTGCTGCTATTTTTGTTTCTGGTGTGGTGAGTGCTGCATGTAATTGGCACAACAGCGTGGGTTAAATACACTGGAAATCAAGGATGTCAGACTGCAACTTGAGCACCGGTGTATTATTTGTTGCCAGGATTTGGTTCCGGTGAGATTGGGCCTTGTGGGGGGCACTGCACAACTGTGACTCCTGGATGGGGAATGGTACAGATACATGGATCAAGTAACACATTGATGGACAGATCATTTCTACGACAAAAGTCTGGACATGATTGATGTGTTATGTGAGTTGGTTCAACGTTGACTGCAACTGGATGCAGTGAAACTAGAAACAGGCTTCCGACACAGGAGATGGTCCAACACTGTTTTATTGAACTTGCTGATTGCTGTACATAATCTGCTGTGGGTTGACACTCTATTAATCTAACTGATAACCTCCTGCTGGTTTGTGCACTCTATCTCAGTAGCTGTGTCCTGTGAGAGAGGGAGATTTTTAATGCCCTGTGGGCTTTATAGTGGTGGTGTCCTGTCTGGTGATTGGCTGTTATGTGTTGTGTGTGTTCATTGGTTATCCTGTGTGTCAATCACTGCCTGTCTGCATCTCATTATATACATGAGTGGATATTATGACATCTCCCCTTTTCAAAATAAATTTTGGAACGTGGCAATATATATACATGCATGACTATGTACAAGTGGTGAATGAATGAACATATGTACATGGGAAGGTGTCTATCGTGCAGCTACAGAGCAAACTGACCAAAATTTACAAGGTTTATGTCTATAGATTCAGTCTTTGTGGCGGGCGCCAAATTCTTGTTGATAGCCTCAGAGGTGGAGGAGGGGACGCCGGCACCTGGACAGGCGGGATTGTTGCCAGTTCGGTGGCCTCGTGGACAGGCGGGATTGCTGCCAGATCGGTGGCCACGTGGTGCGAGATGTCCTGAGGCGGCATGATGACATGCGGAGAAGTGAGGCCAGGTGGTGGGAAGGGAACTTTGCGCAGCGCCCTCCTGTTGCGACATAGACTGAAGCCATCAGCCAGTTGAATAATGAAAGACCTGGGGGCGGCCTATCTGACCACAACAGCTGGAGGCTGACCAGCCTCCCTCAGGCAACTGGACGCGAACAACATCTTCTGGAGCCAGCACAGGCAGATTTGTGGCATGAGCATCATACGTGATCTTCTGCTGGTCCCTGGATCGCTGCATTTTCTGCAGCACCGTGAGGCGGTCAAGGTCTGGAACATGGATGGCTGGAACAGTCGTCCGCAGGTTGCTGTTCATGAGCAGCTGAGCCGGAGACAAACCAGTCGGCAGAAGGGTTGCCCTGTATGCCAACAGCGCCAGGTTGAAATCTGGGGCTGAGTCTGCAGCCTTGCACAGCAACCACTTGACAATATGGACCCCTTTCTCGGCCTTCCCGTTTGATTGCCGGTAATGGGGACTGGATGTGATATGCCTGAAGTGGTAGGACCGTGCAAAGTCGGACCACTCTTGGCTGTAGAAACATGGGCCGATGTCACTCATTACTGTGAGTGGTATCCCGTGCCTGGCAAACGTCTCTTTGCAGGCTTTGATGACTGACTTGAACATGAGGTCCGACAGTTTCACCACTTCCGGATAGTTGGAGAAATAGTCGATCAAGAGCATGTAATCACACCCATTTGCATGAAAGAGGTCGATCCCCACCTTGGACCACGGAGAATTCACAATCTCGTGCTGTTGCAGTGTTTCCTTGGGCTGAGCTGGTTGAAATTTCTGGTGCAGTTGAGGACCGTTTTGGCAATGTCCTGGCTGATGCCAGGCCAGTAAACTGCCTGCCGAGCTCTGCGACGACATTTCTCGACCCCAAGGTGCCCCTCATGGATCTGTCTGAGCACCATGGTTTGCATGCTTTGGGGAATGACGATTCTATCGAGTTTAAGAAGGATGCCCTCAACAACCGTTAACTCGTCCTTAACGTTGAAGAACTGGGGGCATTGCCCCTTTTGCCAGCCATGGGCAAAGTGTTGCATTACGCGCTGCAGTAAAGGATCTCTGGCAGTTTCTTCGCGTATTTGGACAACTCGTTCATCAGTGGCTGGGCGGTTGCTGGCACACAACTGCACCTGTGCCTCAATGTGGCGAATGAAGTGGCCCGGTTCACACAGCGTGGTGATGGATCGGGATAGGGCATCCGTGATGATCAGCTCCTTACCCGGTGTGTAGACGAGTTCGAAGTCATATCGGCGGAGACGAAGAAGAATTTGCTGCAGCCGAGGTGTCATGTCATTTAAATCCTTCTGGATTATGTGGACTAAAGGCCTGTGGTCTGTTTCCACTGTGAACTTTGGCAGACAGTATACGTAGTCATGAAACTTGACTATTCCTGTCAGGAGACCCAAGCACTCCTTTTCGATCTGGGCATTCCGTTGTTCGGTCAGAGTCATGGCCGTGGAGGCATATGCCACTGGAGCCCAGGACGAGGAGTCGTCTCGCTGGAGGAGCACCGCCCCAATGCCGCCCTGGCTTGCGACTGTGGATATCTTGGTATCCTTGGTTGGGTCAAAGAACGCCAGTACTGGGGCTGTGGTGAGCTTCGCCTTCAGCTCAAGCCAACCCGCTTGATGTGCGGGAAGCCACTGGAGCACTGTCGACTTTTTAACGAGATGCCGGAGGGCCGTTGTGTGGGATGCCATGTTGGGAATGAATTTTCCGAGAAAATTTACCATCCCGAGGAAGCAGAGGACCGCCTTTTTGTCCTCTGGGGTCTTCATGGCATTGATTGCCAGCACCTTGTCAGCATCAGGTTGCACACCCTGCTGTGAAATGTGATCACCCAGAAACTTGATAGCGGACCGACCAAATGAGCATTTGGCCCTGTTGAGCCGGAGGCCATTTTCATGAATCCTCTGGAAAACCTGTTTGAGGCGAGCGATGTGATCCTCGGGCGTCGTGGAGCAGATGATCACGTCATCCACATAGACTCGCACCCCCTCGATGCCCTCCATCATTTGCTCCATTATGCGATGAAATACTTCGGAAGCTGAGATGATACCAAAAGGCATGAGATTGTAGCAATACCCGCCGAATGGAGTGTTAAACTGCACAGCTTCCGACTGGACTCATCCAGCTGTATCTGCCAGAAACCGCGGGAGGCGTCCAGCTTGGCAAAGAATTTGGCATGAGCCATCTCACAGGTTAATTCTTCCCGCTTCGGGGTCGGGTAGTGCTCTTGCATTATGTTGCGATTCAGGTCTTTGGGATCAATGCAATTGCGGAGTTCGCCAGAGGGTTTCTTGACGCAGATCATGGAGCTGACCCAGTCTGTTGGTTCTGTGACCTTTGTGATGATGCCCTGGTCTTGGAGCTGTCGTAGCTGCGTTTTCAGACGATCCTTGAGAGGGGCAGGCGCCTGGCGTGATGCATGGATGACTGGGATAACATTTGGCTTGAGCAATATCTTGTAGCGATATGGGAGCGTGCCCATCCCATCAAACACCTTGTGGTATTGCGTGAGAATGTCGTCTATCTCAGCCTGGAGATTCGCATTGGGTGAGGCAGTCGCCGGAGTTGAGGACATGGCATGAACTCGCTTCCGGAGATTAAGGAGTTTGCATGCGCGAGCACCGAGCACCGATGCCTTGTCAGGCCGAACGATCTTAAATCTTAACGTCGCCTTGATTGCCTTGTGAGAGACACCTAGCTGACACGATCCACTGGCAGCTATGATATTACCATTGTAGTCAAGGAGCTGGCAGGCTGGTGGAAGAATGCTAGGTTGGTCTCGAATGCTGTTGAGGTCCGACTGTGATATGAGGTTTGCAGACAAGCCAGTGTCCAATCTAAATCGGATGCGAGACTGGTTGACCGTGATGACAGCACACCATTCGTCGTCAGGATCCACACTCAGGATTGAAAGGCGGTTTGCAGGCACGGTGGAGACCAGCTCTCGTGTGGTGATGATGCCCACCCGATATAGAGACTCGAGGCAGTCAGCATCGGGGTCTGTTGGGCTGTCGGGATCAGAATCCTGCATGCCTTGTTGAACGCAGCGGACACGTCTGCGCTGCAGCTGGGATCGCTGGCTGTTGCTCGGGGAGCAGACCTGCAGAAGGCCACGTAATGCCCAGGCTTTCCACACTGTAGATATCACTTTCCTTTGGCTGGACATTGCCACTTTAAATGGGTGGAGCCACAATTTGGATACGTCATGACGCTGACGTCAGTGCATTCTGTGCGCCATCGCGCATGTGCAGTGCGGTCGGCCGACGTTCGCACATACACATTAGGGTCTTCGGCCTCATCGGCCCGCATGCATAGGGACCCAGGAAAAGTGCGCAAAACGGCCACTCTCCTTGATGCTCAGGCCTTGCATTTTTGCGATGGCCTGCACCCTTTCTGCCTCGTGGGAGGCCAGTTTTGCAGTTTCTGCCGCCCCAATGCGGGGGTAACGATTTTTGGCATACTCATGGACTTCGCACGTTTTGATGGTGACGGAGAGGGTCAACTGTTTGATTTTGAGGAGCTGCTCCCGCAGGGAGTCGGACTGGACCCCAAAAACGATCTGATCGCGGATCATGGAATCAGCCATCGAGTCATAATTACATGACTGCGCTAGGATGCGGAGATGGGTCAAAAAGGACTGAAAAGGTTCATCCTTACCCTGAAGCCTCGTTGGAAGATGTACCGTTCAAAGCTCTCATTCACCTCAATTTCGCAGTGGCTGTCGGATTTCAGCAGAACTGTCTTGATCTTCGTCTTGTCTTCGCCATCGACAAACGTGAGCGAGTTATAGATGTGGATGACTTGATTCTCCACAGTCGACAGGAACAGCGCGATCTTTCTGGCATCCGATGCTGCCTCGAGGTCAGAGGCCTCGATGTACAGGAGGAACTTCTGTTTGAAGACTTTCCAGTTGGCGCCAAGGTTGCCAGAGATCCGGAGTTGCGGAGGAGGCTGGATCTTTTCCATGCCGCTGGATGGCTGCTTGCTGGTCGATGCAGATTCACTCGAGGTAGGTTCGTTAGAATTAATAGCTCCTTGGTACCATGATGTGTTATCTGAGTTGGTTTAACATTGACTGCAACTGGATGCAGTGAAACTAGAAATAGGCTTCCAACACAGGAGATGGTCCAACACTGTTTTATTGAACTTGCTGATTGCTGTACATAATCTGCTGTGAGTTGACACTCTATCAATCTAACTGATAACCTCCTACTGGCTTGACCAGACTAACTCTCTACCTCAAGGTGATAGTGCTCACTGGTTTGTGCACTCTTACTAACTCAGTAGCTGTGTCCTGTGAGAGAGGGAGAGTCTTAATGCCCTGTGGGCTTTATAGTGGTGGTGTCCTGTCAGGTGATTGGCTGTTCTGTGTCATGTGTGTTCTTTGGTTATCCTGTGTGTCAATCACTGCCTGTCTGCATCTCATTATATACTTGAGTGGATATTATGACAATGATAATACATTCTCCGGTTGACCCTCTGTTTCTGTTGAGGAACCTGCGAGGGGTGATACTGTGTATTTGTGTTTTTTAATGAAAATGAGCTGATACAGTTTTCTATTGGTACCAATATGGAACAGTGACATGTCCTTGCTGTTTATTGGTTAGTGTCATATGTGGAATGTTCATAGAATCCCTACAGTGCAGAAGGAGGCCATTTGGCCCACTGAGTCTGCACTGACCCTTTGAATGAGCTACCCATTTGCACTACCCCATTCACCCCACCCTGTCCCTGTAACCCCATAACCTAACCTGCATATCCATGGACACTAACGGGCAATTTAGCATGGCCAATCCACGTAACCCACACATCTGTGGGAGGAAACCGGAGCACCCGGAGTAAACTTCTGCCAACACGGGAGAACCCACAAACCCCACACAGGCAACGAACCAAGGCCGGAACTGAACCTGGGTCCCCGGCGCTGTGAGGCAGTAGCACCAACCACCATGCCACCGTGTTAATATAAGCCTACTTGTGACATTAATAAAGAAGATTATTATTATATTATTACTGAGTAACTTTATTGATAATAAAGCACACATATTAGATGTAACGGAGCTTCCCCCTGGTCCCATGTGAGGCCTCTGCATTTTCATTCCAGCAGTTTCAGATGTACACACAGAAAGCTGACACACAGGCAGCATTGTGACGATCAGACAACAATGCTGATTACACAGATCCCAGCCGATAGGGAGTTTGCGCGTGGCCCTGGGAGCAGGACCCTGGGAGGTGAGCACCTGTTGTAAAGTGTTCTGCGCCTCTTACTTCCGGCCTTTGCTTTTCATCAATAAACCCTTTTGTTAACTACTGGAAGTCTCTAGTGTATGTCTCGAGCCACCATAGATGTGGAGAAAAAATTGCAATGTTTTCAAGTTCGCAGATGAAACAAAGCTAGGTGAGAATGCGTGTTGTGAGGAAGATGCAAAGAGGCCTCAAGAGGATTTGGACAGACTGAGTGAACAAGCAAGAATATGGCAGATGGAATTTAACGTGGAAAAATATGAAGTTATCCACTTTGGTATGAGGAACAGATGTGCAGAATATTTCTTAAATGGAACATGTTAGTAAATGTAGGTGTATAAAAGGACCTGGATGTCCTTGTCAGTGAGTCACTGAAAAATAACATGCAGATGCAGCAAGTATTAGGAAGGCTAATGGTATGTTAGCCTTTATCACAAGGGGATTTGAATACAGGAGCAGTGAAGTATTGCTTCAATTGTATAGAACCTTGGTTAGACCGCACCTGGAGTACTGTGCAATTTTGGTCCCCTTACTTTAGGAAGGGTACTATTGCCATAGAGGGAGTGCAATGAAGGTTCACCAGACTTGTACCAGGGATGGCAGGACTGTCTTATGAAGAGAGATTGGAGAATCTGGGCCTGTATTCTCTAGAGTTTTGAAGAATGAGAGGTAGGGTGCAATTTTTTTTCTTTTAAAAAAAATAAATTTTAGAGTACCCAATTCATTTTTTCCAATTAAGGGGCAATTTAGCACGGCCAATCCACCTACCTTGCACATCTTTGGGTTGTGGGGGTGAAACCCACGCAAACAGGTGGGAAATGTGCAAACTCCACACTGACAGTGACCCAGGGCCAGGATTGAACCTGGGACCTGAGCGCCGTGAGGCAGCAGTGCTAACCACTGCACCACCATGCAGCCCCGGACAAGGCGCAATTTAACGGAAATATTTCTAAGTGTCATTTCGGGCTCGATTGACAGGGTGTTCTCGAGGGCCACATTGGTAAGATCACGGCTCGTACTTAATGCCGGAAATGAGACCCAACGAGCTTCTCACCATTGCTGGCTAACCCTCGGTCTGATTCGCCTGACTCGCGCCTTAACATCTTGCTGCTCACAAGGGGGAGCCACTTTAAAAGGCTCCTTCACCACACTCCACAAGCTTGGCAATGCGCAGACCTGCTCCTTGCTTTGGCAATGCCGACCCGGCCAGGTTTCTGAATGCTGTGGATGCGAAACGGGACATCTTGCTCCCCTGAGGGGGGGGTCGCTGACCCAGCAGCAGGGTCACCAATGCCGCCTGGGAGGCAGTGGCTATCAGTACGGGCAGCATGACAAGGAGGACCGCCGTCTAATGTAGGAAGAAGACCAATGGCCTCCAACGAGCTGCAAGGGAAGTTACCACATCTCTTCTGGCATCAGTTCCTTCTGCCACACCTCAAGTACACTCCTGCCCCCCCAGCACCCTCCTAAATCACTGGCTGAATCCTCACACGCTCCCCACATCCGATCCGTGTGCTTGCTCCTCAAAGCCCACTGGCACCCACCAGCACAACCCTTTTATATCCAGGTGCAGTGTCCACACATGCCACCTTCCATTGAACCTCCTGAATCATCAAGTGTGCATCTCACAATGCCCTCTCTTTGTCCCCACAGGAGAATATAGCCCATAATAAGCAGGAAAGGGCTGAGAGATTCGAGTCCTCACCCCCTATGAGGAACTGGCCCTGGAGATCGCGGAATTGACTGAGGAGAGAGCAGTCACCGACAGTGAGGTTGGTCTGTGCCGCACAGGTGGGGATCCATTACCCCTTCACCCAGGTGACCTGTCTCAAGTGAGTTGTTCATGTCAGACAAAATGATCCTTCTCCCTCACTGATCACATGTCCATTCTCTTGCCAGATCTACATCTGATGGGGCTGGGCCATCCAGAGTCATTCCTCCCCTGCTACCCAAGAGGCAACCTCCGAGGAAAGCTCCACGAAGGCCTCCATCGGCGCGTCACAGCTATCCTCCCCACCTATCACCAGCGCAGAGACACACACCTTGGTGGGTGACATTGATGGACAGCCCTTCTGCGGCACAATCTGGTTAGCATCACACAGTTGCTGATGCACATCAGGTGGAGGAAGGAACATCCAAGGGAGTCAGAAATCGGAGTGACATGTCTCAGACTAGGTGGACATTACTGAGGCACTCCAGAGCATGGTCAAGTCACTGAGGGACATCGTTGAGGGCACTGACACCATGTTGCAGACAATAGGGATCTGCAGAGCCAGATGACCCAGAGGCCTCTGAAGCTCATTCAAGCCATCCCTCCACCTCATGGAGACCCATAGGGCCCTTCAGGCATCATCAGGGAGGAGGAAGCGCTGGAGCCCTACTTTAGGCCTGGCACCAAGGAGATAACGGCGGTCTCCAGTTCTTCTGAATCCCCCCCTCCTGACATGCTGTACCATTGCCATTGCCAATCCTGCTGCGGCTCCTCCCTGGACTCATCCTCCAGCCCCTCCTGGTCCTGCTCCTCCCCCCCCCCACCCTCAGATGAGGCTGCATGTCCCTCCTCCCCTTCCAGCATGTTGCCCCACTGCTGTGCCAGGTTGTGGAGGGCACAGCAAACTACCACCAGAGCGATCGAGGCATTGGAACCGCATTTTGAACAGTCCGATGCACCGCTCATTGACAACGTGGATGGCAATATGGGCCTCGTAATAACGGATCTCCACCTTGGTCTCCGGCCTCTGCACTGGCATCATCAGCCCGGACCTCAGGAGTACACCATATCCCCCAAGAGCAATTCCTGTGGAGGTCCTCGAACATGCCGGGGATCATCGAGTGTCCCATGATGTAGCTGTCATGCACGCTCTCTGGGAAGCGTGCGTACATGTGCATGATCCAGAGGCGGTGATTGCTCATGAGTTTAACATTTAGGGAGTGGAGCGCCTTCCTGTTAATGGATGGCACTCCTTGATGACCTGGTGCGTGCAAGGTGACATGCATGCCATCTATTGCCCCTGGACCTGGGGCATCCCAACGATGGTGGAGAATCCTGCAGCCCAGGCATCTTGGTGGGCCTGATTCAGCTCAAAGTTGATAAAGGCTGATGCCTGGGCGTACAGGGCATTCGCATTCGTGACCTCACTGATGCACTTGTGGGCTGTAGCTTGGGAAATGCCGCACAAGTTTCTGCTTATGCTCCAGTTGGATAGATGTTCAGGGCTCAGTTGACCTTCTCAGCCACTGGGAGCAGGTGTCCTCCTCCTCCACTTGGTGCCATGTCCGCGAGGGCGTGGCACAGGTGCCACACTGTCTTTTTGTTGAGATGGAGTCTCTTGCGGCACTTGCTGTCCATCTTCTCTTCGAAAGATAACAATGCCTGCACACCTTGGTCCATTGCTGGTTTCCCCCTCCTGGTTCCTCCTCAGTCTGATGGGCGGGTGGCTCCTCAGGGTGTGCGGCAGCCTCCTGCACATGGGGTGCGGCCTCCAGCCTGCGTCAACACTGCTGGCACCTTCCCCAGCATCTGGCCTCCTGGGCTGCCACCAGCACAACGAGGGCAGCCTCTGCGGGACTGACATAACCAGCCATATTTCGTATATCTGTAATGAATTGGAGAAGGAGACAGACCGACAATCAGTTTGGGCTTCCACCCTGTGACCCTCAAATCTCCCAAGCCTCCTTCACCCTTACATGTCCCGCCGTCTCTCAGAGTGCCATGCACAAAGCCAGTTGTGCTGGAAAACCTCGCTCTACACTCAAGCCCAGCCGCAGCAGGGGCCCCTAGACCCCAGGCCCCTGCCAGGAACATTAGGCTCAGGTGCCCTTCCCTGATCCACACACTCACCCTATGGTCACAAGGATATCCCTAGTGCTGAAGCCCTGCTCTCGAGTGTTTGATTGTTGGTTGCTGCCTCGATGGTGCTGACGGTTCGAGAGTTCAGGCAAACTGTTCGGGCTTCAAAGTTTGATTGAAATGTGATGCAGTAATCTTCGTCTGGGACATGGCACGTGTCCCCACAAGAATCCACTTGAGAATATTTTGTTTATACATGGTCAACAGTAAAAAAAATTGAAAATCAACTGCGTAACATATATTTCGCCTATTGGATATTCTCATCAGTAAATGCTTCTTCTACCTGATGCAAAGCTCTGAGGTCAAACAAGTGTAACAGTCTCCCTTCCCCTCCTCCCATTCATTTATCTCCCATTGCGTCCGTCCGGACAATGCTATCTCACGCAATCTCATTACAATGCATCGCCTTTGTGTCCGCAGCAGCGGCATGAGCAAAGCTTTAACAACATGGTGGTTCGGCAATGCATATCTCAGACTTGTGTCAGAGGATCATATCATGTGGCTTCATGAGTATAGATTTTGCAGTCTGGTTTATTCTCCTAATGCTGCTGCACTGAAGAATGGTCATTATGGATCTTGTAGGTGTTAATGGTGACCCACATTTGAGTCAATCTAACTCAATGCATCTTTCAATGGCCTTCATGTCATGTCTGTCACGTTTGAGTGTAGGTTACATTTTGAGTAATAGTAGGGAATCTTAGGCGCTCATGGAAGCCTGTACCTGATATCGTGGTTGCATCTACAGCTAGATAGCACCCTTTCACCCTTTAAGTAGTTTCCATTCTTCACCTGCATGAGGCAGTGCTATAGACCTAGCTGGCATTTGGTGACTCCTGAAATCTCAACTAGACAGCAATGACTGTGGAACGTCAGAGGTGTGTCTAGGTTACAGGTGCAAGACTATTGAATGGGAAGATGCCACTCTGGACCTGAAGTTCTGGATAGAGTGGTTTGACATAATTCCTGAGCCAGGTCTTTGATGTCCGAGCCAGTTACGTGGTCCATGCAGCCCATCCCCTTAAAGGGGCCCCGCCACCACAACATCCAAATCATTGTTATATATTGTAAACAGCTGAGGCCCAAGTACTAATCCTTGAGATACCCCACTAGTCACAGCCTACCAACATAAAAATGACCTTTTTATTCCTACACTGTTCTCTGCCTGTTAACCAATCTTTAATCCGTGCCAGCATTTTACCTTCTATCCAATGTGCTTCAATTTTGCTAACCAACCTCCTGTGGGAGACTTCATCAAAAGTCTCAAAATCTAAGTGTACTATGACCACTGACGCCGCGTCATCAATTCTGTCAGTAAGTTCCTCAAACAATTCCAGCTGGTTCGCCAAACATGATGTTCCATTCATGAATCCACCACAACCTGCTCAAACCCCAATCAGAAATGTTGGTGACTTTAGATTCAAGTAACAATCGTGATTTAAATCAGTTAGTTGCGTCTATTAAATGAGTTCCAAATAGGAACTAAGTTTCTTAAACACATGTATTTCATTTTGCTCTGTGCTCTCAATCTGCTAACAGTGGAAATGTTGAAAGAAGACCGACCTAACCAGAGACAAACTTATCTGATCAATGGGCGGAGAGAGGCCCTGAAAGAAGTCCAAAGGAGGATCATTTGATAGCTATTATACTGTGCTGTACTATACATAGACTGCAAGGAGGCTAGATTGTCGCATTTAAAATGATATAGAGACTAGACTGTGTTCACCTGGGTAGATTATTTAAATTATTTAATGAGGTAGACGTATAGCAAAGGAACAGGACAAGTTATGTTAAGCAAAGAAAGAACTTGGTTAGGTGTCAGCAAGTTGTTTTTTTTCCCTGAGGGGGTTTTTGGTCTTTGAAATAAGTTGCTGACTTCTGCAGTGGTATAGATATTCAAAAGGGATGTGCCCATCTTACTGGAGAAGGCTGATAACATAGCCGACTGAAGGCATGTAGGATATCGGGTGATGTATTGCGTGGTCAGAATTCTCTCCTGAAAGTTCTTTTTGATCAGCTTTGGGAGCGTTGTGTTCTTTATTGTAGCCACAAAGTGGGAGAATCAGAGTTGGCACACGTCGAGTTCGTACAACATAGTGCAAAGGGTTTATTTACAAGGTGCTGCTCAAACAAGTACAATGGTGAACTCCACAAATAGCCCGCACAATACACTGATGATGTAATTGCGTAACATGTGACATTACACCAGCCAATGGTGTGACTCTGATACATAGCACCTCTCTCTCTTTACTTCTTTAGCGTTCCTGACATTTTTACTGAATCAAACACTTTAACACAGACCCAACATATTATGCCATAACCAACATTGTTATAGACATGTGTACATTGGTAAGACAGTCTCTTGGGTGGACATCTGTCTCATTTTGGCAGAACACAACATTCAGGAGCTTGACTCTCAGGGGTACTAGGAATATCTTCTTGTGCACCGTGTTACATCTGGAGAAACCAACTCAGAAAACTGTCCCTGCTTGTGTGGCTGATTCTGATGTAACAGATTCCATAATTTCGGCAGTTGCCATCCTCAAGTCAGGCATGTCACTGTCCCTACTCTCTGTGGTGAAAACATCTGGTACAGATTCTGTACTCTCATTGCATGCAGCCAATGCCAAATTCATTAATTGTCAGATTGTACAGAAATTGGACCTAGTTTGGCTAATACAATTGCTGGAGTCTATTTTTCATCTCAGGTGTAATTTCTCGTAAAGAAATGATCCTCACAGTCAAAGATTGTGCTTTTGGAAAGTTGTTCCCTCCTAGCCACTTGCGTTTGCTGTTGTTGCCTGATGATCTCTGAAGTTAAAGGGGAGTCAAAAGATCGAACTGTGTGCATAGTTTCCTTTTGAACATCAGTATAGCTGGTGAGCTTTGTGTGGTTGAATGCGCAGTATTTTTGTGTTGGCATTAGAAAGCTATTGACACGTTTAGGTAGAGAACCTTTATGCCTCAAACCTTCACAGCATGCTTGAGAGATTGTGCAAAAGGTTTAGCTAAGCTGTTGGTAGCTAGATGGTAGGGGGAAGATTTGATATGGTGGATGTCACACCACTTCAGGCAGTCCTCGAATTCGGCTGATGTGAATCGAGTAACGCTTTTGCTCACAAATTGTTCAGGTCGCCCGAATCTTGCTAACACCTTGTTAAGCCTTTCTATGGTCTATTCCGTAGTTGTCAATTTCATAATGACAACTTTCGACCACTTCAAATGCACATCAACCAACTGATCCTGCAGAATAGACATGAATTCTTTGCCATGGCCTAGTAAACCAATCTCGTAGATGCAAAGGTTACATTTCTCAACACAGCGCAGGATTGCATAACCCCACCTTCTCTTCTATTTGGGCATGCAGCCCAAGCCACCAGAAGTGGCTACTCACCAACTCCTTCATTCTAACGACACCGGAATTTCCATCATGCAGCTGTTCCAGGATTCTACTTCATTATCATAGAATTTACAGTGCAGAAGGAGGCCATTCAGCCCATCGGGTTTCCTCCGGGTGCTCCGGTTTCCTCCCACAGTCCAAAGATGTGCAGGTTAGGTGGATTGGCCATGATAAAATTGCCCTTAGTGCCCAAAATTGCCCTTAGTGTTGGGTGGGGTTACTGGGTTATGGGGATAGGGTGGAGATGTTGACCTTGGGTAGGCCGCACTCATGTGTGGTACATTGAGTACAGGAAAGGATGTCCCGAAGCGTGGTACATTGGTGAGACCATGCAGACGCTGCGACAACGAATGAACGGACATCGCGCAACAATCACCAGGCAGGAATGTTCCCTTCCAGTCGGGGAACACTTCAGCAGTCAAGGGCATTCAGCCTCTGATCTCCGGGTAAGCGTTCTCCAAGGCGGCCTTCAGGACCCGCGACAACGCAGAATCGCCGAGCAGAAACTTATAGCCAAGTTCCGCACACATGAGTGCGGCCTCAACCGGGACCTGGGATTCATGTCGCATTACATTCATCCCCCACCATCTGGCCTGCAAAATCCTACCAACTGTCCTGGCTTGGTACAATTCACACCTCTTTAACCTGGGGTTACCCCATCTCTGGATCTGTAAAGATTTAATCACCTGCTAATGCTCGCATTCCAAGCATTGTTTGGCATCTTTGAATTTGTCTATATATGTGTTTCTGGAACAGACCTCTTCATTCACCTGAGGAAGGAGCAGCGCTCCGAAAGCTAGTGACATCGAAACAAACCTGTTGGACTTTAACCTGGTGTTGTAAGACTTCGTACTATGGTTAGTGACGGTTGAGAATCACTCGCTATGTTTATTTGCAGATAGCCTTGGGAGAGTTGGGAGAGCTCAATTTTGCTAAATTTTTGCCTGTCTGAGAGTCCTGCAAAAAGACCTTCGCTAGTGGTAGCGGATACTGATCAGCACATAATACAGGGTAGATAGTCATTTCCAAATCCCCGCATATTGGTACTGAACCATCCTTCTTTAAGCTTGGGATGATGGGGATTGCCTTATCACTGGTGGTAACAGGCTCAATGACTCCAGTCTTCAGTAACCTCTCAAGTTCTTCTTCCACTTCAGGTTGAATAGTATATGGCACGGTACGTGCTTTCAAATACTTCGGCACACTGTCTGCCTTTATCTTGAGTTTCACTTTGACACCAGTCATGATTCCAAGTGACTCATCGAATATCTTTGCATACTTTCTCAGAAGTGGTTGACGATCGTTCATAGAATCAACAAGTTGGTTCAAAGAGGCCCAGTTTAGCTTAATCTTCCTTAATCAAGATCTCACAAACAATGCTGTAAAGTATACTGGGAAAAAGGGTAAAACGGGGTGTTGCTCTTTTGACAATGTTCAGGATCAGGATGAGCCTGATATCGTTTACACCACCCCACTATCCATAACCCAATTAAGAGAAGCTTGCACGAAAATTAGTCCATTCCAGCCCACCGCAGACCCGCACAGCTTCTTTGAGGAGGTGCGCCAACAAAAAGTTATGTATGGCCTAGAAGAGAAGGAGGAAGTAAAGCTAATAGTTATGAGCCTTAGCCAGTCCGTAAGATCAGCTTTGCCCGAACCCCAAAATGTAGCAGGAGGAACCCCACAGGAAATGGAAACAGCCATATTAGATGCCATTGGGTATAACAAATCACTGCAGGCAAAAGAAGGGAGAGCATCCGACCGCATTTGCTGGTCACCTATGGATTCATTCCATGGCAGTCTACGGACAATTGAACCGCGCACACCTAAATGAGGAGGACACCTCTAAATGGTCCCACACCTTAGTCTCGCATGCCACAGACGCAGGTCAAAAGGCCTGTGTAAACTACGACCCCGCAGACCACCCACACAATGAAGTTTGGGTATTGAAACGACTTTCCAGAGCATGGGAACAAACCCCACACCGACAGACAGATCAGGACGAGATAGAAGCAAACATGCACCCAGTTAGGACCACACGGGACCCAGCATGGATAAGCGAGGGTAGGCACGAGGGACAGTACCCCAGAGCATAGGCACCACGAGGTTGTTACAATTGTGGCCACATGGGACATTACGCCCACGATACCAACAACCAAACCCCCACCTAGGAACAATGTTAGGCCCATGCATAATGTTAGCGCCCGTTCAGACGACTTAGCGTTTAACTCCACAGATTGACGGTGTTCGGACTCCCCAACCTGGGTCTGTGACACACGCTGGGACAAATCAGGCAGACCAGTAGTTACAGGCATAGTCCGGGGACATACAGTTGATTTCCTTTGGGACACAGGAGGATCCCGCACCACTTTAAACTCCTCCACCATGTTTCAACAGGACAAATGGCCCACCACAGCCACCATCACCCTGAGTGGATTCAGAGGCCACATACAGCAAGGATATATCACAGCTCCTGTACCCATTCATATTGGGAACATTAGCATCAGACACCCCGTCGTTTTAGTTGACTTACCCCAAACCGCAGAGCACATTTTAGGCATTGATTTTATGAGCTCCCATAACCTTTTGTTTGGCCCAGTAAATAAATGTGTCTGGCAAAATGGCCAAAACAGCTAAGGCTCCTGCTCCGCTCACAGTAGGGGATTATGAAAAGAGGATTTGCTGAGTAGGGGACTATCGGCTTAATCCACAAACAATTAGTGCAGACCAGACGATTAGAGAGGTCCTCATAAAACACAAAGTTTCATTCGCACAACACAAACACAACTGTGGGAAGATCCCAGGTACAGTGAAGTTTTCAGGTCCCGATCCAAAGCCGCAAAAGCAATACGGTTTCCCACAGCAAGCTGAGGGTGAGATTTCGAAGGTTATTAACAGTTCGCTAGACCAAAGAGTTATTCGACCCATAGAGTCCACAAATAATGCCCCAATTTGGCCCGTAAAAAAGCCCGATGGTTCATGGTGACTAACAATCGACTACCGAGAACTTAATAAGGTAACCCCTTTAGCAGCCCCCACTGTTGCCACGAGTCCTGCGACCATGCTCAAACAGGGAGTACAGGCAAAATACTTCACAGTGCTGGACATCAGCAATGGCTTTTGGTCCATCCCGTCAGACAGGGCCTCTCAGTATAAATTCGCATTTACGTTTCAAAGGCAGCAGTACACGTGGACATGCCTCCCACAAGGATTCCATAACTCCCCCTCCATTTTCCACTGACAATTGGCCAACGGACTTTCCAAATTTTCCCGACCCGAATGCCTGATACAATATGTAGATGATCTGCTCTTGCAAACGGACACAAAAGAGGAACACATAGAGTTCTTATCAGAATTACCAGGCCTGCTGCAATCCATCGGATGTAAGGTCAACCCCAAAAAGGCCCAGATTTTAAAGAAAAAGGTTTTTTATTTAGGCACCATCATCACCCATGGGAAGAGAGAAATTGAGCAAAAACGGATCGAGTCCATCGTCAAATTGCCCCTGCCCCAAAATGTCACTGCACTCCGGTCATTCCTAGGTTTGGTAGGATATTGCAGAAATCATATAGATGGTTTAGCCACAAAAGCAGCCCCACTCCCAGAGCTCCTTAAAAAGAATGCCCCATGGGAATGGCTTCCGCAGCACACAGACGCCATTGATGATTTAAATGCATCCTAGGAACAGACCCCGCTTTACAAGTTCCAGACCCAGACTTGCCCCCATCGAGCAACCACCGACCGAACCCTAACAGCAGTCACTCCTGCAAGAACGACATGATCACTTCGGACCCGTAGCCTATGCCTCAAGAGTATTAGACCCTGTAGAGCAAGGATTCTCAGCCTGCGAACGGCACTTGCTTGCAGTCTTTTGGGCAGTACAGCATTTTGCGTACATCACAGGCCTCAACCCAGTCACGATCTTGATCGAGCACACCCCCACTCAACTATTACTAGACGGTAGATTAAAGGGTGGTTCAGTCAGCCAAATCAGAGCAGCTCGCTGGACACTACTGTTACAAGGCAGGGACATTATGGTAAAACACACCAAGACCCACACATTTCTGGCCGGTAATCTCCAATATGCAGGGACCCCACTTGAGTGCCAGATCATAGCAGCCCAACACCACACAGGACCCTTTATCCCAAAGTCACTACACCCACGAAGAGGCAGAAAGACACAGAATTCCCAAACTGCAGGGGATTCTTAAAAAAATTATGTAGACAGTTCCTCCACAATCGAAAATGGAGTTAGAATTACTGGTTGTGGAATTTACGTGGAAGATGCGCATCCGATGTGTTGTGTGGTAACCGGATTCATGGGGGTCGAATTGTGAGTGGGGGTGTGTGCTGCCTGTGCAGTCGGTGGTGCGGGTGATTTTCCTTTTGGGGCGTGGGGGGCACGATTTTGATTTCCCATGTCCTCTATGTATCTTTGGGCGCTTTTGTTTAACTCTTGCCAATCGGGAGCATCTTCCTCATCTAAATCCTGCCCGAAAGTGTACCTGAAGCAATTCTGTACTGAGAGTGGCGACTGTAACTTTTCTATCCTCTGTCAGCATTTAGCATGGTCGATGGTACTCTGCCACTGTTACTTAATGGAGCTGTGGAGCGCTCTCAAATCTGCCTTTAAATCTGCGCATTTGCTAGTTAGCTGGGCGACCTGTTGTTCTGTTTCCTCTCTTACCAGGACTGCGCGCTGTGTATCTTGATAGGCTTTATCGTACTGGGTCTGGAAGCTACTAAGGTGAACTAGACAAGATTGGTGTGCACATTTTACATCGACCATATCTTTATCCTTAGCTGCTAACTGTTCCCGGAGTTGCTCAATTATCTTCTCGCTTCGTTTTTTTCTTCCTTCTCAATTAACTGCCTATGGAGCGTCTTCACAACCTCCTCTGTGCCTCGCAACTGTGCCAAACTGGACACTACTGCCATCGGCTTTCTGACTTTCCCTACATTTTTCTTGTGGACCTCACTTAGGTTCTCCCACCAAGTTTGTCCTGTCTTTCCTGGACCTGACTCATCATTCGCGCAAAGATTTGACCAAAGGGGCCATCCATTCCCCTTTAAGTATTTCCTTAACTCTTCCTCCCATATGGGGCATTGCTCTGCTCTGTTGGTCGCTGCGACCTTGGCTTCCTGTGGATTCATCAATCTTTCCATTGCTTTAGTGGCCATTGCTTCTCTTATCTCTTTCTCTACTTTTAATTTGGGACAGGGGAATAAGGCAGCGATTTGAATAGCGGGTATGGCTTAAGCTATTTTCTGGCTCCCAATCCTTCGATAGTTGTACACAATTCTGACGAGTTTACCTTACTCTTCCTGTTAGGTATGCATGCGGGTTAGTACACACTTCCAAAATTCGGTTATTTGGTCGATATGGGACTTGCACTTGTGGTTCTTTCGCTTTCTCGCAATTGGATTCAAAGCTTGGGGTTCTCTCGGAGTGACAAAGTCACTTCTAATCGAGTCCCACTGGAGTCGCCAATAATGTTGCTCTTTTGATAATGTTGGTGAACCACAAGCCTTCCCTTACATTGATCAAATGACCACACAACCAGTTAGTTAGTTCAAAAGATGATTTATTTAAATACACGAGAGTTATGTCGACATGCAAACACACTATCTACTACAAGTTAAACTAGACCTATCAGCTACAATAACCTATACGTCAGGGTGACCGGCACTGTGCAAATGGATAAGGCCTTTATCTGGATTTCACTTGGCTGGTTCGAAGAAAGTGGCTCTGTCTCTGCTGGGCTCATCCGTCAGATAGCGATCGTTGGTCTTGAACTTGGCTGGCTGTTCCTGTTGCAATTGGGTTGGCACAGGCCGGATCCAAAAGAGACAGAACACATGGCTGCACTCTCTTTTATCCCCCTGGGATCTTTGGGGCGGTCCTTACCTTGGACCCAATAGTTCGACCGGGCTCTGATCACTATCTTCGATTTCGGCCAATAAAAGGGCGGGTGCCTTGGTGGCTAGGCGGGTCCTTAGCGGTCATTGACCTTGGCAGTTGGGCTTTCTGAGTAAAGGGAGTGGCGCCGATCAGTCTGTGGCTGTACCAGTTGCTTGATTGGAGTTCTATTGTCCTGGGCAAATGGGCCATTAAAATACAAACGAGTGGGGGTTTCGATCAGGCCTGGTTACCTGTGTTTCAGATACACATAGGCTCTGTATCTGTCTGAGTCCTGGGTTGGCCATAATTCCCATGGTCCTTTGCAGGTGGCCATCTTAGATGGCTACATCGGATGGAGATGAATTCTGAGAATCAAACAAGCGAAATCCCTTGCTTAGTGTTGACAGTCGAACGGGGAGACAGACATTGCAGGATAAAGCTCGAGTGGAAATATATTCTCAAACATTTTCCGGCTGAACTAGTAATCGTAGTATTAATCAAAAGCAAAAATACTACGAGGCAGATAATACTATGAGGCAATAAAGTTTCCTTGAACAATGTCAAGAGGCAATTTCCCTTCTTGCTTGTTAACTTCCACAGTCACCTTAATGAAGCCCTTCAGTGGCACGACCTCTTCGGCACATGTCCCCAAGACCACATCAGATGTTTGCACATCCGGATGCTCCAACTTCTGACAGTTTTTCGATTCAGGTATAAGTGATACTGCAGCATCTGTATCCACTTCCATCTTAATAGTGTTCCCATTTAATTTTGGATAGACCCAAAATTATTGCTGGTCCTCTTGTACTGCTAGAACGCCGAGCTTACATTCCTTAAGCTGACATGACACTTCAGTAAGAGATGAGTCTTCAGTTGGATTACATAACTGGTAAAACTGCTCTGTAGACTTTGAAATATTTTTCTTGGTACACTTCCTTTGTGCTGATGAAGGTCGTCGTGACCAATATGCCTTGGCAATGTAATCCAACCGTACCACAATTTTTGCATTTGTTCTCCTTGCTCCAGCAATCTCCAGTCATGTGTCCCGCTTGGTTGCAGCGATAACACATTTGGCTCTTGGTGGACCTGAATCTCACAGATTCCACCTTATGGACTTTAGCTTGAACTCCAATCAGCGAAGCTTCTCTCGCGGCAGTTTCCATAGATTTTGTAATTTCTATAGACGGTTTTAGGGCTAATACATCTTCAATCAACGGTGGATGGCTTCATTTCAGAGCCAAAAGCGAATCGGTCACAAAGCATATATTCCAAAGTCTGACCAGATTTGCAGTATTTTGTCAGATTTTGCAATGATAGAACAAATCGTGAAAAGATTTCCCCTTCCTCCTGTGCACGACGTTGAAATTGGAATCTTTCAGCTATTAATAGTGGGCGGAGAGAAAAATGTTCTTGCAAGACAGCCATTAACTCATCATATGACTTGTCTCCAGGTTTAGCTGGGTGTACTAAATTCTGCAGTAATATTAATGTCTTCTTCCCAGCTGAGCTGAGAAAGGTCGCAATAGAAAGGTCTGCTGGTGTCTGATTGACTTTCTTCATAAGAGTTCCTTTTCTCCTCCTCCTCATCCAACGTGTCCATGGTGCCTTTCCTTCCCACTATTTTGGGATTGCCGCTCCCTGATCTGTGCTATTCAGCCTTCAGCCTGTCATCCTAGATGTTTATTTTCTCTCTGTTTAAAGCAGACAAACCCACAGCGCACAAGCAGACTAGCTGTTTCTGCGCCTCTCTATAGGTTGCCGGGCAATTGGTTGCCGAGTTGGCAGCCTCATAAGTTTGCGTTCCCGCGGCCCATTTCACTGCCTTGTACACAGGCTCCGCAGCTCTACCCACTATAACGGTCAGTGTACTGAAAACTTCCATTCTCCATTTGAAGTAAGCCCCCAGAAACTGGCAGTTATCTGATAGTTTTTGTTCAAAACCATTTTATCTGCACACGGGGTTGTCGTGATTGACCAGACGGTTCATTGATGCCTCGCTACAAACCATGCGGTGTCCAAGTATTTACTTGAGAATTGTTTTTACTTGCAACAACAATGATTTTGCCTTGGAGGTCGATGGATTTCTCCCGACCTCACTCCGGATGGTGTCGGCCTGGATCTCCATCGATGATTCCTTCTTCTGGCTCACAAAATTGTTGTTGAAAGCTGTATTTCTCCCATTTTTTTCTACAGCTCACCTCTC
The DNA here is from genome assembly GCF_047496885.1 of Scyliorhinus torazame. Lineage (NCBI taxonomy): Eukaryota > Metazoa > Chordata > Chondrichthyes > Carcharhiniformes > Scyliorhinidae > Scyliorhinus > Scyliorhinus torazame. Next base: position 76,494,065 of record NC_092721.1, on the reverse strand, counting down.
CTCATCAGCTAATTGTTTGTTATGTTCTTTGTTATAGCCGTACAAAAAAAGAATCAGAGGTGACACATGTTGAGTCCGTATTACATAGCGCAAAGGGTTTATTTACAAGATGCTGCTCAAACAGGGTAGAATGGTGAACTCCACAAAACGTTCTGATAAGGTCATTGCGTAACACGTGACATTACAAAAACCAATGGTGTTACTCTGATACATAGAACATAGAACATAGAATGATACAGCGCAGTACAGGCCCTTCGGCCCACGATGTTGCACCAAAACAAAAGCCATCTAACCTACACTATGCCATTATCATCCATATGCTTATCCAATAAACTTTTAAATGCCCTCAATGTTGGCGACTTCACTACTGTTGCAGGTAGGGCATTCCACGGCCTCACCACTCTTTGCGTAAAGAACCTACCTCTGACCTCTGTCCTATATCTATTACCCCTCAGTTTAAAGCTATGTCCCCTCGTGCCAGCCATTTCCATCCGCGGGAGAAGGCTCTCGCTGTCCACCCTATCTAACCCCCTGATCATTTTGTATGCCTCTATTAAGTCTCCTCTTAACCTTCTTCTCTCCAACGAAAACAACCTCAAGTCCATCAGCCTTTCCTCATAAGATTTTCCCTCCATACCAGGCAACATCCTGGTAAATCTCCTCTGCATCCGCTCCAAAGCCTCCACGTCCTTCCTATAATGCGGTGACCAGAACTGTACGCAATACTCCAAATGCGGCCATACCAGAGTTTTGTACAGCTGCAACATGACCTCCTGACTCCGGAACTCAATCCCTCTACCAATAAAGGCCAACACTCCATAGGCCTTCTTCACAACCCTATCAACCTGGATGGCAACTTTCAGGGATCTATGTACATGGACACCGAGATCCCTCTGCTCATCCACACTTCCAAGAACTTTACCATTAGCCAAATATTCCGCATTCCTGTTATTCCTTCCAAAGTGAATCACCTCACACTTCTCTACATTAAACTCCATTTGCCACCTCTCAGCCCTGCTCTGCAGCTTATCTATGTCCCTCTGTAACCTGATACATCCTTCCACACTGTCGACAACACCACCGACTTTAGTGTCGTCTGCAAATTTACTCACCCACCCTTCTGCGCCTTCCTCTAGGTCATTGATAAAAATGACAAACAGCAACGGCCCCAGAACAGATCCTTGTGGTACGCCACTTGTAACTGAACTCCATTCTGAACATTTCCCATCAACCACCACCCTCTGTCTTCTTTCAGCTAGCCAATTTTTGATCCACATCTCTAAATCACCCTCAATCCCCAGCCTCCGTATTTTCTGCAATAGCCTACCGTGGGGAACCTTATCAAACGCTTTACTGAAATCCATATACACCACATCAACTGCTCTACCCTCGTCTACCTGTTCAGTCACCTTCTCAAAGAACTCGATAAGGTTTGTGAGGCATGACCTACCCTTTACAAAGCCATGCTGACTATCCCTGATCATATTATTCCTATCTAGATGATTACAAATCTTGTCTCTTATAATCCCCTCCAAGACTTTACCCACTACAGACGTGAGGCTCACCGGTCTATAGTTGCCGGGGTTGTCTCTGCTCCCCTTTTTGAACAAAGGGACCACATTTGCTATCCTCCAGTCCTCTGGCACTATTCCTGTAGCCAATGCTGACATAAAAATCAAAGCCAAAGGTCCAGCAATCTCTTCCCTGGCCTCCCAGAGAATCCTAGGATAAATCCCATCAGGCCCCGGGGACTTATCTATTTTCAGCCTGTCCAGAATTGACAACACCTCTTCCCTACGTACCTCAATGCCATCTATTCTAATAGCCTGGGTCTCAGCATTCTCCTCCACAACATTATCTTTTTCCTGAGTGAATACTGACGAAAAATATTCATTTAGTATCTCGCCTATCTCTTCAGACTCCACACACAACTTCCCATCCCTGTCCTTGACTGGTCCTACTCTTACCCTAGTCATTCGCTTATTCCTGACATACCTATAGAAAGCTTTTGGGTTTTCCTTGATCCTACCTGCCAAATACTTCTCAATCCCCTCCTTGCTCGTCTTAGCTCTCTCTTTAGATCCTTCCTCACTACCTTGTAACTATCCATCGCCCCAACTGAAACTTCACACCTCATCTTCACATAGGCCTTCTTCTTCCTCTTAACAAGAGATTCCACTTCTTTGGTAAACCACGGTTCCCTCGCTCTACGCCTTCCTCCCTGCCTGAGCGGTACGTACTTATCAAGAACACGCAGTAGCTGATCCTTGAACAAGCTCCACTTATCCAGTGTGCCCATCACTTGCAGCCTACTTCTCCAACCTATCCCCCCCAAGTCACGTCTAATGGCATCATAATTGCCCTTCCCCCAGCTATAACTCTTGCCCTGCGGTGTATAATTATCCCTTTCCATCACTAACGTAAACGTCACCGAATTGTGGTCACTGTCCCCAAAGTGCTCTCCTACCTCCAAATCCAACACCTGGCCAGGTTCATTACCCAAAACCAAATCCAACGTGGCCTCGCCTCTTGTTGGCCTGTCAACATATTGTGTCAGGAAACCCTCCGGCACACACTGTACAAAAAACGACCCATCTAATGTACTCGAACTATATCTTTTCCAGTCAATATTTGGAAAGTTAAAGTCTCCCATAATAACTACCCTGTTACTTTCGCTCTTATCCAGGATCATTCTCGCCATCCTTTCCTCTACATCCCTAGAACTATTTGGAGGCCTATAGAAAACTCCCAACAGGGTGACGTCTCCTTTCCTGTTTCTAACCTCAGCCCATACTACCTCGGAAGATGAGTACCCATCTAGCATCCTCTCCGCCACCGTAATACTGCTCTTGACTAGCAGCGCTACACCTCCCCCTCTTTTGCCTCCTTCTCTGAGCTGACTAAAACACCTAAACCCCGGAACCTGCAACATCCATTCCTGTCCCTGCACTATCCATGTCTCCGAAATGGCCACAACATCGAAGTCCCAGGTACCAACCCATGCTGCCAGTTCCCCTACCTTATTTCGTATACTCCTGGCATTGAAGTAGACACCCTTCAAACCACCTACCTGAACACTGGCCCCCTCCTGCGACGTCAAATCTGTGCTCCTGACCTCTAAACTCTCATTCTCCCATACCCTAAAACTACAATCCAGGTTCCCATGCCCCTGCTGCATTAGTTTAAACCCCCCCAAAGAGCACTAACAAATCTCCCCCCGAGGATATTTGTGCCCCTCAGGTTCAGATGTAGACCATCCTGTCTGTAGAGGTCCCACCTTCCCCAGAAAGAGCCCCAGTTATCCAGAAATCTGAATCCCTCCCGCCTGCACCATCCCTGTAGCCACGTGTTTAATTGCTCTCTCTCCCTATTCCTCATCTCATTATCACGTGGCACGGGCAACAACCCAGAGATAACAACTCTGTTTGTTCTAGTTCTGAGCTTCCATCCTAGCTCCCTGAAAGCCTGCCTGACATCCTTGTCCCCTTTCCTACCTATGTCGTTAGTGCCAATGTGGACCACGACTTGGGGTTGCTCCCCCTCCCCCTTAAGGACCAGGAAAACACGATCCGAGACATCACGTACCCTTGCACCTGGGAGGCAACATACCAAACGTGAGTCTCTCACGCTCCCACAAAATCTCCTATCTGTGCCCCTGACTATCGAGTCCCCAATTACTAATGCTCTGCTCCTCTCCCCCCTTCCCTTCTGAGCAACAGGGACAGACTCAGTGCCAGAGGCCCGTACCCCATGGCTTACCCCTGGTAAGTCCCCCCCCCCCACAAGTATCCAAAGCGGTATACTTGTTTCTCAGGGGAACGACCGCAGGGGATCCCTGCAGTGACTGCTTCTTCCCAGTCCCTCTTACAGTTACCCATCTATCTCCAATCTTTGGTGTAACTAATTCCCTGAAGCTGCTATCCATGACCCCCTCTGCCTCCCGAATGATCCGAAGTTCTTCCAACTCCAGCTCCAGTTCCCTAACTCGGTCTTGGAGGAGCTGGAGATGGCAGCACTTCCTGCAGGTAAAATCAGCAGGGACACTAACGGCATCCCTCACCTCAAACATCCTGCAGGAGGAATATTGCACTCCCTTCCCTGCCATCCCTCTAACTTTCAACCAAGATCTGGCTAACAACTAAATTAAAAAATAATAATAATAATAATACAATATGGTACTTACCTCACACCAATGGGTTTTATTATTAGGTTAGAGGAGGAGGGCGGGTGGGAGACACTACACGTGTAGTGTCTCGGGTTTCCTCTCCACCAGAATTTATTGGTGAGGGACTTCCCAGAAGTCCGCGGGTCGAACTTCCTGTTCCCGCCTTAAAAAATATATTTTTAAAAAAAATACAATAGCAGCAAAGAGGAACAGAAACGGGACCAGATAAGTGTTTACTTAAATACTCACCCACCAGCAGCCCCCGCACTCCGCTCCCACTGAAACTCCAAGTGATTGCCCCTGCCAGGTAAGTTATTTTAAACCTAAATACTCACCTACCGGCAACCCCTGCACGCCGCTTCCCAGAAGTCCTCGGGTCGAACTTCCTGTTCCCGCCTTAAAAATTTAAAAAAAAAATACAACAGCAAAGAGGAACAGAAACGGGTCCAGGTAAGTGTTTACTTAAATACTCACCCACCAGCAGCCCCCACACTCCGCTCCCGCTGAAACTCCAAGAGATGCTCCTGCAAGGTAAGTTATTTTAAACTTCAATACTCACCCACCAGCAGCCCCCGCACTCCGCTCCCGCTGAAACTCCAAGTGATTGCCCCTGCGAGGTAAGTTATTTTAAACCTAAATACTCACCTACCGGTAACCCCTGCACGCCGCTTCCCAGAAGTCCTCGGGTCGAACTTCCTGTTCCCGCCTTAAAAGATTTTTTGAAAAAAAAATACAACAGCAGCAAAGAGGAACAGAAACGGGACCAGGTAAGTGTTTACTTAAATACATAGTAGGGAGTCAGAGAGGAATCTCCCAGTATCCCTTCTCTCCACCGACATTTTTAAAAATTTGATTTTCTATTGTTTATCCCAGGAGGTTATATGACTGTTTGTAGCTGGAGGAATACTGAGGCCTGCACTTCCTGGCTGCAATGTTGCTGAATGGAACAGAGTTGATGGACCTGCACATTTCTTTGTATGCTTGCATGTCACATTCCCTGATGATGGAACATTATGGTGTGAAGTGTCGCAAGCAATTGCTTGTGGAGATAATAATGCCTTTGACTTAGATATATGTGGCCAGAGCTCACTGACATTGGAGACAGACTCTAAGATTCAAAGCACTGGGCAGCACGGTGGCACTGTGGGTTAGCCCTGATGCCTCACGGCGCTGAGGTCCCAGGTTCGATCCCAGCTCTGGGTCACTGTCTGTGTGGAGTTTGCACATTCTCCCCATGTTTGCATGGGTTTCATCCCCACAACCCAAAGATGTGCAGGTTAGGTGGATTGGCCACGCTAAATTGCCCCTTAATTGGGGAAAAAAAATGAATTGGGTACTCTAAATTTAAAAAAAAAAAAAGATTCAAAGCACTTACCATTGTTGGTTGCCATCTCTTCACAACAAAACACTCCGGGCTGGATTCTTCAATTTTGAGGCTATGTCTGGAGCATGTCTCTAGTCTTACGATCAAAATTGGACGGAGAATTGCTGAGTCCGTGGCCGCGCACGTGCATGGCGGCGAGCTGCAGCGGTCGCCTATACACCATGCTGCTTGCCGTGCGCGGATATGGCCTGCCAGATAATGCCCCCATGTAACGCTGCCTCTCCTCCCCCAAGCCCCCGCTGAAGCTCTCCTCAGCCAGCGGATTGGCTCCCCCGCCGACTGTTGAGGCGCTGGACACCGTCCGCAGCTGCCATGCGAGGTCCCCGAAAACTGTGAGTACATGTGTCCCACGCAGTCGGGAACTCGGTCCACCGGGGGCAGAGCATCTGGCGTGGACCTTGGGTAATGTCCTGAGGCCGTCTCAACGGCATATGGCATACTCAGCGATGACACCATTTTTGAAGGGGCGGGGCATCTGAAAAATGGCGCCGCCCTCGATTTTGGCGTCAAAACAGATTCTCTGGCTAATCGCTGAATGCGATTTCGGTGTCGGCAATCGGAGAATCCAGCCCTACCTATTTCTGCAAGATCACACACTACAATGTCCTTGGTCACTCAATCCTGATCGCAGAGATCTTTAGAAGAGCCGACAGGAGCCAAAGTATTTTTGGATGATACCCTTGTCTTGCTCAGTCATACTAGTTGATATTCCCTCTTTAGTGAGTAGAGTTGTGGTAATTCATTGGTCCAGCTTAACATCTATGACATAGATGATGGTATCAGTTCCTAAAATGTATCTTCCTATTCTGTAGCCCATCTAAGTTTGTAAATTGGCCAGAGTGGCTAGCTTTCCAACAAGTTCAGTTTGAAAATGTGCTACTAACTTACCAACTAACTTGTCTCTCTATATGGCAGTCAGGTCTGGAATACCGATAGTTTTATGTCCTTTCCAATATCCCCTCAGCCAGTGGAGGTCCAATATTTGTAAATGCATGAATAAATTTTGGGTTCTGCAGTACTTGTGGTATTATCATAATTGTAAGACCTGCACGGGTTAATGAAATGTCTAGGGTAGCCACTAGAGGGAGCTACAGTTACAAGTATATAAGGCATTAATGCTCAGCCTTGTGGGAGAGAATGTGCAGGAGTTAGCTAGAGAGAGTCAGAAGCACAAAAAGCATGAGTAAGAGCAGACCATAGTTTATATTAGTATAAAGATTAGTTGTAGATGAATGTAGTTTATATGTTAATAATCAACTGTGTATTCTTTAGGAGTATGTGTCAAATCCAAATTAGTAGTGTTAATAAATTTATAGTTTTGTTCAAGTTCAAGCAATTTTGTGGTCTTTGTGAACCATCCTGAATTTAACAACACAAACAACACCACAGTACTCTCTATGCCACATGCTTCAGATTTAACTGTGCAGGGAAACACCAAGGTTTCACTTTCTCTATTCAGATTCTAAATAGCTGACATGGTAAATTTTTAGAGCATGTTCTCAGCAAAGAACTTCCTGGATTAATTTTAAAGGTTCCAGAAATTCACAAAAATCTGGGATCTCCAAAGGTGATCCCTGAGTGGGATTTTCCACAGTTTACCGGCGATGGAGGCAGTTCGCCATTGGCCGTTGGCAGTATCTTCTGGTTCCACCAAGGTCGGCGTTTTGTATGCCTCATCTGTCCAGCTGCCCCAAAACCTGCCACAAGGGGTCACCTTTGGCGGGACTGGAAGATTCCGCCGACGGAAAAGGCCAGAAAATCCAGCTTTTTTTTTCATATCATTTTCTCTTCAGAGATGACAAATTGTTTTCTTAAGCATTAAACATTGGGTGAAATTTTACAACCGGTCTTGGATGGGGCTGTTAATTCAGTGACCCATTCAAAACTAGACTGACTTTGCTGGGACTGTAAAATCTCACCGGCATGAAACTCCACTCATTAAGTTCACATGTCAGCTGGAGGTTTGTGATTGCAATCTTACCCCTGATCCAGAAAGTTGTGGATTTAATCTGCACTTCAGAGACAAGTAAATAATCCAGGTTAATATATCTGAGAGAGCTGTCAAAGGCGCCATTGCCCTTTCAGGTCATCAAATGAAAAATCACACAGTAGAGGTTGATAAGATGATCAGGGGAATAGATAGAGTAGAACATAGAACATAGAACATAGAAAATACAGCACAGAACAGGCCCTTCGGCCCACGATGTTGTGCCGAACCTTTGTCCTAGATTAATCATAGATTATCATGACAGTCAGAAACGTTTTCCCCGGGTGGAACACACCATTACAAGGGGACATAAATTTAGGGTGAACGGTAGAAGATATAGGGGGGATATCAGAGGTAGGTTCTTTACCCAGAGAGCAGTGGGGCATGGAATGCACTGCCTGTGGAAGTAGTTGAGTCGGAAACATTAGGGACCTTCAAGCGGCTATTGGATAGATACATGGATTACGGTAGAATGATGGGGTGCAGATGAATTTGTTCTTAATCTAGGACAAAAGTTCGGCACAAAATCATGGGCCGAAGGGCCTGTTCTGTGCTGTATTTTCTATGTTCTATGTTCTGTTATTCAAAGAGAAGAAGGGGAGATTTTCAAGTGTCCTGGTAAATATTCATTGTTCAACCAATACCCAAAAGAAAATGACCTGGGGTGGGATTTTCTGAGCCATCCTGCTCGTGGGATCTTCCGGTCCCGCCGATGGTGACTCCCTGCACGGGAGGTTGCCTGGCGGCAGGACAGGTGAGCCATACAATTGCTGCAGACTTTGGCGGAACTGGCAGATCCTGCCAGCGACCAACGGCAAGCTGCCTCCCCCGCCGGAAAATGTGCCATGGTGGGGAGCGAGCAGACAATCCCAGTCCTGGTCTCTTATCTCATTGTTGTCTGTAAGCTCTTGGTATGCACAATTCGGCAAACTAGTGTAGTGATCTCTGTATATGTTAATACATGATTAGTTAATGTGCAGTCAGTACAGTCAGATGATCACTACATGGCGACACTAACAGGAACTGTATAAGGAGTTTCCCGCTCTTTCTTAGTGTTAGTGTGTGTATTGCAGATAGAGGATAGACGTGACCAGCTCAGAGTGTAGTCTATTATATTAATTGTTCATTTAATCTAGTCTTAGTTGATTCTATTACTAGTCAAAGTATTAAAGTAAAAGAACTCACAAGTATATTATTTTGTTACTCAATAAATAATTTGTCATCAACTGGAAGACTTCGACTGTTTATCATCAAGTTAAATACAACTCGGCAAGACAAATTAATAATATATATATAAAATCTCTGCAATATAACACCTAGTTTCCTGTTTCTCCAACAGCAACTCTTCAAAATACTTAATTGGTGGCCACCTCAGAGGATGGAGGTGCAGGAAGAGCCAGAGGAAGAGAAAAAAGAAGAGGAATGGTAAAGGAGGAGGCATGTCGACCTTGTGGAACTGGATGCAGAGTGAGAAAGCAGATTGTGAGATGTGCTTTGCTTCCACTGAAACAGTGTCCAAAGACAAACAGGAGCCCTCCATTACTCACCGTTCCAGCAATTTCAGACATCCCATTATAGCGTTCCCTCAGTCAACATCCAGCAATAAAAAACACCAACAAAAACATCTTTATCCAATAGCATTTTCGATTACACAAAAAATAATGAACTATTCACCCTGGTGCAATCTCTTTATGCCTGTTTTGCTGGTGCAATGATGCAGAACAAAATATCATTGTGATGCCTCAGGGGATGCAGTCCTGTGGACCCTCTGCCCATTTTCAAAGTCTCCAGGGTGTTACGGGCAACCTTCTCTTGGAGAAGACAAGGCAGAATGCCAGTGATTATGCAGTACTGTGCGCCCAGGTGATGTGCCTGCAATAGCTGAACTGCTGGAGGCCTGTGTAGGCAGTGAGAGGTCAGCATGTGAGGCTCGCACCTTCACAAATTGCATGTGGTTGAAGTAAAGATCTGGATGATAGGATTGAGTGCCAGGGAATGCTGCTGGGTGAGAGACATGGGGCGCGATTCTCTGCCCCCGCGACGAAGTGCCCACGCCGTTGTGAACGCCTTCGGGTTCCACGACGGGGCGAAAAGGCCTCGATCGCGATCGAATCAGGGCCCGAAAATGGGCAAGGAGTGGGGCCACGAGGAACTGGGGGGGCGTGGCGCGAAAGCAGCGTCGTAAGCGCACAACGCCCGAATGCCGCGGCGCTGCGCCATAAATGCTGCGATCCGCGCACGGAAGGACCCAGGAGGAGGAGAAGAAGGAGAGATGGCTGAGCCCCGACGAGCCGCACCAAGGTTCCGGGACACAGACCTGGACACAGTCCTCGATGATGTTGAAAACCGAAGGGCCACCCTCTGCCCAAGACGTGGGCATCGCCAGCCATCCAGCACGGTGAGGCGTGGTTGGCGTGAAGTTGGCACCGCTGTGAGTGATGTGGGGCACACCCCCCCCCCCGGTCCGGGGAGCATAGTCGGAAGAAGCTGCACAACCTCACTCGGTCTGCCAGGGTAGGCGCCATGAGGGTGCCCCCGGGTCACAACCACCCCCCCCGACCCCCGGGCACGAGGGGGGGAAGTGGGGTGGGGGGGTGGGTGGGGGAGGGGGGGTTCAAGGTGCACAACGTTGTACTCGACCTACATGAGCACCGGAAACCCCCCCCCCCCCCCCGGAGAGATGCCATGGCGTGGCTCCAAATGTCTCCTCACCCAGCATTAATATAGCCTATATCTGCACGCCCTGATGATACCCGCCTAGTTGTGATGCTTTATCCAATCCCCCCCCCCCAGGACAAGACAGCTCACAACCAACGTGAGCGTATGAGAACCAGAGGGTGTTCTCCTGTGCCGCACTCCCTAAATGTTCACGAGCAGAGGGCCCTGGACCTCGCTGGGGGATCCGCCACCCGGGAGGTCACGACATGCCAGGTCGGAGGAGCAGAAGCAAGTGAGACAACCCTGCATGTCCTCACCACCCACCCCACCCCCCAACCCGTCATCGTCCCCCTCACACTCTGGCCACTGCACCCTCGATCTCCTCCCCTCTCACACTGTCCACTGCACCCTCGATCCCCTCCCCCCTCACACTCATGCTACTGCACCCTCGATCCCCTCCCCCCTCACGCACTGGCCACTGCACCCTTGATCCCCTCCCCCCTCACACTCATGCCACTGCACCCTCGATCCCTTCCCCCCCTCACACACTGCCCCCACCACCACCATACACCCGGCCCAGCGTGTCTAACGAACCCCGTATCGTTGTGTTCCCCAGGGCCAGCTGCCGAACGTCCAGGGTCATCTCGGCCAAGGCACAACCATCTCCAACCTCAAGCGCACCCAGGGACGCACGCCAGAGGGTGGCAGTCGGTCGGACAGGAGGGCCATCCTCTTAGTCTGGGACGCTGGACGGGGACGCACATACGATGGACAGAGACAATACTGAGGGGCACAGGACGGACAGTGACGATGACGCACAGAGAACGGCCACACAGTCCACGGATTCGCCTGGAGGGCGACATGACATGGGCTGCATGCACCTTGCGCCGGGCCATGAGGGGGACCAGTACACACCAGACTTCCTAACGGATGCTGACCTTGAGCTAGGGCAGTGCTGTCTCCCACACCATCCACCATTGCAGAGACACTCACCTCGATTGGGCAGATAAGTGATGAGGCTCCCGGGTCGCGGTCTGGTGCTCACCATACAGCTGAGCCGATACAGCAGGTGGAGTTTGGAGCAGCCATGGTGCTGGACGGTCGGAGGGCAGCCCAGGCCCAGCAAACAGCTGCCGCCCAGACGGTTCCCAGGTTCTTGGGTGTACTTGACCCACCCGGACAACCGGTGCATGTGGACACCGAGGACTGAATAACGACTGTACACGCAGTTGGAGGAGTCCATTCACGCCCAGGAACAGGGAGTGGTGCCGCTCATCGCAGCCACCCAGGCCGACACCGCACGGGTGGCGTCCGCGGTGGAGGCAATGGGTGAAACGGTTTCGGCCATTGGTGCAAAGCGTTGGGCTTCACGTGCACGCATTATCTATGGCCGAGGAGAGGGTTGCCCTCTCACAGGCAGCCATCTCTCAGAGCCAACAGGGCATTGCCGCCGCTCTCCGGGCCCTGGCCGAGTCTCAACATGCCATGGCCCAATCCCAGCAGGCGATGGCACAGTCCCAGCAGTCAGTCGTGGAGAGCATAGACCGCCTGGCGCACGTGATGGATGGCGTACCACACTCACAGGTTAAGATAGCACAGTCCCTGGCAGGAATGTCGCACTCCCTGGGCTCTGTCTCTGCGAACATTCGGACCGTGGTCGATACCGCTGCAGACCTCCAGGACTGGCAGCGCCAGGTGTCGGTGGTGCGACAGGGCATGTCTCCGATCGCACCTCCGTCCCACAGTGAGGCCCGAGGGCCACTGGGCTCCCCGAGGGAGGAGGAGGTTCTGGGGCCCGTCCCGGTATGTCCAGCAAGGGACGTACCAGGACACTGGGCTCCCCCTGTTCCATCCCTGGCGCATCTGGTGGGCAGCGGGCAGGATAGGGTGGCACCACGCCATCCAGCACGCCCGCCGAGCAGCCTGGCCCATCGAAGGCGGGCCACCACAGGAAACGCGTGCCGACGGGGAGCCATGTCGAAGGGCGTGATTCTCAGCAGTCCGCCTCCACTCCTGCTGTACCATCTGGGAACAGACCTAGACGTAGTGGTAGGGCCCATAAGGCAAAGAAGTTAGGCACATAATAAATTGGCATGGGTGCAGGGCACAGTTTAGTTGTAGGGGGTAGGGCACCTGTATGTGAATGTCACAAATAAACTCACTGTTGCACTTAACTTGTAAGACTCTGTGTTATGTCCGTTGCCAGGGGGCTCGTGAGGGTGACCGAGTGGCGCTGGGGTTAACGAGCGGTTCAACGTCGGTGCCGGATGTGCTGTCCCTTTCCCCCCCCGCCTCCCAAAATCGGACACCGTAGTCCTCGGCACTCCGACGCCAGCTACCCCACACGGGCACGTGATGAAATGCCCGTTACAAAGGCTGTGACCACCGGAGTGCATGGTTCAGCTATAGCCATGAGTCAGACCTCGGCTGGCGAATCTGAGCTCACAGCTCATCGCAGAGCGGGCTGTCATCATTCAACATGGCACTGATCACAACCCGCTTACACAATCATCAATGTTGTGCAATCCCGTAGTGCCGCAGTGGCAAGGTGATGTGGAATTGGTGCCGTGAACGTGGTGCGGGGGGGGGGGGGGGGGGGGGGGTTGCTGTGTGGTGCCCGTGTGCAGGACTGGCGGAGCAAGTGGCAGTGTTCAGCGAATCCCTCCCCCACAGTGCGTGAACCGTGCGGCCACCAACGCGTCGCGTGCCCGCTGTCCTCGACGGTGCCGTTGTGTAGCCTCCTGGACGTAACGAGCAGCCGGGCAGTGTCTCTGTCCTGCGCCCCTCCCCCCACCCTAATGCACGCCATCCTCCTCCTCCTCCTCTTTGTTTGCGTTAGCTCCGGTGCCGTCGGGTCCTCCCTCCGACTCCTCCACCAGTGCATCTCCCCTCTGCATGGCTATGTTGTGCAGCGCACAGCAGACCACAACTATGTGACCGACCCTGTCGGGCCGGTACTGCAGGGCCCCTCCGGAGCGGTCCAGGCATCTGAATCTCATCTTCAGCAGGCCGAAGCACCGCTCCACCACACCCCTGGTTGCTGCATGGGCCTCGTTGTATAGGCTCTCCGCGTCATCAGCCATGACCTCAATGGATAGCCCCGGTCGCCCAGCAACCAGTCCCTCAGCCGAGGGGGGGCATCCATCGAACATTGCGTGGATGAACGACTGTGCCAGAATGTAGGCGTCATGCAAACTCCCGGGGTACCTTGCACACACGTGTATGATCTTCATGTGGGGGTCGCACACCACCTGAATGTTCATGGAGTATGCGCCCTTCCTGTTCATGAACACTTCCCTATTGTCTGCAGGTGGGCGCATGGGGACGTGCACACCATCGATGACACCCTGGACCATCGGTATCCCGGCCACCTTGGCGAATCCACGTGCCCGTGCTTCCTGCTGTGCTCGGTCCTCGGGGAATTTAATGTACCTGTGACCGATGCCTGTGAGATCCCGGATAGGTCTCCACTCGGCGTCTGGAAGGAACCGGTAGCGTAAAAGTTTAGGGCCACCGTCACCTTGACGGAGACTGGTATAGCATGTCCTTCAAGTGGTGCGAGGTGCGCCACGAGGTGGCATATATGTGCAACCATCTCCCTGCTGAACCGTAGTCTCCTCCTGCATGTGATGTCCGGTAGGGCCTCGAACGACATTCTGTCACGGTACACCCTAGGCCTTGCTAGATGCCTGTGGCGCCCTGGCACCACCATCAGTGGCTCCTCCTCATCCTCCTCCTACCCACCAAGCACTTCAATATCAGTGCCCGCCTCCTGTGCATTCCCTGCCGTCAGGGGGTCAATGTTCCCCTCGGCATCCCCCTGGACATTCCGGGCCTGAGCGCCTGCAGGCTGCGCGCCGACAACGGGCCACTCCGCGGCCATCCCCTCTGCTGCAGCAGCAACCGCTGCATCTGCGCCACTGTGGGTCGTCGCAGTCTATGCTGCCGAATGGCCACCTGCAGAGCTGCGGCTCCAACCACGGCAGTGAACATCGCTGTCTGGTTGGCATACATGGTGACCTGCAGGAGGGTGGTGGGGGGCAGAGAAACGACATGTTACACGGAGGTTATTCCACGCCTCGCCAGCCGCGTTGCATGGGATACCTGTGTGCCCCGGTAGCCTGGTCGCGCTGCAGATACGCAGCCAGCCGAACACCTGGTCACTGTTTGCGTCCAACGGTCAGTTCACACTGTCCTCCTCACCAGTATGCCAGTCGCTGTGCCCAGCAGCCACACGACAACCTACGGCCGTGTCCTCGTCACCGTCCTGCCATATCAGGGCGGCTGACATGTGGCATCCGCGAATGGATGACACTCTCCCTCACCCCCCTCCCACCTCCACTCCCTCCCACACCCCCCTCCCACCTCCACTCCCTCCATCACCCCCTCTCCCACCTCCACACTCTCCCTCCCCCCTCCCACCTCCACACTCTCCCTCACCCCCCTCCCATCTCCACTCCCTCCCTCGCCCCCTCCCACCTCCACACTCTCCCCCTCCCACCCCCCCGTTGGCCGCAGCGTTCTCGGGGAAGCCGACCCGGTCTCCAGGAGCTCCGGAACAGTCCGCTCACTTCCTCACTGCTCAAGACTGGCTGACGACTTTATTTACCAGGTGTGAACGGCGACGGTGTGAACTGGGGTCACGCCGTCGGGACTTTGGCCCATCCGGGCTGGAGAATAGCGGGGGTAGCGGAGAATCGCCATTTTGGGTGTCTTGGGCGATTCTCTGGCCGCGTCACACAGAACTCGACGGGGCCGATTTCGCCGCTTGGGTGAATCGCGGGAGGGCGTCGGACCGGCGTCACGTGGAAAAATGGCGTGATCGACGATTCTCCCAACCGGCGCGGCATCGGAGAATATCGCCCATGGAGTGTGGTGGAATTGAGCAGCATGAGAGATTGGTGATGCGGTGGTTCTGAGATGTGAGGGTACTTTCAATTACCTTGACAGCCTATGTAAGGGAACTAAACTTTCTCCGGCATTGCTGCCATGTCCAAAGGACCAGACTGTGCCTTTGCTGTCATTGCCACATGCTCCCACTCCTTCTGCAGAGTGTTCCTTGAGGGTACCCTGCCTCCTCTGCTTCTTTGTCATGTTTGTAAAATGATATAAAAGGCATCAATCGCTCAAAAGGGATTATGTAAACACATTTTGGGTTCATTATTGAGAACAGACACATGAAGACATTTATATTGAGGCAGAGAACCTGAAGACATCAGAGTTGCAGAGCTGTGCATGTGTGCTTTGTTGAAAAGCAAGAGTGAAACTAAATTTGGATTGCATGACAATCCCTTAAAGGCGTATTACAACATCCTCCTTCCTTTATAAAGATTTTCTCCCCCGTCCTTAGAAGGAAAGCTATTTATAATATATGTTCATGTTTAGTTACCATCACGCAACTGAGTCTCTAAAGTGTAGAGGTAATCTGCTAGCAACCAGATTTTATCATGGTAGCATTGTATAGTGGTTTTTTTAATAGCTCACAGTGATCCTCACAGTGATCTGTAGGATTGGCATTCTTGGATGTTTTTCCTGGTTGCATTTGGGATTTTGTCCTCGATGTAATTGGACTGCATGGTGGTTGAGGAGCTGGAATGGATCTGATTTGTCATTGATTAGGCCTTACCATTTCACCTTTGTGTGTATTGACTACATAAGACGTTGGTTTTGAGCAATCCTTGTCACCTCAGCTGGTTGCCATATACTTTCTGTGGATGCAAACTTATTGTCCCAACTGTAAACTTGGCAACCAGCACCCTCATTTTTATCATACATGCTGGTCATCTTCCCTTGTCGTTTTAAAGGTTCTCTCTAGGTGGTGGGAGGGTAGAATTCATACGAGTCGGTAAACTGGTCTGCCACAAATGACCTCTGACTGTGATGGAATAGTTGCACTTAAAGGTGTCACACTCAGTTGTAACATTGCCATGTGTAGACCTTGTTTGGTTTGTCTACATTTGAGAAATAGGGATCTTAGCATATGAATAATTTGTTCAGCTGCGCATTTAGGTCTCGGGTAATGAGGAGAACATAAGAACATAATAACTAGGAGTAGGCGTAGGCCATCTGGCCCCTCGAGCCTGCTCCACCATTCAATGAGATCATGGCTGATCTTTTGTGGATTCAGCTCCACTTTCCGAGCCGAACACCACAACCCTTAATCCCTTTATTCTTCAAAAAACTATCTATCTTTATCTTAAAAACATTTAATGAAGGAGCCTCAACTGCTTCACTGGGCAAGGAATTCCATAGATTCACAACCCTGTGGGTGAGGAAGTTCCTCCTAAACTCAGTCCTAAATCTACTTCCCCTTATTTTGAGGCTATGCCCCCTAGTTCTGCTTTCACCCGCCAGTGGAAACAGCCTGCCTGCATCTATCCTATCTATTCCCTTCATAATTTTATATGTTTCTATAAGAGCCCCCCTCATCCTTCTAAATTCCAACGAGTACAGTCCCAGTCTACTCAACCTCTCCTCGTAATCCAACCCCTTCAGCTCTGGGATTAACCTAGTGAATCTCCTCTGCACACCCTCCAGTGCCAGTACGTCCTTTCTCAGGTAAGGAGACCAAAACTAACGCCTTATACAATTGCAGCATAATCTCCCTAGTCTTAAACTCCATCCCTCTAGCAATAAAGGACAAAACTCCATTTGCCTTCTTAATCACCTGTTGCAGACGTAGTGTGTTTGATATTCGGCTTCTCATACATAGCCTGAAATGGTTAACCAATAAATTCCAGACTGTTATCTCTAATAATCTCTTTGCACACACCACTTAAACTGAAAATAGCCCTTTGGGTATGCATGATAGTTCATAGAATTTTACAGTGCAGAAGGAGGCCATTCGGCCCATCGAGTCTGCACCGGCTCTTGGAAAGAGCACCCTACCCAAGGTCAACACCTCCACCCTATCCCTATAACCCAGTAACCCCACCCAACACTAAGGGCAATTTTGGACACTAAGGGCAATTTATCATGGCCAATCCACCGAACCTGCACATCTTTGGACTGTGGGAGGAAACCGGAGCACCTGGAGGAAACCCACGCACACACGGGGAGGATGTGCAGACTCCGCACAGTGACCCAAGCTGGAATCGAACCTGGGACCCTGGAGCTGTGAAGCAATTGTGCTATCCACAATGCTACCGTGCTGCCCAGTTGTACTGACATATGGTGCAATTGTCAAACAAAGGGGCATTTGGTAAAGTAGTCGATGATAGAGTCAATGCCATGGACATGGAAAAGATCGGATGTGATTTTGGACCAAGGATGGGTAAGAACTTCATAGGGAATCAATGGTCCTTTGTGCTGACTTGGCATATGCTCTTGACATGCCTCGCACTTCATGACAATGGTTTTAATGTTGTTATTCAAAGCTGACCAACAGAATGGCTATCTTGTGAGTCTTCTTGTACAATCGAAGCCCTTGTGTGAGTAATAAATTGCTGAAGAATATCATGTCACAAAGATTCTGGTATGATGACCTGTTTGTCTTTAAAAATGATTCCCAGGCGATGCCTAGCTCATCCTAGTAAGTCCAAAACATGTCCGTGATCGTGCTGAATTGAATCAAGCCATTCTTCAATTCTAGTTTTCCACCATTTCTGTTGGATCTTTCAGCATTCCGTCTTGTAGCTGCTGTCATTTGCTTATGCAAAATGTATTAGATAAGTTGACGCACTTATATTCTCCTGGAAGTGTAACGTTGAGGTTCACTTGAAACTGCCAATTTTGTAAAACAATTCTGGATATTCCGATGTTAGGTCATGAACTAAGATGATAGAAATATTTCTGAGGTTGACCTGCCACATGAGATCTAACTGATTCCATGGATTGTTACCAATGCAAGATCATGGCCGGTTGGTAGATCAGTGATCATCAGGCCTTTCGTTTCCACGATGTAGAACATCTGCGGCACCAAGGAGGATTGATTGTAATTGCCCTCCAGGACTATGGATCCTGCACATTGAATTAATGAACTGCCGTATTCCAAAGTTTCACAGCAATAGGTTTTGCCTCGGCCTTCCATGTCCGTGGATACAAGTATTTTAGAATTCACAGGGAGAGTGAGAATCAAGAAACCATGGGGTGGATTTTCAGTTGCCTGATGCCGGCAGCGAGATTTGCGATTGAATGTCGGGCTAGAAATGGGATTGGTGGCGGCACGGTGGTGCAGTGGTTAGCACTGCTGCCTCATGGCGCTGAGGACCCAGGTTCGATCCTGGCCCCGGATCACTGCCGTGTGGAGTTTGCACATTCTCCCCGTGTCTGCGTGGGTCTCACCCCACAACCCAAAGATATGCAGGGTAGGTCGATTGGCCACGCTAAATTGCCCCTTAATTGGAAATGTATTTAAAAAAAGAAATGGGATTGGTGTCCAGCACCGATTCCATTATGATGCTCTGGGAGTTCTACACAAGTGGCGGCAGCAAGATACACGCCTGCGCCAGCGGCCTCATGCAAAACCGTAATTTGTGTAAATTTGAGTGCGATTGATGGGCTGGAACCCCAATGCTGCAGCTCTCCCAATTCTCTACTCCACCCCTCTCAGCTGGGAATCGCATGGGTTGGCTAATGTCTAGTCCATTATGTTCAATGGACACATGAGGATGATCCTTTGATCACTGTGAAGATTGACATGCTGCTTAAAATACCTTCAATGGTACAATCTTATCAGCCTAATTCTACTACTTCTATTCCTATTATAGCACACGTAAGTCTAAAATCATTGCAGAATACAGCAGCCAAAATGCAAGTGTTATATCAATGACATTAGGACGCAGCACAATTTATTCAAGAATGATCCTATTATGCATAATTACTAGAAAAGAGAGCAACAATAGCTTGCCACTTATGCATTGCAGAAGGGAGGTCAGGCATTGTAGAGATGAGTCGCTATTATATTTTCTTTGCTTCTTCTATTAAAGTTAATGGAATGTAGGTCATTTTTCAACATCGTAGTATGGGACTCAAACCAAACTCTACAGCATGTTTTTCCTAGTTATTTGGTGTGAAGCCTGTACTTGGGAGATTTTGACAGCAAATACACGTAAAGTCACATTAAAAAAAAAGCATAGCTAAATTTAGGTGTTCAAGTCTCACGCTGAGGATTGATGAAGGCAGATCTGAGGAAGTCCCCAGAGGACGTTGGCTGTACTGCTTGTATAATTGAGGTTCACGGTGCTACTTCTATGCCATTAGCCTGCTAATAGATTGACTGCAGGCCAAAGATTTAAGTGTCTGCTACATCTTGCGTCCAATATAATATGTAAGTTAGTTTCCTTTCAATTTTGCAGTATTAGGATCAGTGAGACATACACACACCACAAATCCATTTACGTCTGCATGTAATGCGTTATATTTTTAAACATTTATCTCAATTAATTTATGCTAATAAACAGTTCTCTCCCATTACAGGTGACTTATCATAAAGCATTGCCTCCTTCAGCCTGGATTTAGTCCCGGCTTCTGATAAATCCAAGACTCCAGTGATACTGTGTAATCAATCAGGATGAGGTAAGATCGGCAGTACCTGTTTAATGAGGGGAATTCAATTTAGCTTTATATTCAGAAAAAATACAGACTTTCAGATCGCTTAGTGTTTTTTTATGATGGGTTTGGGCGGTTTCTGTCACAGTATAAACATTAATCACAGGCAGCTGCAAATAGGACTTAAAGTCCAGGCTGATTTGAACTAGTTAAATTCTGGGGAAGACAGAACAATCAGTCCAATTTGGAACTTATCTCATCCCTGCGTTCTGTTTTTCCCTTATTTTCATTTTGCAGTTCTACATCTCGAAGTTTCGCCTTGAGATCCATCCAGGAGAGAAATGACAAATCTCCCTCCACCAAATGGATGACTTTGAGTTGCTGGCAGCCTTTCTGTCAGTGAATCAAGCATTTGAGCACTTGGCTGCTTGAACTGCTGTAGACATTTTCTGAAATGTAAAATATAGAGTAATTTTAACTTTAGGCCACAGCTTATCAATTCATGTGCATGGTGTTCATATAAGCAGCAGCCAAATGAACTGCCAACGTTTTTCTATTATACAGACATTAATCTGTTGATTGCTTGTCTACGCTTTCCTCATTAACTGGTGTTCAGCTTCCAGCCTGTTGTCTGGATTGGCACATCTTTCCCAATATTGTTGTCAGAATGCTAACTTGACTTTTCCTGAACAAAGTCATATTTTTTGCATTGTAACGGTCTACACATGTTGCGTAATGCAAAAAACCTAGATGGATAAATCAAGTAACTGGCTAATCAACTGATTACTTGAGAGCTGTGGTGCATCTTGAGTCTGCATAATGATTTCAACACTTCACATGTATGAAATTCTGGGGTCCTTTACTTCACATCACTGGATTACAGCTAAATCTGAGTTTGATTTATTAACAATTGGTTTCATTGAGGCTTAGGCCACAGATGCTTTAAAAGGTCACTGTCCATGTGGAGTTTGCACATTCTCCACGTGTCTGCGTGGGTTTCACCCCTACAACACAAAGGTGTGCAGGTTAGGTGGATTGGCCATGCTAAATTGTCCCTTATTTGGGAAAGAAAAATAATTGGGTACTCTAAATTTATATTTTAAAGAACAGATGCTTTAAAAGACATTTCCTCAAACTTGCACACAAACAGTGTATTAGTTTGTGAGTGTGTACATTTTATTCTTGGAATGAGTACTTTAAAATAACCCAGCAGCAAAGCCTTGTTGCTTAAACAAGAAAGGTTAGTTTATTTCACAAAGCTCTGGAATTTACTTAAGAAACAATTGACGCCAACAGATGCATGAAGGTTACTTACAGATGAAGGTAAAAAAAACTTATATTCAAATCATGTTCAGCCTCTATTGTTCAGTACAGGCCTGCTAATATGAAGTTGAGATTTGCATTATTTGAATTGAAGTTATGAGGTTGTAGGATTGTCTCCACAGCTGTGATGCCTCCCACTATTGAATGCCCAGAGGCTACTTTCCCAGGACAACCTAGTAGCTAGTATCAGTTTTACAGGGAGAAGAGAAGATTCCTTGCTTCTGGTTCTGCAGGCATAGCACCTTTAACTACCTAGTTATTTTTTTTGGAAGGCCCTCTTTGTCTCTCCCTGTATCAAGCAATTTGTCTTCAAGGTGTTTTTCTCATGAAGTCTCAGGATAGTTCTCTTTCCCCAGGCAGCTTCCTGCCTTTGCAATATATTCAGCAGGCAAGACAAGATGGCCGCTGTCTCCGAATCATGGGCGAAATTCTCCCCCAACGGCGGGATGTCCGCCGACTGGCGCCAAAGCCGGCGCCAATCAGACGGGCATCGCGCCAGCCCAAAGGTGCGGAAGGCTCCGCATCTTTGGCGGCCTAGCCCCAACATTGAGGGGCTAGGCCGACGCCGGAGGGATTTCTGCCCCGCCAGCTGGCGGAAATGGAGTTTGTTTCCCCGCCAGCTGGCGCGGAAATGCGGCGCATGCGCGGGAGCGTCAGCGGCCGCTGTCAGTTTCCCAGCGCATGCGCGGGAGCGTCAGTGGCCGCTGTCAGTTTCCCGCGCATGCGCAGTGGGGACAGTCTCTTCCGCCTCCGCCATAGTGGAGGCCGTAGCGGAGGCGGAAGGGAAAGAGTGCCCCCACGGCACAGGCCCGCCCGCGGATCGGTGGGCCCCGATCGCGGGCCAGGCCACCGTGGGGGCACCCCCGGGGTCAGATCGCCCCGCGCCCCCCCCCCAGGACCCCGGAGTCCACCCACGCTGCCTGGTCCCGCCGGTAAATACCAGGTTTGATTTACGTCAGCGGGACAGGCAATTCCTGGGCGGGACTTCGGCCCATCCAGGCCGGA
Source organism: Scyliorhinus torazame (assembly GCF_047496885.1). Taxonomy (NCBI): domain Eukaryota; kingdom Metazoa; phylum Chordata; class Chondrichthyes; order Carcharhiniformes; family Scyliorhinidae; genus Scyliorhinus; species Scyliorhinus torazame. The sequence continues at coordinate 76,472,054 of NC_092721.1, read as the reverse complement.
GAATCCAACGGGGGGTCCCGCCAACCGGCGCGGCCGGATTCCCGCCCCCACCCAATCTCCGGGAGCAGAGACTTCGGCGGGTCGGGATTCACGGCGGCCAACGGCCATTCTCCGACCCGGCGGGGGGTCGGAGAATGACGCCCCATGTTCCCAAATAAAGAAACTGGTTAGCCCAAGTCTGGGCTTATCTTAGCCATTGTCTTATTAGATGAGATCATTACATTTTATGTACTAGCCATTAACTTGAATGGTCCAATTGTTGCATATTTGATATGATGTGAAGAGACCTTCACACCTCTAGATCCCTCATCAGCTGTTCATGTAGGAAAACCGTCAAGGAAATGGATGTTATTTACACTGGTCAAGCACTCATTGAATTTCAAAAGTCTATTCATGTCTGGATATGCCTGCTTGTAATCCATTGGGAGTCTTCCCAAAGCCTGACAGCATTGTCGTTGTAATGTCAGCTGACTCTTGGCAGTTATTTTAAGGCCCACCACATATATTTTTAAAAGAGAGTACAGTGTTTTTTTACAGAACCGGTAACCTTGCAACTACACACCAGGACACTTATATATCCAGCAGATAGATTGATGAGGTCGTTAAATCTTATGAGAGGCCTCTCCCTAATGAGATCTGGATCTTATCCTCATTGAGTGGTTCTTGATTTGAATATTTAAGTGAGCAGTCAAGCTCACTTAAGTATGACTGCGCTGGATTATCCCAAGGCTCTGGATCAAACACCCGTGCCTGGCAGACCTCGCCATGGCACCGTTTAGCTCTGGTCCACACAAACATGGACCAGGTGTAAACAGCAGCTCGGGGTGTGTCCCAGGCCAGTAGAGGCCCATTGGTGGTTGACCGCTGGGCAGGGTGGTACCCTTGCACTCCCGCTGCCTCCTGGGCACCTTGGCATTGCCATCCTGGCACTTTGGCACTGCCACCAGGACACCCTGGCAGGACACCTCAATACCAGGCAACATTCTGGTAAATCTCCTCTGCACCCTTTCCAATGCTTCCACATCCTTCCCATAATGTGGCGACCAGAATTGCACGCAATACTCCAAATGCGGCCGCACCAGAGTTTTGTACAGCTGCAACATGACCTCATGGCTCCGAAACTCAATCCCTCTACCAATAAAAGCTAACACACCCTACGCCTTCTTAACAACCCTCTCAACCTGGGTGACAACTTTCAGGGATCTATGTACATGGACACCGAGATCTCTCTGCTCATCCACACTGCCAAGAATCTTACCATTAGCCCAGTACTCTGTCTTCCTGTTATTCCTTCCAAAATGAATCACCTCACACATTTCTGCATTAAACTCCATTTGCCACCTCTCAGCCCAGCGCTGCAGCTTATCTATGTCCCTCTGTAACTTGTAACATCCTTCCGCACTGCCCACAACTCCACCTACTTTTAGTGTCATCTGCAAATGTACTCATCCATCCTTCTACGCCCTCCTCCAGGTCATTTATAAAAATGACAAACAGCAGTGGCCCCAAAACAGATCCTTGTGGTACACCACTAGTAACTGGATTCCAGTCTGAACATTCCCCATCAACCACCACCCTTTGTCTTCTTCCAGCTAACCAATTTCTGATCCAAACACCTGATCACCCTGAATCCCATGCCTCCGTAGTTTCTGCAGTAGCCTACTGTGGGGAACCTTATCAAACACTTTACTGAAATCCATATACACCACATCAACTGCTTTACCCTCATCCACCTGTTTGGTCACCTTCTCAAAGAACTCAATAAGGTTTGTGAGGCACGACCTACCTTCATAAAACCGTGTTGACTATCTCTAATCAAATTATTCCTTTCTAGATGATTATACATCCTATCTCTTATAAACCTTTCCAAGATTTTCCCCACAACAGAAGTAAGGCTCACTGGTCTATAGTTACCGGGGTTGTCTCTACTCCCCTTCTTGAACAAGGGGACAACATTTGCTATCCTCCAGTCTTCTGGCACTATTCCTGAAGACAAAGATAACTTAAAGATCAAAGCCAAAGGCTCAGCAATCTCCTCCCTAGCTTCCCAGAGAATCCTAGGATAAATCCCATCCAGCCCAGGGGACTTATCTATTTTCACACTTTCCAGAATTGCTAACACATCCTCCTTATGAACCTCAAGCCCTTCTAGTCTAGTAGCCTGAATCTCAGTATTCTCCTCGACAACATTGTCTTTTTTCTGTGTGAATACTAACAAAAAATATTCATTTAGCACCTCTCCTATCTCCTCGGACTCCACGCACAACTTCCCACTACTGTCCTTGACTGGCCCTACTCTTACCCTAGTCATTCTTTTATTCCTGACATATCTATTGAAAGCTTTAGGATTATCCTTGATCCTACCTGCCAAAGGCTTCTCATGTCCCCTCCTGGCTCTTCTTAGCTCTCTCTTTAGGCCCTTCCTAGCTAACTTGTAACTCTCGAGTGCCCTAACTGAACCTTCATGTTATCCTGACAGTGTCACCCTGGCAGTGCCCATGCCATCGTGGCAGTGCCACCCAGGCCTCCTGCACTTACAGGATGACATAGACAGTGCCAGGGTGGCACGGTCAGAGTGCCCTGATGGCAGCATCAAGGTACCAGGCTGACAGTGCCCGGGTGTCAGGTCGGCACTGTCAGGGTTCGGGCCCATGGATGCCCTACCCGAATGAGAGGGGGAGGGGGGAGAGGGGAGCTTGTGGACCCCCTTACAGGTTAATTGGAGTGTTGGGGGGTCCGGAGGCTGCGGTGCGTGTCCCATTTGATAGCAGGGTCGTTGTGGGTGCTGCTGGTGCTGAGAAACAACTCGCTAAACGTACCCAAAATGGGACTCTGTTTATTTCCGGTTAAATCACACCCTACATTTTGCAACATGAGATAAACTGTACGAGTAGAAGGAAACATGCGCAGATACATGAATGTGGTAAGAAGAACCGGCACTCAGCAAAAGGGTTAAACTAATCTCCAGCAAAGAAACACTCGATGCACCGATTATTTCTCTTACTTTGTTTTACAACATTTAGCATAACTCTTCTAAACATTTATCCAATCATAGCTAGTGATATGTTTAATGCAGGATTATTGCCAAGGGCTCAGTGTTTTACAATCTTTTGATATTTATGCTGGAAAGGGGTTGGCAACTTGCTAAAATGTCAATTCTATGTTGATGCTTTGACATTCATTAAAGTTGATGACAAATACAACTGTAATGTGGATTCCAGAACACCAGTTTTAGATGGTGCTATGCAAAAATGCATTCTTTGGAATTATACCAGTAACCTAAATCCAGAATAGAGCTCTTTACAACCAATATATATTCCCTTTAATGTCTGAAACACCTTGAAGACAAAATGCTTGCAACAGAGAGAGAATATGAGGGCCTTCCAGAAAAAAACAGTTACTGGTCTGCTATAAAATAACTAGGGAGCTAAAGGTGCCATGCCTGCAGAACCAAAAGCAAGGAACCTTCTCTCCTCCCTGTAAAACTGATTCCATCTACTAAGCTTGCCTGTGAAAGTAACTTCTGGCCATTCAACAGTGGGAGATATCACAGATGCAGAGACAATCCTGCAACCTCAAAATCTTCACTTCAGACAATGCAAAATCTCAACTTTATATTTCCAGGCTGTTGCTGACTGCTGGGCAGACACAGCCACAAGGCAGGCAGAATGAAGCACATCATGCAGATTGGCTTTCCAAAAGGCCGATTCAGTGATTTCACCAGAGAGCTAAGTTTGACCTCGCAAATTCAGTGAGGTCAGCTCATTATTGTAATTTGAATGTGCTGCCTGAACATTCTCCGTGAGCTCAGGGCATTCAATGAATGGAGGGGGTGGGGAATCACGAGAGCTGCTCCATTTTAGTTTCAAACACGGTTAGGGAAGCGCCACAGGGGCACATAAGCTTTTGTATCCAGTGAGACTGAGGCAGGTGGTTTGTAAACTCGGTCACAAGGTTTTCTCATAGGTCAGATCAAATCATTCCTGTCTGTCTGAGTTTCTGCTGATTGCAATGACATTAGGTGATAATAGCTTGGATATTCTGCTTGAAGAGGTGCAAACTAGACATATTAAGGCACCCTTCTCTGTGCTACAATGTTTGTCACCTTACGTGCACCGACCTACTGTTCTGAGCAATCTGTTTCTGTCTGGTAATTTCTGATGATTCCAAACATGGCAGGATGTGGTTGATGGAGTGAATCTTTTGTCAGATCAGATGAGCACTAAGTTGTCAGAGGTGAAGATGTGCCAAGGTAAGACTGCCCACAGTTCAACATCTCAAATTAACCCTATAGACATCTGGGCATGTTACAATGCCCATGCCCTGAAATTGACACCACATAAATGTAACAGCATTGGAATCTCTGGCACCATCGCCCTAATATTTACCTCTACACGATGCCAAATCCAGAGAATTCCAGGTCAATCTTTGTGGCTGGCATTTATAAGACCATAAGACACATAGGAGCAGAATTCGGCCATTCAGCCCATCGAGTCTGCTCTACCATTTAATCGTGGCGGATATTTTTCTCATCCCCATTTTCCTGCCTTCTCCCCATAACCACTGATCCCCTTATTAATCAAGAACCTATCTATCTCTGTCTTAAAGGCACTCAGTGATTTAGCCTCCACAGCCTTCTGCGGCAAAGGGTTCCACAGATTCACCACCCTCTGGCTGAAGAACTTCCTCCTCATCTCTGCTTTAAAGGATCATCCCTTTAAAGATGTTTCCCACATTAGTTGCAATTATCAGATGTATGGGGGTTAAACTGCCACTTGAAACATTTTTCTGCTGTTTTGGTCACTCAATTGCATGAGATGCGTGCTAGGTTGCGAATAGACTGACCCCCATTTTCCTGACTGATGGGATGATTGCAAGTTATGGTCCGGGGTGAGAAATCAATTTGAACAGTGAGAACTGGAGAAATTTTAACTACCAGGCCTCGTTTCCATATAGAAATCCTGACCCCTGCCTAAAGCGGGCAGAAAATCACTGCCTGTTCATCAGGCGGGAACAAAATTTTAGGCAGCAGTTGACCGCCACCAAGGAGCTACTAGAATGCTCCCTGACAGTCAGATAGGTAGCCATCCGCGCTCTCAAGACCAACCGTCATCAAAATCAACATTGTCATCAAACCAACAGACAAAGGAGGGGCCACCGTCATACTGAACAGAACGGACTACTGCAAAGAAGTATACCGACAACTCAACAACCAGGAACACTACAGACAGTTACCCACAGATCGGACCAAGGAACATCCGCCAACTTAACAGACTGATCAAGACCTTGGATCCAGACCTTCAGAGCACCCTACATGCTCTCACCACACGTACTCCCCACATTGGAGATCTCTACTGCCTCCCGAAAATACACAAGGCCAACACACCAGGCCATCCTATCGTTTTAGGCAATGGGACCCTGTGTGAGAACCTCTCTGGCTACATTGAGGGCATCTTGAAACCCATCGTACAAGGTACGCCCAGCTTCTGTCGCGACACGACAGACTTCCTACAGAAACTCGGCACCCATGGACCAGTTGAACCAGGAACATTCCTTGTCACAATGGACGTCTCGGCACTCTACACCAGCATCCCCCATGACGACGACATTGCTGCAACAGCCTCAGTACTCAACACCGACAACTGCCAATCTCCAGACCCAATTCTGCAACTCATCCGTTTCATTCTGGACCACAACGTCTTCACCTTCGACAACAGGTTCTTCATCCAGACGCATGGAACAGCCACGGGTTCCAAATTCGCACCTCAATATGCCAACATCTTCATGCACAAGTTTGAACAAGAGCTCCTCACTGCACAGGACCTTACCGACGTTATACACCAGATACATCAATGACATTTTTTTCCTTTGGACCCACCGCGAAGAATCACTGAAACGACTACACGATGACATCAATAAGTTCCATCCCACCATCAGACTCACCATGGACTACTCTCCAAAATCAGTTGCATTCTTGGACACACTCATCTCCATCAAGGACGGTCACCTCAGCACTTCGCTTTACCGCAAGCCCACGGATAACCTCACGATGCTCCACTTCTCCAGCTTCCACCCTAAACACATTAAAGAAGCCATCCCCTATGGACAAGCCCTCCGTATACACAGAATATGCTCGGACGAGGAGGAGCGTAACAGACATCGACAGACGCTGAAAGATGCCCTCGTACGAACGGGATATGGCGCTCGACTCATCGATCGACAGTTCCAACGCGCCACAGCAAAAAACCGCACCGACCTCCTCAGAAGACAAACACGGGACACGACCAACAGAGTACCCTTCGTCGTCTAGTACTTTCCCGGAGCGGAGAAACTACGACATCTTCTTCGCAGCCTTCAACACATCATCGATGAAGATGAACATCTTGCCAAGGTCATCCCCCCCCCCCCCCCACCCCCACTGCTTGCCTTCAAACAACTGCAAAACCTCAAACAAACCATTGTTTGCAGCAAACTACCCAGCCTTCAGAACAGCGACCACGACACCACACAACCCTGCCATGGCAATCTCTGCAAGACGTGCCAGATCATCAACATGGATACCACCATTACACGTGAGAACACCACCCACCAGGTACGTGGTACATACTCGTGCGACTCAGCCAACGTTGTCTACCTCATACGCTGCAGGAAAGGGTGTCCCGAAGCTTGGTACATTAGCAAGACCATGCAGACGCTGCGACAACGAATGAACGGACATCGTGCGACAATCACCAGGCAGAAATGTTCCCTTCCAGTCGGGGAACACTTCAGCAGTCAAGGGCATTCAGCCTCCGATCTCCAGGTAAGCGTTCTCCAAGGCGGCCTTCAGGACCCGCGACAACGCATAATCGCCGAGCAGAAACTTATAGCCAAGTTCCGCACACATGAGTGCGGCCTCAACCGGGACCTGGGATTCATGTCGCATTACATTCATCCCCCACCATCTGGCCTGCGAAATCCTACCAACTGTCCTGGCTTGACACAATTCACACCTCTTTAACCTGGGGTTACCCCCATCTCTGGATCTGTAAACACTTAATTAACTGCAAATGCTCACATTCTAAGCATTGTCTTGTATCTTTAACTTTGTCTAATGTTTCTGGAACCTAGCTCTTCATTCACCTGAGGAAGGAGTAGTGCTCTGAAAGCTCGTGCTTGAAACAAACCTTTTGGACTTTAACCTGGTGTTGTAAGACTTCTTACTGTGCTCACCGCAGTCCAACACCGGCATCTCCACATCACAGTCAGATAGGTGGTGTGGGAGAGGGACATGAAGACAGTCAAGTGAGGGATCACAGAATTGTTACGGTATAGAAGGTTTCATCATAGAGGGGCGATCACAAGTGAGCATCTTTGACATCCAGTTGCCTGACAATTATTAGTGAGTCCTTTTAGTAGCTCACTTGTTCTGACCTTGACCTCCACCCACCTGAAAAGACTCCTCCCCCCTCCCACTTTGAGGGATCTCTCTGACTAACAGCATGGTCAGCGTCAAATTTAAAAATGATGTACATCATCTTCCAGATTTGGTCAACCACCTTCTACTCTCACCTTGTCACCCATAAATTTCCTGCCACCACCTTTGACCCAGCCAATATCACCATTCATCTCCCCCATAACCTTGAACTCTACCACGATCCGTCTTCCCTACCCTCAGAGCCAACACCCATTACTGTCCTCATGCCCAACCCGACCCTGCCCCCTTCTGTTAACCGAGCCATCTTCAACACCCTCGAGGAGACCTTCACCTTCCACTCTACCACATCCCACTCCCCTCTCTAACTGTGGCTGTCCCCTCATATCACCGGTACCCTGAGTTCATCCCCTGGACCTCACTCTCAACACCATCAGCCCCGCCACTAAGACAATCTTTCACCTCACCCTCTTTGACTCTGGACACTCTTCCCACCCCCACTTCCCCATTTAGCCTGCCTCCCATATCCAGCCTTGGTGTAGTTTTAGCTCCCTGCATTCGATATAAGTGAAGTTTTTTGAGGTCTCCAAGAAGGTGAAAGTAGCATCTACTGATCTCAAAATTGTGGAAGAGGTGAAGCTCATCAGGTACGTGCCACTTATATACAGCCGTAAAACTAGATTTTTGCTGACAGGGGACTTAATTTGGAAGACAAATTAATTACAGCGAGGTGGCCTTTTAATGAGCATGCATGAGATGTTAATGCATGCAAAAGGGCTTCCTGACATTGTTCGGAGGTAAGCTTGACCAGCCTGTAACCGACCATAAAAGTCAGTAAAACGGACAAGTCAGTTTGAATTCTCTTCCCCAGAGAGCAGAGTCAGGAATATTTATGGGCAGCACAGTAGCACAGTGGTTAGCACTGATGCTTCACAGTGCTGGGGGCCCAGGTTCAATTCCTGCTTGGGTCACTGTCTGCGCAGAGTCTGCAAGCTCTCCCTGTGTCTGCGTGGGTTTCCTCCGGGTGCTCCGGTTTCCTCCCACAAGTCCCAAGTGAATTGGACATTCTGAATTCTCCCTCAGTGTACCCGAACAGGCGCTGGAGTGTGGCGACTAGGGACTTCAGAGTAACTTCATTGCAATGTTAATGTAAGCCCATTTGTGAAATTAATAAAGATTATTATTATAAAGATTATTATTTTTAAGGCAGAGAAAGATATCTTCTGACTCCCTTTTTAGTCAAGAAACTATCGGGGAAGGCAGGAATGTGGAATTGAGGCCATAATAAGATCAGCTCTGATCTTATTGAATGGTGGCATAGACTTGAGGGGCCAAACAGTCTACTCCTACTCTGATTTGTATGTTCGGAGGCAGTGGTAATGTCACAGGGCTAATAATCCAGAGATCCAGGGTAATGCTCTGGGAACTCAGATGTCAATATCACAATGGCAGATAATTTGAATTCAATAATCACCTGGAACTAAAAATCTAATGATGACCATGAAAGCATTGTTGATTGTCATGAAAATCCATCAGGTTCACTAATGTCCTTTAGGGAAGTAAATCTGCTGTCTTTACCTAGTCTGGATGTTCAGCACCATTCGCGACTCCTCAGATACCGAAGCAGTCCATGTCCAAATGCAGCAAGACCTGGACCAGATCCAGGCTTGGGCTGACAAGTGGCAAGTAACATTTGAAGTGCTCAAGTGGCAGGCAATTACCATCTCCAACAGACAGCATCTAACCACCCCCCTTGACATTTAGTGGCAATACCATCTCTGAATTCCCCACTTACTCATACTGGGAGTTACCATTGACCAGGAACTGAACTGGACTTGTCATATAAACTACAAGAACAGGTCAGAAATGTGGATTCCTGTGGTGAGTAACTCACCTTCTGACTCTCTAAAGACTATCCACCTTCCACAAGGAGTATAATGGAATTCTGTCCACTTGCCTGGATGGGTGCAGCTCCAACAACACTTAAGATACTTGGCACCATCCTGGACAAAGTAGCCCACTCAATTGGCATTTGGTCCACAAACATTCACTCACTACACCACCGACACATAGCGGCAGCCATGTGTACCATCTACACGATGTATTGCAGGAAGTGCAACAAAGCTGCTTCGACAGTGGTTTCTAAACCACAACCACTGCAATCTAGAAGGGCAAGGCAGCAGATAACTGGGAATGTCAAGACCTGAAAGTTTCCCTCCAAGTCAATCACCATCCTGACTTGGAAGTATATCGCTGTTCCTTCACTGTCGCGAGGGCAATATCCTGGAACTCCCTTCCGAACAGCACGGTGGGTGTACCTACACTAAATGGACGGCAGCTGTTCGGGAAGGTGCAATCAGGGATGGGCAATAAATGTTGACTTAGCCAGCGACGCCCATATTCCAGAAAAATTCCAACATTTTATCCCGTTGTCAAGAAATAGATTTTTTGCCTCATGACGGAACAAGTGTTCAACAACTTTAGACTGTGAAGCTTAGAACATAGAACATAGAACAATACAGCGCAGCACAGGCCCTTCGGCCCACGATGTTGCACCGAAACAAAAGCCATCTAACCTACACTATGCCATTATCATCCATATGTTTATCCAATAAACTTTTAAATGCCCTCAATGTTGTCGAGTTCACTACTGTAGCAGGTAGGGCATTCCACGGCCTCACTACTCTTTGCGTAAAGAACCTACCTCTGACCTCTGTCCTATATCTATTACCCCTCAGTTTAAAGTTATGTCCCCTCGTGCCAGCCATTTCCATCCGCGGGAGAAGGCTCTCACTGTCCACCCTATCCAACCCCCTGATCATTTTGTATGCAAAACAGCTTCTCCACCATCTTGAGCCATTTTAAAGTCCAAAGATTGTTTTGTCCCAATGCAACACTTCCCACAAACTATAATTCCCCACAGGGCCTTCTGTTACCTGTTCTTTAGGTTTGCTTTCACTGAATACTAACCTTTGTTCTCCTATTTCCTTACCATTATGCAACTATCAGCATTTTCTATAGTTCTTAACACTGCCATTAATAGATTCTTTGTCTTGTGCTCTAAACATCTGTATAATCTCTCCTAGCTCACAGCTATCACTGACATTCTGTTTTCCTCCACCTACTGCACCCCCTCTTAAACAGTATAAAATCCACCACGGGCTGGATTCTCCGCAACCCTGCGCCGAACACGATTTTGCCGCGGGGGCGGAGAATCGATGACACCCACCGAATCGGGCCTGGTGCCGCTCCGGCTTGTCTTAGTCCTCGAAATACGCAGAGCGGCTGGGGGGCCATTGCCAGAGATCCTCCCAGCTATACTCTGATCCCGACTGGCCGAGTTCCCGACGGCGTGGAACTAATGTGGTATAGCCGGTCGGGACTCTCGCGCGACGTCTACAGACTCAGTCCGTGACCGCCCTGGTGGTGGGGGGGCAGAGCAATCAACCACCGGGGGTCACTTATGGGCGACAGTGGCAGCGATCGGGCTGGTCCGATGCAGTGGCGCGTGGCCGATCGGGGGGGGGGGCTTGTTTGTTGGTCTTGGTCCGCGGTCTGAGTCTGCCATGGCGCTCCGTACGGCCGCTGGAGGCCGTCGCCGTGCGCATGCGTAGACTCGGAAGTGCAGAGGTCCGTATCTGCAGCCAAAGCTGCGTGAAGCTCCCCTGGTCCCCGCTAGTCCCCTGCAGGTAAGTTAATAGCCGTTTACTTTTTGCAGGAAACTGGGGAGTGAAACGGCGACGTTTTTACGCCGGCGTGGGGAATACCCCCATATTTGGAGAATCCAGCCCCACACTTCTCCCTCTCCTTAGCTCTGATAAAGAGCCACATGGACTCGAAACGTGGGGGGGTGGGTGGAATAGCAGAGAATCGCACTGGAGTCCCAAAATAGCTATTATGCCTGTGCGATTTTCCATTGCAATTGTCCCAACCTCCCACCAATGATGTAATGTGAATATCAACTTTCAAAGTTGGGATCCCTATCATTAATGTAAATGCCATTATCAGACAGTTACATCTGGTAGACCCCTGTGTTAAATTCTCCATTCACATTGAATCACAGTAGATCACCCATAGCGTGCACCTGATGCGAAGAGCATGTCGGAGAGGCATGGGTGAGCACAGATCCCCGGGGGGGAGAGGGTCATGCCCGGTCAATACTCTGGCACTGCCCCCTGGCACTGCCCTCTGCTTTTCCCACCTGAGATGACACTTCATCAAAAGATGGCAAAATTCCGCCCATTAACACTGTTTCTCTCTTCACAGATGTTGTCAGACCTACTGAGTTTATCCAGAATTTTCTGTTTTTATTATTATGGACAAATGGCGGTCATTTTAACCCCATATGGCTGGTGTCAAATCAACAGGATTAGCTTCCATGTTACATCCCATCGAATGTCACTGGAAGTAAAAAATGGAGTGCAAAACAGGCGTTCGATCTGATTCCCTCAGTTGGGGTGGCGTTAGTAGTGGAACCTGCGGGTGTCAGGTCCCGGAGGGAAATCGTGTCCTGTCGGCCGGTGGGGTGTTCTATGTATGCGTACTGGGGGTTGGTGTGTAGGAGCCGGACCCTCTCGACCAGGGGGTCGGACTTATGGCTCCTGACGTGCTTGCGGAGTAGGACGGGCCCTGGTGTCTTCAGCCAGAACGGCAGTGAGACCCCGGAGGTTGATTTCCTGGGGAAAACAAACAGGCGGTCATGAGGCGTCTCATTTGTGGTCGTGCAAAGGAGGGACCTAATGGAGTGGAGTGCGTCGGGGAGGACCTCCTGCCAGTGGGAAACTGGGAGATTCCTAGAGCATAGGGCCAGGAGGACGGCCTTCCAGACCGTCGCGTTCTCCCTCTCCACCTGCCCATTTCCCGGGGGTTATAACTGGTAGTCCTGCTCGAGGCGATGCCCTTACCGAGCAGGTACTGACGCAGTTTGTCACTCATGAACGACGAGCCCCGGTCACTGTGGATGTACGTGGGGAAACCGAACAGGGTGAAGACACTATGTAGGGCTTTAATGACGGTGGCCGCGGTCATGTCGGGGCAGGGGATTACAAAGGGGAAGCGGGAGGACTCGTCAACGACGTTGAGGAAATACGTGTTGCCGTTGGTAGAGGGGATGGGCCCTTTGAAGTCAATACTAAGGCGCTCAAAGGGCCAGGATGTCTTTACCAGGTGGGCCTTATCCGGTCGATAGAAGTGCGGCTTGCACTCCGCGCAGATTTGGCAGTCCCTGGTCATGGCCCTGACCTCCTTGGTGGAGTAGGGCAGGTTGCGGGCCTTGATATAGTGGAGAAGCCGGGTGACCCCCAGGTGGCAGAGGTCATCGTGGATAGCCCGGAGTCGGTCATCTTGCACGCTGGCGCACGTGCCGCGGGACAGGGCATCTGGGGGCTCGTTGAGCTTCCCAGGACAATATACTATATCGTAATTACAGGTGGAGAGTTTGATCCTCCACCTCAAGATCTTGTCATTCTCGATCTTGCCCCGCTGTGTGTTGTCGAACATAAAGGCAACCGATCGTTGGTCGGTGACGAGGGTAAACCTCCTACCAGTGAGGTAGTGCCTCCAGTGCCGCACAGCTTCCATGATGGCTTGGGCTTCTTTTTCGACCGAGGAGTGTCGAATTTCGGAGGCGTTGAGGGTATGACAAAAAAAAGCTACTGGCCTGCCTGCCTGGTTAAGGGTGGCGGTGAGGGCGACCTCTGACGCGTCGCTCTCCTTCTTGAAGGGGGTGGACTTGTCCACCGCGCGCATCGCGGCTTTGGCAATATCTGCCTTGATGTGGCTGAAGGCCTGCCGGGCCTCAGCCGCCAGTGGGAAGGTGGTGGCCTTGATCAGTGGGCAGGTTTTGTCCGCATAGTTGGGAAACCATTGGGCATAATAGCAAAAGAACCCGAGGCACCTTTTCAGGGCCTTGGGGAAGGGGGAGTTGCAGGAGGGGGCGCTTACGGTTGGGGCCGGGTCCTAGCACTCTGTTTTCCAAGACATAGCCGAGGATGGCTAGTTTGGTTGTGCGGAAAACGCATTTCTCTTTGTTATAAGTGAGGTTGAGGGTTTGGGCGGTTTGGAGAAATCTCTGGAGGATGGCATCGTGGTCCTGCTGGTCATGGCTGCAGATGGTGACGTTGTCCAAGTACGGAAATGTGGCCCACAGCCTGTACTGGTCCACCATTCGGTCCATCGTTCTTTGGAAGACTGAGACCCCGTTTGTGACGCCGAAGGGGACCCGGAGGAAGTGGAAGAGGCGGCCGTCTGCCTCAAAGACCGTGTAGTGGCGGTCCTCCGGGCGGATTGGGAGCTGGTGGTATGCAGACTTCAGGTCCACCGTGGAGAACACCCTGTAGTGTGTGATCTGGTTAATCATGTCTGCGATCCGGGGAAGGGGGCACACATCCAGGTGCGTATACCGGTTTATGGTCTCGCTGTAGCCTACAACCATCCGGTTCTTTTCCCCGGTCCTGACAACCACCAGATGAGCTCTCCAGGGGCTATTGCTGGCCTCGATGATCCCTTCCCGCAAGAGTCGCTGGACCTCGGACCGGATAAAAGCCCTGCTTCTGGTGGCGACTGGCTTATAGTCAGCAGTTAGATTTCCGAAGAGCGGGGGAGGGTCGACCTTCAGGGTCGCGAGGCTACATATGGTGAGTGGGGGTAGGGGCCTGCCGAACTTCAGGGTTAGGCTCCTGAGGTTGCACTGGAAGTCCAGTCGCAACAGGAGAGGAGCGCAGAGGTCGGGGAGTACATATAATTTAAATTCGGCATACTCGGCGCCCTGTATTGCAAGGGTTGCAGTAGTGCACCCCCGGATCTGCACCGAATGCGACCCAGAAGCGAGGGAGATGGTTTGACGCGCAGGAAAGATTGGGAGCGAGCAGCGCCTTACCATGTCTGGGTGAATGAAGCTCTCCGTGCTCCCGGAGTCGAACAGGCAAGGCGTTTCGTGTCCATTGACCCGGACTGTCATCATGGAGCTCCGGAGATGTTTGGGTCGCGACAGGTCGAGGGCGACCATGCCGAGTTGCGGGTAGCCGGCATGGTCCGAGGTGCTGGGTGGGTCCAAGGTGGCTGCCCCCATCGGTCACATGTGTCGGGCGGCGCTGCAAATGGCGGCCAAGATGGCGGCCCCCGTCGGTCGCACGTATCGGGCGGCAAGGAAGATGGCGTCCAAGATGGCGACCCCCATGAGTCGCACGTGGCGGCCACGTGGGCGACGATGGCCAAGATGGCAGCCCCCGTGAGTAGCACATGTTGTGCGGGGGTGAAGATGGCTGCTCCCACGGACAACACGAGGCCGATGACGCGTCTGGGGGGGGGCGGAGCCGGCAGGCAAGCTGCCACACTGCGTGGTCTGCGGGCCTGTGAGTCTGAGAGTCGGGCCTGTGATTTTGAGGATTTGGACCTCGCCAGGGAAACTTTAGCGAAATGTCCCTTTTTACCGCAGTCGCTGGAGTTCGCGTTCCGGGCAGCGCTGCCTGGGGTGCTGATGCTGGCCGCAGAAATAGCAGGGTAGCCCTCCGTGTTGGGCGGGCAGCCGCGCAGCACAGGCCTGGGGTACTCTCTGGTCGGGGGTCCATGAGGGGGTCGCGTGATCAGACGGGAACGCGTTGAGGCTTTGGAACGCTACTTCTAGGGAGGAGGCTAGCTTTACCGTCTTTTCCAGGTCGAGGGCACCTTTCTCGAGTAGGCGCTGTCTCAAGTAGTTGGACCTGACTCCAGCCACGTAGGCGTCCCGGATGGCGAGGTCCATATGTTGAGAGGCCGTAACGGCCTGGTAGTTGCAACTTCGCGCAAGGACTTTGAAATTGCGTTGGTACTCCTCCAGCGATTCCCCGGGGTGTTGGCGGCGAGTAGTGAGGAGATGCCGCGCGTACACCTCGTTCACTGGCCTTACGTATAGGCACTTTAGCATCGCGAGGGCATCTGCATAAGTGGAGGCTTCCTCGAGTTGTACAGAGATTCGATGGCTCACCCGGGCATGGAGGAGGCTCAGCTTCTGATCATTGGAGACGGAAGTCGAGGAGGAGGCGGCGAGGTAGGCCTCGAAACAGCGGAGCCAGTGCGTAAAAATCCCTTTGACCTCCGCGGCCTGTGGGTCGAGTTCCAGTCGGTCAGGTTTGAGGGCCGATTCCATTGTAGTGTTGCAGTTGATTAAATTGATGCGACTATCAATTCACGTGAAACAGAGAATAGATGTAAACTATGGCTTTAATCGACGAGAACAGTGCCTGCCTGCGATTGCTCTGCCAGTGAGAGCCGCCTACAGGGCTGTTGCTCTTTATACCTCCCCTCAAGAGGCGGAGCCCACAAGGGCACCAACATGCTACATTCCATGCAATATCGTACAATGGTCCATAGGTGAGCCCACATGGGCAACAGCGTGATACAGTGACATTTACATGGTGAATGGTTAATACAATACGTTCACCACAGGGAGAGAGTGCGAACTTCACGCAGACAGTAACCCAAGATCAGCGCTACCTACTGTGCCACCGTGCCACCCAGATATTGCAGCATCTCTGGAGAGAGAAACAGAATTAACATTTTGAGTCCAATATGACTCTCGGAACTGAAGAGAGGCAGAAGAAGATGTGTTTTGTGGCTGTTGAGGATTAGATTAAATCAATATTTTAATATTTATCATTTGCTGTGTTATGGCAAGTTTGGCAGTTACTTTTCAGTGTACTTTACTGTTTTTCAGATCTGTGGTGCTTCGAAAACTGATCTCCATTTATTTCATGTGCTATAGCTGTTCAACAATCCTAGTTATTGAGCCACTTGGCATCTCAGAAGAAGAGACTAGCTTAATTTTGAAGTTGAAGAAAACAATATGCACAGTGTTCTCCCTTTAATTTATCGCTCAACCAACTGCATTAAAACAGATTAACGAGCTATTATCTCTCTGTGCAGCCTTGCTGGATGCAAAATGGCTGCCAAGGTTCCTATATTACAACATTAACTACTTTAAAGATGTGTCTCATTGGTTGTGAAGCACTTAGAGATGTTCTGAGCTCATTAAATGCAAGTTATTTCTTTTCTTTAACAAGGACAAACAATACTGCACATGCACAAGTTAATTATATAAGAGTTGGTTATCCAGAGGACAAACAGCCAATGTCATGTTTTACTTACCAGGAGATGCAGCTACTGCCATCAAATTGCTATCGATTTACTATCAGCTGTAAATATACTTGCAAATTATATGACTGTTATATATTCACTGGTTAATATTCTGTTCAGTAATTTTGCTTATTAGTTGAAGTCTAAATCAAGGCCTAATGATCTCTGTAACTTAGTCAAGCCAGTAGAAAATTCCTGTGGGCCTTTACGTGGATCCAGTCAATAAAACAATTGAAAGCAAGGTTTTATGCCCTTTATCAGAAAGGTATCCAGATAGCCAGGCCAGTAAAACTCTCCCTCGGAGGAACTAAGACTCACCTATAAGAGTAATCTAAATCTCACAAGATTATGCATCCAGAGTGAAAGGCTAACAGTTGCATAAAAATATAAACTTATGATAACGAGGCTATGGATGATCAATAGCTGACCAAAGTTTAAAACGAAAGAATGAGAGACTTCCATTTATATTGTGCTTTTCATGACCACTGGATGTCTCAAACTTTACAGCAAACAAAGTACTTTATGAAGTACGGTCACTGTTACTGTCATAAAAAGCTTCCACGGGGACTGCATTTCGAAAAGGGGTCTTGAGGGCAACTCTAAAAACAGGAATATGTTCTGTGCAAATATCGTTGTTGCCTGCCTGCTTGCCTACATGGAGTTGGGAGCTGTATGTGCTGTTTAATGGGAAGTTGAAAAAATACACTTTAGATGTTCTCATTAGGTTTGAAGTTTAATAGTTTAAATATTGTTTTTCTTTTGTTTTACTTAAGTTTTGTTTGTAAAAATAACCAAGCCCGATTTCTTATGCAATCACTCCTGGAGCGAATCGATCTTTCCGCACAGTCTTAAAATGTAAAAAATGTAGCGGTTCTGGTCTAGTATCTTAGCCACTGTTGGGATTTGACCAGGCTTCTGTAACACAAGGTTATACTGGAAAAGTGAACAGTTCTAGTAATTGAGAGCAGAACCCAACGTCATTAAAGGACAAGTAGTCAGAGGGTCAAGTATGGAGGGGGTGGGGGGGAGTGAGGGGTTCAGTGTGGTAGATTTGAGGGTCAGTTCTATAATTGCCTAGGCGTTAGACTAGGATTTTACTGTCTAACATCTCATGGAAAACTATTCAGGTGAGTTCCACGGAACTGTCTGAAGTCTCTGACCCGAACTCAGAGTTGGGTACTTTTGTGGATGGTCCTGGAGAGAAGGGGAATTGTCCTTGTCCCTCAGCTAGGTTTTGGAAATCTGCATTCCTCCAATTCTGGCCTCTTGTACATCCTACTCCCTTCATCCCCTATTGGCAGCTGTGCCTTCATCCACCTAGATTCTTGATGTGTTGGGTGTTCTGGATCACAAGCAGGTCACCAACATTGGAAGTGGTGCAACTCTATTTTATTATAAGGTTAACTATATTAACATACTTGAACTGTGGGTAAATGCAATACCAGCTTTAACAGTTGACCCTTGCCTAGTCCTAACCAGGTGATGCACTTAGCACATGGTGAATGTCTGTGTTGCAGGCTGTGAGCTCTGTGCTCCGAGCTGGCTGCTACTAGAATGAGTGGGAACTCTTCTGTCCCCTGTCTTTATAGTGCGTGTGCTCTCACTGGTGAGTGGCTGCGGTGTTGTGTGTGCTGATTGGTCCCACTGCATGTCCATCAGTGTGTGTGTGTGTGTGTGCACCATAATATACTGGTGTATATTATGACAATTCTCATCTCTGGAATTCTGCTTCTCCACATCTTTACTTGAAGATACTGCTTAAAACCCACCTCATTGACCAAGGTTTTGTTCACCTACCCTATTGCCTCTTCCCTTACCTTGTATTAATTTCTATCTGGCTTTCTTCCTGTGAAGTGCCCTGTAAAAGAAATGAATAATGGATCCTAACAATTTCACGAAAAACCCCACTGGCATAATAGAGTGACTGATAGATAGCAGGCACTGGCATAGACCACAGACTGGTGTGTTTGAGTTTGACTGGGTGCTGGTGCAATCGCTTAGCTGTTATGAAAAGCAGACACTTTCAATAAAGCAGAAAGGCGATGAAGAAGGTGCCTCATATGGCCCCATTACTCTATCTAATTCCCAGTAGTCGGCATGGTAGCACAGTAGGTAGCACTGTTGCTTCACAGAGCCAGGGTCTCAGGTTCAATTCCCGACTTGGGTTACTGTCTGTGCAGAATCTGCATGTTCTCCCTATGTCTGCGTGGGTTTCCTCCGGGTGCTCCGGTTTCCTCCCATAGGTCCCGAAAGACGTGCTTGTTAGGTGAATTGGACACTCTGAATTCTCCCTCTGTTACCTGAACAGGCACCAGAGTGTGGCAACTAGGGGCTTTACACAATAACTTCATTGCAGTGTTAATGTAAGGCTACTTGTGACAATAAAGATTATTATTATTAGTCAGGCTGGGCCTGCATTCCAGGACTGCCTCATTCAAGATGGTTTCCTATATAAATTGTAGACATAAATATTCTTCTATGTTCCAGATAAATCAGACATATTGGTTAACAGGTTGAGGAATCCATGTTGCCGTTTGATATTTGATTTTCTTTGTCTCGTTTTAAGCTGAGTAACTTTAAAGTATCCTAAGTGTCTTCACAAATCTTACTTCACTTCTTTACATGTATTATGTGGTCACAAGGGAAAGCAACTGAATAAAGTATGCATTCGCATCTCCTCATATCCTTTTGAACATGTCATAGTATGTCATTCTGATTGGCATTGATTTTTGAATTGTGGACAGGACCATCAATGTGTGCTCAGTTAATTCAGGTAAATTTGATGTGCAAGGTAACACAGAGTTACTCATGGAGCGATATATTATTTAATACCGTTGCTATTTGATGCTTGTTCGTTTTAGAAAAATACATAGGACATAGAAAAATACAGCACAGAACAGGCCCTTCGGCCCACGATGTTGTGCCGAACCTTTGTTCTAGATTAATCATAGATTATCATTGAATCTACAGTGCAGAAGGAGGCCACTCGGCCAACCGAGTCTGCACCGGCACCCGGAAAGAGCACCCCACCCAAAGTCAACACCTCCACCCAACACTAAGGGCAATTTTGGACACTAAGGGCAATTTATCATGGCCAATCCACCTAACCTGCACATCTTTGGACTGTGGGAGGAAACCGGTGCACCCGGAGGAAACCCACGCAGACATGGGGAGGATGTGCAGACTCCGCACAGACAGTGACCCAAGACGGAATCGAACCTGGGACCCTGGAGCTGTGAAGCAATTGTGCTATCCACAATGCTACCGTGCTGCCCTTAAGAACAAATAAATCTACACTATATCATTTTACCGTAATCCATGTACCTATCCAATAGCTGCTTGAAGGTCCTTAATGTTTCCGACTCAACTACTTCCACAGACAGTGCATTCCATGCTCCCACTACTCTCTGGGTAAAGAACCTACCTCTGACATCCCCCCTATATCTTCCACCATTCACCTTAAATTTATGTCCCCTTGTAATTGTTTGTTCCACCCGGGGAAAAAGTCTCTGACTGTCTACTCTATCTATTCCCCATGTCACCTTATAAACCTCTATCAAGTCGCCCTTCATCCTTCTCCGTTCTAATGAGAAAAGGCCTAGCACCCTCAACCTTTCCTCGTAAGACCTACTCTCCATTCCAGGCAACATCCTGGTAAATCTCCTTTGCACCTTTTCCAAAGCTTCCACATCCTTTCTCAAATGAGGCGAACAGAACTGTACACAGTACTCCAAATGTGGCCTTACCAAAGTTTTGTACAGCTGCATCATCACCTCACGGCTCTGAAATTTAATCCCTCTGTTAATGAACGCTAGCACACCACAGGCCTTCTTCACAGCTCTATCCACTTGAGTGGCAACTTTCAAAGATGTATGAACATAGACCCCAAGATCTCTCTGCTCCTCCACATTGTCAAGAACTCTACCGTTAACCCTGTATTCTGCATTCATATTTGTTCTTCCAAAATGGACAACCTCACACTTTTCAGGCTTAAACTCCATCTGCCACTTCTCAGCACAGCTCTGCATCCTATCTATGTCTCTTTGCAGCTGACAACAGCCCTCCTCACTATCCACAACTCCACCAATCTTCGCACCGTCTGCAAATTTACTGACCCACCCTTCAACTCCCTCATCCAAGTCATTAATGAAAATCACAAACAGCAGAGGACCCAGAACTGATCCCTGTGGTACGCCACTGGTAACTGGGATCCAGGCTGAATATTTGCCATCCACCACCACTCTCTGACTTCTATCAGTTAGCCAGTTTGTTATCCAACTGGCCAAATTTCCCACTATCCCATGCCTCCTTACTTTCTGCAGAAGCCTACCATGGGGAACCTTATCAAATGCCTTACTAAAATCCATGTACACTACATCCACTGCTTTACCTTCATCCACCTGCTTGGTCACCTCCTCAAAGAATTCAATAAGACTTGTAAGGCAAGACCTACCCCTCACAAATCCGTGCTGACTATCCCTAATCAAGCAGTGTCTTTCCAGATGCTCAGAAATCCTATCCTTCAGTACCTTTTCCATGACTTTGCCTACCACCGAAGTAAGACTAACTGGCCTGTAATTCCCAGGGTTATCCCTGGTCCCTTTTTTGAACAGGGGCACGACATTCGCCACTCTCCAATCCCCTGGTACCACCCCTGTTGACAGTGAGGACGAAAGGATCATTGCCAACGGCTCTGCAACTTCCCATAGAATCCTTGGATATATCCCGTCAGGCCCGGGGGACTTGTCTATCCTCATGTTTTTCAAAATTCCCAACACATCTTCCTTCCTAACAAGTATTTCCTCGAGCTTACCAGTCTGTTTCACACTGTCCTCTCCATCAATATGACCCCTCTCATTTGTAAATACAGAAGAAAAGTACTCATTCAAGACCTCTCCTATCTCTTCAGACTCAATACACAATCTCCCGCTACTGTCCTTGATCGGACCTACCCTCGCTCTAGTCATTCTCATATTTCTCACATATGTGGAAAAGGCCTTGGGGTTTTCCTTGATCCTACCCACCAAAGGTTGTTCATGCCCTCTCTTAGCTCTCCTAATCCCTTTCTTCAGTTCCCTCCTGGCTATCTTGTATCCCTCCAACGCCCTGTTTGAACCTTGTTTCCTCAGCCTTACATAAGTCTCTTTTTTTCTCTTAACAAGACATTCAACCTCTCTTGTCAACCATGGTTCCCTCACTCGACCATCTCTTCCCTGCCTGACAGGGACATACATATCAAGGACACGTAGTACCTGTTCCATGAACAAGTTCCACATTTCACTTGTGTCCTTCCCTGACAGCCTATGTTCCCAACTTATGCACTTCAATTCTTGTCTGACAACATTATATTTACCCTTCCCCCAACTGTAAACCTTGCCCTGTTGCACGCACCTATCCCTCGCCATTACTAAAGTGAAAGTCACAGAATTGCAGTCACGATCTCCAAAATGCTCCCCGACTAACAAATCTATCACTTGCCCTGGTTCATTACCAAGTACTAAATCCAATATTGCCCCTCCTCTGGTCGGACAATCTACATACTGTGTTAGAAAAGCTTCCTGGACACACTGCACAAACACCACCCATTTTGTTCACAGAATAGCCTTTTAGGGAGCTGGAAGACAAACCCTTTCTTATACTATTCTGCCAGCAGCCACGCAAATGAAAACACATCAGGCTGTTGGGCCAAATCGTAGGAATTAGGGTGCAGATGAATGCTGGTGCTCAAAGTTCACTTTACATAGGTTATGCCAAATATTTGAGGTTTCATTTATGACAGCCAGGACTTTTACTTCATAGAATTTACAGTGCTGAAGGAGGCCATTCGGCCCAGCGAGTCTGCACCGGCTCTTGGAAAGAGCACCCTTTCCAACCGCACACCTCCACCCTATTCCCATAACCCAGTTACCCCACCCAACACGAAGGGCAATTTTGGACACTAAGGGCACTTTAGCATGGCCAGTCCACCTAACCTGCACATCTTTGGACTGTGGGAGGAAACTGGAGCACCCGGAGAAAACACAGGCACACACGGGGAGAAGGTGCAGACTCCGCACAGACAGTGACCCAAGCCGGGAATCGAACCTGGGACCCTGGAGTTGTGAAGCAATTATGCTAATCACTATGCTACTGTGCTGCCCACTAGGGGGAACTCTGTTGAGATGAAAATATAATTGGCATCTCTCTCACTGTTCCCTCGTGTTCTTTGGTCCAGAAAACAACGCATTAGTCACCTACATTATACAACAATGCATTGCAGATTGCTGCTACCGATACTCCCAATGGTCACTTTCACACATCCTTCAGGAACCAGGCTGTTTCGACTACCCCACTGATCCTCTTGCGTGGAAAATCTTCCATTCTCTTGTTGAACCCTGGATACCTTTCGTGTTCTTCAGTTCTGAGACCATGAACCGGACCTACTGTATTCCGGGACAAAATAAAGACCGGGAACAGAAATATTTCACGTGAATGGCGGCACAGTGTCACAGTGGTTAGCACTGCTTCCTCACACTGTCAGGGATTAGGGTTTGATTCTGACCTTGGGTGACCTAGTGGAGTTTGCCCGCTCTTCCCAATTTCCTCCGGGTACTCCGGTTTTCAAAGATACGCAGCTTAGGTAGATTGGCCATGATAAATTGCCCCTTAGTGTTCAAAGGTTAGATGGAGTTACAGGGATAGGGTGGGGGAGTGGGCCTGAGCGGGGTGCCTTTCAAAGGGTTGGTGCAGACCCGATGGGCTGAATGGCTTCCTTCTGCATTGTAGTGTTTCTATGACCACAATGTTTCAGTGTGGGACTATTTTTGAGTGTAACTTTGGCAAATTCCTTGGGACATTCCCACCGTCACTGACAGACTCACAGCTGAAAAGCCCCTCGTTAAGAAGGCATTGATCACACATCAAGGAATAGCATATGAGAGTTGTACAAGTGGATGACTGGCCAATAAGATCTGCAGTGCATCCTTCCTTACCAGGTTCAGCTGAGTCACCATCAGAATCAGCATAAGGAGAGACATTCTCTGCTTATGATAACACATCTTTGAGAACACAGACAGCGTGCAACTGTGAAAATGCATCACGTCTATTAGAAAGCATGCCCCCGGGTACAAGATACTTGACGTATGTCAGAAAACCTCACAGCTTCCATAAAAAAAGCAGGGAAGATAATAGTCGCATCAGAAAATCAAGATTGATTGCATGAATAACAGGAGAATGCTCTTAACATTTTATTAGGACGGAAAGATCTTGAACTGATTTTCACACAGCAGTATTAATATTGGGTAATTTGAATAATCATTTGATCTGGTGCAGAACAGATGCCAATGTGATGGGTACAATGAAACGTAGGGCAGAATTTTATCATGAGGAAGGAGACAGACTCGAATACATGTGGGAAATTAAAGCCCCAAAAGGTCATAGCCTGTGGGGAGTCTGAGTTGTCCCTGCTCTTTTTTCTGAATTTAGAAGGAACATGTTCAGAAGCAAGCAGGAAATCCCTTTGAAGATGCTGGGTCCAATACCCATGAAACAACAATTTAATTTTAATTCTGACTTTAACAGCCAGGACACCACTGCTGCCTCGGCGTTGAGGACCCGGGTTCGATCCCGGCCCAGGGTCACTGTCAGTGTGGCGTTTGCAGGTTCACCCTGTGTCTGCGTGGGCCTCAGCCCCCACAACCCAAAGGTGTGAAGGGTAGGCCATGCGAAAGAGCCTATTAATTGGAAAAATTTAGAAAAAAAAAACATCCAGGGCATTAAAGTCCTGAACTGTGCGGAACACAAGGTGAAAGCACCGTGGGAAATCATTGATCAAAGAAACTTACATACGGGAAAGCTTTTAAATAGAGAAACAGAACAACTACATCCAGACCTATGGGAAGGATATTTGCCATGAGACTGATTTTCCTGATATAAAGAATAAATACAAACCTTTGGGAGTCATTTGATTTATCATAGATTCATAGAATCCCTATAGTGCAGAAGGAGGCCATTCAGCCCATCTGGTCTGAACTGACCCACAGAATGAGCA
This sequence comes from Scyliorhinus torazame, assembly GCF_047496885.1. Taxonomy (NCBI): domain Eukaryota; kingdom Metazoa; phylum Chordata; class Chondrichthyes; order Carcharhiniformes; family Scyliorhinidae; genus Scyliorhinus; species Scyliorhinus torazame. Next base: position 76,447,500 of record NC_092721.1, on the reverse strand, counting down.
CCCTACCTAGATCCAATCCCTCTCACAATCCCCATAATCCTACCTAGGGGCAATTTAGCAAAGCCAATTCACATCGTTAGATTCTGAGAAGAAGCCGGAGCACCTGGAGGAAAGCCCCGCAGACACAAGAAGAAAGTGCAAATGCCACACAGTCACTCGAGGTCAGAATCGAACCCGGATCTCTGGCGGTGTAAGGCAGCAGTGCTAACCACTGTACCACTGTGCTACACATTTACCATGCACCTTATCTTGCTGTAAGCATTTCTGATATCAGCCTTTGCTGTAGAATGGCAGCTGGAGATGCAGCTATTATATCATCCTCCACAGAGGGACTGGAGGACAGTGTGTACAAACAGAAGATTGGCTTTCTTGACATGCCTGAACAACGATGCCCCAGGGCTTGAATGCTCTCATTGCAACTCATTGCTGACACTTTCAGCGCCTTGGAACAGGACATCCTTCTAAGAGAGCCAGGCGGGCATACATTGCCAGTGGCCATTAAGGTCAGGACAGCCCAGAATTATTTTGCCTCCAGCTTCTCACAGGTATCAGCTGAAGATATCTACAGGATTTCATAATCTGCAGCCCAAAATCCATCTCCCAGTTCATACATGCTCACGTTTGCCAAGGTCGGCTTGAGACTGATGAGGTCAGTCACAGACAGAGTTCTGGCGTGCTTTTGCTGAGCTTGCTGGATTTCTTCAGTTCAGACGAAGTTAAGGCATCATCATAGTAATAATAATCACTTATTGTCACAAGTAAGCTTCAACGAAGTTACTGTGAAAAGCCCCTAGTCGCCACATTCCGGCGCCTGTTCGGGAAGGCTGATACGGGAATTGAACCCGCGCTGCTACCTTGTACTGCATTACAAGCCAGCTATTTAGCCCAGTGTGCTAAACCAAGCCCTGGTTGATCATCAGATCATCCTGGAATGTTCATCAACCAGAAGGGATTCCACTTGCTCAATGTGCGGTTCATTTATGACCACTGTAAGTTTATTATGCGTGAAAGTGCAAGCTTTTCTGGAAGCTGCAATGACTTCTGCATCCTGCACCAGTTTAGTCTGTCATAGGTGTTTTCACCTCCGCACAGAGTCAGCAAGTGGTTCCTTGGCGATGACTCCCCCTCTGAGGACCTGGCAAATGAAGCTATTAGGAAGCCTGTCAAGGATGCCAATGAGAGGTACAACAGGAGCTGCATCACCACAACTATCGGCTTTCTAAAAATTAGATTCAGATGCCTTGACTGATTTGGGGTTGGGGGAGTGGGAACTCTGGCGTGTCAATCATAGAATTCCTACAGTGAAGAAAGAGGTCATTCTGCCCATCGAGTCTGTATCTACTCTCCGAAAGAGCACCCAACCTAATCCCACACCCCCACCCTATCCCCGCAGCCCCACCCAACCAGTACATCTCTGGACACCACGGGGCAATTTAGCATGGCCAATCCACCTCACCTGCATATCTTTGGAATGTGGGAGGAAACCGGAGCGTGCGCGGAGGAAGCTCATGCAGACAATGGGAGAGAGTACAAACTCCACACAGACAGTCACCCAAGGAATTGAACCTGGGTGCCTACTGCTGTCAGGCAATAGTGCTAACCACTGTGCCACTTATATCACTTAGCAATGATGGTGACCTGCTGTGCCTTGCACATCCTAGCATCTCAGAGAGGAATTGAGCTGCAGGTGGAGTAAACTACAGACCTTCCGATGAGGAGGAGGCCCAGAAGAGGGAGGAGGCTGAGGAACTGGAGGAAGAGGAACATAATGTGGCTAGGGTGACTGTAGCAGCACATTTGGCTGCCAGAGAAGCCCACACTGGCCTCATAGAGACAGTATTTAGGCACAAACAAGCCTAAAGCCAATGAAACTTGTAGCCAGTTAAAATGGCTAGCTCCCGTTTTAGAATGGCTAACTCCCGATTTAAAACGGTGAACGGCAAAGGCTGATGGGAAAGTCAGCCAACAGGACACAGACAAGCAGCTGCGGGTTGAGTGTGTATTTACCTCTGGAAAGGCCAGACAAGATCGATACTGGAAACCATCAGCATAACAAAACACCATCCATCTGCATATTAATGAGCAACATTTAGATACATAAAGCCAACCCAGACTCGTCGGCGCCAGCAGAAGCCTACACAAAGGGAGGTGAACGACCACCTCAATACCGCCCATCGATCAAGGAATCGCTCCAGCATTGGAGAAAATCGAACCAAGTGATTGGGACAAAGTCCAATCACTTGGAACCAGGTACAGGGTCCGCCCCAAAAGGCGGGAAGCGCCTGGGGACTATAAGAATAGAGTCGCGGGTCACTCAGCAACACGAACCAACCCTTGACAGTGACCGGTCCAGCCATCGCTGATATCTAGTAAGTCTTACTTCAACGCTTGCTATGAGATAGGCGCTCCTAGCTACCAATCTGTACCAACTTCGAATCCCGCAGGCTCAGAACCCGAACGAAAGGCCATTCGTTTCCCTGACCTGGTGGGCCAGTTCCAAGTTAAGTATTGGCCTGTTAGCTGTAGAAGTAGCTTAGACGTAGAATTTGTACATGAGTAGTGATTACTGTGTGTAATAAATGTGCTTTGATTTAAATCTTACTAAGCGGTGTATTGGATTATTGATCATTACTCGGACTTGAACCACGTGGCGGTATCAGAAAGATACCTGGCGACTCAAGAGCAAAGGTGATAAAACAGAGCAATTAAACTAAGGCAAAAGTTAGCAATTTATTTGGCGACATCCTGACGGGACCCAATCTAGAAGTGGAAAACCACTCCGGGAGAACCCAGAATTTGAATTAGAGATCCAATTGGAAACAGAAAACCACAAGTGTTCAAGCAGTTCTGATCAATTGTCATAATTCGGAAGTGTGTGTATGCATGCCTAACTAACAGGGCGATAAGGTAAAACTGATAGATTTTTGTTGCGTCAAAACTGTCGGAAGTTTGTATATCGGAAAGTAGCGAAAGCCGTACCCGTATTTACAGCACCGCCTTAGCCCCTCTGTTCCAAATTTAAAAGAATAGGAAAGATGGCAATGCAGGCAATGCAGCGCATAATGAACCCTGAGGAATTTGCGGTCGCAGCGACCAGCAGCAGTAGAGTGGGACAATGTCCCATTTGGGAGGAAGAGATCAGGAAATACCTCAAAGGGAAAGGATGGCCCCTTTGGAATGAATTCTGTGATAACGAGGAATCAGGTCCCGGGAGTATAGAACATACTTGGTGGGAGAACCTGAGCGAGATCCATAAAAAGAGCTTCGGGAAAACTCGCAAGCCGATGGCAATCGTGTCCTGCTTGGCACAATTGCGAGGCACAGAGGAGGTAGTTAGGACGCTCCGGAAAGAAGTTGAAGGCATACATCGGATGAGTAAGGTCGATGTAAGCGAGGTAGAAAAGGAGAATTTAGACTTGAGAAGGAAATTGGCAGCAAAAGATGTAGAGGTGGATGACGCCAAAAGGGCTCACCAGTCTTGTCTGCCGCACTGAAGCAGCTTCCAGTCTCAATACGAAAAGGCCTATAAAGACACGCAACGTGCAGTCCTGGTACGAGAAGAAACGGAAAAACAGGTAGAGGCAGTACAGAAACAGTGTAGTGACCTCAAGGCAGCATTAAGAGCACTCCATGCTGCCACCACAGAACAAAGACAAAGCACATTAGATCATGCAAAGTGCCGGAAGCAGATTGCAGAGCTGCAATCACTGCTTTCTGTTCAAAAAGGTTTTCAGGAAACCTTTGGAGAAAGATTAGATCAGGAAGACGGCCCTGATTGGGAAGAGTTGAATGAAACAGCGCAGAGATATGTTCAGGGAACATGTGCGCAGGGAAAGTCACAACAGAGGAAAGCACCCCAACACCCACACAGCAGATAGATCAAGCTCCAATGAACCCAGTAACCACCCGCCACACAGCCATAGTAGATGACACGGAATTTCTATACTACACCCCCTTAACAGTGACCCAATTACGGGCCGCGTGCGATAAGATCACGCCGTTCCTCCCCACCTCAGACCCCCACCATTTCTTTGCCACAGTTAAGCATCAGGCGACCATGTACGGCCTGGATGAGCGAGAGCATGTAAAGCTCACCGTTTTAAGTTTAGACCCGTCGGTAGCAGCAGCCCTTCCCGACCCACAGAATGTAGGAGGAGGCACCCTTGCAGAACTGCATACCGCGATCCTGGATGCGATCGGGTATAACCGGGGTGACCCCGTAGATGGCCTCAACAAATGTAGGCAAAAGAAATCCGAGCATCCACAGCGTTTGCTGGACGCCTGTGGATTCACTTTGCAGCAGTTTTTGGAGACGTAGACCGTGCCCATTTGTCCCCAGACAACATGGCCAAATGGACCCGCACCCTTATCTCCCATGCCACAGAAACAGGACAGAAAGCCTGTATGAGTTATGATCCCTCAGAGAAGGCCCATAACGAGAAGTGGGTAGTGAAAAGATTGTTCCGCGCTTGGGAGCAATCTGTTCAAAATAAACCCTCCGTTAAGAATACCAAGGAAAAGCAGGCCGCCGCAGACATGCAGGCAGTAAAAACAACACGCCACAACCCCGCATGGGTGAATGAGGGAAAGAACAGCCCCCACCCAAGTCACAGGAGTGCTACAACTGCGGACAGTTGGGACAATTCGCAAAAGAGTGCAATGCCCCTAAAAAGCCACAGAGAGCCCAGCAGACGGGCACTCTGATTAAGAAAAAGACAGAGCCCATCCATAGCGTTAGCGCCCGTTCAGATCAGATGGACTTGAGCAGAACGGACTGACGGTGTACGGGCTCCCCCAGTTGGGTCTGCGACACCCTTTGCGATAGGTCCGGACGACCGGTAGTTGCAGCGAAAATCCGGGGACAGCCCATCGAATTTCTCTGGGACACAGGAGGGTCCCGCACCACAATAAATTCCTCCACCCTGTTTCAAAAAGACATGTGGCCCACTACAGCCACTATCACCCTCAGCGGCTTTACAGGCCACTCACAGCAGGGACACATCACAGCCCCTGTACCCATTCAAATCGGTAACATCACCATCAAGCACCCTGTAGTTTTAGTTGACCTGCCCCACACAGCCGAACACATTCTGGGAATTGATTTCATCAATTCCCACCACCTTTCATTCGATCCAGTCAACCAGTGTGTCTGGAAGATGGCAAAATCCGCAAGAGCCCCCGCAACGCTCAACATAGGAGAGTACATGAACAAAATTAGCGCCATAGGCGAATTTTGGTTCAACCCGACCACGCTTAGTACGGACAAGCAGGTTAGGACAGTTCTGCAAAAGAACAGGGCAGCATTCGCGACCCACAAGCACGACTGTGGACGGATGACTGGCTCCGTACAAGTAACAGGACCTGACCGTAGACCCCAAAAACAATATGGATTTCCCCAAGAGGCAGAGGGAGAAATCTCCAAGGTAATAGCAAGCTTATTAGAGCAGGGCGTACTTAGATCAGTAGCCTCCACTAATAATGCCCCGATTTGGCCAGTGAGAAAGCCCGATGGATCATGGCGACTGACCATCGATTACCGGGAACTCAACAAAGTCAACCCCGCAGCAGCCCCCTCAGTAGCAACAAGTCCCGAGACCATGCTCAAGCAGGGATTTAATTCACGATTCTTTACGGTTTGGGACGTCAGTAATAGATTCTTGGTCCATTCCATTGGCAAAGGCGTGCCAGTATAAATTTGCCTTCACCTTTAAAGCACAGCAGTACACGTGGACATGCCTTCCACAAGGATTCCACAACTCCCCCTCCATTTTCCACCGACAGCTGGCAAATGGTTCAGCCAAATTCTCTCGCCCCGAATGTCTGGTACAGTCTGTAGACGACCTACTACTGCAGACAGACACCAAGGAAGAGCACATTGAGCTTCTGTCCGAACTCCTGGAACTATTACACTCAATCGGTTGTAAAGTCAACCCCAAAAAGGCCCAGATTTTGGAAGAAAAAGTGATATATTTGGGAACAATTATCACGCACAGTAAACGCGAGATCGAGCATAAAAGGATTGACTCGATTGCTAAATTGCCCCTTCCCCAGAACGTTTCAGCCCTCCGGTCGTGTTTAGGACTGGTTGGCTACTGCCGAAACCACATTGACGGTTTTGCCAGCAAGGCAGCACCCCTCTCAGACCTCATAAAGAAAGGAGCCCCCTGGGAATGGCTCCCGCAGCATACGGATGCCGTAGACTCTTTAAAACAGGCACTCATAGCAGCCCCCGCATGACAAGTTCCAGACCCGCTTTCCCCTTACGCCATAGAGGTAGCGACTACAGACCGCACGCTTTCAGCCGTGCTCCTCCAGGAACGGCACGACCAGTTAAGGCCCGTAGCTTACGCCTCCAGAATTTTAGATGCTGTGGAGCAGGGATTTTCAGCCTGTGAGAGGCACCTGCTAACAGTATTCTGGGCAGTCCAGTAATTTTTGTACATTACCGGACTGAACCCCATCACAATTCTCACAGAACACACCCCCACCCAACTTTTACTGGACGGACGACTCAAGGACGGTACAGTTAGTCAGATTCGAGCAGCGAGATGGACCCTTCTCTTGCAGGGACGGTACATCACTGTGAAAAGGACAAAGACACACACCGATTTAGCCGACAACTTACAGTACCCCGGAACCCCCCCCATGAATGTGAAATCATCTCTCCACACCACAACACAGGCCCCTTTATCGCTAAAACGCCCCCCCAGAAAGATAGATAGTTCAACCCAGAGCCCCCTGCACACGGACACGTGTGAGACCATAAAGTTCTATGTGGATGGATCTTCCACAGTCTTGGACGGGAAACGCATAACAGGTTGCGGTATCTATGTCGAGGACGCGCAGGGAAGCGCCCTCGAGGAAATATCGTTAAAACTACCCGGACACTTAGGCACGCAGGCAGCAGAGCTCGCGGCCATCGTGTATATAGTTGAGCACCCAGATTCCTTCCCCGGCCCAGCAGACATATACTCAGACAGCCTCTATGTCTGCAACAGCCTCACGGAATTTCTGCCCCTGTGGAAAGCAAGATGATTTGTTTCCGCAGACGGAAAACCCCTCCCCTCAGCCCCATTGCTCGGTCGTATTTTAGAAAGAGCCCAGAACAGGACTTTTGGGATAATCAAAGCCGGCAGCCACCATCGTTCCTCCCCACCTGGAAATGTGAAAGCCGACGCACTGGCTAAAGCAGGTTCCAGACATGGATACCTTTGGACACCCCCCGAAAGCGCACCAGTTCAGGTCTCACAGTCAAAGATCAAGGATCGAGTGGAGGCCCAGAAGCAGGACAGCAATCTCATGGAGATTGTAAAAGGCAACTATCCAGCACCCTATGAGAGATTTAGAAATGCACTGACCACACATGACGGTGTGGTGTTAAAAGACACCCTTTATGTGGTTCCTGAACAGGACAGGAATCAATTGATTTGCTTGTTCCATGACGGTCATGGACATCAGGGAATCGATCCCACTACAGCCCATCTCAAGCAACTTTGTTGGTGGCCGAATTTAAAGAAGAATGTAAACCATTACATCGAGAATTGTCTTATCTGTGCCCAGAATAATCTGGACAGATATGCCAATAAAGCTTAATTCAGCCACACCCGACCCGTTAACGGCCCCTGGACTAACCTCCAGATTGATTTTATAGGACCATTGCCCCCTTGCAGGAATGGCTATAAATATGTACTTGTGGTAATTGACATTTACAAAATGGGTGGAAGCATTCCCAGCCCGCACAAACACTGCAAAAACCACAGCCAAGATTTTGACCCACCACATCTTTACAAGATGGGGACTCCCCCACAGCATTGAATCCGACCAAGGCTCCCATTTTACGGGATGTGTCATGCAGATGTCCTCACGATATTTGGCATCACCCAAAGATTCCACATAGCATACCACCCACAGTCGAGTGGTATCGTGGAACGCATGAATCGGACCCTAAAATCCACCCTCAGAAAAATGGTCCTGCAGAACAACACCACTTGGGACTCAGTCCTCCCTTTTGCGCTGATGTTTATCATAACACAATTTCGACTTCCACAGGTTACACCCCACACACCCTCATGACCGGACGCCCCATGAAAGGCACAGAATATTTGTTAGGTTTGGACTTGACCAGCCCCAAAGTGACGGCCCTCACTCACAAGAAAGCAGTAGACAATTAGTGGAAAATGTTAAAACGGCTCAGCTAGCAGCCGCAGTAAAATTGGGCACCAGAAAGAAACAGAGCAAGGCTTGTTTCAACAAGACAGTGCATGCGACTGAGTACAGTATAGGACAGCAAGTTATGCTCTCTGTATATAACCCCAGCACATTCCTGCCACCAAAATACTCGGGTCCGTACTCCATTGCGGATAAAGTAAACCCTTCCGTGTATAAAATAAAGTACCCCAACGGTAAGACTACATGGTTCCATATAAACCAGCTGAAGGCATATGGAACACAGTCGAACCACGCACACCACGTCATGCTCGACGCAGCACACCACACCCTGCCCACCGCCAACGTAACCCTACCAACCCCCACCACGTCTAGCCCAGCCACGCACTCGACCTCGATCCCACCCCCAAAATATACACTCCGCCCCGGAATGCCCACAGACTGCAGCAGCAGAGACAGTGACTGTGACTCGGACGACAGCCACAGCACGCCTCCCTACTATCCCCATGCAACAGGACCCACACCCAGCGACTCCGACTACGATCCAAGTGATCCCTTCATGATCACTTTCCTAAACAAACCCCACCACCAACCACTGAACCACACTGACGACCCCGATTTTGTCCCCACACAGCTAGACACAAATTATTGGCACCGAGACAACTCATTCAGACTCGTCCGCAACGACGAGAGCGACCCCACCTCACACCATGCAGCCCTTTCAGCCCTCATACACTCAAGAGTTTGGCACCCGGGAGAAGAGGACGACCTTGGGTCTGACTCCCACACCGAGAACCCCTTTGCGACCCTGTTCGCAACCGAGAACTGAGGTGTCCAGATGATGTTTTAAAAGGAACCGCTTGGGAGAAGTGTTGTCCTTTTTGATGGAACCTGCAGAATGTTTTATGTTGTTTGTAAGTTTGTTAAATGTTGTATGTCTGACAGGAGAATTTTTCTCACTGCCCCACGCCTATTCAGCCGAAACCCCTGAGGACTTGCCTACAGAGACTCACCATTGCCAGACACCAGTTCGGCTGAAACCTCTGAGAGCTTGTCTGCAGAGACTGGTTAAGGAACCAGACGCCCGTTCGTAACTGCCCTTCTGGTTCGAAGGTAGAACCACTACGGCCGAGCCCCACCACTATGACAACATTTTTTGCCCGTTCTTGTCGGTTGCTCAGGTAGTGGAGAAACGGCTTGGGACCTGTCCTGCCTGGGAACACCCCCCTCTGGTCAACTACGCTCGGGTAGGAGAGATACGGCATTGGTAGCCGTCCTACCCGGGGACTCCATCCAACTCGTACCCGTCACCGCCCACACGCACCTCATTTTGGCATTTCAGTTCAAAAAGTTTTGTTTTGTTTAGGTAACCTATAGGTTTCCAGCCCCATGCTATTTACATCCTGAAACATTTGGATGGTAAATTGCACAGTCTGCGAGACTGGTTCATTATTGGGAAGCATGTCTTGTCCGAAAATTCGATTTTTGAAAAAAAAAAATTCGGGAGTCACACATAGTGACCAATTATAAAGGGAGTACTACAGGAAAGACACACCATCATACGAGATATTAAACAAAGATAGTTTCAGACACTGTGCTTGTTTCCACAGAACTCCAGAAGCTCCAGGACCGGAGAAGGGAAGAAAGAAAAGGAAAGAGAAGAGCCATGAGGACTTCCTTCATGTGGATCACCCTCATGATTTTGGACATTTGGTTGCGCGTGAACGCGAACCCCATGACTTCAAGCCCCCCAGCCATTAATGTTTCACTTCCCCGCAGTACCCAGAGCCCAGTCACCAGCGACACTACAGCATCTTGGTGTGACAGGTTTATAACCCGGTACTCCCTATCCTATGTAATCGAAACATTACTAGCATTAGCGATACTCTGCTGCATCGTGCAGACAATGCGGCTACGGAAATGGAGAAGGAGAGCCTACCGCGCTCGAACCCCGGTATATAGGATCAGATCCCCTATGTTTGGATACGACCAAACCCCCGACCCCCACGATCTATATTAAAGTGCATTCACTTGCGTTTATTGTAAATAAAGAAATGTAAAGAACTTTTCATGAGCAACTTGTATGATCCTGAGCTAGACTGCCAAGCCAGGAAAGACTGTGTATGAAATGCTATGATTTTGTTGTATGATTGAGGAAGGTAGGATAATGAAATGTTTAAGTGAGTGTAGTGTACTGAGAATAGTTAGAGGTTCCCAGTTTATTGTTTTGTAATGCATGTCCCTGTTTGACATAGCGCCCTTAGAATTGTTAGGTAAAATTTTTTTGCATAGCTATGGTCAGTGCAGAGGCCATGAAGGAAGTGTCCCCCCAGGACAGGGAATGGAAAGCAACATAGTTATGTGATGCTTCACGCTTTGCGTTAGGATCACAAGGAGGGAAAGTAGCCAGTTAAAATGGCTAACACCCGATTTAGAATGGCTAACTCCCGATTTAAAATGGCGAATGGTAAAGGCTGATGGGAAAGTCAGCCAACAGGACACAAACAAGCAGCTGCGGGTTGAGTGTGTATTTACCTCTGGAAAGGCAAGACAAGATCGATACCGGCAACCATCAGCATAACAAAACACCAGCCATCTGCATATTAATGAGCAATCCCCGGGAACAATGAGCAACATTTAGATACATAAAGCCAACTCAGACTCGTCGGCGCCAGCAGAAGCCTACACAAAGGGAGGTGAACGACCACCTCAATACCGCCCATCGATCAAGGAATCGCTCCAGCATTGGAGAAAATCGAACCAAGTGATTGGGACAAAGTCCAATCACTTGGAACCAGGTACAGGGTCTGCCCCAAAAGGCGGGAAGCCCCTGGGGACTATAAGAATAGAGTCCAAGTTCAAATCATTCTTCTTGACCGGGTCACTCAGCAACGCGAACCAACCCTTGACAGTGACCAGTCCAGCCATCGCTGAAATAGAGTAAGTCTTCAACGCTCGCTACGAGATAGGCGCTCCTAGCTACCAACCTGCACCAACTTCGAATCCCGTAGGCTCAGAACCCGAACGAAAGGCCATTCATTTCCCTGACCTGGTGGGCTAGTTCCGAGTTAAGTATTGGCCTGTTAGTCATAGAAGTAGCTTAGACGTAGAATTTATGCATGAGTAGTGATTACTGTGTATAATAAATGTGCTTTGATTTAAATCTTACTAAGCGGTGTGTTGCATTATTAATCATTACTTGGACTTGAACCACGTGGCGGTATCAGAAAGATACCTGGCGACTCAAGAGCAAAGGTGATAAAACAGAGCAATTAAACTAAGGCAAAAGATAGCAACAAACTGTAACCCTGAACACGTCAAGCACATCCTCAACCCCAAGCAAGACATTTCCATGGTCGTAAATCACTGCACCACAAGCATGCAGTCCATATTTACTTCATTCTGGCTGTGAAATTCTGATCAAACCTTGTGTCCACTGAGCCATCGGAATTCTGCATTGAAGAAGGGAAGACATTTGAAAACTTTCCTCGCTTACTATTTCACAAAATAAGCTCAATTTGCATAGTTAATCTCCTTGTGCAACTCATAATTCTTTCTCTACTGCTTCCTTTCACTTCCTTGTGATGCTACCCCCCCCCCTCCCTGCCGTTTTGTTTCCTGTGTGGTAGGTAACGTGCTACTCAATCCTTGGTTCATGATAGGTCTTCTGAATCACGATGAAGACTCGAACATGTCCAGTAGTAACAAAAGGCTTATTGAGTAAATATAACATTAATTGCATGAGTTCTTTACTTTAACTTTGATACTAGTGATAAGGTTAACAAGATCTAACTGCAGTAACTATATGTAACTCCACTAGTCATCTGAACTAATCTGATAATGCCCTGGCCATAGTGCACCCAAGAGAGAGGGAGAGACACAATGTGGTTGCTTTCTATACCCCTGTTGGTCTGGCCCTCTAGTGATCATGTGGTGTTGCTGATTACACATTAACCCCTTATGTACATGCACATACAGAGATCATTACATCCCCTTTTTTTTCTTGTGTTACATATTTTCTCTATGTGGTAAAGAAAATTGAACAAACATAATGGATGCAGTTTGCAACTGCATTATGTAAAATCCGGGCTGGTTTAGCACACTCAGCTAAAATCACTGGCTCTTAAAGCAGACCAATGCATGCTAGCAGCACGGTTCGATTCCCGTACCAGCCTCCCCGAACAGGCGCCGGAATGTGGCGACTAGGGGCTTTTCACAGTAACTTCATTGAAGCCTACTTGTGACAATAAGCGATTTTCATTTCATTTCAATGAGTTAATCAGTCAAATCTTAATACATTTAGTCTCTTAGGTTTTTCTTCTCGTTTGCTTGAAACAGATAAACAAATGATGTTATGTACAAGTTGTGATGATATTGATGATTATACAAAGCCAATTAATATTTATGAGTCCAATCTTAATAAAAAATTTCTGAGTCCAAACATTATGAATTTGTTTGGTTGAGTTGCTTTCTTCTTCTGTTGTTGAAGTGGTGATGTTGCTGTCATCATTTCTTTGTGAGTGTCATCAGTTTTCTTGCATTTGAGTGACCAACAAGTCATCATGAGGTGTTCGAATGGTCGAATCACTTTGTTGTCTGATTTAGACTTTCTTTTTTTTCTCTATGCTTGTGATTCTGTGTTACGCCGTTGTCTGACCTGGACATTTTCCTGTGCTTGCGGTATTGATTCTGTATGTCATCTTTGTTGTCTGACCTGGACTTTTTCCTCTGCTTGCGGTATTGATCCAGTGTGTCATCTGCCTTGAAAGCTGGTGTGCTTGCTTGTTCTGGAGCAGATGTGAATTTGTGAGATTCTTTGTCATGCCATGGCATGTTTGTAGTCTTGTCATTGTTTTGCAGTGTGCTGTGGCATTGTCCTTCATGTGCAGAGTTGTACCATGTTGTAAAGGTCATTGTTTAATTGTTGTTGTTTCTGTCGTTTCTGTCTTTGTTGTTTTCATTGTCGTTCTTGTTGGTGTCGTTCTTGTTTTTGTCGTGCTTGTTGTTTCTGTTTTTGTTGTTTCTGCTGTTGTTCTTGTTGTTTTTCTTGTCGTGCGTGTTGTTTCTCTTTTTGTTGTTTTCATCGCTGTTCTTGTCATTTTTCTTGTTGTGCTTGTTGTTTCTGTTATGCTTCTTGTTGTCTTTGTTGTTCTTGTTGCGCTGCATGTTGTTTTTGTTGTTGCTGTTGTTGTTCTTGTTTCTGCTGTGCGTCTTGCGCTGTTTGTTGTTCTTGTTGCTCTCAATGAGTGTTCCGTGTGGATGATTTGAGTCATTGTCACAGTTATTGGTGTCAGTGTCCATTGTGGTATCTATTACATTGAGCGTTTCTTCTTCAGAATTGTGCGAATGATCTGATGTTGCATTGTTGTTGGTGACATCAGTCATTTGTGGTGGATTTGAGTCCTCTTCTTTGCTTCCTTGGTACTCCTCTTCTAGAGTCATCTCTGGTTCACTTGAATCACCATTGATTGCTAGGTGCTCCTCTTTTGGCGTTATTTCTGGTTCATTTGAATCACCTGTGGTTTCTTGGGGCTCCACTTCTGGAGTCAAAATGATTCTGTCTTTGTAAAGACTCAAAGTATTGATTTTGTTTTTGTTCATAAGCAAGGCATTTTTGTACAGCAATTTTTAATGTTAAATACTTTTTTTGTGAAAGTTCTTCCCTCAAATTTTTTTCAGATAGTCCATAAATTAATTGATCCAATATCATAGCATCTCTGAAATCAGCATAATTACAGCCTTGTGCTAGTACCTGGAGGTCTGTAATAAAATCAGTGATGGGCTCACCGTTTCTCTGGCATCTATGCCAAAAGATAAATCTTTCCAGCATCTCACCAGACTGACTTTTACAGTGTTCTTCAAATTTTGCGATAAGCACTTTAAATTTTGTTTTGTCTTCACCTTCCAAGAAATTAAAGGAGTTATAGATCTGTATAGCTTCATGTCCTGCTATTCTGAGTAGTAGTGCTATTTTCCTTTCTTCAGAGACCATGTTCAAATTATTAGCTGCCATATATACTTGGAACTTTTGTATAAACATTTTCCAGTTATTACTTAAGTTACCGTCAGTTTTCAGCATCATTGATACTTAAATGTGGTCCATTGAATCGTTTAGTTGTCGAGGATCCATCTGCTGCGAAGTGTTCCACAGTCGAATATCCGGTCTAAATTTTCTTCTCTTTTTTGTCTAACCTAATCTAACTAGTTCTGTTAAAGCCAATACGCCTGGTACCATGTTTTGTTGCCTGTGTGGTAGGTAACATGTGCTACTCAATCCTTGGTTAATGATGAGGTCTTCTGAATCTCGATGAAGAAGGCTCGAACTCGTCCAGTAGTAACAAAAGGTTTATTGAGTAACTATAACAATAATTGCATGAGTTCTTTACTTTAACTTTGATACTAGTGATAAGGTTAACAAGATCTAACGACAGTAACTTTCCATAACTCCACTAGCCATCTGAACTAATCTGATACTGCCCTGGTCACAGTGCACCCAAGAGAGAGGGAGAGACACAATGTTGGTCCGGCCCTCTAGTGATCATGTGGTGCTACTGATTACACATTAACCCCTTATGTACGTGCACACAGAGATCATTACACTCCCTACCGCCACATGCTTCAGCAGAACTAGAGACAGCCTGCTCAACTAAAGTGCTTGTGGTGGAAATGCTTTGGGGTTTTGAGGGCACTGCCAAAGACTGCCTGAACGGCACTTGTGCAGGGCAGACATGGTCATCGGAGTAGGAGGCAGCATTGGGCCACTCCCTGAGGAGGTGGGGAAGGGATGAAAAAGTTGAGACGTCCTGAGAACTGTCCCCCCTTCCATGTTCCCATCCTTCATCCTCCCTCTCCTGGTCCACCTGAACTCCCCTGATGGAACCGAGTGGGAAAACACTTGGCTGCATCTCAGTGAGGCACTCAAGAAGAGGCTTTCTCTGATCCTCTGAAAACTGGCAGCCAGAGTGTCCAGACCATTGTGAAGGGCCATCATATACTCGATAGCCTGTTGCATCTGATTCTCCAGGAGCGAATGTGGCCAGTCTTTCAATGGAGATGGGCATCTGTTCAAATGCCTGAGGCATCATGGCACTCATAATGGTGACAGATTCCTCCAGTGTCTGTGCATCGGTGCACAATGCCTCTGGAAAGGCTGACAGAAGCAACACATTGCTACTCCACAAGTGTCCTTTTCACTGACTATCTCTGAGGCTCAGCATCTTTGATCAGTTGAACAAAGCTTGTGGTGTCCTGCACCCATTGACAGTGACTCTCCACTACTGCCCCTCTGTTCAGCAGTTGCCCATGCTTGCGTGATGCATTCCTTATTATGTGCCACCCTCTACCACTGTGAAGCTGGTCGAGTGTGCGCAGGGATCAGGTGAGGATGCATCTGCAGAGTATTGGACTTCCTTTGAGTCCTCCTCATGTTCCTCCCCCATCCCTTTCGCTGGCACGAGCATTGCAGCAGTAGACTTAGACAGAGACATAGAATTTACAGTGCAGAAGGAGGCCATTCGGCCCATCAAGTCTGCACCGGCCCTTGGAAACAACACTCCACTTAAGCCCACACCTCTGCCCCATACCTGTAACCCAGCAACCCCATCCAACCTTTTTGGACACAAAGGGCAATTTAGCATGGCCAATCCACCTAACCTGCACGTCTTTGGACTGTGGGAGGAAATCGGAGCTCCCGAAGGTAACCCTCGCAGACACAAAGAGGACGTGCAGACTCCGCATAGACAGTGACCCAAGCCGGGAATCGATCCTGGGATCCTGGAACTTTGAAGCAGCAGTGCTAACCACCGTACTGCTCAGTAGGAGATGAAGGGCATGAGTTAGTGGTGAAAGTAGATGAAATAGGGTTCCAAGTTAGTGTATTGCAGATCAAGACATTTAATGTATTGGTAACATCAATTCAATATGAGTGACAGTTAAGTGGCAGGCAGAAGTGTGATGTCATCATTAAGGAGCATAAACTGGGGGAGAACTGAGTGGACAATGCTTGGGAACCGGGGTGCTGGCACTATGTAATGGTCGGGAGCATGTTTGAAGTGGTTGTAGGGATTGGGGAACTTTCGCCTTTTTTTGGTGGGGGGGGGGGGGTTCCAGTGTTGAGATGGTAAGGAGTTGTAGGGGTGAAAAGTTTATGTGGGGATGGATGTTCCCATCCCCCCTCCTGTTTTATGGGACTGTTTGCGTTTAACTGTTTGCTTTTGGAGAAGGCTACCTGGAGTTCAGGAGAAGACCTTGTTTGGGTGGGGGAGGGTAAGGCCAGCAGGAGGCCTTCTTCTTTGAGCTGAGGAGTGGGTGGGGGGGGGGGGGGGAGAGAGAGAGGGAGGGGGAGGTCATTAGGATGTGCCTTTGGGCAGGGGCAGCCGCGCTAGCAGGTTATGCTGGTGAACGGAAATGAGGTGGTGGGGGAGAAGGCCAAGAGGGGTGGCTGGGGGGAGGGGGGAAAAGGGAAGTGGGGGAGAAGAAGGGGAAGGGAAGTGGGGGAGAAGCAGGGGAAGGGAAAAAGCGGGGGGGGGGGGCGGTTCTGTGACGTGGCAGGCAGTGAGATATGACATGGTCAAGGGCGAAGAAAGGGGCCATCTGGGATGGGCTAGGTACAGAGTGGAATTAAAGGGGCAGGAGTTAAGTGGGGAAGATGACGGACGGTAAAGGGGATTGGAGGCGCAAGCCTCCGGTAAGGTTGGTAACGTGGAACGTCCGGGGACTGGATGGGCCGATTAAAAGGTCGCGGGTGTTCGCGCACCTCAGGAGCTTGAAAGCGGGGGTTGTCTTTTTGCAGGAGACACACCTCAGTGTGAAGGACCAGGTTAGGTTAAGGAAGAGGTGGGTCGGGCAGGTTTTTCACTCGGGGATTGATTTGAAATCGAGGGGTGTGGTGATTTTAATGAGCAAAAAAATGGGATTCATGAGTGCGAAGCAGGTGAGGGATCCAGGTGGGAGATATGTGATTGTGAGTGGGGTATTGGAAGGGGCACCGGTAGTGTTGGTAAATGTGTATGCCCCAAACTGGGATGATGTGGGTTTTATGAGGGGGTTGCTGACAGCAATCCCGGATTTGGCCACGTACCAGTTGATCATGGGAGGAGATTTTAACTGTGTCCTGGAGCCGAGGGTGGATAGATCGAGCCCCAGGTCGATGGGTAGGGTACGAATGGCAAGGGAGCTGGGGGGGTTTATGGAGAGGATGGGTATGTGGATCCATGGCACTTTCAGAACCCAGGGGGAAGGGAGTATTCCTTCTTTTCACACATCTATAAGGTGTATTTGAGGATTGATTACTTTGTAGTGAGTCGGGAGATTTTGGTTGGGGTGGAGGGGGCAGAGTATGCGGGGATAGTTATCTCGGACCATGCACCCCACTGGCTGGATATTCGGTTCAGTACGGGACGAGAGCAGAGGCCGGGGTGGAGGTTTGACTCGGGGTGTTTGGCGGATGGAGGTTTTTGTGATAAGGTGCGGTTGGCGATTAGGGATTATGTGGAGTTCAATCAGAATTGGGAGGTGTCAGTGGGCATTTTCTGGGAAGCACTGAAGGCAGTGGTCCGGGGAGAAATGATCTCATTTACGGTTCGTGCGAATAAGGAAAGGAGGGCGGAACATGACCGTCTAGTGAGCGAGATAGTGGAGGTGGACAGGGAATATTCGAGAGTGCCCACCGTGGAGGGATTGGCGAGGAGGAAAAAGTTGCAGGGGTAATTTGACAGGCTGACAAACGGGGAGGGCGGTAGGGAAAGAGGGGTGCAATACGAGTATGGGGAGAAGGCGAGCCGCATGCTGGCGCACCAGCCGCGGAGGCAGGCTCCGTCCAGGGAAATATTGAAGATCTGGACTGGGGCTGGGGATGTGGTGTCAGAGCCAGGGAAGATAAATGAGGCATTTAGAGAGTATTATCAGGGACTTTATGCGGCAGACCCAGGAGGAGAGGAAGGGGACATGAGGTGGTTTGTTGACGAGCTGGAATTTCCCCAGGTGGAGGAAGCAAAGAGGCAGGCGTTGGAGGAGCCCCTGGGGCAGATGGATACCCGGCAGAATTTTATAATGAATTTGCGGCAGACTGGTACCACATCTGTTGGGGGCGTTTAATGAAGCACTGGAGAAGGGGGAGTTGTGGGAGACGATGAAACAGGCAGTAATCACACTAATCCCCCAAAAAGGGAAGGATCCGGCGGAATGTGGGTCGTATAGACCCATATCACTATTGAACACGGATGTGAAAGTATTGGCTAAGTTGTTGGCGGGGAGGATTGTGTCCCGGGGGTGGTTGCAGAAGATCAAACAGGCTTTGTGAAGGGCAGGCAGCTCGCGAGTAATATAAGACGGCTATTGAATGTGGTGATGAATCCGTCGAGAGCTCTTGTACCGGAGGTGGTGGTGTCCATGGACGCGGAGAAAGCATTTGATCGGGTGGAGTGGCGGTATTTGTTCAAAGTTTTGGGACGGTTTGGGTTTGGGCCGAGATTTGTGGCATGGATGCGGTTGCTGTATGTGGTGCCAAGAGCGAGGGTGAGGACGAATGATATGAGCTCACAAAGCTTTGACTCACACGGGGGTACGAGGCAGGGGTGCCCTCTGTCGCTGCTGCTGATTGCGCTGGCCATAGAGCCATTGGCGATGGCTCTCAGGGGGTCGGCAGAGTGGCAAGCGATAATATGGGGACAGAGGGAGCATCGGGTGTCGCTCCATGCCGATGACCTCTTGCTGTATGTTTCAGATCCGTTGGAGAGTATGGGAAGGATTCTGGACCTGTTGGGGAGGTTTGGAAGGTTCTCGGGATACAAGCTGAATGTAGGGAAAAGCGAGGTATTCCCGGTGAATGAGCTGGCACGTGGGCTAATTTAGGGGGGTTCCAGTTACGGTAGCGAGGGATAGGTTTAGGTACTTGGGGATTCAGGTAGTGAGGGAATGGATGGGGCTCCATAAGTGGAACTTAACAAAGCTCGTGGAGGAGGCCAGGGAGGATCTTAAGAGGTGGGATACACTGCACTTAACGTTGGCGGGGAGGGTCCAAGTGGTGAAAATGAATATTCTGCCGAGGGTTTTGTTTATCTTTCAGGCTCTCCCGATCTTTATACCAAAGGCCTTTTTTCGTCAAGTGGACACAATCATCTCTGACTTTGTATGGGCGGGGAAAGTGCCGAGGGTGGAAGGACCCTGCTACAGAGGCAGAGGCAGCAGGGGGGGTTGGCGTTGCCAAACTTGCTTCATTATTATTGGGCGGCAAATGTGGACAAGGTGCGGCGGTGGTGTGAAGGAGAAGGGGTAGAGTGGGTTAGGATGGAGGAGGATTCTTGTAAGGGGTCTAGTTTGAGGCGTATGGTGATGGCAGCATTGCCAATGGCTCTGAGTAGGTATTCAGGAAGCCCAGTGGTGCAGTCCATGGTGAAGATATGGAATCAGCTGAGGAGGCAATTTAGGGTGGAAGGGATGTCGGTGCAAACGCCGCTGTGTGAGAATCATGGGTTTGAGCCGGGGTGGATGGATAGTGTATACAGGAGGTGGAGAGAAGTGGGGCTGGTCAAGGTGAGGGATTTGTATTTGGAGGAAGGGTTCGCCAGTCTGGAGGAGCTGAGGGAGAGGGAGAGCTGCTGAGGGGTAGTGAGTTCAGGTGTCTACAGGTTAGGGAGTTTGCACGAAAGGTCTGGAAGGAGTTCCCTAGATTGCCGGGATGCAACCTGCTGGAGTGACTGCTGCTTCCAGATGTGGAAGGGCAGGGAAGAATTGGGCATATATATAGGTGGCTGGGGGAGCAGGGAGGCGAACGGGTGGTGAAGATCAAGGAGAAATGGGAAGCGGAGTTGGGAATGGAGATCAATTGGGGAGTACGGAGTGAGGCACTGCGAAGGGTAAACGGGACCTCCTCTTGTGCAAGGATGAGCCTGATACAGTTTAAGGTGGTGCACAGGGTGCATATGACTCGGGCGAGAATGAGCGGGTTCTTTCAGGGGGTAGCAGATGAGTGTGAGAGGTGTGGGCGGGGGCCAGCGAATCACGCGCACATGTTTTGGGGTTGTGAAAAATTGGGAAGATTCTGGGCGGGAGTGTTCGTAGTCTTAGCCAGTATAGGGGACGAGGGAGTAGACCCGGCAATATTTGGGGTTTCAGAGAAGACGGTGCTTATGGAGAGGAGGAAGGCCGATGTCTTGGCCTTCGTCTCTTTGATTGCACGGCGACGAATCTTGCTGGAGTGGCTGTCGGCATCGCCACCAGGGGTAGCAGCTTAATCGATGACCTGTATGACTTCCTGCGGTTAGAGAAGATAAAGTATGAGTTAAGGGGCTCAGCAGGAGAGTTTGAGAAAAGGTGGGGGATGCTTGTGACCGTGTTTGAGGAGCTGTTCGTCGCAGGGGGGTGGGGTGGGGAGGGGGGAGGGGTGTGATGGGGAGGGGGATGAAAAAGGAGAAAAATCTGTACAAACTGTATAGTTGATTGTTGGGAAGAATGTTTCCCGGGGTGTTTATTTGCTGTAACCTACTTTGATACAAGTTTGTATAAAATGCGTTTTTAAAAAAAAGAAGTGCTATGTCTAAAACTATAGGTTTCTGGGCCATTCCACCGTTCCATCATTGATAGATAATACTAGTGCTACCATGTTGATCTCCAGGGATTTCTCCTCCATCACAGTCAGGGTAGCACACCCATCTCCAGTTCCCTGCTTCTCTCTGTTATATTACAGAGATGTAATATAGATATTACCCATTTGTCTTGCCGAGTTGTATTTAACTTGATGATAAACAGTCGAAGTCTTTCAGTTGGTGACAAATTATTTATTGAGTAACAAAATAATATACTTGTGAGTTCTTTTACTTTAATACTTTGACTAGTAATAGAATCAACGAAGATTAGATTAAACTAACAGTTAATATAATGTACTACACTCTGAGCTGGTCACGTCTATACTACACACACACTGACACTAAGAAAGAGAGGGAAACTCCTTATACAGTTCCTGTTAGTGTCGCCATGTAGTGATCATCTGACTGTACTGACTGCACATTAACTAATCATGTATTAACATATGTAGAGATCATTACAACCTATGCAGAGACCACTACACCCTCTGCAATTGTGAGCGCTCTTCTTATGCAGCAGTTATGAAGGCAAGAAGTGAACTGATTGCTGTGGATGGGAGGTGAATATTTGAGGAGGGTGACTGCGAGGTATGGGTATGAGATGGAATAAGATGATGATCAGTGATATGTGCTGAGATGGAAATTTGAGGATGAGGCTTGAGGGGAAGGTGTGTGGGTCAGAGGAGTGATGCACAGGAGAATGCCAGCGAGGTGAGAGAGTTGATGGCTACCACCTGAGAGTTGGAGAACACTCAGCTTGCGGGCCATTAAATCGCTGGCAGTTCTGGATTCAGCTCCTTGGTGCCACACCCTGCTGATCAGTGCCTTTGCTATTAGCAGCCACGTCTGCTTGATGAGAAAGATTGGCTTTCTCCTCTTTCTTCATCCATCCCCACCCCCCACCCCCCCCTGCCCCCCACCCCCACCCCAACCCCACTAGGAAAGAGGATCTCTCTGCTTGTCCTCACTGAATTCAACAATTCAACATGACCACCCGGTAACTGTCTGTGAAACGGGATGGTGGAGACAGTGTTCCCATATCTTGCCTCTATGCGGTCGCATGGCGGCACAGTGGTAAGCACTGCTGCCTCACAGAGCCAGGAAGCCGGGTTTCGGTGACTGGTGACCATCTGTGTGGAGTTTGCACGTTCTCCCCTGTGTGCTTGGGTTTCCTCCGGGTGCCCCGGTTTCCTCCCGTAATCCAAAACTGTGCCAATTAGATGGATTGGCCATGCCAAACTCTCCCTTAGTGTCCAAGGATGTGTAGATTGTGGTGTTGGGTGCTCTGAGGTACAGATAAACTAACACGGTTGCGATTGGTACAACGCAGTTTTATTCCAACTTGTTATTTACAGATCTGTCTTGTTACTCAGCACGTGGTGACTGTGTGAGTGTCTTGTTAATCAGGTCCTGTCCTTGTCCTTGTCTCCAGATGGACCGACCACCAGGTGTCGTGTTTCTTGTATTATACTGTGTCTGCTCTTGTCTGTGATTGGCTGTCGTGTTATGTGTGCTAATTGGTCTGTTGGTCTATCAATCATGATGTGTGTGTTTGAATATCATGACATCCCCCCTTTTTTTTACAAGATTATGTGCCTACGTGGTTATAAATATGAATGTGTCCTGAGTGCAGCTAAAGGTGTGTGTGCGTGATATTTACAGCATGTACATGTGGCGTAACTATATACATGGGGCGATGTCAGGTGTGGGATGATAACGAGGTTGTACCATAACAAAAGAAGAAAAACTTTGAAGTGTGGTCCGGTCAAACGAGATCTGGAACGATAAAACAGTCACATGTTACAATACAATAGTTGCTAAATTTTGACGTGTGAACAGTCTCATAAGTCCAGTCTAGTAGGTGGGCGACGAATTCGGGTTGACCGCCTCAAGGGTGGGTCGAGAACCACCGGCTGAGGTGCGAGCCTGGCCACGGGTGGCGACAGAAGGGGCATGGTATATGGCAGCTCCACAAAGTCACTATCAGGAACCAGTGGAGGACACGGTGTCTGTGTATGGTTCCATTGCAAGCGTGGAAGTAGGCGAAGGGCTCGGCGATTGCGCCTACGCACGGATCAATCCGGCATGCGTACCAGGAACGAGCGGGGAGCTATGCAGCAGAGAACTTCGGCAGGTGCTGACCATCCGCCGTCTAGTAGATGAATGCGGACTTTGTCTTCAGGGGCCAGGGGGGAAAGATCAGTTGCCCTTGTGTCGTACGATCTCTTCTGGCGATCATGCTGCAGTTGCATCTTATGCAGTACCGGAGCATGGTCTGTTGTTGGTGCCAGGATGGAAGGCACAGTGGTTCTGAGGGTGCGACCCATCAGCAGCTGTGCTGGCGAGAGACCCGTGGCTAGCGGGGCCGAGCGATAGGCGAGCAGGGCAAGGTAAAAGTCCGATCCGGCAGCAGCAGCCTTGCAGAGGAGCCGCTTGGCAATGTGAACGCCCTTCTCCGCCTTTCCATTGGACTGGGGATGCAGAGGGCTGGAGGTCACGTGTGTGAAGCCATATGAGGTTGCAAAGGACGACCATTCATGGCTGGCAAAACAAGGCCCATTGTCTGACATGACAGTCATCGGAATGCCGTGGCGAGCAAAGGTGTCTTTGCAGGCCCTGATGACAGCAGACGACGTCAGATCGTGTAGGCGTATGACTTCTGGGTAATTGGAGAAGTAGTCCATGATGATAACATAGTTCATGCCAAGCGCGTGAAATAGGTCGACACCCACCTTCGCCCAGGGGGACGTCACCAGCTCATGGGGCAGAAGCGTCTCAGGAGGTTGCGCCGGCTGAAACCTTTGGCAGGTTGTGCAGTTGAGCACCATGTTGGCAATATCGTCACTGATGCCCGGCCAGTATACCGCCTCGGGCCCTCCGTCTGCACTTCTAGACCCCCAAGTGGCCTTCATGTATTTGATTGAGAACCAGCTGGCGCATACTGTGCGGAATGACGATCCTGTCTAGCTTCAGAAGGATCCCATCAATGATGGCTAGGCCGTCCCGTACATTATAGAACTGCGGGCACTGCCCTTTGAGCCATCCTCCCGTCATGTGGCGCATCACTAGCTGTAAAAAGGGGGTCGGCCGCTGTCTCTTGGCATATGCGGGCCAGACTGGAGTCGTCAGCCGGCAGATTTGCCGCTGTCAAGGCCACCTGTGCCTCGACCTGACATCCGAACCCCTCCGCATCTGGTGGCGTACTCGCTGCTCGGGATAGGGTATCCGCCACGATGAGGTCCTTCCCTGGAGTGTAGATCAGTTGGAAGTCATACCTCCTGAGTTTAAGTAGTATGCGCTGGAGGCGAGGGGTCATGTCGTTCAGGTCCTTGTTTATTATGCTGACCAGGGGGCGGTGGTCAGTTTCGACCGTGAATCGTGGAAGACCATATACGTAATCGTGGAACTTGTCCAAACCGGTTAGCAAGCCCAGGCATTCTTTTTCGATTTGCGCGTAGCGCTGCTCTGTGGGGGTCATAGCCCGTGATGCATAGGCAACCGGGGCCCATGACGACGTGTCATCCCTCTGCAGGAGCACTGCTCCAATGCCGGATTGGCTGGCATCAGTTGAGATTTTGGTGGGACGAGACGTGTCGAAGAACGCCAACACTGGTGCCGTGGTGAGTTTGTGTTTGAGCTCCTCCCATTCCAGCTGGTGTGTGTGTTGCCACTGGAACTCTGTAGATTTTTTTACGAGATGGCGCAGAGTCGTTGTGTGGGAGGCAAAGTTGGGAATGAATTTCCCTAGGAAGTTGACCATGCCAAGGAATCGTAGGACAGCCTTCTTGTCGGCCGGCCGCGGCATGGCTGTGATGGCGCTCACCTTGTCTGCATCCGGACGGACCCCTGACCAGGAGATATGGTCCCCCAGGAACTTCAATTCGGTCTGGCCAAAGGCGCACTTGGCTCGGTTGAGGCGCAGGTCGTTTTCCCGTATGCGGGCAAAAACGCGTTGGAGACAATGTATGTGCTCCTGCGGTGTGGTGGACCAGATGATGACATCGTCCACATATACGCGCACCCCTTCGATGCCTTCCATCATCTGTTCCATGATTCTGTGGAAGACCTCGGATGCCGAGATGATGCCAAATGGCATCCGGTTGTAGCAGAATCTGCCGAAAGGGGTGTTAAAGGTGCATAGCTTTCGGCTGGACGGGTCTAGTTGGATCTGCCAAAACCCTTTAGAAGCATCCAGTTTCGTGAATATCTTAGCTTGGGCCATTTCACTGGTGATCTCCTCCCGTTTAGGTATGGGATAATGTTCCCGCATAATGTTATTATTGAGGTCTTTGGGGTCTATACAGATGCGGAGCTCGCCAGAGGGCTTCTTGACACACACCATGGAGCTGACCCATGGCTTGGGCTCCGTGACCCTGGATAGGACCCCTTGGTCCTGGAGATCCTGCAGCTGCAGCTTGAGGCGGTCTTTAAGTGGAGCAGGAACCCTGCGAGGTGCATGAACGACCGGGATGGCGTCCGGTTTGAGGCGAATTCGGTATGTGTATGGCAGTGTTCCCATGCCTTCAAATGCCTCCTGGTTGTGGGCGAGGAGCGACTGGAGCTGTGCGTTGAACTCAGCATCCGGGAAGTCAGATGTGTCGTCTGGAGAGAGAGACAGAATTCGTTGTACAAGGTGGAGAGCCTTACATGCCTGTGCGCCCAGCAAGGCGTCCTTTGATGAGCCAACAATTTTGAACGATCGTGTGGCCGTGTGTGTTCTGTGTGTCACCTGGAGCTGGCAGGATCCCATGGCCGGGACAACGTTCCCGTTGTAGTCGACCATCTTGCACCGGGATGGCTGGATTGGTGGTCTGACCTTCATGGCATAGAATGCTGACCATGCTATGAGGTTGGCGGATGCGCCAGTGTCCAGGCGGAAAGTGATCGGCGATCGGTTGACCGTCAGGGTGGCACTCCATCGGCCGGATTGATGGTGTTGACCCGGTTCACATCAATGACCGCAACCCGGAAGGCGTCTTGGCCATCTGTGTCATTGGGTTGGATGTCCTGATGAGGAGGCTGGATGGTTCGCACATGTCTGCGAGGTTGTCGGAGATGTGGAGGATCCATCGGTTGAACCGCTCAACAGTAGGCAACGTAGTGGCCCATCCTGCCACAGCGTAGGCATTGTCGTTTTTTTGCAGGACATTGCCCTTTTAAATGTGCAGCTCCACAGTTGCCGCACGTCATGACGTCATGGCGTTCGTTACGCCACTGCGCATGCGCAGTTCGGTCTTGCGTCGGGCGCGCCTGCACAGTGCGTCCCTCGATGTTGCCGTTGGTTTTGGCGCGCACAAACGCGGGAGACCTCAAAAAGCGGGCGAAATGGCCACCCTCGTCCGGGCTGCGGGCCGGGAGAAACTCGATTGCCTGGATGCGTTCGGCCTCGTGGACGGCCTGGCTTGCCGATTCGATCGCTTGGGACCCCCTGCGTGCCGATTCGGTCGCCTGAAATTGGGTAAAGCGGCTGGTCACATTTTCATGCAGGACACAGGCTTCCACTGCAGATGCTAAGGTCAGGCCTTTAATTTTAAGAAGCTGCTGGCGTAGGCCACTGAAGGCAACGCCAAAAACGATCTGGTCCCAGATCATGGACTCTGAGGTGGTGCCGTAACCGCAGGACTGCGCGAGTATGCGGAGGTGTGTCAGAAAGGGTTGAAAGAGCTCATCCTTACCTTGCAGGCGTTGCTGAAAGATATACCTCTCAAAGCTTTCATTGACCTCAACGTTGAAATGCTGGTCGAGCTTGAGGAGGACCGTGTCACGTTTAGATTTGTTCTCGTCTTCCGCGAACACCAAGGAGTTGTATACATCGATGGCGTGCTGACCTGCGGTAGTGAGGAGCATGGCAATCTATGTTTCATCTGAGGCACCCTGTTTTTCGTTGGCTCGCATGAACAGTTCGAATCGCTGCTTGAAGAGCTTCCAGTTGGTGCCCAGGTTCCCAGCGACTTGCAACGGCTGCGGTTTGTTGTGGGTGTCCATGGCTCAGGATGGCAGATTTGCCGGCAGGTATCGATCCACTCACTGGTATCATGTGGTATTGGGTGCTCTGAGGTACAGATGAACCAACACGGTTGTGATTGGTACAACGCAGTTTTATTCCAACTTGTTATTTACAGATCTGTCTTGTTACTCAGCACGTGGTGATGTATGAGTTTCTTGTTAATCAGGTCCTGTCCTTGTCCTTGTCTCCAGATGGACTGACCACCAGGTGTCGTGTTTCTTGTCTTATACTGTGTCTGCTCTTGTCTGTGATTGGCTGTCGTGTTCTGTGTGCTAATTGGTCTGTTGGTCTATCAATCATGATGTGTGTGTTTGAATATCATGACATAGATTAGGTGGGGTTACAGGGTTGCGGGGTATTGGGCCTAGGTGGGGTGTTCTTTCAGAGGATCGGTGCAGATTCAATAATCCGAATGGCCTCCTTCTGCGCTTGTAGGAATTCTATGGTTCTTCTTCCTGCTCTATTTTTAATACCTCACTGACTGCCAGTGGACCCTGCCAGGATCCCAAGAATGGAAACACTTTTGTTTGGGAATGTCATCCTGCCTGGCATCCCTGTAAACAAGCCTAAACAAAGCCCATTAAGAAACTCAATGGGTTCTTGAACCAGAAATGGTCCTGTTGTTTGAGCAAGGTTAAGTTGATAAAATTCCTCCCTTAGTTACTTCACTAGACTCACTAAAATATGCATCAAATTACTTAAATGCGGAAACACCAACATTGTGAACGCAAAGTTTAATTATTCAATTCGAGGTTATTGGGATTGACATGTTTCATTGATATGTTTCATAAGGGAATTATACATATCATCCTGGCCTTAAAAGGAAAACAGCCATCTAAATTAGAAATACATAACACTGACATTGCTCTGAGCTATTGTCATGTAAATGAGATTATTCTGAGAGTGGAAAGGATTCTGAGAACTTCAAGAATAGGTGTCACGGGGGAAATAAATGCAAAATAATTATTTTTGAGATTATGTATCTTGCACTGTTGTTGTTGGGAAACAGGTAAGTTGTTATCGGAATAACAAAGTTTTTTTAACTCCTACAACAACAGTTAACTAAAGAGTTATAGAATAGATAAAAAACGGCGCCACTCCCAATTTTGGTGCCATAGCGGATTCTCCGTCCCGTCGCTGAACGCGTTTTCGGCATTGGGGAGCGAAGAATCCAGCCCATGGTGCTTCATGGGCTCTCGACACGGAGGGTGTACAGACCTTGTATGCCCTAACTGCAAATATGAGTGAGAGACAGTGTCGCCGCTGCCTCCAAATGTCCAAGGATCTGGTAACTCACATTTGCTATATTCTCCAGGAATGTGTGCCACTGGGACATGGAAGCCATCCATTGCCAGTAACTCTGAAACTCACCATAGCACCGAACATTTACCCAAGTAGCTCCTTCCAGGGCTCCAAAGGGGACCAGTGCGGGATCTCACAAACCTCAACGCACAAATACATACAGGAGGTGACAGAAACATGTTGTGAAGGCTGACGTGCACTTCGCCAGAGACCAAGAGAGCCAGAAATCCAGAGCACTGGCTTTCCGGAGATGGTCAGATTCCCACAGGTGCAGGGTGCCATTGACTGCACTCATGTGCAAAATGTACTCAAACATATAAACAGGAAAGAATTACTCTCACTCAATGTTCAGCTGATTTGAGACACCAAGAAGCAAACAATGCAGGTGTGCAATATGTCCAGAAAGCTACCATGATTTATAAATCTTGAGTAACTCACAAATTCCTGACATCCTTGAGGGACCTTAGAGGATCCAGGGTTAGCTTCATGGTGATAAAGAGTATTCACAAAGGACCAGACTGATGCTGCACATGCAGTGGCCACAAAACCCTTCAGATAAAATTCAGTGAAGCTCATATTACTACTGAAACACTGGTAGAACAGAGCATTGGCATCTTGAAGATGGTTATTATGCTGTGACGGATCTGACAGGGTACTACAATAAACCGGCAGCGCACTCACGCCAGCGGATTTCCCAGCGATGTGGGGGTGCCCACAATGGGAAACCCCATTGGCCGGCTGCCGGGACGGAGGACCCGTTCCATAGCTTTGTCCCCATTTTGTTTCATGCTTCCCTCGTTTCTCTCTCTTTTTAAACTTTTAGATAGT
Source organism: Scyliorhinus torazame (assembly GCF_047496885.1). Classification (NCBI taxonomy): domain Eukaryota; kingdom Metazoa; phylum Chordata; class Chondrichthyes; order Carcharhiniformes; family Scyliorhinidae; genus Scyliorhinus; species Scyliorhinus torazame. The sequence continues at coordinate 76,418,616 of NC_092721.1, read as the reverse complement.
AGCTATGTGCCACTCACACCTCCTCTGGAGACTCCTTTTGTTTATTTACTCATGCCATTTCCACTCCCTTTAACTTTAAATCTTTAGTTGTTTCATCTCTCCTGCTCTCCATCCATCACCAACATTTGTACTTTCTACTATCCCCTCTTTCACTTTATTTGAAAGGCAGGTCGAGCTTCCCGATCCAAAATGTCAGGAAGTACATTTGCATATCATACATGTTCATGAAAAGGCCAGCTCACCAGAATAGGTTTCCTCTCCCAATAAAGTTATCCGTAAGCAAGAATAATGCTTCAGATTTACCGCTGTTTATAAACGTATGCCCCAGATGAGGTAGTCAGCTTCTTGGAGTGAGTAGTGACTAAACCTTGCTTTCTCTCAGGAATGTTCCTCTATGGCTATAATTGAGCTTAGGTAATGGTTGGTTCAAGATGTGTGGAGGGTGATCTAGGGAGGTAGAATGGTGTCATAGAATCATAGAATGTACAGTGCAGAAGGAGGCCATTCGGCCCATCGAGTCTGCACCGGCTCTTGGAAAGAGCACCCTACCCAAGGCCAACACCGCCACCCTATCCCCATAACCCAGTAACCCCAACCAACACTAAGGGCAATTTTGGACACTAAGGGCAATTTATCATGGCCAGTCCACCTAACCTGCACATCTTTGGACTGTGGGAGGAAACCGGAGCACCCGGAGAAAACCCACGCACACATGGGGAGGATGTGCAGACTCCGCACAGACAGTGACCCAAGCCGGAATCGAACCTGGGACCCTGGAGCTGTGAAGCAATTGTGCTATCAACAATGCTACCGTGCTGCCCCCTGTCAATTGGGAAAAGGTCAAAGAGCCTGAACAATAGAGGCAGGGTGGAACTAGGGCCAGGTAAAAGTACAAGGTCAGCTATGTAGGAAGGGCGGGTGTTTGGGGAATTAAGTCAGACTCTCCAGGGTAGGATAGGAGGGTAAACTTATCATGGACGCATGTATGATGTTGTTGGGTGGGGAAGAGGCTTTCTGGGCATTGAGCATGGGAGAGAAATGGGTCTAAAGGACAGGGTTGCTGATGTCCAGGATTGACCACTGTGCCACTATGCCACCCACTTTTTAAAGGGTGGCCTCTTTCCTAAGGTTCACAATTAAAGGGCTGGTTTCCCCAGGAGATAATTAACATTTAAGTGGATCGTAAATTAATGAAGGATTGAGGAATGTCTCCTCAGGCCTTTCTAATAATGGCACAAAGTGACCCTTCCCTTCCACTGGCCACTCTCTAGCTGAGGAGGAACCAATTCAGGGTGACTCAGGGCAATGACCAGAGCAGGAAGAGGTGGCAGCAGAGCCTCCAGAAGCACAAGGTGCAAGCAACCAGGGGCCAGTGTGACTGTGAAAATTGGCACATAGATAGATTGCAGGTTCTGCAGCTACGTGTAGATCAATGAGAGGCAATTCGGAGGTGCCTCAGGATGTCCCCAGGATGTGGTTAATCACATGTGCTGGCTGCTCAATAAAGTTCTGCAGCCAAAAAGACTAGGAGGAAATCCCATGCATTAAACATTGCAGCAGTCATGAACCTCTTTGCCAATGACTCCTTCCAGGGCTTTACTGGGGGCCTGTGTGGGATATCACAGTATGCCACGCACCTGGAGGTGACAGATGCCCTCTTCCGAAGAGCACAAGATGCTGTGAAATGCCGTTTGGATCCCGAGAGCCATAAGACCAGAGCACTGGATTTTGCTGCAATCGCAGGATTCCCAGAAGTGCACACATGTGGTACTAAGAGCTCCCTGGGAGGTTAATTCATTAACAGGAAAAGTTTTCACTCACTGAATGTTCAGCTGGTGTGTGATCACATCAAACAAATCCTTCAGGTTTGTGCATGCTATCCAGGGAGCTCTCACAAAGCCGACATTCTCAATGATTCCCAAGTGCCACAAATAATTGTTCCACCTCGTCAGTTGCAGGACTGGTTCATTGGAGACAAGGGATACCCTCAGAAGACAGGGCTGATGAAACCAGTTTGGAATCTGAAAAGTGCCACTGAGTAAAGATAGATCCTCAACAAGGACCACCACTGAGCAGACGATTGACCTCGTGAAAGTTCAGAAGAATCAGGGTGGATCTGATAGAAACCTGCAAAATTCTAACAGAGCATTGGGAGGGTAGATGCAGGAAGGATGTTCCTGATGGTGGATGTGTCCAGAAACAGAGGTTACAGCCTGAGGATATGGGGTAGACCATTTAGGACAGAGATGAGGAGAAATATCTTCACCCAGAGAGTGGTGGGCGAGCCTGTGGAATTCGTTACCACAGAAAATAGGTGAGATCAAACATTTTGGGCTGGATTCTCCGTCGGCGGGATCCTCCGTTTCGCCAGCAGCACACTCATGGCCGCAGATTTCCAGATGCCGTGGGGGTGCCCACATTAGGAAATCCCATTGGCTGGCTGCCGGCGGGGGGATGCCACACCAGCAAATGGGTGTGGTGGGATGGAGAATCCCACCCTTTATGTTTTCAAGAAGCAGCTGATAATGCATTTAGGGCAAAGGGGATCAAAGGATTGGGGGGGGAAAGTGGGATTAGGCTATTGAGTTGGATGGTCAGCCATGATCATCATGAATAGCGGAGCAGGTGTGAAGGGCTGAATGGCCTCCTCCTGCTTCTATTTTCTATGTTTCTACGAAAGTGAACTTCCATTGTTTGGGCCACTCAGATGGAGCACTTCAGCATTAGAATGCAGTGCCCTGATTGACCTCGCTCAGTAAAGGAGGAATGTCTTTGCAGAGGGAGAGATAGAGGACCAAAGTGTCTCCTCAGACAATGAGGAAGGGGAAGGGGATGCTGATGATGAGGGCCAGAATGTTGCGAATATACAGACATGGGGGCACGGTAGCAGAGTGGTTAGCACAGTTGCTTCACAGCGCCAGGGTCCCAGGTTCTATTCCCGGCTTGGGTCACTGTCTGTGCCAAGTCTGCATGTTCTCTCCATGTTTGCGTGGGTTTCCTCCGGGTGCTCCGGTTTCCTCCCACAGTCCAAGGATGTACCGGTTAGGTGGATTGGTCGCGCTAAATTGCCCTTAGTGTCCAAAAGATTAGGTGGGGTTACTGGGTTCCGGGGATAGGATGGAGGTGTGGGCTTGGGTAGGGTGCTCTTTCCAAGGGCTGGTGCAGACTCGATGGGCTGAATGGCCTCCTTCTGCACTGTTAATTCGATGAGAAGGATAATGGGCGGTGCAGCAGAAAGGCCTGTGGCAATATCATTGCCGACAGTGTCTAAACTGAGTCTGGTAATTAGACTACAAGAGACTGACTTCATGAGCCACAGGTAGTCCTTAAATAACTTTGACTTCTGACTTTGGTTGTTGAATTCAACCTGGTGAGATTCTTTGGCTTTCCCGCGGGTCTTTCTCGTCGGCGGGAGGTGACCCGCTATTGGCCAGCAGCAGCATCTTCTCGTCCCATCTATGTCAATGGGATTTCCCATTGAATCCATCCCATGCCGCCGGGAAAGGTTCTGCAGGGATGCGCTGCCAACAGGACCAGCAGATCCCGCCAGTGTGAACAGCCAGAAGATCTTGCCCACCATTTCAAAAGTAAAGGAGATCTTCCATTCAGGCCTGTAACATACCCTCACCAAAGGAAGACAATCACATCTTGTAAAAGTATTTTTTTCTCGAGTGTGTTTAGATTTGTGATTGTCTGAGTGGCTGCCATACCATTTATTTTAGGGGTAAGTGTTTAAATAAGCAATCACCCAACTTACCCAAATTTGCTGCTGGCTATTCATATTGTTTACACACTCGGAGGTTAAACACACACACACATATTTTTCTCCAAACTCCACTGATTATGGACAATGGGGAAAGGAGACAGTGATTTCAGCAGCTCTCGATCACCTTGTTGGTGACAAGGCCCATGTAAAGAAATCACTAAATGCTAATAGACAGCCACAAAAATTATTAAAGCATCTCACGGAATGGTTGCCTTCATCTCAAGGGAATTCCAATACAAAAGGCTGGACATTGTGCAAGAGGACAAAGCAGCCAGCTGTATTGGCACACACCTATACCTTTAACATTCACCTTCTCCAACACCAGTGCACAGTGGCAGTAGTGAGTACCATCTACAAGATGCACAGCAGCAATTTAACAGCTCCTTCCAAACCTATGACCCCTATCGCCAAGGAGAACAAGGCTGCAGATGTCTGAGAACACCCCGACCAGCAAGTTCCTGTCCAAGTTGCACATGATCTTGACTTAGAACTATATTGCCATTCCTTCACTGTCAATGGGTCAAAAACCATCAACTTTCCTCCCCAACAGCACAGTCAGTGTATCTACAGCACAAAGACTGCAGTGCTTCAATAATATGGCTCAGCACCATTTTCCCAAGGCAATTATGAATGGTTGATGTTATAACTTGCACAGGTCTCATGGCATAGGGATGATCCACTATTCAGTGGAGCTTGCAGAATATGACCTCCCCCAATACAGGGGTGGGGAACCAGTAACACGTTGTATGTGCCTTTGTATGAATAGAGTTGGCCAGTCAGATACTGACAAGAGAAGACCCAGTAGGGAACTTTTGGAGCTGCACTTCATAGTGTTATGGGCCAGAGTTTAGAGAACCCCAAAGTGTATCATGGAGTTCACCTGACCCACAACTTTTAATAGATTGTGGTATGGGGAGCACACGGCTCACTCTACAGGTGTGGTACAGCAGAAATGGAAAAGTATTTTATTTAAACAAAACAATGTTTATTCTATGAACTCAAGTTAACCTTTTTCTTTTTTTTTTAAATAATATTTTATTGAAAATTTTTGGTCAACCAACACAGTACATTGTGCATCCTTTACACAACATTGTAACAATACAGATAATAATGACCTTTTTAAAATTTAAACAAAAACAACAACAAATAAATAAATATTAAATAACAAAAAATAAAAACTAGCCCTAATTGGCAACTGCCTTGTCTCAGGCCACACACCCCCCCCATCCCCCCCCATCCCTCCCCCCCCCCCAAGTCCTGGGCCGCTGCTGCTGCCTTCTTTGTTCTCCCCTATCTATCTTTCCGCAAGATATTCGACGAACGGTTGCCACCGCCTAGTAAACCCTTGAGCCGACCCCCTTAGGACGAACTTAATCCACTCTAACTTTATGAACCCCGCCATATCATTTATCCAGGTCTCCACCCCCGGGGGCTTGGCTTCTTTCCACATTAGCAATATTCTGCGCCGGGCTACTAGGGACGCAAAGGCCAAAACATCGGCCTCTTTCGCCTCCTGCACTCCCGGCTCTTGTGCAACCCCAAAAAAAGCCAACCCCCATCTTGGTTCGACCCGGACTCCTACTACTTTCGAAAGCACCTTTGTCACCCCCATCCAAAACCCCTGTAGTGCCGGGCATGACCAAAACATATGGGTATGATTCGCTGGGCTTCTCGAGCACCTCGCACACCTATCCTCCACCCCAAAAAATTTACTGAGCCGTGTTCCAGTCATATGTGCCCTGTGTAATACCTTAAACTGAATCAGGCTTAGCCTGGCGCACGAGGACGACGAGTTTACCCTGTTTAGGGCATCTGCCCACATCCCCTCCTCAATCTCCTCCCCTAGCTCTTCTTCCCATTTCCCTTTTAGTTCGTCCATCATAGTCTCCCCTTCGTCTCTCATTTCCCTATATATATCCGACACCTTACCGTCCCCCACCCATTTCTTTGAGATGACTCTGTCCTGCACCTCTTGTGTCGGGAGCTGCGGGAATTCCCCCACCTGCTGCCTCGCAAAAGCCCTCAATTGCATGTACCTGAATGCATTCCCTTGGGGCAACCCATATTTCTCGGTCAGCGCTCCCAGACTCGCAAACTTCCCATCCACAAATAGATCTTTCAATTGCGTTATACCTGCTCTTTGCCACATTCCATATCCCCCATCCATTCCCCCCGGGGCAAACCTATGGTTGTTTCTTATCGGGGACCCCCCCAGTGCTCCGGTCTTTCCCCTATGTCGTCTCCACTGTCCCCAAATCTTCAGTGTAGCTACCACCACCGGACTCGTGGTATAGTTCCTTGGTGAGAACGGCAATGGGGCTGTCACCATAGCCTGCAGGCTGGTCCCCCTACAGGACGCCCTCTCTAATCTCTTCCACGCCGCTCCTTCCTCCTCTCCCATCCACTTACTCACCATTGAAATATTAGCGGCCCAATAATACTCACTTAGGCTCGGTAGTGCCAGCCCCCCCCTATCCCTACTATGCTGTAAGAATCCCTTCCTCACTCTCGGAGTCTTCCCGGCCCAAACAAAACCCATGATACTCTTTTCTATCCTTTTGAAAAAAGCCTTCGTGATCACCACCGGGAGACACTGAAACACAAAAAGGAATCTCGGGAGGACCACCATCTTAACCGCCTGCACCCTCCCTGCCATTGACAATGCTACCATATCCCATCTCTTGAAATCTTCCTCCATCTGTTCCACCAACCGCGTCAAATTTAGCCTGTGCAATGTGCCCCAATTCTTAGCTATCTGGATCCCCAGGTAACGAAAGTCTCTTGTTACCTTCCTCAACGGTAGGTCTTCTATTTCTCTACTCTGCTCCCCTGGATGCACCACAAACAGCTCACTCTTTCCCATGTTCAATTTATACCCTGAAAAATCCCCAAACTCCCCAAGTATCCGCATTATTTCTGGCATCCCCTCCGCTGGATCCGCCACATATAGTAGCAGATCATCCGCATATAAAGATACCCGGTGTTCTTCTCCTCCCCTAAGTATTCCCCTCCATCCCTTGGAACCTCTCAGCGCTATCGCCAGGGGCTCAATCGCCAGTGCAAACAGTAATGGGGACAGAGGACATCCCTGCCTTGTCCCTCTATGGAGCCGAAAATATGCCGATCCCCGTCCATTCGTGACCACACTCGCCACTGGGGCCCTATACAACAGCTGCACCCATCTAACATACCCCTCTCCGAACCCAAATCTCCTCAACACCTCCCACAGATAATCCCACTCCACTCTATCAAATGCTTTCTCGGCATCCATCGCCACTACTATCTCCGTTTCACCCTCTGGTGGGGCCATCATCATTACCCCTAACAACCTCCGTATGTTCGTGTTCAGCTGTCTCCCCTTCACAAACCCAGTTTGGTCCTCATGAACCACCCCCGGGACACATTCCTCTATTCTCATTGCCATTACCTTGGCCAAGACCTTGGCATCTACATTGAGGAGGGAGATTGGTCTGTAGGACCCGCATTGTAGCGGATCCTTTTCCTTCTTTAAAAGAAGCGATATCGTTGCTTCTGACATAGTCGGGGGCAGTTGTCCCCTTTCCTTTGCCTCGTTGAAGGTCCTCGTCAGTAGCGGGGCGAGCAAGTCCAAATATTTTCTGTAAAATTCAACTGGGAATCCGTCCGGTCCCGGGGCCTTTCCCGTCTGCATGTTCCTAATTCCTTTCACCACTTCTTCTACCGTGATCTGTGCTCCCAATCCCATCCTTTCCTGCTCTTCCACCTTGGGAATTTCCAGCCGATCCAAAAACTCCATCATTCTCTCCCTCCCATCCGGGGGTTGAGCTTCATACAATTTTTTATAAAATGTCTTAAACACTTCATTCACTCTCTCCGCTCCCCGCTCCGTCTCTCCATCTTCGTCTCTCACCCCCCCTATTTCCCTCGCTGCTCCCCTTTTCCTCAATTGGTGTGCCAGCAATCTGCTCGCCTTCTCTCCATATTCATACTGTACACCCTGCGCCTTCCTCCATTGTGCCTCTGCAGTGCCTGTGGTCAGCAAGTCAAATTCCACATGCAGCCTTTGCCTTTCCCTATACAGTCCCTCCTCCGGTGCTTCCGCATACTGTCTGTCCACCCTCAAAAGTTCTTGCAACAACCGCTCCCGCTCCTTACTCTCCTGCTTCCCTTTATGTGTCCTTATTGATATCAGCTCCCCCCTAACCACCGCCTTCAACGCCTCCCAGACCACTCCCACCTGAACCTCCCCATTGTCATTGAGTTCCAAGTACTTTTCAATGCATCCCCTCACCCTTAAGCACACCCCCTCATCCGCCATTAGTCCCATATCCATTCTCCAGGGTGGACGCCCTCTTGTTTCCTCCCCTATCTCCAAGTCTACCCAGTGTGGGGCATGATCCGAAATGGCTATAGCCGTATATTCCATTCCCCTCACCCTCGGGATCAATGCCCTACCCAACACAAAAAAGTCTATGCGTGAATAGACTTTATGGACATAGGAGAAAAACGAGAACTCCTTACTCCTAGGTCTACTGAATCTCCACGGGTCCACCCCTCCCATCTGCTCCATAAAATCCTTAAGCACCTTGGCTGCTGCCGGCCTCCTACCAGTCCTGGACTTCGACCTATCCAGCCTTGGTTCCAACACCGTGTTAAAGTCTCCCCCCATTATCAGCTTTCCGGTCTCTAGGTCTGGGATGCGTCCTAGCATTCGCCTCATAAAATTGGCATCGTCCCAATTCGGGGCATACACGTTTACCAAAACCACCATCTCTCCCTGTAATTTGCCACTCACCATCACGTATCTGCCCCCGTTATCCGCCACTATAGTCTTTGCCTCGAACATTACTCGCTTCCCCACTAATATAGCCACCCCCCTGTTTTTCGCATCCAGCCCCGAATGGAACACCTGCCCCACCCATCCTTTGCGCAACCTAACCTGATCTATCAGTTTCAGGTGCGTTTCCTGTAACATGACCACATCTGCTTTAAGTTTCTTAAGGTGTGCGAGTACTCGTGCCCTCTTTATCGGCCCGTTCCACGTGATCAGCCGAGTTGGGGGGCTTCCCACCCCCCCCCTTGCCGGTTAGCCATCATCTTTTTCCAGCTTCTCGCCCAGTTCCCATGCGGCTGTATTTCTCCCAGACGGTGCCCCCCCGCCCATCCTTTCCCGCACCCACTCCCCCCTTTCCCCAGCAGCAGCAACCCAGTAATTCCCCCCTCCCCCCCCCCCCCCCCCCGCTAGACCCCCCGCTAGCGTAATGGCTGACCTCGACTTCCCCCCGTGATCACGGCTCGCCCCGTGCGGCGCCCCCTCCTTCCTGCTTCTCTATTCCCGCCATAATTATCATAGCGCGGGAACCAAGCCCGCGCCTCTCCCTCGGCCCCGCCTCCCATGGCCAACGCCCCATCTCCTCACCCTCCCCCATCACCACCTGTGGGAGAAAGAAAAGTTACCATACCGCAGGATTAATCATACAATCCCTCTTCGCCCCCCCCCACTCGTCCCACCACTTTGTCCAATTTTTCTTCTACAATAAAAGTCCACGCTTCATCCGCCGTCTCAAAGTAGTGGTGCCTCCCTTGATATGTGACCCACAGTCTTGCCGGTTGCAGCATTCCAAACTTTATCTTTTTTTTGTGAAGTACCGCTTTGGCCCGATTAAAGCTCGCCCCCCTTCTCGCCACCTCCGCACTCCAATCTTGATAGACGCGGATCACCGCGTTCTCCCATTTACTACACCGAGTTTTCTTCGCCCATCTAAGGACCATTTCTCTATCCTTAAAACGGAGAAATCTCACCACTATGGCTCTGGGAGCTTCTCCTGCTCTCGATCCTCGCACCATAACTCGGTATGCTCCCTCCACCTCCAACGGACCCGTCGGGGCCTCCACTCCCATTAACGAGTGCAGCATCGTGCTCACATATGCCCCGACGTCCGCCCCCTCCACACCTTCATGAAGGCCAAGAATCCTCAAGTTGTTCCTCCTTGCGTTATTTTCCAGTGCCTCCAACCTCTCCACAGATCATTTCTGGTGTGCCTCCTGTAACTCCGACTTCACCACCAGGCCCTGTATGTCGTTTTCATTCTCTGCTGCTTTCGCCTTCACGACCCGAAGCTCCTGCTCCTGGGTCTTTTGTTCCTCTTTCAGCCCTTCAATCGCCTGTAATATCGGGCCAACAACTCTTTCTTCATTTCCTTTTTTATCTCCTCCACGCAGCGTTTCAAAAACTCTTGTTGTTCAGGGCCCCATATGAAACTGCCACCTTCCGACGCCATCTTGGTTTCTGCTTGCCTTCCATGCCGTTGTTCCAAAGGATCCGCTGCAATCCGGCCACTTTCCTCTCCTTTTTCCATCCGTGTCCAGGGGGAACACCCTTCTGGTTTACCGCACGGTGTTTTCAGCCGTTAAAATTGCCATTGGGGCTCCTATCAAGAGCCCAAAAGTCCGTTTCACAGGGAGCTGCCGAAACGTGCGACTCAGCTGGTCATCGCCGCACCCGGAAGTCTCCAAGTTAACCTTTTTCAAACATACAGTGAACATCTTGGCAACCATTAATTCAAATACAACCCCCTAAAGACTACAACACTAAGTAATCCTTTCAGCTTTCCTTTTAACATCCATAAGACTTAAAAACAAAACCTTTAACAGAAGCACCTTAGGTTTAACTTCACTACTGAGAACAGTTACCACGTTGAAATCAGCAAATGGACATTCATAAGCTTGCAGAGATTCACACACATCTTGCTGTGATTGCAGCTTCTCAAAAACCAAAATGAAACCAAACCGACCCTGCAGCAAAAAGCCTAAAGCGAAAGTAAAATGCTGACAGACAGCCCAACTCCACCCACTCTCTGACATCACTGCAGTAATAAACACCCATTTCTTAAAGGTACTCTCACTACAGATATTTATATACACGCCCATTTATAAACACCTATTTCTTAAAGGTACTCTCACATGACAATAGTTCACACATTAAATAAAAATGTTTTATTTTCCTCTCCAATCAGTGTGGACTCCTTTCATTGCCCCTTATAAAACTGATGATGAGAATAGGATTATTGATGGGCTGGAGACTTGGTACCCGCCTTAGTGCGATACAACCAAGTGCGACACAACCAGGAGCAGCAAGGGGAATTCCCCCTCTCGACATCGACCTTCCAGGCATTTTGTATCAAGTGACTTGGTGTTCAAAACTTCGCCGATAACACCCAGTGGGTCTCCAGTGTTATCCTCTGCCAAACAGGGCCTATGTCCTATCACATAGAAGCCCAAGGCCGAACTTTGAAAAAACACCTCGACCATCTGCAGTCCAGGAGACCGCTTCTTTGGAAAGTTCCTCGTCACAGAAACCTTCTGTGTGATCAAGCCATGGTTGAACCGTGCCTTCAGAAACCTCTTCCACAACCACATCTGTGGGCCTTCATGGGACGCCAAGGGCATCAGGATGCTGAGATGACTGAAGTTGCCGACTTAGACTCCAAGATGGAAACAGAGGAAACCTCTGATGGGAAGCCCTCGGATCCGCAGCCTCTGGATCTGCAGCCACCGCAACGTTTGCGCTAGAGGCGCCATTCTCCCTAGAGATATACGCTGCCCGATGCCCAGCCAAATGTCAAGAGGGTCCAACGTATTCCTTTGCCATGGTCTTTGGAGGATTCTTTGGGGAGGAGGAAACCTCACGGGTCTCACGGGGTAGGGATGATTCACTACCCTATGGATCTTGCAGAATAGGAGCTCCCCCGATAAGGGGCAGGGGACATTTGACACAGTTCATGTGTCTTTATATAAATAGAGTCAGCCAGTTAGGCACCAACTAGAGAAGACCCAGTAAGGAACTACTGGAGCTGTACATAATAGTTATTATGTTAAATAAAGTACGTTTTCTTTTGCCCTACAACTCGGGGTCAACTCTTTTTGTTGCCACTTATAAAAGTCAGTAGATTTTGGTCTTGGCAGCAACACTACCATCCCATGAATGATTGACAATCATGTTGCATGAAGATCTGTTGGACTCCATCTGAAGCACTGAATGGTACTGGGACTAAAGGAGGTTTAATTACAGGGAAAGTTGGCATTGATCAGGCTTGCATTCCTCCAAGTATAGAAGATTAAGGAATGATTTGATTAAGGTGCTGTGATGCTTAAAGATTTTGATACGGTAGATAGTAGGGTAGATAGAAACTATTTTCTTCAGTGGTGCAAGCTATGTTATAGTTATACAACAAGGAACCATAACATTTAAATTAGAGATAGGCTGTTCAGAGGTATGGTCAGGAAGCAATTCTCCACAGATAGTAGTAGAAATTTGGAACTCTCTCCCCCAAAAGGCAGTTGAGGCTACATCAATTGTGGGGCAGCATGGTAGCACAGTGGTTAGCACAGTTGCTTCACAGCTCCAGGGTCCCAGGTTCCATTCCCGGCTTGCCATATAGTGTCTGCATGTTCTCCCCGTGCCTGCGTGCGTTTCCTCCGGGTGCTCTGGTTTCCTACCACAGTCCAAAGATGTGCAGGTTAGGTGGATTGACCATGCTAAATTATCCTCAGTGTCCAAAAATGTTGGGTGGGGTTACTGGGTTACAGGGATAGGGTGAAGGTGTGGGCTTGGGTAAGGTGCTCTTTCCGAGGGTTGGTGCAGACTCGATGGGCCAAAGGCCTCCTTCTGCACTGTAAATTCTATGGTTCTATGATTCTATGAAAATTCTAAATTTGAGTTTGCTCCATTTTTGCTGGACAAAAAGGTACTTTGAGTAATGGAGCCATTGTGGAGGTCAGCTCCAGCTCAGCCATAATCTAATGAGTGGTGGAACGAGCCCAAGGGTGGAGTAGTCAACTTCTGCTCTGATGTGCCAATACATTTTCTTCAGTATTTTGGGAATTATTTCCATTGTGACACAGTGGTAGCCTCCCAATCTCTGGATCAGAAGCTTCAGGTTCAAGTCCAACGCCAGGATTCGTTGACCACAGAAGGAGCGTTCGTAATGTTGTTCAATGGGCTGATAATCAGCTCAGGAATCATTCCACCACTTCCCCAGTATTCCCCAAAGGGAAAATAATGTGTGTGCACTCAAGCAAAAATTAAATTGTGATTTCCAACAGTAACGTTTGTATGTCTCAGATACATAATACAAATAGAATGAGAAAATGAGACAAGGTCAAATTATCTACAGGTACTCCAATCACCTAAGATCTGAAGGCCTGATTGTTTTTTAATTTCTGATACATGTTACAAATGCCCCAGACTTGCAAAGTAGTTTATGAATCCTGGAATTAACTAATTTAACAAGCTATATGGCAAACGAGGAGTACTCTCTCACTTCAAAATATGTGGTTGTATAAGTCCAACAGCTCTGCTTATCACGTAAATGTGATAAAATTATTTTTTGCAGCATACGAACCTTGTAGGAAGTGTAAGCAAGGAGCTGAACTTCAGATGTTTAAAATATCCTCGGGCCATGACTTCCCTTCTTAATTATTCATCCCCGCAAAATGTAATTGCAATGTAATTTACACCATTCCTGCTGTTGTTTAGTGACAGACAGCTAAATTTCTGCACTGTCTCCCAGGAATAATTTCTTCTAGTGTGCAACTGTCGCAAAATTGGCCAAGTGTAGGATGATCATTTCTGTCCCAACCGATGATTGGATCATTCAGAAACAATCGCAATAATATTGGGTAGATTTTCTGCTTTGGGTCAGGACCCTGATGTCAGTGTCAAATGCAACCAACATTGTTCTTTGCTAGGTTGGAAAATGAGTGGCCAGAGGACGCACTTGGCATCCAAGTAAGGATGGTCAGTGGGGTCCTAAAGCTCGAGGATTAATAGGTGGTTCTCCAAACTATGACACATCAGCAGCTTCATTCTCCGACGTGGGGGTTGTCAATGCCAGAAGAGGGGGAGAGAGAGAGAGACAGGACCTAACAATGGAGGAAACCTCTCAAAACTAGGCAAAAATAATGTGATCATAAAAAGCCACAGCTGTCTAGATGTAATCGTGAAGGGAAAACCTTGCCCCTGCATCATCAATGGCCACAGCTGTGGCTCAATGACCATGATGGGTGTGGGGGTAAACAGAATAAAGCCGCCACCCCCTATGGTTGTAGGCCACCTTGTTTAACTCTCTTTGTTTCAATCGTTGGGGGATCGGACAGCCAACTGGAGAATTCCAATTGCTGCTGGAGAGGGTCTTAGGTTTCAGTTGGCTATTACAGCTTTCCTAAAAAGTGGCTTGGGAGTGGGATTGTGCTGGCAAACCAGGACCAGCTCAGTTCCTGCCCCCCACTGGCTGTCAGGAATCTTGCGCATGGAGTCTCGTAAACCGATGCACAATAATCTGACTACCACAGTTTCCATTCACCGAAACAGTGTTGATTGATGAGTTATCTCTGCTCAATGCATGTACCAGAATTATGATAGAATAACACAATGCAGATGAATTACATTTCTTGAACCACTTCTTAAATTGCAGTTTCCATTGACTTTTCAATTGCCCTTCACCAAACAGTTCCATTTTGCGCTCTTGCAGATTAGCAGTTTGTTTTTGGTCTTTAAAATGTAGAACCTATCTTTTTATTTTCTTTCTCATGGGATAGTTTATTTACCAGTTTGCATGTAATTCAGCAGCTATGGCTTTTAAAGATGGCGGCAGGGGTCATTAGCATGCATTAGCATCTGTTTTTTCGCATTTGGCATGTATTAGCATCTGTTATCACATAGCATTCATCAGCTGTTTCCCAAATGGATTTGTCTCTTTTACTGCATGATTCTGATATTTGCAAATCCATCACATCTTGGCTGCAAATAGGGACTCCACCATTGCAAAGAAAACTCCACCATTTTTTGAAATTCACTTTCCGTCTAGATTTCCTCTGGGGAATAGACTTCCTTGCGATTAAAAAAAAACAGAGCTTGTGATGAAAGATTCCCTGACAAATACACAGGTGAGGTGGCATGTGCCAAATATTTCTGATAGATACCAATCATATTACAGTGATACTGAAGATTTGTATTACCATCGTACAGTCTTCAATCCATGACTAAACGGGCGCATCCTAGAGATTGTTTCTGGAACCATTTTCAATTGGACCTGCTTTTCATTGAAGTGTTATTCTCGATAAGGTTTCAGTTCCACGTGGAATTAAAGGTTTGAACTCCAGGTACAAATTTGTTGGCTTTTTTAAAAATGCCGAAGAGTAATCAAGATTGGATTGTTTGCAAAAAAACAAAAACCCAGATCATCATGTAAACGGGATTCAAAACTTAATGTGCTGTTTTGTTTAAAATAAACTGCATTTTGGCGCTAAAGGGATTTGTACTTGTCCACTAGCTCATAAACGGAATGATTAATGCTGCATACAATTATATCATGGATATTGCACACAATTAGATTTTAATTTATGTGGAAAGGCTGAAGGATCTGGAATTGCTCTCAGAACAGAGAACATTTAGGGGAGATTTGGCAGAAGTGTCCAAAATTATAAGAGTCTTTTATGGAGCAGAAAGGCAAAAACTGCTTTCACCGCTGGAAGGTCAGTCAACAAAGGTCACGGATTTAAGATAATTGCTGTAAAAACCAGTGGGGCATAGGAGCAATTTTTACACATCGCGTTTTTGTAGTCTGGAAGACGCTGCCTGAAGGTGGGATTGAAGCAGATTTAATGGCAGTTTTCAAAAGGGAATTGGATATGTGCTTGGAAAGGAAAAACTTGCAGGATTATGGGACTGTGCAGGAAGTGGGACTGATTGGATTGCTCTTTCAAAGAACTGGTCCAGGCATGTTGGGCGAAATGGCCTTCTTCTAAACAATATGATTCTATTCTATAATTTTTTGATTTGCTGTTCCCTTATTTAAATTCCCTTTGCCGTAAGCATCAACATATTCAGGTATGGTTTTAAACCTGGACCTTTGTCCAATTTGAGCATATTGTCGAACAATTACATAAAGACCTCAGTAAAGTTGAAACTGTTGCGGTGTTACTTTTCCTAACTAATAAATCAATATGTTCCGTTGCATGACTTGTTATTCTTTGTGGTTAATTTACACATGAGACATTGGGATGGATTTTCCGTTTGGGAGATGTGTTGACGCAGGGACGAAACCCGGGGTGAACCCTGGTCCCGATGGGGGCGCCAGTTCCGGAGCCATTCAGGATGTGCTAATGGTCCAGCACTCTCGCCACGAGCGACTAGTGTGATTCCAACTGGGGCTGGTGTGGGGTTCGCTAGGGTAGGCATTGGCACTGGAGAGCTTGACAAGCTGGAGCTGCATGTAAACACTCCACTCCCACACATTCTCATTCCAGCCAAGAAGATAGCTCCATGAAGAGCATCCTCGATGTTCACAGATGCAGAGCTCAAGACAATGCTGGATGCCTTGGAGGAGAGGCGTGACGCCCTGTTCCCTGAGGTGTGGTGGGAAGGAGGCTGTGTTAGGGCCAGGGTTTAGAGAACCCCAAAGTGTATCATGGAGTTCACCTGACTCACAACTTTTAATAGATTGTTGTATGGGGAGCACACGGCCCACTCTACAGGTGTGGTGCAGCAGAAATGGAAAAGTAATTTTTAAAGCAAAACAATGTTTATTCTATGAACTCAAGTTAACCTTTCAAAAACATACAGTGAACATCTTAGCAACTAGTAATTCAAATACAACCCCCAAAGAATACACTAAGTAATCCGTAAGCTGTCCTTTTAACATCCAGAAGTCTTTAAAAAAAACCTTTAAACAGAAGCACATTAGGTTTATAGTCACCACTGAGAACATTTATAATTCTGAATTCACCAAATGATCAAGAGATAATCTTTTGATGGCAGAGAGAACAGCAGTACCCATGCTTGGGCTGGCTCCAGCTCCAACACTCAAAACAAAACTAAAACACACCCTGCAGCAAACAGCCCAGCTCCACCTACTCTCTGACATCACTGCAGTAGTAAACACCCATTTCTTAAAGGTATTCTCACTACACATATTTATATAGACACCGATTTACAAACACCCATTTCTTAAAGGTACTCTCACATGACAGGCTGCCAACCCACTGGTGTCAACCGGGCCTGGGTGGAGGTGGCACAGGCAGTGAGTGCTGCCAGCCCTACTGCGAGGACTGGCCAGCAGTGCTGAAAGAAACTGCAGGACCTCCACAGGGCAGCTTGGGTGAGTGACCACCTCTGTGCCCCTGGCACCACCCTTGTCCCACACACCTCCACCCCACACCTCCCGCCGGGCGATGGATCTGTCCGGCGGGGTGTGGAAGCGGGCTGTTTCCCAGGTGGAGGTTGGCATGGGACAACCAAGTCAGCCCTTAATGAATTGCAACGTCCTGATGGCACATAAAAACACTGGCGTTTCACTCTGGACTATCCTTAAGAAAGTCCTGAGTGATTCTCCCATCTGCTGGGGACTGGCAGGGCCCCGGAGTGCTCCTCGCAGCTGTGGATATGGGGCCCCGCACGTCCGGTCGGGAGTCTGCGCATGCGCACAGCGGTGGCCTGCAGCAGCCGCCCCATGCGACATGGCGGACTCGGACCGTGGAGCGGCACCAAAAATGTAAACCCCCCGGGATTGTGCATGCCCGCGGGTCCGTGCCGCCTGATCGCTCCCCTGGCCGTCCATGAGGCCTCCCCGGTGAACGATCCCCCCACCCCCCCACCAGGGCGGTCAGTCCTCAGCTGCCACCAAATGTTCCCGATCGCCGATAGGTGGTTAGAACCACGCCAGCAGGAACTTGGCCAGTTGCGCGTGGAGAATCGCGGCGGGGGCCTCTGTCAATGGGCCCCTCACGTGCACGCGGGTTTCCAGCGATTCTCCGGGGACTGGAGAATTGCGGGAGTGGCACTGGTCCAAATTTCCAGTTTGATGACCATTCTCTGTCCCCCCCGAACTGAACGCGATTTCGGTGCGGAGGCTCGGAGAACCCAGCCCCTGATGTACCGCCTGGGGACCCACGTAGAAGGAGCACTAGAATGTAAGATTAGAATATTAGACACCGGTTAAGTTGGTATGGATGCAGCACACAGGTTAGCGTTAGGGGCCAGGGCACAAAACATGTATATAGCACTGTTACATCTCAGCACTTGTTCACCGACATTCTAAACTGCCTTGGTCCTTTATCTGAAGGTTGTGAGGGTGGCAAGGTAGCACAGTGGTTAGAATTGTTGCTTCAAGAGTGTACTGCCAAAATTCCACCAGCACATCTCCTGCCCCACCAGGGGCAACAACTCTTGACCACTGCTACTCAAAAATCAAGGGTGCCGACCGTTCCATCCCCCGACCGCACTTTGGGAAATCAGACCATATGACGGTGTTCTTTCTCCCGGCATACAAGCAGAAACTCAAGCGGGAGAATCCAGCTAAGAAGGTTGTGCAGTGCTGGTCCGAGGAGACAGAAGAGCTCTTACTTGACTGCTTAGAGACAGTGGACTGGTCCATATTTAAGAACTCAGCGACCAACTTAGATGAGTATGCCACCACCGTCACAGACTTCATCAGCAAATGTGTGGACGGCAGAGTGCCAAAGAAAGCAGTACGTGCGCTCCCCAACCGGAAACCATGGCTCACTCGTGAGATTGACTCCCTACTGAAGGACAGATCTGAGGCGTTCAAGGCAGACGACCCTGACCTATACAAGAAATCCAGGTACGACCTCTGCAAAGCCATCAGAGATGCCAAGAGAGAATATCAAACCAAGCTAGAGTCACAGACAGACTCTCGGCGGTTGTGGCAAGGACTAAACAACATAACGGGCTACAAAGCGAAGCCGAACAGTATCTCTGGCAGCAGCGCACCCCTCCCCGATGAACTCAATGCATTCGATGCTCGGTTCGAGCAGGTAACCAACAATCCGCTGTCGATTGCCCCAGCAGCCCATAATTCACCCACACCCACCATCACAGCTTCCGAAGTCAGATTGGCCTTCCTGAAAGTGAACCCTCGGAAAGCAATGGGCCCGGACGGGATCCCTGGTCGTGCACTCAGAGCCTGCGCGGACCAGCTGGCAGAGGTATTCGTGGACATCTTTAACCTGTCCCTACTGTACTCCGAGGTCCCCACCTGCTTCAAGAAGACCACCATCATACCGGTACCAAAGAAGAGCCAGGCAACGTGCCTCAATGACTACTGACCAGTGGCCCTGACTTCATTTGAAATGAAGTGCTTCGAGAGGTTGATCATGAAGCGCATCACCTCCATACTCCCAGAACGCCTTGATCCACTGCAATTCGCATACCGCTGCAAACGGTCCACATCAGACACCATTTCCCTGGCCCTGCACTCATCCCTAGAGCATCTCGAAAACAAGGACTCCTACATTAGACTCCTATTTATTGACTACAGCTCTGTCTTCAACACCATAATCCCAGCCAAGCTCATATCAAAGCTCCAAAACCTAGGACTTGGCTCCCCACTCTGCAATTGGATCCTCGATTTTCTGACCAACAGACCACAATCAGTAAGAATGAACAACAATACCTCCTCCACAATAGTCTTCAACACCGGCGCTCCGCAAGGCTGCGTACTTAGCCCCTACTCTACTCCCTGTGCACACACGACTGCGTGGCAAAACTTGGTTTCAACTCCATCTACAAGTATGCTGACGATATGACCATAGTGGGCCGGATCTCGAATAACGACGAGTCTGAATACAGGAATCAGATAGAGAATCTAGTGGAGTGGTGTAGCGACAACAATCTCTCCCTCAATGCCAGCAAAACTAAAGAGCTGGTCATTGACGTCAGGAAGCAAAGTACTGTACACACCCCTGTCAGCATCAACGGGGCCGAGGTGGAGATGGTTAGCAGTTTCAAATTCCTAGGGGTGCACATCTCCCAAAATCTGTCTTGGTTCACCCATGTCGATGCTACCACCAAGAAAGCACAACAGCGCCTATACTTCCTCAGGAAACTAAGGAAATTCAGCATGTCCACATTAACCCTTACCAACTTTTACAGATGCACCACAGAAAGCATCCTATCGGGCTGCATCACAGCCTGGTATGGCAACTGCTCGGCCCAGGACCGCAAGAAACTTCAGAGAGTCGTGAACACCGCCCAGTCCATCACACAAACCTGCCTCCCATCCATTGACTCCATTGACTCCATCTACACCTCCCGCTGCCTGGGGAAAGTGGGCAGCATAATCAAAGATCCCTCCCACCCGGCTTACTCACTCTTCCAACTTCTTCCATCGGGCAGGAGATACAGAAGTCTGAGAACACACACGAACAGACTCAAAAACAGCTTCTTCCCCACTGTCACCAGACTCCTAAATGACCGTTTTATGTACTGACCTCATTAACACTACACCCTGTATGCTTCATCCGATGCCAGTGCTTATGTAGTTACATTGCATATGTTGTGTTGCCCTATTATATATTTTCTTTTATTCCCTTTTCTTCTCATGTACTTAATGATCTGTTGAGCTGCTCGCAGAAAAATACTATTCACTGTACCTCGGTACACGTGACAATAAACAAATCCAATCCAATCCAATCCAATCCAATCCAATTCATAGCTCCAGGGTCCCAGGTTCGATTCCCAGCTTGGGTCTCTGCATGTGTGGAGTTTGCATGTTCTCCCCGTGTCTGCGTGGGTTTCCTCCGGGTGCTCAGGTTTCCTCCCACAATCCAGGTGCCCAAAGGTTAGTTGGATTTGCGAGAATAGGACGGGGTATTGAGTATAAGTGGAGTGCTCTTTTGGAGGGTCAGTGCAGACTTGATGGGCCAAATCACCTCCATCTGCACTGTAGAGATCCTATGATTCAACTCGAATCAATTAGAGAGCCCAGGGTGACGAAGTTGGTTCCAGATAGGCAGCAGGCCTATGGATGCCATTACGTTGATAGACGGTGGAAGATGGAAGGGTGGACAGGCATGTGTTGGAATGGTTAAGTCCAGACGTAACAAATACACAAGTGAGGCAGCAGCTGAGGTAGGGGCAGAGTTAAGCAATGTTCCAAGGTGGAAGTTGGTGGGCTTTATGATGGCATGGATTGAAGCTTATCTTATCTCAGCTCATCGAACCATACAACACCACGGTTGAAAACGACCTGGGTAAGCCGCAGACAGTTGTCAGGGTGAGGGATGGAGTTTACGATGAAAGAATCATACACCCGACCGGAAGTGCGTGGAATCTTGGAAGAAGATCTCAAAGCATTTCCCGACGTCAACACGCAGGCAAGTGATTTCTGATTTTTTATATATTTTTTCCAATATTTTGGCCAATCCACCTGCCCTGCACATCTTTGGGTTGTGGGGGCAAGACCAAGCGGACATGGGGAGAATGTGCAAACTCCACACGGACAGTGACTCCGGAGCCGGGATTGAACCCAGGTTCATGGCGCTGTGAGGCAGCAGTGCTAACCACTGTACCACCGTGCTGCCATGCAGGTGATGTAAACCTCGGTGGGCACGTACCTGAATCAGGTACGCTCCCACCAACAATTAAATGGTGAATTAGGGCCATTAAAGGTCCAATCAACAATAATTTTGTGCTGCCCTTGAGATTTTTAGCTTGCCGCATGGGGAAAACGGACGGGCGCCCATTCCACTGTTGCATTTCCTCATACAAGCGCAGGATAACAGACCTCCAGAGCATCAGCCGATTTTCTGTGATAGAATTGGTAGCTGTGCGAGTATAGAATTTTGTCTAAGTTTCCTAGTTTATTGCCTGGAATTTAACAGTATCCCATCATTTGCTCGGCACTGGTCCTCTCCATCTGCTTCAATGGGGATGGTCTACTCTGCTGGTGGGACCTCATCTGAAGCGAGGAGCCTGAGGGAGGGGAGGTAAGGTGATCCCAGGCAGCATCCCAGGCAGAGATCGGTAAGAGAAGAGGCAGGGATTCAGTTGGTGCAGGGCCAGCAGGAAAACCAAGGCAGGAGGAGATGCCAATACCCAACGACTAGAGTACACAGGCAGCACACCCACTACCTCCAGATATCCAAGGCCCAGTGCTGCAGGAGGCTACGCCTCTCCACAGATACAGTTACATCTCCTTTGCAAAATTATAGGTTCCAAAGTTGGCTCCAACTGTGGGTGGGGCTGCCCCATGCCAGTGATGTTGAATATCACAGTGGCCCTAAACTTCTCCGCCTCCATTTCATTTCAGGGCTCAGTGAAGGATCTGTGTGGCATCTCCCAATCAGACAGGCACAGTAATGTCAAGCTCATGACAAATACTATCTTCAGAAATGCCTGCAGTGTCATCAATTATCGAACAGACTAGGGCAGCCAGCTGGAGAGAGCACGAGGGTTTGTGGCAATGACTGGGTTTCCCCACATCCAGGGTACTATAGACTGCACACATGTAGCCATCAGGGCACAAGCAGGAAAGCTGGGAAGTTTATTCAACAGGAATGGGTACCACTCAATCAATGTGCAGATTGTCTGTGACACAGGACACAGATTCTGCAAGTATTTGCCCGTTACCCAGGGAACTCCCTTGATTCGTACATCCTGCAGCACCCTCTGGTACCATGGCTGCTCATAACCCATCCACGATTGGATGGATGGCTCCTGGGTGAAAAGGCTTCTTCCTAAAGAGGTGACTGATGACCCCATTATGTCACCCAAGAGCTGAGGCAGAGGAGAGATCTAAAAGGAGTCTTGCATCCATAAGAGTGGTGGTGGAGAGGAACATCAGGCTGCTCAATATGCACTTCCAATGCCTTGACTGAGCCGGAGGATCACTTTAATATCCGCCAGAGCGTGTCTCCCTCATAGTGGTCACATGCTGTGCACTGTACAATCTAGTTGTGAAAAGAGGGAACCCGGTAGAGGTTGAGGACAGCGAGAGAGGACCACAGGGAGGATGACTCCAGTGAAGTGTCTGAGGACAAACCTCGATTTGCACAGGGTGAGGACTATAAGGCAGATGATATGAACATTCACTGAGGCAGGGATACGAGGAATAATTGATCCAGCAAACCTTAAGCTCGGCATCCAAAGGCATGGAGGCCGACTCAATCTAACGACAATGTCTCACTCACAATAAAACTTTCCATCCGAGGTCAGCCCAGAAATGCTACATCACACAAATCCCTCAGCTTAAAAGCCTGTGCAATATCTGGCCAATGTATAAAACATGCAACCAACTCAGCCCAGTGCATTTAGGAAAATATTCATGTGACTTCAAATTAACATAAGAACAACCTACAAATATGTCAAACCTAACAGAAAACTCAAAGTAACGAGGGCAAATAATATTACCCATGGCATGCCCCTGTTGTGTTTAAGATATCTTAAACTTACATCTATAGATGCTGTGCCTTGGTGCCTCCCTTGCTGGTAGTGGCATTAGAGGCAGCCTGCTGACCTTGCCATCATGATGGCAGTGATGACCTTGGCGGCCATTCTCTGGCTATATGTGCCTGAGTTGGCTCCGGCTGAGAAGGACCATCCAGCCTCATGGCTACTCTCTCCTCGGATTTTGCGGCATCGTCAGATGAGGCAGCCACTGGCAGAGAGGCGAAGGAGCTACTACCCTCATTCGGAGCACCTTGAGAGAAGCTCACAGGTGTGACAGGCAGCTTGTCTGCCAGAATATGGTGTGTCTGCACCTCACTGATCACCATTGATGTGTGGGCACCTAGCAGAGAGACTAGATGCTTCAACCATCACGCACACTGGCAGTGACCTCCAGAGGCCACAGTCAATGTGTTGACTCCATCCCACGGGCATTTAGCAGGCCATTTCACTGTGGCCCCTGGAACCCCTGATAGTGCCCCTGAAGTAGCCTCTCCATCAGGGCCGCCACACTGTTGATGGAGGAAGAGGTGCTCTCGGTGCTCAGGGTCAACTGTCAGAAACCATGCTGATATTATCTGCGAGGCTATTGTAATTTGGAATATTGGTTTGCGAGGGAGTATAGTTTTGTTTTTGAATAGTGAGAGGTGTCAAGTAAAATCCCAATGAGAATAAGTAGCCCAGTTAGCATGTACAATTATTAGAGACTATTTATTAAATTAAAGAAAATAAAAAAATACACATGAACAGGGTGGCACTACTCTGAGAAAATAGAGTATGTGAAGTAATAAACACATACACAGTTTATGTAGACCATACCCCCATTGCAAAATATATCTACAATCATTGAACTCCTTAAGACTTCCCCTTTCCCAAAACAACATTCAAAATAAATTAATCTGGAAGTCAAGTCCAGCTTATAATTACCACACAGTACAGGGTCGATGATCAAGTCTGGGAAACATATTTTGCTGGCCCAGTGGAGATATTTAAACTCCCTTTACAAAGGTTTCTTCACTGCCTTGGCTCTAAACGTTAGAGGCTGTTAAATATAAAACTGGCCCTCTCAGCTGTTAGACGTAAAATTAGCCTCCAGGCTGCTCGATGCAAATTGGCCTGCCTGCTTCTGAGGGAGCTGGCAATTATGCCATTCTTCCCATTTGATTCTGCATTCTGTTTATTCGGCTGTCTGCCCCTCTCACATTCCTTGAATCTAGAAATGAACATAGGACATAGAACTGTACAGCACAGTACAGGCCCTTCAGCCCACGATGTTGTGCCGAACTAGTCTGAAGCTAAGATCAAATCAACTTTTTTTTTTGTTGCATTGAGCCGAGTGTTTCCCAGCGCTTGCAGCACCAAGAAACATAGGCTATAAAACGCCACTCGCGTCCGTGGGGAGCTCATAGCTGAGCCACACATAGCCACATTTTGTACACTGAGGAGCTCCGCTCGCTGGAAATTCTTCGTTTAACGAGAGATCGGAGCGCCATTTAAAACTCGCTTCCTGATCTCCGTCGCCCCAAGCAACCCCCGAAGCGCCAACATACTATGGGAGGATCCACGGCCTGCCCCTCACATCTCCCCCAAACACCTGCGCAGGGCATGCCCAGCCTGATCATCACCGCCCAAAGAATGCCGGCTTGGCACCTTGACAGTGCCTCTTCCAGCTGGGCATTTTGGCAGTGCTAGGCTGTCACTCAGGTGGCAGTGCCTGGGTGCCAGGCTGGCGTTGCCAGGGTGCCAGGTGGTACCAGCAGTGCGAGGGTACCACCCTCCTTAAAGGGCTTGCACCTGGGGGCCTCCGATCTCCTGGGAGACCCCCAAGAATGTAATTCCGCCTGGTCCCCTTTTGTGGAGACCAGTGCTGAACAGCGCTCGCCCGAGGTCTCCAAATGAATATGTGTATACCTCACTGATCACCCAATCACCCGGTAAGCTGTTTCTACTAATAGGCAATTCACATCTGATTCTATCTCATTGTCTGCTAATCTCATTACTGAGAAAGACGCATCTCATCTGGCCTTTTGAATATTGGCTACACCTGTCACTAGGCAGATTTCAACTTGTTACTGGGAAGATTGTATCCTATTATGTCTTGTTTAATTCATGTTACGAGGCATATCCTTGACGCAACGCAGTGCTTATGTTCTACATAGAGCCCTCAATGTTGGAAACAATGGCAAGCAGACTCTCATGGATTGCTGCCACTTCTCCCCATGCATTACGCTGGACATACAGCAGCTGCCACCAATTGGACATCTCCAGAGGCTTGTCATCTGCCTCTGACTCAGCATGGTCCGATCTCCAGCAGTGCTCCCACTGTCGGCATCTTGGGACCTCGCTGTCTTCCAGATTCTGACCACTTTGCACTACTCTCGGAGGCGATGACCAACGCTCACTGCGTGTGAATATCTGCGTTGGTGCCTGGTACCGAAGGCAGTGTGGCATGGGTGCAGGAGCGACGTCCTCCTGGGTGCCTGATGGGAGTTCCTCGGGATCACCTAGAGCTGGTGTGGTTGGCTCATCTGTGGAAGGAAGACACAGCCTCAGTGAATTCCATCATCATCGTCACTATATATTCCAGCTGACCTGCAGAGACAATGGAAAGATGCTACATGGTGACATTGTATTGGAGCTGCAATGGGCACTCTGGCTGGGACAACTCAATTTAAGATAAGAGGGCTCCATGAACTCTCCCATACCCGGTGCACGGCTGAGATGGGAGTCTGGGACCTATTGCGGGTCTGGGACCTACACACTTTCCTTCATTTTGTTTCTTCTTTTTTTAATAAAGTTAGAGTACCCGAATATTTTTTCCAATTAAGGGGCAATTTAGCATGGCCAATCCACCTACCTTGCACATTTTTGGGTTGTGGGGGGTGAAACCCACGCGGACACGGGGAGAATGTGCAAACTCCACATGGATAGTGACCCAGGGCCAGGATTCGAACCCGGGCCCTCAGCGCCATAGGCAGCAATGCTAACCACTGTGCCACTGTGCTGCCCATCACACTTTCCTTTATCCCCACACCCCCATCTCGCCAGGACTGGAGGAATGAGTTGCCCAGTGGCAATCCAACTTTTGAGCATCACGCTCGCTCCGATTCAGGTCCAATGACTAGACCACCAATGGCCCTCTGCAACATTGTGACTTGCCTTCTCCTGACAGGGGACAACAGAAAGGCTCTTCATGTTGCAGCTTCCTTGAGGGCCATTCCAACGCCCCACACAGACATTTAGCGGGCCCTTTCACTGTGGTACATCTACGCCCTTCCATGCACTGCAGCCTATTGTGTTGACTGACCAGCCAGTCCAGGGCAGGCTTCAAGTGCTAGGTGGTTTACACACTCAAAACCTTGGGCGCACAGGGGAATGGCACTTGACATAGGCCCAAGCCATCTCCACACTTACCCTTGCTGACCGCAGAATATCTTTGAATCTTTTGCAACACTGCAGCCAGGTGCCGCACACAACATTGTGCCCACTAACGCAGGCAGCCATCTTGGTCCAGGCCTTCTTAGTCAAGAGGTATGGTCCACCTTGAAACCATGTATGATTACAAATATCTCAAAAATATTCAACATTCTTAAAACTACTGCTTTTATTACTTCTTGGGAACCATGCTCAACACAATGGGCCGCACACAGTGGGTAGCAATGTTGCTTCACAGTCCCAGGTTCGATTCCCGGCTTGGATCACTGTCTGTGCAGAGTCTATACGTTCTCCCTGTGTCTGCGTGGGTTTCCTCCGCGTGCTCCGGTTTCCTTCCACAAGTCCCGAAAGGTGTGCTGTTAGGTAATTTGGACATTCTGAGTTCTCCCTCCGTGTACCTGTATAGGCGGCGGAATGTGGCGACTAGGGGCTTTTCACAGTCACTTCAGTGCAGTGTTAATGTAAGCCTACTTGTGACAATAAAGATTATTATGTACCACCACTTTCACACACTCCCTTCAGCAGCACTGATTCATTCTATCTCAGTGTTGTCTGGGCCCGCATGCAGTTCCAGTTCATCCTTCTGTTCATCTATCATTTAAAAAAATCCTTCTTTTCTCTTTCAACTGTCGACAACAGCAAGTTTCAACAACTCTTTGTTAACAACACTTCTTTCTTCTGACACCATGCCTTCTTTCAATTGAACCCATTGCCACATATTTAATGTTCTCTGTCTTCCCTTCTCCAACCCCGACTGATCAGTCCTCAGCAAAGTTCTCAGTTTCATCCACTTACACACTCACCTAAAAGTTTTTCAAATTTGGTGCAACTCTGAGCTTGTCTTTGGTCACCTTTTCATCTGTGTGTGCCCATTTCTTTGGCCAGGAACCTTCCATCCACCACTACCCCAACCATCCCACAACACATCTTTATCCTCTCTGGATTTATTTGGGGGGGGGGAATTATCATGTGACAGACGTTGGCTCAATTTCTTTGATTTGGAAACCTCCTCTCTGTGAACAAGTTACAGTGTAAAGGGTTAATTTGAATATCTGAGACCATACACATCATTTTGAGGAAGTGATGCATGATCACACGACTGTCCTCACCCCTTATGCAGCCTTGTGGCATGCTTTGAATAACGTTGATGTTGCCCTCCCTCAGAAGACTACAACAATAGTCATTAACAACACCCTGAACACAAGAATATTCGAAGAGCAATCTGTATTCGTACATCTGCATCATTATCATGAAAGCGACTGACAATGGCAATGTTCATATTGTTTGGTGAACTAGCGCTTACTTTGTAGATGCTGAATGCCAATTCTCCAGTACTTCCTCATACCTGCTCCTGGGCTATGACGCCACCATCAAAGCTCAAGCCACATTTTCCAGATGATCAGTGACTTTAAAACATCTGGAGATCTACCATTCTTGGCCTTGTCGAAATCTTTAACATCCGAGTTAGACTTTTAGACTGAAAGAAGTGTAACAAATAACAGCAGATTAAAGGTTAAATGATTTTACTTGCAACAAGAAGAAAGGCCGCTGGAATCAAGGGTCACAGTAGGCACACTCTGAGGAACAAAAGGAACGTCGAGAACTTTATCCACAGAAGAAACCCTTCTCCCCCCACAGGTGATACATTGATAATTGCTGAGCCTTTCAGTTGGCTTACACAGAGACAAAGGTACCATTCCGATACAATGGTGGGGGGAGGTGATAAGATGACATCGATGTCTACTGCAGTAATTCTACAGAGGTGAACATACATTAGCCACACAAAGGCCGTGCTAATCGACTGACATCACTGGCTTCGGTGGTAGTGTTTAAACAATGGCGTGTGTGTGTCACCATACAAACTGAATTGATCTCGTCAGGAGATCGATTAAACTCAAGACAATGTAATCAATTTACAAGGGGCCATCTGTCTGCTAACTGAATTAATGAGGTACAGAAAGCAATTTAAAATGAGAATCTTTAAGACTTTACATCATGTATCCCATGATGCTTCAGACGGTCAAGTTTAGATTTCCACAGCCTCAAACCTCACAGTTTCCCACCACCTAAAGATGGTTTCTACCTCCTTTCCAAGATCCACCAACAGAAGTGCCTTGGCAGACCCATCATTTCAGCCTGTTCCTACTCAGAGAATCACAGGATTGTTACAATGCAGAAGGAGGCCAATTGGCCCATTGTGTCTGCATCAGTTCTTCAAACAAACATTGTGTTCTAGTGCCATCCCCCTGCTTATTCTCCATACCCCTGCACATTGAGCTGGATTCTCCGCTGTCGGGATTCTCCGTTATGCCGACAGCCCGGTGATTTCCCGACGACGTGGGGCTGCCCACGACGGGAAACCGCATTGGCCGGCTGGTGAGACAGAGATTCCCACCCATTGTTTCTAATCAAGAAAATATCCAATGCCCTCTTTAATGCCCCAATTGAACCTGCCTCCACCACACTTACAGGCATTGCATTCCAGACCTGAACCACTCTTGTGTGAAAATGTTTATTCTTACATCACATTTTCTTCTTTTGCAATCACTTTAAATCTGCGCCCTCTCATTCTCAATTCTTTTAAGAGGGGGAACATTTTCTCCCTATTTACTCTGCACAATCTCCTTATGATTTTGAACATCTCTATCAAATCTCCTCTTAACCTTCTTCTCTCCAAGAAAAACAGACTCAATCTCTCCAAACAATCCTCATAACTGAAGTTTCTCATCCCTGGAACCATTCTTGTAAACAGCTTTTGCACTCTCTCCAATACTTTGCTGTAGTGTGGCACCTGGAACTTGGCACAGTATTCCAGTTGAGGTCTAACTAGTGTCTTGTATAAGTTCAGCATAACCTCCCTGACCTTGTACTCTATCCCGCTATAAATAAAATGATATGTTTCATTAACTGCTCTTCACCTGCCCTGTCACCTTCAATGACCTATGTACATATACATCCAGGTGCTTCTGCTCCTGCACCCCTTTTCGAATTTTGCCCCGTTATATTCTTTGTTGTAGCTGCAAAGAGAAGAATGAGAGGTGGCACACGTTAAGTTCATATAACATAGTACAAGAAGTTTATTTACAAGATGCTGCACTAACATGGTACAATGGTGAACTCCACAAAAGCCCGTGAAAAGTTCTGATGATGTCATTGCGCAACACATGACATTACACCAGCCAATGGTGTTTCTCTGATGCAGAGTACCCCTCCCTCTTTATCCCTTTAGTGTCGCTAGAATTTTCACTCAACCAAACACTTTAACACAGATCCAACCCATTATGTCAAAACTAACATTTCAACTAACAGATACATGTGTACATTAGTAAGACAATCTCTTGGGTGGACATCTGTCTCATTAGGACGAACACGAAATTCAGGAACTTTGCTCTTAGGGGTAATAAATAAAGTCTCTTCTTGCGCACTGGTCAGTGTTCCATCTGGTGAAACCAACTCAGGAACTGTCTCTGCTTGTGTGGATGATTCTGTGCAGCAGATTCCGTAATTTTGTCAGTTGCAGTCCTCAAGTCGGGCATGTCACTGTCCATACTCTCTGTGGTGAAAACATCTGGTACAGTTTCTGTACTCTCACTGCGTGCAGACAATAATTGGTCAGCGTGCCGATGCCAAATTCATTAATTGTCAGATTGTACAGTCTATGAATTTGGCCAACACAATTGCTGGAGTCCATTTTTTATCTGAGGTGTAATTTCTTACAGAGAACACGTTCCCCACGGTCAAAGACTCTGCTTTTGGAAATCTGTTCCCTTCTAGCCACTTGTGCCTGATGTTGTTGCCTGCCTATTTTTGAAGTTGAAGGGGGAGTCAAAGGGTCGAACTGTGTGCATAGTTTCCCTTTGAACCTCAGTATGGCCTGTAAGCTTTGTGTGGTTGAATGCACAGTGTTTCTGTATGTCATTAGAAAGCTTTTGACACGTTTAGGTAGAGAGATTTTATCCCTCAAAACCTTCACTGCATGCTTGAGATTTTGTACGAAAGGTTCAGCAAAGCTGGTGGTAGCTGGATGATGAGAGGGGAAGGGCAGATGGGGAAGCGGTGGCATAGTGGCATTATCACTGGTCTAGTAAAGCAGAGACCCGGAGTAATGCTCTGGGAACCCAGTTTCAAATCCCGTCACTGCAGATGGCAAAATCTGAATTCTATACAAATCTGGTATTAAAAGTCTAATGATGACCATGAAGCCATTGTCAATTGTCGTAAAAACCCATCTGGTTCACGGATGTCCTTTAGGGAAGGAAATCTGTCGTCCTTACCTGGTCTGGCCTACATGTGACTCCAAACCCACAGCCATGTGGTTGACGCTTAACTGCCCCCTCAAGGGCAAATAGGAATGGGCAATAAATGGAAGCCTATTATACCCATGTCCCATGTACAAATAAAAAAAACCTTCAGATCGTCCTCAAATTCGGCTGATGTGAACTGAGTACCGTTATCGCCCACGAGTTGTGCAGGTCGGCCAAATCTTGCAAGTAGCTTGTTAAGTCTTTCTATGGTCTGTTCTGTAGTTGTCGATTTTATGATATCAACCTCCAATCACTTTGAATGCGCATCAACCATGACCAAAAACGTGTGCCCTTCGACTGGTCACCACTGCATAATCAACATGGATTCTTTGGTAGGCCATTCACATGGAGGCAAAGGTTGTAGTGGAGGTACATTTTGCAACACAGTGCAGGATTGGCATAACCCAACCTGCATCTCTATTTGTGTATCCAACTCGGGCCACCAGAAGTAGCTACTCGCCAATTCCTTCATTCTAACTATACTGGGATGGCCGTCATGCAGCTGTTCCAGGATTCTACTTCATAGACACAGTGGAATGATTACTCTAATATCCCCCAACAATACTCTATTTTGTACTGTCAACTCAAGATGCCTGGTAAGATAGGGTTTAACATCTGGATTCG
Source organism: Scyliorhinus torazame (assembly GCF_047496885.1). Classification (NCBI taxonomy): domain Eukaryota; kingdom Metazoa; phylum Chordata; class Chondrichthyes; order Carcharhiniformes; family Scyliorhinidae; genus Scyliorhinus; species Scyliorhinus torazame. Next base: position 76,387,262 of record NC_092721.1, on the reverse strand, counting down.
TTCTGTGTTCCTGTATTAGAGTGCTTTTTTGAATCACGCCCAACACCTTCCCCATCACCAGATCTGTTTGGGTATATTTTCGCACCTGAGAAGACGTTACCGGAACATTTTCCACATGAGACAGATAGAATATATCGCTGATGCGTTCACCTGATTCGTGCTTATATTTTTGGTCTTTCTGGTCTTCCAGTGGCAGTCTAGGCAAAATGTCCGCGATTGCGTGTTGTTCAGACTTACAAAGTTCAAAGACATAATTATGTACCGACAAGGTTAATGCTCAATGTTGTAATCAACTAGCAATGAGTGAAGGGATCCCCTTATATGGTCCAAATATTGTTAAGAGATGATGGTCAGTCAATAAAGTAAATTGCCGGCCAAATAAATAATGGTGTAACCTTCACATACCAAAAATAATGCTGTGAATTTCTTTCTCAAGTTGAGCATAGTTGGACTCAGTGCTTGTCAACCTGCTGGAAGCAAATGCTATTTGTTGCTCCTCACCTAAAGGCATTATATGTGAGACAATTGCCCCAATCCCATAGGGTGATGCATCACAAGCAAACTGCAGCTTCGGTTTTGGGTTATAATGGACCAATAACTCTGATTCCTGTCTTTTGTTTTGATATTTTGGTAAGCATCCTCACAATCTTTCATCCAGAAACAAGCTTGTTTGTTACAAAGCAAAGCATATAAAGGCTACAACCTTGATGATAATTGTGTTACAAACTTTCCATAGTTATTTAGTAATCATTGAAACGACCTTAACTGAGTCACGTTCTGCGGTCGTGGGGCATCCAGGATCTCCAACGTCTTCTTAGGTTCATTGTGACGATCGTCTTGGTCGATGATGTCTCCAAGATAGTGAATAGAAGATTTTAAAAATACACACTTCTCTTTCTTGACCCTGAGGTTATGTAGTTGCAGCTTTGCAAGAGTAGCTTATTGGTTCTTCACGTGATCTACATCATTCAAAACTGAAATCAAAATGTCATCCAGGTAACATTTCACACTCGATAGCCCTCACAAGATCTTATCCAGAGATTGTTGGAAGAGAGCTGACAACCTGAATGGAAGCCTATGATACCAAAACAGGTCCTTGTGTGTCACTATGGTCAGCAACGGTTGCGACTGACTCGCTATGTTCATTACAGATATGCTTTGGAGAAATCAATTTTGCTACATTTTTGGCTGCCTGAGAGTCCTGCAAAAAGACCTTCACTAAGTGGTAGAGGGTACTGATCAGCACATAATACAAGGTAGATAGTCGCTTTCAAATCGCCGCATATTGGTACTGAACCATCCTTCTTTACGACTGAGACGATTGGGGTTGCCTAATTGCTGGCGGTGGCAGGCTCAATTACTTCAGTAACCCCTCAAGTTTTTCTTCCAATTTAGGTCGAATAGCATAGGGTATGGTACGTGCTTTCAAACACTGAGGCACACTGTTTGCCTTTATCTTGAGTTTCACTTTGACTCCAGTCATGGATCCTCAAATACCTTTGCATACTTTCCCAGATGCGGTTGAAGATTGTTCGTCGAATCAACCAGTCGGTTGACAAAGGCACAGTTTAGCTTAATCTTCCTTCAGCAAGACTTCCTAAACAATGCTGGAAGTTTCCTTGAACAATGTGAAGAGGCAATTCCACTTTTTGCTTATTAACTTACACAGTCATTTTGATGAAGATCTTCAGCGGCACGACCTCCTTGGTATATGTCCGCAAGGCTAAATCAGATGGTTGCAATGCAGATACTTCAATTTCTGATGGTATATCGATTAGGTACATCTCTTACAGCACCCATATCCACTTCCATCTTAATAGTGTTTCCATTTAATTGTGCGTAGACCCAAAATCATTGCTGATCTTTTTGTACTTCAAGAACCTGAGTTCACGGGCGTCATTCTCCGACCCCCCGGCGGGTCGGAGAATGGCCGTTGGCCGCCGTGAATCCCGCCCCCGCCCCCGCCGAAGTCTCCGAAGGGAGAAAAGTCGGCGGGGCGTTAATGGCGCCGCTGCCGCGGAGAATGTCACGGGTCTGCGCAAGGCAGCCGATTTTCGGCCTGCTGATATTCTCCCTTCCGGATGGGCCGAAGACCCGTCGACGTGATGACCGTTCACGTCGACGTGAATCAAACCTCCTTTTCATCGGCGTGACCCGGTGCTCCAGGCTCACGCCGACCAGCGAGGAGGTGAGTGACGGCCTGGGGGGTTGGCTCTGGGCAGGAAATGGCGTGGCCGCAGACTGATTGCGTGAGGAGAGGTGTGTCTCGGCTTGTGTGTGTGTGTGTGCGGCGGGGGGGGGGGGGGGTGGTTAGAGTAGGCTGGGCTCCGGGGGAGTGCCGGGAGGGGGTCCGTGCTGGGGTGGAGGTTGGGGGGGTCCGTGCCGGGGTGGAGGTTGGGGGTTGGGGGGGGGGTCCGTGCTGGGGTGGAGGTTGGGGAGGGGGTCCGTGCTGGGGTGGAGGTTGGGGGGGGGGGTCCGTGCCGGGGTGGAGGTTGGGGGTTGTGGGGGGGTCCATGCTGGGGTGGAGGTTGGGGAGGGGGTCCGTGCCGGGGTGGAGGTTGGGGGTTGGGGGGGGGGTCCGTGCTGGGGTGGAGGTTGGGGAGGGGGTCCGTGCTGGGGTGGAGGTTGGGGGGGGGGTCCGTGCCGGGGTGGAGGTTGGGGGTTGTGGGGGGGTCCATGCTGGGGTGGAGGTTGGGGAGGGGGTCCGTGCTGGGGTGGAGGTTGGGGGGGGTCCTTGCCGGGGTGGAGGTTGGGGGTTGGGGGGGGGTCCGTGTTGGGGTGGAGGTTGGGGGTTGGGGGGGGGTCCGTGCTGGGGTGGAGGTTGGGGAGGGGGTCCGTGCTGGGGTGGAGGTTGGGGGGGGGGTCCGTGCCGGGGTGGAGGTTGGGGGTTGTGGGGGGGTCCATGCTGGGGTGGAGGTTGGGGAGGGGGTCCGTGCTGGGGTGGAGGTTGGGGGGGGTCCGTGCCGGGGTGGAGGTTGGGGGTTGGGGGGGGGGGTCCGTGCTGGGGTGGAGGTTGGGGAGGGGGTCCGTGCTGGGGTGGAGGTTGGGGGGGGGTCCGTGCCGGGGTGGAGGTTGGGGGTTGTGGGGGGGTCCATGCTGGGGTGGAGGTTGGGGAGGGGGTCCGTGCTGGGGTGGAGGTTGGGGGGGGTCCGTGCCGGGGTGGAGGTTGGGGGTTGGGGGGGGGGTCCGTGCTGGGGTGGAGGTTGGGGGTTGGGGAGGGGGTCCATGCCGGGGTGGAGGTTGGGGGGGGGTCCGTGCTGGGGTGGAGGTTGGGGGTTGGGGAGGGGGTCCGTGCCGGGGTGGAGGTTGGGGGGGGGGTCCGTGCTGGGGTGGAGGTTGGGGGTTGGGGAGGGGGTCTGTGCCGGGGTGGAGGTTGGGGGGGGGGTCCGTGCTGGGGTGGAGGTTGGGGGTTGGGGGGGGGTCCGTGCCGGGGTGGAGGTTGGGGGGGGGGTCCGTGCTGGGGTGGAGGTTGGCGGTTGGGGGGGGGTTCCGTGCCGGGGTGGAGGTTGGGGGTTGGGGGGGGTCCGTGCTGGGGTGGAGTTTGGGGAGGGGGTCCGTGCCGGGGTGGAGGTTGGGGGGGGGTACGTGCTGGGGTGGAGGTTGGGGAGGGGGTCCGTGCCGGGGTGGAGGTTGGGGAGGGGGTCCGTGCTGGGGTGGAGGTTGGGGGGGTTCCGTGCCGGGGTGGAGGTTGGGGGTTGGGGGGGGGTCCGTGCTGGGGTGGAGGTTGGGGAGGGGGTCCGTGCTGGGGTGGAGGTTGGGGGGGGGGGTCCGTGCCGGGGTGGAGGTTGGGGGTTGGGGGGGGGTCCGTGCTGGGGTGGAGGTTGGGGGTTGGGGAGGGGGTCCGTGCCGGGGTGGAGGTTGGGGGGGGTCCGTGCCGGGGTGGTGGTTGGGGGGGGGGGTCCCTGCTGGGGTGGATGTTGGGGAGGGGGTCCGTGCTGGGGTGGAGGTTGGGGGGGGGTCTGTGCCGGGGTGGAGGTTGGGGGTTGGGGGGGGGTCCGTGCTGGGGTGGAGTTTGGGGGTTGGGGAGGGGGTCCGTGCCGGGGTGGAGGTTGGGGGGGGGGTCCGTGCTGGGGTGGAGGTTGGGGGTTGGGGAGGGGGTCCGTGCCGGGGTGGAGGTTGGGGGGGGTCCGTGCTGGGGTGGAGGTTGGGGAGGGTGTCCGTGCCGGGGTGGAGGTTGGGGGGTGGTCCGTGCTGGGGTGGAGGTTGGGGGTTGGGAAGGGGGTCCGTGCCGGGGTGGAGGTAGGGGGGGGGGTCCGTGCTGGGGTGGAGGTTGGGGGTGGGGGGGGGGGGTTTTTTTTTTTTTATTGTTTTTTTTTTTTTTTTTTGTAGTTTTTTTTTTTTTTTTTTTTTTTTTTTTTTTTTTTTTTTTTTTTTTTTTTTTTTTTTTTTCCGTGCCGGGGTGGAGGTTGGGGGTTGGGGGGGGTCCGTGCTGGGGTGGAGGTTGGGGAGGGGGTCCGTGCCGGGGTGGAGTTTGGGGGGGGGTCCGTGCTGGGGTGGAGGTTGGGGGTTGGGGAGGGGGTCCGTGCCGGGGTGGAGGTTGGGGAGGGGGTCCGTGCTGGGGTGGAGGTTGGGGGGGGTCCGTGCCGGGGTGGAGGTTGGAGGTTGGGGGGGGTCCGTGCTGGGGTGGAGGTTGAGGAGGGGGTCCGTGCTGGGGTGGAGGTTGGGGGGGGGTCCGTGCCGGGGTGGAGGTTGGGGGTTGGGGGGGGGTCCGTGCTGGGGTGGAGGTTGGGGGTTGGGGAGGGGGTCCGTGCTGGGGTGGAGGTTGGGGGGGGTCCGTGCCGGTGTGGAGGTTGGGGGTTGGGGGGGGGGTCCGTGCTGGGGTGGATGTTGGGGAGGGGGTCCGTGCTGGGGTGGAGGTTGGGGGGGGGGTCCGTGCCGGGGTGGAGGTTGGGGGTTGGGGGGTCCGTGCTGGTGTGGAGGTTGGGGGTTGGGGAGCGGGTCCGTGCTGGGGTGGAGGTTGGGGGGGGTCCGTGCCGGGGTGGAGGTTGGGGGTTGGGGGGGGGGTCCGTGCTGGGGTGGATGTTGGGGGGGGTCCGTGCCGGTGTGGAGGTTGGGGGTTGGGGGGGGGGTCCGTGCTGGGGTGGATGTTGGGGAGGGGGTCCGTGCTGGGGTGGAGGTTGGGGGGGGGTCCGTGCCGGGGTGGAGGTTGGGGGTTGGGGGGGGGGGCGGTCCGTGCTGGTGTGGAGGTTGGGGGTTGGGGAGCGGGTCCGTGCCGGGGTGGAGGTTGGGTGGGAGGTCCGTGCTGGGGTGGAGGTTGGGGGTTGGGGGGGGGGGGTCCGTGCTCGTGTGGAGGTTGGGGGTTGGGGAGCGGGTCCGTGCCGGGGTGGAGGTTGGGTGGGAGGTCCGTGCTGGGGTGGAGGTTGGGGGTTGGGGAGGGGGTCCGTGCCGGGGTGGAGATTGGGGGTTCGGGGGGGGGGGGTCCGTGCCGGGGTGGAGGTTGGGGGTTGGGGGGGATCCGTGCTGGGGTGGAGGTTGGGGAGGGGGTCCGTGCCGGGGTGGGTGATGGGAGGGCAAATGAGTTGGTCCACCTGGCCAGGTGCCAGCCTCCAACAGTTGGACCCATGCGGTCCATGCCACCTGGCTGGGGGGAGGAGGGGATATGGGCAATGATGACATGTCGTCGTTCCCCTCCCCCCCACCAGGCCGTCATGTTTTCAGACCATCCAGCGATGTTGGCCGCCGTGGTGGCAGCCGCTCATGTCTATGTTGCCCTGGATGAGGAGGAGGAGGAGGAGGAGGAGGAGGAGCGTGCCAGAGAGGCGGCGCAGGCTGCCGCAGAGGGGCAGGCGGCAGCCGCCCAGGCTGGAGGGACACCGGAGGGACACCTGACCGACAGGACGAGGAGGGGGAGGAGGACGTCGCGGCCCCACGGCAAGGGAGGCACCCGAGGGCGCCCCTTGTGTACCGGCCCCGGCAGTCATACCAGGACCTCACGGACCGGTAATGCAGGAGGAGACTCCGGGGTGGAGGTTGGGGGTTGGGGGGGGTCCGTGCTGGGGTGGAGTTTGGGGGTTGGGGAGGGGGTCCGTGCCGGGGTGGAGGTTGGGGGGGGGTCCGTGCTGGGGTGGAGGTTGGGGGTTGGGGAGGGGGTCCGTGCCGGGGTGGAGGTTGGGGAGGGTGTCCGTGCCGGGGTGGAGGTTGGGGAGGGTGTCCGTGCCGGGGTGGAGGTTGGGGGGGGGTCCGTGCTGGGGTGGAGGTTGGGGGTTGGGGAGGGGGTCCGTGCCGGGGTGGAGGTAGGGGGGGGGGTCCGTGCTGGGGTGGAGGTTGGGGGTTGGGGGGGGGGTTCCGTGCCGGGGTGGAGGTTGGGGGTTGGGGGGGGTCCGTGCTGGGGTGGACGTTGGGGAGGGGGTCCGTGCCGGGGTGGAGTTTGGGGGGGGGGTCCGTGCTGGGGTGGAGGTTGGGGGTTGGGGAGGGGGTCCGTGCCGGGGTGGAGGTTGGGGAGGGGGTCCGTGCTGGGGTGGAGGTTGGGGGGGGTCCGTGCCGGGGTGGAGGTTGGAGGTTGGGGGGGGGTCCGTGCTGGGGTGGAGGTTGGGGAGGGGGTCCGTGCTGGGGTGGAGGTTGGGGGGGGGTCCGTGCCGGGGTGGAGGTTGGGGGTTGGGGGGGGGTCCGTGCTGGGGTGGAGGTTGGGGGTTGGGGAGGGGGTCCGTGCTGGGGTGGAGGTTGGGGGGGGTCCGTGCCGGGGTGGAGGTTGGGGGTTGGGGGGGGGGGTCCGTGCTGGGGTGGATGTTGGGTAGGGGGTCCGTGCTGGGGTGGAGGTTGGGGGGGGGTCCGTGCCGGGGTGGAGGTTGGGGGTTGGGGGGGGGGGGGTCCGTGCTGGTGTGGAGGTTGGGGGTTGGGGAGCGGATCCGTGCCGGGGTGGAGGTTGGGTGGGAGGTCCGTGCTGGGGTGGAGGTTGGGGGTTGGGGAGGGGGTCCGTGCCGGGGTGGAGATTGGGGGTTCGGGGGGGGGGGGGGGTCCGTGCCGGGGTGGAGGTTGGGGGTTGGGGGGGATCCGTGCTGGGGTGGAGGTTGGGGAGGGGGTCCGTGCCGGGGTTGGTGATGGGAGGGCAAATGAGTTGGTCCACCTGGCCAGGTGCCAGCCTCCAACAGTTGGACCCATGCGGTCCATGCCACCTGGCTGGGGGGAGGAGGGGATATGGGCAATGATGACATGTCGTCGTTCCCCTCCCCCCCACCAGGCCGTCATGTTTTCAGACCATCCAGCGATGTTGGCCGCCGTGGTGGCAGCCGCTCATGTCTATGTTGCCCTGGATGAGGAGGAGGAGGAGGAGGAGGAGGAGGAGCGTGCCAGAGAGGCGGCGCAGGCTGCCGCAGAGGGGCAGGCGGCAGCCGCCCAGGCTGGAGGGACACCGGAGGGACACCTGACCGACAGGACGAGGAGGGGGAGGAGGATGTCGCGGCCCCACGGCAAGGGAGGCACCCGAGGGCGCCCCTTGTGTACCGGCCCCGGCAGTCATACCAGGACCTCACGGACCGGTAATGCAGGAGGAGACTCCGGATGAGCCGGGAAACCGTGGCACACATCTGCCACCTGCTGGCACACCTGTCACCGCGTGGCACTGGCGGGGGACACCCTCTCCCCGTGTCCATCAAGGTTACGGTGGCCCTGAACTTTTATGCAACGGGGTCATTCCAGGCACCGAGTGGGGACCTGTCCGGCATATCGCAGACATCGGTGCATCGGTGCATCCAGGCAGTGACAGATGCCCTTTATGCCATGGCGCACCGCTACATCCGCTTCCCCGTGGACCGGGCCAGCCAAGATGCCCGGGCCGTGGGCTTCTCTGCCGTTGCCGGGTTCCCCATGGTCCAGGGCGCGATGGGATGCACGTCGCCGTGCGGCCACCTGCAGAGAACTGGGCCGTGTTCACTAATAGGAAGGGGACCTATTCGATGAACGTACAGGTGGTCTGCGACCACCGCATGATGATCCTGCACGTCTGCGCCCGTTACCCAGGCAGTGTACACGACTCATACGTATTGTCGCGGTCATCCATCCCCGGCATGTACGAGGGACGCCATCCCCGGCTGAGGGGCTGGTTGCTGGGCTACAGGGGCTACCCATTGCGATCGTGGCTGATGACGCCTATACGGAGGCCACGCAATGAGGCGGAGAACCGCTACAATGATGCCCATGTAGCGACAAGGGGAGTGATTGAGAGGTGCTTTGGCGTGCTGAAGATGCGTTTCAGGTGCCTGGACCTCTCTGGGGGCGCCCTCCAGTATCGGTCAGATAGGGTCGGCCGCATCATTGTGGTGTGCTGCGTCCTGCACAACATAGCCCAGCAGAGGGGCGATGTGCCGCAGGCAGAGGAGGGCGGAGTGGAGGAGCAGCAGGAAGAGGCCCAGTCCTCCCCAGATGAGGGGGATGGGGGCAATGGTCAGGGCAGACGGGGTAGGCACAGGCGGGTGGCTGTCCACCGTTACCGGCTGGCCCAGCGGGCACGGGACAGACTGATAGACGCCCGCTTCACTGACTAGATGGGCGTGGGAATCGGGTAGTATGGCCACAGACCGCACACCATGGCAACAGCCGACCACCCACACCCCCCACCCATCCACCCACCCAGCACCCTCACCCCCCTCCCCAACCCCACACACCCCACCCGCATGCACACCACACCCCCCCCCCCAATTGCCGATCCACGGGCGGCACAACGGGCCGGGCTCACCCAGTTGCGGGTGGACACGTGTCTATCGCAGGCCATGGAGGATGATGACAACCCGCCTCCGATGAGCTCCTGGCTCTACATCGTTGGACTATGTCTGACCCATGGCCACAGTACCACCATCCACCCGGACCATCCCTGCATGCGGCTGTGACACTGCAGCGCACGGTCCTGTCCTCTGCCCGGGGGATGTTGATGGCGGCCCAGGGGGAAGGGGGCAGACTCACCTGGGGCTGAGGTAAGACCACCCGTCACACACACACTTGCGCTCAACGTACATGACACGCCCGCACACTTTGGACAGAGCACAAAGGCAGCTTCGGTAGGTGTAACATTGACTTTAATAACCAAAGGAGTTCATGCACGTGCCCTAGCCCCTAAAACTCATCTGTGCCCTGCACCCGTGCCAACTTACTCAGTGTCTAATTGTTTGGCCTTATGGGCCCTTTGGCTACGTCTACGTGGTTCCCCAGACGGTACAGCAGAACTGGAGGTGGACTCCTGTGATTCCTGCCCTCTGACACTGGATCCCTTTGGCGGCCGTTTCCTGGGGCGTCCTGGCCTAGATGGGCCAGGCTGCGGCCCGGGCGACTGGGATGGCGAGCTGCCAGTCTGTCCTGCCCGTTGCCCACCCGATGCACCTGGGACGGAAGGGGGGGAGTCCGTGGTGTCGCGGTGTACCGGGACCTCCCCTACAGAGGGAGCCGGGACGGACCACACCACCTCCTCCTCCCTCGGGGTGCCCGATGGCCCCCAGGCCTCTACATGGGTGGGGGATGCGAACGGACTGGCCATCCGACGCGCCCCCGACATCTGGCGCTGCCAGTCCTGGAGGCCCGTGCTGGTATCGACAGGGCTCTGCAGGTTTGCAGCCATGGAGCCCAGGGGGTTGTCAAACCCTGTCTGTGACAGTGCGCCGCCGGCTCGCACATGGCCACTGGCGCCGATGCCCTCAGCGATGGCCTGCTGAGACTGGGCCATGACCTGCAGAGACTGGGCCATGGCCTGCAGAGACTGGGCCATGGCCTGCAGAGAGTGGGCTATGGCCTGCTGAGACTGGGCCATGGCCTGCTGAGACTGGGCCATGGCCTGCTGAGACTGGGCTATGGCGTTGAGCGCCTCTGCCATCTGGCGCTGGCACTGGCTCATGGCCTCCTGTGAGAGGGCAGCCATTTCCTGGGCCACAGACGCCGCCTGCACGGAAGGCCCCAGGCCTCGCAAACCGTTCCCCATGTCTGACACCGTCGCACCCATTGCCTCCACCGCGGACGCCACCCGTGCGGTGTCAGCCTGGGTGGCACGCATGACCAGGACCACTCCCAGCTCCTGGACGCGGGTGGACTCCTCCACCTGCGACCGCAGCCGCCGCAAGCCACCCGTCACCCTATTCGCTCGTCTCCGTGTCGGTGGTTGCATCGGATCTATGTGTGGGTGTGGTAACTGCAGGAACCCGGGATCCATCTGGGCGGCAGATGTTCGCTTGGCCTGGGCTGCCCTCCCACCGCCCGGTCCCTCTGCTGCTCCTACCTCCACCTGCTGTACCGGGACGGCTGTGTTGTGCGCACCAGTGAGTGTACCAGACGCCTCATCACTAAAGTGCCCAACCGTGGTGAGTGTTTCTGCGATGGTGGAGGGTGTTGGTGACAGCAGTGGCGTTGTGTCGTGCTCTTCGTCCCACTCTGACTCCATGGCACTTTGGGGTGGGGGTTCGTCTCCACCCATCCACTCTGATTCACTGTCCGGTATTTTGTCTTCCCGGGTAGGGGTGTCCTGGGTAGTGCTGTCCCGGGTAGTGCTGTCCCGGGTAGTGCTGTCCCGGGTAGTGCTGTCCCGGGTAGGGGTGTCCTGGGTAATGGTGTCCCGGGTAGGGGTGTCCTGGGTAGTGGTGTCCCGGGTAGGGGTGTCCTGGATAGTGGTGTCCTGGGTAGTAGTTTCCTGGCTCGGATGTGACGGGGGCCTGTGGCTGCCCCCCTCATCGCTGGGTGGTCGCTCCCGCACGTGACGGGGGTGTCGTCTCCCTGTTGCTCCAGGTCTCTCCGTCTCCCGTGGTGTGCGAGGGGCATCCTGCGGGCGTCGCATGCTGGAGGGTCCGGGTCTCTCCGTCTCCCGTGGTCTCCGAGGGGCATCCTGCGGGCGTCGCATGCTGGAGGGTCCGGGTCTCTCCGTCTCCCGTGGTCTCCGAGGGGCATCCTGCGGGCGTCGCATGCTGGAGGGTCCGGGTCTCTCCGTCTCCCGTGGTCTCCGAGGGGCATCCTGCGGGCGTCGCATGCTGGAGGGTGCGGGTCACTCCGTCTCCCGTGGTCTCCGAGGGGCATCCTGCGGGCGTCGCATGCTGGAGGGTGCGGGTCTCTCCGTCTCCTGTGGTCTCCGAGGGGCATCCTGCGGGCGGTGTGCATCGGCGGGGATGGGTGCCTGGACGTTTGGTCCTGCGATACACAATGAAGCATGCATGGTTAGACATCAGGCAGTGATCAGGTGATACGGGGGAGGGGGATATAGGGGAGGGGAGATATGGGGACGGGCTGTTGGTGGCTCACTTGCTCGTGGGGCCCCGACCTCTGCATCAGCAACCTCCCGGTCCTCAGGTCCGCCAGCCAGTTCCAGGGCCCTTTCCTCGTGTACGGTCAGTGGCCTCTCATCAGCGGGCCCTCCTCCAGTCCTCACATGCTCCCTATTGTTGTGTGCGCGCTTCTCCTGTGGGGGGGGGGGGGGGGTGGTGGCAGGGGTAAAAGGCAACAGTGTGAGGCAGGTATATGAATGCACGCCATCGGTTGCGCGTGCATTGCAAAGGTTAAGGTTAGGGCTGGATTCACTTGGGGATATGGGGGAGGGGGGGATATGGGGGAGGGGGGATATGGGGGAGGGGGGGATATGGGGGAGGAGGGATATGGGGGAGGGGGATATGGGGGAGGGGGGATATGGGGGAGGGGGGATATGGGGGAGGGGGATATGGTGGAGGGGGGGATATGGGGGATATGGGGGAGGGGGGATATGGGGGAGGGGGGTATGGGGGAGGGGGGATATGGGGGAGGGGGGATATGGGGGAGGGGGGATATGGGGAGGGGGGATATGGGGGAGGGGGGATGTGGGGGATATGGGGGAGGGGGGATATGGGGGAGTGGGGATATGGGGGAGGGGGGATATTGGGGAGGGGGGATATGGGGATATGGGGGAGGAGGGATATGGGGGAGGGGGGATATGGGGAGGGGGGGATATGGGGGAGGGGGGATATGGGGGATATGGGGGAGGGGGGGATATGGGGGATATGGGGGAGGGGGGATATGTGGGAGGGGGGATATGGGGGAGGGGGGATATGGGGGAGGGGGGATATGGGGATATGGGGGAGGGGGGATATGGGGGAGGGGGGATATGGTGGAGGGGGATATGGGGGAGGGGGGATATGGGGGTGGGGCGATATGGGGGATATGGGGGAGGGGGGATATGGGGGAAGGGGGATATGGGGGAGGGGGATATGGGGAGGGGGGATATGGGGGATATGGGGAGGTGGGATATGGGGGAGGGGGGATATGGGGGAGGGGGTATATGGGGAGGGGGGGATATGGGGGAGGGGGGATATGGGGGAGGGGGGGATATGGGGGAGGGGGGATATGGGGGAGGGGGGATATGGGGGAGGGGGGCTATGGGGGAGGGGGGATATGGGGGATATGGGGGAGGGGGATATGGGGTTGGGGGGATATGGGGGAGGGGGGATATGGGGGAGGGGGGATATGGGGAGGGGGGTATGGGGAGGGGGGGATATGGAGGAGGGGGGGATATGGGGAGGGGGGATATGGGGGAGGGGAGGATATGGGGAGGGGGGATATGGGGGAGGGGGGATATGGGGGAGGGGAGATATGGGGGATATGGGGGAGGGGGGAATTGGGGGAGGGGGGATATGGGGAGGGGGGATATGGGGGAGGGGGGATATGGGGGAGGGAGGATATGGGGGAGGGAGGATATGGGGGAGGGGGGATATGGGGGAGGGGGGATATGGGGGAGGCTCACCCTGCCTGCTCTGACAAGGTCGTTCACCTTCTTGTGGCACTGGGTGCCTGTCCGTGGTGTCTGGGCCACAGCGGTGACGGCCTCTGCCACTTCCCTCCACAGACGCCGGCTGTGGCGTGGGGCAACTCTGCGGCCGTGCCCGGGATACAGGGCATCCCTCCTCTGCTCCACCGCGTCCAGGAGCGCCTCCACATCGCGTGACTCGAACCTCGGGGCTGAGCGACGGCCAGCCATCCAGTCGGGTGTTGCGGTCGGGTGTTGCGGTCGGGTGGGGGGGAGCTGCGCGGCCTTATGAGCCGTCACGCCGTGCAGCGCGTATGACGCTGCACGGCGTGAACCACTGCGCAAGCGCGGATCCCGTCACGTCGCTGCTAGCCCATTTCGGGCCGGAGACTATCGGCCCATTTTTATGACGTGACGCAAGTGGGATTTGCGCCGTTTTTTGCGCCGATCGGCGGACTTTCCGCCGATAACGGAGAATTTTGCCCCAGATTCCTTCAGTTGACTTCCCATTTTGGTACTCGGTGAGTCCTCACTTGGATCACTTAACTGGTAAACCCGCCCTTTAGACTTTGCAGAATTTTTCTTAGTACATTCCCTTTGTGCTGATGAAGGTCGGCGTGACCAATATGCCTTGATAATTTAACCAACCTTACCACAAATTTGCTTTTGTTTTCCTTGCTCCAGCAATTTCTAGTCATGTGTCTCACTTGGTTGCAGCGATAACATGATAGGTTCTTGGTGGACCTGCATCTTAAGGACTTTAGCTCGAACTCCAATCAGCGAAGCTTCCCTTGCAGTAAGTTCCATAGACTTTGCAATTTCTGTAGCAGATTTTAGGTTTAATCTTAACAATTTCTTTTTGATAGCTTCATTCCTGAGGCCACAAACTAATCGGTAGCAAACTGTAACATCCAAAGTCTGGCCATACTTGCAGTTACTTTGTCAGCTTTTGTAGCGATGGAACAAATTGTGAAATATTTTTCCCTTCCTCCTGTGCAAGACAAAGAAAGCGGAGTCTTTCAGCGATTAATTGTGGACGGGGAGAGAAATGTACTTGCAAGACAGTCATTAACTCATGATTTGACTTGTCTCCAGATTTAGCTTGGCATACTAAATTCTGCAGTAAAACTAATGTTTTCCTCCCAACGGGGCTGAGAAAGGTCACAGTAGTCAGGCCTGCTGGTGTCTGATTGGCTTCAACGAACGAGTGGAACCTTTCCTCATAATTTTCTCCTCATCATCAAATGTGTCCATGGTGCCTTTTCTTCCCACCTTTTTTTGGATTGCAGTTCCCCGATTTGTTCCACTTGGCCTTCAGCCTGTCTTCCCAGATGTTTATTTTCGCTTTTTGAAGCAGACAAATTCACAGCGCACAAATATAATAATAATAATCTTTATTAGTGTCACAAGTGTGTCACTGTGAAAATCCCCTAGCGGCATTCTGTCGCTTGTTTGGGTACACTGAAGGAGAATTCAGAATGTCCATTTCACCTGACGAGCATGTGCGAGGAAACCGGAGCACCCGGAGGAAACCCACACAGACACGGGGAGAACGTGCAGATTCCGCACAGGCAGTGACCCAAGCTGGGAATCGAACATGGGTTCTTGGTGCTGTGAAGCAACAGTACTAACCACTGTGCTGCTATGCCGTCCTAGCCAGACGAGCTGTTTCTAAGCCTCGCTATTGATTGCTGTGTAGTAGGTTGCAGAGTTGGCAGACCCATATGCTGCGTCCCCGCGGCTGGTTTCAGTGTCTCGTGCCCCATCTCTGCCGTTCTACCTACGCCAAACGGCAAGTGTGGTGAAAAGTTCGATCCTCCATTTGAAGTCAGCCCCAGTAACTCGCAGCTGTCCAATAGGTTTTTGTTCAACCCTTTTACTTGCACTCACAGCTTTCGCAATCGACCGGATGATTCGCCAGCACCCAGCTACAGACTACACTTTACTTGAGAGTTGTTTTTACTTGCCAGAACGATGATTTTGCCTTGGAATCCGATGATATTTTTGAACAACAAATGCTTTGAGTTCACTCATTTCCTCCAAAGACGCAGTCTTGTGATGGGAATGTGTCTGGGTTCTGGCTATGGTTGCCTTGACATGGGATGTATGGAATATTCCTTGTTCTAGTTCTATTTTGATGTCCACCTTCACCTCTATTACTGATCCTTGACAACTGCAAAGCACTGTATCGTGCTTTTGCACTGAATTGGAAAATTTAATCAATTTTGCTTCAAGTTTCCAACTTCACAAGGTTCATCTCAATTCTTTTCCCTTTCCTTTGATTCCTTGATCTCATTTTCGCAATAAGTTTTCCCTGAATAAAGCTTTTGAAATTTGACCCACAGCTTTTCTTCAAACAATGTTGGCAAACAATTGATGAAAGCTCATACAAATATTTCCCTTGATTTAATTTTACTGGGAAATTAGCTCGCTCAGGCTGCACAATTTATATTCGGCTAACAGAATCCTGGGGGAAAATATCAAGTGCAAATCCAGGTTTTTGGGAAGCTTTTAAGTGAAAACTTAAATTAAATGATACAAAAGGACAAATTAAATTAAATTAAAGGACCAAAAGTTATGGTAAATTTGTTTTTTTTCCCTTTTGCTTAAAGCTTATTTTGAAGCATTTATTTAATGAGGGAAAAAGGGCAGCTAAGTTTGTTTTCAGTAAGCATTTTTAGTGACTTGTGAAGAAATAATAATACGATGCTCCATCGCGTTGTGAGCTGGGATTTAATGGAGCCTGTCATAACTGGATGGGAGAGTCAGGTGGGAACGCTGGCTTCAGAATCCTAGTGTTGGGAAAAGTGGCACCAATTTAGTGGGGGATGGGAAGGAGTCAATTGAGGCAAATTATCCTGGGTTAAACTGCAGCCTACAGGGGACTGTTCATAGGCATTCTGCGCCCAATGAAGGTACTCAGTGTCATAATATACACCAGTATATTATGGTGCAGACACACACACACACACTGATGGACATGCAGTGGGACCAATCAGCATACACAACACCGCAGCCAATCACCAGTGAGAGCACACGCACTATAAAGACAGGGGACAGGAGAGTTCCCGCTCATTCTAGTAGCAGCCAGCTCGGAGCACAGAGCTCACAGCCTGCAACACAGACATTCACCATGTGCTGAGTGCATCACCTAGTTAGGACTATATTAACATACTTGAACTGTGGGTAAATGCAATACCAGCTTTAATTGTTGATCCTTGCCTAGTTAGGACTAGGCAAGGATCAACAATTAAAGCTGGTATTGCATTTTACCCACAGTTCAAGTATGTTAATATAGTTAACCTTATAATAAAATAGAGTTGCACCACTTCCAGTGTTGGTGACCTGTTTGTGATCCAGAACACCCACATCACTCAGCATTGGGAAGAAGGGGGAGGGAGGCATTCTCTACAATAACTGTTGCCCCCTCCTTTTCCCTGCCTGACTGGGGACCCCCTCCCTGTGATCCCCGCTCCCCTCTTGCTCAGCTCTGGGAATCCATGGTCGATCCATCCTGCAGGTTCAATTGTAATACCGGTTGGCCGATGCTCATGGTGGCAGAGTCCTGGAGACCTGCTGGCTTGTGATTGGCCAACTGCTCTGGGGGTTGGGAGTTCCATCTGACTGAGGACTTGATCCGATGGGAGCCCTGATCTTGCCCAGGTAAGTTTCTGATTGCACTGAGATATTGCTGGGTCTCCCGTGAAAAGGCAATATGGGCTTTCCACTGGTTTTGCAGCCATGTGTGACCCCCATCACCTCAAACAAATTCTTCCCATCATGTTAACGAAAACCATGAAAGGCCAGTGATCAGAATGAAACTGGAAATGTCATTACCGTACCACCTATAGTTGATTATAGGGAAACATAACAAATAATTATGGGCATTTAATGTTGGAATTGTGAAAGGGAACGGTTATATGGGCATCTTCAGTGGAACATATAACACTTGTAAGAATTGTACTTTGCTGCAGACATCACAATATTACCTTCGGGCCCTATATTCCAAAAGGTTGAATAATTACCTATTTTATCAAAACCAGAGAGCCATACTGGCTTTGATTAGCACAGTGGGCTAACTAGCTGGCTTGCAATGCAGAACAATGCCAGCAGCGTGGGTTCAATTCCCGTACCGGCCTCCCTGAACAGGCGCCAGAATGTTGCGACTAGCGGCTTTTCACAGTAACTTCATTGAAGCCTATTTGTGCCAGTAAGTGATTATTATTATTATATCTGACAACCTTTCAATTAAAAATAGTTCAGAAGCTGGACAATTCTGGACATATTTACAGGCAGAAATAATTGGAGAATCAAAGAGAGGATATTAGCATTTCAATGGAATTTGAATCAGGAAATAAGTTCAGAGCTTTCTATTCCTCTTTGCTGATCCACAGCAGTGTATGTGGACCTCTTTGCCAAATTCCCTCAGTAAACATCCACCCTCTTTGAACCAATACGCCTGTGCTTAAGAAAAAGAAAACAAATCAACGAACTCCACATTTATTGTACTTCAACTGGCCTTGGGGCATGTGTGATGCTCAAGTCGATTGGATAAGACAAATTCAAAAATATTTTAGCAAATCTGATCCAGTTAGATTCAGATAAAAAGTGATGCGAGTGGATATATATGGGACAATTTTCCAGAGATTTTCTATGATTCTTGTGAAATCTAATTTTGTTTCAGATGATATTTGAGACAGTTTTGTGACCATGATGTATTTTTAATCCAAAATTCATATGACAGTTTCTAAGCCTTAAGACACAAAAAGAATTTTCATCCTATTTCTGGAAATGGACCCTCATAATTCATTTCCACCTAAATGTACTATTTTTGGTCAAATTACAGATGACATAAAATGGCTCTTGAGAAGTTGAACTGCTTTAAACTTTGATTGCTTGAAAAAGGTGCCTGAGTAAGCAAGAGGCAATTTAAAGATCTTTTGTTCTCTTTGGCCCATCTCATTTTGAAGGAACCTACACATTGCTATGGTATTGTTCGAGAGCTGTTGAGCACCTTTCTCTGTTATGCCTAAGTAGCTTCCATTTTTGTTGAAGTATGTATGTTTGTGTGTGTGCTGGAATGTGTGTGTCTGTGTGTTGGGATGTGGGGCGTCATTCTCCGACCCCCCGCCGGGTCGGAGAATGGCCGTTGGCCGCCGTGAATCCCGCCCCCGCCGAAGTCTCCGGTACCGGAGATTGGGCGGGGGCGGGAATCGGGCTGCGCCGGTTGGCGGGACCCCCCGCTCAATTCTCCGGCCCGGATGGGCCGAAGTCCCGCCCAGAAATTGCCTGTCCCGCCGGCGTAAATCAAAGCTGGTATTTACCGGCGGGACCAGGCGGCGTGGGCAGGCTCCGGGGTCCTGGGGGGGGGTGCGGGGCGATCTGACAGGGGCGTGCCCCCACGGTGGCCTGGCCCGCGATCGGGGCCCACCGATCCTGTGCCGTGGGGGCACTCTTTCCCTTCCGCCTGCGCCACGGCCTCCACCATGGCGGAGGCGGAAGAGACTCTCCTCACTGCGCATGCGCGGGAAACTGTCGGCGGCCGCTGACGCTTCCGCGCATGCGCCGCATTTCCGCGCCAGCTGGCGGGGAACCAAACGCCATTTCCGCCAGCTGGCGGGGCAACAAACGCCATTTCCGCCAGCTGGCGGGGTGGAAATCCCTCCGGGATTTGGGGCTCGGCCCCCAAAGATGCGGAGCATTCCGCACCTTTGGGCCGGCGCAATGCCCGTCTGATTGGCGCCGTTTTTGGCGCCAGTCGGCGGACATCGCACCGTTGGGGGAGAATTTCGCCCGTGGTGTGTGTCTTTTGGTATTGGAATGTATTGGCGTGTGTGTGACATACAAACGGAACATGTAGGTAGAAGTGAACCACAACCATTTATCTGCTATGATAAGATGAAAACTCATTGCCAGGTTACCCAGATACAAGGCAATCTGACAATGAACAAAGTGGTACACTTCTATCAAGGAATGCTGGATGAAGATAAGAATTGTAACTTTAGCTCTTTTTCTCCTCAGTTCAGGTGCAACAGAACAAGTAAAGGTATTGTTATCACCACCTTGCGTGGGAGTGACTTAAACAGCATAAAGCAAGAATTTCGAATCTGGGACCTCTCTTGATTCTTGCTTAGCTTCTCATAAGTAGATCTTTAGAAATTCATTCACAGACAGAATGTTTGTATTCCTTTTTGCCCGTGATCAGTATGCTTTTCAATGAAAGAGGTATGTTACACTGAGAGTGTGTATCCCAATTAAACAGTTCCAGCAGCAAGCTTTCATGGGTTTGAAAATAAAGATAATTTATTCTCCCACCTTATCCCAAATTTTAAAACATGGGGGGCGGGATTCTCCCAGCCTGGGAGAATCCCCGCAACCGGGCCACGCCGCCCCGACGCCGGCACGTGATTCTCCGCAGAGCGGAGAATCGGCGCGTTTGGCGCCGCTCCTGTTGCGGGCCGCTCTAAGCGGCTGGGCCACCGATTCTCCAGCCTGGATGGGCCGAGTGGCCGCTCTAAAAAGGCAGAGTCCCGCCGGCGCTGTCCACATCTGCTCTCAGCCGGCGGGAACTCTGCGAGCAGGGTCAGGGGGTGTCCTGTGGGGGAGGGGGGTCCAACCCCCGGGGGGGAGGGGGGGGGGCTCCGATGGAGCCTGGCCCGCGATCAGGGCCCACCAATCGGCGGGTCGGCCTTTCGCACCCCGGACCTATTTTCTTACGCACCGGCCCCTGAACTCCCGCGCCATGTTGCATCGGGGCTGGCGCGTTGAGGGAGGCCACCGCGCATGCGCGTGTTGCCACCGGTGCCACTGCACATGCGTGGATCTCGCGGTGCACAGTTCGTGCCGGGATGGGATGCTTGAGCGGCGTGAACCGCTCCAGCGCCCCTGTAGGGGCCAGAATCGGTACTCCCGGCGGCCCGTTCATGCCGTCGTGAAATGTGACTGCATTTCCGAGGGCGTGGACATTCTGCCTCCGAATGGGAGAATCCCGCCAGACATCTTACACACTTGTTCCCACACGTACACTCACACACACACTCATATACACACACAGAAAAAGATTGGTTACAGGTGAAGAAAGTGCAACTTCACATTTTTAAAAATTCATTCAGGTGATGTGGGCTTCGCTGGCTAGGCCAGCATTTATTGTTTATCCTTTGATGCCCTTGAGAAGGTGGTGGTGAGCTGCCTTCTTGAACTGCTGCACTCCATATTGGGTAGGTACATCCACAGTGCTGTTAGAGAGGGATTTTCAGGGTTTTGACCCGGCAACAGTGAAGGAACGGCAATATATTCAAGTTAGGTTGGTGAGTAGTTTGGAGGGGAACTTCCAAGTAGCAGTGTTCCACTGTATCTGCTGCTCTTGTCCTAGATGGTAGTGGTTGGAAGGCATTGTCTGAGGAGCCTTGGCGAGTTTCTTCAGTGCATCTTGTAGATTGTACACACTACTGCCACTGTGCATCGGTGGTGGAGACAGTGAATGTTTGTGGGTGGGGTTCAAATAAGGCGGGCTTCTTTGCCCTTGAAATTGTAGGTAATGTTATGGGTCAGGGTTTAGAGAACCCCAAAGTGTATCATGGAGTTCACCTGACCCACAACTTTTAATAGATTGTGGTATGGGGAGCCCACTCTAGAGGTGTAGTACAGCAGAAATGGAAAAGTATTTTTAAAAACAAAACAATGTTTATTCTATGAACTCAAGTTAACCTTTTTAAAACAAACAGTGAATATCTTAGCAACCATTAATTCAAAGATAACCCCCAAAGAATACAACACTAAGTAATCTGTATGCTGTCCTTTTACACCCAAAAGACTTAACAAACCTTTAAACAGAAGCACATCAGGGTTTATATTCAATACTGAAAACATTAAAATTTCTGAATTCACCAAATGATCAAGAGATAGTCCTTCATGGCAGAGAGTTCAACAGTACAGCTGCTTTGGCTGACTTCAGCTGCAACACATTGAAAAACGAAACCAAAAAGAGAGAGACACACCCAAGCTTTTCTCAAAGTGAAACTAAAAAGCAGAACCAGAGCTCAGCTCCACCCACACTCTGACATCACTGCAGTAACATGAGCAGCCAAACATTTCGTAAAGCGACATTCTCATGACAGTAACTCAGTCACTATTTTATGATCTTTGGGCTCCCATTGCGTAAGTCAGTTTTCTTGAAGGAGGATGATCCTTTAGAGGGTGTTGTAAAATGCAGGATTTTCCGCAGGCGATGAAGTTTCATGTAGTTGAATTTTCAAGAGGTTAGTTCTTCAGTTAGAGCAGGTTGGGGGAAACCTTCTCTCTGATCCCACTTATAATATATTTCTGTTAATGAGCTTGGCTGCCTGAATTATTTGCAGCTAATTTGATGGCTTCTATGGAACTTTCTGCAACCAGATTCCAGCAGATTTTAAAAGCAGGCAAAAACATGGCTTTCTCATCATGTGATTTTCACAAGTTCTGTGTCCTTTTTCCAACATAGGAAGGTGGTGTGTACTTTGATTCCAACAACCTGTGCTGCAATTTAATGCCTTGAAGATTTGAGACAGTCAATGTCGTTCATTTTGAATCACCCATTGAATTTAATAGTACCCTTTTTGATTGTTTTCAGGAAAGGGCATTGATTCAACACCAGTGGGGATTGTTTCTTTTGTTCCGTCTTGAGGCAGGCGAATTGTTTCAATCTGTAAAAGAAGTCAGGTGACCCTCGGGCCATCTTTTCAGCCTTTTGTGTCCAGTTTTAAAATATAAAAATGAGTTTGAAGTTCAGAATTGGACGTGCCAGCACTGAACATTATAATCCCAATTCTTCAATGTTCGCGTTGAACAAAGTTTTACACCGGATATTTTCCTGGCTGAACAATTTGATGTAGGATCATTTGTAAAGACCATGGGCTGGATTTTCATGGAGGAGGCAGACTTTCTGATTTGGCAGACCCATCACCTTTAAAAGAATTCCTGCACCCCCCATATTTCTGTTCAAGGGTGGATGAGATTCAGTCAGGTCCACTAGGCGGCAACAGAGGTGGGAAAATGGCCAGGCCAGCAGGCTGGAATGCCCATTCAGGGGGTGGCACAGTGGTTAGCTGTCCTGCTTCACAGCACCAGGGACCCGTGTTCGATCTGGCCTTGGATGACTGGCTGTGTTGACATTCAGAATGTCCAATTCACCTAACAAGCACGTCTTTCGGAGCTTGTTGGACAACCTGGAGCACTGGGAGGAAATCCACACAGACAGGGGGAGAACGTGCAGACTCCGCACAGACAGTGACCCAAGCCGGGATCGAACCTGGGTCCCTGGTGCTGTTAAGCAGCAGTGCTAACCACTGTGCTACTGTACCGCCCCTTCAACAAGCATGTTGAAAAGACAAATTATACAAGTTCAGGATCCAATCATGAAAAACCTAGTCCCCAGCAAAATCTGTTGATGTAGCTGTGACTCCACGGTCACTCATCATTGAGACTGAAAACAGTAAGCAAAGGAGAAAGAAGAGAGTCTGTGGCCGGAATTCTCTATCCGTTCATGCCGGCGGGTTTCTCTGGTCCTGCTGCAGTGAATGGAGTTTTGGCTGAGCGCCAAGTTCTCCGCTCTCGCAACGGTGGCGGGACGAACCTGGATTGAAGAATCCCAGCCTATATTCAACCTACAACTGAACTAGAAAAGTGGGAAAGATAATTGACAACATCAGCAACATCATTCATGAGTGAGGCAACATCAACAGCATCACCAACAAGCAATGCTACATCAATAATATCACCAGCAAGTGACACTGAATTAGCGAAATCATGCAAAAACACTAGGAGCGACACGTACAACGTCGACTGTGCAGTGTACAGACTCACTACTGAGAAACCATCCGAACACCCAAACAATTCTGAGAATAATGGGCGAGATTCTCTGATCCTGAGGGTAAGTGTTGATGCCGTCGTAAACGCCGTCGTGTTTTACGACAGCGTCACCAGGACCCCATGATCAGCAACCCTGCTCCATACAGGGGGCCAGCACGGTACTGGAGTGACTCACGCAGCTCCAGCTGCCGATACTGGCGTCAAACAGGCGCCGCGGGTCTGCACGTGCGCACTACAGCCGGCGTGAATTCTCGCATGCGCGTTACGACTGGCGCGAACTCGCGCATGCGCACTAGTTTCCTTCTCCGCGCTGGCCCCGACGCAACATGGCGGAGAGCTACAGGGGCCTGGCGCGGAGGAACATAGGCCTCCACCAGGAGAGGCCGGCCCGCCGATCCGTAGGCCCCGATCGCGGGCCAGGCCATGGTGCAGGCCCCCCCTGAGGTCGGATACCCCCTCCCCCCACCAGGATGAAAGCCGAGGTCCCGCCGGGTAAGACCACGTGTGAACGGTCCCGGCGGGTCTCGGCCTATCTCGGCGGCCACTTGGCCCATCGCACACAGAGAATCGCCGGGGGGGGGGCCGCGTAGAACGGACCCCGACCGGCGCCGCACCGACCGAGCAGTGACCGGAGAATTGGCAGACCGGCGTCGGAGCGGCGTCGCGTGAATTGCGACCCCCAACCCGGCGATTCTCCGAGCCAGCGGGGGTCAGAGAATTCCACCCCATGTTTTCAGAAAAGAATACACACTTTATTGTGTTCAGCTTATTTATAAAAGTCTCCTAATCTTCTTTAGTTTAGCCATAATATAGAAAAAGGTTTCTGATTGGAACAGTTATATTGATGTAAGGAGGCTTTTTTTTAAAAAAAGAGGAATGTTATCCTTCAGCATTATCCATCAAGATCTAGGAAGTAATTGTTGACAAAATGTACATCCAGAGTACCACATTTACTGTTACATTGCAGTCAATGCACCGGCCACATGGAGAGCTGTATGAAATACAATCTATGAAATTCTTGCATTTTGAATCGAAAAGTGTGATTAGTTTGAACTTATGGGAAGCAAAAGACATTACACATCCCATTTGTATTCCATCTTAGTTTTGTTCTTCCATATTGCTGGTACACATGTTTTGTTCTTTTTTCAGCGTATTCGAGTTAAAATCTGCTGAACAGCACGTTTAGCGGGGTGTTTCCACTGAGAGACACCCAGCTAATCAATGGCACTTTGCCACCTTTTTTGGTGGTGGGGAGATTCTCTCTGCTGAGGCCACACTCGCTTTTAGCCACATGTTTCCCGGCGTTGGCAGTGCCGAGAAACACAAGGCTATTTGATGCGACTCGCATTGAAGAAGGGGCCTGAACAGGGAATGCGCAGCCAAGGCCTCACATAGCCCCGGTCTATACAGTGGGGAGTTCCGCTCTCCGGGATTTCCTATTGTAGCGAGAGATCAGGATGCCATTTTAAAATCCCGATCTGCAAGGCCCGCAAATCGATCCCGATCTCCCAGCCCACCGCAGTATAGGATAGGGGAGGGTCCCCATGGTGCCCACCTCACGCCCCCAACACTCACACCAGGCAACCCTAGCCCAATCACGGGAGCTCAGAAAATGGAAGCTTGAGACCTTGGCAGTGCCAACCTGGCACCATGGCAGTAGCATACGAGCACCCAGGTGGAACTGTCAGGGTGCCAAGCTGGCATTACCATGGTGCCCAAGTAGCACCAGCCTGCCCAAAAGGTATACAGCTGGGGGCTTCCAATACCCTTGGAGATCCCCACGAGTGCCGTTCTATCTGGTCCCCTGAGGTCTCTGAGGCAAAGGGGTTGAATCCCAAAGCTACAGGTGCCTCAGGAATCTGCATATTAGAAGGAGGCTTACTGCCTCCTTCTAATATGCAGATTTGCGAGAAGGTGATCCCACCCATTGTGGGTGAGATTCACATTGCAATGTCTCATGAGATTGCGTTGAATCTTGTGAGGCATTGCGAGCCGGGTAGATCGCGGGAAAGGGGGTCTCCCGGCTTTCAACGACCACGTGGTGTCGCAGCGAACTGCTTTTCCGGCACAGCATGGCCATTAGATTACGGTCTTAGAAGGATTTCCTGCTCGCAAACTTCAGCTCGCCAGCAGGAAAGACTCCTCGCAGATCTGGGCACCATTTTGATTATCTGCCCAGATCTTTCCCCCTCCCCCACTTTGGGCCTCCTCATTTTTGTGACTCCCTCTCACCCCCTAACCTTGGGGAGGCCCCTGGGAATCTCCCCTCCTCCCCCTTTACCTGGTAAAGACCCCGGGCCCCATCCCTGGCAGTGCCATCCTGGCCAAGATGGCACTGCCAAGATGACATGCTGTCCATTGTCCCACATAAAACTGGAAGACCTAAGTCGAAGTAACACTTTTAATGGCAGTGTGAGTGAATGAATGAATGAGTGACTGAGTGAGTGACTGACTGAGCGAGTAGGTGGGTGAGGTGCGAAGGTTGATGAGTGAGTGAGGTAGATACATGGGTGAATGGGTAGCCGGGTCGGGGGAGGGGCAGGTTAAGTTGGAGGTTACTCAGGTCGAGGGTAATCAAGTGTGGTTGGGGGGATAGTCGGGTTGGATCGGGGTATACCCGGATGATTAGGGGGTGGTCCGTTCCGGTTGGGATGGGGAGGTAGTCCATTTGGGTGGCAGTCATGTAAGGTTAGGTGAGATAGTTGGGCCTGGTCGGAGGTGTGAGGATCGGGGTGTGTGGGTACATTTGAGCTGTCGGAGGATAGTCATGTTGTGTCGTAGGTTGACAGGTTGTTGAGGGTATAGTTGGGATGGGGGGGAAGAATGTCAGTTGTAGACTTAGCCAGCTGGTAAACAGTCCAACATTTCCTGGGTAACTATCCCAGTAACTATCATGAATCTGTTTCAAGTCACTTGCATGCAATGCCGGGCAATTCCAATGTAGGTCCACATATCAGGACTTTCTCAGGGCCTTGACACCCATCTTCTGTCAGACATCCAATCTCCAACAAACTGTAAAGTGAAAAAGTGCTGCCTTAGCTCAGTGGTAGCATTCTTATCCCTGTCCCATTCCAGAAACTTGGGTTCTTAATTTAGATCAGTTCAGTATATTTGGTAATCTTTAACCTTTTAGCACAGCTTGATGGAAGCTAGAGACAGAATTTTTTTTTAGTGCAGAAGGAGGCCATTCAGCCCATCAAGTCTGCACTGACTCTACATAACAGCGCCCAATACAGGTCTGCACCACCGTCCACACCATCCCTACAACCCTGTAACCCCACCTAACCTGCACATCTTGGGACTGTGGGAGGAAACCGGAGCACCAAGAGGAAAGCCACGCAGATACAGGGAGAAAATACAAATTCCACACAGTCATCCAAGGCCGGAATCGAACCCAGACCCCTGTGCCAAAGAACAAAGAACAAAGAAATGTACAGCACAGGAACAGGCCCTTCGGCCCTCCAAGCCCGCGCCAACCATACTGCCCGACTAAACTACAATCTTCTACACTTCCTGGGTCCGTATCCTTCTATTCCCATCCTATTCATATATTTGTCAAGATGCCCCTTAAATGTCCCTATCGTCCCTGCTTCCACTACCTCCTCCGGTAGCGAGTTCCAGGCACCCACTACCCTCTGCGTAAAAAACTTGCCTCGTACATCTACTCTAAACCTTGCCCCTCTCACCTTAAACCTATGCCCCCTAGTAATTGACCCCTCTACCCTGGGGAAAAGCCTCTGACTATCCACTCTGTCTATGCCCCTCATAATTTTGTAGACCTCTATCAGGTCGCCCCTCAACCTCCTTCGTTCCAGAGAGAACAAACCGAGTTTATTCAATCGCTCCTCATAGCTTATGCCCTCCATACCAGGCAACATTCTGGTAAATCTCTTCTGCACCCTCTCTAAAGCCTCCACATCCTTCTGGTAGTGTGGCGACCAGAATTGAACACTATACTCCAAGTGTGGCCTAACTAAGGTTCTATACAGCTGCAACATGACTTGCCAATTCTTATACTCAATGCCCCGTCCAATGAAGGCAAGCATGCCGTATGCCTTCTTGACTACCTTCTCCACCTGTGTTGCCCCTTTCAATGACCTGTGGACCTGTACTCCTAGATCTCTTTGACTTTCAATACTCTTGAGGGTTCTACCATTCACTGTATATTCCCTACCTGCATTAGCCCTTCCAAAATGCATTACCTCACATTTGTCCGGATTAAACTCCATCTGCCATCTCTCCGCCCAAGTCTCCAGACAATCTAAATCCTGCTGTATCCTCAGACAGTCCTCATCGCTATCCGCAATTCCACCAACCTTTGTGTCGTCTGCAAACTTACTAATCAGACCAGTTACATTTTCCTCCAAATCATTTATATATACTACAAACAGCAAAGGTCCCAGCACTGATCCCTGTGGAACACCACTGGTCACAGCCCTCCAATTAGAAAAGCATCCCTCCATTGCTACCCTTTGCCTTCTATGGCCTAGCCAGTTCTGAATCCACCTTGCCAGCTCACCCCTGATCCCGTGTGACTTCACCTTTTGTACTAGTCTACCATGAGGGACCTTGTCAAAGGCCTTACTGAAGTCCATGTAGACAACATCCACTGCCCTACCTGCATCAATCATCTTAGTGACCTCCTCGAAAAACTCTATCAAGTTAGTGAGACACGACCTCCCCTTCACAAAACCGTGCTGCCTCTCACTAATACGTCCATTTGCTTCCAAATGGGAGTAGATCCTGTCTCGAAGAATTCTCTCCAGTAATTTCCCTACCACTGAAGTAAGGCTCACCGGCCTGTAGTTCCCGGGATTATCCTTGCTACCCTTCTTAAACAGAGGAACAACATTGGCTATTCTCCAGTCCTCCGGGACATCCCCTGAAGACAGCGAGGATCCAAAGATTTCTGTCAAGGCCTCAGCAATTTCCTCTCCAGCCTCCTTCAGTATTCTGGGGTAGATCCCATCAGGCCCTGGGGACTTATCTACCTTAATATTTTTTAAGACACCCAACACCTCGTCTTTTTGGATCACAATGTGACCAAGGCTATCTACACCCCCTTCTCCAGACTCAACATCTACCAATTCCTTCTCTTTGGTGAATACTGATGCAAAGTATTCATTTAGTACCTCGCCCATTTCCTCTGGCTCCACACATAGATTCCCTTGCCTATCCTTCAGTGGGCCAACCCTTTCCCTGGCTACCCTCTTGCTTTTTATGTACGTGTAAAAAGCCTTGGGATTTTCCTTAACCCTATTTGCCAATGACTTTTCATGACCCCTTCTAGC
Organism: Scyliorhinus torazame; assembly: GCF_047496885.1. NCBI lineage: Eukaryota > Metazoa > Chordata > Chondrichthyes > Carcharhiniformes > Scyliorhinidae > Scyliorhinus > Scyliorhinus torazame. The sequence continues at coordinate 76,359,449 of NC_092721.1, read as the reverse complement.
CCTCCTGACTCCTTGCTTAAGTTCCTTCCTACTTTCCTTATATGCCACACAGGCTTCGTCTGTTCCCAGCCTTTTAGCCCTGACAAATGCCTCCTTTTTCTTTTTGACGAGGCCTACAATATCACTCGTCATCCAAGGTTCCCGAAAATTGCCGTATTTATCTTTCTTCCTCACAGGAACATGCCTGTCCTGTATTCCCTTCAACTGACACTTGAAAGCCTCCCACATGTCAGATGTTGATTTGCCCTCAAACATCCGCCCCCAATCTATGTTCTTCAGTTCCCGCCTAATATTGTCATAATTAGCCTTCCCCCAATTTAGCACATTCATCCTCGGACCACTCTTATCCTTGTCCACCAGTACTTTAAAACTTACTGAATTGTGGTCACTGTTACCGAAATGCTCCCCTACTGAAACATCTACCACCTGGCCGGGCTCATTCCCCAATACCAGGTCCAGTACCGCCCCTTCCCTAGTTGGACTGTTCACATATTGTTTTAAGAAGCCCTCCTGGATGCTCCTTACAAACTCCGCCCCGTCTAAGCCCCTGGCACTAAGTGAGTCCCAGTCAATATTGGGGAAGTTGAAGTCTCCCATCACCACAACCCTGTTGTTTTTACTCTTTTCCAAAATCTGTCTACCTATCTGCTCCTCTATCTCCCGCTGGCTGTTGGGAGGCCTGTAGTATACCCCCAACATTGTGACTGCACCCTTCTTATTCCTGATCTCTACCCATATAGCCTCACTGCCCTCTGAGGTGTCCTCTCGCAGTATAGCTGTGATATTCTCCCGAACAAGTAGCGCAACTCCGCCTCCCCTTTTACATCCCCCTCTATCCCGCCTGAAACATCTAAATCCTGGAACGTTTAGCTGCCAATCCTGCCCTTCCCTCAACCAGGTCTCTGTAATGGCAATAACATCATAGTTCCAAGTAGTAATCCAAGCTCTAAGTTCATCTGCCTTACCCGTAATGCTCCTTGCATTAAAACATATGCACTTCAGGCCACCAGACCCGCTGTGTTCAGCAACTTTTCCCCGTCTGCTCTGCCTCAGAGCCACACTGTCCCTATTCCCTAGTTCTCCCTCAATGCTCTCACCTTCTGACCTATTGCTCCCGTACCCACCCCCCTGCCATACTAGTTTAAACCACTGTGCCTTCATTTCATTCATAGAATTTACAGTGCAGAAGGAGGCCATTCGGCCCATCGAGTCTGCACCGGCTCCTGGAAAGAGCACCATACCCAAGGTCAACACCTCCACCCTATCCCCACAACCCAGCAACCCCACCCAACACTAAGGGCAACCTTGAACACTAAGGGCAATTTATCATGGCCAATCCACCTAACCTGCACATCTTTGGACTGTGGGAGGAAACCGGAGCACCCGGAGGAAACCCACGCACACACGGGGAGGATGTGCAGACTCCGCACAGACAGTGACCCAAGCCGGAATCGAACCTGGGACCCTGGAGCTGTGAAGCAATTGTGCTATCCACAAGGCTACCGTGCTGCCTTGTTTGACAATTAAGTACATTTCCTATTGTTTCAAAATATTCACCTAAGATGACATACCAAACAGTATGCGCCAGTCCTACATGTAGATAACCCACAAGTAAGGAGCTCCCTGTGTGAAATTCCCAATTATTTAGGAATCGTAAACAATTGCCTGACCAGGCCTCTCACAATGCTTCTAGTTTAAGTTCTTGAGATTTTTACATGTCCCTCTTTTAAATCACAGAATCATAGAATCACTACAGTGTAGAAAGGAGGCCATTCAGCCCATCGAGCCTGCACCGACCCGCTCAAAGAACACCCCACCCAGACCCACAACCCACCCTATCCCCGTAATCCAATAAACCCTCCTAACCTTTTGAATACTAAGGGGTAATTTCTCATAACCAATCCACCTAACCTGCACATCTTTGGACTGTGGGAGGAAACCAGAGCACCTGGAGGAAACCCACGCAGACACGGGGAGAACGTGCAAACTCCACACGGACAGTGGTCCTGGTGCTGTGAGGCAGCAGTGCTAACCACTGTGCCACTATTTGCATACCTTAACCAGTACATTGCCTAGTTTTTATTGAGTTCTGATGTTAGCTTCCTGTTCCAGTGTTATTTATAATTTTATTCAGGAGTATCACTGTGATTAAAGATAGAGGCCAGATTCTCCAGCCATTGAGATTCACTTTTCCTGCCTGCTGCCTCACAGCGCCAGTGATCCAGGTTAAATGTTGGCCTTGGGTCACTGTCTATGTGGAGTTTGCACCTTCGCCCCCTGTCTGCATGGGTTTCCTCCGGGTGCTCCAGTTTCCTCCCACAGTCCAAAGATGTGTAGGCTAGGTGGATTGGTCATGCTAAATTGCCTCTCAGTGTCCAGGGATGTGCAGGTCAGGTGGGGTTACTGGGATAGTGAGGGATGGATGAGAAAGTGGACCTGGGAGGAGTGCTCTTTCAGAGGTCGGTGCAGACTCGATGGGCTGAATAGTCTCCTTTTGCACTATTGGGATTCAAAAAAGGCATTTCATATCAACAGCTGGAGAATTTGTGGCATAGGCATTTTATAAAGCAAATTCTTTCTTATAAAAGAAAGAAAAAACATGTGAACGCTCAACATTACGCTAAAGCATGACCCATTTCTTTAAGAATCAAATGTCTGAAGACCAGAGAAGACGACCTGAGCAACAGCTTTTTAGAGTTGGTGAGCTGTCATCAGAGAATCGTTGTGGGATTTTACATAGGACCGAGGAGCATTAATTTCCATCGACCTCAGGACTCTAACTCGGCCCTCACTTTGACAGGGTGGAGCTGGACAGGATGTTTCCTCTTGTCAAAGAACTCAAACTCGGGGGTCACTGTTTAAACATAAGGGGTCGCTCGTTTAAGACTGAGGTGAGGGAAAATTTTGGCCACGATTCTCCCTTTTGGGGACTAAATCCCCACGCCCGCCGGAAAACGGGCGAGAATCACTCTGGACTTTTTCCTTGAAAGACCGGGCTGATTCTCCATTTTCCAGGGGGCTACCAGAGCCTCGGCATGCGTCCCACAGCTCTGGCTGCCGGCGGGGCCCTGCTGTGCAGACCACGCGGCCATGCATGCGCACGGCGACTGCAAGCGGGTCCGCGCATGTGCACGGCGGCCCACCTCGGTGCGGGTGCCAGCACCGGCGACACGGTGGAGCCACAGAGCGGGCCCACGCGGAGTAAGGTATGTCCCCCCCAGATCGCGATGGCCCGCCGATCCATGGCCCGCCGATCGATGGCCCCCGATCGCGGGCCTGGCCACCGCTAAGGCCCCCCCGGAGTCAGATAACGCCCGCCCCCCACCAGGACCGCCACTGTGGCTGCGGGTCCGAGCTCCCGCCGGGTGGTACCAGATGTAAACCACGCCGGCGGGAATTCGGCTGGCCAACGCGGAGAATCGCCACGGGGACTGTTCCAACGGCCCCCGACCAGCGCCGCGTCAACCGCGCGCAGCTGGCATGTCTGTGAAAAATCGCAGAAGCACCATCGCGCCAGTATTCCGGTGTGAACGGCTATTCTCCGCCCCCGCGCCGGGCGCAATTCCGGCACGGAGGGTCGGAGAATCCCGCCCCAAGTCTCTCACAGAATTGTCAGTCTTTGGAACTGTCTTCCTCTAAAGGTAGTGAAAGCAGTCTTTGAATATTTTGAAGGCAGAGCTAGATAGATTCTTCATTAACAAGGGGGTGAAAAGTTATCGGAAATAGGCAGGAATGTGGAGTAGAGGTTACAATCAGATCAGCCATAATCTTACTAAATTTGGGAGCAGGCTCAAAGGGCCATGTATCCTACTCCTGCTCATAACTCGTACATTTGTATGATTAACCTGAAATATCGCAGTATCCCACCAATTGGAATCTTGAGCCTGCTTTACTGACTGACTAAGGAGTGCAGAACTGAGCCTTACGTATATTTAATTAAATGGGCATTTTCAATTACCTGACTCCTGTCCTTTATTAGAAATGGACAACAATTAGGGGCGGGATGGTGGCACAGTGGTTAGCACTGTGGCCTCACGGTGCCGAGGACCCGGGTTTGATCCCGGCCCTGTGTCACTGTCCATTGGAGTTTGCACATTCTCCCCTTGTCTAACCCCCACAACCCAAAGATGTGCAGGGTAAGTGAATTGGCCACGCTAAATTGCCCCTTAATTGGAAAAAAAGAATTGGGCACTCTAAATTAAATAATTAAATGGACAACAATTGGCTTAACTCCCATTGTAGTTCTTTAATAAATCCAATTTATTGTGGTCAACTAGAAAATGTTAAATGACATCACCCATAGTGTGATATGTATCTGGGGCAGGATTCGCTACTCTTGTTGCTTGTCAATGGGATGTCCCATTTCCCCAGTGATGACAGCCCATGCCACTGGGAAATCCACAAGTGTGGGTGCGCTGCCGGCAGGAACAGAGAATCCCGGCGTCCGGAAAATTTTGGTCCTGATTTCCCTATCTGAAGTCAAAAATATTTATCATGTTCTTAGTTCAGTATGAAGTGATTTGGGCTCGCAGCGCATTTTGTGTTGTTAAAACTACTTATGCATAATAGGCGGCAATTTATTATAAAACAATGTGGGGAAGCAGTAAGTAGAAAGGAGACTGATTGCACTCAGAGGAATTTCGGCCAATTAAATAGACAGACTGACAAATGGCAGATGGATTTTAATGTGGATAAATGTTAAGTTAATGTATTTAGTAACGGGAAACAGTAAACACATGTATTACATGAAAGGTTTATATTTTTAGATAGATGAGTGCAACGCTTCCTAAATTATTTCCAATGCGACCTCATTTGAACATTTGGAAATTAGCACGACCCCAGATGTCAACAAACCCCAGATGTCAGCAATAAAGCAGCATAAATTTAGTATATAATTATTAAAGTTTGTGTATTATAGATCAACATATAATAAATTATTTAAATATGGAAATCAATGTTTTTAAAGTACTTTGTAAGAGTGTTAAATATTCACCGGCCCATTATTTCATCTGAGCCACTTCAGCTCTTGGACCTTGTCGAGGAACCAGCAGATGTGCAACGTGAGGATTTTGAGATGGTAATGCTACAGGCCAGGTCCTTCCACAGCATCAGGATGATGGGATTTGGCTTAGACAGCCCACTGTTCAGCAGCAGAAGTATCAGCATTGGATCATGGTTGGGGCTGTGCTTCAGAAGCCACAGAGAGGAGCCCAATGGCTCAGAGAGAGGCTGAGAGATGAACAAGGCAAGAACAGGGTTTGACGCCACCTGGGCCCCAATACTGTTGCAAGGTATATTCTCATGGCCGCATGAAATTATTCTGCAACCCCAATTAGTGTTGCGACCCACAGTTTGGGAACTGCTGGTCCAGGGGCACTGTGGGATTGACCCAAACACCAGCTCACTGAAACACATCAAGTGTTTCCCCTTAAATGGACTGCACAACTAAAGGTTCAGGCAGGGGTGGGCCATTCAATTGATTTTAAGCCAAAACAAATGAACAAAAGTAGCCAAAATATTACAATCAGTGACATGAAAGGTTCCCCATTTAAGTAGGCCACTACCCTTGACAACTAGCCACCCTGTCCCTGGGGCAAGCATGGGTGCATTGTGTTAGGTCATCAAAAAGCGCAATAGGCTCGAGGGGCTAAATGGCTTACCCATATTCCAAGGTTCTCTGTGCCTTCACCCACCTCATTTCGATTATCTCCTAAGTTCTTCTTTTTTGCCTTTCTGTCCTTCTTTAAGGTGGTCTGTAAAATCTACCATTTTGACCAAGCTTTTCATTATCTATCCAAATGTTTTGTGCCTTGGAGTAAATATTGGGGTGGATTTTCTGCCCCGCGACTCCCAGTAATGCGGATTGCGATCGGGTTGAGAATTGGGTGTCTGGCCGAAATTGGGGTTCACACAAGGCACTGAACAGACCGCTAACCTTCGCCGCCCACCCCTCTCCCCCGCGTGGGATCGGGGTTCTCGCTCGCGTGCCATTGGGAGGATGCTAATGGACGCAAATGGGTCCTAATGACCAATTTACATCCACTTAGAGGGCTGGGCACCAGAGTTTCTGTCCCCAAGTGATTCTCCAGTACTGTGGGCCAGGAATCATGTGGGCGAGGATCACTACAGAGATCACCAAACGTGAACCTGACATGGTGGATCTCACTGTGGGCCAAGGGGGTAACCCCTGAAGGGAATTGTCTCCAAGGTCCATCCAACGGCCATTCTACCCCTCACAACATACAACCTAACCACCCCTCCCCAACCAGAACATCTCCTGATTTCCAATACCCCAGAGAATCCCTAAAATGTGAGACTCCCCCCCCCCAGAGACCTCCTAAATAGGGAGCCCCTCCAGCGACCCCCTAAATAGGGAGACCCTCACAGGGACTCCCTAACTAAGGACACAAGGCCCACTCCATGGGCTCCTGAAATAAGGCGACTCCCCCTCAGCGATCTCAAACTAAGGGACCTCCCCGAGACCCCCTAACAAAAGGTGCTCCATAGAGGCTCCTAAAGGGCCCCCCCCCCAAGAGTCGCTCTGGCTAAAGATCCCACAAGACACCCTAACTTAAGGGAACCCCAAGTGATTCCCAAACTAAAGGACCCTTAGACACCCTAACTAAAGGGACCCCCTTACAGAAAGAACCCCCCCTACCCAGTAAGTAGCCACTGTCTGGAAGCTACAGACTAGACAGGGGCAGTTAAAAAGAAACTACTGCTGTAATACTCACCTGGAAGCATCACGTGTCCATTCCTGGAAAGATAAATGCAGTGACATGTGTTTAAACCGCTCAGGTTTCGACCTCAGAGGCAAGCTATTCATTCACATAGTGGGCTGTGATTGACAGCTTCCACAAAACAGCTGTGAGCCTTGCTTCATTCATCTTTCTTCATGGATGAGTAACTCTGAAGTGCTGTAACCACAATGTTCAAAAACATAAACCTCATCACAGAGAGTTAAGTGTATTCCAATCACCACCCTTCATGAGTGATTTTGAAGTGCTGAGTTGGAAATTGACAATGCTTAACTCTCTTTGAGGTGGTTGATGTTTGTAAACATTGTGGTTACAGCACTTTAGAGTTACTCATCCATGAAGGGAGATCAAAGTAAGAAGCCTCACATCATCAGGTTAAAGTCCAACAGGTTTATTTGAAATTACAAGCTTTTGGAGTGCTGCTCTTTCATCAGGTGAAGTGGAGATAGGTTCACAAACACAATATACATAGGTAGAGACACAATTGCAAGATAATTGCAGATTGGAATGTGAAGAATGGCTGGAATGTGAGTCTTTGCAGGATTACCATCCGATGAGGCCGAGCTATCCAGAGACAGAGTCTCCCCACAACCTTCAGCAGGTACTTTGGAGGAGATCTCCAAGGAAGAGGCACCACATCTGTTACCTTCTCCATCCAGCATCTCAGAGACACGCACCTCAGTGACGATTTTAACAGACAGGCCCCTGGGTTACTGTCTGGTGAGCACCACACAGTTCCTGATGCACATCAGGTGAAGACAGGAATGTCCCAGGGATCAGACAGTCGGGGTTTTGCTGGATCCCAGGACACATGTATTCCACAGTCATAACTCATGCATCTGGACAAGTTCTTTCCTGAGCTGCCGGAGATGCAAACGCGGAGTCGTGAATCCAGGAGCGACATTCCTGCATCTGTAAGGCTAGTTGAAGGAGTCCCAAAGCCTTCAGTCGCAGGAGGTGTTGCAGGCAATGCGTGGCACCCAGGCCAACACTGCAAGGGTAGCGACCACAGTGGAAAGCCTGGGGCAGGAAGTCCGAGCCATGTGTGGTGGAGTCCAAGGCATGGCTCAGTCTCTGAGTACAATAGCTGAGGGCCTTGAGAGCATGGCCCAGACACAGAGGGCCATTGCTGGGGGGCTTCAGAACTTGGTCCATACAGATTGCCATCACTAAATGCTTCAGCAGCATGGTGCAGGCAATGGCGAGCCATTCTGACTGGCAGCACCAGATGACGATGAGTCTTCTGGAGCTCACTCCAGCTGCTGCCCCTCTGTCCCATGGAGCAGATCAGGGGTCCACGAGCACCCTGAGGGAGGAGGGAAGTCTGGAGCCAATGCTTGGGCATTCCATAAAGGAGTCTCTAGAGTCTCTAACCCTCCTAAACCACCTACCTTGATACCGACACATCTCAGGGGCAGTGGGTGGAACACGGCAGTGACACCCAAAAGTCAGCTGCTATTCCAGGCCCTTCAGAGGACCCCAGCCAATGGCATCTCAGGCCACAAAGAGTGGAAGGCAGCAGGCCACCTTCACCTCTGACATGCATCCTGGGAAAACACCTAGACGTAGCAGTAGGCCACAGAAAATTACGAAGTTGGAGGTGCGCAAAGTGAACATTGATGAAGTTAGACACCGTTAGTAAGGACGTTGACACTATTGCACTGTCACAAATCACCGTATTAAAATTTTTAGCGGCCATAACAGGATTTAAGCCCTTGGCTAAGAGACCTGGAAAATTCTGATGAGATGTTAAATTATGGCCAAGCCTGCCATCTCAGGCGTACACAAACAATTCCATGATTATTAGTTGGCTACAAAGTTATTTTGAGGGTCTGGGGACATGAAAGGTGCCACTTAAGTGCCAGTCCCTTTACCATCAGAGGCATTTTGAAATGAAATGAAATGAAAATCGCTTTTTGTCACAAGTAGGCTTCAAATGAAGTTACTGTGAAAAGCCCCTAGTCGCCACATTCCGGCACCTGTTCGGGGAGGCTGATACAGGAATTGAACCCACGCTGCTGGCCTGCCTTGGTCTGCTTTAAAAGCCAGCTATTTAGCCCTGTGCTAAACCAGCAGTAATACATGTTTTCTAGACAATAGTCATGATTTATTCATCTGCACAAAGGCTCTGTGATGCCTTTCCTCCATTGAGACTGCCGGGTCAAATGCTGCCTTCTAAGCAACAAGGGTTCAGATTTGGCTCATCCCACTTGTTCGGAAGCTGACACAGCTTCAGATTTGGGGCTGGATTCTCTAGTCCCCCAACTGCGAGTTTCATGGTGACGTGCCATTCGTTGGCGGCGGGATTCTTTTTTCCCGCCGCTTGTCAATGGGATTCCCCATTGGAGCCACCCCACGCTGCCAGGAAAGCCCTGGGCGGGAATGTGCTGCTGACGGGTAAAGAGAATCGCAACGGCCAGAGAATTCCAGTCCTAGTCTACAACAAGAGCTATGTTGCCACCAGGAACAGCAATAAACCAACAGTTGGGGGATTCAAGCAAGGTTTCCAGCGTTTAGAATATTGTCATTATGGATCACACACCATGAACGTGGATCCAGATTTGTGGCTGTGGATGTGTGTTGCATATTGCATAATGTTGCCATCATGAGGGAGTAAGTAGCCTTACCATTATGTGGACAGCAAGGAGCAGGGAGAGCATGAGCAATATCGACCGCCAATGCCCTAGCTGCCAGAGCTTTCAGATAGCAATTGATCCATGAGTACTTCATGTGAACCATCCCTCCCATTCCTAATAGACTCTCACAGCCCTAATCAGCAGCATCATACTATCATCATCTGATTACTTTCTTTCAGTCCAGGCTTATGGGTCTAATCCTTGCTTTACCAGAAAGATAAACAGGAAAATGGATCCATTTTATTTTAAACCAACAGCTTAATTACACCAATGTCCAATATTTAATGCAACATAAATGATACCTAATAATTAATAATCACCCCTCTGCATCTCATTAATGCCATCTTGGCACCGGGGAGAACTTTTCTATTCTCCTTCAACGTAACTTGAGATCTGTTATATTTATCTGACAGGGCTGACAGGGACCTTGGCGATAATGTCTCATTCAAAAGGCAGCACCCTAGATACTGCAGCACTCGCTCTGTACTATCCTGGAGTGTCCACGTAAATGTTATATTCAAATCCCTGTGGTGGAATCTGGAACCTACAACATCCTGACTCAGAGGTAAGATCGCTGCCACTGAGCTACAGGATTCAGGAGCAGTGCAGGAGAGTGTAACCTGGGAGTTTTGTTCAGATGTTGATTGAAACCAACACAGTCTGGCAACAATAGGGGAAGCAAACTGGACCATGGGATGTTTAACCAGAGGGATAGCACACAACTCCCAGCAGGTGATAATGATTCAGTAAAAGGCAATGGCATGGCCAGTCCTGGAGGTGCATAATTATGCTGCTGGGTCTATTCATAAAAGCATAATAAAGAGTGTTAAATTTTACAGCTGCAATAATGAGTCCATTTCTAGCTGCTCGCCGGTGCTGCGTGATACAGTGGAAACAATGCCATAATTACACATTTAGCGCTGCATGAGTTAATTATGACTGTATTGCATCACACTTTTGACAGGGAATGAGCAGTCATCCAGTTGTTCCAGCTTTAAAGAGTGGCAGCTTCAATTTTCACAATGTCTACAAAAATTGGCTTGTCAAACCAGCATTTCAGCAAAGAACAAAAGTGTTTGTCAACCGAAGTCTTGAAATGCAAAGACAATTATCAGTAATTTTCATGGGCTTGAAATGTTAACATTGGAGGTGTTTGATGGTTGATGGAAGTCAAACACACTATATTCTAATGTCTTAATTAAGTACATTTTGTTACTTTGGCAACCTTGCTGCTCCTTGCCGTTTTCAATCCAATATCACTGGCCAGTCATGTGGGATATTATCAGACACAAAGGTTGAAATCAATGTCTAAAAAAATGTACCTGCCAGAATGTGTTGTCATGCTTGTAAACGCACAGATAATTGATATGGAGAATGTAACTGGTGACTTGTAGCGTTCATTTGTCGATCTTTGTTTCATGTCCAAGTCTCCGTTTTGTTCCTCTCTCAGTCTACAGTTGTACTGCCTAAAATGAAGTCAAATGCAAAACAGAGGGGGGAAAACATTCAGAGATATATTCATAAAGAAATCAAAAATATGTTTTAGAAAATGGAGATAATAGCAGAGGGAGGGGGGAGTAAGGTCAGAACAATAAAGATTGGAGGAAAAATAAATCTAAATAGTCTGAGAGAAGAAGCCAAATCACAAGGAGATTTGGGACAAAATAAGAATATTCCATAAGAACATGGGATTTTTCATCATTCCGAGCAACTATGTTTGTTTGTATCATCGATGTTCAGTCAAATAATAATAATAATCTTTATTAGCACCTTTACCCTTGCCCCCATCACCCACACCCTCCCCTCACAACCATTGACTCCCCAGGTGTACCATCTAACATTCCCACGGTTACCCTTTAAGCCTCCCCGATCACCCTCCATCCTGTGCAGGTGAATATTGACGCCCACCACCTTCCCGAGGAGCCCACCTGTGTGACCATAGATTTTCTCATTCTCTCGACTCCCAGAATCAACTTGTCCTTCTGTATTTGTTCTATCATGTGAGAGTACCTTTAAGAAATGGGTGTTTATAAATGGGTGTGTATATAAATATCTGTAGTTAGAGTACCTTTAAGAAATGGGTGTTTACTACTGCAGTGATGTCAGAGAATGGGTGGAGCTGGGCTGTCTGTCAGTTTTTTACTTTCGTTTTAGGCTGTTTGCTGCAGGGTGTGTTTTGGTTTCGTTTTCAGTGTGGGAGCTGAAGCCAGACAGAGCAGCTATACTGTTGATCTCTCTGCCATAAAAAGACTATCTCTTGATCATTTGGTGAATTCAGAATTATAAATGTTTTCAGTAGTGACTTTAACCTGGTGTGCTTCTGATAAAGGTATTGTTTTTAAGTCGTATGGATGTTAAAAAGGAAAGCTTAAAGGTTTACTTAGTGTTGTAGTCTTTGGGGGTTGCATTTGAATTGATGGTTGCTAAGATGTTCACTGTGTATTTCAAAAAGGTTAACTTGAGTTCACAGAATAAACATTGTTTTGCTTTAAAAAATACTTTTCCATTTGTGCTGTACCACACCTGTAGAGTGGGATATGTGCTCCCCATACCACAATCTAGTAAAAGTTGTGGGTCAGGTGAACTCCATGCTACACTTTGGGGTTCTCTAAACCCTGGCCCATAACAGTTCCAACAACCCTCCAACATGGTCGCACAGAGGTTAGCACTGCTGCCTCACAGCACCAGGAGCCCGAGTTTGATTCCGCCTTTGGTGTCTGTCTGCATGAAGTTTGCAAGTTCTCTCCTTGCGTGCATGGAATTCCATGAGTGATCCGGTTTCCTCCCACATTCCAAAGATGCGCAGGTCAGGTGGTTTGGATATGCTAAAATTGCCCCTTTGCGTCCAAAGATGGTTAAAGTGGGTTACGGGGAGTGGGTTTAGATCAGGTGCACTGTCAGAGGGTTGAAGCAGACTCGATGGGCCATACGGCCTCCTTCTGCACTGTAGGGATTCAATGATCTATGAACTCTCGACGCCCCTTCACTCACCTTCACCAAACCCTCTGATTTCCACCTTACCATCTCTCTCACCTCTACCCTCACCATCTCTTCCTATAACCATTGCCACAGTATGCCACCAGCACTCAGCAGTTGACATCATAGACCCCTCCCTCTGAACCCTTTCCCTTCATCCTCCCCATGGATGTTAACACTTGCACAGCCCTCCCGCACCTAAACACATTCCACCACAGCTCTTCCCACCCTCCCGCTTATTACCACCTCGCCCATTCCATGACCTCTGCTCATTCCATCACCTGACCGACCCCAACGACTACCTCCGTCCCCGTTGACCAGACCCTACTCTCTCAACATCTTGCCAAACCTACCACTACACCCCCACATGCCTGACTACCCTCTTGACATCCAAATACCCCTCAACCCTCAATCACCCCCAACCCCGTCATCCTAACACCTCCCCGATTACCCCTAAATCCCCAACTGCCTCTCATGTCCCCCCACATCCTGACTACGCCCCCACCTTCCCAGCTACCCCCACTTCTTGTCTACTTGTCTGCCCCCCTGACTACCCTCCTGATCCCCTAATACCCACACAATTCCCTGGGTAACTTCTCACCCCTAACTGCGCACCCCCCCCCCCCACTCCTCAACTAACCCACACTGCCCCAACTCCCCCCACCCCTGTCACCATCCATCCCAATCAACTATTTCATGGTAGCTAGTGCTGCAAAAAACACAAGAGGTTGGCTTCTCTTCCCCCCGACACTGTTGTCCTGCATTGGAAGGACTCTGGTGCTGCTGGGCTGCACATTTCTGACTAGGTTCGAAAGGTAGATCAGGTGAGAAATATGCTGCTCCCGATTATCGCAAGTAAAAAGTAGCAGAGTGACAATCTGACTGAGACTGCCACTCCATGAAAATTCTGGGATGTTAATTTAGCAGTGGGATGACCCAGACTGTGCAGCGACTGATTTGACTGCCAATTCATGTCCTCATCTTTCAGGCAATCTGGCAGAAATAGCATTAGGCCCCTTGATTACATACATAATGCCCATTAAAGGACCCCTTTGACAAATCTGTCACAAATGAGCAAAGAAGACACCAGGATCCTTGCTCACATTTTCAGTGATTCCATGGTCACCAAAGGTAAGTATTTTAGTTAATTTGGGCTAAATCCTTCATTTGGGAGACTAATGGTGTGATTCACCAGCTGCCTCTGGCGGGCAACCAGAGAATCCCGCCCGAAGTCAGTAGAGTTCTCCATTATACGCGGCTCACCGTGGTGTTCCTGCGGTGGGTGGGGCGGGGAAATCCAGCTCTAAGTTTTGATGCCAGGACTGAAATGCGTGTGGTTTGTATTCCTATTTGGGGCGCTATTTCCAGAGCAATTCAGAACATGCCAATAGGACAGCATCCTACCCATCTGAATCTTTTTAAAAAATGTTTTGAGAGAATTTACAGTGCACAAGAAGGCCATTCGGCCCATCGAGTCTGCACCAGAAAGACCAACCCACCTAAGCCCACACCTCCACCCTATCCCCATAACCCAGTAACCCCAACTAACCTTTTTGAACACTAAGGGCAGTTTAGAAAGTCCAATCCACCTAACCTGCACATCTTTGGACTATGGGAGGAAACCGGAGCTCCCCGGAGGAAACCCACGGAGACACGGGGAAAATGTGCAGACTCCGCACAGACAGTGACCTAAGCCGGGAATTGAACCTGGGACCCTGGAGCAGTGAAGCAACTGTACTAACAACTGTGCTGCTGTGCTGAATCTAGATCAGTTCTCATTCCCGGTGGCATCTGATTCGCTGCAGCCAGAATTGGTGCTGAAGAACTTGACAAGCTGGATTTGCTGATAAGCACTTCGCTTCCCTCACACTCATTCCGGCCAAGAAGATAGCATAGAGGAGAGTGGACCCTGTTTTCTTGAGAATGATCTGAATTGGATGCTGGATGCAGTGGAGGAAAGGAGGGACACCCTCATCCCCAGAGTGGGCAGGAGGCACCAGGCCGCTGTCCTTCACTGGGACTGGGAGGAGGTGGCAGAGGTGGTGAGTGCTGGCATCCTATCAGGGGACTGACAGGAAGAGGATAAATGACCTCCTTAGGACAGGTTGGGTGAGCCACCTCTGTGCCCCTGGCATCACTGCTGTCCCTCACTCCTCACATCACACTCCCACTCCCATAGAGACCACCTGCCTGCATCTCCTTTACATCCAACCCTGTAACAATCCTCAACACCTGTATTGTCCTCTTTGGCCAGGTGCCTAGCACACACATGACCATCCCTCCCTGTAACTCACCTCCACGCATCTCACCATGTCCTTTATGCGTCCATTAGGAAAAGGCAGCCTATAATAGATGAGAGCGGGAGAAGACAGTAGGGGGCATCCTGCACCTCAGGACTCTATCCGTTGCTGACCAGAGGGTGATGGAATTAGCCGGGGAGGTGGAGGGGAGGGCTATCACAGACATGGAGGTAGGCATGCAAGTGAGCCCCTAAAACAAAATGATATCCCTAAAGCAAGCAAGTCACCCCTCTATCCCAGACCACTCCTTGCCAAGATCCCACCATGTGTCTTGTCGTTGGTCTTACAAGATCATCATCAGACCAGGCCGGCCCATCTAGGGTACCTCGCTCCCAGTCACAACACCAGCACACTCCGGAGCACCAGCCAGGGGAAGACACCGACTACACGCACTGCTGTCATCTGTACCTTCCACCATTGCAGAGACTATCCCCTCAGTCGGGCATTTTAGTGAGGACGCTCCTGGGTCACTTTCTGATGCTCACTTCACACATACTGCAGCACATCAGGTGTAGTCAGGGATTCCCGAGGGAGCGGACGGTCGGAGGACTGCCCGATCCCAGGGAACAGATGCATTCCAGACAGGTATCAAGATTCTGGAAAGTATGATCCTATCACTAGTGGAGATGCAGATGCAGAGCCAGGATCTACAGGAAGAGATGTCAACAACTTTCCAGCACCTGCAGGTACAGATGGAGGAGTCCAACCACCTTCGTGCACAAGAGATTGTGCCGGCAATGCGCGGTACCCAGGCCAACACCGAACGGCGTCCGTGATGCAAGCCTTGGGTCAAGACGTCAGAGCCATGTGTCAAGACATCCAAGGCTTGGGGCACACTGTGCAGTAAATGGCTGAGGCTCAGGACAAGGGAGCCCAGTTACAGTCAGCCATGTACGGAGTTCGCATGGGCATTGTTGCGGCGTTCCAGAGCTTGACCCATTCACAAAGAGTCATGGCTCAGGGTGTCATAGCATTGGCTGGGTGCTGATTGTCCTGGATCAGTAACAGAGAGACGTGGCACAACCTCAGAGGGCATGACCAAAGCAGTGAGGGGTATGACTCACTCACTTTCTGAGAGACATGGCCCAGTTTCTGTGCTCCATGGTTGAGGGCATTGAGACTCTGGTTCAGACGAGAGCAGGCTTCCAGGGCTGGCAGCGCCAGGTGATAACAAACAAAGAACAAAGAAATGTACAGCACAGGAACAGGCCCTTCGGCCCTCCAAGCCCGTGCCGACCATACTGCCCGACTAAACTACAATCTTCTACACTTCCTGGGTCCGTATCCTTCTATTCCCATCCTATTCATATATTTGTCAAGATGCCCCTTAAATGTCCCTATCGTCCCTGCCTCCACTACCTCCTCCGGTAGTGAGTTCCAGGCACCCACTACCCTCTGCGTAAAAAACTTGCCTCGTACATCTACTCTAAACTTTGCCCCTCTCACCTTAAACCTATGCCCCCTAGTAATTGACCCCTCTACCCTGGGGAAAAGCCTCTGACTATCCACTCTGTCTATGCCCCTCATAATTTTGTATACCTCTATCAGGTCGCCCCTCAACCTCCTTCGTTCCAGTGAGAACAAACCGAGTTTATTCAATCGCTCCTCATAGCTTATGCCCTCCATACCAGGCAACATTCTGGTAAATCTCTTCTGCACCCTCTCTAAAGCCTCCACATCCTTCTGGTAGTGTGGCGACCAGAATTGAACACTATACTCCAAGTGTGGCCTAATGGTGATGGTGGAGCCTCCACAGTTCACTCCAGCCTCACCTCCACCCCAAGGAGTAGCCCGGTGCTATCGAACACTCCAAGGGAGCTAGAGGTTATGGGGCCGATGCGGTGCCTCCTGCAGATGACATGCTGAAGCACCTTAGTACGTCTGAACCCCCTATCTGACACTGGTACACTTCATGGGCAATGAGCAGAACAAGATGGCACCTCATTACCTGTGACACCTAAAAGGCAGCCAGGCCCATCCAGGCCTACGCCCTCCAGAGGACAGCTGCCAAAGGCATCTCAGGTCAGAGAGCAAGATATGCAGCAGGCCGCCTCCACGTCTGGTGTGCTTTCTGGGGTCACACTTTAGAAGGAGCAGAACACCACGTAAGATAAGAAAGTTAGCCCCCAGTTAAGATGGCATGGGTGCTGCACGTAGGTAAGAGCTAGCAGTCAGGGCACAACAATTGTATATTGTCACTATTGAACACCTTTTCACCAACATTCCGTCTGAAAGATGTGAGGGCTGGGTTGGGTGCCAAGGTGTGTCTGGGTAGGGGGTGTGGGAGGTTAGTAGTTTGGGTGTGGATGTTGGAGGATGGCATGGGGCAGTGCTCCCAGGACATCTGGGGTCACCCTCAGCGGCAGCAGGGAATGGGGCCTGAAATGTGAGGCCACCTTGTAAGACAGTTCACTCAGTGAGTGACCCATCTGCATAACCGCATCCCCACCATCACACCCCAAAAGAATGTAGGGGCCCTTGAGATAAAATAGCCAGCACACATGCCAGGATCACCTGGACGGACAGGAGCAAAGACAAGAGTCAGATTTTGACAAACAATGAGGTGCACCAGAGCTCATCTCACAGCAAGTTGTCATCATCCCCCATCCCTTGGACAAGACCCGCTGAGACTGCCTGCCCAGGGGAAACACCGTATACCCCTCAGAGGGGAGAGGGGGAGCAAGGATGGTGGGTTGGAGTGAAGGGAGGGGGAAGAGGGGAGGATATGAGCTGTTATGTGGAATGGGGCACCACTTGGAAGGTGGGGAGTATGTAGAGTTGGGACTGGGCAATGGAGCTGCCAGTGGCCACGCCTTCTAGTTGGAAAATTTGGATCTGATGAGATTATCCCATGTGCGGTGGCCCTGGAGCATGTGTTAGGCAGCCTGCCATGCCAGCCTGGGTACCATACCCGGTTCTTCCTGGCCATCCTCCTCATCAGATGAGGCCTGGTGCCCTTCCTCCTTCCCCAGAATGACTCCCTCTGCTGAACAATGTTGTGCAGGATGCAGCAGGCCAGCATGATGTTGGAAATCCTCCTGGGGCTGTATTGGAGCACCCCAGGCACCACAGTGCATCTTGAGGACACCAAAGCTCCGCTCAATGACACCCCTGGCTGCTATATTGGAGACAGCTGGTGGTCCTGCGGAGTGGGCAAGCTGATAGTGTCACTGGTGAGGCCCCTGCCCTGAGAGGGGCAGTGTGCCAGGGAGGGTGCTAAAGGCCACAGTGCATGTGTCCTTTGTTTGGGGTGAGCTCCGCTATTGGCCTACTTTTCCTGCACTGGGGCCAGGCCACTCCGATCCCGAGCGTCAGACCCTGAATCCACAGAATGTCCCTCCCTGCTACTCCGCTCGGCCCTGGCAGTCAACCCCAGCTAAAGCTACAATTTTTAACACTTCTTGAAACTTTTCTTACCTGTTCTTTCCCTGCAGCAGCCATGGTGTCCAGTCCCCATTTATAAAT
Organism: Scyliorhinus torazame; assembly: GCF_047496885.1. Lineage (NCBI taxonomy): Eukaryota > Metazoa > Chordata > Chondrichthyes > Carcharhiniformes > Scyliorhinidae > Scyliorhinus > Scyliorhinus torazame. Next base: position 76,341,314 of record NC_092721.1, on the reverse strand, counting down.
ACCTGTAGTATTTCACACCCACGTGGCTTCCGCTATGAAAAGCCACCTGGAGACAGTCATGTTTAGTTTGCCTGATTAAAATATCAGCTAAAAGCTGTCCGCAGACAGTTCCACCAAAACCATCAGACACATAAGTTCAGCCAGTCTGTGAATAAGATGTGGAAACAAGCTGCAAGACATCAGACATCCAGAATTCACAACCTGTTCCAGTTTCAGGTTCACCTGAAAACCAACCTCCGAGTATTTGGCTCCAAGACATCTCACAATCTGGCTGTGAACCTTTCACTTTAATTCATCAAATCCATTCAAAAGACCATAGGCCTGCCATGTGGCAGATCAAAGATGGCAAATCAGAGACAGTGGCCGAGATTCTTCCTTCCGGGGGCTAAGTCCCCACGCTGGCGGGAAAACCGGTGCCAACGAGTCCGGTGTCAACGGGGCCCCCAAGGTGAGGAATTCTCACCTGTCTCGGGGGCTAGGTGGACGCCGGAGTCGTTGGCGCCATACCAGACGGCGAGTTTGCGCATGTGCCGAAGGACCGGTGTGATCTCGCGCATGCGTGGCACCGCCGGCGTGGTTCCACGCATGCGCAGACCGGCCAGCGTATTTTGGCGCATGCGCGGGGGTTCTCTTCTCTGTGCTGGCCATGGCGGGGCCCGATAGGGGCCCGCACGGAAGGAAGAAGTGTTCCCACAGCACAGGCCCACCCACAGATCGGTGGGCCCCGATCGCGGGCGAGGCCACAGTGTGGGCCCCCCCGGTGTCGGATCCCTCTGCGCCCCCCCCCCCCCCCCCCCCCCGTGGACCGCCCCTGCCAATTTACCTGCCAGGTCCCGCCGGTGTCAGAGGTGAGTGATTTACGCCTGCGGGACTGGCAAAAAATGGACGACCACTCGGCCCATCAGGGCCTGGAGAATCACCGGGGGGGGGGCGCTGCCAATGGCCCTCGACCGGGCTTGGCATGAATCCCGCCCCCGGACGAAAAACGGCGCCGGTGGGATTCACGTCGCCCCCCAGGGATTCTCCTACCTGGCGGGGGGTTCAGAGAATCCCGCCCAGTGTGTGCGATGTTGTGTTTAAATCAGGGTGTGCGATATTAAATAACATTCTTTATTTTAAACTCACGAAACCTTGCTGCTGGATTTTGTATTTGATGTACACACTCCAAGGTTAAGAAAAGACACATCCCTTTCCATACAAAACATGCTGATTATGGTGGTAGAAAGATATTTGGTCCATGGCAGTAAACAACTTTGGATTTGTTTGAAAAGAAGATTTTTAAAAATTAAGAATGAACACTACATTAGTCATTATTCTATGATTTGCATGACGTGAATGTGTTATGTTCACATTGACTGTACACAAACGTTTAAGAGTACATGCAGTGACAGGACATTTCACAAATGGTTACATGTCATCAGGATATTCCATCTGTAATGAGAACCCAGGCAATTCGCAGCTGCACCTGATGAGAATCAAACACCTGAGAAATAATTGGTAACTCTCACACCGAAAGCAGTCAACAGCACAGATGCAAATATTGCAGATGTTGCTGATAAAGATGATGGTGAAGTATTGGGAAGGGAGAGGCTGGTTTAAAAAATACTGATATAAAATGGAAACCCAGTGCACAATCCAGAATTGTATGGGGACACAGACATAGTGAGCTGGCTTTCTAGCAGTGGTTATTAGAAAGATATGGAAAATCACTTGCCTTTGCAGAGGTTTGTGTCGCTATGACAGTGCCTGTGTTAGTTCTTTGAAAGAGCTTTTTAAAAAGTCTCACTATATTGCTCTTTCTCCACAACCCTGCAAATGTTGTTTTTTAAATGTATGCCCAATTCCCTTTCAAATGTTTCAATTAATCTGCTCCCATGCCTTCCAGATCATCAGAACGCACTGTGAAACAAAACACTCCTCATCTACCCCTTGGTTCTTCGACCAGTTATCCTAAAGTTGTGTACTCTGGTTGCTAACACTCCTGTCTCCTTACTAACTCTAGAAAAGGCCATAATTATTTTTACCTTCAATAATTCTCCCCTCGACCTTCTCTACTCTAAGGACAACAGCTTCTCCAGTCTTGTTCTAGGTACTGTGGATTCAGGCTTTGGTATACTTTGCTATCTCACACATTTGTGATGTTATTGAGATTGTGTAACTCATTACAATCTGTCATTCCTTAAGATGGTATTTCCAGTGGCACCTATTATCCAGACCATAAACACAATGGAATTTGATTTCCCTAGGAGTACCCCAAATTACCCACTGTAACTTAAGTGGATGATTGGCAGAGCATCTGAAGATACAGCATAAAGTAAATGCTGGCTCACTCTAATCAGGTCACGTTTATTCAAGTGTTCAGTCACTCAGTCCCTCGCAAGAGACATGCGTGTGTATGTATAAACAGCCAAAGGGATGGAAGATTACATACATACTATGCACAGACATAGGCTGCATAGTTTGAATTGGCTCCAGAGCCCCTCCAATGATGGAAAGGAAACCATGAAAAACCTGACAAATGTACAATGGGTTCTTGAGAACCAGGAACTGGCAGCAGAAGGAGGTCAACCCTCAGTTTCATTCCTATTCCAGATTTTTGGGCAGTAGTTAGTGTGGACCCATTTCCTGCCATTGTGGAGGGAGCATCTGCTGAAGAAATAGCACCAATGATTGACAGAAATTGATCTCCACAGATAACCTCTACAGGTAACTGTGTAAGCAGCAACTCTATAATTTAAAGGCCCTGGCAGAAACTTCCAAAGTATAAGTGTGTATTGGCGTGTGTGTGTGCGTGTGTGTGTGGGGGGGGGGGGGGGGGGGGGGGGGGGGGGGGGGGGAGGGAGGGGGGGGGGGTGGAGCTGATTTTAACTTCTATAGAATGGGGAAGTACTCCTACTCTTCCTGACTCTATAGCAAATTGTGAAAGACAAAGGGTTGAATTCTCTGCCTCGCAATGCTTAGGAAACGCGAATCGCGATCCAGTGGAGAATTGGGTGTCCAGCCCAAATTAAGTTCCGGTCTCCCTGGTGATAAAAATACGGGGCTGGATTCGCCGATCCCCGACACCGAAATCGCATTCGGCGACAGGATGGAGGATCCCCGATGACAACGGAGTCGGGACGGCGCCGCTTTTCGCGATGCTCCGCCCACCGAAAAGCGCAGTACTCTTGGGGTATGCCGTGTGCCGAATCCACGGCCTCAGGCCATTGCCTGAGGCCCGTCCCGCAAGCTCCATCCCCGACTGGCCGAGTTCCCGACAGCATGGGACACGTGTGGTCTCATCGTCGGGAACTCAGTGTGGCGGCTGCGGTCTCAGTCCATCGCCGTCAAATTCGGGGGAGGGCCGATCCGTGGGCTGAGGGGGACCATTATTCGGGCTTGGGGGCATTGTGGGGGGGCGGTCCGGGGCGTGCAAGCCTACTGAAGGAGGGAATTATTTTTCCGGGCTGTGTCCACCATGAAGTACGGCGCGGCTGTTGCAGGCCACGGCCGTCGCATGCACGACCACAGACCGGGCAATGCTCTGGGCCGTATCAGCAGCTAGAGCTGGGAGCTCTTCACTGCCTGGCAGCTAGCCCCCCCATCCAACCGGAGCAGGGAATCGGTGGCCGTTTTACACCAGTTTTCCTGACATAAAATACCACCGTTTTCACGCCGGCATGGGGACTTAGATTCCCAAACGGGGAATTAATTCCAAGGTTTGCGCCCTGCGTCGACGGGAGCTTGCAAAACGGGATTTAGATTAATTTACATGTATTTACCACGTTTGACCCACTATGCTCCAGGCCTCCATGATTTTCCACCTCTTGGTTTACAGGAATAGGGTGGGGGAGTGGGCCTAGGTAGGGTGCTCTTTCAGAGGGTCGGTGTAGGCTTGACAGGCCGAATGGCCTCATACTACGCGGTAGGGATTTTGTAATGATTTGCCAGAAACTCCGTTGTACTGCAATAACCATGCTTACAATCATGCTTCCATTAGGTTGTGAACCTTCTGCCAGGGTTTATAGAGAATTGGTGCTTTCACTGTCCCCAGTGTAATGTTATGTTTTGTATCTCCTGTGTGAGAACACTGTTTTGCATGTGCCACAGAGAATTCAAACACAACTCAGCTGGCATTTCAGGCTAATACTACAGCTTTGGCACTGAGAGTGCTGCCTTAACAGAGATCCTGGCCTTCAAATAAGACATTCGATCGAGGCATAGCTACACCATTCAAAAAATAGTCTTGTCCAAACGACACTACCAAAGCAGATTGAGGCAGAAACTAAACCTCATTACACCAGATTTATGGGCACTGAGGTAACCAGAAAATCATCAAATCTGATCACGACCTTTTTAAGACATCCCTGGTGCTCCCCTCAAACTGGCATTAAGCCTTTCATACACGTAAATGAAGGCTTGAATGTCAATTATAGGCCTCTTTACAAAACTAGTTGTTCTGAATGGAACAGCTGCCAGGTTCCTTCACCAGTGGCTGCAGCATAAGCTTCAGCTGCCAATAAAAAATAATTTGCTTTATATATTAGAATTTTCAAAGGATTATTTGAACCCAATCGCTTCCCGGAATCCACAGGACTCATAATTTCCCCCTTCTCTGTTGTAGCACCGCTTTACCCATTCCGGGACTTGCCTTCGAGCATTGCCAGCAAGAGAAGTGGATCAACATTTGTTTATTTAAAATTGATGAACTGCCTGTGGCAACAGAACAGATGCCAGCAGCTCATCCGTATGGTGTGTATTAGGCGCAAAGCATAATATTGGGCTGACCTCTGGCCTGAGGTTGAGGATGTGTAACAAAGGCACGTCACTGGTTGTGCACTTCAAAAAACGGACCGATTTTCCTGACATTGACTAATGAATGTACTTCATTACTGTTCATACAGTAAAATCTACATCCAATAATGAAATTTTATGTTTAACTAAAAGAAATACACATTTATGCAACAATACAAATTAAACCATTCCAATTAACACAACAACGTGAGAATTTAGTGTTAAAAAATGAATTATTGGATCATTCAAATTAAGCAACTGAAAACTATGGGAAGTGCATTGTAGTTATAGAATTCCAAAATGCTTCAATGGCTGTGAAACGCATTGTGATATTTCCAGGAGACGTGATAAGGTATAATAGCAATTCAATTTCTTCTTCCAGAAGTGTGAAGCAAAATGGTTGTTGATACCTTTTGGCTGCAGTTAGCAAAATTACATTTCTCACAGTTGACAGTTTTTAATGTCACACTTCTGTGAAGTTTTGGCCTCTTGTCTCAGTTAAGTGCCACCCCTCCCCCACCCCTGCCACCCCTCCTCGACAAAAATTGGAAAAACGCTCAGACTTTGAAATTGACTCTGAATTATAATCAGCTTCCCATTTTGTCAGATTGGTGCTTTACAACCAAGTGTAAGAGAATAAGGAACATTGTTTCTCTTTTCCTTACATGTACACCCACAAAAGCTTCAAAACATGTGTTCCTGACCCCACCATCACCATGCCTGGTTCGGCCTGTCCCAACAGCAGGACAGACCCATCAGAGGTGGCAGCACAGTGGTATTCACTTGGTAGGGAGTTGCCTTGGAGTCCTCAACAATGACTCCAGACCCCATGGAGTCACATAACATCAGGGCAAGGAAACTGCCTACTGATTATCATTTATCAACCCCCCTCAGCTGTTCAATCAGTACTTCTCCATGTTGAACACCAATTGGAAGGAGTACTGAGGGTGGCAAGGGCACAGAGTGGCCTCTGGGTGGGGGACTTCAATATCTATCACCAAATGTGGATCAGTAGCACCACTGCTGGCCAAACTGCGTGAGTCCTAAAGGGCATAACTGCTAGACTGTGTCTGTGGCAGGTGGTGAGGGAACCACAAGAGGGAAAAACCTATTTGATCTCATCCTCACCAATCAACCTGTCACAGATGCATCTGTCTATGACAGAATTGGCAGGAGTGACCACAGCACAGTCCTTGTGGAGACAAAGTACTGCCGTCTCATTGAGGAAATCCTCCATCATATTGTGTAACATTGCCACCATGGTAAATGGGATAGATTTTGAACAGATCTAACAACTCGAAACTGGGCATTTATGAGCAGCAACACAATTATATTCAGCCACAACCTATAACCTCATGACCCAGCACTTTTCCACTCTACCATTACCACCAAGCCAGGGGATCAACCCTGGTTCAATGAAGAGTGCAGGAGGGCATGCCAGGAGCAGCACCAAGCATACTTAAAAATGAGGTGTCAACCTGGTGAAGCTACGACACAGAATTATTTACATGTTAAACCATGGAAGCAGCAAGTGGTGGACAGAGTTAAGCAATCCCACAACCAATGGATCAGATCTAAGTTCTACGGTCCCTCTGCATCCAGTCTTGAATGGTGTAGGAGATGTAAACAATTAACAGGAGGGGAAGCTCCACAAATATCCCCATCCTCAATGATGGGGAATCCCAGCACATCAATGAAAAATAAAAGACTGAATCTTTGCAATGACTTCAGCCAGAAGTGTTGAGTGAATGGTCCATCTCAGTCTCCTCTTGAACTCTTCAGAATCACAGATGTCAGTACAATTTCTTTCACTCCTTGTGATACCAGAAATGGCTAAAGACACTGGCCACTGTGAAGGATATGGATCCTGACAATCTTCTAGCAAAAGTACTGAAGGTCTATGCTCCAGAACTTGCCGCGTCTCTAACTAAGCTGTTCCATTACAGCTGCACCACTGGCATCTACTCTGTAATGTGGGAAAATGCCCAGGTATGTCCTGTACACAAAAAGTAGAAAATCCAATTTGGCCAATTACTGTCTCATCAGTCTACTTCAATAATAAAAAAGCAATGGAAGGTGTCATTGACAATACTGTCAAATGACGCTTACTCAGCAATAACCTGTGCACTGACACTCAGTTCGAATTTCACCAGTGCCACTCAACTTTTGACCTCATTCTGGCCTTGATCCAAACATGAAAAAGAGAGCTGAATGCCAGAGATGAGTTGAAAGTTAATTCCCTTGACATCAATGCCACATTTGGCTTAATATGGTGTTGTATTATTCACCTTGGGGTAACACGGACTGCAACTGGATGCAGTTGTACTTGAAAGTAAACTCCACACTATGATGTTAGTTCAATACGCTTTATTGAACTTGTTAAGCAGAGCACACAGTTCGCTGTGGGTTTGACACTCTACTAATCTAAGTGTGCTTACTATAACTAACTATACCAGACTAGCTCTGAGCCACGTGTAGAAGGTGCTAACTGATATATACACCCTGACTGTCACTACAATTGTCACCAGTGGAAAGAGGCAGAGTGCTGATGCTTCGTGTGTTTTATAGTGGGAGATCGCCTTCTAGTGTTCTGCCTGGTGATTGGTTGTGTTCTGTCCTGTGTGTTGATTGGCTGTACTGGGTGCCTATCACTGCCTGTCTATCTCATTATGTGCATGAGTGCATATCATGACATCCCTCCTTTTTAAAAAAAATGTTGGTTGCTTGGAGCATATGTGACGATATTTACATGGATAACTATTTACATTAAATGGAGAGTGGATGAATAAATACATCAGAGGTGTCTAGCATGCAGATACAGCATAAAATTTACAACAGAAATGTCTATAAGTCCAATCTTTGGGGCTTGCGTCGGATCCTTGTCGACCGCCTGAGAGGTGGAGGTGGGGACGACGGCGCCTTGACAGGGTGGATTGCTGCCAGATTGGTGGCCTCTTGGTGCGAGGTATCCGGAGGAGGCATAACAACATCCGGAAAAGTAAGATCTGGTGGTGGGCAGGAAACTTTGCGCAGTGCCCTTCTGTTGCGCCTGACAATGGAGCCATCAGCCATACGAACTACAAACGATCTGGGAGCAGCCTGTCGAACAACAACAGATGGAGCTGACCAGCCTCCATCAGGTAGATTGATCCGAACAGCATCTTCCGGAGATAGCACAGGCAAATCGGTAACATGAACATCGTACATCAGCTTTTGCCAGTTCCTGGGTTGCTGCAGCTTTTGCAGCACTGGGAGGTGATCAGGGTCTGGTAAGTGTATGGCCGGAACAGTTGTCCGCAGGTATCTATTCATGAAAAGTTGAGTCAGAGACATACCGGTGGACAGAGGGGCTTCCCTGTACGCCCGCAGCGCAAGGTTGAAGTCAGAAGCAGAGTCCGCAGCCTTGCAGAGCAGTTGCTTCACTATATGGATCCCTTTTCCGACCTTCCCGTTGGACTGCGGGTAGTGTGGGCTTGAGGTGATGTGGTTGAATTGGTACGACTTGGCGAAATTGGACCACTCTTGGCTGTGGAAGTAGGGACCATTGTCACTCATGACAGTGAGTGGAATACCATGCCTGGCAAATGTCTCCTTGCAGGCCTTGATGACTGTCTTTGATGTGAGGTCTGACAGCTTCACAACTTCCGGGTAATTTGAGAAGTAACCTATGATGATCACATAGTTGCTGGAGTGTTTCTTTTGGTTGAGCAGGCTGGAAACGCTGGCAGGCCGCACAATTGAGGACCATGTTGGACATGTACTGGCTGATTCCAGGCCAATAGACAGCCTGCCGAGCCCTGCGCCTACACCTTTCGACACCTAGGTGTCCCTCGTGGATTTGTTTGAGCACTAAGCTCTGCAGGAGCTGTGAGGAATAACGATAGGATCTAGCTTGAGGAGGATTGGGTTTCCTCCGGATGCTCCGGTTTCCTCCCACAGTCCAAAGATATGCAGGTTAGGTGGATTGGTCATGCTAAATTGCCCATAGTGTCCATAATTGCTCTTAGAGTTGGGTCGGGTTACTGGATTATGGGGATAGGGTGGAGGTGTGGGCTTGGATAGGGTGCTCTTTCAAAGAGCAGGTGCAGACTCGATGGGCTGAATGGCCTCCTTTTGCACTGTAAATTCTATGAAATTCTATGATCCCCTCGACGACTGTCAGGTCGTCCTTGACATTAAAAAACTGAGGGCATTGCCCTTTTTGCCAGCCATTTGTGAGGTGGTGCATTACACCCTGCAGAAGAGGGTCTTTGGCAGTCTCTTCACAAATGCTGATCACGCTTTCATCTGAGGCCGGGAGGTTGCTGGCTCACAGCTGCACCTGTGCCTCAATCTGGCGGATGAAGTCAACCGTTCACAGGCCGAGGTGATGGAGCGGGACAGGGCATCTGCAATTATCAGCTCCTTGCCTGGTGTGTAAACTAACTCAAAATCGTACCTTCGGAGTCGAAGGAGAATGCGCTGAAGCCTGGGAATCGTGTCATTCAAGTCCTTATGAATGATATGGACCAACGGTCTGTGGTCAGTCTCCACTGTGAAGGTTGGTAGACCGTAGACGTAGTCATGGAACTTTACAATCCCGGTTAGGAGGCCCAGGCACTCTTTTTCTATCTGGGCGTACCTCTGTTCAGTAGGAGTCATGGCCCTTGATGTATAAGCAACTGGAGCCCAGGACGAGGAGTCATCCCTCTGGAGGAATACCACATCAATGCCGTCCCGGCTTGCGTCCGTGGAGATTTTTGTTTCCCTGTCCGGGTCAAAAAACGTTAGTATCGGAGCAGTGGTGAGCTTTGCTTTGAGCTCGAGCTACTCTGCTTGATGTGTGGGTAGCCACTGGAATGCAGTGGACTTCTTCACCAGATGCCTGAGAGCCGTGATGTGTGGGGCCATGTTGGGAATGAATTTTCCCAAGAAGTTCACCATTCCGAGGAAGCGTAGTACCGCATTTTTATCTTTTGGGGTCTTCATGGCGTTAATGGCCTTGACCTTGTCCGAATCTGGTCACACACCCTGCTGGGATATCTGGTCACCCAAGAACTTGATGGATGACATGCAAAGGAGCACTTGGCCTTGTTCAGCTTGAGGCCGTTTGCATGGACACCGTCGAAAGACTTGTTTGATACGAGAGATGTGTTCCTCGGGGGTCGTGGACCATATGATTGCATCATCTACGTAGACATGCACACCCTCAATGCCCTCCATCATCTGCTCCATGATCCTGTGGAAGATTTCAGAGGCTGAGACAATGCCGAACGGCATACGGTTATAACAGTACCTGCCAAATGATGTGTTGAACGTGCAGAGCTTCCTGCTGGACTCGTCCAGTTGTATCTGCCAGAAACCATGCGAAGCATTTAGCTTTGTGAAGAAGTTGGCATGTGCCATCTCACTGGTCAGTTCCTCCCGCTTCGGGATCGGGGAGTGTTCCCGTATTATGTTCCGGTTAAGTTCTTTGGGATCTATGCATATCCGCAACTTTCCTGAGGGCTTCTTCACACAGACCATCGAGCTGACCCAGTCAGTCGGTTCTGTCACTTTGGATGATGATGCCCTGGTCTTGGAGCTCCTGTAGCTGTGCCTTTCAACGTTCCTTCAGAGGAGCCGGCACCCGGCGCGGTTCATGGATTCGGAACTGGCGTGGCATCAGGCCTGAGTAGGATCTTGTGGCAGTATGGCAGAGTACCCATTCCATCAAATACATCCGGGTATTGAGCAAGGATGTCATCAATGTCAGCCTGAAGATCCACATTGGAAGAAGACATGGCATGGACTCGCTGTACGAGGTTGAGTAGCTTGCATGCATGGGAACCGAGCAGGGATGCCTTATCAGGCTTGACGATTTCGAATCGCAGTGTGGCATTGATGGTCTTGTTGGAGATGAATAGGTGACAAGACCCCAGTGCAGTTATGGCATTGCCATTATAATCGAGGAGCTGGCAGGCCGGCGGAAGAATTTTGGGTTGCTTTTCAATGCGTTCAAAATCAGCTTGAGAGATGAGATTGGCAGAAGCATCAGTGTCCAGCTTGAACTGTATACTGCATTGATTTAGTGTATGACAGCACACCATTCGTCCGCAGAATCCACATTGAGGATAGATAGGCGTCTTGCTGAATTTGAGGAGGCATACTCACATGTAGTGATGATGCCCACCCGATAGGGGGACTCCAGGCAGTTGTCCTCTGGATCCGCAGTGCTACCAGGATCAGAATCCAATAAACATTGCTGTACACATCGAACGCGCTTGCGTTGGAATTGGGATCACTGGCCCTTGACTGGTAGAACATAGAACATAGAACATTACAGCGCAGTACAGGCCCTTCGGCCCTCGATGTTGCGCCGACCTGTGAAACCACTCTAAAGCCCATCTACACTATTCCCTTATCGTCCATATGTCTATCCAATGACCATTTGAATACCCTTAGTGTTGGCGAGTCCACTACTGTTGCAGGCAGGGCATTCCACACCCTTACTACTCTCTGAGTAAAGAACCTACCTCTGACATCTGTCTTATATATCTATCTACCCTCAATTTAAAGCTATGTTCCCTCCATTCCAGGCAACATTCTGGTAAATCTCCTCTGCACCCTTTCCAATGCTTCCACATCCTTCCTATAATGCGGCAACCAGAATTGCACGCAATACTCCAAATGCGGCCGCACCAGAGTTTTGTACAGCTGCAACATTACCTCATGGCTCCGAAACTCAATCCCTCTACCAATAAAAGCTAACACACCGTAAGCCTTCTTAATAACCCTCTCAACCTAAGTGGCAACTTTCAGGGATCTATGTACTAGGACACCGAGATCTCTCTGCTCATCCACACTGCCAAGAATCTTACCATTAGCCCAGTACTCTGTCTTCCTGTTATTCCTTCCAAAATGAATCCCTCACACTTTTCTGCATTAAACTCCATTTGCCACCTCTCAGCCCAGCGCTGCAGCTTATATATGTCCCTCTGTAACTTGTAACATCCTTCCGCACTGTCCACAACTCCACCGACTTTAGTGTCATCTGTAAATTTACTCACCCATCCTTCTACGCCCTCCTCCAGCTCATTTATAAAAATGACAAACAGCAGTGGCCCCAAAACAGATCCTTGTGGTACACCACGAGTAACTGGACTCCAGTCTGAACACTTCCCATCAACCACCGCCCTTTGTCTTCTTCCAGCTCGCCAATTTCTGATCCAAACTGCTAAATCACCCTGAATCCCATGCCTCCGTATTTTCTGCAGTAGCCTACCATGGGGAACCTTATCGAACGCTTTACTGAAATCCATATACACCACATCAACTGCTTTACCCTCATCCACCTGTTTGGTCACCTTCTCAAAGAACTCAATAAGATTTGTGAGGCACGACCTACCCTTCACGAAACCGTGTTGACTATGTCTAATCAAATTATTCCTTTCCAGATGATTATACACCCTATCTCTTAGAAATCTTTCCAAGATTTTGCCCACAACAGAAGTAAGGCTTACTGGTCTATAGTTACCGGGGTTGTCTCTGCTCCCCTTCTTGAACAAGGGGACAACATTTGCTCTCCTCCAGTCTTCTGGCACTATTCCTGTTGACAAAGATGACTTAAAGATCAAAGCCATAGGCTCAGCAATCTCCTCCCTAGCTTCCCAGAGAATCCTGGGATAAATCCCATCCGGCCCCGGGGACGTATCTATTTTCACCCTTTCCAGAATTGTTAACACCTCCTCCTTATGAACCTCAAGCCCTTCTAGTCTAGTAGCCTGAATCTCAGTATTCTCCTCAACAACATTATCTTTTTCCTGTGTGAATACTGACGAAAAATATTCATTTAGCACCTCTCCTATCTCCTCGGACTCAAGCACAACTTCCCACTACTGTCCTTGACTGGCCCTACTCTTACCCTCGCCATTCTTTTATTCCTGACAAATCTATAGAAAGCTTTAGGGTTATCCTTGATCCTACCTGCCAAAGACTTCTCATGTCCCCTCCTGGCTCTTCGTAGCTCTCTCTTTAGGCCCTTCCTAGCTAACTTGTAACTCTCGAGCGCCCTTACTGAACCTTCATGTCTTATCTTTACATACGCTTCCTTCTTCCTCTTGACAAGTGTTTTGACTGCCTTAGTAAACCACGGTTCCCTTGCTCGACCACTTCCTCCCTGCCTGACAGGTACATACTTATCAAGGACACACAGTAGCTGTTCCTTGAACAATTTCCATTGTGCCCAACCCCTGCAGTTTTCCTCTCCATCTGATGCATCCTAAGTCTTGCCTCATCACATCATAATTGCCTTTCCCCCAGATATAACTCTTGTCCTGCCGTATATACCTATCCCTTTCCATCACTAAAGTAAACGTAATCGAATTGTGGTCACTATCACCAAAGTGCTTACCTACCTCCAAATCTAACACCTGTCCTGGTTCATTACCCAGTACCAAATCCAATACGGCCTCGCTTCTCGTTGGCCTATCTACATACTGTGTCAGGAAACCCTCCTGCACGCATTGGACAAAAACGGACCCATCTAAAGTACTCAAACTATAGCGTTTCCAGTCAATATTTGGAAAGTTAAAGTCCCCCATAACAACTACCCTGTTGCTTTCGCTCCTATCCAGAATGATCTTTGCAATCGTTTCCTCTACATCTCTGGAACTTTTCGGCGGCCTATAGAAAACCCCTAACAGGGTGATCTCTCCTTTCCTGTTTCTAACCTCAGCCCATACTACCTCAATCAACAAGTCCTCATCAAACTTTCTTTCTGCCACCGTAATACTGTCCTTGACTAACAATGCTACCCCACCCCCTCTTTTACCACCTTCTCTGAGCTTACTGAAATATCTAACCCCCAGCACCTGCAACAACCATTCCTGTCCCTGCTCTATCCATGTCTCCGAAATGGCCACAACATCGATGTCCCAGGTAACAACCCATGCCGCAAGTTCACCCACCTTATTCCGGATGCTCCTGGCATTGAAGAAGACACACTTTAAACCACCTTCCTGCCTGCCGGTACACTCCTGCAACTTTAAAAGCTTACTCATGACCTCACTACTCTCAACCTCCTGTGTACTGGAGCTACAATTCAGGTTCCCAAGCCCCTGCTGAACTAGTTTAAACCCTCCCGAAGAGCATTAGCAAATTTCCCCCCCAGGATATTGGTACCCCTCTGGTCCAGGTGTAGACCATCCCGTTTGTAGAGGTCCCACCGGCCCCAGAATGAGCCCCAATTATCCAGAAATCTGAAACTCTCCCTCCTGCACCATCCCTGTAGCCACGCATTCAACTCCTCTCTTTCCCTATTCCTCGTCTTGCTATCACGTGGCACGGGTAACAACCCAGAGATAATAACTCTGTTTGTCCTTGATCTAAGTTTCCACCCTAGCTCCCTGAATTCCTGCCTTACACCCCTATCCTTTTTCCTACCTATGTCGTTGGTACCTATGTGGACCACGACATGGGGCTGCTCCCCCTCCCCCTTAAGGATCCCGAAAACACGATCCGAGACATCACGCACCCTGGCACCTGGGAGGCAACACACCCACCGCGAGTCTCTCTCGTTCCCACAGAATCTCCTATCTATCCCCCTAACTATGTAGTCTCCAATGACTAATGCTCTACTCCTCTCCCCACTTCCCTTCTGAGCAACAGGGACAGACTCTGTGCCAGAGACCTGCACTCCAAGTCTTACCCCTGGTAAGTCCCCCCCCGCAACAGTATCCAAAGCGGTATGCTTGGTGGTGCAGACCTGCACAAGGCTGCATAATGTCCAGGCTTCCCGCAATTTAAACAGTGCCTGTCTTTTGCAGGGCATTGCCGCTTTCAGTGGGCGGTGCCGCAGTTCGGGCACATCATGACGTTGGCATCGTCGCACATGCACAATGCGGTCAGCCGACGTTCCCACCAGCGCAGTCTGATTTTCGGCCATTTTGGTTCTCCCGTTCGTGTTGCGCATGCGGGAAAAGCACGCAAAATGGCTGCTTTCATCGATACTGAGGCGCTGCACCTGGGCGACGGCCTGTACACTCTCTGCCTCATGGGAGGCAGGTTTTTCGTATTCTGCCGATTTGAGACGGGAGTACCGATTTCTCGCATGCTCATGCACTATACACGTCTCGATTGCGACTGGCAGGGTCATGTGCTTAATTTTGAGGAGTTGCTCACGCAAGAAATCGGAGTGCACCCCAAACACGATCTGATCCCTGATGATGGAATCAGCGGTGTCACCATAATTGCAGGACTGCGCTAATAAACGGAGATGAGTCAGAAAGGGTTGGAAAGGTTCATCCTTAACCTGAAGGCGTTGCTGGAAGATATAGCGCTCAAAGCTCTTATTTGTTTCAACTTCACAGTGACTGTTGAACTTCTCTAAAATGGTCTTGAATTTGGTCTTGCCTGGCCGTCGGTAAAATTAAACGAGTTGAAAATCTGGTTGGCTTGGTCCCCCGCAGTTGATAGGAACAGCGCAATTTTTCTGGCTTCGGACGCATCCTCGAGGCCTGAGGCCTCAGTGTAGAGACGGAATCTTTGCTTGAAGACCCACCAGTTGGCGCCGAGATTGCCGGAGATCTGTAGCTGTGGAGGGGCCTGGATCTTCTCCATGCCGTTGGAAGACAAATGCTGGTCGTCATGGAATCACTCGAGGTAAACCACTTAGAGAAAGTAGACTACTGGTACCATGTTGTGTTATTCACCTTGGGGTAACATGGACTGCAACTAGATGCAGTTGTACTTGAAAGTAGACTCCACACTGTGATGTTAGTTCAATACGCTTTATTGAACTTTTTAAGCACTGCACACAGTTTGCTGTGGGTTTGACACTCTACTAATATGAACATAAGAACTAGGAGCAGGAGTAGGCCATCTGGCCCCTCGAGCCTGCTCCGCCATTCAATGAGATCATGGCTGATCTTTTGTGGACTCAGCTCCACTTTCCGGCCCGAACACTATAACCCTTAATCCCTTTATTCTTCAAAAAACTATCTATCTTTATCTTAAAAACATTTAATGAAGGAGCCTCAACTGCTTTACTGGGCAAGGAATTCCATAGATTCACAACCCTTTGGGTGAAAAAGTTCCTCCTAAACTCAGTCATAAATCTACTCCCCCTTATTTCGAGGCTATGCCCTCTAGTTCTGCTTTCACCCGCCAGTGGAAACAACCTGCCCGCGTCTCTCCTAGCTATTCTCTTCATAATTTTATATGTATCTATAAGATCTCCCCTCATCCTTCTAAATTCCGAGTACAGTCCCAGTCTGCTCAACCTCGCCTCGTAATCCAACCCCTTCAGCTCTGGGATTAACCTAATGAATCTCCTCTGCACACCCTCCAATGCCAGTACGTCCTTTCTCAAGTAAGGAGACCAAAACTGAACACAATACTCCAGGTGTGGCCTCACTAACACCTTATACAATTGCAGCATCACCTCCCTAGTCTTAAACTCCACCCCTCTAGCAATGAAGGACAACATTCCATTCGCCTTCTTAATCACCTGTTGCACCTGTAAACCAACTTTTTGTGACTTATGCACTAGCACACCCAGGTCTCTCTGCACAGCAGCATGTTTTAATATTTTATCATTTAAATAATAATCCCTTTTGCTGTTATTCCTACTAAAATGGATAACCTCACATTTTGTCAACATTGTATTCCATCTGCCAGACCCTAGCCCATTCACTTAGCCGATCCAAATCCCTCTGCAGACTTCCAGTATCCTCTGCACATTTTGCTTTACCACTCATCTTCGCGTCGTCTGAAAACTTGGACACATTGCCCTTGGTGACCAACTCCAAATCATCTATATAAATTGTGAACAATTGTGGGCCCGACACTGATCCCTGAGGGACACCACTAGCTACTGATTGCCAATCAGAGAAACACCCATTAATCCCCACTCTTTGCTTTCTATTAATTAACCAATCCTCTATCCATGCTACTACTTTACCCTTAATGCCATGCATCTTTATCTTATGCAGCAACCTTTTGTGTGGCACCTTGTCAAAGGCTTTCTGGAAATCCAGATATACCACACCCATTGGCTCCCTGTTGTCTACCGCACTGGTAATGTCCTCAAAAAATTCCACTAAATTAGTTAGGCACGACCTGACCTTTATGAACCCATGCTGCATCTGTCCAATGGGACAATTTCCATCCAGATGCCTCGCTATTTCTTCCTTGATGATAGATTCCAGCATCTTCCCGACTACCGAAGTTAAGCTAACTGGCCTATAATTACCCGCTTTCTGCCTACCTCCTTTTTTAAACAGTGGTGTCACGTGTGCTAATTTCCAATCCACCGGGACCACCCCAGAGTCGAGTGAATTTTGGTAAATTATTTGGTAAATTTGCAATTTCCCTAGCCATCTCTTTTAGCACTCTGGGATGCATTCCATCAGGTCCAGGAGACTTGTCTACCTTTAGCCACACTAGCTTGCCCATCAGTACCTCCTTAGTGATAACAATCCTCTCAAGGTCCTCACCTGTCATAGCCTCATTTCTATCAGTCACTGGCATGTTATTTGTGTCTTTCACTGTGAAGCCCGATCCAAAAAACCTGTTCAGTTCCTCAGTCATTTCCTCATCTCCCATTATTAAATCTCCCTTCTCATCCTCTAAAGGACCAATATTTACCTTAGCCACTCTTTTTTGTTTTATATATTTGTAGAAACTTTTACTATCTATTTTTATATTCTGAGCAAGTTTACTCTCATAATCTATCTTACGCTTCTTTATAGCTTTTTTAGTAACTTTCTGTTGCCCCCCTAAAGATTTTCCAGTCCTCTAATCTCCCACTAATTTTTGCCACTTTGTATGCTTTTTCCTTCAATTTGATACTCTCACTTATTTCCTTAGATTTTCCCTCTTTCTACCGTTGCTGGTATAAACCTTTGCTGAGCACTATGAAAAATCGCTTGGAAGGTTCTCCACTGTTCCTCAACTGTTTCACCATAAAGTCTTTTCCCCAGTCTACCTTAGCTAGTTCTTCTCTCATCCCATTTTAATCTCCTTTGTTTAAGCACAAAACACTAGTGTTAGATTTTACTTTCTCACCCTCCATCTGTATTTTAAATTCCGCCATATTGTGATCACTCCTTCCGAGATGATCCCTAACTATGAGGTCATGAATAAATCCTGTCTCATTACACAGGACCAGATCTAGGACCGCTTGTTCCCTCATAGGTTCCATTACATACTGTTCTAGAAAACTATCGCGGATACATTCTATCAACTCCTCCTCAAGACTGCCTTGACCGACCTGGTTAAACCAATCGACATGTAGATTAAAATCCCCCATGATAACTGCAGTACCATTTCTACATGCATCCATAATTTCTTTGTTTATTGCCTGCCCCACCATAATGTTCCTATTTGGTGGCCTATAGACTACCCCTATCAGTGACTTTTTCACCTTACTATTCCTGATTTCCACTCAAATGGATTCAACCTTATCCTCTATAGCACCGATGTCATCCCTTACTATTGCCCGGATGTCATCCTTAAATAACAGAGCTACACCACCTCCCTTACCATCCACTCTGTCCTTCCACATAGTTTGATACCCTCGGATATTTAACTCCCAGTCGTGACCATCCTTTAACCATGTTTCAGTAATGGCCACTAAATCATAGTCATTCACGATGATTTGCGCCGTCAATTCATTTACCTTATTCCAAATACTACGAGCATTCAGGTAAAGTACACTTATGTTGGCTTTTTTTACCACTGTTTTGAATCTTAACACCACGATCAGTAACTTCTCCGGAGTTATATTTCCTTTTAATGTTTCTCCTAATTTTCCTTGTCGTTGAACCCATATCTTCATGTTGCAACCTGCCGCGTCGCTTACCATTAATGTTTTTACTTCCTGTTTTATTCCTTTCAGTATTACTGGGCCTATTCACTGAGCTCCCCTCAGTCACTGTATCTTGTACTGTCACCCTTTTTGATTTTTGACAATGGCTTCTCTGCCTTACACTTTCCCCCTTACTGCCTTTTGTTTCTGTCCCTGTTTTACTACCTTCCAACTTCCTGCATAGGTTCCCACCCCCCTGCCACATTAGTTTAAACACTCCCCAACAGCTCTCGCAAACACCCCCCCTAGGACATCGGTTCTATTCCTGCCCAGGTGCAGACCGTCCGGTTTGTACTGGTCCCACCTTCCACAGAACCGGCTCCAATGCCCCAGGAATGTGAATCCCTCCCTCTTGCACCATCTCTCGAGCCACGCACTCATCCTATCAACAAAGAACGAAGAACAAAGAAATGTACAGCAAGGAACAGGCCCTTCGGCCCTCCAAGCCCGTGCCGACCATGCTGCTCGACTAAACTACAGTCTTCTACACTTCCTGGGTCCGTATCCCTCTATTCCCATCCTATTCATGTATTTGTCAAGATGCCCCTTAAATGTCACTATCGTCCCTGCTTCCACCACCTCCTCCGGTAGCGAGTTCCAGGCACCCACTACCCTCTGCGTAAAAAACTTGCCTCGTACATCTACTCTAAACCTTGCCCCTCTCACCTTAAACCTATGCCCCCTAGTAATTGACCCATCTACCCTGGGGAAAAGCCTCTGACTATCCACTCTGTCTATGCCCCTCATAATTTTGTATACCTCTATCAGGTCTCCCCTCAACCTCCTTCGTTCCAGTGAGAACAAACCGAGTTTATTCAACCGCTCCTCATAGCTAATGCCCTCCATACCAGGCAACATTCTGGTAAATCTCTTCTGCACCCTCTCTAAAGCCTCCACATCCTTCTGGTAGTGTGGCGACCAGAATTGAACACTATACTCCAAGTGTGGCCTAACTAAGGTTCTATACAGCTGCAACATGACTTGCCAATTCTTATACTCAATGCCCCGGCCAATGAAGGCAAGCATGCCGTATGCCTTCTTGACTACCTTCTCCACCTGTGTTGCCCCTTTCAGTGGCCTGTGGACCTGTACTCCTAGATCTCTTTGACTTTCAATACTCTTGAGGGTTCTACCATTCACCGTATATTCCCTACCTGCATTAGACCTTCCAAAATGCATTACCTCACATTTGTCCGGATTAAACTCCATCTGCCATCTCTCCGCCCAAGTCTCCAAACAATCTAAATCCTGTTGTATCCTCCGACAGTCCTCATCGCTATCCGCAATTCCACCAACCTTTGTGTCGTCTGCAAACTTACTAATCAGACCAGTTACATTTTCCTCCAAATCATTTATATATACTACAAAGAGCAAAGGCCCCAGCACTGATCCCTGTGGAACACCACTGGTCACAGCCCTCCAATTAGAAAGGCATCCTTCCATTGCTACTCTCTGCCTTCTATGGCCTAGCCAGTTCTGTATCCACCTTGCCAGCTCACCCCTGATCCCGTGTGACTTCACCTTTTGTACTAGTCTACCATGAGGGACCTTGTCAAAGGCCTTACTGAAGTCCATATAGACAACATCCACTGCCCTACCTGCATCAATCATCTTAGTGACCTCCTCGAAAAACTCTATCAAGTTAGTGAGACACGACCTCCCCTTCACAAAACCATGCTGCCTCTCACTAATACGTCCATTTGCTTCCAAATGGGAGTAGATCCTGTCTCGAAGAATTCTCTCCAGTAATTTCCCTACCACTGAAGTAAAGCTCACCGGCCTGTAGTTCCCGGGATTATCCTTGCTACCCTTCTTAAACAGAGGAACAACATTGGCTATTCTCCAGTCCTCCGGGACATCCCCCGAAGACAGCGAGGATCCAAAGATTTCCGTCAAGGCCTCAGCAATTTCCTCTCCAGCCTCCTTCAGTATTCTGGGGTAGATCCCATCAGGCCCTGGGGACTTATCTACCTTAATATTTTTTAAGACACCCAACACCTCTTTTTGGATCTCAATGTGACCCAGGCTATCTACACACCCTTCTCCAGACTCAACATCTACCAATTCCTTCTCTTTGGTGAATACTGATGCAAAGTATTCATTTAGTACCTCGCCCATTTCCTCTGGCTCCACACATAGATTCCCTTGCCTATCCGTCAGTGGGCCAACCCTTTCCCTGGCTACCCTTTTGCTTTTTATGTATCTATCCTGACATTCCGACTCTGACTAGCTCGTGGCACTGGTAGCAATCCTGAGATTACTACCTTTGAGGTCCTACTTTTTAGTTTAACTCCTAACTCCCTGAATTCAGCTTGTAGGACCTCATCCCGTTTTTTACCTATATCGTTGGTGCCTATGTGCACCACGACAGCTGGCTGTTCACCCTCCCCCCCCCCCCCCCCCCACCCCAGAATGTCCTGCAGCCGCTCCGAGACATCCTTCACCCTTGCACCAGGGAGTCAACATACCATCCTGGAGTCCTGATTGCGTCCGTAGAACTGCCTGTCTATTTCCCTTATGATTGAGTCCCCTATCACTATAGCCCTACCATTCCTCTTCCTGCCCAGCTGCGCAGCAGAGCCAGCCATGGTGCCATGAACCTGGCTGCTGCTGCCTTCCCCTGGTGAGCCATCTCCCTCAACAGTATCCAAAGCGGTATATTTGTTTTGCAGGGAGATGACTGCAGGGGACACCTGCACTGCCTTCCTACTCTTGTCTGTCTTTTGGTCACCCATTTTCTATCTCCCTCAGTAACTTTCACCTGCAGTGTGACCAACTCGCTAAACGTGCTATCCATGACGTCCTCAGCATCGCGGATGCTCCAAAGTGAGTCCATCCGCAGCTCCAGAGCCATCAAGCGGTCTAACAGGAGCTGCAACTGGACACACTTCTTGCACGTGAAGGAGCCAGGGACAGTGGACGTGTCTCTGAGCTCCCACATCGCACACGAGGAGCATGACACGGGTCTGAGATCTCCTGCCATGTCTTAAACCTTAGGTTAACTTATACAACTACAATTCAAAAAAACGAAAGAAAAAATAAATAAATTAGACAATGAAAAGAAAAACTACTTACCAGTCACTCACCAGGGATAAAACGCACCTCCTCCACCCCCCCCCCCCCCCCCAAGCTTCGAATTCCCACCTAGATTCAAATTCCCAAACTCACTCTTGGTTGTGTCTCACTCTGGCTGTGTCTTCTCTGGCTCACTGGGAGAACTCACTGGGAGTGAGTTACAAGTTGATCTTTTTAAATTGGCCTGAGTTGACTCCCCTCCCCCACCTGCTTTTAGATCAAAGTAGATTAAAGTGACTGACACTTAACTGCCAACCAGTTATGTGAGTGGGTGGGGCAGCCCTTGTTAACCTGCACTGCACAATTCTAGATTAATTTAAATTAATTTAAACTCCTGAACTTTAAAAGGAACAGTCTTACCGATTGTGCTTACTATAACCAACTATACCAGACTAGCTCTGATCCACGTGTAGAAGGTGCTGACTGATATATACAACCTTACTGTCACTACAGTTGTCACCAGTGGAAAGAGGCAGAGTGCTGATGCCTCGTGTGTTTTATAGTGGGAGACCACCCTCTAGTGTTCTGCCTGGTGATTGGTTGTGTTCTGTCCTGTGTGTTGATTGGCTGTACTGGGTGTCTGTCACTGCCTGTCTGTATCTCATTATGTGCATGAGTACACATCATGACATATGGTATCAAGGAACCGAGCAAAACTCAGACCTGGCACAAAGGAAGGTGGTTGTGTTCACGGGAAGTAAATCATCTCAGTCCTGAGACATCACTGCAGGAGTTCCTAAGGGTAGAGGTAATCTATGTCGTGTCCAAGGCCCAGCCATCTTCAGCTTTTCATCAATGACCTTTGTTCCATCGTAAGGTTAGAAGTGGGGATGTACACTGATGAGTGCACAATGCTCAGCACCATTCTTGATTCCTCAGGCACCGAAGAAGACTATTTTCACACGCAGAAAGAACTGGACAATGTTCAAGCAAGCACTGAAAAGTGACAAGTGACATTCGCGCCTCACAATTGCTAGACACTGACCATCTCCAACAAAAGAGAATATAACCATTGCCTATTGGCATTCAATGGCATTATAATCACTTAATATATAAACATTCTGGAGGTTAACATTGACCAGTAACTCAGTAACTGAACTGAACTAGCCACATAGATACTATGGGTGGGATGCTCCGACTCCCCGCCAGGTCGGAGAATCGCCGGGGGGGGCCGGCGCGAATCCCGCCCCATCGCTCTGATGCTGGCTGCCGAATTCTACAGCGCGGTTTTTGGGCGGGGGCGGGGATCGCGCCGCGCCAGTCGGGGGCCGTTGGCAGTGGTCCCACCGGCGATTCTCCGGGCCCTGATGGGCCGAGCGGCTGCCCGTTTTCAGCCAGCCCCGCCGGCGTGGATTAGACAAGGTCCATACCGGCGGGACCTGGCGTTGAGGGCGGATTGCGGAGTCCTCAGGGGGGCACGGGGGGAATCTGGGCCCCCACGGTGGCCTGGCCTGCGATCGGGGCCCACCGATCTGCGGGTGGGCCTGTGCCGTGGGGGCACGCTTTTCCTCCGCGCCGGCCTGTGTAAGGCTCCGTGATGGCCGGCGCGGAGGAGAAACCCCCTGCGCATGCGCAGATATAGTGGCAGCGGTTCTGCGCATGTGCCAGAACACTCTGGCGCTCCTGCGCATGCGCCAACCCGCACCGGCCGACGGAGGCCCTTCGGCGGCGGTTGGTGTGGCGCCAACCACTCCAGCACCGGCTCTGCACCCGGAAGTGCATGGTTTACGCCACTCTTTGGCGCCGGTACGGCCCGCTCGCCGATTGCGGGAGAATCTCGCCCTAAGGCTACAAGAGCAGACCAGAGACTAGGAATTCTGCAGGTCAAGAACACAGAAGAGTCAGGGGAATAAGAAAATTGACAGGCAGAGGAATCAAAGGCCAAAATCAAACAGGACCGCAATGAAAAATAGAACGGACAAAATAATGTTAAAATGATAAGCCTTAGGGCTTTGGTAGTTAATGTGCAGAGCATTTGCAATAATGAATTAAACGGAAATAGATGTAAAGGGGTATGATAGAACATCGAACATAGAACATTACAGCGCAGTACAGGCCCTTCGGCCCTCGATGTTGCGCCGACCTGTGAAACCACTCTACAGCCCATCTGCACTATTCCCTTATCGTCCATATGTCTATCCAGTGACCATTTGAATGCCCTTAGTGTTGGCGAGTCCACTACTGTTGCAGGCAGGGCATTCCACACCCTTACTACTCTCTGAGTAAAGAACCTACCTCTGACATCTGTCTTATATCTATCTCCCCTCAATTTAAAGCTATGTCCCCTCGTGCTAGAATCACCATCCGAGGAAAAAGGCTCTCACTGTCCACCCTATCCGATCCTCTGATCATCTTGTGTGCCTCAATTAAGTCACCTTGTAACCTTCTTCTATCTAATGAAAACACCTCAAGTCCCTCAGTCTTTCCTCATAAGATCTTCCCTCCATACCAGGCAACATTCTGGTAAATATACTCTGCACCCTTTCCAATGCTTCCACATCCTTCCTATAATGCGGCGACCAGAATTGCACGCAATACTCCAAATGCGACCTCACCAGAGTTTTGTACAGCTGCAACATTACCTCATGGCTCCGAAACTCAATCCCTCTACCAATAAAAGCTAACACACTGTACGCCTTCTTAACAACCCTCTCAACCTGGGTGGCAACTTTCTGGGATCTATGTACATGGATACAGAGATCTCTCTGCTCATCCACACTGCCAACAATCTTACCATTAGCCCAGTACTCTGTCTTCCTGTTATTCCTTCCAAAATGAATCACCTCACACTTTTCTGCATTAAACGCCATGTGCCACCTCTGAGCCCAGCGCTGCAGCGTATCTATGTCCCTCTGTAACTTGTAACATCCTTCCGCACTGTCCACAACTCCACCGACTTTAGTGTCATCTGCAAATTTACTCACCCATCCTTCTACGCCCTCCTCCAGCTCATTTATAAAAATGACAAACAGCAGTGGCCCCAAAACAGATTGTTGTGGTAAACCACTAGTAACTGGACTCCAGTCTGAACATTTCAAATCAACCACCATCCTTTGTCTTCTTCCAGCTAACCAATTTCTGATCCAAACTGCTAAATCACCCTGAATCCCATGCCTCCGTAATTTCTGCAGTAGCCTACCATGGAGAACCCTTATCAAACGCTTTACTGAAATCAATATACACCACATCAACTGCTTTACCCTCACCCACCTGTTTGGTCACCTTCTCAAAGAACTCAATAAGGTTTGTGAGGCACGACCTACCCTTCACAAAACCGTGCTGACTATCTCTAATCAAATTATTCCTTTCCAGATGATTACACATCCTATCTTTTATAAACCATTCCAAGACTGCCCACAACAAAAGTAAGGCTCACTGGTCTATAGTTACCGGGGTTGTCTCTACTCCCCTTCTTGAACAAGGAGACAAAATTTGCAATCCTCCAGTCTTCTGGCACTATTCATGTAGACAAAGATGACTTGAAGATTCAAAGCCAAAGGCTCAGCAATCTCCTCCCTAGCTTCCCAGAGAATCCTAGGATAAATCCCATCCGGCCCAGGGGACTTATCTATTTTCGCACTTTCCAGAATTGCTAACACTTCCTCCTTATGAACCACAAGTCCTTCTCGTCTCATAGCCTGAATCTCAGTATTCTCCTCAACAACATTGTCTTTTTCCTGTGTGAATACTGACAAAAAATATTCATTTAGCACCTCTCCTATCTCCTCGGACTCCAAGCACAACTTCCCACTACTGTCCTTGACTGGCCCTACTCTTACCCTAGTCATTCTTTTATTCCTGACATATCTGCAGAAAGCTTTAGGGTTATCCTTGATCCTACCTGCCAAAGACTTCTCATGTCCCCTCCTGGCTCTTCTTAGCTCTTTCTTTAGGTGCTTCCCAGCTAACTTGTAACTCTCGAGCGCCCTAACTGAACCTTCACGTCTCATCTTTACATAAGCCTCCTTCTTCCTCTTGACAAGTGTTTGACAAGATATATTCAGGATTACGGAGACATGGCCGCAGGGTGACCAGGCATGGGAACTGTACATTCAGGGTTATTCGGTATTTAAGGAGGACAGACAAACAGACAAAGGCAGTGGGATTGCTTTGCTGGTTAAAGAGGAAATTAACTTAATAATGAGGATGGATATTAGCTCCGACAATGTGGAATCTGTAATGGCAGAGCTGAGATACACTGAGGGACAAAAATCTTAGTGGGGCTTATATATAGACCCCAAACTGTAATGGTGATGTTGGGGATGGAATTAAACAGGAAATTAGAGATTCATGCGATAAAGGAATATCTGTGATTATTGGTGACTTTAATCTGCATATAGATTGGGCAAATCAAATTAGTAAAAATACTGTAGAGGAGAAATTCCTGGCGTATATCATTTTGGGATGGTTTTCTGGACCAATAAGTTGAGGAACCAATAAGATAACAGGCCGTCTTAGACTGCGTATCGTGTATTGAAAAAGGAATAATTGGCAATCAAGTTTGCAGGGCCCCTTGGGGATGAGCGAACATAATATGATAGAATACTTCATCAAGAAAGGGAGTGACCTAATTGATTCTGAGACGAGGGTCCTGAATCTAAATAAAGGAAACTATAATAGTATGAGGTGTGGTTTGGCCATGATGGATTGGGAAATGTTACTTAAAAGGATGATAGTGAATAGGCAATGACAAACATTCAAAGAGTGCTTGAGTGAACTGCAATAGTTGTTCATTCCTGTCTGACGCAGAAGTAAAATGGGAAAGAGGGCTGTCATGTGATATTACCTTTAAGAAATGGGTGCTTATAAATGGGTGTGTATACAAATATCTGTAGTGAGAGTACCTTTAAGAAATGGGTGTTTATTACTGCAGTGATGTCAGAGAGTGGGTGGAGCTGAGCTTTCTGTCAGCTTTTTACTTTCGCTATACGCTTTTGCTGCAGGGTGGGTTTGGTTTCATTTTAGTTTTGGAGAAGCTGCAATCACAACAGGATGTGTGTGAATCGCTGCAAGCTTATGCATGTTCATTTGCTGATTTCAACGTGGTAACTGTTCTCAGTAGTGAAGTTAAGCCTGATGTCTTTCTGTTTTTAAGATTTTTTAAGTCTCATGGATGTTAAGAGGATGCATTACTTAGTGTTGTATTCTTTGGGGATTGTATTTGAATTGATGGTTGCTGAGATGTTCACTGTATGTTATAAAAAGGTTAACTTGAGTTCATAAAATAAACATTGTTTTGCTTTTAAAAAATACTTTTTCATTTCTGATGTACCACTTCTGTCGCGTGGGCCGTGTGCTCCCCATACCACAATCTATTAAAGGTTGTGGATCAGGTGAACTCCATGATACACTTTGGGGTTCTCTAACCCTGGCCCATAACAACGCCAAATCATAGCTCACAAGAGATATTCAAAATAGTATTATATCCAAGGTAGAGGCATGCAAATTGGTCAGATAAAAACAACAGACCTGAGGAGTGGGAGCAGTTTAGAATTCAGTGGAGGACCAAGGGATTGATTAAGAAGGGGCAAATAAAGTATGAGAATAAGCTTGCGAGGAACATAAAAACTGGCTGTAAAAGGTTCTATAGGTATTTGAAGACAAAAAGATTGGTGAAGACAAATGTAGCTCCCTTATTGCAGAAACAGATTTTGAGAATGGGGAACAAAGAAATGGCTGACCAACAAAATAGATTATTTGGTTCTGTCTTCATAAAGGAGAACACAGATAATATACCAGAAATGTTGGGAATCAGGGCTTAATGAAAGGGAGGAACTGAAGGAAATCAGTAAAGTAGGGGAATGGTGTTGGGGAAAGTGATGGGATTGAAGGTCGATAAATCCCCAAGGCCTAATAAACTTTATCCAAGAGTATGTAAGGAAGTGGTGCTAGAAATAATGGCTCCTCTAAGAGTCCTTCCTGTTTATTCCCTGTTTATTCTCTTTTCCCATTTCTTTTACTTTTGCCATTATGCGTTGGACCATGGATGATTAATGGACATGTGGCTTTAAAGCAAGCAGCCTGTACCTTTCATTAAAGTAGAAGAATTCAGCAGCAGGAGAGATCACTGTGCCAGTCTGTGCTGGTTTAAACTGGAGTTGTAGACTGACCAGCATAAGTGAGAAGAGATGGGCTGGGACTTGGTTTGATTGATTTGGTTGGTGGCCAATGATTTGGCCCCAAAAGGCTGTACTTTGTCCGGTAATGGGTGGTGATTGGAATGTTTCTCGTGGAATGGTTCAGAGTTCTGAGGTCTTCAATTTAGTTTCAGTTTGACTCCTGGCAGCCCGAGGAAGATCCTGCTATTTCCTCCTCTCTATTTTTCTCCAGAAAGGCTGTGTTTCTGAATTGGCAGAAAGGCTAGATGAATCTACTTACAGGAGAACCATTGCAAGCTGTGCAGGCAAAATCCAGAATCTGCTAACTCTCCCCAGAAAAGCTGGTGTGGATCGACTATCTCTTCCTCTCCAGAAGGCCTGCTGCCTGTGAGAACCACATTTTCTAAACTACAGAAGACTGAAGACAAACCACAAACTGAAAGCAAAGGTTTGATGAAACAAAGACTCTGCCTCTCCAGGAAAGATGTGAGTACGGTATTTTAAACCTGCAGGAAAGGCCGGTACAGGCTGAAAAACAAAGACTGTGATCTACAAGCTTACTGAGAAGACCGTCGCCTGAAGCAAAGATGCTTCTCTTTCATTTGAGCCTTTTTCCCCTTTCCACACATCTGTGTTTGTCTGCCTTGTGTGTGTGCGTGTAGAGGGTGGGGGGGGGGGGGCAGGTTAAAATGAGAATTAGATTAGTTAGTAGTTAGCCAACTGTATCTGCTGCGTGTTTCATTATAGTTCTTGTTATAAATATACAGTAATTTTGTGACAAACCTGGTGACTGTAATTGTTGAGCAGCCAAGCGTCAAAGATTTGGGGTATTTTTATAAAAATAATTGGCTAATTCACTTGTGTTGTGACTCTGGGATGAGTGGAGTGAGAATTGTACCGTTTTAACTTAATTTAACTTCAAAGGGTAAGGAATGGCTGCAGGGGTCCATGCCATTGTCTGCTCTTCTTGCTCCATGTGGAAGACCAGGAACGTTTCCAGTTCCCAGCACAAGCATGTTTGCAGGAAGTGTCTTCAGCTGCAGTTTTTAGAAGTCTGCGTTTCGGAGCTGATGTGGCCTCTGAGGACACTGTTGAGCATGAGCGAGGCAGAGAGTATCATGGATGTCACGTATAGAGAGATGTTCACATCGTAGGCTCAGACTCCATAGGCAGGAAGGGAATGGGTGACCACCAGGCACAGCAAGAAGGCTAGGCAGACAGTCATGAATCTCCTGTGGCTATTCCCTTGCAAAATTGATATACTGTTTTGGATGCTGTTGTGGGGGGACGGGGGGGGGGGGGGGGGGGGGGCGGACGGGGTGTGGGGGGCGGGCAGGAAGTCTGTGGCACTAAAGTCAGCTCTACTGGACAGCATGGGAGAAAAAGAGCAAAGAAAGCTATAGTGGTGGGGAATTCAAAAGTGAGGAGAGCTGACAGGCGTTTTGCGAGCATGTCTCCAAAATTGTATGTTGCCTCCATGGCGTCAGGGTCAAGGATGTCACAGATCAGCTATAGGGCATTCTGAAAGGGGAGGGTAATCAGCCTGGGGTACACTTTGGTAGAAATGACAGAGGTAGAAAGAGGGATGAGGTCCTGCAATGTGAATTCAGGGAGTTAGGCAGAAGTTTTAAAAAACAGGACTTGTGATATGTTGTGATATTAGGATTATTTCCTGTGCCATGGGGGAGTGAACATAGAAATAGGAAGATAGGTGAGATAAACATGTGGCTTGAGGGATGGTGCAGGAGGGAGGGCTTTAGATACTTGGATCATCGGGATTGCTTCTGGGGCCAATGGGGTCGGTATGAGTGGAAATGGTTACACCTGAATTGGAGGGGGACAAATATCCGAGCAGGGTGTTTTGATCATGTATTGGGCAGGGTCTAAACTCATTTTGAAGGGGGGTGGGATCCAAGGTAACAGTTCAGTTGGTGATGAAGTGAAATATAGAGGATAAATGAGGCAAGTCCAGTGGGCAGAGCAGACAAGGGTATGATAAGGGATATGCGAGGAGTGGTAGGCTAAACTGTATTAATTTCAATGCAAGGAGCCTTACGGATAAGACTGATGAACTGAGAGTGTTGATCAGCACGTGGAATTATGACATTATTGCAATCCCAGAAACGTGGTTGAAAGAAGGGCAGGACTGGCGGCTGGATGTACCAAGGTATAGAAGTTCCAGGCATAATAGAGGGGGAGGTAAAAGAGGAGGAAGAATTGCATTATTGATTGGGGAGAACATCACAGCATTACTCAGGGATGATATCTTCGTAGGTTCCTCAAATGAAGCCATATGGGTAGAACTTAGTTACAAAAAGGGAGCAATCATATTGCTGGGAGTGTACTATAAGCCCCAAACAGTCAGGAAGAGCTGGAAGGACAGATATGTGGGCAAATCTTTGAGAAATGTAAGAAAAATCGGATATTAATAGTAGGGGATTTCAACTTCCCCAATATTAACTGGGATCGTCAAAGTATGAAAGACTTAGAGGGAGTAGAATTCTTAAAATATATACAGGAGAGCTTCTTATGCCAATATGTAGAAAGTCCTAGAAGGGAGGTGATTTAGGGAATGAAGCCAGGCAAGTGGATGAAGTTACAGCATTTTGGAAACAGTGACCATAACTCAGTAGAAGTTATGAAAAGGGACAAAGATAGATTGAAAATTAATGTTCTTAATTGGGGGAGGGACAATTTTAATAAAATAAAGCAAGACCTGTCCAAAGTTAACTGGAGCAGCTATTTATAGGAGAATCTACATCAGAGCATTGGGATTCATTCAAAAAGGGAATAGAGAGTACAGGGCAGTATGTTCCCATGCTAGTGAAAGGTAGGAATAATAGGTCCAGATCAGGGAAAAAAGGGGGGCTTATGGCAGATACCAAGGGCACAAAACAGCGGAAAACCTAGAGGGAGAAAGTGCAGGGAATACTTCGGAAATAAATTTGGAGAGCAAATAGGGGCATAGAAAATCACTGGCCGGTAAAATAAAGGAAAATCCAAGGGTATTTTCTAAATATATTAAGGGCAGATCAATCAGGCTAACAGTAGAGCCCATTTAGGGGCCAATGTGGCAATTTGTGTGTGGAACCGGAAGATATAGGTCAGGTTTTAAATGAGTACTTTGCACCTGTGTTAACTATGGAGAAGGATGATGTAGATATAGAAATCAGCGTGGTGCATTGTGATTTACTTCAATGACTTAACATTGAGAGAGGTATTAACAGTTTTAACAGGCCGAAAAGTGGATAAATCCCCGAGACCAGATACGATGTATCTCAGGTTGCTGTCAAAGGCAAGAGAGGAGATTGCAGTGGCTCTGACAAAAATTTTCAAACCTTCTCTGGCTACTGAAGAGGTGCCAGGGGACTGAAGGATGGCTACTGTGGTGCCAATGTTCAAGAAGAGACGGATGGACGAACCAGGGAAAATACAGGCCAGTGAGGCTAACTTCAGTAGTAGGGAAACTACTTGAAAAAATTCTGAGGGACAGAATTAATCTCCTCTTGGAGAGGCAAGGTTAATCAAGGATAGTCAGCATGGTTTTGGAACAGAGAGATCATGGGCAGTTTTCTCCGTCAGCTGACGGCGGAATCAGGAAACACGATTGGGCGGCGAATCAATTCCGATGCCAAATTTATGGGGGGCGCCGATTTCAAGCCAAATCGCAATTCTCCCTCACCTCGACAGCGGCGTCAATGCGTTCCAGAAGCACGTACAGTAAACACCTTTGGATATCATTAGCGGGTCCGCCCTGGGGCCTCCGCGATTCACCGTCTCAATCGGCTGAATTCCCGACGGTGAGGTTCACTTGCGCTTTTAAAAATCATGAAAATGGAGTTGTGGCCGATGAGGGAAGACGAGGTAGAAGAGTACATGGAGCCATGCGAACGTGGGCTGCTGGGCCAGACACTGGCCGGGCTCGCTAGGGTGGGGAGGGGCCCTGCCAGGGCCGGGTGGGAGGGAGCGGGATTGTGATGGGGATAAGGCCATGTTGCCAGGGGACCCCTCACGGACAGGGGCAGGGTCCAGGCATGGATCGGCATTTCCGCGGCCTGCAAGGAAGCCATCTTGCTGCGCTTCCCACTGACAACTCACCTTGGCCCTTGGTTCTGCAGAGTGACACCGGTCCATATAGGAGCCCCCAACCCCCCACCTCAGCCCCCACACTCCACCAACCCTCCGCCAGCCCACACCGGTGGGGCATCACGCGGCACACCCAAGGGCATATTGGATACTTGGCCATATAGAACATCCGTCACCTCCTGGATGCACCTGTAGGCTGTAGATTGTAAAATGTCACACAGATCCCCGCACGAGCCCCGGAATGACCTGGTGGTCCGAAAGCTGAGGTTTGCGGTGACCTTCTTGGCCACCAAGAGCGGGTGTTCTTATCCTGCATGGGGTATCATGTCTGCAAGGACATGGCACAGGTGCCGTGCAGTCTGTCTATTGAGATGCAGTCAGCTACGGCACATGGTGGCTGTCCGTTCATTGAATGACCAACACTGCCAGTACACAATGGGCCGTCACTGACCTCCCCTTCGGCGTGCCTCCTCGGCCTGATGGGCAGCCGGGTCTTCAGGGTGTGCGGCGGGTGGTCCCCTACCTTTGGGTGTTGCCTCCAGCTTGCGTCGTCGCGGCTGCCTTTTCCAACATCTGCCCACTTCGGCTGCCACCAGCAACGCGAGGGCAGCCTCTGCGGGATCTACACCAGCAAACAAATTTTGGAAGGAATTGGAGAAGGAGATAGACCAACAATCAGTTGAAGCTTCCATCCTAGGACCCTCAAATCATCCAAGGCTCCCTCACCCTTACGTGTCCCGCCTTCTCACAGAGTGCCATCCAGCAAGCCAGTTGTGCTGGAAAACCTTGCTCTGCACACTCACCCCCCCCCCCCCCCCCCCCCCAGCCACATCAGGAGTCCCTGGAGCCCAGATCTCTGCCAGGAACATAAGGAAGACGGTGCACTCCCCTGATCCACATGCTGACTCGTTGGTCGCGAGAACATCCCCAGTGCTGAAGCCCTGCTGTTTTGTGTTTGATTGTTGGCAGCTGCCTCTTTGGTTCTGATGCTCCTCGAGTTCAGAGACGCTGTTCAGGCATCAGAATGTGCAATAATAATCCTCTGAGACAGGGTACGGGTGCATTCGAGGAGGCACTTGAGAGTTAAGGAGTGTTATTACAACTAACAAGGCTAATTGCTTATTTGAAATAACCTTCAGTTGTGAATCTAGAGCAGTGTTCTTCAAACTCGGGGGCACGACCCGTGGGTGGGCCGCGGGCGGGTATCAGGAGGGTAGCGGAGATGTCCTTCACGGCGCTCCCGATCGCGCAAATCCCCGCGCAGCAGCCGGCTTTTAATAACGGCAGCTGCAAGTGGCCTTTAAAATGGCCGCGAACGTGTAAAACAAATTCGGCCGCATTGCCCATGCACGCCGATGATCGGGCGCGCATGCGCAGTGCGGCCGCTATTTTTTTAAACGGTCGCAGCTTTTTGTTTTACAAGTTTGGAGGTTTTTTATTCATTTTATTCATTTATTTTATTCATTAAATTTTTATTTTTTTCATTTATTTTATTCATTCTATTTTTTTTTACAAGTTCGGGGGGGGTTTATTTATTTTATTCATTCAATTGTTTTTTCATTTATTTTATCCATTTAAAAAAATTTTTTTTTTTACAAGTTCAGGGGGGTTTTATTTGATAAAATTTTACAGGAAAAAATGCCGAACTTTGGACAGATGGAGACTCCATATTTTCCAACACCGGAAGGCTTCACCTTCATCCAACAGGTTCCATTGGAGGAGCGTGTACGAGGGCCAAAGGGACCCAAAACCATTTCCTCCATTTTTATCAGCAGCAAACAAGGTAAGAGAAAATGGTGGGTTGCTCAGGTCGGCCGGCGTGGGTCGCGAAGGTCGGCCGGCGTGGGTCGCGAAGTTCGGCCGGGTTGGGTCCCAAAGGTTGGCCGGGTTGGGTCCCGAAGGTCGGCCGGGTTGGGTCCCGAAGGTCGCCGGGTTGGGTCCCGAAGGTTGGCTGGTTGGTAAAAAT
Source organism: Scyliorhinus torazame (assembly GCF_047496885.1). Taxonomy (NCBI): domain Eukaryota; kingdom Metazoa; phylum Chordata; class Chondrichthyes; order Carcharhiniformes; family Scyliorhinidae; genus Scyliorhinus; species Scyliorhinus torazame. The sequence goes on along the minus strand of NC_092721.1, from coordinate 76,307,488 downwards.
GGGTCCCCGGGAAAAAAGTTTGAAGAACACTGATCTAAAGGCTGCTCACGGTCAAAGGGGGTGAAATTGACTTTCACGATAGAAGCCGCAGCAGGGCTCTGTTCTGGAAGTATTTGGTAGGACAGACAGGCTACAACTGTGTTTGCCCTTGTTATGGGTCTCCACAATATTTAAAGATGACTTGAAGGCCTCACAGGCGCAAAGCCCCTCAACCCCCCAGCCCAGGGATGACCCCCGACCTCGGGCACTTCAGTCCGCTGGCCAAGCCTAAGCTCATGAGGGGTATCTCACCCACGCCCCGCTGCTCTTAAGCTGCATGCCAGAAAATGGAAATGGCTACTCACCTCCTCACCTCCCCAGAGAAACCACCAAGCCAGCTTCACGTTTTTAAAAAGGAATACGAAACAATGCCCTCGGGATTTCTTGCTGGGGCATCGGGTAATTCCCGGGTAGCCGCTGCATTCAGCTTCAATCTCGCTAATGAGGGCTAAGGAAAATCTTGCCATTTTCAGGCAAAAACCAGAACTCACCATTGGGAGTGGGCCTGGTGAATTGCAAATTGGTTCGTGACCAGCACTAATATCGATTTTGGTCCTTCCCGCTATTCAGGCAATTAAAGTAAACTTAATGTAGGAAAGCACAACAGTCATTTCACATGCAGCAGTGCCCAGATAGTTTATTTCATGAATGATGTTGAGGGATAAATATTGGCCAAAACATCAGAAAGAACTCTCCTGTTCTTCTTTGAGTAGTGTGATGGAAACTTTTACACCCACCTGAGAATGAAGATGGGGCCTAATATCTCAATTGAAAGCTGCCACCCCTGATTTAATTGCGGTACCTTTTCACAGCGTTGGGAGATCTCCGAGTGCCCCAGGATGTAGCTGTCATCATGCTCCTTTGGGTCGGGCCACACATGGCGCTGGAGTGACAGTATCAATATTTTGTTCAAACTTCAGGAATGGGATATGAAACCATGACCTTCTGATTCAAGAGCTTCCAATAAGCTAAGGCTGACACCAAAATATTGCCTTGTCACAAAAAAGTACGTCCTATTTCAAAATTTGATCAGTGGTTAGAGGAGACCGAGTATTATTCTTATCAAAACAGTGTGATTGTTCAGCTCCAGAACTTCCAGGATGTCAATAACATTTGACAGCTTTCCTCCAATTCATGTCCTTGCAATCATACGGTTCATTCGTTGAAAAATGGGTTATTTTGAGTTCCTCTGAGCCTGACTTGAGATGGTCAAGCACTACCAGTCCGTCAAACATTTCAACAGTTTTCAAAAGATTGGATCCAGAGTTTAAAAAATCATTAACTCAGACATCTTTTGACACTGAAGTTTGAGAGATTTATGCTTTGACTTCTTTGCTAATCTCAGCAAAAAAAAAATGAGGTGTGAGTAAAATACAGGGTAGTTCGCCACATTGGGTCACTCATTCGTACTTAGCACTGCTCTGAGTACCTCTCCAACAGGGAATGAGGAGAAACAGTGCAATTAGCGAAAAATGTTTATTTTTGGTGAATTCAGGTTTGATTTTTCAGTGGCAGATTCAAATTAAAATGTCATTTTCCTGCATGTCAGAACTGGAGTAACGGTTTTAGTAAAGGAGAACATGTTTTGGGATGTCACAACACCAAAATAAATGAATAGCATAGAGGAGCTTCCTGTCCAAGTGATTAGGTGTAAGGTTCATAGGTCACTATCTTGCAGTTGATTAACAGTACAAGGAGCAGTGCAAGAGTATTGAGGGCGAAAGGGTTCATTGCAATAGTTCCAATTCGAACTTTGGTTCAGGAGCAATCCATACGAAGGCTCAGGCTCATCACAGATGCTGTCAATAAGGCGTACATCAAGGATAGCAAATCATTTATCATGTGCTCGTGATAGGGAATGTCAGTCTCATCAGATACAAAAGTTTGAGGTCATGTACCAACTGACTCAAGAACAGCTTCTTCCCTACTGCCATCAGACTTTTGAATGGACCTACCTCGTATTCATAGAATCATAGAATTTACAGTGCCGAAGACATCGAGTCTGCACCGGCCATTGGAAAGGGCATCCTACACAAGCCCACACATCCACCCTATCCCCATAACCCCACCCAAACTTTTTGGACACTAAGGGTAATTTAGCAAGTCCAATCCACCTAACCTGCACATCTTTGGGATGTGGGAGGAAACCGGAGCACCCGGAGGAAACCCACTGTTATAACCTGCCTACTGACGATTGGCTGGGGACTAACGACTATCCCACAATCCTATGGGAGTATAAACTTCCCCAATGAGGGGGGCGGAGAAACTCCTACTATAAATAAGCTGGCCAGTCCAGGAACCAGCAGTAAGGAGAAGGTAGCAAGGGAAGTTACTGCTACTGTTATGTATATATTGTTATAGTAAATAAACGTTATTATTTTGTATCCTTGAACTCGTGCTGGATTCTTCGGGGCCCTTACAAAACTGGCGACGAAGGTAAAAGTGAATAGCTGTCTACACTGCTGAAGCCACCTCCCTGAATTTTTGTTGGATACAGGTTGGAAGTTGTTTTCTATTATACCATGCCTCTGTACGGACATTTGGATGTTTTTGATGCTGCGCTGGAAAGCTGGAACCAGTACACACAACGGATGCGTTACTATTTCCGGGCAAACAATATCACTGAAAACGAGCGCCAGGTGGTCATATTGCTCACCGCCTGCGGGCCGCATACGTTTGGGGTGATTAGGAGCCTTACGTACCCAGCTGCGCCGGACACCAAAACGTTTGACGAACTTGTGAATATAGTGGGGCAACACTTTAACCCAACCCCGTCCACGATAGTCCAGCGTTACCGGTTTAATACCGCTGAGAGGACCCCTGGAGAATCCCTTGCCGATTTTTTATCCAGGCTACGCGGGATTGCGGAATACTGTGACTATGGTGAGACCTTGTCAGAAATGTTACGCGACCGTTTGGTTTGCGGTATTAACAATGCGGCCACCCAGAGGAAGTTGTTAGTGGAGCCAACATTGACTTTTCAACAGGCAATACAAATAGTCTTGTCCCGAGAGAGCGCAGAGCGAGGAGTACAGGAGCTACAGGGAATGGAAGTGCATGCCTTGGGGCGCAACCCTTTCCGCCCAAAAACGTCCCCCCGCACTCCTGCGGTACCTTGGGCGAGGCAACGACCAGACCGACGCCAGTGGCCATCGGGCATTCCTCCCCGAAGGGAGCCTTCTCCAGAGCCAATGGATGAGGAGCCATGTCCGTGTCAGACTTGTAGGCGCCGGCCCCGTCGCGGACGGCGGTCCTGGGGTTGCCAGAGGCGCCGTCGTTCCGACCGAAACTGGGACCAGCCCAGGGGCCGTAACTGGGACCAGCCCAGAGGCCGTACCTTCCATGTGGATGAACCTGCGGCGACCACTCCTGAGGACGTGGAGACGGAGGACGACTGCCTGCAGCTGCATTGTGTGGCAGCTCCCCATGTGGCCCCCATTAAGGTGACAGTACGGGTCAATGGCCACCCGCTGGAGATGGAGTTGGATACTGGCGCAGCGGTCTCCGTGATCGCCCAGAGGACATTCGACCGCATCAAGCAGGGTATACAGACCCTTACATTAACTGACTCACAGGCCAGGTTGGCCACCTACACGGGGGAACCACTGGACATTGCAGGAACTACAATGACCCCTGTTGTCTATGGACGCCAGGAGGGGCGTTTCCCACTTATCGTAGTGCGTGGCCATGGGCCCAGCCTGTTGGGTCGGGACTGGTTGCGCCATTTGTTGTTGCAATGGCAGCACATCCTCCAAACAGTTTCTGGAGGGTTGACTGAGGTGCTAGGACGATACCCAGAGGTATTCCAGCCTGGTTTGGGAAAAATAAAAGGGGCCGTAGCCCGTATCCAAGTTGAACCAGGAGCCACGCCGCGCTATTTCCGGGCGCGCCCAGTGCCTTACGCCTTGCTCGAGAAGGTAGAAGGGGAGCTCACTCGTTTGGAGAGTTTGGGTATTATCAGGCCCGTCCGTTTTGCTGACTGGGCAGCACCAATTGTACCAGTAATGAAGCCAGATGCCACAGTTCGCTTGTGTGGCGACTATAAACTTACAGTGAATACAGTTTCCCGACTCGACCGATACCCAATGCCTCGCATAGAGGATCTCTACGCGAAACTTGCAGGCGGACTCTCATTCACAAAATTAGATATGAGTCACGCCTACCTGCAGTTGGAGCTGGACCCTGCCTCCCGACCATATGTAACAATTAACACACACCGGGGCCTGTATGAATATACACGGTTGCCCTTTGGAGTATCCTCTGCCTGCGCAATTTTTCAACGTGTTATGAAGGGCATTTTGAGAGGTTTACCACGTGTGGCTGTCTACCTAGATGACGTGTTGATTACAGGGACGTCGGAGCAAGAGCATTTGGAAAATCTGGAGGCTGTCCTTAGACGCCTTTCGGAGGCTGGAGTCCGTTGACTTCACACAAAGTGCGTATTTCAGGCAAAAGAAGTAGTCTACCTAGGTTATCGGGTGGACCGCGAGGGTCTGCACCCCGTCGCAGAGAAGGTGCGTGCAATTCAACATGCTCCCACCCCGACTGACACTTCGCATCTTCGTTATTTTCTCGGTCTCGTAAACTATTACGGGAAGTTCCTCCCCAATCTGGCAGCTACGCTGGCCCCCTTGCACCTGCTGCTAAAGAAAAATCACACCTGGGTTTGGGGTCAGCCGCAAGAAACCGCTTTCCGGCGGGTAAAGCAACAATTGTCGTCGTCTGGGTTACTAACCCACTATGATCCGGGAAAGCCTTTGCTCGTCACATGTGATGCATCCCCGTATGGTATTGGGGCTGTCCTGTCCCACAAGATGGAGAACGGGGCCGAGCGACCGATAGCTTTCGCCTCCCGCACATTGACTGCAGCGGAGAAAAAGTACGCGCAGATCGAGAAGGAGGGCCTGGCAGTGGTTTTCGCGGTGAAACGCTTCCACCAGTATGTGTACGGCCGCCATTTCACTATCGTGACTGATCATAAGCCCCTGCTGGGACTCTTCAGAGAGGATAAGCCAATACCACCCATTGCTTCTGCACGGATCCAGCGCTGGGCTTTGTTGCTTGCTGCATATGAGTATTCTCTGGAGCACAAACCAGGTACGCAGATAGCAAATGCCGACGCACTGAGCCGATTGCCTTTATCGACTGGCCCCATGTCGACCCCCACGACCGGTGAGGTGGTTGCAACCCTAAATTTTATGGACACCTTGCCTGTCACGGCATCACAGATCCGTGAGTGGACCCAGACGGAGCCAGTCTTGTCAAAGGTTCGGCACATAGTCCTGTATGGTGGGCAGCATAGACAGCTCCCAGGCGAGTTGCGGGCATTTTCCTCCAAGCTGTCAGAGTTCAGCGTGGAAGACGGCATCCTCTTGTGGGGGACACGTGTGATTGTCCCGGAAAAAGGCCAGGAGCTGATATTGTCAGACTTGCACAATGGGCATCCGGGCGTGACCAAGATGAAAATGTTGGCCCGGAGTTATGTCTGGTGGCCAGGCCTCGACACCGACATTGAGAAGGTGGCCCAAAACTGCTCCATTTGCCAGGAGCATCAGAAGCTTCCGCCGGCCGTGCCCCTACATCACTGGGAATGGCCAGGGCGGCCTTGGGCACGCTTACATGCAGATTTCGCAGGCCCTTTTCAGGGATCCATGTTCCTTCTACTAATTGACACCCAGTCCAAATGGCTGGAGGTGCATAAGATGCAGGGGACAACGTCCTGCACAACAATTGAAAAAATGCGTTTATCATTTAGTACGCATGGCCTCCCCGAGGTGCTGGTCACGGATAATGGCACTCCATTCACGAGTGAGGAGTTTGCTAGGTTTACAAAGATGAACGGCATCCGCCATATCCGCACTGCCCCTTACCACCCGGCTTCAAATGGGTTGGCAGAGCGTGCAGTGCAAACATTCAAAAGAGGCCTAAAGAAGCAGTCTTCCGGATCAATGGACACGAGACTGGCTCGTTTTTTGTTTACGTACAGGACCACCCCCCATACAGTGACTGGGGTAGCTCCCGCAGAACTCCTAATGGGCCGGAGACTTCGCACCCGCCTTAGTATGGTCTTCCCGGACATTGGCGCAAAAGTACGCCGCACACAAGAACGGCAGGGACCGGGATGATTCGGCAGTTTGCGCCCGGTGACCCAGTATTCGTGGGGAATTTTGCTGGTGGTGCCCAATGGGTTCCTGGTGTAATCTTTCGCCAAACGGGCCCTATATCGTACCAAGTGAAAGCCCAGGGTCGTCTCCAGCGAAAACATGTAGACCACGTTCGGTCCAGAAGATTATCCCCTCAAAAGATTCCCCGCCCCCGGAGCTCAGTTCAACAGCAGCAAAGACCAGAAACAAGGGAAGGTAGTCCTCCAAATCTTCCACTGGTGCCTCACTCGAAGCCTGCGCAGGTCGTTACGGGACCGAATGGTGATAGAGACGCTGACATGACGGAGGCAGCAGACTCTGACTCCGAGATGGAGACACAGGATGAATCAGAGGGGGAATCCTCGGGTCCACAGGCCGTGGATGTACAACCGCGCCGTTCATCACGGAAGCGCCGGTCTACGTCTCGTTATACGCCGCCTGATCCAGCGCCGCGTGCAAATGGCGTCCGGCCTGCGGCCAAACGAGTTTGACGCCTTCCTTCGCCAGGGCCTACGGTGGGTTCCTTGGACTTTGGGGGGGAGGGATGTTATAACCTGCCTACTGACGATTGGCTGGGGACTAACGACTATCCCACAATCCTATGGGAGTATGAACTTCCCCAATGAGGGGGGCGGAGAAACTCCTACTATAAATAAGCTGGCCAGTCCAGGAACCAGCAGTAAGGAGAAGGTAGCAAGGGACGTCACTGCTACTGTTATGTATATATTGTTATAGTAAATAAACGTTATTATTTTGTATCCTTAAACTCGTGCTGGATTCTTCGGGGCCCTTACAAAACCCACACAGACATGGAGAGAATGTGCAGACTCTGCACAGATAGTTACCCAAGCCAGGAATCGAACCTTGGACCCTGGAGCTGTAAAGCAACTGTGCTAACCACTATGCTACCACGCTGCCTGTCTTAAGTTGCGGTATTAAGTTGATCTTTTCTTTACACCCTAGCTATGACTGTAACATTATATTCTGCAGTCTCTCCTTCCTTTCCTATGTACGGTATGCATTGTCTGCATAGCATGCAAGAAACAATACTTTTCACTGTATCCTAATACATGTGACAAGAATAATTCAAATCAAATCTTTCGCAGCAACTATCAAGAAAACATAGAAGCTTTCAAAATAGAAGTAGGAATAGGCCATTCGGCCCTTCAAGCCTGCTGCGCCATTCATTATGATCATGGCTGATCATCCAGCTCAGTAACCTGTTCCCACTTTCCCCCTTCCGCCTATAAAAAATATTTTGTAATTTGTTTTTCCAATTAAGGGGTAATTTACCGTGGTCAATCCACCTACCCTGCACATCTTTGAGCTGTGAGGGTGAAACGCACGCAGATACGGGGAGAATGTGCAAACTCCAGACGGACAGTGACCCGAGGCTGGGATCGAACCCCGGCCTTCGGTGCCATGAGGCAGCAGTGCTAACCACTGCCCCACCAAGATGTCACTTCCCTCATATCCTTTGATTGCTTTAGCCCCAAGAGCTATATCTAAATCCTTCTTGAAAACATACATTGTGGGATTCTTCACCAGTGGGATCCTCCACTTCGACGGCAGCACTCCCATGCCCACGTGTTTCCTGACGGCATGAGGTGGCCACAGTGGGAAACCCTGTTGGCTGGCTGTGGGAACGGAGAATCCGGCTGCTGGCGGGGGTGCGCCACATCGGAAAACGGGGCTGGCAGGAAGGAGAATCCCACCCACAATGTTTTGGCCTCAACTACTTTCCGTGTTAGCAAATTCCACAGGCTCACCAACCTCTGGGTGAAGAAATTTTACCTCACCTCATCTCAATCCTAAATCTTTTACCCAGTATCCTTAGACTGTGACCCCTTGTTCTGGACTTTCCCGCCATCAGGATCATGCTCCCTACAGCTAGTCGGGAGGCGGTGGCATAGTGGTATTGTCACTGGACTAGTAATCCAGAACCCCAGGGTAATGCTCTGGGGTCCTGGGTTCTAATCCAACCGTGGCAGATGGTGAAATTTGAATTCAATAAAAATCTTGAATTAAAAGTCTAATGATGGCCATGAAACTATTACTGATTGCTGTAAAAAAACACCAGGGAATTAAATCTGCTGTCCTTACCCGGTCTGGCTTACACGTGACTCGAGACCCATGACGATGCAGTTGATTCTTTACTGCCCCCCACTGAAATGGCCTGGGAAGCCACTCAGTTCAAGGGCAATTAGGGATGGGCAACAAATGCTGGCCCAGCCAGTGACATCTCAGGAACAAATTTTTAAAAAGCCCTGTTAGAATTTTATGAGGTTTTATGAGTTTGCTCCTCATTCTTCGAAACTCCAGTCATTCTAACCCTAACGGACTCTCCTCAAACATCAGTCCTGCCATCCCAGGAATTAGTCTGGTAAATCTTCGCTGCACTCCCTCCACAGTAAGAACATCCTTCCTCAGATTACACTCCCTCTATAGTAAGAACGACCTTCCTCAGACAAGGAGACCAAAACTGTACACAGTATTCCAGGTGTGATCTCACAAAGGCCCTGTACAATTACAGCAAGATATCCCTGCTCCTGTATTTGGATGCTCTTCCTATGAAGGCCAACATATTATTTGCTTTCATTCCCGCCTGCTCACCTGCATGCTTACTTTCAGTGACTGGTGCACAAGGACACCCAGGACTTATTGCACATTCCCCTCTTAATCTACAGCCTTTCAGAAAATAATCGGCTTTCCCGTTTTTACTGCCAAAGTGGAAATTTTCATTTATCCACATTATACTGCATCTGTCATGTATTTTCCCACTCACTCACTTGTCTAAAACACACTGAAGCATCTCTGCTTCCTCCTCACAGTTCACCCGCCCATCCAGCTTTGTGTCATCTACAAATTAGGAGATACTGGGCTGGATTCTCCGTTTGGGAGACTGTGTGCTGACGCCGACATGGGAACAATGGCGTTTTACGCAGAAATTCCTACTTTTTGTTTCTTGTCTGCCAACCCAGTTTTCTATCCATCTCAATACACTACCAAGGAGACCAAAACTGTACACAGTATTCCAGGTGTGATCCCATGCATTTTAATTTTACATGCTAAATCTCTTATGTGGGACTTTGTCAAAAGCCTTCCAAAATTCCAAATAAACCACATCCACTGGCCCCCCCTCATCAACTCTACTAGTTGCATCCTCAAAGAATTCCAGTAGATTTGTCAAGCATGATTTTCCTTTTGTAAATCTATGCTGACTCTGTCTGATCCTGCCAAAGTTTTCCAAGTGCTCTGCTATTCAACCTTTTATAATGGACTCTGTCATTTCCCCCATACCGACGTCAGGCCGACTGGTCTGCAATTCCGTTTTCTTTCTACATCCCTTATTAAACAGTGGGGTTACATTAACCACACTCCAATCTGTAGGAACTGTTTCAGAGTCTATCGAGTCTTGGAAGATGACCACCAATGCATCCATTATTTCTAGAGACACTTCCTTTAGTACTGTAGAATATTAGGTTCTGGGGATTTATCGGCCTTCAATCCCATCAATTTCCCCAATACCATGAGCCTACTGATCCTGATTTCTTTCAGTTCCTCCCACTCACTGAACCCTGTGTTCCCCAACACTTCTGGTACATTATTTGTGTCCTCCTTCGTGAAGACAAAATCAAAGTCTGTATTTAGTTGGTCAGGCATTTCTTTGTTCCCCAGTCTAAATTCCCCTTTTTCTGACTACATTTGTCTTCACCAATCTTTTTGTCTTCAAATACCCAGAGAAACCTTTACAGTCAATGTTTATGTTCCCTGCAAGCTTACTTCCGTACTCTATTTTCCCCTTCTTATTCAAATCCTTTATCCGCCTTTGCTGAATTCTAAACTGTGCCCAATCCTCAGGGTTTTTTTTTCTGGCCAATGTGCTATTAAATTACTATTTCTGATAGTAATGTTGTATTGCCTTTGCAATATAAGTTACTCACTTGCGTCTTCCAGAATGATCCTTAACTCAATGTTGATTAACACTCGTAGTCTTCCAATTAGAGCAAGTACTTTATTGAGTAACGTTGATGAATTAACTGTGAGTTTGTTCTCTCTCCAATACTTAGCTAGATGTTTCATGAACAAGATTAACTAAGAAGTACTTATGATTATTTACATCTGTGCTGAGCTGTCTGTCTGTGTCTGGTCACTATGTACTGTTCCTGTGAAGAGGGTGATCCTTGCTTCCGTCTGTCTATGTATACATCTCTAGTGCTGCCCTTTAGTGATTACTTAGTTGTAGTGTCTTTACATTAACCCCTTGTATATATACAGATATGCAGATCACTACATCCCCCCTTTTTTATTTTCACATATTTTCTGTACTGTGTTAAAGAAAATTGTACAAAACAGGTAGATAAATAATGATATGTATATCTGGACAAGTTGTGATGATATTGATAATTATACAAAGCCAATTAATATTTATGAGTCCAATATTTATAAATTTAGTTGGTTGAGTTTCTTCTTCTGTTGTTGAAGTGGTGATGCTGATATTTCAGTGTCTTTGTGAACTTCATCGGTGTTCTTGTATTTAAGTAACCAACAAGTCATCATGAGGTGTTCGAATGGTCAAATCACTATTGTTGTCTGACATAGACTTTTTTCTGTGCTTGCTGTATCGATTCTGTATGTCATCTTTGTTGTCTGACCTGGACTTTTTTCTATGTGCGGTATTGAATCTGTGTGTCATCTGCCTTGAAAACTGGTTTGCTTGTTTGTTCTGGAGCAAATATGTATTCATGAGATTCGTTGTCATGCCATGTTATGTTTGTACTCTTGCCATTGTTTTGGACTGTGCTGTTACATTGTCCTTCATGTGCAGAGTTGTACCATGTTGTACAGGGCGTTGTTTCATTGTTGTTGTTTTTATTGTTTCTGTTGTTGTCTTTGTTGTTTTCGTTGTTGTTCTTGTTGTTGTTTTTGTTGTGCTTGTTGTTTTTGTTGTTGTAGTTTGTTGTTGTTCTTGTTGTGCTCAATGACTTGTGTATAATTTGAGTCATTCTCAAAGTTATTGGTATCAGTGTCCTTTGTGGTATCTGATGGTTCATTGAGTGTTTCTACTTGAGGTTTGTGAGAATGATCTGATGTTGCATTGATCCTGGTGACATCAGTCATTTGAGGTTGATTTGATTCCTCTTTGATTCCTTGGTGCTCCTCTTCTGGAGTCATTTCTGGTTGATTTGCTTCATCTTTGATCTCTTGATGCTCCTCTTCTGGAGTCAACGTTGTCAGGATTTCAGTTTCTTGTAGATTGTCAAGAGTAGATGAGGTTTTAATTGACGGTCTCTCTGGACTCAAGAGTAGTTTTACTTTGATTGTTGAGTGCTTCTGTACAGATGAGCTGAGATCTGTCAGTCTCGCTGTGATCTTGCACACCGTGTATGCTCATTGTGATCACTGTGTCATTATTCATACATACAGTGTTTAGACATTCATTGTCTTCTTGTTGTTCATTTAATAAGGTAGATAGGCCTTCATAGTCGTCTTTTTGTTGTTCAAATGAGCTGGGTGGACTTTCATAGTCTTCTTTCTGTTGTTTAAATGAGTTGGGTAGACTTTCATAGTCTGCTCCTGGTCGCTCAAATAAGGTGCATAGACCTTCATAGTCTTCTTGTTGCTTAAATTTTTTTTGTTTTTGAAAATAAATTTGGGGTACCCAATTCATTTGTCCAATTAAGGGGCAATTTAACATGGCCAATCCACCTACCCTGCACGTCTTTGGGTTGTGGGGGCGAAACCCACGCAAACACGGGGAGAATGTGCAAACTCCACACGGACAGTGACTCAGAGCCGGGATCGAACCTGGGACCTCGACGCCGGGAGGCTGCAGTGCTAACCCACTGCGCCACCATGCTGCCCTCCTGTTGTTGTTTAAATGAGGTGGGTAGATTTTCTTCTGGCTGCTCAAATAAGGTGCATAGACCTTCATAGTCTTCTTCATGCATGGTTGTCGCTCTGGAGTCTTTATTTCTTCCATTCTGGAGAATGTCAATGAGCTCTCTGTGGAGGCTTGCGTCGCTCTCTCTGTGGAGTCTTTCATCGCTCTCTGTGTGGAATCATGCAATGTTCTCTCTGTGGAGTCGATCAGTGCTCTCTCAACAGAGTCGGTCAGTACTCTCTGTGTGGTGTCATTTTCTTCTTGGCTATTTGACAGGTTGCTGTCATCCATTGTATCAACGATCTGCTATTGCATCATGGTGTTGGATTCATCTACCATGAGTAGAGTCATGCTGAGCTTTTCAACCATGTTGCTGATGCTATTATAATCATATCCGAACAACTCAGCCATGTCCGAGTAGTATTCTTTGATAACCAAATCATATTCTGCGTTTTTGGATTTGTTTTTGTGCTCTTCGCTTGTAATTAACAAATCATCTTCTTTAGTTTCGGATTTGTTAATGTGCTCTTAACTTTGAATGCTGCAAACTGCTTGTTCCAGGGTGCTGCAAAAGTTATTTTCAACTGCTTGTTCAAGTTCAGGCAATGTTGTGCCTTTTGAGGTAAAGAAATTTGGTTGTTGTACCTTTAAGAGTCTTGTTTGTGATTAGCGGGCATTTTCCCTTTAAGTGGGCGTGGTCTGAGTCTTCTGACGTCATGACGCTTGTGACATCATGTGTAATAGTCAATTGCACATGCGCAATTCGTTCATCGGATGTTGTACAATTTTTTCCAACTGAACATGCGCGTAATCGTGCGCATGCGTACATCCATTTTCAATCTGAGTGTGAGTTTTCAACTGCGCATGCGCAGCTTCCTGTGCATTCACAAGCGATCTTCGGACTGGTTGCGATCTTTTTTCAAAAGCGCATGCGCAACAAGCTGTGCATGCGCAGAACGGAATTTTGCCGGTTTGCGTCATTTCTGGTTGTGCCATGTGCGCACTGCCCCAGGTCAGGATGAATGCCGTTTAAAATATGCTCCGGCTCCATTTTAACTTTCTCAGCCTCGTGGAGAACTTTTTCAGCGTTCTTTCTTTGTGAAAACTCAAGGTACTGATTATTTTTTTTCTTGCGCTATGCACTTTTCAATCACGATTTCCAGCGTTAAATCTTTCCATTTTAACAATGAATTTCTGAGTCCCTCATCATTTAATCTTTTTACAATTTTGTTTCTGAGCATTGAGTCCCTTAAAGCAGCAAAGTTGCAGGCTTGTGCTAGTGATTTTAAATCTGTGACAAAACTGTTGGATGATTCTCCATGTTTTTGCAAGCGTCTGGTGAACCTGAATCTCTCAGATTTCATTTTTCTGCGTTTTGCAATGGGTTTCAAATTTTCTAATTATCACATCAAATTTGCTCTTGTCCTCCCTTTCAGAGTAAGTGAAAGAGTTGTATATTTCCACAGCCTGCTGTCCCGCAAAGGATAAAAGCAGAGCTATTTGTCTAGCTTCAGAAGTGGTGTTCAAATCATGTGCTTCCAGAAAGATATGGAATTGCTGTTTAAAAAGTTTCCAATTAGATTTAAGGTTACTGTTAGTTTGGAGTAGACGTGGAGCTTGACTTGGTCTATTGCGCCGATTGTTCTTCGAGGGATCCGAATGTTGCGAAGTCTTCCAAAGTCGAATATCCGGTACAAATTTTCTTTTTTTTCTTGCTTTCTAGTTCTATCTCATCTATCTAGTAAGCTTTCTTGTAGTTACGCCTGGTACCATATTATATTACTATTTCTGATAGTAATGTTGTATTGCCTTGTGCAATGTAAGTTACTCACTTGCATCTTCCAGAATGATCCTTAACTCGATGTTGATTAACACTCGTAGTCTTCCAATTAGAGCAAGTACTTTATTGAGTAAAGTTGATGAATTAACTGTGAGTTCGTTCTCTCTCCAATGCTTAAACTCGATGTTACATGAACAAGATTAACTAAGAAGTATTTATGATTATTTACACCTGTGCTGAGCTGTCTGTCTGTGTTTGGCCACTAGCTACTGTTCCTGTGAAGCGGGTAATCCTTGCTTCCGTCTGTCTATTTATACATCTCTTGTGCTGCCCTCTCGTGATTACTTAGTTGTAGTGTCTTTACATTAACCCCTTGTGTATATACAGATATGCAGATCACTACATGTGCCTGCCTCTTCCTTGGATCTAATACTCTCTCTAACTTCCCTTGTAAGCCATGGTTTGGCCACCTTTCCCATTTTACTTTTGCGCCAGACAGGAATGAACAATTGCTACAATTCACCCCTGTGCTCTTTGAATGTTTGCCATTGTCTATCCATCTTCATCCCTTCAAGTATTGTTCCTCAATCCACCATAGACAACTTGCACCTTATACCATCGTAGTTTCCTTTATCTTGCTTCAGTACCCTAGTCTCAGAATTAACAAGGTCACTCTCCATCTTGATGAAGAATTCTATCATATTATGGTTCCTCACCCCCAAAGGATTTTGCACAACTAGATTGCCAATTATTCCTTTTTCACTGCACAATACTCAGTCTAGGATGGTCTGTTTTCACATTCGTTCCTCAATGTATTGGTCCAGTAAACCAGCCCTTATATATTCCAGGAATTTCTCCTCTATGGTATTGTGTCTAATTTGATTTTCTTAATCTATCTGCAGATTAAAGTCACCCGTAATTACATAATTGTTCTTACCGCATGTGCCTCTAATTTCCTGTTTAATGCCATTCCCAGCATCACCACTACAGTTTGGAGGTCCATACAACCCTCACTAACATTTTGTGGCCCTTGATGTTTCGCAGCTGTACCCATACAGATTCCACATTGTCAGCGCTAATATCCTTCCTCACTATTGCTTCTTAAATTTCTTCTTAAAAAAATTTTTTTTTTGAGAAACCTTAGAGTACCCAATTACTATTTTTCTAATTAAGGGGCAATTTAGCATGGCCAATCCACCTAACCTGCACATCTTTGGGTTGTGGGGGTGAAATCCATGCAGACACGGGAGACACCCATTCCCTTCCTACCTGTGGAGTCTTATCATGTGGTGTAAACATCTCTCTTTATATGCTGGCCTCGATATTCTCGACGTATGCTCCAAAGTATCCCAGCCACTGCTCCAGCTTTGAAACCCAGGGGCTGTAGCTAGAGACACCTCCTGCACACATGATGGCCCTGGACACTGGAAATATTCCCAGCATCCCACATAGAGCAAGAGGAGCTCACCACGACTTTGAGCTTTCCTGCCATGACTTATCACTTAAACTTAAACCTTTTGGAAGATACCTAAAATCAAATAATATCAATTACTCTTCCCTGGTCCACATTACTACAGAATATACACTGTACAATCTAGAAACCACAGAATATAGCCTTTACAAACTATAAGCTAGAAAAGTAGTAAATAATGACTCAACTGTACTCACTCAATCACCTGCTTCCACTTGCCCCACATCGCTTTTGAATCCTGATGCACCTCAGGAGCTCCAAACTACAAGCTTGCTCTCCGCTCCCAGCCTCACCCTTTTTCACGCTCTGTTATCCTCCCGGCTCCGCTCTCAGTCTCACTCTTTCTCACACTCTTTTATCACCGCTGCTCCACTCTCAGTCTTGCTCTCCCTTGCACTTTTGTATCCTCCTGACTCCACTCTCGGTCTCGCTCTTTCTCACGCTCTTTAATCCTCCCAGCTCTGACCTCAGATCAGGGTGGCAACTGTGAAGCTAGTGTCTTTTTTAAATTTAGAGTACCCAATTCACTTTTTTCTAATTAAGGGGAAATTTAGTGATGCCAATCCACCTACCCTGCACATCTTTGGGTTGTGGGGGCGAACCCTACGCAAACACGGGGAGAATGTGTAAACTCCACAGGGACAGTGACCCAGAGTCGGGATCGAACCTGCGACCTCGGCGCCATGAAGCAGCAGTGCTAACCACTGCGCCACTGCGCTGCCCTAGAAGTTCCGATGTTCCGGCTTTCAACTTTGCTCCTGCACTTCTGTTAGTGAGAGTCTCAGTGAGGGATATTTCTGCAGGGGCTTTGCCTGGTTCAACCTGGTCATTCACCACCGTTAAGAATGTGGCCACCTCAAATGGCTGTTGCTAGATGATGTTCATATTTATGAGATCTATCCTATCTGAGCGAAGTGAAAGACCCAGGCTTCTTTTGAAAAATGCTCACCTGGCATCCATTGTGATTTATTGCACTTGAGAGAACCTCTCATCCAGTGAATGGTGAGCATTCTGTCGGACTGATGTTTTCCTCCCACAGGAAGAGTGATGAAGTCTTTTGCTAATGCCTACATAGTTACTTGCAACGGTGAACACAATTTATACCCTGAGCTCAGGTTTTCCGACTGCAAATTAAATGGACATCTCAAAAATTGTAAAAATCATCCAAGATCAGAGATTGAAACCATACATGATGTCACCAGGGAAATGTCAAGTATTTTGCAAATTTTTTGCCCATTCTCATTTTCTGGTGAACAGAGAAGAAAGTTTCTCAGTTCAGTCGTCTGTGGTGACCAGGGCCGGGATTCTCCGAAATCCCGGTCAAGTGTTGATGCCGGCATCAAAACCGGCGTGAGCGACTCCGGCGTCAACGGGCCAGCAGGCCCTGGCATTCACTCCTTCCTCGGGGGCTAGTACGGCAGCGGAGTGCTGTTCGCTGTTCCGGCGCCCGAAGGCCAGTGCGCCACGGTCGACGCGGGGCCGCACGTGCGTGTGGGTTGCGGTCTCTGCACCGGCCCCTGGGCAATATGGCGGAGCCCTACAGGGGCCTGGCACGGAGGAACACAGGCCCCCTCTGGAATTAGCCCGCCCGACGATCGGTAGGCCCCGATCGCGGGCCTGGCCCCCGCGGGCTCTGATCCCCGGAATCGGTTCCCCCCGCCCCCCCACCAGGATGGCCCCCGCAGCTAGAACTCCGAGGTCCCGCCGGATAGGACCATACGTAATCCATGCCGGCGGGACTCGACTGAACCCGGTGGGCACTCGGCCCATTGAGGCGCGGAGAATCGCCAGGGGAGCCGCTTTCAACGGCCCCCAACTGGGGCGTCGGCGACCCCGCTTGCGCGATTGCCGCCGATCCTCCGGTTGCCGGAGAATTGGCGGATTGCCGTGGCGCGGTTCTTGCCCCCCCCCCCCCCCCCAGCCCCGGCGATTCTATGACCCGGCGTGGGATTAGAGAATCTCAGCCCAGAACACAAATTGCTCCTTTGCTACATTTCCCAGTAACACATCTCATGACCTGAAAAGGTGTGAGGCCCCCAACAGAAGCTATTTTCTCAAATCTGACACCTTTTGAAGTAACGTGGCATTGATAAAAGTAATGGGCACGAGTTGACCACCGCTTTGTGCCCAACGTGAATCGGGGTGCACCACGTGAATGTCATAATATACATCTGTGTGTACAATGGAGTGCAGATAGGCAGTGATTGACACACAGGATGACCAGTAAGCACACAGAACAGAGCAGCGAATCACCAGACAGGACACGACCACTATAAAGCCATAGGGCACCGGTTTTCCCGCTCTCTCGGGATCCAGCCTCTGAGACAGTCAGAGTTAGTGAGCTGGCCAGTGCAAACTCCATGTGGTAGCTCGTAAGTCTGGTTAGGCTAGTATCAGGTCTCCAGTCAAGTCAGCATAGTGTCAACCCACAGTTGAACATGTTGAGATGTAAAATAAAATTGTGTTGCATCTTATCAAGTGTTGGAGGTCTGTCTCTCGCTACAGTGCATCAAATGCAGTCCACATCGACCCAGCCTACCTAACACATCATGGTACCAGTGAGTGATGCTGAAAATTGACGGACCTACCTTGAGTGAATCAGCGTTGACCAGCAAACAGACGAACCTACCTTGAGTGAATCAGCGTTGACCAGCAAACAGCCATCCGGTGACATGGAAAACGTCCGCCCTCCTCCGCAGCTCCCCATCGCCGGCAACCTCGGTGCAAATTGGAAGATCTTCAAACAAAAGTTCCAACACTATCTAGAAGCCACCGACCTCGAGGCCGCATCGAACGCCAGGAAGATCACACTATTCCTCTCCTCAGCAATGGACCATGCCATCCACATCTACAACTTCCTTACATTCGCTGAAGGCGAAGAAAAGACAAAATTTAAAACAGTCCTACTGAAGTTCGACAGCCACTGCGACATTGAGGTGAATGAGAGCTTTGAACGGTACGTTTTCCAGCAGATGCTCGGTGCTCAGGCCTGCAAACTCCTGAACTTGGTTCAGCGAGTCCACACCATGTCATCCTCACAGGCGACGGCCTCACCTGATGAGAACTTCCAGGCTGAAATTAATCGACGGAATGGGCACACTCCCACACTGATACAAAATCCTGCTCAAACCAAACGCCACCCCTGTGATCCACGCACCACGTCGGGTGTCGGCACCCCTCAAGGACCGCCTCAAGCAGCAGTTACAGGACCTCCAGGACCAGGGCATCATATCAAAGGTCACAGAACCCACGGACTGGGTCAGCTCCATGGTCTGCGTCAAGAAGCCGTCAGGGGAGCTTCGAATCTGCATCGACCCCAAGGATTTAAACCGCAACATCAGAATCAGAATCAGAATCAAATTCCTTGGTGACCACATCTCACCAGATGCTTACAAGGTCTCGCCGATCAACGCCATGAAGACCCCAGAGGACAAGAAGCCGGCCTCCGCTTTCTAGGGATGGTCAACTTCCTCGGGAGGTTCATTCCCAACATGGCGGCACACACCACAGCCCTCCGCCATCTCGTCAAAAAGTCGACGGAATTCCAGTGGCTGCCCGCTCATGAGAACGAATGGCGTGAGCTGAGGGCAAAACTCACCACATCCCCGGTTCTGGCGTTCTTCGACCCTACCAAAGAGATCAAAATATCCACTGACGCGAGCCAGGATGGTATTGAGGTGGTGCTCCTCCAACGGGATGACTCCTCCTCATGGGCCCCATTTGCGTATGCCTCCAGAGCCATGACGCCCACTCAGCAACGGTACGCTCAGATCGAGAAGGAATGCCTGGGCCTCCAAACGGGAATCGACAAATTTCACGACTATGTGTATGGCCTCCCAAAATTCACGGTTGAGACGGACCACAGGCCACTAGTCCACATAATCCAGAAGGATTTGAATGACATGACGCCTCGGTTACAACAAATCCTTCTCAAGCTACGCCGCTATGACTTTGAACTTGTCTACACTCCAGGCAAAGAACTCATTGTTGCAGATGCCCTTTCCAGGTCTATCACCACGCCTTGTGAACAAACTGACTTTGTCTGCCAAATCGATGCGCAGGTGCAATTGTGTTCCTCCAACCTTCCGGCTACTGATGAGAGGGTCATCCAAATTCGTGAGGAAACGGCCAAGGATCCTCTGCTTCAGCGTGTGATGCAGCATCTCACGAATGGCTGGCAGAAGGGACAGTGTCCCCAGTTTTACAACGTCAAGGACGACCTGACGGTGGTGGACGGCATCCTCATGAAGCTCGATAGGGTTGTGATTCCGCAGAGCATGCGAGCTATGGTGCTCGGTCAACTCCATGAGGGTCACCTGGGGGTCAAGAAATGTCGACGCAGAGCTCGAGAGGCAGTCTATTGGCCGGGCATCAGCCAGGATGTTGCCAACACGGTCTTCAACTGCCCCACATGTCAGAAATTTCAGCCAGCTTAACCCAAAGAAACTCTGCAGCAACATGAGATAGTGACCTCCCCATGGTCCAAAGTCGGTGTCGACCTTTTCCACACCAAGGGGCGTGACTATGTCCTCCTGGTCGACTACTTCTCCAATTACCCTGAAGTGGTGAAACTGTCCAACCTCACGTCGAAGGCGGTGATTAAAGCATGCAAGGAAACGTTTGCCAGGCATGGGATACCGCTCACGGTGATGAGTGACAACGGTCCTTGTTTTTACAGCCAGGAATGGTCTGATTTTGCCCACCTCGACAACTTTCATCACGTAACCTCCAGCTCCCACTACCCGCAGTCAAACGGGAAGGCCGAAAAAAGGGTCCATATCGTCAAGAGATTACTATGCAAGGCTGCAGACTTAGGCTCTGACTTCAACCTGGCGATGCTGGCATACAGAGCATCCCCGCTGTCCACTGGGTTGTCTCCCGCGCAGATGCTCACGAATCGCACTCTGCGAACCACGGTTCCAGCCATCCATGTTCGAGACCTTGACCACCTCACGGTCATACAAAAGATGCAGCAGTCTTGGGCCCAACAGAAATCAGCATATGACGCTCATGCCACGGATCTCCCCGAGCTGGTCCCAACTGATCGTGTTCGTGTGCAGTTGCCTGACGGCGGCTGGTCCGCCACAGCTGTGGTGGTCAAGCAAGTGGCCCTGAGATTGTTCCTCGTCCACATCGCTGATGGCTCCTTCCTACGAC
Organism: Scyliorhinus torazame; assembly: GCF_047496885.1. NCBI lineage: Eukaryota > Metazoa > Chordata > Chondrichthyes > Carcharhiniformes > Scyliorhinidae > Scyliorhinus > Scyliorhinus torazame. The sequence goes on along the minus strand of NC_092721.1, from coordinate 76,287,014 downwards.
GCAACAGACGGGTGCTGCGCAGAGCTCCACGCCTGCCACCTAACCATGATGTCCCGCCTCACACAATGCTTCCTCCGGACGTGCCCTACCATGAGACCACCGATCTACCAGCAATCCTGCCGACCTCAGCGACCACCGCATTGGCGGCGGTCCCGCCTATCCAAGTGCAGACGGCCCCTGATCCACCCTTGAGGCGGTCAACCAGAATTTGTCGCCCGCCGCAGAGACTAAACTTATAGACTGAACTTTTGCACAACTGTGTTACCTTATCGTTTTGACCTCTGTAAATATCGTTATTACCGTTTCATCTGCGCTATATCTGCACTAGCGACACCTTCCTGTGTACTTCAGGTCATTTTAACACATTCTGTATATAGAAACGCACATATACACATCCACACGCACATAGAACATAGAACATAGAAAATACAGCACAGAACAGGCCCTTCGGCCCTGCACCTTAATATTTATTATCTCAACACACACAATACAGAACAAAAAAAAAGGGGGGAGATGTCATAATATACATCTATGTATACAATGGAGTGCAGACAGGCAGTGATTGACACACAGGATGACCAGTAAGCACACAGATCAGAGCAGCCAATCACCAGATAGGACACGACCACTATAAAGCCAGAGGGCACCTGTTTTCCCACTCTCTCGGGACCCAGCCTCTGAGAAACTCAGAGTTAGTGAGCTGGCCAGTGCAAACACCATGTGGTAGCCAGTAAGTCTGGTTCGGCTAGTATCAGGTCTCCAGTCAAGTCAGCATAGTGTCAACCCACAGTTGAGCATGTATAATAGTTTAGATGTAAAAGAAAATCGTGTTGCACCTTATCAAGTGTTGAAGGTCTGTCTCACGCTACACTGCATCAAATGCAGTCCACATCGACCCAGCCTACCCAACACATCAGTGAATAGCGGGAATGGCCAAAATGGAGATTCGTGCCAGGTACGAACCAGTTTGCAATTCACATGGCGCACTCCCGGTGGCGAGTTCTGGACCTTGCCCAAAAACTGTGAGAATGTCATGAACCTTCATTTACGTTCATTTCAATCTCATTAGCCAGATTGAAGTAACGCGCAGCACCCTTCAAGGAATTATCAGTCTCCCCAGCGGAATGTCACATCCTTTTTAAAAATATGAAGCTGGCACAATGGCTTCTGAGAAGAAGTGAGGAGGTGAGTAGCCACTACATTTTCCGGCTTGCAGCTCCAAGGCACCGGAGATGCTGCCGGTGGTTTGGGCTTGGTCAGGGGGCTGAAGCGTTCGAGGTCAGGGGTCACCCCTGTGCCAGGGGGGTGTGAGGGACTTTGCGTCTGTGAGGCCTTCAAGCCATTTTAAAATATTGTGGCGACCATTACCAGGGGCAGCCACAGATGTAGCCTGTCTGTCCTACCAAACTCTCCCAGGGCAGAGCGCTGCTGTGCTTTTGTCCCGAAAGTCAATTTCACCAACTTTGACTGTGAGCAAACTCGAGCTTCACATCTAAAGGCTATTTCAAATGAGGAATTAGCCTTGTTAGTTGTGATAACATTTCATATTCCTCAACTCTCAGGTGCCACCTGGAAGGCACACCTGCCATGTCTCAGAGGATGATAAGTGTGTAGCTGGCAAGCAAACTTTGATGCCTGAACAGTGTGCCTGAATCTAGGAGCTTCAGCATCATTGAGGCAGCTCCCAACAATCAAACACTAAAGAGCTGGTCTTCAGCAAAGTGGATGTTATCGCAACCAAAGTGTGCAGATCAAGGGAGGGCACCTGATCTAATATTCCAGGCAGAAGTCTGGGGCCTGGGGTCTAGGGGCTCCAAATGTGGATGTGTCTGAGTGTGCAGAGCAAGGATTGCCAGCACAAGTGGCTAGCTGGATGGCTCTCTGTGAGAAGGCGGGACACGCAAGGGTGGAGTAGGCTTGGGGGATTTGAGAGACACAGGATGGAAGCCAGAACTGAATGTCAGTCCCTCTTCTTCTCCAATTCGTTCCATGTTTGCTGGTGTCGATCCCACACAGGCTGCCCTCATGTTGCTGCAGACAGCCGAGGCCAGCAGACACTGAAGGCAGCAGCAGTGATGACACAGGCGGAACCCCATGTGCAGGCAGCCGCTGCACACCCTGAGGACCCAGCCACCTAGTAGGTTGAAGAGGGACTTAGAAGGCAAGGCCAGCGATGGGCCAAGGTATACGGGCATTGTCATTCAATGAGCTAACGGACACCATGTGCCGCAGAAGACTGCATCTCAACAGAGAGATAGTGTGGCACCTGTGCCATGTCCTTGTGGCCTGTGAAAGCCACCACAGCCCTCAGTTTTATGCCATTGGATCATTCCAGGGCTCAAGCGGGTCCCGTGTGGCACTTCACAATCTATATCCCACAAGTACATATGGGTGGCGATGCATGCTCTGAATGCCTGGGCATCAGCCAAAATCACCTTCAACCTGCACCAGGCCCACTAGGGTGCCTGGTCTGCAGGATTCTCCGCCATCACCGGGATGCCCAAGGTGCAGGTTGATGGCATGCATGTCACCCTGTGCGCACCGGGGCATCCTATATTAACAGGAAGGGGTTCCACTCCCTGAATTTTCAGATCGTGTGCGAACACCACCTCCGTATCATGTACACGTGTGCCCGCTTCCCTGGGAGCGTGCATGACAGCTAGATCCTGGGAGCACTCGGAGATCTATGGGGTCTTCGAGGACCACCCCAGGAAGATGGAGACAAGGGAAGATCCCACAGACATGAACTGTCGAAAGGTCTTGTCCATAAATGTGATACTGACCAAATAATTTGATGATCTAGATTGAAGGAGATATAATGACCAGGACACAGAGGAGAACTCCTCAGCTCTTCTTCCTGAGGTCCTTTCTGTCCATCTGAGAGAAAAATTGAACTTTATTGCAACATCTCATCCAAAAGGTACCACCAATGACAGTGAGTATTCCATCAATGACCATCTGACTTAGAGACGAGAGCCACTGAGCAGCGACTGATACAAGGAAGATGAAAGATCAAATTGACCATTTGAGGCAAAACTTACTCATACTGGCCATAGAATCCCTACAGTGCAGAAGGAGGTTATTTGGCCCATTGACTCTGCACCGACCCTCCGAAAGAGCACTCAACCCATGTCCACTTCCCTGCCCACCCTACCCTATCTCCGTAACCCCACCTAACATGCACATCGTTGGACACTAAGGGGTGACTTAGCATAGCCAATCCACCTATCCCGCACATCTTTGGACCGTGGGAGGAAGCCAGAGTACCCAGAGGAAACACACGCTGACACGGGGAGAACGAGCAAGCTCCACACAGACAGTTCGGATCCCTGGAGTTGTGAGGCATCTGTGCTAACCACCCAATAGGAAAATACAATTTGTCCCAGTATTCTTATTTCCCAATTATACTGGTGTTCCATTTTAAAGTATACAAGATCCGTTTGGACCAGTATTCTTATTTCTCCATTTCACCTTCTGGGTACCAGTAAACTGAATGGCCCTAGGAGAAGGATAGAACCATGCAAAAAATGGCAAAATAGATTTCCTTGTAGTTCTCGTTTTCAGGGCCTATTTACATCCAGCACAGAGTGAATGGTTTGTTTTTGAGGTCTGCCAGGTACTTTCTGGACAACAGGTCACACCTGCATTGCAAAGCCTGGTATTCAGTTGATGATTTGGCTGCTTACCGCCAGCAAATTCCTGCACCAGTAAATTGAGCACAGAGTGGTACTTAGGCTCTCACACTGAATGTTACTGATGGCTCCTGAAGCTCTATGGGCCTTGCTCACGGAGCCTTTGATTAACTTATTCTTTACTATTATATTTTAGTTAAATTTGATTTCAGGTGACTTTCTCTGGCATTCTTCTATTTTGTCCCATTTTTTTTCTCCCACAGATTCTACATTTCTGTTTCCAGTTGATTCTTTGCCCTTGGATGATTTAGTTCTTATCCCGTTAGCGTTTTTCTCTCTCACCGTTTGATCCAAATGTTCACGTTCTAGCTTTTTTTATTGATCTTTCTCTTGAAATCTCCATGACACCTCCTTTTTAACATTCTCTTTCGAGCCTGCAGAATAATTTCTTTGTTTTCTTTCCCCCCCCCCCCGACCCCCCTCACTTGTCATTCATCTTAGAACCGAGCTACTGCAGGGCAACTGGCACCCATTGAGTGTTCTCCCACTGTTGGCACATAATTTGAAGAATAAAAGAAAGCAGCAGAATGAAGTGGGAACAGGATAATATGAAGGAGGTGAACAGTAACTGGGTTTTTTTCTCGCAATTTTAGTTTCATATTCATGAAACAATAGCTAATTGGGAAAGGATTATCAGCCATGGACAAAATCATTTTGAATTTTTTTTTCAGCTTCCAGCAATTAGCTGAAGGAATGACGCCATTAGATTTAAAATGTTAATTTTTTATTGGAATAAATGACTAAAAAAGCACTATTGGGTAAAAATGTTTTTCTTTTTATAGGGAACCTATATTTTAAACAGCAGAAAAAAACATTCCTCTTCAATACTTACAACCCACTGAATTCCATGGAGTTACAGTTCCGATAATAAACAGTCCACAGCTGCTCCCAGCTTCCATTTGGATTCCACATCTCCAAGTGCTACCTTCAACTGACCGTCTCCAGGTGCCTTTCTCAGCATTCGGACCGTTGCTTCCTCCTGCCCCTACCAGGACAAATCTCCCAGAATCACTAAAGGCTGCATGATGCATCTCTTTGACGAGAGACTGTTTCCCCCCTCCCCACCCCCCCTCCCCCCAATCCCCCCCTCCCCCTGCCCCGTGCGTGGTAGCCCACATAGCCAAGAAGCCTTTCACTTCGCTGACTTTAACGAACTGCTGTCGAGTCTGTGGTATTCATTGAAAGTTGGGAGGTCTGTAACTTGATCTCAAAAATGGCTTCCTTTGTCCTCTTCGCCAAAGCAACATAACACTGATTAGCCAAGCATTCAGGTCGAAATACTGAGTAGTTATTATCACGACACCTGGGCTAGTCCATGGTAAATTCCAGCCCTATGTGTCCCGGAGTCATAACACTCAAGTGAATTAACCGATAATTCTTCTAAAAATACCCAAAGTCTTTGGTCCTTTGCTGCCCAATCAACACAGTCACTAGGTTTGTAAGTGTAAACAAGCTTACCGTTTATTTATACCAAGAACTTTCATGGAAAATGCAGTAAATACAATTGGTTAATGACGAGCTAGTACCTACTACCCATTTTAACTGTCCCAGCACCATCCACCCACACAAAGAAGACAGACAAACACAGACGGGGGGGGGGGGTGAAAAATATGGATGATGAAAGTCAAAAGATATTGGGAGGGATTCTCCGTCTCACCGCACCCAGCAGCAGGAGGATCCTCTGTCCTCGCAGCCGCCAATGGGGTTTCCCATTGTGGGCACCCAAACATCGTTGGGAAATCTGTGTGCGTGAGTGTGCTGCCGGCGAAGCAGTGGATCCCGCAGACAGTGAATCCAGCCCAAGAGTCTTTCCTTCAGATGGTGGTTCTTTTAGCACACTTTCCTCATAGCAAGTTTACAGATTAGAGTCTGTGGTTTGTAGCCTGTAATGGTCTTCTTTGTAGATACATTCATTCATTGTCCTTGTAGTTAAGAAGATGCAGTACTCAGGCAGCAGGCTTTCTGGGGAGACACATTTCTCATCAAACTGGGCCTTCAGCTTCAGGTTTGCATTCAGTCCTCTACCTTTCTGGAAAAACACGAAGGGGGCAATGCGCAATTCTTTGGAAAAATTTCCAAGTACTGTAGCAAGCGGGAATTGCTGCGATTTACCTGCCGCTCGGCCCAGCGAGGCTGGCAACACTATTCAACGTTAATTGGTCCACTCAACGAGGTCACATGGGCTTCTTGCCCCACATGCTGGCTTGCCAGCTGATTCGCCATGATCACACTCGACAGCCCCCCCCCCCCCCCCCCCCCCCCCGTTAACAATGTTGAGCAGCACTTAAGCTGCATTTGCTCAGCCAACCCCAGCCAGCTCGCAATAATGGCGCTGAGGAGACCATTCCAAGATTCAGGGATTCCAACCTGGGGAGGCTCCTGGACGTGGTGGAGGCCAGGAGGGATGTCCTGTTCCCCCCGAGGGTTCGGAGGGTGAGCCACAAGGCAGCCAGTGCTGCCTGGGATGAGGTGGCAACAGCAGTCAGTATGACCAAGCGACCTGCCCTCCAGTGTCGAAAGAAGGTCAATGACCTGCACCGGGCAGCATGGGTGAGGAGACACCAATGTCCCTCTCCTAAACCCCCAATGGAGCATCCCCCCAGCCAACCCCCAACCCTTCCTCCATCCCCCTCCACCTTCAGCCCTCCCTCCAACCACCTCTTCAAGCCTCCCTCCACCCCAATTCTACCCTCACACCCGCCCGCACAACTTTGAAGCACGTGTGTGGCTTACGCTGCCCTCTCTGTGTCCTCTCCAATAATCGGGGAGAGAGGCCCCATATTGGCGGTGTGGTGTCGGACTTGAGAGTCCTCACCTCCTTCGAGGAGCGGACCCTGGAGGTGACTAGTGTGGTCGAGGACAGGGCGGTCACCCACGTGGAGGCTGGCGGACGCCTCAGACGTGAGGGACTACCTGGCTCCACCTGAAGGACCTGCCAAATGTGTGTAATGGTTGCCTTACTGACTGATCCATCCCTCCCACTGACCACATGTCCATTCCCTCCGCAGTCCTGCAGCCGACGGCACCGGCCCATCCTGGACGGCTCCCTCTCCTGACTCCGAGGAGAACACCTCGGAGGAGAGCTCTGAGGATGCAACTGTTAGAGTCGCGGCAGAGCTGTCATCCCCACCTTCCACCAGCGCAGGTACACACACCTCGGTGGGAACAGTTAGTGATCAGGCACAATCTGGTGAGCACTGCACTGCTACTGATGTATGCCTGGTGGAGGCACGAACCCCCAGGCAAGACAGCAATTGGAGGTCTGCTGGATCCCTGGACCCAGCTGGGTCCCAGCCTGATGCTGAGCCTCTAGAACAGCTTCACCCGGAGCTGATGGGGACAATAGGGACCAACTGGGACGCTCAGAGGGAGATGTCAGTGTCATTCCAACAGATCCGTAGCCGATTGGAGGAGTCCCAGAGGCTACGCATCTGCTAAAGGTGGCGCCGGCAATGAGTGGCACCGAGACCAACACTGCTAGGGTGGTGACCGTAGTGCAGAGCCTGGTGCACGACGTCGACACCTTGAGTGAAGGTGTCCAAGGCGTCGCGCAGTCAGTGATGGCCATGCCTGAGGGTCTCAGCAGTATGTCTGCCTCACTGGGGGATGTCACCAGTACCAGGCTGACCTTGATGGGGTTCTGCGGGACATGTCCGCCCTCATATGGGAATGGTCGAGGAGCTGCGGAGCTTGTTCCAGTCGCAGGTGGGCATGGTTGAGGCATTGCAGAACATGGCCCCGTCACTGGGGGATGTGAGGAGCATCGCTGAGGGCGTCGACACGATGGTCCAGACTATGGGGAACCACCAGGGCTGGCAGAGCCAGATGATGCAAGGGAAGCCGGGGCTCGAACCAGCTGCCCCTCCGTCCCAAGGTGAAGCCCAGGGCCCTATGGGCACCGACCAGGTGGAGGGGGCGTTGAGTTCCAATCCGGGCCCATCCCGTGGGGTGGTGATGGTGGCCACCAGCACTTCCGAGTTCCACCCCCCTGATGAGGCCGTGTCTCTGTATCAGCACACGGACAGGGCGGCACAACTGTGCATGTGACGTCGACAAGTGAGCCGGGGCTCACCAGCTACAGAGCATGCCTGGGGCATCGAAGGCCATGGGATGAGGTAAACAGCTGGCTGCCTCCACTTCTGATGTGCATCCTGGGGAACAATCAAGATGTAGTGGTAGAGCTAGGAGGGCCAAGCACGTTGAGCATCTCTGGGGGCACCACGGTAGGGGGGAGGGGTTCTGAAGGGGGTGGGAGGACTGCACTATTAGGAATGGGGTATTGTACAGCACATTAAACAACTGTTTGCACAAACATAAACAACTGTTTGCACAAACATTATGATGCCTCTGTCACTTTCTTCCGCGTTGAGGGCTGTCTCTCCAGGCTATCCCCTTCCTCGTAGCACCCACCCACCATCCGTGTCAAGGGAGCTGTATCCCATGCCCTGGGTATTCAGATGTTGGCTGCTGCGTGCATGGTGTTGACTCCCACACAGTGCCCAGGCATCAAGGTGCGATCGGTATGCGAGGCGATTACATCCACAAAGTTACATGGCCCACCTACCCATGGGAACCCACTTGGCATGTGTCAAGGAGCTGGTTTAGCACAGGGCAAAATCACTGGCTTTGAAAGCAGACCAAGGCAGGCCAGAGCATGGTTCAGTTCCCGTACCAGCCTCCTCGAACAGGCGCCGGAATGTGGCGACTAGGGGCTTTTCACAGTAACTTCATTTGAAGCCGACTTGTGACAATAAGCGATTTTCATTTCATTTCATTTCAAGTGCTCATTTAATCACGATTGCCAATTCCCTGTCATCCATCGCCGCACAGCGAAAGGCCTCCGCAGTCGGTGGGGATTATGGATGATTGGTGGGACAGGGATAGGAGTTGCTCCCAGAATGGGGTTGGGATCCAGGGGTTGGCATGGTCATGCCATGAGCGATTGCCCCCTCTCCCCAGTGCCTCCCCCCCATAATCTCCCTGCCCCACCCTCCCATGGTGGCCGACCCATGTGGAGGTTCCCCCATCCCCCACCGAGCACTGTGGTGGCAAGCCCAGCACCCCCGGTCTCTTTGCCTCTGAGCAAAGATGGCTACTCCCCTCCTCGTCCCCCTTCGGAAGCCCTTCCACCAGGTTCAGTCTGTCAAAAGGAGTACTAATCGCCTCCAGCGTGACTATTTGCTGGGGAGGCCACTGAGTGACAGGTGACTGGAGGCCAATGGAGGATGGGTGGCTTTTGTTAATTGTATGGAAATGGGGCTTAAGTGGTATGTTCTATGAATCTATGAATTTATGAATTGGCTTCTTACCATGCTACGGCGGGATTACGAATTCGCCTATAGGAGCAGGTGGTTGCATCGCAAACTGTTTGGTACCTGGCGCTGTTCCCGATTTTGGCCACTCCCGCTATTTACCAGCCTCGTTACACTTGAACGGGAATGTAAAGAGGCTGGAAGGTCGCGCCCATAATTTCACATCAAACTTTGCTTTCAACTCGGAGTCTGTCTTCAGGCCTCTGCAGTCTCAAGAGACCAGCACCCAGAGGTTTGCTCTTGCTGGAGAAAGAGAGCCAGCCCTCATAGTTGCCTCCTGGAGAGAATTAACTGGATATTTTTGGAGCGAGTTGGCTGGATCCCTTCACCAGGCTGCCGGAATCAAAACTGAAACCAAATTCAAGCTTTGGGACTCTGAAAAAATAATCCAGCAGGATCAGACCCATCACCATCTGTGACTGGGCAGAGAACAGCCTTTTGGGCCAATTCATTGGCCACAGCTAATCAATCAAACCGAGTCCTCACTGATGCCAGCCAGTTGTAATCATCAGTTTAAACGAGCACAGCCTTCTGGATTCTTCTGTTTGAATTAAAGGTGCAAGCTTCTTAGAGGCTGCTTGCCTCAAAGTGAAATGTTCATCAATCAACCATAGATCAAAAGGGCAAAGTAAAATAAAGTGGGGATAAACAGGGAATAAACAGGAAGGACCCTTAGATGATTATTGACTCTCTCTCGTCTTAGAAGTAAATAGACATTTTCCTGCACATCTCTTTCCAATTCTATACGTTCAACAACTTTCTGGGACTTTGGGGGATTCAGGATCTACCCATTATGCAGTATTGCCATTGAATCCAAACATTAATACACTTTCCTCCCTGTAAAACATTCTAATTCTTCCCTTGATGTAGAATGATCAATACACCCAGGCTTACTATCAATCAGACTTCAGAATACGTCACATGGCCCCCTTTATTTACCCTAAATTTGAAGGTACAATCCCAAAACATAAACTTCACAATTTGTACAAACTCAGTTTCTGCTCTGTTAAGTACCCTTCAGTTGTATGTGCTTCAAATGAGACCTTTGGATTTTATTAATAATTAAAACTTTCCGAACAATGCTGCACCATTTCGAATAAAGCTCCACAATAATGAATTAAACTGCAATTTTTAAAATCTCTCAAGCAGTAAAGACGTCAGTAGCATGCGGCATTGATTTCAAATGTAGACAAGAAGATCATCAGCAAATGAAGGCAAATAAATCTGCCACTGATTCGTGGCAGCATCGTAGCCCAGTGATAAATTAATAAAGAATTGCCTTTATAACTTTATGCCAAGGCAGCCTATTTTTGTTCCCAAACATTTAATCCTAATTAACTCATCTTTAGTTATGTTCACCTTCATCACTCCAAAAGTGGATGTTTCCCCCAAATAGATTATTCCACAGTTGGATTACTCCCTACTTGGAAGGTTCCACAGACAGATTACTCTCCAATTGGATTACTTCATTACTGGGTTGCTTCTCAAATGGATTAGTCCCGAGGTGGATTATTCCACATTTTGTTCATTCTCTGATTGGATTATGAAAAGATTAGATTATTCCCCAGTTGGATTACTCTACAGTTAGTTTACTTCCCAATTAGATTGCTCCACATTTCGATTACTTTCCAATTAGATTACTTCACCATTAGATTATAGATGCTTACTGGATTTATTACAGTTCAGCAGCTCATTATGATTAATAATGAGAAAAACAAAGCAGAAGATGTTTTATTTTCTTGAAAACGAAGTAATCTGCCGGAGATTAATAAAATTGATTTTTTTCTAAATCTTTGGCTATTGTTCAGATGAAAGAGAAGCGACAGCCTCCTTTATGATATGAACTTCTCACATGCCAAATTCCATCATTGCATCTCTGTGATGCTGTTATTGAGTGCAAACTTTTATTTGAAAAGGACTGATTTACTTTATGATAATCCTCATACTTTGGAGAAAGCATTCCTTGTAATTAATTTGGAATTAATTTGAATGATACGACCTCCGCAGGCGACCATGGAGTGAGTGGTCGCACATTTGGTGGCTTCTGCTCAAGGTGGATTTTTCCAGTCTTTTCCCCACATGAAGAGTGAAGCATTTGAGTGCAAGAGGTGCAGGTGTGCCTGGGGAAAGTCTTACTCCTCTGGTGTGACTGGTGGGTGGATCCATAGACTCGGAGTAGGGCAAGAAATAAAGAGCTGCAGAAACAGGAGAGTTTGTGGTGTACTACAGGATAAGATGGCGGAGGGCAAGAGGGCTTCTCTGCCTGCCCAGTGGTCCATGGAGCAGTTACTAGAGTTCCATAATGGAAAGTTCTGCCAGCAGAGGAAAGAGGCCCTGGAAGACCTTGCCAAGGTGGTGGAACCAATTAAGTCGGGGATCGAGAGAGTGGAGCAGAGGCTGGAGTCCCAGGGCCAGGTGATCCAGAAAGTGGAGGAGGCAGGGGGGAGCACGAGGAGCAGCTCGCCTCATTGATGGCTGAGAAGTTGGTAATGTGGGAGATCCAAAAGAGGTTGAAGGAGAAGGTGGAGGATCTGGAGAATCGCTCTAGATTCGTGGGGATGCCCGAAGGCATCGAAGATGCGGAGGCCGGCGTGTACATAGCCAAGATGCTGGAGAAGCTGATCGGGGAGGGGACCTTTGATCGCCCCTGGAGGTTGGCCTCGCGCACAGGGGCGTTGATGAGGAGGCCGCAGGCGGGCGAGCCACCGAGGGCGATGGCGGTGCGGTTACACCACTTTCTGCACGAGGAAAAGATTCTCTGCTGGGCGAGGCAGACCAGGAAGAGAACGAGCTGTATATCAGGACCTGGGAGCAGAACTGGTGAAGAGGAGGGCCAGGTTCAACCGAGTCAAGGCTGCCACCTTTAAAAGAGGGTGAAGTTCGGAATATTGTACCCTGCACGCCTGTGGGTGACTTTCCAGAAGAAAGAGTACTATTTCAGAGCTCCAGAAGAGGCTATGAAGTTTATGCGGGACAATGGACTGGGAGGAGAGTGAAGGTATTGAACTTTGCAGGAGTTTGTGGTGTGTTTTTAAAAAGTTTTTAATAGCGTGTTTTCTGGAGGCAGAGTTTTCACGGAGGAACATCGAGGGTGAGTGCACCTTTTGTCACTCTTAAGGGGAGTATGGTTGGGGGGAGGGGAAATGGGGGTTGTAGGGAAATTGGATGCCTTGGGCGGGGGACACCATGCTAGCTGGGTGGGTTAGTTAATGGGAGTGAAGTGGGGGCTGTTAGGAGGCATGCGCAGTGGGGCTGATGGGGTTGATGTGGCGCAGTTGGAAAAGGATTAATGATGGTGGACATCTGAGGGTGGGCCTAGAGGGTCGCGTGACATGGGCTGGGGGTGGATCAAAAATGGATATGGCAGATCAGCAGGGGAGTGGAGCGGGCAGCCGTGAGGGAGCTGCATGGCCTGGTCAAACGGGTCACGTGTGTTCACGCACCTGAGGAGTCTGAAGGCGGAAGTGACCGTTTTGCAGGAGACGCACCTGATGATAGGGGACCAGATAAGTTTGAAGAATGGATGGGTGGGGCAGGTATTCCACTCGGGACTGGATATGAAGTCCCGAGTGGAGGAGTGGTGGTGTTGGTGAATAAGCAGGTGGCGTTTGAGGTGGGGAACGTTGTGCCAGATTCAGGGGGAGGTTTTTGATGGTTTGTGGAAAGCTGGAGGGGTTGGAGGTGGCTTTGGTAAACATTCATGCTCGAAATTGGGATGATTTAGATTTTATAAGGCAGGTAATAGGGAATATTCCTGACTTGGACTCGCACCGGGTGTTTAAGGTGGGGAGGGGGGTGGATTTATATCCGGTTACAGAACCGAGCTTGGACTGGTCGAGTACTAAGTCGGCGAAGAAAAGAGTTGAAGGGGTTTATAGAGCACATGGAGGGGAGGACCCATGGAGGTTTGGGAGGCCGAAGGCGAAGGAATTTCCATACTTCTCCCACATGCACCAGGTGTACTCCCGGATTTATTTCTTCGTCTTCGACAAAGCGTTGCTGGCAGGGGTGGTTGACTCGGAGTATTCGGCGATGGTGGTTTCTGACCACGCACCGCACTGGGTGTCCCGGGAGTGGGGGAGGGAGCAAGGCCCACAGTGGAGACTGGATGTGGGGTTATTGGCGGGGAACGAGGTGTACGAGTGGGTGAGGGCAGCCATTCGGGGGGACGTAGAGCTAAGCGACATGGAGGAGGTCACGGATGCCATGCTGTGGAAAGCACTCAAGGCGGTGGTCAGGAGGGAGTTATCTCAATTTGGACGCATAGGGAAAAACCAGAGTGGGCAGAGATGACAAGGCTGGTGGATGAGATTTTGAGGGTAGACAGGAGGTACTCGGAAGCTCGGGAGGCAGGGCTTTGATCTCGGTCCCCGGGCACTGTCCGTGTGGAGTTTGCACATTCTCCCCGTATGTGCGTGGGTCTCACCCTCACAAAGATATGCAGGGTAGGTGGATTGGCTACACTAAATTGCCCTTTAATCGGAAAATTATTTTTAAATAGTCAAAACTAATCAACTCCTCTGGAATTCATGGAATTCTCCAGTCTGCCAGCCATGCTGCCCCCAATGACAGCGGGATTCTCCGTTCCCGACACCTGCCAATGGGATTTGCCATTGTGACCATCCCACACTACCGGGAAACCCGCGGTGGTGGACCCGCTGCAGGTGCAAGGGAGAATCCCACCGGCGGATAATCCTGCCCTTTGTTACTGCCGGCTGTGCACCCCTGCCTGTGAGTTGCTCAGCGATGTGGGGTGTCTTCAATGGGAAATCCCATTGACAGCGGCGGGGACTGAGAATGCTGCCGCCAGCGAAAGGCACGCCGTCGAGAAACACACGGCTGGGGGACCAGAGAATCCAGCCCCTGATTTCACCTTATCCAATGATGAGCATGTGACATCCCCACACCAATGAGATGGGGGAAGATTTGTGTGGAATGCCGCTGAAGTGGAACACACGGTCCTAAATTTGTGTCTTGTAATTTTGTTTGCAAATTATGATGACACTGTCATCATGGTACAGTACGGTAGTACAGTAGATAGCACTGTTGCTTCACAGCGGCAGGGTCCCAGGTTTGATTCCCGGCTTGGATCACTGTCTGTGTGGAGTCTGCACGTTCTCCCTGTGTCTGTATGTGTTTTCTCCGGGTGCTCCAGTTTCCTCCCACAAGTCCTGAAAGATGTGCTGTTAGGTAATTTGGACATTCTGAATTCTCTCTCTGTGTATCTGAACAGGTGCCGGAGTGTGGGGCCTTTCACAGTAACTTCATTGCAGTGTTAATATAAGCTTACTTGTGACAATAAAGATGATTGTTATTTTGAAAAAAGAATGTGCAGGGTTAGGTGGATTGGCTATGCTAAATTGCCCTTACTGTCCAAAAAAGGTTAGGTGGGGTTGCGGGGATAGGGTGGAGGTGTGGAGATTGGGTGGAGGTGTGGCCTTAGGTATGGTGCTCTTTCCAAGAGCCGGTGCAGACTCGATGGGCCGAATGGCCTCCTTCTGCACTGTAATTTCTATGATTCTATTGCAATTCTACAAAATCACAAAAGATGCAGACCAATTAAATAAGGAGAATTCAGACTGACTGAAAGAAAAAACGTATTGAATTTATGGTGCTTTCCTGTTCAAAAGTATATTTAATGTATAACAAATTCCAAATCTATTTAGATTCATTTTAGAAAAAATATGGGTGCAAGATTCAGATCAGTGGCACTGTTGAAGCCAAACTCTCGCCACGGGTTGCACACTGTCTCGTCAACAACTACCAGCATGGCCCCTGACGCACATCACATTTCGAACAAGGTACTTGGCACGTGGTACTTGCCACAGACTTTCAACATGGAATTTTCACAGAAGGTGTACAATCAGTGCACCCGATGAGAGCATTCATTAAAAAAGATCGACAGATTTTTCTTCAACCAGCCCTTGGAGGTCATGGAAATTGAGGTTTGCAATTGGCTGTTACAGCCTTGGGAAAAACGAGTGAGCAAAGGCAACATGTTGGTGTGTATACAGTTGGAACTGTTGGTTATGAACTCTTTGAACCCAGTTCTTGATAGAGATATTTAATTGTCCATTCAAAATTTTATCGAGGCATGTCAACTGGTGGGCCTTCCTTCTGTTCTGGAGATTGTGCCAGCTTCGTGAAATGGCCAATTGGAAGACACTGGTAACTCATGACATTGTTTGTAACAAAGCAAGCTGCCTCGTGTTGAAGTTTTGAGAAGGGCATTTTTATGAGTGCCCCTTGCAAATGTCAGAGGAAATTGAACTGGCAAAAGCATGACGTCACACAACCATACAAGAATTTATGCACCTTTGGCTTTTTTCCAGCGATTTAACATCAGTAACATTACCCATCCATCACAGTATCTGGGCAGTCATGGAAGTCATCGACTTCCAACCAGGGCAATTCATTGTCTCTTTGCTGAAGGGCCAAGAAGGATAAAGGGGCAGGTGGAATTGCCGGAATAGAAGGTTTCCAGATGGAACAGGGAACCATAAATTTCACACGCAGGACTCTATGGGCCCCCCCTTGGGAAGAGATTTAGGAACTACAAGGGCTTCGATACCATAAATATGCATTTGGTTTCAGTGGCCCTTTTACCAAGACCATCATTTTGTGAATATCCATATCCTGTCAGCAGGCACAATTCATTAATCATGCGCCTATTGGTCCTACCTACCGTCTTTTGTTTCTTGAAAAAAACAGAGGTTATCTCTCAAGGACGACAGTTAAAACCCTGGGCTGGATTCTCCGATTCTGAGACTAAATGCTGACGGCGGCGTGGGAACGATGGCGATTTACGACCGGAAAAATGGCGCAAAACAGCCACCAATCCCCCGTCTGGTGGGGGGCAGCAGATACGCAGCACTGAGCACCCGGCTCTAGCTGCGGATGTGGCCGGAGAATTGCCGGTGCATGGAGGCGGCCTGCAGTGACCACACCGTGCAACATGGCGCCGGCTGGGTGCGGACTAGGCATGCCAAATAGTGACCACATTTGGCCAGGCCCGCCACCCCGGACCACCCCCCAACAGTGCCCCAACCCCCCCACTAAAGCCCCCGCTGCCCACAGATCGGCTCCCCATGACCCCCCCCCCCGTGACTGTGCCAGCGCTGGACTTAGTCCGCAGCCAGTACATCGAGTTCCCAAAAATATATACCATGAGTGACCGACGCCATTGGGAACTCGGCCCATCGGAGCCGGAGCATCGGGGGGAGGGCCTCAGGTGAAGTCCTGAGGCCGTCCCAATGGTGTGCAGCGTACTCCTAGAGTACGCCGGTTTGGAGGGGGCAGAGCATTGCAAAAGCGGCACCGCTACCGATTTCGGCGCCAACGTGGATTCTCCGGCCGATCGCCGAACGCAATTTTGGCATCGGAGACCGGAGAATCCCGCCCAAAATGTATGTTCCAAACAATCCCTTTCTGCCATCCCACCATATAAGCAGACTAGAACTATAACAAGAGCCACATAGCCACTTGGAGGTATGGGCATGGCTTGTTTCTTGCATTGCATATTTCATTAAGCAATACTTAGGGACACATATTAAAGAGATCACTTGTTGCATGTGGCCCTGTTTGTCCCTTGCATGGCAAGCTTTGGATAGCTGAACAGCTTTGCTACTGAGAGGGAATGTTAGTTCCAATGTACTAAGTGCCGGAATGTTTATAAACGTCTATGAGATAAGACCTTTCACTTCCTCTTTTTCTCAGCAGAAAACACTTAACTGCTTTTGATGTAAATCATAGCCAGATGTTTACAAACATTGTGGTTGATTCACAGCCGGGTACTTGAGATGCATTCAAGCGTGAAGGGAGATGAAAGTAAACAATCCAGACGTGTGGCTGACTGGAAGCTATTACCCTGTCAATTCCAGCTAACTAAAAGCTTTTCCTCTGTGAAAGTGAATTAATCCTTCCAGATCAAGGTATCTGCGGGGGTTTAAAGTCTTTTGTGTTTTGGCTTTCTATGAAATAACAGTTGTTGCCCTCTAAATTTCTTAGGGTGGCACGGTGACACAGTGGTTAACACTACTGCCTCACAGCTCCAGGGTTCCAGGCTCAATTTTGGCCTTGGGTGACTGTGTGGCGTTTGCACTTTCTCCCCCTGTCTGCGTGGGTTTCCTCCGGGTGCTCAGGTTTCCTTCCACTGTCCTAAGATGTGCAGGTTAAGTGGATTAGCTATCCATGCTCTCCAGCATCAGAGCATCAGGACCTTCCCCCCTCCCCCCACCCCAAGAAAGCAATGGCCCACCATGGGGTCGTCGAAGGCCCTCCTCAAAGCCCCCATTTTAAGGTCATCCCCCTTTCACCCCACCCCCACTTTAAGCCCCTACCCTCCTTGCACTCCCCTGAGGCTTCCCTCTCAATTCTCCCTCTTCCTTTTATGGCCATTACCCCTCTCAGGCCCTGTCCTTTTTCAGTGACCCTTGGCACCCTGGAACTGGCCTCAGGCACCTCGGCACCCTTGCACTGCCAATATGGCAATGCTTCCAGGTTGCTGAGGGGGAAAGTGAGGGCACTATCCTGCCCTGCCCATGACCACCCGGTGGCTCCAATAGCCATTGAGCCCCCTAGCATGACCATCATGCCTAATTTATAATTTTGGAAACAAGTACCAATTTGTTGCGCCAGTGGAGGCGGTGAATTCCGGACACCAGGATACTAAGGATTCGAATGAGCTGAGCATATTTAGATGAGTTGAAAGACTCATTTAAATATGCAAGTCTGGTTCGCATCCAGTGGTCCCATGAACCATATCGCCTCTGGTGCCGTGGGCCAGGAGCATTGCATTCCTTTTGACACCCAGCGCAAACGCCGTTTAGTGTCTCTCCAACATTTCTCCATGAATAGCAGGAGGTGTACCGGGCACAACGTGGAGGTGGGGGGAGAATCGCACCCTCGGTGTTGATTTTCTATAAATAGCACCATAGGATCGGACGTGGTTAACATCTCAAATGAAAAATAGCAGGGATGAAATTTGAGTTTTATGGGGGTACAAAATGGCTAGTAGAGTATTGGCTGTTCATTATCAACCCTACCTTATTTTCCTTTCTGTTAATTTTGTTGACCGCGTGGTCATGTGTACACCCTGATGACGTGTCACAGTATGTAAGAGCTGCTCAGATCTCTCACTAAATGATTTAATTTGTTCGTCCTTTGTCATAATTTCTATACAACCCAGCAACTTTACAAATTTGAATTTGAATTTGACCTCCCGTTTCCTAGTCAGCGCAACACCCTCATTACTTTATCCAACTGACATTTTAGATTACATGCTCAATGTTTTGAAGTAGGTTGTTAACCCATGACCTGTTGACCCAGAAAGTGTTGATTCTGATCCAAGGTCGACATTAGTCAACCTACACCGATCGGGAAGAAAATGAAAGAAGTGCAAAAGAAACAAATACCACATAATTAATTCAGACTGCAATATCTTCAATTATACTTCCTCATTAATTCAATTGGAGAGAACAATTAGAGTAATCAGCATAATGTAGAGATGTAGAGCATGGTAGAGAGCATAAGGCTATGGCTGAGGAGGGAAGAGGTGGTGTTGCCTCTTCCTGTGCAGCTCCACTCTTTTGTTTTTCTTTAAACTTCATCTGTTGTGAGTAAATTGCAGTTAAAAAGAAAACCTCTGGGATCAAATGTATTTAATTCATTCTTGGAATGCGGGCAAATCTGCTCCCAGCTGCCTTTGTGAATGTGGCAGTGGCAATTCTTATTCTTCTTGATCCACTGCAAGTTCATGCTATTGCTAGGCTGTTTTTACTTAAATGCAGGAATGAATCAAGAAAAAGATAGAACACAAAATCACCCTTTGCTACATTGTATGTTATCAAGCCAATGTTGCTTTTTTTTGTCTTTCTTTAACGAATGAGACTTGAAGGATGTGCAGTATAGGATTTTCCCTGGTGTGAATCAGTAGCCTGACGCCACAGATTTAAGATATTTGCGAAAAGAACCAGAGCCTAGAGATGAGGCTGTTTTTCCAACAATTTGTTGAGTTTAAAAAAAATAATTCATGGGATGTGGGATGCTGGAAAACCCGTAAGAACTGAATGGCTTGCTGGGCAGAGAGCAAGTAAAATCTAATCATATTTCTGTCAGTCTGGAGCCACAAATAGATCAAAATAGATAACAATGGTGTGTTTATTTTCCTGAAGGATACTACTAAACCAGATAGGTTCAGCAGTTTTGAAATCGGAATTACTAATAATAGTCCTTAATTCTGGATTTATTTAGTTAACTGAATTTGAATTCCTTGCCCAACATGGTGACATTTGAACTCATGTTGTCAAAATTTTACTCATCTTTTAGATTGCCGTCACCCCCAATCAATCTGTGTGCCTCCATTCTGCATGTGTGATTCGGAACGGCTTCCAAACTGCACCTCCTCAACTGAAAATAAGCAGACAGTCTGAAAAGCTTATTTACTCTGCATCTCTACTTTCTGCTGATTACTCTTATTGTTCTCTCCAATTGAATTAATGAGGAAGTATAATTGAAGATATTGCAGCCTGAATTAATTATGTGGCATTGGTTTATTTTGTACTTCTTTAATTTTCTTCCCGATCGGTGTAGATTGACTAATGTGTTTTCCCGCGGCAGAAGTGGCTTGCCATTGGCCGCCAATGAGATCTTCCAGTCCTGCCGACGTCTGCGTCAGCCTCGCTGCTGGGGAATCCATCACGGGGGATCATCTTTGGTGAGGATGGAAGATCCCGCTGGAGGGAAGGGGCAGAAAGTCCCATTCAGAGGGCGGGATGTTCCAACGGCAGAGACGCCCGCCATTATCAATGGGGTTTTCAGTCGAACGCACCCCTCGCTGCTCGGATGGTGGCAGGCATACGCCATCTGCGGGATGAGAAAATCCCGCTGCCGTGAATGACTGGAAAGTTCTGGCCAGAATCATTGAATGCTTTTAAGGCAGAGGGAGAAGACAAGACACAGTGCGGCAGAGCGCCGCAGAGCCAGTGGGGGAATCCCAAATCAGCTTGTGCTGACAATGTGTGAAAGTATTCCACTGGAGTTGGAGTGTCATCGACCAGCTTGGTTGAGGCAGGGTCTCAGATGAAGATGCACCAACTACAGGAGCCACAGGAGACTTTAAGGACCCTCCCCTTGTTCAGCAGCCGAGAAGACATCATGTTAGGAAAACAAAGGTGGTTTTACAAAGGTTCTCCCTCTGTGTACCGCGGAATGTGGCGACTAGGGGCTTTTCACAGTAACTTCATTGCAGTGTTAATGTAAGCCTACTTGTGACAATAAAGGTTATTATTATTAGTCCGGGGGTCAGATTTTGTGGCACAGAGTCAGGAGGGAGAAGTAATCGCAGCCAGAGCACAGATCTGGAAGCTCTTCTCTCATTTCCATCCCTGGACATTTACTTTTTAAAAAATATAAATTGAGAGTACCCAATTCCTTTTTTCCAATTAAGGGACAATTTAGCGTGGCCAATCCACCTAGCCTGCACATCTTTTGGGTTGTGGGGGCGAAAATCACGCAAACACGGGGAGAATGTGCAAACTCCACACGGACAGTGACCCAGAGCCGGAATCAAACCTGGGACCTCGTTGCCATGAGGCCACCGTGCTAACCACTTGCGCCACCGTGCTGCCCTATCTCTGGACATTTTCATGGGGAACCCTGCACGCTACTGTTTTGAAGTTGCTTGCGACAGTCTGGAAATAAGCTTTTCAGACTTTCTGCTTTTTTCAGTGAGGAGGCTGCATTTTGGAAGCCTTTCTGAATCACACATGCAGAATGGAGGCATAAAGATTGATTGGGGGTGGTGGGAATCTAAAAGATGAGTAAAAGTGATGTTTCCCCTTTCACGGTTCATCATGAATTCTGGAACCTGAGTTGTGTCTATTTTACTAAAGAGAGTGGTGACAGTGCTGTGATTGGAAAAGGTAAGTGACCATGATAATGTGGTTGCCAGGATGCTACTTCAAGCAACTAACAAGCTGCAAAATGAAAAAAACATTGTAAAATTGGAAAAGTCTTCAGATGCATTAGAATAGATCATCCACTACATAAAGAGCATTTAAAACATGTATTCATGGGATAAGGATTTATTTGGCTGGCCCAGCATTTATTGCTATCCCAAATTACCTTTGAACTGAATGGCTTGCTAGGTCATTTCAGAGGACCGTTAAGAGTCAACAACATTGCTGTGGGTCTGGAGTCACATGTAGGTCAGACTAGGTAATGACAGCTGATTTCCTTCCCTAAAGGAGAGTTGTGAAAAAAGTAGGGCTCACAATCAACAATGGTTTCATGTTCATCATTAGACTTTTAATGCCAGATATTTTTGTTGATGTCAAATTTTACCAGCTTCCAGGGCAGGAGTCGAACCCAAGTCTGCCGACGTTTACAGGGGCTTATTTGAATACTAGCACAGCAAAGACACCACTACACCATCACCTCCTGTTGTATCTGTCTAATTCCGATACTTCGACCAGCTCTTTAATTAAAGTTTACCCAGGTGTCTTTATTTTTGAGTAGAATCATCGAATTTACAGTACACACTTAAAGGGCACAGGCCTTTGGAAAGAGCACCCTACCTAAGCGCACACTTCCACACTATCCCCATAACCCCACCTAACCTTTCTTCTTTTTGGACACTCGGGGCAATTTAGATTCATCAATCCACCTAACCTGCACATTTTTGGACTGTGGGAGGAAACCGGAACACCCGGAGGAAACCCACGCAGACACGGGGAGAACGTGCAGACCCTGCACAGACAGTGTTCCAAGCCGGGAATCGAACCTGGGACCCTGGAGCAGTGAAGCAACTGTGCTCAAGTCCGCAGACGTTTACGCTGGTTTATTGGATTACTAGCACAGTGACGACACCACTACTCCATCACCCCCATGCCATCTGAGTGCAAGATTTTCAACGTACGCCCCCGTCCAATCTCACCGTCATGGGTGATTATATAAACAGCTCACAAGATATTTTTGATGGTGAAATTTCCCTACCTGCCATCCGAGGAGTCGACATCAAACATATCTCCACCCAGACAGGCTGCCCTGCAGCCATCCCATGTTCCAATGAGTATTAATTGGTGGAAGCAGGACATGTGCCCCTCGCTTGGTCGGTTCCATTGCCTGCAGCTCTCTAACCCCAGTAGCACCAGATGCAGTGGTGGACAGGTCTGGGACTGCAAGCACTCCACAGAGTCTAAGTCCCAGGAATCCAGGGCCTGGTAAGTTTTGGGAGTTTCAGGGGTGGGAAGGGAGATTAGGTCTGGGGGTTGTGCAGAGAGGGATTGAGGTGTTGGTGGAGAGGCAGGTTCGGGGGCTGGCGTAAATAGAGCACTCAGAGGGGTTAGAACTTTTGGGGGGCATCTTATGTTAAAAGGATCGCTGCTGATGGAGGCGCCCCCAACCTTCTCACATGAGTCACAAGCACGGTCCTGCAAACCTGCCGGCTCGGCAATATAAAATTATGCCCACAGTATCTATTATGCACAAACACATTGTTTTCCTCCATTTTCGCAGGCAGAGGGTGGGAAGGAATCTGTAATTGAGGTTGATAATGAGTATTCTGCTAAGCCCGACACTTTCAATTTTCAAAGAGCAGCAACACCAGACAGACAATGATGAGGAGAGGTTTTTGCCATTGGATAGAAAGATGCTCTCCTCAAATAAACACTGAGCTTTTACGTGAAGCAATGCCATGTGGAATCTCAAGATGTCTTATTCTGAACTGGATGTTATTAAAACTTAAGGGGATGAATTTAATTTGGAGTTTCATGTTTTTAGAGTGAAGGGCCAAAAAGAAAAATTAGGTTTTCCTTCATCTTGAACAGATCAGAAAATTTGTTTGGACAAGGCTGGGCCTTCAGCCCATTTGATCTCATCGTTCCAGGATAACAATACTATCATCTTGTGACGAGAGCCCCTATTTGTTCCTTACATGAATCAACTGCCTGACCTTGACCATCTTCCTGGAAATATTCCGAAATGTTAACAACATGTAAGTTAGACTTTAACTACTTGCACACCCAATACTAAATTTCACACACCAGAAAGATAGGTTTTGACTATTTGCGACAGTTGTAAAACAGTTTGCAGCCTGCTCTTTAAACTTGGCAGTGGTATAATAATGGCTGCTGCCTCACCCATTTTATATTATCGCACAGAACCTACATTTCAAGCTTTAGAATGAACTGCAGGAATTTGGGCATGAGATAAGTAGACCTGAAAGATGTCTGGCCCAAAAATGCAGACCAGAAACAGGGATTGGCAAAATTTACCCTTCCCAGAACGTGTCATAAAGGCACCTTTCTCATCCGCCTATATCTACCTATCCTGTGGTGTATCTGACACTGGGCAGCACAGTAGCCTTGTGGATAGCACAATTGCTTCACAGCTCCAGGGTCCGTGGTTCGATTCCGGCTTGGGTCACTGTCTGTGCGGAGTCTGCACATCCTCCCCGTGTGTGCGTGGGTTTCCTCCGGGTGCTCCGGTTTCCTCCCACAGTCCAAAGATGTGCAGGTTAGGTGGATTGGCCATGATAAATTGCCCTTAGTGTCCAAAATTGCCCTTAGTGTTGGGTGGGGTGACTGGGTTATGGGGATAGGGTGGCGGTGCTTGGGTAGGGTGCTCTTTCCAAGAGCCGGTGCAGACTCGATGGGCCAAATGGCCTCCTTCAGCACTGTAAATTCTATGATAAACGTATATGGTTTAGTTTCTTGACGCAATTACAACATCTTCTTTCGAGGCTGCATTATTTGTTCCTCAACTAGCTGAAAGATATTGGGCTGGATTCTCCATTTCAGAGATTTTAGTGTTGACGCCAGGACTTAATCGATGGTGTCTATCACCATGTAAGGGCACTGGTCCCGGAGCAATTCAAGATCCGTTAATGGGCTAGCACCAGCACCAAGTGGAACTAGTGCAATTCCAATGAAAAACGATGTTCGATCCGCCGGGGTCGGAATTGGCATTCGAGAGGCTGACAAGCTGCAGCCGCATATTTGCACTCCACTCCCCACACACACTCATTCCAGCCAACAAGGTGGCAGCCCAAAGAGCAGATGTGGAGCTCAAGACCTTGCTGGACACCATGGAGGAGAGGCGGGGCACCATGTGCCTGGGGTTGGAAAGGAGGTTGTCACCCACCGCCATACACCTGTGCCTGGGCGCAGGTAGCAGAGGCCGTGAGCGCCGTTGGCCCCATCGCCAGGACAAGCCAGCAGTATCGCAAGAAGCTGCATGATCACCACAGGGTGGCCAGGGTGAGTAGCCAGCACCGTGCCCCTGGAACTAACCCCCATCCCACACACACATGTAACCCCTAGCCAGAGGGCGAGGTAACGTGGCCTGTGGCGGTGACCCCTGCTGAGAGCTGCCGGAACATCACAGCGCCTCAGACTGCCGCCCCCCCCCCCCCCGTCCCCCGTCCCCCCATCCCTGGCACATCTAATAGGCCACGGGCAGAACAGGGTGGCACCATGCCACCTGAGATGCTGGCCGAAAGATTGCCAGGCCCGTCCAGGCCAGGTCACTCCACAGGGGACCCAGGTCACAGGATGGGAATAGCAGCAGGCCGTCTCCACCCATGATGTGCTGCCTGGGGATCCACTGTAAGTAGATTTAGGGCTCGTAGGCCAGAACGTTCGACACCAGTTAAGTTGGCGCAAGTGCAGCACACAGGATAGCATTAGGGGCTAGGGCACAAACCTGTAGAAACATGTTCGCTGTTCACAATATGCACCGATTCACAAACGTTCCAACCTGCCTCGGTGTTCTGTCAGAAGGGTGTGAGCGATGGGTTGGGGAATGGGTTGCCATTGCCGGGATACACGGGCCAGGGCCCCAGGTCAGCTACCACTCACCGCCCCGGTACCCGGCCCCACCACCATTCCTCTCCTCGAATGCCTCAAAGGTGTTGGGAACCGTCGAGTGTGCCAGGATGAAGGCGTTGTGTACACTGCCTGGGTATCAGGTGCAGACATGCATGATGTGCATCTAGTGATCACACACCAGCTGCATGTTCATGGAGTGTAACCTCTTTTGGTTTGTGAAGACCACCCCCTCATGAATCTGCACTCGCAAGCCAACATACACCCATCGATCACCCCCTGTAACTGGGGCACCCTGATGGGCTCGGTGACATTGAAGTTGATATATTGTGCCGAGCGGGCATACAGGGCTTCCTGAAGGCACGATGCACCTGTGTACCGAGGTCTGCGAGCTCCCTGACAGGTCCGTACTCGCCATCTGGAAGGACCCTGTAGTGAAGATGTTCAGGGCAACCATCTCTTGACTGCCACGGGAGTGGGTGTCCTCCCCCATATCCCCATAGTTTCAGGTGCACCATGATCTGGCAGATATTCTGTACGGTCCTGCTGCTCAGCCGGAGTCTTCAACGGCATGCCTTGTCCGGCACATGAGGCCTCATGCGGCGCCTCTTTTGCACCTTCACCACCTGCTGTTGGGTGGCTGGCTTTCCATCAGCTTCCTGTTCCTCTGGGGAATGCTCTAATGCTGCAGCTTCCTCCTCCTCGAGCAACTCCAGTTCGTACAGCCGCAGGGCATCCCCAGGGAGGGCTGCGGCGACTAGGAGGAAGGCTACCATAGCTGGTTGTATTCCAATATCCATTGTCTACAGGGGTGAATGGCCAACTTGTTAGAATGGTGCATTACCCCGTTCCCAACCAGGTCCAATGGACTATATGGTTGCCCTGGTTGGCACTGAGCAACTGTGCCCTCACATGCTCCCCCCTCCCCAATCCCCACACCCCTGGACCCGTCAGTGCCCGGCACCATGAGGGCCTCTGGCCCTGGCGCCCTTTCATCCCTGCTGCAGGCCTTCTGTTCCTCTGGGGCAAGCACCGCTGCTACAGGGCCCTCTCCAAGAAACTCCTGCTCGTACAGCCACAGTACATCCCCCAGGGCTGCGACTATACGTACGGCGTAGAGTGCATTCACACCACTGCCGAGGTACCGGAGCATGGCATTCCGTCGGGCACCAGGCACAGGCCACGATTTTGCGGATCACGCGCAATTCTATGCTCGATCCGGCATCGGCCGACGGAGAATCCCACCCATTTCTTATCTGATTTGTACACACAAAGTATCCCCTAATTGCTAGACACCTCTACTTATCATTTTCCCTTCCAGGTGAGGTGGAGTGAGTTACACGCTACAGTGAATTGGAAAAATAAACCAACCACTCTACTGAGTAAACTTAGGTGGAGGTGTGGGGAAAGGCAAGTCTCAGCAACTACTTCCTCCCCAATCCACACATCCCTCCTACTTCCATTGTGTCCCATTGTATCACCCTCATTCCACCATTGCACTTTGTCCTTCTCCTTTCAGCTAACCTTTCAACTCGTTTATCTTGCTCCGCTGCCACTCAACCTCTCTTAGCCTTCCATCTACTCCCTCCCCTCTCACAATCCCTCCCTCTGAAGACATTGATACTGCCTGTCTGCCTTTTTCCTAACTTGTGTCTTTCTCAGTGCCATTTGCGCTCTCGTCTTTTGGAAATTAGCGACATATTACAAGAAGAGGATTGCACCATTTTCTTCCCTCACTCTCTCTCTCTCTGATCTCCTGTCTCTCACTGCCTCCAGTCTTCCTTTTTCACTTTCGAACGTTTACTGTTACGCAGACAAAGGTTACATAAAGGTGCATAATCACAACAATGAACATTTTATCTTGCACAGGCAGGTGCACATCCAGCAGGGGCTATTTTTGCTGAATATTTTAGATACTGAAGAAGCTCTGAGGTGCCGGAGATGAGATGTTAATCTGCAAAACCGGTTTAGCCTGTGACATGTGCAGCGTGGTATCTTGTTAAAAGAGATGAAGTACACGCCAGCACTAGCTGCCTGGAGCATTGTTAAGGGGCTGATTGACAATTAAATTGCCTGTTAGCACTCATTAAAGAGGCTGCATGCCATTTTGGCGGGTAATGCTTCATTTAGCAACCTCACCTAACTGTTGGCAACTGTATAGGAGTAAAAAGTGTCATTGCTGAGGATTCTGAGTGCTACTTAAAGCCATGTTCAGCTGTCACTGTTCACTCACTCACTCAGATCGACTGACTATATTGCATTTGAAGAAGGCTCTTGATGCACATTATTTAACTTTCTGGGACACTTTGTCAAGACTTCATCAACACTCTATCAACATTTTCCTGGGTACTTGCTGAAGACTTCACCTAAAAGGAGCTAGTGTGGCGCTACCCTGAATTATTGGACAAATCACTGGAGAATCTTGGGGAAAAGGGGTGTTTGGTTTGGGCATTCCTTTGGTGTGAACCTTGCTCGATATGAGAAATGGAAAAAGGTCAAGCAGAGCAGTACCAGCTGTTGCGGGAAAGAGTGCGATAGCAGAGGGAGGACGAGGAGGATAATCACCAGTAAGCCCTATCTCTCCAGGGTTTTCAGAGAGCACTCCGACATCTGCCTGACCGAGAACCAGTGCATGAGGAGGTTGCACTTTATCAACGAGTTCATTATAGAGATCTGTGGTCTCATGGAATGAAGTCTCAGATTTTGCAGCACAGCCAAGACTGCACTGCCCATAGAAACTTCCAAAATGCCACTGGTGATACAAGTCTCACTTCATAATTGCCATGCAGTTCAGCATAGGAGTACACTCTGTGAAATGACTATACCATTCGCTATTGGCAGTGAAGACCACAGAGTGCTCTGTGATTGAACAGGATTGCAAGATTCCCCATTATCCAGGGAGCTATTAACTGCACACATGTGGCCATATATACCCCATTCAAACTCAGAGGAGTGCAGGACAGGAAGAATATCCATCCCCTCAGTATGCAGATTGTTGGTGACCATTGCTGGACATCTGCTAACCAAGAAGCTGCTCTGATGGCTACAATGTGGCAGTCATCCATTCCAAAGATCTTTGAGCTCCAATGCAATGAGCACGACTGTCTACTAGGTAGTGAGGGATACCCTCTGATAAACAGCTCATGACTTCTGTAGAATTTCCCAGACTCCAGCTGAGTACTCAGATGATGAGAACTACTCAGCCACCAGAGAAATCACTGAAGAGACTCTTAGAGTCTTCCAGCCTTGACTAGTCAGGAGGTGGCCTGAAGTATTCAGTAGGCAAGTTGTTCATATTCACAATGACATTCTGTATGCTGCACAATCTGACATCATGAGAGACCAAACTTCACCATCAACAATAATGCCAGAGGATCAAACTCAGCAATCAGAAAAAGGAGGAGGAGGAAGGGGATGAAGAGGAAGAGGAGGAAGAAGAGGATGAGGAAAAGGAAGATGTTACAAGTCTTTCAATGTTATGCTTCACTGAAGGCATTATTAGACAAAAATGACAATTCCACTGATTAGTGAAGTCATGCTGTTCTGAAACATGTGGGGCGGGATTCTCCACTGGCTGACGCCGAAATCAGGAAACGCGATTGGGCGGAGAATAGGAACCAACTCCAAAATTACAGCAGGCACCAATTTGGCGCATTCATCACCTCGACAGTGGCGTCAATGCGCTGAGGATCGCACACCCTTTGCATGTCATTGCATACCTGAGCTGGTATTCTCCGGGGCCTGCACAATTATCCGCCTCCAATGGGCCGAGTTCCCGATGGCACGGTTCACTTGTACTTTAAAAAATCGTGAAACCGGCGTTGTGGCAGCTGAGGGAGGGAGAGGGATACGGAAACTGTCCAATATGGCCATAGTTTGCTGACAGTTGTGCCAGGGTACATCTGCCAGGGCCGGGGGGGGAGTAGCGGGAAGTGGCCAGGAGGTGGGTTGTGGGGTCAGTGTGGATGGACATGGAACATCATTGCTGTCATGATATTCAAACACACACATCATGATAGACACACCAACAGACAAATCAGCACACACAACACGACAACCAATCATAGACAAGGACAGAGACAGTATAAGAGAAGAAACACGACACCTGGTGGCCAGTAGATCTGGAGACCAGGACAAGGACAGGACCTGATTAACATCACACACAGGGAGTCACCACGTGCAGAGTATCAAGACAGAACTGTAAATAACAAGTTGAAATAAAACAGCGTTGTACCAAATACACCCGTGTTGGTTCATCTGTACATCAGAACACCCAACACTACAATACCACAGCCAGAAAGGCAGCCATGCAGCTGTGCACGCCACTGACAGCCCACTGCCAACTTAGGACCATGGGTCTTGTGGGTCCCCCCCAGGCCACCCACCAAGGTGCCCTTTAGCCCCAACTGACCCACCAGCTGTCTGGACGTGCTCCAGCGCAACCAGTGCCATCTTGTTGGCTGGGATGGTCTGTGTGGGGAGTGGCATGTGTATATGCGGCTCCAGCTTGTCAGCCTTCCAAGTGTCAGTCACGGACCTGGCGAATCCCACACCGTTTCTCATTGGAATCAATTGTGTTCCACGTGATGCCAGTGCTGAATTGGACCAGGTTCGGTGCCAGTTTTGCTATTGTAAAAGTTCTGCGCCAGCATCAACACTCAGATTCAGAAACGGAGAATCCAGCCCATAATATTTTACTTGGGTCAAAATCTTTATTTTAGACATTCAATTTCTGAGGAATTAAATTGCAATTAAAAATCACCAGGGATGAAATGGCTATATATCTTGATTTATAACAACAGAACTTCTGAGCCCTCACTTGTCCAGAACATGGCAGAAAATTATTGTGTTCCAGTGGAGTGCCGTAGGGATTAGTGCTGGACTCTCAGCTATTTATGAGCTATACAAATGACTTGGTTGACGGGATCGACGGTATTGTAGCCAAATTTGCTGAAGAAAAGTAGGAAGGCAAGTGAGGACACAAAGAGCCTGTAAAGGGATATAGAGACGTTAAATGAATGGGGAAAAGTTGGCAGTTGGAACATAACATGGGAAAGTATGAGGGGCGTGATCTAACAGAAAAAAACAGACTCCCGTTCTGGCCAGGATCAAGCGGCGGGAATGACCCCACTATTGAGCGGCACTCTCTTATTTTTTTTCGGGCCGCAGCGGAGCACGCCCCGCCAAGGTCACACTCGGTCGCATTACCTGCAATGAGGGTCTCTGCTTGTCAGTTCAGGAAGAGATCGGGGCGCCATTTTTAAATAGCACCCCAATTTCTTGACACCCCCAACGTTGCAACCAACCTGTACGGGTGGGGGGGGGAGGGGGGGCTCGCAGCCTTGCGCACCCCACCTCCTACGGGCAGGGCACCCTGGGGCCCGATCCCCGACATGGGTAAAATGCCACCTGGGCATCTTAGCACTGCCAGCTGGCACCCTGGCAGTGCCTCTGCCAGTCTGGCATTACCACCTGGGCACTCTGGCAATGTCAGGGTTGCACCTGGGTGGCACTGCAAGGTTGGTTTCCAGGTGGCAGTGCCAGGGTGCCCAGATGACAAGGCCAGGATGCCAGGCTAGCAGTGCCATGGTGCCCGGGTGGCATCAGCAGTTCCAGGGTGCCACCCATACCAGATCCAAACACATGAGGGCCTCCAATTGCCTGAGAGACCATGCCAAGTGCCATTCCGACTGATCCTCATTTGTGAGGACCAGTGCAAAATGATAGCCGGTTTGGGTCTCCTTGGCGAAGCCGGTAGATCCCGGGCACCAGTTAGATCTGGCATAGGCATACTTAAGTGAGCAGTTACACTCATTTAACTATGCAATTCTGGATCCTGCCCATTGTGGTGGGATCCAGATCGCGATATCTCACAATGTCTCATTCGATCTTGTGGAGCGTAACGACTGTCGGGAATCCCAGGTGAGGCCTCTTGTGGGATCTACCAGCCCTGTCCCATCCTGATTCTAGAGAGACACGGCTAGTAAATTGCACCTGACGTTGACTAAATTGCCAGGGGGAAGAGAAAATATAATTGAATGGAGAGAGACAGCAGAATGCTGTAACGTAGAGGGACCTTGTACATGTATCACAAAAGGTTTCCATGCAGCCTCAGCAAGTTATGAAGTAGGCAAATGGAATACTTGTTTTTATTGTAAGGGAGGTGGAATAGAAAAGTAGTGAAGTATTGTCACAACTGCACAGTGCATCAGTGAGACCTCACCCAGAGTAGTGTGTTCAGTATTTTCCCTTATAGAAGGAGGGACAGGCTTTTATTGGAGATGATTCCTGGGATGAAGGGGTTGTCCTATGAGGACCAGTTGAGCCTTTGCTCATTGGAGGTTAGAAGAATGAGAGGTGAACTTACTGAATCATGCAAGATCCTGAGAGTACTTGACAGGTCAGGGGCGAGATTCTCCGACCCGGGCCGTCGTGAATTCCGCCCCCGCCGCCCGCCGAAAAGTCGGCGGGGCGTCAATCGCGCCGCACGCCTCGGAGAATGGCACGGGTGGGCGTGAGGCAATGGATTTCAGGGTTGCCGATATTCTCCCGTCCGGATGGGGCGAAGTCCCGCCGACGTAAATCAAAACACCTTTCAATCGGCGTCAACCAGTGCTCAAGGTTGACGCCGACCAGCGTGGAGGTGGGTGACGGCCTGGGGGGTTGGCCGCTGGAGAGGTGATGGCGTGGCCGCAGTGTGTATGTGTGAGCGAGAGGTGTGTGTAGGGTTGTGTGTGTGTGTGCGCGGCGGGGGGGGTTAGAGTGGGGTGGGCTCCGGGGGGGGTGCCAGGAGGGGGATGAGTGCCGGGGACGGGAGGATGACTGCCGGGGAGGGGGGCGAGGGGGCGGTCCGGGTCGGGGAGGAGGACGGGGGGGGGGGGGGGTCAGTGCTGGGGAGGATGACGGGGAGGCCCGTGCCGGGGGGGGGGGGGGCCGTTCCGGGGAGGGGGACGGGGAGGTGCGTGTGCCGGGGAGGTGGCCGGGGGGTGGTCCGTGCCGGGGAGGGGGACGGGGAGGTGCGTGCCGGGGAGGGGGATGGGGAGGGGGTCCGTGCCGGGGAGGGGGACGGGGGGGACGGGGGTCCGTGCCGGGGAGGAGGACAGGGGGGGGGGTCCGTGCTGGGGAGGGGGACGGGGCGGTGCGTGCCGGGGAGGGGGGCGGGGAGGTGCGTGCCGTGGAGGGGGGGGGGGTGGTCCGTGCAAGGGAGGGGGATGGGGAGGTGCGTGCTGGGGAGGGGGGGTCCGTGCCGGGGAGGGGGACGGGGACGGGGAGGTGCGTGCCGGGGAGGGGGGATGCGAGGGCAAGTGAGTTGGTCCACCTGGCCAGGTGCCAGCCTCCAACAGTCGGACCCATGCGTTCCATGCCACCTGGCTGGGGGGAGGAGGGGGTATGGGCAATGATGACACGTCGTCGTTTACCCCCCCCCCCCCCCCCCACCAACAGGCCGTCATGTTTTCCGATCATCCAGCGATGTTGGCCGCCATGGCGGCAGACGCTCATGTCTATGTTGCCCTGGATGAGGAGGAGGAGGAGGAGGAGCGTGCCAGAGAGGCGGCGCAGGCTGCCGCAGAGGGGCAGGCGGCAGCCGACCAGGCTGGAGGGACACCCACCCGACAGGACGAGGAGGGGGAGGAGGACGTCGCGGCCCCACGGCAACAGAGGCACCCGAGGACGCCCCGTGTGTACCGGACCCGGCTGTCGTACCAGGTCCTCACGGACCGGGAATGCAGGAGAAGGCTCTGGATGAGCCGGGAAACCGTGGCACACATCTGCCACCTGCTGGCACACCTGTCACCGCGTGGCACCGGCGGGGGACACCCTCTCCCTGTGTCAGCCAAGGTTACGGTGGCCCTGAACGTTTATGCAACGGGGTCATTCTAGGCACCGAGTGGGGACCTGTCCGGCATATCGCAGACATCGGTGCACCGGTGCATCCGGGCAGTGACAGACGCCCTATATGCCATGGCGCACCGCTACATCCGCTTCCCTGTGGACCGGGCCAGCCAAGATACCCGGGCCGTGGGCTTCTCTGCCGTGGCCGGGTTCCCCATGGTCTAGTGCGCGATTGATGGGATGCACGTCGCCGTGCGCCCACCTGCAGATAACAGGGCCGTGTTCACCAATAGGAAGGGGACCTATTCGATGAACATACAGGTGGTCTGCGACCACCGCATGATGATCCTGCACGTCTGCGCCCGTTACCCAGGCAGTGTACACGACTCATACGTGTTGTCGCGGTCATACATCCCCGGCATGTACGAGGGACGCCATCCCCAGCTGAGGGGCTTGTTGCTGGGCGACAGGGGCTACCCATTGCGATCGTGGCTGATGACGCCTATACGGAGGCCATGCAATGAGGCGGAGAACCGCTACAATGATGCCCATGTAGCGACAAGGGGAATGATAGAGAGGTGCTTTGGCGTGCTGAAGATGTGTTTCAGGTGCCTGGACCTCTCTGGGGGTGCCCTCCAGTATCGGTCAGATAGGGTCGGCCGCATCATTGTGGTGTGCTGCGTCCTGCACAACATAGCCCAGCAGAGGTGCGATGTGCCGCAGGCAGAGGACGGCGGAGTGAAGGAGCAGCAGGAAGAGGCGCAGTCTTCCCCAGATGAGGGGGATGGGGGCAATGGTCAGGGCAGACGGGCTAGTCATGGGCGGGTTTCTGTCCACCGTTACCAGCTGGGCCAGCGGGCACGGGACAGGCTGATAGATGCCCGCTTCACTGACTAGATGGGCGTGGGAATCGGGTAGTATGGCCACAGACCGCACACCATGGCAACAGCCGACCACCCACACCCCCCCACCCATCCACCCACCCAGCACCCTCACCCCCCTCCCCAACCCCCCCCACCCCACCTGCATGCACACCACCACCCCCATTGCCGATCCACCTGCGGCACAACGGATAGGCTCACACAGTTGCCGGTGGACACATGTCTATTGCAGGCCATGGAGGATGATGACAACCCGCTCTGCGATGAGCTCCTGGCTCCACATCGTTGGACGATGTCTGACCCATGGCCACAGTACCACCATCCACCCGGACCATCCCTGCATGCGGCTGTGACACTGCAGCGCACGGTCCCATCCTCTGCCCAGGGGGATGTTGATGGCGGCCCAGGGGGAAGGGGGCAGACTCACCTGGGGCTGAAATAAGACCACCCCTCACACACACACTTGCGCTCAATGTACATGACACCCCTGCACGCTTTGGACAGAGCACAAAGGCAGCTTCTGTAGGTGTAACATTGACTTTAATAACGAAAGGAGTTCATGCACGTGCCCTAGTCCCTAAAACCCATCTGTGCCCTGCACCCGTGCCAACTTACTCAGTTTCTGATTGTTTGGCCTTACGGGCCCTTTGACTACATCTACGTGGTTCCCCAGACGGTACAGCTGAACTGGAGGTGGACTCCTGCGATTCCTGCCCTCTGACACGGGATCCCTTTGGCGGCCGTTTCCTGGGGCGCCCTGGCCTAGATGGGCCAGGCTGCGGCCCGGGCAACTGGGATGGCGAGCTTCCAGCCTGTCCTGCCCGTTGCCCACCCGATGCACCTGGGACGGAAGGGGGGAGCCCGAAGTGTTCCGGGACCTCCCCTACAATGGGACCAGGAACGGGCCCCAGTACCTCCTCCTCCCTCGGGGTGCCCGATGGCCCTCAGGCCACTACATGGGTGGGGGATGCAAATGGACTGGCCATCCGACACCCCCCCAACATCTGCCGCTGGCAGTCCTGGAGGCCCGTGCTGGTATCGACAGGGGTCTGCAGGTTTGCAGCCATGGAGCCCAGGGTGTTGTCAAACTCTGTCTGTGACAGTGCGACGCCGGCTCGCACATGGCCACTGGCGCCGATGCCCTCAGCGATGGCCTGCAGAGACTGGGCCATGGCCTGCTGAGACTGGGCCATGGCCTGCTGAGACTGGGCCATGGCCTGCAGAGACTGGGCCATGGCCTGCTGAGACTGGGCCATGGCTTGCTGAGACTGGGCCATGGCCTTCAGAGACTGTGCCACGGAGTTGAGCCCCCCTGCCATCTGCCGCTGGAGCTGGCTCATGGCCTCCTGTGAGACGGCAGCCATGTCCTGGGCCACTGTCACCGCCTGCACGGAAAGCCCCAGGCCTCGCAAACCGCTCCCCATGTCTGACACCGTCGCACCCATTGCCTCCACCGCGGACGCCACCTGTGCGGTGTCGGCCTGGGTGGCACGCATATCCGGCACCACTCGCAGCTCCTGGATGTGGGTGGACTCCTCCACTTGCGACTGCAGCCGCCGCAAGCTGGCCGTCACCCTCTTCACTCGTCCCAGGTTCGGTGGTTGCATCGGACCTATGGGTGGGTGTGGTAACTCCAGGAACTCGTGATCCATCTGGGCGGCAGATGTTCGCTGCCCTCCGACCGCCCGGCCCCTCTGCTGCTCCTACCTCCACCTGCTGTACCGGGACAGCTGTGTTGTGCGCACCAGTGAGTGTACCAGACGCCTCATCACTAAAGTGCCCAACCGAGGTGAGCGTCTCTGCGATGGTGGAGGGTGTTGGTGACAGCAGTGGCGTTGTGTCGTGCGCATCGTCTGACTCTGTGTCCATGGCACTTTGGGGTGGCAGTTCGTCTCCACCCATCCAATCTGTGTCACTGTCCTGTATTTCAGTTTCCTCAGTAGGGGTGTCCTGGGTAGGGGTGTCCTGGGTTGTGGTTTCGTGGCTCGGCTGTGACGGGGGCCTGTGGTGCCCCTCTAGTCGCTGGGTGGCACACGCCTGCGTCGCCGCACCCGCATGAGACGGGGGCGCCATCTCCCTCTTGCTCCGGGTCTCTCCGTCGCCCGTGGTCTCCGAGGGGCATCATGCGGGCGTCGCATGCCAGAGGGTCCGGGTCTCTCCGTCTCCCGTGGTCTCCAAGGGGCATCGTGCGGGCGTCGCATGCCAGAGGGTCCGGGTCTCTCCGTCTCCCGTGGCCTCCGAGGGGCATCCTGCGGGCGGTCTGCATCTGCGGGGATGGGTGCCTCGACGTTTGCTCCTGCGATACACAATGAAGCATGCATGGTTAGACACGCAGGCAGTGATCAGGTGATATGGGGGAGGGGAGATATGGGGACGGGCTGTCGGTGGCTCACTTGCTGGTGGGCCCCCGACCACTGCATCAGCAACCTCCCGGTCCTCAGGTCCGCCAGCCAGTTCCAGGGCCCTCTCCTCATGTTCGGTCAGTGGCCTCTCATCAGCTGGGCCTCCTCCAGTCCTCACATGCTCCCTATTGTTGTGTGCGCGCTTCTCCTGTGGGGGGTGGTGGCAGTGGTAAAAGGCAACAGTGTTAGGCAGGTATATGAATGCACGCCATCGGTTGCACGTGTATTGCAGAGGTAAAGGTTAGGGCTGGATTCACTTGGGGACATGGGGGAGGGAGGATATGGGGGCGGGGGGATATGGGGGACATGGGGTAGGGGGGATATGGGGCATGGGGGATATGGGTAGGGGGGATATGGGGAGGGGGATATGGGGTAGGGGGGATATGGGGGAGGGGGATATGGGGAGGGGGAATATGGGGGGAGGGCGGATATGGGGATATGGGAGATATGGTGGAGGGGGGATATGGGGGAGGGGGAATATGGAGGAGGGGGGATATGGGGGATGGGGGATATGGGGGAGGGGGGATATGGGGAGGGGTTATGGGGGAGGGGGGATATGGGGGGTGGGGATATGGGATGGGGAGGGGGGATGTGGGGGAGGGGGAATATGGGGGATATGGGGAGGGGGTATATGGGAGGGGGATATGGGGTAGGGGGGATATGGGGAGGGTGATATGCGGGAGGGGGAATATGGGCGGAGGGCGGATATGGGGGATATGGGAGATATGGTGGAGGGGGGATATGGGGAGGGGGAATATGGGGGAGGGGGGATATGGGGGATGGGGGATATGGGGGAGGGGGGATATGGGGGAGGGGGATATGGGGAGGGGGGATATGGGGGGTGGGGATATGGGGAGGGGGATATGGGGGAGGGGGAATACGGGGGATATGGCGAGGGGGTATATGGGGAGGGGGATATGGGGAGGGGGATATGGGGAAGAGGGATACGGGGGAGGGGGATAGGGGGAGGGGGATATGGGGGAGGGGGATATGGGGGAGGGAGTACAGGGGGATATGGGGAGGGGGATATGGGGAGGGGATATGGGGAGGGGGGATATGGAGAGGGTTGATATGGGGAAGGGGGATATCGGGAGATGGGGAGGGGGATATGGGGATGTGGATATGGAGGAGGGGGATATGGGGAGGGGGATATGGGGGAGGGGGGATATGGGGAGGGGGATATGGGAGAGGGGGTATATGGGGATATGGGGGAGGGGCGATTTGGGGGATATGGGGAGGGGGAATATGGGGAGGGGGAATGTGTGGGTGGGGGATATGGGGTAGGGGGATTTGAGGGATATGGGGAGGGGGGATATGGGGGAGGGGGATATGGGGGATATGGGGAGGGCGGATATGGGGGATATGGGGAGGGGGGTATGGGGGATATGGGGAGGGGGATTTGGGGATATGGGGGAGGGGGGATATGGGGGAGGGGGAATATGGGGAGGGGGGATATTGGGGATATGGGGGGGATATGGGGAGGGAGATATGGGTGAGGGCGGATATGGGGGTATGGAGGCGGGGGATATGGGGATGGGGTGGTATGGGGAGGGGGGATATGGGGCAGGGGGATATGGGAGAAGGGGGATATGGGGGTGGGGGGATATGGGGAGGGGGATTTGGGGATATGGGGGAGGGGGGATATGGGGGAGGGGGAATATGGGGAGGGGGATATTGGGGATATGGGGGGGATATGGGGAGGGAGATATGGGTGAGGGCGGATATGGGGGTATGGAGGCGGGGGATATGGGGATGGGGTGGTATGGGGAGGGGGGATATGGGGCAGGGGGATATGGGAGAAGGGGGATATGGGGGTGGGGGGATATGGGGAGGGGGGATATGGGGTAGGGGAGGGGGGATATGGGGAGGGGGATATGGGGGTTATGGGGAGGGGGAATATGGGGGAGGGGGATATGGGGGAGGCGAGATATGGGGAGGGTAGATATGGGGGAGGGTGTTATGAGGGAAAAGGGGAGGGGGAATATGGGGAGGGGGATATTGGGGATATGGGTATGGGGGATATGGGGAGGGCGGATGTGGGGGATATGGGGGAGGGGGTATGGGGGATATGGTGAGGGGGATATGTGGAGGGGGGATATGGGGGTTATGGGGAGGGGGAATATGGGGGAGGGGGGATATTGGGGATATGGGGGGATATGGGTTAGGGCGGATATGGGGGCGGGGATATGGGGATGGTGTGGTATGGGGAGGGGGGATATGGGGCAGGGGGATATGTGGGAAGGGGGATATGGGAGTGGGGGGATATGCGGGTGGGGGGATATGGGGAGGGGGATATGGGCTATGGGGAGGGGGATATGGGGAGGGAGATATGGGGGATATGGAGAGGCGGGATATGGGGAGGGGGAACATGGGGGGACATGGGGGATATGGGGAAGGGGATATGGGGAAGGGGGGATATGGGGGTGGGGGATATGGGGAGGGGGATATGGGAAGGGGGCTTTGGGGGTGGGGGGCTATGGGGTATGGGGAGGGGGAATATGGGGGAGGGGGATATGGGGAGGGGGGATATGGGGAAGGGGGGATATGGGGAGGGGGAAGGGGGATATGGGGGAGGGGGGATATGGGGAGGGTGTTAAGGGGGATATGTGGAGGGGAAATATGGGGATGTGGATATGGGGAGGGGGATATGGTGATATGAGGAAGTGGGGATATGGGGAGGGGGATATGGGGAGGGTGATATGGGAGAGCAGATATATGGGGGATATGGGGGAGGGGCGATTTGGGGATATGGGGAGGGGGGATATGGGGTAGGGAGAATATGGGGGATGGGGGATGTGGGGGATATGGGGAGGGGGGATATGGGGGAGGGGGTATTTGGGGGATATGGGGAGGGGGATATGGGGGCGGGGGAATATGGGGTATGGGGAGGGGGGATATGGGGGAGGGGGGACATGGGTGATATGGGGGATGGAGATATGGGAAGGGCGGATATGGATGAGGGGGGATATGGGGGAAATGGGGTAGGGGGAAACGGGGGATATGGGGAGGGGGGATTGGGGGAGGGGGATATGGGGAGGGGTAATAAGGGGGAGGGGGGATATGGGGGAGGGGGGATATGGGGAGTATGGGGGTTGGGGGATATGGTGGATATGGGGGATATTTGCGATATGGGGAGGGGGGATGTGGGGGATATGGGGCAGGGGGATATGGGGGATATGGTGGAGGGGGATATGGGGAGGGCGGATATGGGGCAGGGGGATATGGGGGAGGGGCGATATGGGGTAGGGGGATATGGGGGAGGGGGATATGGGATAGGGGGATATGGGGAGGGGGATATGGGGGAGGGGGTTATGGGGGAGGGGGATATGGGGAGGGGGGAGGGGGGATATGGAGGATGTGGGGAGGGGGGATATGGGGAGGGGGATATGGGGAAGGGGATAGGGGGATATGTGGAGGGGGAATATGGGGAGGGGGGATATGGGGGAGGGGGGATATGGGGAGGGGAAATAAGGGGGAATAGGGATATGGACGATGGGGGAAATGGGGTAGGGGGATATGGGGGATATGAGGGAGGGGGCTATGGGGAGGGGGATATGGGGGAGGGGGGATATGGGGCAGAGGGATATGGGGTAGGGGGATATGGGGTGGGGGGATATGGGATAGGGGGATATGGGGGAGGGGGGATATGGGGGAGGAGGGATATGGGGAGGGGGTTATGGGGAGGGGGATATGGGGAGGGAGGATATGGGGGATTCAGGGATATGGACGAGGGGGGATATGGGGGAAATGGGGTAGGGGATATGGGGGATATGGGGGGGAGGATATGTGGGATATAAGGGAGGGGGGCTATGGGGAGGGGGATATGGGCGAGGAGGGATATGGGGGAGGGGGAATATGGGGGATATGGGGAGGGGGGATATGGGGGTATGGGGGTGGGTGGATATGGGGGATATGGTGGATATGGGGAGGGGGGATATGGGGGAGGGGGGATATGGACAGGGGGGATATGGGGGAGGGGGGATATGGGGAGGGGGATATGGGGGAGGGGCATATGGGGGAGGGGGGATATGGGGGAGGGGGGATATGGGGGATATGGATATCAGGCAGGGGGGGCTCACCCTGGCTGCCCTGACGAGGTCGTTCACCTTCTTGTGGTACTGGGTGCCTGTCCGTGGTGTCAGGGCCACAGAGCTGATGGCCTCTGCCACCTCCCTCCACAGACGCCAGCCGTGGCGTGGGACGACTCTGCGGCCGTGTCCGGTATACAGCTCCTCCCTCCTCTGCTCCACTGCGTCCAGGAGCACCTCAATGTCACGGGACTGGAACCTCGGGGCTGAGCGGCGGGCGGCCATCCGGTCGGGTCTTCTGGTCGGGTGGGGGGAGCAGCGCGTCTTATGAGCCATCATGCCGTGCGGCGTGAATGATGCCGCACGGCGTGAACCACGTGAGCCAGCGCGGATAGCGTCACATCACTGCTTGCCCATTCCGGGCCGGAGACTTTGTGACGTTTGGGGCGACGCGATGCAGGTGGGATTTGCGCCGTTTTGGGCGCCGATCGGCGGACATCGCTCCGATATCGGAGAATCCCACCCCAGATACGGAGAGGATGTTTCCCCTGTGGGAGAATCTAAAACTATGGGGCACAGTATAAAAATAAGGGCCTTCCATTTAAGATTTGATGAGCAGGGATTTCCTCTCCAAGCATCATTGGTGTTCTAAAATCACTCCGCCAGTGAGCAGTCCTTGTGGAGGCAAAGTCCCATCTTCACATTGAGGATACCCTCCATTGTATTGTGTGGCACTACCTCCATGCAAAACGGGATAGACTTCGAACAGATCCAGCAACTCAAGACTGGGCATCCATAAGGTGCTGTGGCCATCAACAGCAGCAGAATTGTACTCAACCACAATATGCAACCTCATGACCTCGCATATCCCCCACTCTACCATTACCACCAAGCCAGGGGATCAACCCTGATTCAATGAAGAGTGCAGGTGGGCATGCCAGGAGCAACATCGGGTGTGCCGGAAAATAAGGTGTCAACCTTAATGCTACAACACAGGACTTCTTATGTGCCCAACAGCAGAAGTAGCAAGTAATAGACAGAGCACAGCGGTCCCACAATGAACGCATCAGATCTTTTTTTAAATATAAATTGAGAGTACCCAATTAATTTTTTCCAATTAAGGGCAATTTGCCATGGCAAAATACACCTAGCCTGCACATCTTTGGGATGTGTGGGCGAAACCCACTCAAACACGGGGAGAATGTGCAAACTCCACACGGACAGTGACCCAGAGCCGGGATCGAACCTGGGACCTCGGTGCCATGACGCAGCAGGGCTAACCCACTACGCCACCGTGCTGCCCAATAATGCATCAGATCTAAACTGTGCAGTTCTGCCACATCCAGCCGTGAATGCTGTAGACAATTAAACAACTCACTGGAAGAGGAGGTTCCACAAATATCCCCATTCTCAATAATGGAGGAGCCCAGCACACCTGTGCAAAAAGATAAGGCTGAGGAATTTGCAACAATCTTCAGCCAGAAGTGC
The DNA here is from genome assembly GCF_047496885.1 of Scyliorhinus torazame. NCBI lineage: Eukaryota > Metazoa > Chordata > Chondrichthyes > Carcharhiniformes > Scyliorhinidae > Scyliorhinus > Scyliorhinus torazame. The sequence goes on along the minus strand of NC_092721.1, from coordinate 76,245,554 downwards.
TGAGTGGATGATCCATCTCGGTCTCCTCCGGAGATTCCCAGCATCACAGGTGTCAGTCTTCAGCCAAAACGATTCACTTTACGTGATATCAAGAAACGGCTGAAGGCAGTGGATACTGCAAAGGCTATGGGCCCTGACAATATTTTTTTTAAAAATGAATTTATTGGATGTGGGCGTCACTCGTTCGGCCAGCATTTATTGCCCATCCCTAGTTGCCCTTCAGAAGATGGTGATGAGTTGGCTTCTTGAAACACTGCAGTCCTTGAGGTGCAATAGTACTGAAGACTTCTGCTCCAGAACTTGCCGCATCCCTAGCCAAGCTGTTCTAGTACAGCCACAACAGTGGCATCTACCTGGCAATGTGGAAAATTACCCAGGTGTGTTGTGTACACAAGAAACAGGAAAAATCCAGCCCAGCCAATTACCAGTCTACTGTCCAACATCAGCAAAGTGATGGAAGGAGTCATCAACAGTGCTATCAACCAGCACTTACTCAACAATAATCTGCTCACGGACGCTCAGTTTGGGTTTCGCCAGGATCACTCAGCTCCTGACCTCATTACAGCCTTGGTTCAAACATGGACAAAACAGCTGAATGTTAGAGATGAGGTGAGAGCCACTGCCCTTGACATCAAGGCAGCATTTGACAAAGTATGGTATCAACGAACCTTAGCAAAACTAGAGCCAATGCGAACCCTGGGGCAAATTCTCTGCTGGTTGGAGTCATACTTGTCACAAAGGAAGATGGTTGTGGTGGTTGGAGGTGAATCATCTCAGCTCCAGGACATCACTGCAGGAGTTCCTCAGGGTAGTGCCCTAGGCTCAACCATCTTTAGGTGCTTCATCAATGACGAGAGATGCATGTGATAAAGGGGCATCTGTGGTTATGGGTGACTTTAATCTGCATATACATGTGTGACTGAAATTACTCACAGTACAATGGAGGAGGAATTTCTGGAGTGTAGAAGGGATGGCTTTCTGAACCAGTATGTTGAGCAACCAACAAGGCAACAGGCCATCTTGGACTGGGCGTTGCGCACTGAGAAAGGATTAGTTGGATATCTAGTTTTGAGAGAATCCTTGGGATTAATGATCGTAATATGGTAGAATTCTTTATCAAGGTGAATAGCGAGGTAGTTGATTCTGAGACCAAGGTCCCGCACCTCAATAACGGTAACTATGATGGTGTGAGGCATGAGCTGGCTATGACCGACTGGGAAACATTACTGAAAGAAACAACAACAGACAGGCAATGGCAGGCATTCAAGGAACAGATAGATGAACTCCAAAATTTGTTTGTTCCTATTTGGCGCAAGAGTAGAAAGGGAACTGTGGCCAAACCATGGCTTACAAGAGAAATTAGAGATACTATTAGATTCAAAGACGAGGAATACAAATTAGCAAGAAAAATCAATAGACCTGAGGATTGGGAGCAAGTTAAAATTCAGCAAAGGCAGACCAAGGGATTGATTAAGAAGGAGAAAATACAATTTGAATGCAAACTACCGGAGAACATAGAAACTGACTGTAAATGTTTCTATAGGTATGTAAAGATAAAATGATTAATAAAAACTAATGTAGGCCCCTTAAAGTCAAAAATGGGGGAATTCATAATTGGGAACAAAGGGCAGGATTCTCTGACCCTCCGCAAGGTTGGAGAATCGCCGGGGATCGGCGTGAATCCCGCCCCCTCCAGCCTCTGAATTCTCCCACCCCCCAAAGGTCGCCGCTGCGTGAATCGCACTGCCCGCCTCGGAGAATGGTGTGCACCCGACGCGACTCGGGGCCGCCCGAATTCTCCGGCCCGCGATGGGCTGAGTTCCCGCCTGTTTTTGCTGGGTCCCGCCGGCGTAAATCAAGGTAGGTCCCTACCAGCGGGACCCAGCTCTGTGGGCAGCCTCCGGGGTCCCCGGGGGTGCGGGGGGCGATCTGGCCCCAGGGAGTGCCCCCACGGTGGCCAGGCCCGTGGTCGGAGCCCACAGATCCGTGGGTGGACCTGTGCCATGGGGGCACTCTATTCCTACACGCCGGCAGTGTAGACCTCCGCAATGGCCGGCGCGAAGGTGAACCCCCCTGCGCATGCGCGGGGATGACGTCAGCAGACACTGATGCTCCCGCGTATGCGCGGACCCGCGCCGGCCGGCAGAGTCCCTTCGGCCCCGGCTGGCGCGGCGCCAAAGGCCTTACACGCCGGCCGGCGGGGCGCAAACCACTCCGGTGCCGTCCTCGCCCCTGAAGGTGCGGGGGATTCCGCACCTTTGGGGCGGCCAGATGCTGGAGTGGTTCCCGCCACTCCACTGCGCTGTTTCTGCCCGCCCCGCCGATACCTGGAGAATCCCGCCCAAAGAAACAGCTGAGGAACTAAATTCATACTTTGCCTCTGTCTTCACAAAGGAAGACATGAATAATATACTGGAAGTTCTGAGAAGCACAGTTTCAGTGAGGAACTGAAGGAAATTAATATTAGTAAAGAAATGGTTTTAGGGAAGTTAATGAGATTGAAAGTGAACAAATCTCCAGGGCCTGATAATCTTCATCCCCGAGTACTTAAGGAAGTGGCCCTAGAAATAGTCGATCCACTGGTGGTCATTTTCCAAAATTCGTTGAATTCTGGAATGGTTCTGACAGATTGGAGGGTAGCAAATGTAATTCCGCTATTCAAAAATAGAGGTAGAGAGGACAATAAATCAGCGAGCCTAACGTCGGTAGAAGGGATGTTGATGGAGTCTATTATCAAGGATTTCATAGCACATTTGGAAAGCAGTGGTGTAATCAGACAAAGTCGGCCTGGATTTACGAAAGGAAAATCATGCTTGACAAATCTATTACAAGTCTTTGAAAATAAAACTAGTAGAGTTGGCCAGGGAGAACAGGTAGATGTGGTTCATTTAGACTTTCAGAAGGTTTTCACTAAGGTCTCACATTGCAGATTAATATGTGAAGTTAAAGTGCATGGGGTTACTGGTAGTGTCTTGAGATGGATAAAAAGCTGGTTAGCAGACAGGAAGCAAATAGTTGAAATAAATGGGTCTTTTTCTGATTGGCAGGCGATGACTGATGGGGTACCACAGGGATCTGTGCTAGGACCCCAACTATTTACGTCATATATTCATGATTTGAATGAGGGAACTAAATGTATTATTTCCAAATGGGGCGGCCCCGAGTCGCGTTGGGTCCACACCATTCTCCGAGGCGGGCGGTGCGATTCACGCAGCGGCGACCTTTGGGGGGTGGGAGAATTCAATAGGAAGGCAGATTATTATTTGAATGGGTGTAAATTAAGAGAGGTGGATACTCAGAGAGACTTTGGTGTCTTTGTGCATCAGTCGCAGAAAGTAAGCTCGTAGGTACAGCAGGCAGTAAAGAGGGTAAATGGTATGTTGGCATTCATGCGTGAGGATGTGAGTATAGGAATAGAGATGTTTCACTACAAATGTCTAGGGCATTCGTAAGGTCACACCTGGAGTATTATGTGCAGTTTTGGTTTCCTTATCTGAGGAAGGATATCCTTGCTATGGAGGGAGTTCACCAGACTGATTCCTGGGATGGCGGGTCTGTCCTACAAGGACAGACTAAATCAGTTAGGATTATATTCATTGGAGTTTAGAAGAGTGAGAGGGGGTCTCATAAAAACTTACAAATTTCGAACAGGATTAGACAGGGTAGATTCAGAAAGAATGCTCCCGATGGTGGGGAAGTCCAGAACTAGGGATCATAGTTTGAGGATAAGGGATAAACATTTTAGGACTGAGGTGAGGAGAAATGTATTCACCCAGAGGGTGGTGAATCTGTGGAATTCACTACCACAAAAAGTAGTTGAAGCTAAAACTTGATGTGATTTTCAAGAAGAAATTAGATATAGCTCTTGGGGCTAACGGGAACATGCATATGGGGGGGGGGGGGGGGGGGGGAGGCGGGATCAGGGTATTGAACTTGATCAGCCATGATCATAATGAATGGCGGAGCAGCCTCAAAGGGCCTCCTCCTCCTGCTTCTATTTTCTATGTTTCTAGGTTTTTATAAGGTCAGAAGTGGGGATGTTTGTGAATGACTGCACATGTTCAGCACCATTCACGACTCGTTAGTTAATGAAGTAGCCCATGTCCAAATACAGCAAGACTTGGGCAATATCCAGCATTGGGCTGACAAGTGGCAAGTTACATTCGCCCCACACAAGTGCCAGGCAATGGCCATCTCCTACAAGAGATTATCTAACCTTCGTCTCTTGATATTCAATGACATTATCATCACTGAATCCCCCACAATCAACATCCCGCGGTTATCATTGATCAGAAACTGAACTGGACTAGCCGCATTAATACTGTGGCTAGCAGGGCAGGTCAAAGACTAGGAATCCTACAGTGAGTAACTCATCTCCTGCCCCTCCCAAAGCCTGTTCAACATCTACAAGGGACAAGTCAGGAGTGAAATGGAATACTCTCCACTTGCCTGGATAAGTGCAGCTCCAACAATACTCAAGAAGCTTGACACCATCCAGGGCAAAGCAGCCCGCTTGATTGCTCCTCCTTTCAAAAACATTCAAACCCTCCACCACCGACAGACAAGATCCCGAAAGGGCTACAGATCACAAACCCACTCAAGTCGACCTACAACACAGACTTCGCTGAGAGACTCTGCCGTTGCACCGCTCTCACACTCCTCAACCACCTCGTCCGCCAGCTCTACAGCAGACGACGCAACCTGGAAACCAAGATAGAGGCCATATTCTCAACTTGCGCTCAGGATGCAGCAGACCAACTGCGGAACACCGCCAAACAGATGAGACAACAATGCTATGCCACCTATATGCATACCAAGAACAGAAAGCTTGAGAAACTTGGCATCACCACCGGCAGCAATCAAGCCACCCCCGGTGTCACAGTAGAAAACAATACAGGGAAATCTATTGTCAACTTGTCAGACTACACCCTTCAACCAGACGAAATCGAAGTCCTCAGCAGAGGGCTTAATTTCTGCACCACCACCAAAATGGACCCAATCAGTCTCGCGGCAGACACGGAGGAATTCATCAGGCGAATGAGGCTCCGGGAATTCTTCCACAGACCCCAAGAGGACAACAGCGAACCCAAGCAGACTACCAATGAACCGGAACAGCAGACCGAGAGATCTGCGGTGCGGCAACCGAAGAGGAAAGAGTCGAATTGGACCCCTCCGGAAGGCCGCTGCCTTAGACTCGACATGTATGCTCAAGCCGTCAGGAGTCGCGTCAATGCCAGATTCATCAGTCGCATTCACAAGACAACCCCGAACGTCACACAAGCACAACGCAATGCCATCCGCGCTCTCAAGACCAACCACAGCATCGTCATCAAACCAGCAGACAAAGGAGGGGCCACTGTGGTACTGAACAGGACGGACTACGGCAAAGAAGTATACCGACAACTGAACAACCAAGAACACTACAGACAGTTACCCGCAGATCCGACCAAGGAACACATCCGCCAACTTAACAGACTGATCAAGACCTTGGATCCAGGTCTTCAGAGCACCCTACGTGCTCTCATCCCACGTACTCCCCGCATTGGAGATCGCTACTGCCTCCCGAAAATACATAAGGCCAACACACCAGGCCGCCCTATCGTTTCAGGCAATGGGACCCTGTGTGAGAACCTCTCTGGCTACATCGAGGGCATCTTGAAACCCATCGTACAAGGTACACCCAGCTTCTGTCGCGACACGACGGACTTCCTACAGCAACTCAGCACCCATGGACCAGTTGAACCAGGAACATTCCTCGTCACAATGGACGTCTCGGCACTCTACACCAGCATCCCCCATGACGACGGCATTGCTGCAACAGCCTCAGTACTCAACACCGACCGACAACTGCCAATCTCCAGACGCAATTCTGCAACTCATCCGCTTCATTCTGGATCACAACGTCTTCACCTTCGACAACAAGTTCTTCATCCAGACGCACGGAACAGCCATGGGGACCAAATTCGCACCCCAATACGCCAACATCTTCATGCACAAGTTTGAACAGGACCTACTCACCGCACAGGACCTTCAACCGACGTTATACACCAGATACATCGATGACATTTTTTTCCTTTGGACCCACGGCGAAGAATCACTGAAACGACTACACGATGACATTAATAAGTTCCATCCAACCATCAGACTCACCATGGACTACTCTCCAAAATCAGTTGCATTCCTGGACACACTCGTCTCCATCAAGGACGGTCACCTCAGCACTTCGCTTTACCGCAAACCCACGGATAACCTCATGATGCTCCACTTCTCCAGCTTCCACCCTAAACACATTAAAGAAGCCATCCCCTATGGACAAGCTCTCCGTATACACAGGATCTGCTCAGACGAGGAGGAGCGTAACAGACATCTACAGACGTTGAAAGATGCCCTCGTACGAACGGGATATGGCACTCGACTCATCGATCGACAGTTCCAACGCGCCACAGCGAAAAACCGGACCGACCTCCTCAGAAGACAAACATGGGACACAACCGACAGAATACCCTTCGTCGTCCAGTACTTCCCCGGAGCGGAGAAACTACGTCATCTTCTTCACAGCCTTCAACACGTCATTGATGACGATGAACATCTTGCCAAGGTCATCCCCACACCCCCACTACTTGCCTTCAAACAACCGCGCAACCTCAAACGAACCATTGTTTGCAGCAAACTACCCAGTCTTCAGAACAGTGACCACGACACCACACAACCCTGTCATGGCAATCTCTGCAAGACGTGCCAGATCATCGACATGGATACCACTATTACACGTGAGAACACCACCCACCAGGTACGCGGTACATACTCGTGCGACTCGGCCAACGTTGTCTACCTCATACGCTGCAGGAAAGGATGTCCCGAAGCGTGGTACATTGGCGAGACCATGCAGACGCTGCGACAACGAATGAACGGACATCGCGCAACAATCACCAGGCAGGAATGTTCCCTTCCAGTCGGGGAACACTTCAGCAGTCAAGGGCATTCAGCCTCTGATCTCCGGGTAAGCGTGCTCCAAGGCGGCCTTCAGGACCCGCGACAACGCAGAATGGCCGAGCAGAAACTTATAGCCAAGTTCCGCACACATGAGTGCGGCCTCAACCGGGACCTGGAATTCATGTCGCATTACATTCATCCCCCACCATCTGGCCTGCGAAATCCTACCAACTGTCCTGGCTTGGTACAATTCACACCTCTTTAACCTGGGGTTACCCCATCTCTGGATCTGTAAAGATTTAATCACCTGCTAATGCTCGCATTCCTAGCATTGTTTGGCATCTTTGAATTTGTCTATATATGTGTTTCTGGAACAGACCTCTTCATTCACCTGAGGAAGGAGCAGCGCTCCGAAAGCTAGTGACATTGAAACAAACCTGTTGGACTTTAACCTGGTGTTGTAAGACTCCGTACTGTGCTCACCCCAGTCCAACGCCGGCATCTCCACATCATGACGAACATTGGCAGCCATGTGTACCATCTACAAGATGCACTGCAGTAACTGTTCCTTAAACAGCCCTTTCTAAACTCACAACCACTATCATCTAGAAGGGCAAGAACAGCAGATACCTAGGAACCCCACCACTTGGATGTTGCCCTCCAAGTCACTCACCACCCTGAATGTGGAAATATATTGCCATTCCTTCACTGTCACTGGGGCAAAATCCTGGAACTCCCTCCCTAACAGCTCAATGGGTGTACCTATACCTCAAGGCCTTAAATGGTTCAAGAAGGCGACTCACCACCATCTTCTGAAGCACAACTGGAATGAGCAATAACCAGCGATGTCCACATGGTGTAAATGAATTTTTAAAAAGTAAAAAGTGAAGGCTGAGTCATTTAATATATTCAAGATTGATTTAAACAGATTTTTGATTGCCAAGGGAGTCAATGGTTATGATAGACAAGCAAAGAAGTGGAGTTAAAGAGCATATTATGATCATATTGAATGGTGGACCAGGCCTGATGGGCAAAACAGTCCACTTATGCTGTTTTTCTGTCGTAATATGGGCTCTTTAGACATCTTAATGAGATCTTGAGACTTGCATGTTTAACCATGATTTACTGTTAATATTTAACTATTTATAGATCCCAGATATTGTCATGCATGGTTCTCTTTCTACCATTCAGACTGCTTCTGAAGTGGCATCACACCCTTGGCGATGATGTTCTCCCATCCACGTTAACACTTGCTCTGCCCAGCACCTTTTAATTACAATGGCATGCAGGCACTTAATATAACATTCCCCTTCCTTCTCAACAGAAACGTTCCCTCCCTTCCAATAGTGTATGATATTTGCAATACAGTCTTTCTCACAACCTCTTCTCCCCCATCTCAATTCTCTGACTTGATAAGTTCAGACAGTCTTGAGGCTTGATATTTCTTCCACCTCTCACTCTATCATGTTTGGAGGAATGGACATGGAACTCTGTGTTTCTGATATTTGGTTATCTCCACTTTAATTCACTTTAAGTGCTCCTTCAAGTTACATTTCTCTTGGGTAGCAATTCGGCTGCACACCGTTCATTCCTGGAGTGATGTCCTCCATGTTCTTTCTGGACGTACACGTCTCTCAAACGGAAGCTTCATTTTTACCTGTTTTGCAAAATCAGCCAAACAGTCGTTTGCTGTTTTGTTCTCAAATTGTCTTGCAAAGTTATGAACCTTTTCATTCAGCTCAATGGTTTCAGCATGTCTGAGACATCCAGTGCTTTTCCTTCTACTTGCTCCTTATGCTTCTGTGTCAGATTTACATTTCCTGACCTTATTTCTGTTATTTCATTCTCTGTCTGCAGCAGACCATTGTCCATATTTCCAGTCAGCTGATTATTCAGGTCTTCAAGTCTGTTCCTGATAGCTTTGAGCTTCCTCTTGGAATATTGAACATTGCTGAGTCTTCTCTGCAAGCTGGTTCGTCATTTTGTTCAGGGTAATGATCAATTCATTCTGCTTCTCTTTGCAATTTTCCAGAGGAAGAATCTATTACCTAAGGAACTCTTGTAACATGTCAAGATTCTTCAACAGGTTTTCCTTTTCTTTGTGAAGTTTGTTTGCTTCGCCTTGAGATTTCCTGGAATTGAGTAGAATCTTCTGGATTTTCTCCTGTTGCGCTTTCTTTCTGATGTTTAAAACAGTCTTTATTTCTTCATGCTGCTGAATGTTTGTGCATTCCTTTTGGATTTGATCTTGTATTTTCTTGTTGACCTCTTGCCTTATGTGGCAGCTCCTGATTGTATGTGACCGATCAGGGGGTGGAGCCTTGATCAATTGATTGACAGAGACCCAGAGACCGCCCACAAAAGGGGCAGGGAATCCCAAACCGGTTAAAAGGCAGCACAGGCCTTTACTCGCTCTCTCTGGATTGCCACATCAACAATGGTGAATCCACCAGCCAAACAGAGCCCATGCCATCCACAGAGGATGACAACAGAACACAGACTACCTACAGAACTTCAGTGCTGCCAGACTACCAGAATCCAGATAAGGCCATATCTGCTCTGTATTTGCCGGTCACCTGAAAGTTAAGTTAAGGTCCTTTAAGTGTATTAGTTTATAGTCCAATGTGCATGAACGTGTGATTAATTAAGTAAATAACCTTGTGTATGTTAAATAAATTATTATGATACTAAACAACTTGTGTAATAATTTGTCCACCGTATATGGGCTAAACACACTGTGGTTATAAAAGAGCAACAAACTCACTTTGGACTTCAGTGAATAACTTTGTTGACTCAACTTGTATTTTGCACTGGAAATCTTCCAATTCAGCTCTGACACAAATAACAGCTAAATTTATCTTTTGAATGCTTTGCTCCCTTTGAGTTACCTCAGGATAGCTTTTCTTCATTCACAGTCAGTTGTGCACTCCGTTGTTGAATCTGGTACTGTGTCAGCATTTTCAGAACTCTATTCTTGGACCTTTCAGCTGTTTCTCGACCAGTTCTTTCTTTGGCTCCTGCATTTCATTGCACTGGCATGGTCGGCAACTATCTTGTGGTTTAATGTCTCCCTCACTCTGGGGTCTTCTGTCCCCTCACTCTAGCAACGTTTGCTCCCTTGCACTGGGATCATTTGTTATCCTCCCTCTGGGGTGTTTTGTTTCCTTTGACACTTGATTAGGAGATGCCCTCTCTCTAAGGTCTCTTCTAACTTTCTGTCCATGGCCGTTTGTTCCTTCTTGTTGTTCCAACTTAAAAAAAATATACATTCAGCCGATGTGGGCTTCACTGGCTGGACCAGCATTTATTGCCCATCCCTAACTGCCCTTGAACTGAATGGTTTTTAGGTCATTTCAGAGGGTGTTTAAGATGTGTAAAATTATGAGGGACATAGACAGAGTAGGCAGGAAGGAAAAACTTTCCCCTTGGTGGAGGGATCAATGACCAGGAGGCATTGGTTTATGGTAAGGTACAGGAGGTTTTGAGGGGATGTGAGTAAAAACGTTTTTACCCAGAGGATGAGTGTTTGGAACTAACTGCCTCAAACGCTGGTGGAGGCAAAGACCCTCATCACATTAAATTACTATTTAGATGTGCACTTGTCATACCCTAGAACTGCTGGGACATATATATCCAGGCACGGGAGACCCTTCGGGGAGTAGGAGGTGTAAATAGTAAGGAGAATAAATTGAAACTTTTTTTCAGTCATCGCTTCCAAGTATTCGCTTGCCTGAAACGTTATGGTTAAATATGTGGTTGGGTTATTATTGTGACAGTAAAATAATTTCAATGAATACAATGTTAATTTTTTTAGATTATGCAAATATGCACCATCCATACTAATCATCAGCAATTTATTTTGTGGTTAAATTGAAATGAGAGAAGATGTTGAATTTCCACCACTATTTCTGATAAATATTTCCCTGATTAAGTAGTTTTATACTTCAATTTCATATTTGTACAACGATTGTATATCAGTTGCAGTAGTCTGCTGTAAATAATGCTCACCCTGAATGGAAGGAGAGGAATTGAATCACACAGGCTACTGGTTTTGTGTGAAGAGCGAGTCACCTGTTCACAAAGGTCAGTGGTAACCCGCTGTTATAGGATAATTAACCTCTAACAGAATGGACATGCTACACAGGTGGTTCTGTGAAAACTCTCACTGTCTTGCGCAGGTAATAACCCTTTGGTCTGAGTCACTATTTTTGGAATTAGAGTCTGCATTTGCTGTGGTGTGCCCATCAGCAGCTAAAAAGCTAACCTCGCTGAATCTTGCAGGTTATGTTCTACCTCTTAATTTGAATAACCTGATCGATCTGCCAATGTCAAGAGGATGAGAACAGGAATTCTGGCCAGGGAGCAGTTCTTAAAGGGGGTGTTATTTATCTCAGAAGACAATGAGAGAATTTGCATGAATCCTTTTGAGGCTTTTTGAATACCTTAATCCTTCATTAAAGTAAGTCCACTAATCCCAGTGGAGATAGGTTGCCCTGCTCTAGTTAGTAGCTCCACAAGGAGCCAAAGAGCTAAAAGAAAATTTGTACATTGTTTCCCAGCTAAGTCAAGCTAAATCTTCTGATGTGCCCTTGCATGTGCCAGAGGTCTTTTCTGATTATGTAAATTTCCCAGATCCTGATGTTTGCGAGGAGCCACTGGCCTTGGTTAAGGGAGGTAGGCCTGAATTTCATGCTCCCCTGCCATTAGGTTATATAGGGGGGAGCCTCATTTGAAGGAATGGGTTTCCCTCTGGATTCCCATACACCCTGACCTCACAGTGATTCTACCCAGGGTAAGGCAAGACCTTGGACAGGCTGTCTCCCCTTGCCCTGATTGAAGCTCTTCAATGGCCAATTATTGGCCAGATAAGGGCTGTTTCCTGCCCAGGCTCAATTTTTCAGTGGGAGGATGTACCTGGTTTGGGGAAAGCTTAGGCTTTGGGCAGGAAAGCAGGAGGATCGGAGGGGGGGGGGGGGCAGTGTGGGTTGCCTCCATCAGAAGCCCTCTTCTGACCTTGGCATCTCCTATCTCCTTAGGATCCAGTAGATGCTGGACTTCCATCTCCCCTGACATGCCAATCGCGTACATTCTACATGCCCACGCCTTCCGTATCCTATCCCAAGACCCTAACTGAAGGAGTAACTTCCCTCACCAAAGGGGAAGACTATCCATTAGAATCCACCAAGTTCAGATCTCCTCTTACTTGTTTTAATCTACACACTCCTGCTCTTCCAAAATCCCCCTGTAGCGTCATTTAAATCACCAGCTGCCTCCATGAATCTGGCATGTGTGAACACCAGCCCAACTCCAGTCCTGCCCCTATGAAGATGGGAAGTGCTGGGTTCAGCGGCAGGACTGAGAGTATTTGACCATTTCCGGGATTTTCATCAACACGGACTGAGCCAAAGATTCAATTTGAGTTCATTGAAAAGTAGAGAAGTTACATTGAACTTACATAGAATGTTTGTTAGATCACATTTCGAGTTCCTGTGTACCTGGTCTATATAGTATAAAAAAGGATATAGAGGCATTAGAAAAGATGCAAACAAAAGTCATAAGGATTACACCAGAATTCAGGGGACATATGTAGCAGCAGAGGCTGAACAGGCTGAGGTTCTTTTCTCGAGAAAAGCACACGCCAAGGTTTGATCTGATAAAATCTTAAAGTTAATGAAAGGGCTTGATAGCGAAGGCACAGAGAAAATGTTTCCACTTTGGGGGTATTCAAAACTCACGGTAGCAAAAAAAAGTTAGTCACTGACAATGTTCCCTTTCAGCTGCATGGCAGCACAAAAATTCCAATGCAAACCCTGCGCAAATCAGCCCCTTTACGTTATCATGCATGTACAGTCATGCAAAAATATTTAAATTGGCTATTGTAGCCACTTAAATTGGCCAACTCCCGATTCAAAATGGTGAACGGCAAAGGCTGATGGGAAAGTCAGCCAACAAGACAAAAACCAGCAGCTGCAGGTTTGCTGTGTATTTACCTCTGCAAAAACCAGACAACATCGATACCAGCGACCATCAGCATAACAAAGTGAACAGTCATCTGCATACTGATGAGCAATCCCCGGGAACAATAAGTAACATTTTGACACACAAAGCAAAGCCAGACTCCTCGGCGCCAGCAGGAGCCAAAACAAAGGAGGGGAACGAGCACCTCAAGACCGCCCATCGATCAGGGAACCGCTCCAGTACTGGAGAAAATTGAACCAAGCGATTGGGACAAAGTCCAATCACTTGGGACCAGGTACAGGGTCCGCCCCGAAAGGCGGGAAGCCCCTGGGAACTATAAAAATTGAGCCCCAAGTTCAAATCGCTCTCTTCTTCACCTCTTCGCTCTCTTCACCTCTCTCTTCTTCCTGCCTGGGTCACCCAGCCAAACAAACCAACATTGACCGTGACCGGTGCAGTGACTCCAGTGATCATCAAAATCGTAAGTCTTAATTCAACGCTCGCTACAAGATAGGCGCTCCTAGCTACCAATCCGTACCAACTTCGAATCCCGCAGACTCACAACCCAAACGAAAGGCCATTTGTTCCCCTGACCTGGTGTGCCAGTTCAAAGTTAAGTATAGGCCTGTTAGTTGTAGAAGTAGCTTAGACGTAGAATTTATGCATGAGTAGCGATTACTGCGATAATAAATGTGCTTTGATTTAAATTTTACTAATCGGTGTATTGGATTATTGATCATTACTCGGACTTGAACCTCGTGGCGGTATCATAAAGATACCTGGCGACTCGAGAGCAAAGGTAATAAAACAGAGCAATTGAACCAAGGAGAAAGTTAGCAACACTATGAACTGAAAAAAAACCACCGGCGAGCCCCAAAGAATTAGGGAATCATTGATAAATTCAATCGGGAATTTTAATAATGATCTTTATTGTCACAAGTATGCTTACATGAACACTGCAATGAAGTTACTGTGAAAATCCCCAAGTCGCCAAATTCTGGTGCCTGTTCAGGTACACAGAGAGAGAATTCAGAATGTCCAAATTACCTAACAGCACGTCTTTCGGGACTTGTGGGAGGAAACCGGAGCACCCAGAGGAAACCCACGCAGACATGGGGAAAATGTGCAGACTCCACACAGCCAGTGACCCAAACCTGGAATCGAACCTGGGACCCTGGAGCTGTGAAGCAACAGTGCTACCCACTGGGCTACCGTGTTGCCCTTCAGGAGAAACTTCTTTACTCAAAGAGTAAACATCGAGTAAATAAGGTATACAGCATAGATGCATTTAAGGGGAAGTTAGGTGACCAAATGAGGGAGAAAGGCCTTTGCTGATAGAGTCAGGTGAATTAGGGTAAGAGAAAGCATGTGTGGAGCATAAATGCCAGCATAGACCAGATGAGTTGAATGGTCCGTTCCTGTACAGTACACTCGATATAGATCAATGCAATGGAAAATAAAACTTGGCAGGGTATAAAAGCAGAAGACGTACAAGGTGCTTGGCAAAAGAACCTGAGATGAGAAGAATTATTTTCATACAGCTAATTGTTATGATGTGGAATGCACAGCCTGCAAAGGCAGTGGAAGCAGATTCATTAGTTATTTTCAAAAGAGAATTGATGATATACTTGAAAAGGAATAGATCGCAGGATTCTAGAGCTAGAGCAGGCATATGGGACTAATTGGATAGCATTTCATAGAGCCAGTGCAAAGATAATGGGCTGAATGGCCTTATTCTGCGCTGTAGTATTCTGTGATCATAGAGAATAAAGTTTACTTTGAAGGACTACCGCTCGGTAAAACTGGTTCTGAAAAGAAAAATAATAAATTTGAGCAGCGGTGCTTAATTGCAAAAAGCTTTCTTGAATAATTTAACTTTTCATTCTAATTACTGTGTGCTTGGTCCTTTAATCATGTCTTCATTTATCTGAAACACAGGCCAAAATGTGGAATTATGTATGGCAGTTATGAAGGTTTTATAGTTGCTTTTTTGTCCAATTAAGGAACTGAGGACAAACAAAAGGATTACACTGTACAACGAAAAGGAACTGGCTGTGGAGCACTCCACAGAATGTTTCATTGATGAGTCGGTGTTTACCAGAACATCAATGATCTCCTTTGGGATTCTTTGAAGGTCTAAACAAATAGCAGATAACAACGAACAAGGACATTGAAGTTTTTGTTTGTATAAAAGGAGCCTTATTTGGAGAAGGAATAAACCAGAAGTGGGGGGGGGGCATATTTTACTCTTTTGGTTCCTCTCAGGGCAGTGTAAATGTGACACACGCACATTTATTACATTTTGTAGCTGTGTCATGACACATGTCTGTTAATTCTATTTGCTGGGTCAGTACAATCAGGGAATGTTAGCAGTCAGCAGTTGCTTGCAAGATTGAATAGAGTGCAAATGAGATTTAAATATGCTGAAATATAAAAATGCTGGAATTAATTTTGGCTCTACAGGTTTGGAATGGAAAGAAAAATGGGAAAGGACCACACCAATCTCAACAGAAATGTCACAATACATTTCAACAGGACAAAGGTTCATTTGTTTAAAAAAAATTGTCCGTGTTCTTCCTGCCTTTCTGTTCTAAAGGGAAATAACCCTCCATACTTTCCAAACCGAAACGCGAGCAAAATGTGTGACAGTTTAAAATAAAACTAAAACAGTCTCAAGAGGCTTGACCAGGGTTCAGTATAGACCAGTGAATTGTAACGTTCAGTGGGATGTGGGCTTGTTTTAGGTTCACCTGCAATGTGTCCAACAGTCCAAAGCTGCCATAACAGAGAATTGGCAAAGAAATTGCAGCAATTTCCCTCAGTTCTTGTACTGGTACTGCCCGTTACAAAACTTGATTGTTAAATTGCTCTAAAATTGTTCCTATGGTTGTCATGGTGACACAGAGGTACTATGTCACAAAGTAATTCATTGCATGTAAATCACTTGGGAACATTTCTGAAGGACATAAAGTAATCAAGAAATGCACGTTTCCTCTCACCCACGAAGATCACCTTGATATTGTCCCACCTCATGCTGGCAGTTTCCCCCTCCTCCTTGGTGAAAACTGACATTCTTCTCCCTTTCCTCAAGTTGTGGCCAATGCTCTTCCCCCACCCCATCCAGCCCACTAGCCCCACTACAGCCCCCACCTTCTGTGAATAAGATTTATTTGATCCCTGGAGGGTTTCTGTCCACAACATGCAGGTATCTATCTCTAAGAGCGATCACATGATACAGCAGACAGCTGTAACTCTGAGATGGGAGGAGAGGAGGAACCTATGGCAGCGTTTACGTATTTGTGAAAATAGCCAGAAGGAGCCTACATTTATAGATCATCTTTCTCAAACTCAGGATGCCTCAAAACACTTTTGACATGTAGGCCTGGATCTTTACTGAGTCAGGATGACTCAGGAATTCTTCCAATATATCGGCCGGGACCATTTTCTAGGATTCCCGAGTCCGTTCCTGGGGTGACTGATATTCAAGAGTAACCTTTAAGAGTGTGGGCTGGTTTGTGTTAAAGCCCTTCACTTGGCAATCAGGGCCTGACTGGGGATAGGCATGTCCCAGTCCTCTGCAATTTTTGTGGAATCAGGCCAGGTTTGCAATGAGTCATGTTTCACAGACCTCAGAGGTATTCTGAACCATCGCCTGCATGAGAGGTCCTTTTAGAAGTTAAGTTCAAAAGGTCTTCATTATGCCCCCCCACCCCATTTCAAGGTATGTTCCCCCACCCACCTCCTTCAGCCATCTCATGCCGACCCATGCCAAGATATGTCCCACCCCCACCAACTCTTATGAAACCCATACTAAGCTATGGCACATCTATGCCTCTTCACCGCATAAAACAAATTAATCCTATTGTGATAGTAATATGTGCAATTAAATGAAAAAAAAAACAACCCAGTCATTAAATGATAGCGCTTCACTTGCTTAAAAAACAACTCCTATTTACCACAGCCTAATAAATATGTTAATGCAGAACTTTTAAAATTTCAATAGCTTAAACTGCAAGCACTTGAAGGTACTTAACCTCTTGTAAATAAATATTGTGCAATTGACAGCAAAGATTGAGGAGCTAGAGCTGTCAACCAAGCAATGTTTTTCCTGGGGTTCAGGCATTTCAGTACTCTAATGGATATCTGGGCCTCCGCCAAGAATACACAATGAAGCTATAAAACAATCCAGAGGGTGGTCATATTGTCACTAGACGAGTAATCCAGAGACCCAGGATAAGGTTCCGGAGAACTGGGTTTAAATCCCACCATGGCAGGAGGTGAAATTTGAATTCAATAAAACAAAATCTGGAATTAAAAATCTAATGATGACCACAAAACGATTATCGATTGGCATAAAAACCCATCTGGTTCACTAATTTCCATGAGGGAAGGAAATCTGCCACCTTTACCTGGTCTGGCCTATATTTGACACCAGAGGCTCCGCAAAGTGGAAATAAGCAGCCAATTTGCACACATCAAGGCTCCTACAAACAGTGATGAGATTAATGATCAAATCAGCTTGTGTAGATGTTAACTGAGGAATAAATATTACCTAGGGCTCCAGAAGAACTCTCCAGCTGTTTTTCAAATACTAGCATTGGGATCTTTATATGTCGACCGGAGAAGGTGGATGGCACTTTGGTTTAATCTTTGATCTGAAAGACAGCGCTTCTGACAATACAGCACTTTAATGAGAGTGCCACCACTGATGTATGGTTGACAATATGGTGGACAAGTAGATATGGCCCTGAAAGTGCTGTACCAAATGTAACAGATTCCATGCATTCCCTTGAGATTTGAATCTATAGGCCTTAGTTATTGCCCAAGTGGTCATCAATTAAGTATGAGATTAATGGTAGAGAGTGTCAATGGGCTCATTAGTTGGGGAAGTGGACATAAAAGTTATGAATGAATCTGATTCCATCACCATTTCAGTATCTTCTATGACACCAACACTTGCTGTGTAAAAAATGTCTCCTCATCACCCTTCTGGTTGTTTTACCAATTATCTTAAATTTGTGCCGCTTGGTTACTGATCTGCCTGACAATGAAAACTGTCTCTCAGAGCTCTGGGGCCAGGATATAGTGCGGGTTGGATTTTAAAATCGCAGCCCCATTTGTCTTCATTGGAAGTCGACACATCCAGGGTGGTTAGCAATTTTCAAAGGATCATCGGGGGAGAGGAAGGTTTTCTTTGCTCTCTCTCAAATACTGGTGCCTTTATCTCCTTAAAGAGCATGTTGATGGGCCTGCCTGGTAAAGAACTGAAACATTAGTGCACAACTGTGAGTTTTGCCATCAGTTTACTTTGATTTTATGTCTTTGCCTTTTATCTGTTTCTTTTTACTGGAACCTCATTGCAGTGGTGAAAGTACTGGACTGTCACTCTCCCATCATGGTCCTTTATAGCCTTGTCCTTGCTGCTGTCCTAAACAACGCAGTGATAGTCCCCAACATGGCTGCCAACTGCCTTTGCCGCTGGCAGCTCTCATCTCCTGGAGGAACTTTTGCCTCTAATTGGGCACCAGCACCTGCCTCCTATTCAATTAAGCCATTTAAATTTAAAAATAGTGTGATGACGTTGAGGCTTACAGTCAGGACCTGAACTCATCTCGGTGAAAATCCAGGAGTACGGATGGTGATCACCAGTCTAATACTGGAGATTATCCTCTCATTTACCAAACAGGTAAATTGCTCATTGTTAGCATTTCTCCGGAGCTGACAGAATTTAGATCAGTAAGTTCAAATGAAAATGAAATGAAATGAAAATCATTTATTGTCACAAGTAGGCTTCAAATGAAGTTATTGTGAAAAGCCCCTTGTCGCCACATTCCGATGCCTGTTCGGGAGGCTGGTATGGCAATAGAATCCATATAAATGTATTTAAGCCTGACTCCCCATTCTGACTCTTTAGTCTACCTTTACTACTACTACATTTCAGCCATCTTGGAATAAGAGCAGAAGCTCAGACTAATGGTTCTATAATATGCTACATTAAAATTTACTCCCTTGCAGACTGGAAAACAAAATTAATACCGAATTAGAAGACCTTACATTTCATTCTTAATTAAATTGTTGTTATGCACTATTTGCTTCGTTTACACAAAATATAGATCAAAATTTTTTAAAACCCTGCAATAATTATGGTCCATTTATAAGGTACATAGATTATATTGATCAAGGACTCGACTTGCCAGCCACATCCTGTCTGAACCGTGTGTGACGCGACTGATAGATGGTGGGTGAGGTCTCTTTCGGGATTTAACCAAACTGCTATGTTCACGAGATCTAATGAGATTTAGCTAGACATTGCAATATAGATCCTGCCCATTGTGGGTGGGATCAGTATTTGGAAAATCTGCATATTAGAGTGAACAGCTAGTCTCACTGAAATATATGGTTGCTTGATCTACCCCCTTTTGGGATCTAACCCCTTTGCCTTGGAGACCTTAGGCGAGTGCCATTCAATACTGGTCCCCACAAATTGGGATCAGGAGGACAATACTTGGGGGGGGGGGTGTCTCCCAGATAAGAAAAGAACATAAGAACATAAGAACTAGGAGCAGGAGTAGGCCATCTGGCCCCTCGAGCCTGCTCCGCCATTCAATGAGATCATGGCTGATCTTTTGTGGACTCAGCTCCACTTTCCGGCCCGAACACCATAACTCTTAATCCCTTTATTCTTCAAAACACTATCTATCTTTATCTGAAAAACATTTAATGAAGGAGCCTCTACTGCTTCACTGGGCAAGGAATTCCATAGATTCACAACCCTTTGGGTGAAGAAGTTCCTCCTAAACTCAGTCCTAAATCTACTTCCCCTTATTTTGAGGCTATGCCCCCTAGTTCTGCTTTCACCCGCCAGTGGAAACAACCTGCCCGCATCGATCCTATCGATTCCCTTCATAATTTTATATGTTTCTATAAGATTCCCCCTCATCCTTCTAAATTCCAACGAGTACAGTCCCAGTCTACTCAACCTCTCCTCGTAATCCAACCCATTCAGCTCTGGGATTAACCTAGTGAATCTCCTCTGCACACCCTCCAGTGCCAGTACGTCCTTTCTCAAGTAAGGAGACCAAAACTGAACACAATACTCCAGGTGTGGCCTCACTAACACCTTATACAATTTCAGCATAACCTCCCTAGTCTTAAACTCCATCCCTCTAGCAATGAAGGACAAAATTCCATTTGCCTTCTTAATCACCTGTTGCACCTGAAAACCAACTTTCTGCGACTCATGCACGAGCACACCCAGGTCTCTCTGCACAGCAGCATGTTTTAATATTTTATCATTTAAATAATAATCCCTTTTGCCGTTATTCCTACCAAAATGGATAACCTCACATTTGCCAACATTGTATTCCATCTGCCAGACCCTAGCCCATTCACTTAGCCTGTCCAAATCCCTCTGCAGACTTCCAGTATCCTCTGCACTTTTTGCTTTACCACTTATCTTAGTGTCGTCTGCAAACTTGGACACATTGCCCTTGGTCCCCAACTCCAAATCATCTATGTAAATTGTGAACAGTTGTGGGCCCAACACTGATCCCTGAGGGACACCACTAGCTACTGATTGCCAACCAGAGAAACACCCATTAATCCCCACTCTTTGCTTTCTATTAATTAACCAATCCTCTATCCATGCTCCTACTTTCCCCTTAATGCCATGCATCTTTATCTTATGCAACAACCTTTTGTGTGGCACCTTGTCAAAGGCTTTCTGGAAATCCAGATATACCACATCCATTGGCTCCCCGTTATCTACCGCACTGTTAATGTCCTCAAAAAATTCCACTAAATTAGTTAGGCACGACCTGCCCTCTATGAACCCATGCTGCGTCTGTCCAATGGGACAATTTCCATCCAGATGCCTCGCTATTTCTTCCTTGATGATAGATTCCAGCATCTTCCCTACTACCGAAGTTAAGCTCACTGGCCTATAATTACCCACTTTCTGCCTACCTCCTTTTTTAAACAGTGGTGTCACGTTTGCTAATTTCCAATCCGCCGGGACCACCCCAGAGTCTAGTGAATTTTGGTAAATTATCACTAGTGCATTTGCAATTTCCCTAGCCATCTTTTTTAGCACTCTGGGATGCATTCCATCAGGGCCAGGAGACTTGTCTACCTTTAGCCCCATTAGCTTGCCCATCACTACCTCCTTGGTGATATCAATCCTCTCAAGGTCCTCACCTGTCATAGCCTCATTTCCATCAGTCACTGGCATGTTATTTGTGTCTTCCACTGTGAAGACCGACCCAAAAAACCTGTTCAGTTCCTCAGCCATTTCCTCATCTCCCATTATTAAATCTCCCTTCTCATCCTCTAAAGGACCAATATTTACCTTAGCCACTCTTTTTTGTTTTATGTATTTGTAGAAACTTTTACTATCTGTTTTTATATTCTGAGCAAGTTTACTCTCATAATCTATCTTACTCTTCTTTATAGCTTTTTTAGTTGCTTTCTGTTGCTCATGCCGGGGATTGGGTCTGGGAGTGCCTTGCCTGTGTGAGGTGGGGTGTGGGTGGGCTCGAGCATCCCCTAATAGATCAGTTGCGGCATTGTGGGCCGAGGGTCGCTTTGAGGGTTGGGAATTTGGGACACCATTTGAAAATGGCGTCACAATCTCCTCCTGGACTGAGTAGTTCCGGCGAGGGGGGGAGGGTTCCACTGGACCACCAAAAAAATCCTGAGTACCATTAATAATAATAATTTTTATTATTGTCACAAGCACGCTTACATTAACACTGCAATGAAGTTACTGTCACCACACTCCTGAGCCTGTTCAGGTACACTGAGGGAGAATTAAAATTGTCCAAATCACCGAACAGCACCTTTCAGGTCTTGTGGGAGGAAACCGGGAGGAAACACAATATTAAAATCTTTCGCATCACACCCCAAAATAGCTTACAATTACCCTTGAACATTACTACTCAACATAGTGAGTACTCAACTTGCTATCATTATTCCCACTTAAATAACAAGAAAATAGACAATCTCAGCTTTTAATCCACCCTGAATACAGAGGAATACTTGCTTTCCATAGATATTCTTTGAGAAAGAGATCACTTGACACAGCTTTACAGAACAGATCTGGCTCCAGTTCGAAACCCTGCAGAAACTCTGGTTGGATGTTTTCAAAAACTGGTTTCAACTGGCTTGTTTCAGCTCTCCCTTGTCCTCAGACAAGTCTGCACTGCTTTAAATACAGTTAATCTCACTTAACTAACAAAGTGAGAGCAGAACTGTTTCACTGTACACAGCTTCAACTAGGTCAGAACTGAAACTGAAAAATGCTTTCACATACTCTAACCCAGGCATTTGACCCTTACTTCACCAAGTACTTAGAATACAATATATCTAAAATCCTACATTCATCACACTCTCCATAGATGTTAACAGACCTGTCAAGATTTTCCAGCATTTTCGGTTTTTATTTTACAGTACAGGGCAAATTGTTGAAGGATCGGATGAGACTACAGGAGCTTTGGTAGACAGCCAATTTTCTCTGAAAATCGTGCAGAGTCGTTCCCTGCTGAAAGTGCTGAGTACTTTAACGGAATCCATGAAAGTAAGGTTAGTTCCTGAAAGGTATATCCTGCTTCCTACACTTCTCTTGTAGCTGACATAAGGGAAATTAATGTCCACTATAAAACTTCCAGAATGGTCTGCAATTCTTTCACGCGTGATCCTAGCAGTGCCCTTCCCAGTGGAGCCAGTGGAGTTAAGGAGTGAGATGCCCCTTCAGGTGTTGCAATCTTTCCTATTCCCTTTGTTTCATCTATAATGTCATGATTTTTGCAATGTTCTGCAATTTTTGCAATTACACGTGTTCTGTGTAAAGGATATCACCTTCCAATAGCGAAGGAGAAGATCATGGAGTGGTGGCATTAGATCAGACTCTCTGTGCTTGAACAGGCAAAGAGAATGAAAATCAACTCTGAGAGTTGAAGGCAGTAAAAATCAATCCCAGGAAGTGAAGGCAGTGAGGAACGCAATGGGGTTTCGTGAGAGAAATCCAAATGATCAGCTCTGGACGCTGTCGCACCGATGTAGGAGCAGGAGTAAGGTGTAGGCACAGAAGCTCAATATTTAGAACTGGAGGAAACTGGAGGGGATGCAAAACACAATAATGAAGCAGCATGACTCGGAAGGATTTGTAAAGAGAGACTAAAAATTAGTGTGTTGGAAGAGAAGAAGGCAATATAGAAAAACTTTAAAAGGGCATTGTGTGAGTGGGCTCTGTTTCATGTTGAGTTTGTAGTCTAGATGGGGTTTATTTAGCGTTTTCCCATTCTAAGAATGCTACGACAGACTTTTTCAAAAATCCCATTATTGTTTAGTTACAGATCGATATACAGCTCTGTCCTCGACAGAAGGTTGCACCTCTGCGCGCTACAGATCTGTATCTTAGTCACGTGACATTGCACAATGGTTACATCAATAGTTGCATCAGTATCAGGTGCTGCTGATGTCAACCCTTCACTCTAGAGGCCCCAGTATGGGACAAGATACAAATAGCGAAGTTTTGGAGAACTCAAGCTTATGGATAGTGAATGTCAGAAGGCCAACAAGTGGTGGTGTGCTGGGGAATTGGGTTGTTGTGGATGGTAAAACTGCCATGGAGTGGATAATGAATTTGGGATAACGAATTCAACGGTCTTGGATGTTAAGTGGGAACAGAAATTTTGGGCATTGCAAAGATGAAAGAATCTTAACGATGGATTGAATGTGGGGTGTGAAGTTCAGCTTTGTGTCAAAGCAAGATACCAAAATTGTGCAAATGAATGAACTTACGTACGAACATCCAAATTAACAGCAGGTCTAGGGCACTCAGCCCCTCAAGCTTGTTCTGATCATAATCTGATTGTAATGTCAACTCCACATTCCCACCTATCCCTGACACGCTTTAACCCCTTGCTTATCAAGAATCTATCTACCTCAGCCTTAAAAATAATCAAAGACTCTGCTTCCACCACCTTTTGAGGAAATGAGTTGCAAAGACTTACAACCCTCTCAGAGAAAATGTTTGTCCTCAATCTGTCTTAAATCGACGACCCCTTATTTTTAATCATTTACCCCTAGTACTAGATTCTCCCACAGCAAGATACATTTTTTCCACATCGACCATGTCAAGATCCCTCAGGATCTTATATATTTCAATCAAGTCACCTCTTACTCTTCTAAACTCGAGCAGATACACGTCTAGCCCGTCCAACTCCATCGCCTTTCCTCATAAGACAACATGCCCATTCCAAGTATTGGTCAAGTAAACCTTCTCTGAACTCCGTCCAACACATTTACATCTTTCCTTAAAAATGGAGGCCTATACTCTGCACAATACTCCAGAAGTGACCTCACCAATGCCCTGTATAACTGAATCATAATCTCCCCATATTTTTTTTAATTTAGAGTACCCAATTATTTTTTTCCAATTGAGGGGCAATTTAATTGACCTACCCTGCACATCTTTTTGGGTTGTGGGGATGAGATCTATAGAGACACAGAAAATATGCAAACTCCACCCAGACAGTGGCCCATGGCAGGAATCGAACCTGGGTCCTCAGCACCGTGAGGCCGCAGTGCTAACCGCTGCATCACCGTGCTTCCCATAACCTTCCTAATTTTGAATTCAATTCCTCTTGTGATAAATGTCAACATGTATATTAGCTTCCCTAATTTTTTTGCTGTACCCGCAAACTAACTTTTTCTGATTCATGCGTAGGCCACTCAGATTCCTCTGCATCTCAGGGCTCTGTGATTTCTCACCATTGAGATAATGTGCCACTTTTTTA
The DNA here is from genome assembly GCF_047496885.1 of Scyliorhinus torazame. Classification (NCBI taxonomy): domain Eukaryota; kingdom Metazoa; phylum Chordata; class Chondrichthyes; order Carcharhiniformes; family Scyliorhinidae; genus Scyliorhinus; species Scyliorhinus torazame. Next base: position 76,220,865 of record NC_092721.1, on the reverse strand, counting down.
TTTTTCCCTCCAAAATGGACAATTTCATGTTTTCCCACACTATAATCCATTTGCCAGATATTCTCCCACTCGTTTAACCTATCCATGTCCCATTGTCTGTTAGTCAAAGTGTACATTTAAGTGAGGAAAGTGGAGTCGATGGAAATCAAGCAAAGGTTTGAGTTAGAGTCAATTTTTTTTGTATATAATTTTATTTTTGAAAACTAACAGGTTAAGGAATATGGTGCAAAATTGGAAAGATGGAGTTGAGGTGTAGGTCAGCCATGATTGAATTGAATGGTGAATAGGCTTGAGGGGGTTGAATGCTCTACTCCAGTTCTGAATGTTCTTACCAGCCAAAAGCAACAGGCGGGATTCTCCATCGGCGTTATCCTCCGCTTCGTCGGCAGTGCACTCACGCCTGCGGATTTCCCGACAGCGTGAAGGTGGCCACAATGGGATACCCGGTTGCCAGGACGAAGGATTCCCGCTGCCAGCGGGGGTGCGCCGCACTGGAAAACAGGTCTGGCGGGAAGGAGAATCCTTCCTCATAGTTTTCTTCTCCCAACTAGAGCAAATTCTGGGAGACGGTGTCAGGGATAAATCCTTGAGGGAGTCTGGAAGTAATTATCTATCATTGAAAGGAAAAGAAATTGCCAACAATGTTGGAAAAGTCGGATGGAATTACATGAGTACAGTGGTTATGGAGTAGTTGATGGAGGAGGTCTAGTGGAGATTGAAGGTATGGTTAATTGTGTCAAATATCCCAGACATGTACAGAAGGAAAAGGAAGGCATACACATGTCACATTAATGGTGTTGATGAACAGTTAACTGATGCTTTGATTCATTAGAGGAGATTTTCCAAGGTCTGCACCTGGCGACACTGGTTTGCCTGGGAGCGGTGAATATCAGAAAATCAAGTAGGTCATAGTGCATGGCATGGCAGTAGGAAACCTCCATGATCACCATCAGTATAAATGGAAGGATAATCTGTCAGATTTCACCCAATCTGTCAGACCCAGGAAATGTTCCTGGCTTGCAAACTCACTTTGATAAATGTATTGGACATTATTTTGGTATGGATTTACACATTGCGCATGGTAACATGTGACTGAAAGGTACATTGTTGAGGAAAGTGAAGGAATTGTGCGTCATCTTCATAAAGCTGATGCAATGTACAACCATGACAGTGATGTGTCTAAATATCATTTTTGTAGGAATCTAGGAAGATGGGCATTGTTTGCTGAAAAAAGACTGAAATCCATCTTGTTTATCTTCTAGAATCCTGGTGGTTGCATGATACATAACGGAGCCACTGATTAATCAAAGCAACCAATTTCGATTAATTAGTCTCCAGGCTTGAGGTGAGGAAAACCCCATTGCAAAGTCACATATTATTCCCAAGACTGTGGCAGTTATCACATGTAAAGCCTCATTTCACTCTGACACTGCATCCCAAAGTGTGTTTTGTCTCATGTCTGAATGTAAAATAAAAAAGAATTGAAGGCTCATATTCCTGAAGATGTTGTCCCTTTTTATTTCCAGAACAATCGAGAGCAATTAATAAGTACCCCAGTTGTTCCTAATTAGCTGGTTCTGATTATGCTACACTGTCCCAGATGTGTGATGAATTAATTATTTCACAATAAATATTCACTAAAACGGTTCTACCCATTGAAAACATATTTGAGCACTCTCCATTATAAAGACATTCATGATTTTCCTATAAAGGTCAATTTCTGAAATTACCCCAGTTTACATGCACTTCACTATGCTTCTTGCCACTGGGCTCCTGCGATTCATGGAACCAACATTCCAGAGGAGACGAACAGAGGTCACTAGCCTGAGTGCACAAAACATGCATTCCTGTAATTGGCCTCCCTGATGAAACATGAATCTCCTCACAATGAATGCCATAGGGAGTTTTTTTTAAATTCACCAACTTCAGTAAAGGACACAACAGAACCATGTTTGGCAAGACTAGAAGAACAGACAATGGAAGTCAACAATGATAATACGGAAATACCGTGAATGGTTTAAAAGTCTGTTGACTTTTGGAGAAAAAAAAAAGCACTGGCAATCTTCCAGCAATTTTGACAATCTCAGGACATCCCAAAGTGATTTGCAGCAAATTAAATTGTCATAATATACATCAGTACATTATAGTGCAATCACATACACACACTGATGGACATGCAGTAGGACCAACCAGCATACGTAACACCGCAGCCAATCACCAGTGAGAGCACAAGCACTATAAAGACAGGGGACAGGAGAGTTCCCGCTCATTCTCGCAGCAGCCATCTCAGAGCACAGAGCTCACAACCTGCATCACAGACATTCACCATTGCTGAGTGCCTCACCATAGCTAGTGATAGGAAAGGGTCCACAGTTAAGCTGGTATTGCTTATACCCACGTTTACAGTATGTAAGCATAGTTGAACAGTTAATAAAATAGCGTTACACCACTTCCAGCATTGTTGGCTTGTTTGTGAACCAGAACACCCAACACGACATAAATAACTTTGATATGTAGCCAATGGTGTGAAACAGGAAGAGTGCCAACCATTTTGCAAACAGCACGGATTCAAACAGCAATGAGATAAATAACAGATTATTTTTTATTTTTTATTGTGATGATGCTTGAGGGATAATACTGTGCAGGGCATAGACGATAACCTTCCTGCTCTTTACAGTAGACGCATGGACTATTTACAGCGCAGTGAAAGGGCAGACAGGGCCTTGGTTTAATCTTTACTCTGAAATGCCTACAAACAAGGTTCTGCCCATAAAATCTGACAGCAGAGCCCATCTGACATTCAGCCCACCAAGTCCCGAGCTCTTTCCCCATGACCTTCACATTTATTTCTTCTTCTGGTATGCATTCAATTCTCTTCTGAAAGTTACAAGTTTTTTCAGGTAGTGCATTCCAGATCATAGAAAATCTCTGTGATTTAAAAAAAATCCTGATTTTCCTCTAGCTCTTTTATCCATGTTCTTTAAATCCTCTGGTTGTCCGATGCACCCACAATGGGGACATTTTCTCCTGACTTACTGCATGTAAACCTTTCCAAATTTTGAAGGGTTGGATTGAAATATCAGCCATTTGGCTGAGGTGGAATATTTGAACTGTAGATAGAGATGAGGGTAGGGTCTCCATTAGATGTAAACTCTTTTGGATCTTAAATCTTTGTAGTAAGGTGAATGATTGGTATAATTTTCTAGTCAATTTGAATTCAAAAGAGTTTCATTTGGTTATTTTCTCCTGGAAGTGGGTAATGTGAATTATACCTGACTTTTAACATTTCGCATTGGAGTGTTATTGAGAATGTAGCTCGGTGTTGTGCTGTGGCAAGTCAAGTGGGGTAATTTAGAGTCCACAATACCAGTAAGGAGCCTCATTCATTGGGAGCACACACCAGAAATCTAGCTGTCCACGATCTTCTGATTAGTGAAATTATTGGTGATGCCAATAGATGGGACACTGCCAACTTGCAAACTTATAATTTCAGTGTAAATCATCCAAGATCCATAATCCAATTTCTTGCCAGATTTACCTGTTCAATATCTGATGGGCTGACTAATGTGTAGCGGTGGACGGTTCGCATCCATGCCACTCCCTCTCCCGCCGCTCCACCCTCCATTCTGCCCCTCTCGGAAGAAAGGTGTGGTGAATGTATAGTGCTAATAATTCACCAGTGCATTTGTATCATGTTCTGCTGTTGTGTTATGTTGTTAACCCTGTGGGCTCCACCTATGGGCCATTGTGTTGCTTCACCCACAGGGGGATATGTTGGGGCATGTACGGGCTCTGCCCATGGCTCCTCCCCTTAAGAGGAAGTATAAAGAGCAGCTGACCGACAGGCAGTTCCCAGTATTGTACCAGTCGCAGGCAGGCCCTGTTCTAAGCTGATTAAAACCACGGTTTATTTCACCTCGTGTCTTTGAGTGAATTGATGGTCGCATCATGAAATCAGCTTAAATACAACTATGGACTCAGCCCTCAAACCTGACGGGCTGGAACTCAATCCGCAGGCCGTGGAGGCGAAATAAATTTTTTTGCACTGGCTTCGATGCTTCAAGGCCTATCTCGCCGCATCGTCCACACCATCCGTCACTGATGAACAGAAGCCGAGCCTCCTCCACGCACGGGTGAGCCATTGCATTTCTGTCCAGCTCGACGATGCGCCTCCTATACAGATGCCCTCGCGCTGCTCGAACGCCTCTACATACGGCCTGTGAACGGGGTCCACGCATGACACGTCTTCACCACTCGCCGCCAGCGCCCCGGGAGTCACTAGATGACTACCTACGCGACCTCAAAGCCCTCGCACGCAACTGTAATTACCAGGCCGTTACAGCCAACTCAGCACATGGAGCTCGCCGTCCGAGACGTTTATGTGGCGGGGGTCCGATCGAACTATGTGAACCAGCGCCTGCTCGAAAAAGGGGCCCAGGACCTGGACAACACGGTAAAGTTAGCCATCTCGCTGGAGGTTGCTTTTCAGAGCCTTACTGCGTTCCTGGCCGACCACGCGACCCCTCGTGGGTCCCCGACCAGAGACTACCCCAGGCCTGTGCTGCGCGGCCGCCTGCCCATCATAGGGGTGAATGAAGCTCTCTGTGCTCCCCGGAGTTTGCTATTTTTGAGGCCAGTCTCAACACCCCCGGCAGCATTGCCCGGCCTGCAATGCGAACTGCAGCAGGTGCGGGCGAAAAGGACACTTCGCCAAGGTCTGCCTGGCCAGGTCTAAGAACTCTAACTCACAAACCCGATCTTCAGACTCACAGGCCCGCAGGCCCCGCAATGTGGCAGCGTGTCTGCCGACTCCGCCACCTCATAACACGTGCGACTCACGGGGGCCGCCATCTTGGCCATCATCCCCCATGCGGCCGGCCACGTACGATCCATGGGGGCCGTCATCTTGGATGCCATCTTCCTCACCGCCCGCCACGCTCGACCAATCGATGGTCGATGGCAGATGGCGGCTATCTTGGCCGCCATCTGCCACTCCGCTCGATGCATACGATCTGCACGACAGTCATCGCGCGCCCCCCCCAGCACCTCCGATCACGCCGCTGGCTACCCGCAACTCAGCACGGTCACCCTGGACCAGTCGCGACCCAAGCACCTCCGTAGCTCCATGCTGACCTTGCCTTTTCGACTCCGGGGAGCACAGAGAGCTTCATTCACCCAGACATGGTAAGACGCTGCTCGCCCCCAATTTTCCCGACGCAACAAAACATCTCCCTCGCCTCTGGGTCGCACTCGGTGCAAATCCAAGTGTACACTACTGTAACCCTAGCGATACAGGGCGCTGGGTACGCTAATTTTAAACTATATGTGCTCCCAGACCTTTAAACATATAAAAGCATAAACACGACACCTGGTGGACAGTATTAGCTGGAGACAAGGACAAGGACAGACCTGCTACACGACACACTCAGGGAGACAGCACGTGCAGAGTATCCAGAACGAACTGTATATAAGAGTTAAAATAAAATAGAGTTGTACCACATACAACTGTGTTGGCTCATCTGTGCACCAGAGCACCCAACACCACATGGTACAGGAGTGGATCGATACCTGCCGGCATACCTCAGTGTACACAGACAACCAGCAGTGCCCAGGCAAAATGTTACAGCTCCCGGTTCCGCAGCCGCTCCAGTGCCACGGCGATCTCCGTGAAAACTGGCGGCAATTCCGGCAAGTGTTCGAATTGTTCCTGGTGGCAGCTGAACTCCAAGACCTGGATGCTAGTGAAAAAATTGAATTTCTCCTCACCATCGCCGGTGCAAGGGCAAGAGAAATATTCACAAGGTTCAGGTTCTTCAGGAGGCAGCAAAGGTACGATTACCAGGCAGTCCTGGACAAATTCTCCAAGTACTGTGAAGAAAACGCAATCCAATCGGCAAGTAAAGGTAAGAAAAGCGGCAGTACTCACCTCGTGGCCGGGATCCCAGAGCCCGAATTCCCAGAGGCCGAAATCCCGGGCCTGAGATAGGGCTGGGTCGAGGTCGGCGGCCATCTTGCTAAAGGTATCACGCTAGCACAGTTGCGCGAGCAGTGCGCAGAACCGGAAATTTTGTTTGCGCATGCGCGAGATGCTGCGCATGCGCAGTCAAGAAAACGGCCATCGGTAAAGGAACAGCGATCTGAGCATGCGCAGTCTCTTCCTACGTGCTACATACCGAGCGTCAGGATGTCAGAGGCCCCAGACCGCACCAATTTAAAGGCGAAACGTCCCAAATCCAATTTAAAAGGGAAACGTACCAAATCAAAAAAACAAAAATCTGTTAAAGCTGTAAAACAACCTTCCCTCACCTGGAATGACAGCACATTGCCGCAAATTGACCCAGGAGATGAATTTGACCTCCGAGAACCCTCCGACAAGCAGTTACCTACGCACAAGCCGATGATTCCGACCTCGAATACTTCGATGACGATCTTTACAGTGTTTCGGGACCTCGCGTGCCCAATGATAGCTCCGTGGTCCTATACGACTATGATTCGGACGAACCTTTCATGTTGCACATTGGCGGCCCCCACATTGAATCCAACGCAGATGCGGATTCATTTTTCGGATTTGAAGATCTTCAACCCAGCAGATATGACGTCCCAACTTATCAGTACCGGATGATGCTGCAGCCTGACATTAACAGACAGGGAGCGGTGCAAGCACACGGAGAGCGCCCTGCTGCCACACAGAGCGTGGTCCACGTCCCGCTCAGCGTTCCCGACTCTATGAAAGAAGACATGCAAGACTCCAGAGCGCAGTCCTCGCATGAACAAGGAGTGACTCCAGAGTCACAAGCCTCCACAGCAAGCTCATGGACAGACTCCACAATTGCAGAAACGCAAGACTCCAGAGCGCAGTCCTTGCACGAACAAGAAGTGACTCCAGTGTCACAAGCCTCCACAGAGAGCTCGTGGGCAGCCTCCACAATTGCAGAAACGCAAGACTCCAGAGCGCAGTCCTTGCACGAACAAGAAGTGACTCCAGTGTCACAAGCCTCCACAGAGAGCTCGTGGGCAGCCTCCACGATAGAAGCAACGCAAGACTCCAGAGCGCAGTCCTTGCACGAACAAGAAGTGACTCCAGTGTCACAAGCCTCCACAGAGAGCTCGTGGACAGCCTCCACGATAGAAGCAACGCAAGACTCCAATGTGCGGTCCTTGCAGGAACAAGACCATGAGGGTCTAGCAACCTCTCCTGACCAACCAGCGGCAGACGATGCAAGTCTGCCATGCTCACGTGAACAGCAAGAAGGCTATAACAGCCTACCATGCTCCACTACACAGCAGGACGACCATGCCGGTCTATCATGCTACAATGAAGGGCACAGCGCTGAAGACTGTTCAAGCCCAACTGAAGACAAGCCAAAGGAATCGCCTCTTCCAAGCCCGAAGAAAAAAGGTTTATGCGCTGACCTTCAGGATCATTATAGCCGAACAGAGATTAATAATGCTGCACGGTCACAGAAGGATGCTGAGGATTTGCTAAAGAAATTACTTGAATGTTTAACTTGCAAGGAGCAGACTGAGAATTGCCAGTGTTTTAGTACGGATCGAAAAAATGGACAAGACATTGATCCTCAGTTAATGGAAATAACACAACCTGAATCATATCTACAGCAGGGACAAATGTCTCCCTTCAACACAACGCCGCAAAGTCCCAACTTCGGAGACCAGCAGTTAGTCAGTAATGACTCTTCAAACCTTGAGGGGAACATTAATTGCATTGAACCTATACACACTCCACTGATAAATGAGCAGAACATTGGAGCAAGAATCCTGAGGACACCGACATCGAGTAGCCAGATAACGAATTTAAAACCCGCAGCAGTTTCAAGTGAACCAAGTGTGCTTTCCACTAATGGTGAAGATGCAGATAAGGTCGACCCGATTATCCATTGTACCACACTAACCTCAGTGATTAAGCAGTTATGTATGGGGAGTATAATGTGGGCAATTGAGAACAGTAAAAGAGAGACTGTGACCATGCCACTCCCAGCAAAATCAGACCCAGAGACCATGAAGGCATGTACATTAGACAAAGATACATATGAGGTACCTGAGAAGAAAAGTGAAACGGAATGTTCTTTGGAAAATAGTACAATGTCGATAGAAACATTGGATCCTATATTCGAGACCATACATATGGGAGAATTTGGGGGTAATAAACAAGGTTCTGCAATGTCGGGGGAAGATTTAAAATTCCAAAGAAGAAAAGCCCAAATGAAGGACGATGGCAAGACAATGACAGTCCACCGACATGGTGTGCACCGCCAGATGAAAACTCTGACAATTCACCCAACCCTAGTGAACAGCAAGCTGCTAATGAGGATCTATCCACGGGATGTGAGATGAGTGACGACAGCATCCCACTTCCCATGCAAAAGGTGCAAGGTGACAGACCTCGCCTAGTGCGTACCGAGGCACTCGACGATCACGGTGGGACCACTGACGACTGCGGTGGCGGCGCACCGCTTCCACCCTCGATGGCTCGAGCCTCTCCACTGGTCGGTGCATTCCTGCATGTTCCGACTCCAGAAGTGCAGCTTCAGGGAATCTCGGCTGCCTCCAGTGAACCTGTTGAGACTCCGGATGGGGAGCATCGACGGAAGGCAGACCGGACTCCAGATGGGGAGCAGCCAAGCGCCGACTCTGATTCGCGCACGCCAGACCTTGCTCCGGACGGGCGGTGTCGCGGCCTCGGTGATGGCACGCTCAGGGTGATGGCGGATGCCACAGCGACAGGGAATGGATCGCGTGGCAGTCCCACTGGGTCGGCAGTGGCGACCAGCACCGGCGGTCCAAGACGGACACACCAATTTGCGCCATCGCCAGACGTTGATGCGAGCAACAATTCTCTCTCCAAGGCGACATGCTTCGACGTTTCTCTGCAGAGTCGCCCTTCCGGCTCAGCAGGTGGCCGGAACCAGCGTGCACGGTCTCGGCCAACTTCCACATCTGGCACAGTCATCGCCTTTCATGACATTAGTGATGGTGCTTCTTCGATGGCAACGACCCATCGGCCACAAGATGCCGTCCACCACAAACATAAAAAGAAAAAAGACTCCACCTTGTTCCTGGCATGCAGGGCGGATGGATTGGAGCGTAGGCGCAATCAGCGAGCTTTGCGTCGCCTTCCACGTTTGCAACTGAACCGTACGCACACGCCGGGTCCTCCACTGGTTCCCAAGGATGACTTCGTGGAGATGCCACGGATCATGCCCCTCCCATCGCCACCCCTGACCAGGCCACAGCAGCTAAAATCCTCCCCATGCAGAAGCGAAGGCTGTTTCTGGGACCTTGCCACCTGTCAAATCCAGGGCAAAACTTTATTGAAGCAGACAAGTATTTTCTCCCTTTTGAGTTGGCATGCCAGTCGAAATGTCCCCGCATAGTCAGCACATCATCTGACTGTTTACAGAAATTAATTGATAGAATTATAGAGACAATACGTGGTTGTTCTCAAGGACCACAAACCGACGAAGGTGTTCAGTTGCAGATAATTAAGGCCTTACTAACTACAGTAACATCTCAGCACATAGAAATACACGAAGGAACTGTGTTACACGCTGTTAGAACGTGCTACAATATTCACCTGGCCAGCAAAAAAACTTAGTAAACCAAACCACAGCCAAGGCAACACTAACAAAGATGTTGAATGTTATATTTGCACGAATGAAAAACCAAGCACTGCACGAAGTACAACAAATGGAAAAGTACAACAAACGGCAACAGCATCACCTCCAACAGTCCAATGTGAACCAGTGTGAACCCAAATCTCCACAGCTGAACCGGCTTGAGGACCAGCCTATCCTTGAGGCGGTCACCCATTAGACTGGACTTATAACGCTGTTCATACGTTCAAAAAGTCAACACTTCTGTATTATAACCTGTTGTTGTTTATCGTTCCAGATATCGTCTGACCGGACCACTGTTCAAGTTGGTTTTTTTTTCTCGCATTCATGTTTTCTTATGGTACAACCTTGTTAGTGTGACGCACCCGATATCGCCCCATGTAAATAGTTACGTCATATACACACGCTGTACACAACACACACACACACTCTTAGATGCACTCACGACACGATTATATTTATAACCACGTAGGCACATATCTTTGTAAAAAGGGGGGATGTCATGATATTCAAACACACACATCAGGATAGACACACCAACAGACAAATCAGAACACACAACACCACAACCAATCACAGACAAAGACAGGAAACATATAAAAGCACAAACACGACACCTGGTGGACAGTATTAGCTGGAGACAAGGACAAGGACAGACCTGCTACACGACACACTCAGGGAGACAGCACGTGCAGAGTATCCAGAACGAACTGTATATAAGAGTTAAAATGAAATAGAGTTGTACCACATACAACTGTGTGGCTCATCTGTGCACCAGAGCACCCAACACCAGACAGACTAGCCATCCTCAGCTACGTCATGGAGAACGGGGTCCTAGGGCCCGACCCTGACCGTATGCAACTCCATCTCCCTCACTGTCCCAAGGCCCTGAAGACGTGCCTTGGATTCTTCTCCTATTACGCACAGTGGGTCCCCCAGTATGCGGACAAAGCCCGCCCACTAATTAAGGCCACCATTTTTCCACCGGCAACTGAGGCCTGCCAGACCTTCAGCTGCATCAAGGCGGACATCGCCAAAGCCACGATGTGCGCGGTGGACGAGTCCGCCCACTTCCAGGTGGAGAGTGACGCACCGGAGGTCGCTTTCGCCGCCACCCTTAACCATGCAGGTAGACCGGTAGCGTTCTTTTCACGCACCCTCACCATCTCTGAAATTCGACACTCCTCAGTCGAAAAAGAAGCCCAAGCCATCGTGGAAGCCGTGCAGCACTGGAGGCACTACCTCGCTGGTAGGAGGTTTACCCTCGTCACCGACCAACGATCGGTAGCCTTCATGTTCGACAATACGCAACGGGGCAATATCAAGAACGATAAGATCTTGAAGTGGAGGATCGAACTCTCCACCTATAACTCTGATATAGTGTATCGTCGTGGAAAGCTCAACGAGCCCCCAGGTGCCCTGCCTCGTGGCACATGCGCCAGCGCGCAAGATGACCAACTACGGGCTACTCACAATGACCTCTGCCACCCAGGGGTCCACCCTGCTCGCCCATTATATCAAGGCTCGCAACCTACCCGACTCCACCGAGGAGGTCAAAGCCATGACCAGGGACTGCCAAATCTCTGCGGAGTGTAAACCGCACTTCTATCGACCGGATAAGGCCCACCTGGTAAAGGCATCCCGGCCCTTTGAACGCCTCAGTATCGATTTCAAAGCGCCCCTCCCCTCCAATAACCGCAACACATACTTTCTCAACATCATAGATGTTTTCTCCCGCTTCCCATTTGCCATCCCCTGCCCCGATATGACCACTCCCACTGTCATTAAAGCCCTGCATAGTGTCTTCACCCTGTTTGGTTTCCCCAGCTATGTCCACAGTGACCGGGGCTTGTCGTTCATGAGCGACGAACTGCGTCACTACTTGCTCAGTAAGGGCATCGCCTCGAGCAGGACCCCAGGGGAAACGGGCAGGTGGAGAGGGAGAACGCGACGGTCTGGAAGACCGTCCTACTGACCCTGCGTCCCGGAATCTCCCAGTTTCTCACTGGCAGGAGGTCCTCCCCAATGAGCTTCACTCTATCAGGTCCCTCCTTTGCATGGCCACAAACCAGACTCCTCATGACCACTTGTTTGTTTTCCCTAGGGGAGCTACCTGAGGGGCCTCGCTTCCGTACTGGCTGAAGACACCAGGACCAGTCCTCCTCCGAAAACACATTCAGAGCCATAAGACCGACCCCCTGGTAGAGAGGGTCCAGCTCCTACACTCCAACCCACAATATGCTTATGTCAAACACCCCGATGGCTGACAAGATACCGTCTCTCTCCGGGACCTGGCGCCCGCAGGCTCCACTACCACCACCATCACTGCAGCCCCCACACTATATGCCGTCCAACCTACCATATCCAGCGCCCCCACACCTATATCGCTCCCGCGCTCCCTGCCACCGGCCACACCGGTCCACAGGAATGAAGCTCCAGAAGAGCCGCTCTCGGAGTCCACGCCTGTGCCCGCACCGGACCCACTTCCACAGCCACCCGGACCGGCTGCAACAAGTGCTTCGGCGATCGCAGCGCACGATCCGTGCGCCGGACCGGCTGAACCTATGAGCCCATCAACCCCGCCGGACTTCATTTTTTAACAGGGGGGTGAATGTGGTGAATGTATAGTGCTAATAATTCACCTGTGCATTTGTATCTAGTGCTAATAATTCACCAGTGCATTTGAAATGAAATGAAATGAAGACTTCAAATGAAGTTACTGTGAAAAGCCCCTAGTCGCCACATTCCGGCGCCTGTTCGGGGGGGTGGGGCTGGTACAGGAATTGAACCGTGCTGTTGGCCTGCTTGCCTTGGTCTGCTTTCAAAGCCAGCAATTTAGCCCTGTGCTAAACAGCCCCTTTGTATTATGTTCTGCTGTTGTGTTATGTCGTTAACCTTGTGGGCTCCACCTATGGGCCATTGTGTTGCTTCACCCACAGGGGGATATGTTGGGGCATGTACGGGCTCCGCCCATGGCTCCTCCCCTTAAGAGGAAGTATAAAGAGCAGCTGACCTGCAGGCAGTTCCCAATATTGTACCAGTTGCAGGCAGGCACAGTTCTAAGCTGATTAAAACCACGGTTTACTTCACCCCGTGTCTTTGAGTGAATTGATGGTCTCATCAAAAGGTTGGTGTGGAGCTGGCGTGCTACATGTCGTGCCTTCCCGCAGCCATAAATCACAGCAGGGCAGCTAAATGGTGGCCAAGTGGAACTTGCCCACAGTTTCACCAGACCCGTCGGCATCAGGAGTGCATCAGTGGCCACTGTTCGGATTGTAGGGGAAGAAGACCTATGGATGGACAGCACAGTGGTAGCACTGCTGTCTCACGGCGCCGAGGCAAAACACATGCAAACAGGGCGATAAGGGGCAATTAACCCTGCACATCTTTGGGTTGCGGGGGAGAAACCCACGCAAACATGGGGAGAATGTGCAAACTCCACATAGACAGTGACCCAGAGCCGGGATCGAACCTAGGACCTCGGCGCCGTGAGGCAGCAATGCAAACCACTGTGCCACCGTGCTGCTCCAGAAGCCTGCATTGTTAACATTGTCTAACAAAGTTCTTCATTTGTTTGAAGGTCTTGAGGTCAGATCTAATTTGAAAGCACCACATAAATACTGGTGACAAGGTAGGCGAAGAGCATTTGTAGGCACCTGAAAATAAGTTGAACAGCATTTGTGGGCATTACACAGATTCTGGTGACGGGGGTGCGGGGGAGGGGGGGGGCAAACAATGGCTGCAGCCACCAGAGGAACTGAAAAATCATCGAGGATTCCGAAGAAAACAACTTTGGAAAGAAGCTCGCCACACGCTCTGCATGAAACGATCCGTAACAGTACCAGGAGCACCGGGAGTGGCAAGCAGCCTGCCAAAACATATTTAGAGCTGTGGGGTATTGTAAAACATGAAAGGAAACCAGGTAGAGTTCAGGTTTATCTTGTGATGCATGATCAATCACTACCGAAGCGAGATTGTAGTCCAATTTAAGGCTTTAATGAACAAGTAGTTACCCCAGCTGCTCCGGTACAGAATGACTGCTGTGGGTGAAACACAGACTCTTATGCTCCGCCTGCTGGGCGGAACCAGCAGGCAGGCTCCACCACTCATACTACAGTATAAGGTGCATCCCACCTAGGTACCGCAATACCCCTAATATAGCCTACCACATCTTGTTTTGGGGAAAAAGGAGGCAAGGTAAAGCTAAAAAACCGTGGCACATCCCAAGGCCCGAGCTGACAAGATTGGGGCATATATTTAACGGCACTTAGTGGCGAAAATGATCCCCCACGAGCTTTGCGTCAGTCGTCACTGTATCGCCATCTGATTCGTCATACTGAAACCCAGCAGCTCCCTGCTAATAAGGGGGAACTGCTTTTAAATGCTCCCTCACAACTCACTCCCAGTCGGCACACAAACAGAGCACCACACAGACTTACTCCTCACTTTGGCAATGCTGACCTGGCCAGGCTTCTGGACGCCTGGATGAGGACATCCTGTTTTTGGAAGGGGGTTGGAAGATCAGCAACAGGGTTGCCAATGCGACCTGGGAGGCAGTGGCAGCGGCCGTCAGTTCGGGCAGCGTGAACAGGAGGACCGTCGTACAATGTAAGAGGAAGACCAATGACCTCCATCAAGCTGCAAGTCTAAGATCACACTGACCCCCTGGCCTCAATTCTGCCTGCCACCCCCAGACCTCCAATCCACCCCCCACCCACCAACAAGTCAACGACTGGCACCTTGCACCCTCCCCACATCCGATCACTGTGCTTATGCCCCAGCACACCCTGGCACCCACCAGCACAACCCCTCCATGTCCAGGTGTGTTGCCCACACATGTCACCGGTCATAGACCACACCTGATGTACCAAGCGCATGGTTCACAATGCCCCCTCTCGGTCTCCACAGGAGAAGATAGCCCACAATAGGTGCGAAAGGGCCCAGACGGGTGGCGGAGTTCCAGATATTAGAGTCCTCATCCCCTATGAGGAACGGGCCCTGGAGATCGAGGGATTGACCGAGAAGAGAGCAGTCACCGACAGCAAGGTTGGCCTGCACTGCAGACCTGAGGATACATTGTTCCTTCACCGAGATGACCTGCCTCAAGTAAATTGTTCATGGCAGACAAAATGATCCCTCCCTGGCACTGACCACTTGACGCTTCTCTCGCAGGTTATCCAACTGATGGGGCCGAGTCATCAGGGTTCACCACCCTGCTACCCCCTGCCACCCAGGAGACCACCTCGGAAGAAAACTCACAGCTGTCATCCCCACTTTCCAACAGCGCAGAGACACACACCTCGAAGGGCAACATTAGTGAACTGGCTTCGGGCACGAAATCTGGTGAGCACCAAACAGTTGCTGATGCACCTTGGGTGGAGGCAGGAACATCCAAGGGAGTCAGCATTTGGAGGTCTGCAGGATCCCAGGACTCTGCCAAGTCCCAGCCAGATGCCGAGCCTCTGGGCAAGGCTATCCCAGAGTTGATGAGAGCACAAGGGCATGGCTGTGCGATTCAGGAGGGGATGTCAGAGACACTCTGTTGAATGCATAGCCGATTGGAGAAGTCCCAAAGGTTTCAGGTATAGGAGATGGCACCGGCAATATGTGGAAAACCTGCAACATGATATCAGCGTCTTGAGTGGTGGTGTCCAAGGCATGGCTCAGTCTGCGACTCAACGACATGAGGCAGAAAATGGGGAGCCGCCAGGGCTGGCAAAGCCAGATGACTCAGAGGCATCTGGAGCTCACTCCAGTTGCTCCTCCAACTAATGGTTCCTACGGGCACTGTTCAGGAGGCGGAAACGCTGGGGGCCGATCTGGTGTTCCCCCCCTGGGAGGTGACGAAGATCTTCACCTCACCCGAATCCCGCCATCCTGAGACAGGTGCGACTCAAGGTCAACGGATAGAACAGGGTGGCATGACAACGCCTGTGACAGCAGCAAATTGGCCAGGGCCTTCCAGCTCCAGGCCCTCCAGAGGACAACTGGCAAGGGCAGTAGAGCGGAGCTGCTGATTGGCTGTTGCGGGGGCAATTTGCATACGTCTGTTGTGCTCACCCTAACTTGAAGGTGGTTTGTGGAGGAGCTGTTGTCAAATGACACTTAAACCCAAAACACTTCTTCAGTGTTTCCCTCCCTACCCCCTCCTCTAACCAAAAAAAACTAACTGCTGTCCAGATCAAGAGGAAGGCTCGAGGGCAGGTAGAAGTAGAAAGAAGAAAGAAGTTGAACCGTGAAGTCACAGCCTGCAGGTAAGGGATTGGCTGGTGACTGGTGAGTAGTTTTCCTTTATTTTCCCTCAGGTGTTATCATGCGGGGCGCAGAGGTTGCTGAGTGAGTGCTTGCTGAGAAGGTGAGTGAATAACAGGTAAGCTCTTTCTTTCTTTTTCTTTTTTTTTATCTAGAGGGGATGGCAGAGAAGGTAGTGCAATGTTCCTCCTGCAGAATGTTTGAGGTGAGGGACGCCGTCAGTGTCCCTGCTGATTTCATCTGTGGGAAGTGCACCCATCTCCAGCTCCTCATAAACCGCGTTAGGGAACTGGAGCTGGATGAACTTCGGATCATTCGGGAGGCAGAGATGGTCATAGATAGAAGCTTCAGGGATGTAGTTACTCTGAAGAATAAAGATGGATGGGTGACGGTGAGAGGGGCTGGGAGGAAGCAGTCAGTACAGGGATCCCCTGTGGCCATTCCCCTTCGTAACAAGTATACTGCTTTGGATACTGTTGGGGGGGGGACTTACCAGGGGTAAGCCATGGGGTACAGGTCTCTGGCTCAGAGTCTGTCCCTGTTGCTCAGAAGGGAAGGGGGGAGAGGAGTAGAGCATTAGTCATTGGAGACTCCATAGTTAGGGGGATAGATAGGAGATTCTGTGGGAACGAGAGAAACTCACGGTTGGTGTGTTGCCTCCCAGGTGCCAGGGTGCGTGATGTCTCGGATCGTGTTTTTGGGATTCTTAAGTGGGAGGGGGAGCAGCCCCAAGTCGTAGTCCACATAGGTACCAATGACTTAGGTAGGAAAAGGGATATGGATGTAAGGCAGGAATTCAGGGAGCTAGGATGGAAACTTAGATCTAGGACAAACAGAATTATTATCTCTGGGTTGTTACCAGTGCCACGTGATAGCGAGACAAGGAATAGGGAGAGAGAGGAGTTGAACACGTGGCTACAGGGATGGTGCAGGAGGGAGGGTTTCAGATTTCTGGATAATTCTGGGGCTGGTGGGACCTCTACAAACGGGATGGTTTACACCTGGACCAGAGGGGTACCAATATCCTGGGGGGTAAGTTTGCTAATACTCTTCGGGAGGGTTTAAACTAGTTCAGCAGGGGCTTGGGAACCTGAATTGTAGCTCCAGTGTACAGGAGGTTGAGAGTAGTGAGGTCATGAGTAAGGTTTCAAAGTTTCAGGAGTGTACTGGCAGGCAGGAAGGTGGTTTAAAGTGTGTGTTCTTCAATGCCAGGAGCATCCGGAATAAGGTGGTTGAACTTGCAGCATGGGTTAGTACCTGGGACTTCGATGTTGTGGCCATTTCGGAGACATGGATAGCGCAGGGACAGGAATGGTTGTTGCAGGTGCCGGGGGTTTAGATATTTCAGTAAGCTCAGGGAAGGTGGTAAAAGAGGGGGAGGGTGGCATTGTTAGTCAACGACAGTATTACGGTGGCAGAAAGGATGTTTGATGAGGACCCGTCTATTGAGGTAGTATGGGCTGAGGTTAGAAACAGGAAAGGAGAGGTCACCCTGTTAGGGGTTTTCTATAGGCCTCCGAAAAGATCCAGAGATGTCGAGGAAAGGATTGCAAAGATGATTCTGGATCGGAGCGAAAGCAACAGAGTAGTTGTTATGGGGGACTTTAACTTTCCAAATATTGACTGGAAACGCTATAGTTTGAGTACTTTAGATGGGTCTGTTTTTGTCCAATGTGTGCAGGAGGGTTTTCTGACACAGTATGTAGATAGGCCAACGAGAGGCGAGGCCATATTGGATTTGGTACTGGGTAATGAACCAGGACAGGTGTTAGATTTGGAAGTAGGTGAGCACTTTGGTGATAGTGACCACAATTCAATTACGTTTACTTTCGTGATGGAAAGGGATAGGTATATACCGCAGGGCAAGAGTTATATCTGGGGGAAAGGCAATTATGATGCGATGAGGCAAGACTTAGGATGCATCGGATGGAGAGGAAAACTGCAGGGGATGGGCACAATGGAAATGTGGAGCTTGTTCAAGGAACAGCTACTGCGTGTCCTTGATAAGTATGTACCTGGCAGGCAGGGAGGAGGTGGTCGAGCAAGGGAACCGTGGTTTACTAAAGCAGTCGAAACACTTGTCAAGATGAAGAAGGAGGCTTATGTAAAGATGAGACGTGAAGGTTCGGTTAGGGCGCGCGAGAGTTACAAGTTAGCTAGGAAGGACCTAAAGAGAGAGCTAAGAAGAGCCAGGAAGGAACATGAGAAGTCTTTGGCAGGTAGGATCAAGGATAACCCTAAAGCTTTCTATAGATATGTCAGGAATAAACGAATGACTAGGGTAAGAGTAGGGCCAGTCAAGGAGAGTAGTGGGAAGTTGTGCTTGGAGTCGGAGGAGATAGGAGAGGTTCTAAATGAATATTTTTCGTCAGTATTCACACAGGAAAAAGACAATGTTGTCGAGGAGAATACTGAGGTTCAGGCTACTAGACTAGAAGGGCTTGAGGTTCATAAGGAGGACGTGCTAGCAATTCTGGAAAGTGTGAAAATAGATAAGTCCCCTGGGCCGGATGGGATTTATCCTAGGATTCTCTGGGAAGCTAGGGAGGAGATTGCTGAGCCTTTGGCTTTGATCTTTAAGTCATCTTTGTCTACAGGAATAGTCCCAGAAGACTGGAGGATAGCAACTGTTGTCCCCTTGTTCAAGAAGGGGAGTAGAGACAACCCAGGTAACTATAGACCAGTGAGCCTTCCTTCTGTTGTTGGCAAAATCTTGGAAAGCTTTATAAGAGATGGGATGACTAATCATCTGGAAAGGAATAATTTGACTAGAGATAGTCAACACGGTTTTGTGAGGGGTAGGTCGTGCCTCACAAATCTTATTGAGTTCTTTGAGAAGGTGACCAAACAGGTGGATGAGGGTAAAGCAGTTAATATGGTGTATATGGATTTCAGTAAAGCGTTTGATAACGTTCCCCACGGTAGGCTACTATAGCAAATACGGAGGCATGGGATTCAGGGTGATTTAGCAGTTTGGATCAGAAATTGGCTAGCTGAGAGAAGACAAAGGGTGGTGGTTGATGGGAAATGTTCAGACTGGAGTCCAGTTACTAATGATGTACCACAAGGATCTGTTTTGGGGCCACTGCTGTTTGTCATTTTTATAAATGACCTGGAGGAGGACGTAGAAGGATGGGTGAGTAAATTTGCAGATGACACTAAAGTCGGTGGAGTTGTGGACAGTGCGGAAGGATGTTACAAGTTAAAGAGGGACATAGATAAGCTACAGCACTGGGCTGAGAGGTGGCAAATGGAGTTGAAAGCAGAAAAGTGTGAGGTGATTCATTTTGGAAGGAATAACAGGAAGACAGAGTACTGGGCTAATGGTAAGATTCTTGGCAGTGTGGATGAGCAGAGAGATCTCGGTGTCCATGTTCATAGATCCCTGAAAGTTGCCACTCCGGTTGAGAGGGTTGTTAAGAAGGTGTACGGTGTGTTAGCTTTTATTGGTGGAGGGATTGAGTTTCGGAGCCATGAGGTCATGTTGCAACTGTACAAAACTCTGGTGCGGCCGCATTTGGAGTATTACATGCAATTCTGGTCGCCGCATTATAGGAAGGATGTGGTAGCATTGGAAAGGGTGCAGAGGATATTTACCAGAATGTTGCCTGATATGGAGGGAAGATCTTATGAGGAAAGGCTGAGTGATTTGAGGTTGTTTTCGTTAGAGAGAAGAAGGTTAAGAGGTGACTTAATTGAGGCATACAAGATGATCAGAGGATTGGATAGGGTGGACAGTGAGAGCCTTTTTCCTCGGATGGTGATGTCTAGCACGAGGGGACATAGTTTTAAGTTGAGGGGAGATAGATATAAGACAGATGTCAGAGGTAGGTTCTTTACTCAGAGAGTAGTAAGGGCGTGGAATGCCCTGCCTGCAACAGTAGTGGACTAGGCAACACTAGGGCATTCAAATGGTCATTGGACAGACATATGGATGATAAGGGAATAGTGTAGATGGGCTTTAGAGTGGTTTCACAGGTCGGCGCAACATCGAGGGCCGAAGGGCCTGTACTGCGCTGTAATGTTCTATGTTCTATGTTCTGTGTTCTAGGGTATCGAAGGCCACAGCGCACAGAAAGTAATAGGCTGCCTCCACCTCTGATGTGCTTCCTGGGGACATACCTAAATGTAATCATAGGATGGATGTTAGTGCGCTGTCAGCAGAAAGATAGGAGCCAGACTTTGGTGTAAACTGAGGAGCACCAGAGCTTTCCTCACAGCGAGTGATCATCCCTCTCCTGCTTTGTATAATGACTGGTGACAGTGACGGCACAGGCCCATCACCCTGGAGTGATGTTACACAGGCCCTTAGAGAGTGGGACAGGATGGTTGGGGGCTTTAGGATGGTCGGGGAATGGGTGGGAAGAATGGGGGTGGTCAATGGGTGGGAATTGCGGGGGAAGGGGATGAGCTGATGGACAAAGCCTTGCCCTATGAGAAGTGAGTGAGGATGAATGAGAAATAAATAATCAAGTGCCAGTTAGGCTTGCTGTGGTAAGGCCTCAGCTGTTTAAGTGAATGAAAAGATTTATGAGGCGATTTTAACACCACAAGCTGCTGTGTTACATTACCCATTTGCCTGCGCAAACGGCTGAGGTGATGCCATGAGATTGGTCTCCTAAAATGTCCCTGTTCCACTGCAAGGCTGCTAGTGAGGAAACACTAGAAGTACCATGAATACACATTTCCTTGCCCTTTAAATCAAAGGTCCCTGGCACAATAAACAGTATTATATTAACAATCAATCAACAACAGTCAATATGCGTAATTGCTTTCGTCCTTATTCATGGTCCTGGGCGCCTGTCTCTCCACCTTTATATCGGAAACCACTCCCCAACCCCACAAGTTGAAGAATCACATGCCAAATTCAGGGATAAATTTGGATCAAAATGTGTCATGACTTGTAACTTGAGTAACTTGAGCAGCATCTCCTTGGCTTGCACGACTGCTCTCTCACATTGATTCACCAATGTCCACTTTTTGTTTTGACACCGTAAATTGTGTAAGGGTTTTAAAATAGTAGCCAGATTAGGGACAAACCTTCCTTCATAATTTAATACCCCTAAGAAAAATCGAAGTTGATTCACATTCTGAGATGCGGGTGCCTCAGTGATCGCTTTGACTTTTGAAAGTGACTTATGCAAGTCCTTGAGATTGATAACATGTCCCAGATATCCAGATTATTATTATTATTATCCAATTGAAGATTTGCCTTTTCAGACTCTTAGCCCATATTCTTCTAATATCTGGAGTGTAATATCTAAATGACAGAGATGTTCTTCCTCATTCTGTCCAGCAACCAAGATGCCATGGGCAACACTGGACACTGTCTAATCCACTTAAAATGTGGTCCATAGCTCGTTGGAACAACGCTGGTGCAGAAATGATGCCAAATGGTAGTCTTTTATCACAATTGTCAAGGACTGTTATGAATTCGGATCCATGTTCATTTGAAGATGTGCTTGATTGAGGTCAATTTTACTGAAGTGTTGGCCTCCAGCCAACCCAGTGAATAAGTTAATCAAGGGCAGAGGATACTGCTCTACACACAGTACAGGATTAATAGTAACTTTAAAATCAGCACAAATGCATACAGCTCCGCCTTTTTTCATCACAGGTACGACCGGCGTGCCGCAATCAGTCACGTTGACGGGTTCAAGCATTCCCATTTTGACCAACCATTCTAATTCTGCCTCTGGCCTTGGGTCTGACTGTGTACGGCCCTGACCTAGCCTTTAAGCATCATGTCTGACTTTCTTCACATTGAGAGATATTGGCCTGAATTCACCGGCCACTCGCTGGCAGCAGGATTCCCTGGTCCTGTCAGCAGCGCACACCTGCCCGCTGGTTTCCCGGCGGTGTGGGGTGGCTTCAATGGGAATTCCCATTGACAACGGCGGGAATAGAGAATCCCACCACCAGCGAATGGCATGCCACCTCCTGCCGCCGGGAAACACGTGGCTGGGAGGCCGGAGAATCCCACCCATTAAGACAGATGGTCAAACGCTTGGTCAATAAGAAAGTGTTAAAGAGCTTCTTATAAATAAGAGAGGTAGAGAGGTGGAGAGATCTGGGGAGCAAATTCCAGAGCTTAGGAGCTGGGGAAGCTGAAGGCATGATCATGCACCAATAGTCCAGGAATTAAAATTTGAGATATTCAAGCATTCAGATGAGCACTGATATCTTACTGGGTTGTGATACTGGAATAGATTACAACGATTTGGAGGGCGGGACCTTGAAATAATTATAAAAGAAGGATGAGAATTTTAAAATCAAGGTGTTGCTTGACTGGCAATCATTGAAGGTCAACAGACATGGTACGAGTCAGGACATTGGCGACAGTGTTTTGAATGACCTATTATTTATGCAGGGCAAGATGTGAGATGCCAGCCAAGCATGTATTGGGTTGGTCAAGTCGAAAGACAACAAAGGCATGAAGAAAAGTTTCAGCAGCAGATGAGTTGAGGCATGGACAAGTCGGGCAATTTTACAAAGCTGGAAATTGGCGGTCTTTAGTAATGGCTTAAATCTATGGTGGGAAGGTCATCTATGGGTCAAATATGGCACCAAGGCTTCAGACAGTCTGGTCTAGTCTCAGGCAGTTCCCAAGGACAGCGATGGAGGCACTAATCAGGATCGGAATTCAGATCGGGGACTGAAGACAATGGTATTAGGATTCCCAATACTTAATTGGAGGACATTTCTGCCCATTGTGGTATTATCACAACTTTGCAAGAGCATTGCAAAGGTTAATGTAGTGTCGAGAGTAGTCATTAGAGGGAGCTACAGTTACAACTATACCTCCTTAGGGGAGGAGTGTATGCAGGGGTTAGCTAGTGAAGGTCAGAAGAGCAGATAGTGTAAGTGAGTGCAGATCAGAGTTTAAACCAGTAGTGAGATTAGCTGTAGATGAGTGTAGTTAGATGTTATTAATCAATTGTGTACTCTTAAGGAGTACGTGTCGAATCCAAATAAGTGGTGTTAATAAAGTTATAGCTTTGTTTAAGTTAAAGCTATTTTGTGGTCTTTGTGAACACTATGCCAACCATCCTAAATTAGCAACACAAAGAACACCAAATCCATCCAATACTGAGATGTTTGATAAGCAGTCTGATAATTTGAGAACAGTCCTGGAGTTGAGAGGTGATGGTAGGTGTTGTCAGCATACACATGAATAATAATGCTATGCTTTCAAATAGTTTTATGGAGAGGCAGCATGTGGTTGAGAAGTAGGAGGAGACCAAGGATAGATTCTCAGGGGATACCAGAGGGAATGGTGCAGGAGCAGAAAGAGGAGCCACCAGAAGTGATTCTCTGTTGATAGAGAAGCGGGGCCGGTTTAGCTCAGTTGACTAGACAGCTGGCTCGTGATGCAGAGTAAGGCCAGCAGCGCGGGTTCAATTCACGAACCAGCTGAGGTTATACATGAAGGCCCAGCCTTCTCAACCGTGCCCCTCGTCTGAGGTGTGGTCATCCTCAGGTTAAATGACCACCAGTCAGCTCTCCCCTCAAAGGGGAAAGCAGCCTATGATCATCTGGGACGATGGCAACTTTACCGTTAGATAAGAATGAAGCCTCAGAATTTACAGCTTGTCTGATCTTGTAGTCACAATATTATAGTTGCTAGTCCAGTAAATTTTCTGGTTAATGGTAACGTCCATGGTTTAGTATTCAGCAATGCTGATACCATTGAATGTCCATGAGAGATGGTTATATTCTCTCCTGCAGTGATGTCCTGGTACTGAGATGATTGGCTTCCAACAACCACAACTATCTTCCCTTATGCTTGACACGCCTCCAGGCCAGTGGAAAGCTTCTGCCTTGATTCCCATTGATTTCATTTTGCTGGAGTTCCTTGCATTCACATTTGGTCAAATTCTGCCTTGATATCAAGGCCAGTCACTCGCACCTCACCTCTGGAAGTCAGCTCTTTGTCCGTATTTGGCCCAAGGGCACAATGGCATCAGGTGTCAAGTGGTTCTGGCAGAATACAAACTGTGTGCAGGTTATGGTGAATAAATATTATTGGTTAGCACTGTCAACTATACCTTCCATCACTTTGCTGATAATTGAGTGCAGGCTGATGGCACAAACTAGATTGGAATTGTCCCATTTTTTGTAGTTTAGACATACCTGGGCAATTTTCCACATTGGTCAGTAAATGTTCTGATTCCCATTGAATCTCTAAGTGGCTAATTATTAGTTATTTAAGAGCCCCCTCCCATTATCGCTGGACAGCAGGTGACAGGCTGCATGCAGAGAATATAACAAGCACACCCTGGAATGTTTGCTTGTTGGCTGCTCGGGGTGTCCCTTGTTCAAAGGCACTCAGTGCTTGATTGAGGAGCACTGAACGCCACTCCTCTGGCTTAGCTGCTGACACCACTCATTCACCGTGCCCTGCAGTCCCCATCCCATAACCCTGACTCCTGCCATCAATCACCTGTGTTGGTCCATCCTCAATCCAAGGCCATGGGTGGATGTCATACCGTCAGCAGCCACCATCTCCCCTGTGGCAGTGCAGAGTACAGAAGAGCTACCAGCCTCCAATTGGTCAGCAACACTCAGTGGAGAGGACCCGGAGTCCTTGATCCCAGGGAAGGCCCACCACTGACCTGTCAAGTGACTGAGTGACATATTATTCGGCACGCATTCCCTAAAAGGATGTCCCACAGGGGTCCTTCCAGACCTCTAGCCTGAGGCAGAGACTTTGGTTTGTGTCATTACATTTTGAAGTCTATCTTTCCATTGCCATATTGACTTTGCTACCTTGGGGATATCCAACATGTTCTTCTCCGCAGTGATCAGTCATAAAGAGTTATGAGTGTAAGAAATGGAATGCATGGAAAGGAGAGAATGACATTTGAGGAGGGTGAATGCGAGAGTTAGGTGTGAGTTGTCAATAGGTGAAGGTGAGTGTTGGCTGTTCAGATGGGAATGTGAGGAGGTGCCACCGGAGAGAGGAGCTGCAAAGTGTGTTGATTTGAAGAGTGCTGTGCAGACGAATTCAGAGAGTAGGAGTTGGAACATGAAAGTGGTCGACCACTCACCTTTCTTGACCTTATGAAACATCATTGAATCTCTCGCAGTTCTGTATTCATATTCCAAAAGTCCTCGCGCTGACTGTTTCAGACACTTCCAATTATATCTGTTTCATTTGGGCTGTTGGCCTCTATCTCCCATCGAAGGGAAATAAGACTTCAATAATCTTCGAATCTTTTTATTATTGTCACTTTATTATTGTCACAAGTAGGCTTACATTAACACTGTAATGAAGTTACTGTGAAAAGCCCCTAGTCGCCTCATTCCGGCGCCTGTTTGGGTACACAGAGGGAGAATTCAGAATGTCCAATTCACCTAACAAGGACGTCTTTCGGGACTTGTGGGAGGAAACCGGAGCACCTGGTGGAAACTTACACAGACACGGGGAGAACGTGCAGACTCCGCACAGACAGGCACCCAAGCGGGAATCAAACCTGGACCCTGGCGCTGTAAGCAACACTGATAACCACTGTGCTACAATGCCACCCTCACCACCTACAGCATCGCCTCCAGTCTCCAGTCAAAGAACTAAGGGGCAACCTTCCCATGCCTCACTTGCATTCTTCTTCTTTTTGCAAACTTAAAAATAATATAGAATGCAGGTATTCTCATGCCCGTCAGCATCCATTTCAATACTGATCCCTCCATTGTCAAGTGCTGTCATCATTATCCCAAACACTTGTATTGGTGGGGAAACCCACAAACTGGATGCCATTGCCATGGCTGAGCTGAACAGCTATGGCAGTGCCCATTTCTAAAACAATCAGGTTTCTGACCTGCTGCTGGTGCCCCCATTGCCAAGGAAAATACTAACCTGCCCTAAGTATCCCAAAATATCACAAAGTATGGTCACAGTGGTCCACTAGTTGTAAGCCTGTGAATAGGGCTAAACGTTTCCCTTTCAAAGTGGGAATTGTGAGCGGTTCCATTTCCCAATGTCGCAATTCCACCTCCAAAGTGGTTGTGCCTGCCCAAGCTATTTTCATGGTGAGGTGGCAGGGATGGAATGCAGTCAGGGCTGCTGACGCCACAACAGGTCTGAGGCTGGAATGGAATCAGGCAAGTTATTAGGCCCACTTCCGTTCACTACGACATTTGCCCAGTTCAGTACCTAAGTGTATGGCACCCCACCCTGACCTCTCAACCCCTTCACCACAACCCACCCCCAGAGCCCTTCCATACATTGCATGCCCTAACCATATCCCCATGCCCATTCATCCAATATCTACAGTATCTATCCAGTATTGGGTGGCACAATGGCACAGTGGGTAACACTGCTGTCTCACAGCACCAGGGACCTGGGTTGAATTCTAATCTTAGGTGACTTTCTGTGTGAAGTTGGCACACTCTCCCCGTGTCTGTGTGGGTTTTCTCTGGGTGCTCCGGTTTCCTCCCACAGTCCAAAGATTTGCAGGTTAGGAGGTTTAGCCATGCTAAATTATCCCTTAGGGTAGTGTTATGAGAATAGGGCAGGGGATTGGACCTAGGTAGGGTGGTCTTTCAAAGGTTCAGTGCAGACTTGATGGGCAAATGGCCTCCTTCTGCACTGTAGGGATTCAATGATTCTCCTATGGACAGGGCACATGTGATCTATAATAATAGTGAGAAGTCTTTGAAATCCTCATGATATTGTCAAAATGAACCAATAACCGTTCTAAAACCTCTTCAAAACACTTTAATTATCTTAGGAGCTCTGAAAACTGTCAATTAAACACAGCCATTACAATTCCACATGAAAAGAAATTGCTCGGAAAAGTGTCAAAATAGAAAAGAGCCATTCAAAAACCTCTTCAAAGGAACAATCCTATTAACAGCTCAGAAAATTGTCAGTGAAAATCAAGCTCACAGTGCCCTTGACAGTTGTCGCAACAACCCTGGTAAGCTAAATCCACTAGTGGGGTTTGGAGTTCAGCCAAGTATTCATAATTAAATTGTATTACACAACTGAATAAACAAAGTCAGCGGAGCTAAATACATTAAAGTATTTGAAGTAGTGGAACTGATGGCCACCTGTTGCACTGTTTCAAAGGTTGAACTGGTGATTTGGCTAAATACATCAAAACTTTTGATGTAGCCTGAACAGATTTCCATCTGTTTCTGCCTCAAAGGTTAAACAGATAGCTGTACTGTGAATCAATGTAACTATTAAAACACAAAATTCAAATGAAGCACTGAGATCTGAATCTCAATATTGTTGAATGCATACGTGCACTTTATCACCTGAATAAAGTTCACTGATACCTCTGAACACTTCCACAATGCTGACCAAATTAATGGTCACTTAACTTTTAAAAACAAAATACAATCATAAATAACTGCATTAAGAATATACTTAAGTTATTATATATCATTTAATTATGACACGTAAAGTTGCTAACGACCTTTGACCTACCTGTCAAGGATTCCTGACTCGAGAATAGTCTTCCTTTATGCTTCACTATCCCTCAGACCTGCCAATATTCACACAAGCTTCAGAAACCCATCCACCTCACTGAAAATATCAAACCCCAGGAAAAACAAATGCGAGATCCCAGCCAACGTGGAATTCACAATGTCTGTTTTCCTGTGCCCCTGGTTATGGCCAGCCACATTTCACACGCTGGTCAAAATGGATGGTGGGAATCAGGTGCCAACTTTGGAATTCTGATCCAACTAACTCTTTTTCCCCCCTGGTTTACTCTACATCAGTCGGTACAGTAAAATCCAGCCCATGATGTTTGCTTCCAGATCATGATCTATTTGCTGCTTATGTCCCACAATTACCAAGCCTGAGGAATGTCCTGGGCCTTTGGTTCCTAACCCATCCTGCAATATGTTTCTGTACACTCACTGGTGACTTTCGTGTTATTTGCAAAATTCTGAAAGGAACCAATAATGAACACAGGACAAATACAGCTAAAGCTGTATGTGTCAATGGCATCTTATAATTCCTTACGGGTAAGTTCCTCCTTAACGTCTTTCAAAGATTCTCGCTTTTCGGTTTTACAAATCTGCATCTGTGCAAGGCTTTTGAATGTGTCAGGTTCAAGAAAGTGTGACGAGGTAATAAACGTCTCAAGAGAAAGATATTCTTTTCTTTGCTGTCTTTCAAACTGCAAGGCCTCCTGATTTTAGCAACATGACTCACCTGGATTTTGTAAGCTTCGTGCTTCATTAACGGCACTCTAATCTATCTGTGATGCAAGCAACTCAGCAGCACAATTATCAGTCAGAAGTGGGTTCACATAATAATAATAGGTCACTCATACATTTACCCCACATCAAAACAAAATGGGCGAAAAATGTTACAATATTCCCATCATCATAAATAATGCAGCAAAGTGCATGTTATTTTCATGCAAGTAATTGTAGTTATTCTAGCACGATGTTCCAACAGTGCGTCGTGGTTGTAAATGTAGGAGAAGGCCCTTTTGTGATGCCTGGGTGCCAGTGAATCTGCTTGTACTTTATACCAGATTGTGCAGGAAGGAGAGGTGGGATTTGAGAAGATGCACAAGGCAGGTCCACAACATGATTCGGAGATGGTTTCAGTGGCAGCAATTGCAAAGGCCTCAGTGATGGGCAAGCAATTAATTTGCAGCAATGCCTCTTCCAAGAGGTTCAGAAGGTGCCAGCAAACCTGTCCTCTGCTGATTCTTTGCTGCTCTCTCCTGTTTCATGTAACTTTGCCCTGCAATAGCGAGAGAGAGAGAGAGAGAGAAGGGTGTCAGTAAGTATGGTGCAATGTGGCTCGGCGATGTGTCACACTTAAATTAATGGAAATACACAAATGATGTATGATGTGGGTGTGAGGTTGCAGCAATGGTAAGTGTGAGAGGGTGAGGTGAAGCTATGAATAGTATATGGTTCTAATTGCCAGAGATTGCCGATGGGTGAGTCATGCTGATGTGGTACATTGAACAGTGTGTGAGGCTGGTGGTGTGGTGATCAGGGGATGGTATCTGAAGATGCATTCACTGACGTTGGCCATTCATTTCAAGTTATTGAAGTTTTCTGATACTTCAGTCAGGTCCTTAGGGATCAGACACCCTGTCATGACCTTGTTAAAAAATATTCTTATTCATTTATGGAATATGGGTGTCGCTGGTTGGGCCAGAATTTATTGTCCATCACTAAACACCCTCGAAAAGGTGGTGGTGAGCTGTCTTCTCCTACTGCTGCAGTCCCTGAGGTGTAGGTACCCCAACAGTGCTGTTAAGGAGGGAACTCCAGGTTTTGACATGGCGACAGTGAAAGAGCAGTGATATGTTTCCAAGTCAGGATGGTGAGTGGTGTTTCCAGCTATCTGCGGCCCTTGTCCTTCTGGATGGTACCTGGCGTGGGTTTGAAAGGTGTTGCCTAAGGAACCTTAGTGAGCTGTTGCAGAACACCTTGTAGATGGTACACACGGCTGCTACTGTGTGTCGGTAGTGGAGGAAGCGAATGTTTATAGTCAGGGTAGCAAACAAGCGGGTTGCTTTGTCCTGGATGGTGTCAAGCTACCTGAGTGTTGTTGCAGCTGCACTCATCGAGGCAATTGGAGGGTATTCCATCATAATCCTTACTTGTGCCTTGGAGATGGTGGAAAGGCTTTGGGAGTCAGGAGGTGAGCTACTCGCTGCAGAGTTCCTAGCCTTTGACCTGCTCTGATAGCCAAAGTATTTATGTGGCTAATCCAGTTCCGTTTCTGATCAAAGGGAACGCCCAGTGTCATGGAAATTATAATAAAGACAAATTCCTCGAGGTTCGATTTAAGGAAATTTATTTACACAAATATATTTGCAGAGAGAGAGTGTTCCAGCTGCAAAAACCATTGCAATGCACTCTGAGATTCGATTGAAGAATGCATCTGTTTATAGTCTGAAATAATAGCTTGAAGTAAACAGGCATGTTTATATTAAATAGACCTTGGAAAGTACGTAAGATGAAATATGTAGTACGTATGTTCTTGCCCTTGGCTAAAAACAACTCGAGTACACATTTTGTTATCTTTCGGAGGACGATGTGTTTTCATAATAAGGCCGAGTCCAGAATATTGAGCAGTATTTCATTTATGTTACCTGACCTACTTATTTTAGTCCAAAAGCAGTGTTGAACTATAGTCAAGCATTTCCCAGCATACTTCTAAGTTTGTTTATGTTAATTTCCCTTCCACACCCAGTATAATGATAGTGGGGGGGGGTCTGTGATGGTAATGCCATTGAATGTGAAGGGGCGATGGTTAGATCCTCTCCTGTTGGAGATAGCCACTGCCTAGCACTTGTGTGGTGTGAATGTTACTTGCCACTTGTCAGCCCTAGCTTGAACATTTAGACATGAACTGTTTCCATATCTGAGGCACACAAATGGTGCTGGACATTGTGCAATCATCAGCAAACATCCCCACTTCTAACTTTATGATGGAAGAAAGATCATTGATGAAACATTATCCTGAGGAACTCCTGCAGTGATATCCTGGAGTTGAACTGATTGACTCCAAACCGCCACAACCTTCATCCTTTGTGCCAGATATGACTCCAACCAGTGGAGGATTTTCCCCCTGATTCCCATTGACTCCGTTTAGTTTGGGCTCCTTGATGCCATACCCAGTCAAATGCTGCCTTGATGTCAAGGGCAGTCACTCTCACCTCACCTCTGGCATTCAGCTTTTGTTCCATGTTTGAACCAAGGCTGTAATGAGGTCAGGAGTGAGGTACAGTAAGAAGTCTCACAACACCAGATTAAAGTCCAGCAGGTTTATTTAAAATCACAAGCTTTCGGAGCACTGCGCTTTCAGGAGGTGGGAGCAGTGCTTCGAAAGCTTGTGATTTCAAATGATGCTGCTGGCATTGAGGGAGAGATTGTTGTCGTTGCCACATGCCACTAGGTTCTCTATCTCCCTCCTTCACTCTGACTCATCGTTGTTCGAGATCAGACCTACTATGGTCATGTCATCAGCAAACTTGTAGATGGAGTTGGAGCTGAATTTTGCCTCATAGTCATTTGTGTATACGGAGTATAGTAGGGGGCTAAGTATACGGCCTTGTGGGACCCCGGTATTGAGGAGTAGATGTGGTTGTTTATCCTTACTGATTGTGGTCTATGAGTTGGGAAGTCAAGGATCCAGTTGCAGAGAGAGGAGCCAAGTCCTAGGTTTTAGAGTTTTGCTATGAGCTTGGCTGGGATTATGGTGTTGAAGGCAGCACTGTAGTCAATGAATAGAGTCTGACATAGGAGTCCTTGTTGTTGAGATGATCCAGGGATGAGTGTAGGGCCAGGGTGGTAGCATCTGCTGTGTACCGGTTGTGGCGTTATGCAAATTGCAGTGGATAAAGGCATTCTGAGATTATGGAGTTGGTGTGTCTCATGACAGACTTATTGAAGCATTTAATAATGATAAATGTCAAGGCCACCGGACGACAATCATTGAGGCACGTTGCCTGCCACGAGGATTGCCATTGCGGATGGGGCTCCAGTGAGTTGTTTAACTGTGCACCACCATTCACGGCTAGATGTGGCAGGATGCAGAGCTTATATCTGATCCGTTGGTTGTGCACTTGCTTAGCTCTGTCTATTACTTGCTGCTTTTGCTGTTTAGCATGAATGTAGTCCTGTGTTGTGACTTCACCAGGTTTTTAACACCTCATTTTCAGTTATCGCTGGCAGTGCTTCTGGCATGAGCTTCTGCACTCTCCATTGAACGAACATTGATCCTCTGGCTTGGTGGTAATGGTAGAGTTGAGGATATGCTGGGCCATGAGATTATAGATTGCGGTTGAGTACAATTCTACCACTGCTGAGGCCCAGAGCACCTCATGGATGCCCAGTCTTGAACTTCTGGATCTGTTCTATTTAGCACAGTAGAGCTGCACAACTTGATTTGGGGGGAGGGGTGGGGGGGCACAATATGATTTGGGGGGATGGGGGTTATCCTCAATGTGAAGACGGGACTTTGTCTCCACAAGGGCTGTGCGGTGGTCACTCCTACTAATACTGTCATGGTCAAAAGCATTTGCGGCAGGCAGGTTGATGAGGGCGAGGTCAAGTATGTTTTTCCCTCTTGTTGGTTCCCTCAGAACGTTCCACAGTCCCAATCTCGCAGCTATGTCTTTTAGGACCCGGTCAGCTCGGTGTGTTGTGGTACTGCCGAGCCACTCTTGTTGATGGACATTTGAGACCTCCACTTCTGTGCCCATGCCACCCTCAGTGCTTCCAACAAGTGAGGAAGTGTTCCTCCAAGTGTTGGGCAGCATGGTAGCACAAGTGGATAGCACTGTGGCTTCACAGCACAAGGGTCCCAGGTTCGATTCCCCACTGGGTCACTGTCTGTGCGGAGTCTGCACGTTCTCCCCGTGTCTGCGTGGATTTCCTCCGGGTGCTCCGGTTTCCTCCCACAGTCCTAAGACGTGCAGGTTCGGTGGATTGGCCATGATAAATTGCCCTGAGTGACCAAAAAGGTTAGGAGGGGTTATTGGGTTACAGGGATAGGGTGCAAGTGAGGGCTTCAGTGGGTCGCTGCAGACTTGATGGGCTGAATGGCTTCCTTCTGTACTGTATGTTCTATGATATTCAACATGGATGAGTACTGATTCACCAGCTGAGGGGGGAGAGTATGTGGCAAGAACAGAAGGTTTCCTTGCCCATGTTTCATGGTGTCCATAGTTAATGTTGAGGATTCCAAGGGAAATCCCTTCTGATTCTATGCCACTGTGCTGCCACCTCTGAATAGTGGAACAGGGATAGTGGTATCTGGGACATTCTAGGAGTATGATCACTTCAGCCTGTTGCTTCACTATCTTGGGAGAGTGCTCCTTCAATTTTGACACAAGCGCCCAGATGTTAGTAAGGAGATCTTTGCAGGATCAACAAGGCTGGGCTTGCCGTTGTGGTCCCAGTGCCTAACGAGCGGCACGGTAGAACAGTGGTTAGCGCAGCACTGTTGCTTCACAGCGCCAGGGATCCGGATTCGATTCCCACTTGGGTCACTGTTTGTACGGAGTCTGCACGTTCTCCCTGTGTCTGCGTGGGTTTCCTCCGTGTGCTCCGGTTTCCTCCCACACATCCCGAACGATGTGCTGATAGGTGAATTGGACATTCTGAATTCTCCCTCAGTGTACCTGAGCAGGTACTAGGTGACTAGTAGATTTTCACAGTAACTTAATTGCAGTGTTAATGTAAGCCTATTTGTGACACTAATGAAGATTATTATTTATTTAGGTCGACATCGGATGGTCCATCCATTTTCATTCCTTTGTGTTTTTTTATAGTGGTTGGGGACAACTGAATGGCTTGCTAAGCCCTTAAAGAGTCAACCACATTGCTGTGTTCGGAACAGCAGGTTTCATTTCCCTAAAGGGCATCATTAAACTTTTAAGTTATGGGCTTGATTCATCCAAAAAATGAATAAGTATCATTTTGGGCAGGATTCGCGGGGCGATTTGCGCTCACTGTAATGGCTTGATCGAGATCATTACTCACCCACACATAGTGCAAAGAAACGGTCCCTCAGCACTCACTCCCAATTAAGCCAGGAGGAGGGAAGCGCAGAGACCGGCTCCTCAATTTGGAGATGCTGACCTGGCCAGACTTCTCAATGTAGTAGATGAGAAATGGGTCACCATGTTTCCCCAAGGGGGTTGGAGAACCAGCAGCACAGTGGCAAATTCTGCCTGGGAGGCATTGCCAGCTGTGATAGGGCATGTAGCAAGACCAGCAGGCTGCCTCCATTTCTGATGTATATTCTGGGACACACCTCGACGTAGCACTATACCACAGAGGGTCAAGAAGTTTTAAGAGCACTGAGTGAGCACTGGTGAGGTCAGTATTTGTATCTAGGGAGAAAAGATAATTGTCACATTAAAATGTTCACCAGTAAAACATTTCACATCTGAAACATGTAACGCTTCTGTCATTTTAATCTTCACACCAGGGTGGGTCT
The DNA here is from genome assembly GCF_047496885.1 of Scyliorhinus torazame. NCBI lineage: Eukaryota > Metazoa > Chordata > Chondrichthyes > Carcharhiniformes > Scyliorhinidae > Scyliorhinus > Scyliorhinus torazame. The sequence goes on along the minus strand of NC_092721.1, from coordinate 76,187,043 downwards.
CTCTCCCTATCTGGAGTTGCTTCCTGCTACAGGCTCCCCAAGAAACCTCACCGGTGAGAGCATAGGAAACCACAGTGATGGACATCCTGGACTGTAAGTCCTATCGCTCACTGGACACAGATACTCCCCCTGCCACCCCCACACAGTGGTCCGATGCAGACTCTGTCATGAGGATGGATGTTAACATGCTGCCAGCAGAAAAACAAGAGTCCGACTTAATCAGAACCTGAGGAGCACCACAGCTTTCCTCACAGTGAGTGGGCATCATCTTCTTGCTTTGAATCATGACTCGCTGACAGTGCCAACATAGGCCCATCACTCTTGTGCCATATGGAAGAGCGTTTCCAAGGCCTGAGTATTGAGCCAGCTTTTACGTGGGGTTCCTCCCTTTTAATTATGGCTTAGCTCAATGCACAGATCTGCAGACACATCAACCTGGTTAAGACAGCTATATTATTACAAGCTTGCTTCATGTACATGGAGTAATATCTGAATAAATGCCAAAATCAATCTGGCTAACACTGATAAAAACACACTAATTATAGCGTTTTCCAAAAATCAATAGCCCATCCCAGTTGGACTTGATCCAATCTTTGGAACTGTCAATTCTATATTATCTAGTAAAATTTACTTTAATTTCCATTCCAGATCTTGAGCATCTTTAAAGAAAGAAATATGAATAGATAAGGGTTACAGCATCACTCTAGTGGGGCAGGGCCTTATAGAGCTGGCACGTGAGATCAGGGCGCAATCTATAAATGGATAATCAGATAATCAGAACTGAAATTTAACTCTTCCCACCCCCCCGACCATGGAGGTATTGGTGTTGAGAGCTCCCCTACCAGACACTCATCGGGGGCTCATACACCCCTACCATCGCGGAGATATAATCAGCATTTCCCGCCTGAATGCCTACTCTCCCCCCACATCACACATGAATGGAAATCCTCCCATGAGTTTCCCACAAGGTCCTGCCCTGGTACTGCCCCTTGGCACAGGATGGTACTGTCAGGGAGGCATTGCCAGGTGGGCACTGCCAAGTTGGATCTGCCAGGTTAGAGCGACAGGAGTGACACAGCTTGGATGGCATGGTGAGGTTGGAACTGCCAGGTTGGTACTGCCTGATTGGCATTGCTTGGTTGGCACTGCCATGCCAACATTGCCAGGATGGCATTGCCAGAATGGCACTTCCATGATGGCACCGCTAACCTGGCAGAAAATAGGGAAACGCGATTCTCTCCGTATTTTCCCCCCGGATCGTCATGCTCACTGACGGCGATCACAGGCTGAAAATCGCCCCTTACTTTCTTTCAGACTCAGAGAACGACAAGGAAAATGTTTCCCTCTTAGAATTATATATTTTCTTGCTTCATTTGTACCTGTACTACAAATGCCAATTGCATTTTGGATTTCAAATAATTTTCACTGACAGATACCGCATTTAAACATACATTACAATAGACTAGACTAGCAATAGTGTAAAGTAAATAAAGTGGCCAGAAAAGTAAAATGTACCACTGAATAATAAACACGGTTTATCTGGAAGAAGTTTCTTTTTGACACATCGACCACAAAAACCACAAGACAAACAATGCAGACAAACAACTAGACTTCCCAGGCTAAAGGTCAATAAGGTTTAAAAAAGGTGCAGCTTTTGGTTGTTCCCAGATTTCCGGATAAAGAATCTGTTTTTGTGGTGGCTCAAATCAATGCACTGGAGGCTTCCAGTAACAACAAGGGGGTTTATTAACAGTCATCAAAGGCAACAATATACAGGTACAAAGCAATGCTGGATAGGACTTGACTCTCTAACTCCCAGGTCCACATTGCCCGGGCCCTTGATCCCAGGGTCCCGCGCTTTCTCACTATTGGTCAGAGTTTGTGCACTCCCCTGTGATTAGTCTTGAGTGGTCACGTGGGCCGCAAAGTCCGCCCCTTTAAAGGGGCCATGTTACCACCGTATTGAATAGAGTGGTCAAAGCAGTATCTTAAGGAACACCAAGGGATAATATAATTTTTGTATTTCCAGATAACTAAATGTTATTTATCGCTGTACGTTATGAAGGTATGGAGTTGGTCTTCAAGTACAATGCTGCCTATTTCCTTTCGAATTGCAATTGTAACAGCCTGATAACTTATCCAGAAATGACCTGTCCAAGGAGCAGCACCTGGTGGGAAGAGGAAAGGTCATGTCCCAGGTAAAGGTTTCTCTACACCACATAGTCAAAGTGCTTGGCAAAGAACTGTGAGCGAATGATAGAATTTCAGATCAAATCTGCTTTAATCGGCTCAGTTATAAGATGCTGAGATAATGAAATGCTTCTAAACTCCAAATGCTATTACAATCTCAGAAGACCCCTGCTGTTGCCAACATCTTCTGGTAATACAATTATGAAGTGCCAAAAGCATTCTATTACAAATGGTTCCTGTATTTATCTTCAGCTTTCAACAACAAGAACTTGTTTTCACAGCAGACTCCATAAGAAATCATGCCAAGACCCTTCAGCGGAGCATTGTAAAACAAAAAAACTTGATGCAGAAGGAAAGGTAAGGCAGAGGTTGAAGGTCTTGGCCAAAGAGGTATATTTAAAGGAGGAATGAGAGATCGAGAGGTTTAGAATGAGAATGCGGGAGTTCGACACTTGGAGCAATTGAAAATGGGGAAGGTCTGCAGCCCAAAATTAGAGGAGTGCAAATATCTCAGAGAGTTAGAGGGCTGAAGGAGGTTACAGAGATAGGGAGGGATGAGCCCTTGGAGGACTGTGGAAACAAGGGTGAGACCGCTGGCTGTGGAGTGGCGGTGGGGAGGGTGGGTGGTGTGAGGTATGTGCTGTGGGGTTGGAGCATGTCGGTTGGAGAGAAGGAGGACTGGGGGTGTTGTGGGTTGGTGATGTGGGGATGGGGGAGATGCATAGGAGGCGGCGTGGAGTGAGCGTGGGTGGAAATGCATGGGTAGGTGGGCTTAGACTTAGTTGTTGGATGGGATATTTGGGGGTGTTGGATGGGACCGGCTGGTGGGATGTTGGGGGTAAGTTCCTCGGGGAGAGGTTGGGGGGTGGTCAGTGGTGGGGAGATTGCATTAAAATAATTTTGTATAAGAAAAAAACCTGTCCCAATAGAACCTCTGCTGTAAACCAATTCCAGTCCAAGTCTAATGCTTGTATTTAATGGATGTAAGTAATCTGGGGTAAATTACTGGGCAATTTCAGGGCATCTAGCCCAAGACAATGATAGCAGAGTCAATGTTGGAGTCACCCATGAAGGGGTCAGGACACTTTATCGCTTTGGGAGTAGGTGGGAGCTATCAGTGGCCAGGAGGGAGGGGGGCACCTCAGCCTTCTTCCAAGTGCCCCTTCTCTTCATAGAAGGTCCGTTGGACACCCAAAAAGAGGAGGAATGACAGTCGGACACCCTGGGGCATTCGGGTCAGGACACTGCAAGCATATCCACCCACTTCCAATCCTCTTTGCCTGTAACCTCATCATCTCCAGCTGCTCAGGCCGAGGAGAGTGCACTTGCCCCACACCAGGAGGCCCAATGCCGGCCAGGGGCTCCCAGGCCCAGAGCACCCAGAGGACACTCGCTGAAGTCATTTTGAACAACAGGACACAGCCGTCAGCCAGCTACCTCCAACTCTGCTACGGATGTGGGGGCTCCCCCAGGAAAAGTGGCAGAGTGCATAATGTTAAGATATTAAGAATGGACACAGGTGGCACAGCTGCTCATTCACTGTATATGTGATGCACCTTTGTAAATACAATGTGATTTTATGACACAACAACTAAGGATTTAAATGCCTTTTGCATCCAATTGTAGCAGAACCAGTTTAGCTCAGTGGGCTAGACAATTGGTTTGTGTTGCAGAATAAGGCCAACAGCACAGGTTCAATGCCTGTACCAGCGAATGATATTCATGAAGGTCTGTCTTCCCAACGTTGCCTCTCACCTGAGGTGGGGTGATCCTCAGGCTAAATCACTACCAGTCAGTACGCCCCCTCAAAGAGAAAAGCAGCCGATGGTCATTGGGATGATGGCAACTTTACCTTTACATTATACCTAAGCTCCCACTCCTCAATGTTCTAATTGTGGGCCCCTTAGACTCATATTATGTTCAGCAAAGTCATGTTAGTCATTGTCCTTTGTGTCATCTAAAGGAGGTGTGTCAAGTTACGGTAGCACAGTGGTTAGCACTGTTGCTTCACAGCTCCAGGGTCCCAGGTTCGATTCCCAGCTTGGATGACTGTCTGTGCAGAGTCTGCACGTTCTCCCCATGTCTCTGTGGGTTTCCTCTGCGTGCTCCGGTTTCGGCCCACAGTCCAAAGATCTGCAGGTTAGGTGGATTGGCCATGCAAAATGGCCCTGAGTGTCCAAAAAGGTTAGGTGGAGTTACAGGGATAGGATGACAGTGGCTTAAGTGGAGTGCTTTTTCCAAGGGCCAGTGCAGACTCAATAGGCTGAATGGCTTCCTTCTGCACTGTAAATTCTACGATTCAATGAAGTCAGTGCCTGAAAGTCTATGTGGACAGAGAAATGCTCTTTTGAGCCTTGCAAAACATATTTGTTTTTAATTTTTCCAATTAATGGGTAATTTAGCGTGGCCAATCCACCTACCCCTACCCTGAATATCGTTTGGGCTGTGGGGTGAGGCCCACACAGACATGGGGAGAATGTGCACACAGACAGTGAACTGGGGCCTGGATCGAACCCGGGTCCTCAGCGTCGTGAAGCAGCAGTGCTAATGATGTTAGTCCGGAGTCGGGGCAGTGGTGAATGATGGCAGCAGCACCGTTGCTGGTAGGCTTCCAATGTTGTATGCATCTTGAAGTCGCGAGAGAAATAAAGGTGGGTAGGTGCATGGCAATTATATGCAGTTTTAAATCAGTCCGATAATCCGCTGATGTGGCACTAATTTAGGCGGGTGAATGTGATTTCAATGAATTGTGTTCTTAACGAGTATTCATGACATGTTAATGCACTCAAATGGGGCTCCTGCCTTGAATCAGCAGGAAAATCAACCCACCATTAGGTTGTCACGAAAGTCCTGGGAGGAAATCTGCGAGTTATATTCCCACCGGCATATATCTGACTTTTAGCCTCATGCCTAATTGTGCGTTCTCACCCATTGCAGCTGGCGGGAGTGGTAAATTCTGTCGGTATAACCTACTGAATGTTTCCAGCATTTTCAACTACACTGCATTAGCCCTCATTGTTGCTTCATGAACAACTCCATCAAAGTAAACATGACGTGCCTTTACCAAGTATATGCTTGCTGCCATACAACAAACTTTTAAAATTTGTCTCAGATTATTGTGTCTTAATGTTTTTCTACCACCAGCTAACTGGGTTGTAGCTTCTGAGTTTACTCCTCCCCCACTTGCTGCCTTGCTCCACCTCATTCCTTTTAAAGTTCTCCTCTGTCACTTTTCTTTTCAGATTGCTTCGCTGTTGTATTATGATCCTGACATTTCTTGTAAACCTCCTTCTTCTGTTTCATTTTAATTTCCATGACATTATTCAATGAAGTGAACTCTCGCTTTTGAAGCCCTTTCTGTCCCCCTCATGGAATTGTGCTTTTGTCTGTTAACCTATCCTTTCTTTGAAGGCTGTTGGACCTGCCAATGCTTGATTCAAATCCACTCATTGAAATTAGCCCTCCTCCTGTTGAATATTTTCAGGCACTTACACTGAGGAAGATAAAAAAAAACCTCAGGACATTCCAAAGTGTTTTAAAGTTAATTACATCCGTTTAAATGGCAATCACTGTTGTAATAGAGGAAATGAGGGAGCCAATTTTCACAAAGCATGGTCTTGAAAAACGGTCCTGGGAGAATGGCCAGAAGATTTATTTTCAATGGTGCTGGTTGTGGGATAAACATTGACAGAGCATTGAGGAGAATTAATCCATTCTTTAAAATTGTGCCACGTGATCTGTTATGTCCACCTGAGAGGGGAGACAGGACATTAGTTTAATGTAATTGATGTGTTGGGTGGTCTGGATCACAAACAGGTCACCAACACTTGAAGTGGTGCTACTCTATTTTATTATAAGGTTAACTATATTAACAGACTTGAACTGTGGGTAAATGTAATACCAGCTTTAATTGTTGACCCTTGCCTAGTCCTAACCAGGTGATGCACTCAGCACATGGTGAATGTCTGTGTTGCAGGCTGTGAGATCTGTGCTCCGAGCTGGCTGCTACTAGAATGAGCTCTCCTGTCCCCTGTCTTTATAGTGCGTGTGCTCTCACTGGTGATTGGCTGCGGTGTTGTGTATGCTGATTGGTCCCACTGCATGTCCATCATGTGTGTGTGTGTGTCTGCACCATAATATACTGGTGTATATTATGACAGTAATATCTGAAAAGCAGTACCTCTGTCAGTCTAGCACTCCCTCAGTACCCCAATGAGTAGCAATTCGGATTATAGCCTTACCTCTGGAGGGGACTTGAACAAACAACTTTGTGACTCAGAGATCAAGGCCGCTACATCATAATAGATGGCTGACGCAAAAGATAACAAAGCATAGTGGCACAGTGGTTAGCACTGCTGCCTCACAGCGCCAGAGACCCGGTTCAATTCCGGCCTTGTGTGACAGTCTGTGTGAAGTTTTCACTTTCTCCCTGTGTCTCCCGGGTTTCCTCCGGGTGCTCCGGTTTGAACAGAGAACATACAGTGCAGAAGGAGGCCATTCGACCCATCGAGTCTGCACCGATCCACTTAAGCCCTCACTTCCACCCTATCCCCCCAACCCAATAACCCCACCCAACCTTATTTGGAGACTAAGGGCAATTTTAGCGTGGCCAAGCCACCTAAACTGCACATCTTTGGACTGTGGGAGGAAACTGGATCACCCGGAGGAAACTCACGCAGACACGGGGAGAACGTGCAGACTCCGCACAGACAGTGACCCAGCAGGGAATTGAACCGGCTTAGGTAGAGCCGTCTTTCAGAGAGTCGGTGCAGACTTGATGGGCTGAAAAGCCTCTTTCAGCACTATAGTTATTCTATGGTTCTCCTTCCTGGATACTCAGTGTGCCCACCAAGGCTAGGTTACAGAGGCTCGACGTAGAGCTCCTTTTCCCTATATTTCAATGTACGTTAATAGCTTGATGTTCCTCCGCTTCTACGTCAGAAAAAAGCATTTGCTACTGAACTGGTTTGAATTTTCCACTTTATTCACCAGCCATCAGTATGGTCTGTCTCACTGATGTGGTCAATTTGCTGCCTAACTACATACAGTGGGTCATATCTGTCCAGACTAATTCCAGATAATATCATCAATGCCATATACTGTGGAGACTTTGATCCCATCAGTCTGGATGAAATTGAAATTCAGATGCCAGAGGTAAAAGGACCCTGTACTAATTTACTACGTCAGTCTGCCTTCACAAAAGCTTTTTTTCTCAAAGTGGATAGTGATCACAGTAGGGCTCATCTTTCTTTGGGGTCCAAAAAGCAGCAGTGCTTTTGTTGTGTGCAGTAAGACCTATTTAGCACATGATATGTACAACAATCTATAATATGGGCCAGAAAGCTTTAAGCATAAAAAAGCCAAAGACTGTTAGCAATGGCCTCATTCAGGCTCGAGAATTTTTAAAAATTAGGACAAAGCCACACAATTCATTTGGAATATCTAAAAATGCTCCAGTCATTCTGTGCTCATGTCAGATGAAAATTTCAAGAGAGGTCCATTCATAAGTAATTTAGTATTACCACTGGATGACCCTGTCCCAAATAAGGCAGTCTGTTATTTCTGACTCGACTGCAGTTCGACGTCAACAGACTAATCCATTAAGACACTGGCCAACGAGAAAATGTCACAGGTTTAAAGCATTCAACAGTTTGTTTTTAACAACACGAACACCAGCTCATATTTATCCAGCATTTGTGGCGTTTTTACCGTTTTAAAAATAAATTAAGAGTACCCAATTCCTTTTTTTTCCAATTAAGGGGCAATTTAGTGTGGCTAATCCACCTACCCTGCACATCTTTTGGGTTGTGGGGGTGAGACCCAGGCAGACACCGGGAAAATGTGCAAACTCCATACGGACAGTGAGCCGGGGCCAGGATCCAACCTGGGTCATTGGTGCCACGAGGCAACAGTGCTAACTACAGCGCCACCGTGCCGCCCTTATCCGGCATTTTCAATGCAGTGAAATGCACCAAGGTACTTGACAGGAGCATTATCATAGAAATCACAGAATCCCTACAGTGCAGAAGGAGGCCATACATCCCATCAAGTCTACACCGACCCTCTGAAAGAGCACCCTATCTAGGCCCACTTCCCCGCCCTAGTTTGAGACACGGCCACATAAGATAGAACAAAGAACAAAGAACATTACAGCACAGGAACAGGCCCTTCGACCCACCAAGAGTGCACCAATCCAGATTCCTTATTTTGAAAGACTACTTATTGCTCAAACGTTATGGATCCTTCCATTCCTTGCCTGTTCATATGTCTATCAAGATACATCTTAAATGTTGCTGTCATGCCTGCCTCCACCACCTCCACTGGCAACGTGGTCCAGGCACACACCACCCTCTGCATGTAAAACTTTCCCCACGCACCTCCCCTAAACTTTTCCCCTCTCACCCTGAACATGTGCCCCCTGTAGCCACAGGAGGTATCGATTTACTGCTCCCACCGAAATCTTTTGAATGGCTCGCAGTATTTCCCAGCTCCACTCCCTCTATGATGGGGCCACAAAATTCAGCCGGTTAAATTTATGGAGTTAAGCCTAGAGTGAAGTGGAAGAGTCCAACCTGGAGATGCCAAATGCATAGATGAGAGTTTCAGCAACAAATGAACTGAGTTTACCAATGTTTTAGAGGTGAAAACAGGCAGTCTGTGTGATTGCACAATTATGAGGTCAGGAACAGACCTTGGAGTGAAATATGGCATTAATGTTGCAAACAGTCAGGTTCAGCCTCAGTGAGTTGTCAAGGAGGAGAATGGAGTCAGTAGATAGGCAACGGGGTTTATGGCTGATGTGTTGGGTAAGCTGGGTCTGCGAGGACTGTGTTTACTGTAGCAGAGAGAGAGATAGGCTTTAAACACTTGAAGAAATGCAACTCTATGTTATTAAACTCTTAACTATTAAACATGCTTGAACTGTGGGTTGACACTATGCTGAGTTGACTGGAGACCTGAGGCTAACCTGACCAGACTATCTTATTATGGTGGATGTTCTAGTTGTTGCTCACAGGCTCTGACTGTCTCAGAGGCTGCATCCCAAGAGAGCGGGAAAACTAGTGCCCCCTGGTTATATAGTGGCCGTATCCTGTCTGGTGATTGGCTGCTGTGTTCTGTATGTTCATTGGTCATCCTTTGTGTCACTCACTGTCTGTCTGTGCACCATCATATACTTGTGTGTATATTATGACATCTCCCCCCTTTCAAAAAATGTGTGTATGTGTCAATAAATAGTGGGTGTGTTTATGAGTCTGACGATGTACAAAGTATGTGAGCGTATTTACATGAGTAGGAAATGAAATGAAAATCGCTTATTGTCACAAGTAAGGTTCAAATGAAGTTACTGTGAAAAGCCCTTAGTCGCCACATTCCGGCGCCTGTTCGGGGAGGCTGGTATGGGAATTGAACCGTGCTGCTGGCCTGCTTGGTTTGCTTTAAAAACCAGCGATTTAGCCCAGTGTGCTAAACCAGCCCCCAGCTGAACTATATACAAAATACGTGAACGTATTTCCATGGGAAGGTGTCGAGTGCAGATAGAGTGCATACAACAAATTATAAAGAAACAATATGTACAGATGTGTAAAGGAAGCACAAGGCAATGCAACATTCAGGCTATAAGTCCAGTCTCTGTGGCGGGCGACAAATTCTGGTTGACCGCCTCAAGGGTGAGTCAGGGGCCGCCTGCACTGGAATGGGCAGAGCTGCATCCAACGTAGACGATGGCAAAAGAAACGGCAGATCGGTGACCTCTTGGAAGGGTGTGTCCTGAGGAATCAGCAGGCGAGGCGGGACACCACGTTCAGGTGGCGAGAGTGGAAGCAGCCACAGTGCCCGCCTATTACGGCGAAGAAAAGAGCCATCATGCATGCGAACGAGAAATGATCTGGGGGCCACTTGCTTGACCACCACAGCTGTGGCAGACCAGCCACCATCAGGTAGCTGAACACAAACTCGGTCAGCAGGGACCAGAGCAGGGAGATCTGTGGCGTGGGCATCATACGCTGACTTGCATTGGGCCCGAGACAGTTGCATTCTTTGCAGGACCGGAAAATTGTCAAGGTCCGGGACGGGGATAGCTGGCACCGTTGTCCATAGTGTGCGGTTCATTAGCAGCTGTGCTGGGGACAGGCCAGCAGACAAAGGAGTCGCCCTGTAGGCTAGCAGTGCCAGGTGAACATCTGAACCCGAATTAGCAGCTTTACACAACAATCATTTTACAATTGTGTACCCCCTTTTCTGCTTTCCCATTTGACTGGGGGTAGTGGGGGCTTGAAATGACGTGTGTGAAATTGTACCGTCGGGCAAAATCCGTCCACTCCTGTCTGAAGAAGCACGGGCCATTATCTGTCAAAACCGTAAGTGGAATGCCATGATGGGCAAAGATCTCTTTGAACGCCCTGATGACTGTTGCTGATGTGAGGTCATGCAGTCTGACCACCTCGGGGTAATTTGAAAAATAGTCCACGAGGAGGACGTAGTCCCAGCTTTTGCGTGGAAGAGATCAATGCCAACCTTGGTCCATGGGGACGACACCAGTTCATGCGGCTGCAAAGTCTCTTTCGGCTGAGCCGGCTGGAACCGTTGGCACGTTGGGCAATTTAGGACAGTGTTGGCGATGTCGTCATTTATGCCAGGCCAATATACTGCCTCTCAGGCTCGCCGGCGACACTTTTCCATCCCCAGGTGACCCTCGTGGAGTTGCCCGAGGACGAGCTCTTGCACACTCTGTGGTATTACTATCCTGTCCAGTTTCATTAGTATGCCATCGACCACTGCCAGGTTGTATTTTATATTGTAGAACTGTGGGCACTGGCCCTTCTGCCAACCATCTGTGAGATGACGCATGACCCGTTGGAGTAAAGGATCCCTGGCCATCTCTTGATGAATCTGCACGACCCTTTCATCAGTGGCCGGAAAGTTGGATGCGCAGAACTCAACATGGGCGTCGATCTGGCAGACAAAGTCTGACTGCTCGCACGGCGTGGTGATGGAGCGAGAGAGTGCATCGGCCACAATGAGCTCCTTGCCCAGGGTGTAGACCAGGTCGAAATCATAGCGTTGGAGTTTGAGGAGGATACGCTGTAGGCGTGGCGTCATATCGTTGAGGTCCTTCTGTATGATGTGAACCAGTGGCCTGTGGTCCGTTTCGACCGTAAACTTGGGGAGTCCATACACGTAATCATGGAATTTGTCAATCCCCGTGAGGAGGCCCAGGCACTCTTTCTCGATTTGAGCATATCGCTGCTCAGTAGGGGTCATGGCTCTAGATGCATATGCAACTGGGGCCCAGGAGGAGGATTCGTCACACTGGAGGAGTACTGCCCCAATGCCAGCCTGGCTCGCGTCGGTGGAGATCTTTGTCTCCTTGGCAGGGTCGAAAAACGCCAGGTGAGTTTCGCCCTGAACTCACGCCACACTCGCTCATGAGCGGGGAGCCACTTGAAGTCAGTGTTTTTTTTTACAAGATTGCGGAGAGCTGTGGTGTGAGATGCGAGGTTGGGGATAAACTTCCCAAGGAAGTTGACCATCCCTAGGAAGCGGAGGACCGCCTTCTTGTCCTCCGGTGTCTTCATAGCATTGATCGCCGACCCCTTATCTGCATCTGGCTGCACACCGAACTGCTAAATATGGTCGCTGAGGAACTTTATTTCTGCTTGACCGAACGAGCACTTGGCTCTATTGAGTCAGAGGCCATACTTGTGGATCTTATGGAACACCCGCTTGAGGCGATCGATGTGTTCCTGAGGAGTTGTGGACCAGACAGTGATGTCATCGACGTACACTCGCGCCCCCTCGATGCCCTCCATCATTTGCTCCATTATTCGGTGGAACACCTCCGAGGCAGAGATGATGCCAAAGGGCATCCGGTTGTAACAGTAACGACCAAATGGGGTGTTAAAAGTGCAGAGCTTTCGACTGGATGCGTCTAGCTGTATCTGCCAAAACCCCTTGGAGGTTTCCAGCTTCGTAAATAACTTGGCGTGAGCCATTTTGCTAGTGAACTCTTCTCGCTTAGGGATGGGGTAGTGTTCCCTCATGATGTTACGATTCAAATCTTTGGGGTCAATACAAATGCGAAGTTCCCCTGATGGTTTTTTGACACAAACCACGGAGCTAACCCAGTCCGTGGGTTCCGTGACCTTAGAAATGACGCCCTGGTCCTGGAGGTCTTGCAGCTGCGGCTTGAGGCGGTTCTTAAGGGGTGCCGGCACCCGATGCGATGCATGAACCATGGGTGTGGCATTCGGTTTCAGAAGTATCTTGTATGTGTAGGGGAGTGTGCCCATACTCTCGAAGATGCTGTGGTATCGTGCTATGATGTCATCTAATTGGGTTTGAAAGTTGGCATCTGGCGAGGCTGATGCCTCAGCGGGCGACATGGAGTGAACCCGCTGCACAAGATTCAGGATTTTGCAGGCCTGCGCACCGAGCAAGGAAGCTTTGTTGGACGCTACTATTTCGAAACGCAGGGTGGCTCTTGAGGAACGTTGAGAAACCACAAGCTGGCATGAGCCACTGGCAGCGATGGCATTGCCATTGTAGTCGATAAACTGGCAGGCCATGGAAGAAGGCTCGGCTTGATGTGGGTGGTATCCAGGTCAGACTTCGAAATGAGGTTCGCTGAAGTGCCGGTGTCCAGCCTGAAGCGTATGCGAGATTCGTTGACCGTAAGGGTGGCACACCACTCGTCGTCCGGATCAATGCTCAGCACTGGGAGTGGGTTAGCCTTTTTTTTTGGAAAGCATCGTATGCTTGGTGATGATGCCCACCCAGAATGGGGATGTGAGATCCTCGGTGTCGGAATCTGGAACCATGTCGGAGTCGGAGTCTGCAATGGGTTGCTGCACTGACCGGACGTTCCTGCGCTGTGGCTGGGATCACTGTGTGGTGGGCAGTTGAGCAGATCTACACAGGGCTGCGTAGTGGCCAAGCTTGCCACACTGGAGACAGCGGCGAGATTTCGCGGGACATTGCCGCTTTAAGTGGGCGGAGCCACAGTTGTTGCACGTCATGACGCCAATGTCAGGATGTTCCGTGTGCCACCGCGCATGCGCGTTGTGGTCGGAAAATGTGCTCACATGCGCAGTTCGATCCTCGGCCTCGCCGTCCCCTCGGTCGTTGTGCACATGCGCAGGAGCCCGGGAAAAGTGCGCGAAATGGCTGCCCTCATCCAGACTCAGGCCCTGGAGCTGTTTTACGGCCTGCACCTGCTCCGCATCATGGGGGCCTTGCCCATCGTGGGTGGCCGTCTCTGCCGCCTTGATATGGGAGTATCGGTCATTAGCGTGCTCATGTAGGTAGCAGGTTTCGATGGTGATGGTGAGGTTGAGCTGCTTAACTTTGAGGAGTTGCTGGCGAAGGGGATCGGGATGGACCCCGAAAACTATCTGGCTGCGGATCGTGGAGTCGGAAGTGGAGCCGTAGTTGCAGGATTGCGCGAGGATACGGAGATGGGTTAAGAAGAACTGAAAAGGTTCATCCTTACCCTGAAGCCTCTGCTGGAACACATAGCGTTCAAAGCTCTCGTTGACTTCGATGTCACAGTGGCTGTCGAACTTCAGCAGGACTGTTTTGAACTTTGTCTTGACCTCACCTTCAACAAAGGTGAGGGAGTTAAAAATGTGGATAGCGTGGTCCCCGACTGTAGAGAGGAAGAAGGCAATCTTTCTGCTATCCATTGCGGCCTCGAGGTCAATGGCTTCAAGATACAGCTGAAACTTCTGCTTAAAAATCTTCCCGTTCGCACCGAGGTTGCCGACGATGCGGAGCGGCGGGGGAGGGCGGACGCTGCCCATGTTACCGGATGGCTGATCGCTGGTCAAAGGCAGACTATCTCAAGGTGGGTCCATCAAACTCAAGCATAACTCATTGGTACCATGATGTGTTGGGTAAGCTGGGTCTGCGAGGACTGCATTTACTGTAGCAGAGAGAGAGACATGCTTCCAACACTTGAAGAAATGCAACTCCATTTTATTAAACTCTTAACTATTAAACATGCTTGAACTGTGGGTTGACACTGTGCTGAGTTGACTGGAGACCTGAGGCTAACCTGACCAGACTATCTTATTAACACATGGTGGATGTTCTAGTTGTTGCTGACAGGCTCTGACAGTCTCATAGGCTGGATCCCAAGAGAGCGGGAAAACTAGTGCCCCCTGGTTATATAGTGGCCGTGTCCTGTTTGGTGATTGGCTGCTGTGTTCTGTATGTTCATTGGTCATCCTTTGTGTCACTCACTGTCTGTCTGTGCACCATCATATACTTGTGTGTATATTATGACAATGACCAGGACAAAACCAAAGGGTTTTCTCAATATTTATTTGAAGGAAATTTCTGCTCACCCAGTGTTGGATGCTGGAGCAGGCAGACTGACAATGTAAAGACAGTGGCAGGCCCAAAAGGAATGGTGGTGATGGAGAACTTTGCATAATCAATGTATGTGGCAGCATCATCAGTGTATTTGGGCAGGATCAGTCCATATGGAATTATATTGCTGAGGTGCAGTATGTAGATGAGAACTGGGAGGGCAATGAGGATAGCTTATTGACAGACACCAGGGGCTGGATTCTCCGCACCCCGATGCCGAAATCGCGTTCGGCATCGGGGCGTAGAATCCGGTTTCCCGCACAAAATCGGGACAAGAGCTGGTTCCGCTATTCTCCACCCCACAAAAAGCGGTGTACTTGGGGAGTTTGCCGTGCTGAGTATCCACCGCCTCACGCCATTGCCTGAGGTCCGCCCCGCTATTCTCCATCCCCAACTGGACGAATTCCCAATGGCATGGACCACTCATGGTCCCACCGTACGAGGCCGCTACAGTCGGGGGAGGGCCGATCACAGGGCAGGGGGGGGGCCTCATTCGGGACTGGGGGCTATGTGTGCGGGCGGTCCGAGTCGGGGCACTATTTTGGCAGTCCAGGTCCACGGGCTGTGTCCGCCATGGAGCACAGCGTGGCCGCTGTGAACTGCCGCCATGCACCTGCGCGGCCTCTGACCCGGAAATGCTCCACGACAGCTCCCTGCTGGCCCCCTGCAAGATCGTGAATCTGTGGCATTTTGACGCCAGTTTTCCTGGCATAAAAGAGCAGTTTTCACGACATGGTCACAAAAATGGAGAATCCAGCCCCAAATATCAAAGTGCAGAAGCAGAAAGAGAAACCAAGACAGGTCATTTTCTGGCTGTGACTGAATAGTTAAGAACGGAACCACCTGCGAGCAGTCACCCAGCTGGAAGCCAGAAAAGAGGCACTGGAAAAGGTTAATGTGCCAACTGTGCTCAACACTGCGAAAAGAGCGTGAGGGGATAGTTTACCATTGTCACAGGAACACAGGTTGTCATTTGTGACTTTGATAAGAGTCATTTGCTCCAGTGGCTTGTGGGAGATGTGTGGGGGTGCGCAGGTGAATCTGACTGGAGTGATTTGAATATGCAGTTCCAGGGGCAATGGGTATGGATTTGGGAGACAACATACAACATGTTCAAGGTTTTTTTTTTAAAGAGATGAAGGGCAGTTTGAAGATGGGGCAGTATTTTTTCGAATTATGAGAGGGTCAAGGGTATTTTTTGAAGAGAGGGGTGATGACGACAGATTTGAACGGAAGTTGAACAATACCTGAGGACAGCACTGCTAACAATATCAGATCATCTGGGGGATATAAAGAAGTTTGGTGACCAGCAATTTAATGGGAATCAGTTGAGGGAGCAGGACTCGTGACTCATGGGAAAGATAAGCTTGGAGAGGAAACCAGGGGAGGCAGGAGAGAAAATAGGGAAAGGTACAAATTCAGGGCATCTCTTAGAGGAAGTTATGAAGAAAAATAATCTGATCCCAACCTGTCGCCTTCTGAATCCACCATTGGCTCAATGCCAGGTTCATCACAAACATGCTGATCTTGTGAGGTCAAATATTTGGGGAGATCTACATGCTTCTGTGGGTTACAAAAATCCAGCTATGTTGCTGTGCGATCTGCCTTCAGGCCTTACTAAAGATAAATAGGATGAAGATGAGGGAAAATGCCTCCTTTGATGTTTTATGTCTCCAAATTAAATGAGCAATTTGAGATACACACTTATTCTCAGGACAATCCAGGATCCTCATTCACTTTGTAACCTGTTCAACAGTTGTCAGTGGTGGCGCATTTACCTGTCCTTTTGGCTACTGACATTCTTAATTCTCTGCTGGTCAGGAGCGGTTTGATGTTAAAGAGCAATATTTACAAAATATTGAAAGTCAGACTTTCTGCAGTAACATTAACAAGTTGAGACTGTTTCCAAGTATAAGACACTTCATAAAGGGAAGGAAACTCAAAGCCTGCCCTGGACTAACCTACCTTCATATCAGTATCTTTGTCAATGTTTTGAACATTGCAAGGTTGTGGAGACTGGATTTTCAGCTAGCTCCTTCCCTGCCTGTTTACTCTTTGGCTCTTTATTCCTAAGGATCCTCTTTTGCAATTCTTTGTAACTCAGACTGTCCAGTTGTAAAATCACTGACACAATTTTCCCAGCTGTTTTTTTCTCAAGTTCAGCATTTGCACCTCCCCTTCCCTCTATCCACTATCACTGTTATTGTAAATGGGTCGATCATGCCAGTGCACATTTCCCGTATAGTACAGGGTCTCATACCGTTAGCCTCCGGTTTGTTTACTTTTCTCTCTCTCGACCTTGCTGAATTCTATTTCATCAATTTCCTGTCGGGCCTCACAAGGTATTCAACCTGTCTTGTTGCCTTTTCATCCTCAACCTTTCAAAATTTCCTGCACATCACCCTCGGCCTTCCCACACTCTACCTGACCCTACCCTGCTCAGTTAATGACCCTTGTCACCAACAGAAACCTTGATCATATTGCTGCGACTGCTTCCAGTGCTGTAGTCCATGGCAACTTTGCGACATTTATCATCCAACAGTCCTGCACCTTGGTACCATTTTCCACCCTTCTAGTAATGTTGACCTCATTCTATCCTGATGCACATTCCCTGGGTGCCTTCAAGACACACTTGTGCTCTATTCTTGTGGTGGGAATGACCATTACAACACTCTACAAGCATATAAAATGCACACTCAGAGATATCCATCAAAGGGATGATATCCTGCCATTTTTGGCTCATGCCGATCCTCACTGGTTGCAAATTGACAAATAAAATATATAATTTCCCTTTACTTGGTTGAGCTTATCACAACAGTGACTTGGGGCACAATTTAATGCACAGAAAACATTTTGTATGGGTATAGCAGGGTGTTTCTTGGTGCCTGCATCACCGAGAATGACCCTGCTATCTAATGGAACCCTGCTGATTTTTTTGGCTTCGGCGAGGAACACCCCAGTGCAGGAAGATGACTCACAGATCATGGCACCATCTTTAAATGCAGCCCCCATCCTTCGACCCTCCCTCTGCTCTTCCATAATGGCCTCCAGATCCCCCTCTGCGTCAACTTACCGCTTAG
Organism: Scyliorhinus torazame; assembly: GCF_047496885.1. Lineage (NCBI taxonomy): Eukaryota > Metazoa > Chordata > Chondrichthyes > Carcharhiniformes > Scyliorhinidae > Scyliorhinus > Scyliorhinus torazame. Next base: position 76,169,404 of record NC_092721.1, on the reverse strand, counting down.
GGCGTCCTCGAGCCCCCTGCTCACTCCACCTCTTAAAGGCAGGGCAGCCCCAGGCCCGATCCCTGGAATCGGCAATCTGGCACCTGGGCACCTTGGCACTGCCAACCTGGCACCTTTGCAGTACCCCTGCCAGCCTGGCAGTCCAACTAGGCACCCTGGAAATGACAAGGTGCCAACCTGTCAGTGTCAATGTGCCCTGGTTCCAGGGAGAGTGCCAGGGTACCATCGTGTCCAGAGCCTGACCAGCCAGATGTCTCCAATGGCCTGGGAGACCCCACAGGTACCATTACGCCTGGTCCATGTTTGTGTGGACCTGTGTTAAACGGCGCCATGGCGAGGTCTCCCAAACAAGGCCGTTCCAAGGCCTCAGGAGAATCCAGCGCAAAATATTTAAATGAACTTAATGATCATTTAAAATGAATATTGCGATCGTGATGAGATTTTGCGAGGTGCTCGAATTGTTTCAGATCTCATGAGGGGCCTCTTGGGAGATTTAAGGGCCTCGTTGCGTCATCGATCGGGCGCGACGAGGCCATTAGATCGCGCCCTTGGCCTTAATCTTGACTGGAGTGGCTTTTGTAAGTAGTGCAGTTGGGAGGGAGTTATGTTCATGAGTTTTGATTCTAATATTGTGCAGCTTTTCTATCAGGCAGGTACACTGCCCAGAAGCCAGCCTGATTGGCTAATCTACACATATAAAGGCCCACTTAGAGGCGATATTATGTTGCTGTTGGCATTTTGCCACCAGTGGAATGGTGACATTGACATGTGGGAAATCCAAATGTGAATGCAGGTGGCCTCCCAGTAGAAGCCCAGCAGGAAAGGTTTCATGGACTCATAAAGGAGCCGCAGCGAGGGAACACAGCACCTGTGGCCCTGTTACAATCCTAGTTGATATTATAACTGGACCGGATGATCCCAGAATAGAACACTGGCTTGAAAGATTGTACCATTTTTACTTTTTCGTCGAAAACATGGAGGAACAGAATCCTAGGACCTCTAATTACAAGAAAAAAAAATTAATTAAACATCAAAAAGTTGGATTATGAGACAATATGTCTTTACTCCCCCCTTAGTTTAACAATTACACATAGGTTTTCGGAATAACACAGATTACAAAGTACATCTTAAAATACAATGATCCCATTTGCACAAAGTCCCTTTTAAGTACACAGATTGGCTATGGTCAAATATGCATAGTGTTTATGTTTTTCTTTCATCAGAATCTCTCAAGATGATTGTCACATGAGAGTTTCCAAACTCCACTCCCAAAACACATTTTTAAAATCTTCTCCCATGATAATAATGCTTAACAGTTTGCATTCCAAAATCTAGTCCAGGTTTTCAAAATGACAAAAAAAGCTTCCACTCCACTTTTGACAGTGAATCAAAACTAATAATTTACACCAAACCCTTTTAGGATTTCCTTGCCCCACGGGTGTAAAAGCTGTTCACAATTGCTTTCATTCCCAATTCCCAGAATGTATTAAAATTACATCAAACATTTCATCTACTTCTGAAGTCTACTGTCCCACTGGCAATTGCCTCTTTAACTCAAAACATTTTTTTTACTCTTGCTTGAACCCTTCTGAATGATTTCTTTGTCTCTTAAATGTTCTTTCTTTTCCAATACCCTGGCTATCGATTTGTATCTTGTTCCTTAGAAGTCTTCTGATGTCCAGATTCTCTTGTCAGCATTGAGAGTTGTTGACTCCCCAGTGTCCAGCCTCCAATTGCGCTTGCTTCCAGTTAGAACTAAGAACAAAGGAAAGCCCTTCCCTCTGGAGTGTGGTCACCTGTTGCCAAGCACTGACTTCCTTCTATTTGCTCTACACACCATAACACTCTTAAGTGCAATAAAGACGCAGTTATGTTACGACCTCCTGGGCTAGCATGCGGTCAGTTCCAGCCTCACTGGACCCGGAGTCGCAACACAATTGAAACTCATAAATTAGTCTTAGAAAACACCCAAAGTCTTTGGCCCTTGGCTGCCCAGTAACTACAGCCACCAGTTTTGTAAATTGATTGATTGATTGATTGATTGTAACATGTACCAAAGTATAGTGAAAAGCATTTAAATTGTTGTTATTAATTTTATCAGTAACAATAACTATAATTAAATATACAGCAAATGCAACAGGTTATCTATTATCTAATTCCATCCTCCCCTTCTTTAACTCCTTCCCCCCCCCCTCCCGATCTTCTATACACACACAAACACACACACACACAAGACAGGCAAACAAACACAGAGGGGAAAAGGGGGGTGTAAAAATAATAAGTAAACAGATAAAAGACTTTGTTTCAGATGGTTGTCTTCTATCACACCTTCCTTCAATCTAGACTTTCAGTTTGAAGTTTCTTCTTTCCATCTGTAATGATTTTCACTGTAGATTCATTCAGGTCTCTGCAGTTTCATAAATACAGCAGCGAGGTAGTTGTTCTGGAGACAACAAGAGAGAGAGCTGCTCCTTGCCTCTGAGCATCCAGAACCTGTCTGTGCTTTCCTTAGTTCTGTGAAAAATCATCCCATTCAAGTAGGATCCAATCATGACCTGTTACCAGGCAGAATACAGCCTTTTGGCCAATTCATTGGGCACCAGCCAATCAATCAAACCAAGTCCCACCAATCTCTTGGTGTCAAAAACTCTGAGTTCAGCTGTCCGAAGGCTAGCACAGTGTTCTCTTTTGTAACTTTTGAATTCCTCACTTCTTCGTCTCGGTTTGAAGATATATGTCCATTAAGCAACTATGGATCATAATATTAATGACAAAAATGAAGAAGTGGGAAATAAGGAAATCAACAGAAGAGGCCTTAGCATTGGAACTAGACCAAACTCTCAAACACCTTTGTCCAACATGAATCTAACTATAAGTTTTACCCTTCCAGGCACAGAAACATTAAATTAAACACACTGCAAACTATATTTTATTTCTCATGTTTACAAATGCAAACATAAGTCCCTTAAAATAAAGTTTGTTTTCCCAACAGGCCTCAACAACCTCCCTGAAGCAGTTTTGCCTCAACGTATAGTTCAATGAATTTTCAAAACATTTTTTTATTTGTTCATGGGGTGTGGGTGTCGCTGGCCGGGCCAGCATTTATTGCCCATCCCTGAGGGCATTTAAGAGTCAAATACATTGCTGTGGGTCTCGAGTCACATTTAGGCCAGACCAGATAGAGATGACAGATTTCCTTCCCGAAAGGACATCAGTGAACTAGATGAGTTTTTACGACAATGGATTCATGGTTGTCATTTGACTTTTAATTCCAGATTTTTATTTAATTGAAATTCCACCATCTTCCCTGACAGGATTCAAACCTAGGTCCCCAAGGCCGTTACTCTGGGTCTCTGGATTACTAATCCAGTGACAATACCGCTATGCTACTGCCTCCCCTCTTCTTCACCTACATGCTGCAGATCAAATGATTCCTGCAGCCCCCCGCTAACATTACTAAGGCTATATATAGACTTTTCCAGGTCAGCAATATGGAGGATCCAGCTGCTATCCTTAACTGGATGCCGTGCCCAAAAGCGGGCAATTAGGAGGCTCTCTGTGGTAAGATTGGCGAGTTGTTCCCTCTGTCAGCGAGTGCAGGCTCAGGACTCACTTTTTTCCATGACCTCAGGGTCCTGGCACCTCTCATGAAGTGCAGTGTGAACATAGAATATACAGGGCAGAAGGAGGCCATTCGGCCCATCGAGTCTGCACCGACCCACTTTAAGCCCTCACTTCCACCCTATCTCCGTAACCCAATAACCCCTCCTCACCTTTTTGGGCACTAAGGGCAATTTAGCATTTCCAATCCACCGAACCTGCACATCTTTGGACTGTGGGAGGAAACCGGAACACGCGGGGGAAGCCCACGCAGACAGGAGGCGAATGTGCAGACTCCGCACAGACAGTGGCCCAGCGGAGAATCGAACCTGAGACCCTCGAGCTGCGAAGCCACAGTGCTAACCACTGTGCTACCGTGCTGCCCAAACCGTGTGGTGTGCTATCCTCACATAGCACATGGTTGGGTAGGGTGGGGGTGTGTAGAATGAGTGGAATTAATACTATGAGGCTTTAAGATCAAGGCACAGGATTTCTGTAGCAGACATTTGCAAATATGATCTACTTTGAGAATGTTCGTGGTCTGGTGCAAAGACTGTTTGTGAATTTGGTGAGAAAGTCCAACATCAAATCTGACCTGGAGCATCCATTTGAGTCAAAGCCCATGGTAAAGTATTTCAACGTTCCCTGAGAGTTCATGCAGAGCGAAATAAAGATTCAACACATCATTGACACTGAGCTTACTCATTCAGATATCATGAGACTGGGAGTGAGGAAATTGGAATTTCAATGTGTCCAGAATATCTCAAGTTATGTATTTGGGCACTGATGCTTAAAGGAAGAGATTAATACATCCAAGCCACCCACAGTGAATGTGTTCTAATTATGAGTTAAGAGCTTTACTGTTTTGCAAGTTCATTCAGTAGACAAAATAGAAAATTTTCCAGCAGCTCAGGCGGTCTAGTGTCCTGGAATAAATTTTTGCAAGCTTGCTGTGCACAGGGTCACAAGTTCAAATCCTTTGAAAGATTGGACCTGTATAGGCAGCACGAATACGAAAAGAGGTTTGATTGTTTTTGTACACGATCTATAACCTTGGATTACTTGCTCCAGTAATTGCCAAAATTATGTTAGATGTAATTTGCATTTTTTTAATGTCTACCCAATCCTCAAGTATTGATTGTTAGAGACAGCGATTATTTCGGACAAGCTTGAGATTTCAGTCTATGTATGTGCATATAGAGATGAATATCATTCATTGCCATCATTCCTGCCTGCTTTAACTAGAGACGATGGGTGGGATTCTCCGACCCCCGGTGGGTTGGAGAATCGCTGGGGGTTGGCGTAAATCCTGTCTGGCCACCCCGCGATATTCTCCGGCCCCCCCAAAATCCTGTCAACTTGAATTGCGCCGCGCGCCTCGGAGAATGCGAGGACCGGTGCGATGCAACGGGCCCCGGGGCCGCCCCAATTCTCCGGGGCGGATGGGCCGAAGTCCCGCCGACGTAACCACGGGTCACGCCGCCGTAAATCAAACCACCTATTTAATGGCGTCAACCAGTCGTGCTGGTTGACGCTGGCCAGCACGGAGGTAGGGGTCGGCATGGGGCGGCCGCCGGAGAAGTAAAGGCACGGCCGCAGGTGGTGGTGGGGGGGGGGTGGTCGCAGGAGCTGATGGAGTGTGCGTGCCGGGGGTGGAGGGGCTGGGGGGGAGGGGCTGGGGATGGGGCTGGGAGGGGGGCTGGGGGAGAGAGGGGGGGTTGGGGAGGGTGCGTGATGGAGAGGGTGCATACCGGGGAGGAGCGGGGGTGGTCGTTGGGGAGGGTGCGTGTCGGGGAGGAGAGGGGGTGGCCGGGGAGGGTGCGTGCCGAGGAGGAGAGGGCGGGGGGGGGGGCGTTGGGGAGGGTGCGTGCCGGGGAGGGGGGGGCGGTGGGTTGGGGAGGATGCGTGATGGAGAGGGTGCGTGCCGGGGAGGAGGGGGGGGTCGGGGAGGGCGAGAGATGGAATGTGGAGTGGGTGCCTGCCGGGGAGGGGGGGGGGGGGGCGGGTTGGGGAGGGTGCGTGATGGAAAGGGTGTGTGCCGGGGAGGAAGGAGGGGGGCGGGTTGGGGAGTGTGCGTGCCGAGGAGGAGGGGGGCGGGGGGGGTTGGGGAGGGTACGTGCCGAGGAGGAGAGGGGGCGGCGGGTTGGAGAGGGGGGGGCGGGTTGGAGAGGGGGGGGTTGGGGAGGGTGCGTGATGGGGAGGATGCGTGCCGGGGAGGAAGGGGGGGGGGTTGGGGAGTATGCGTGCCGAGGAGGAGAGGGGGGAGGCAGGTTGGAGAGGGGGGGGGGGCGAGTTGGGGAGGGTGCGTGCCGGGGAGGAGGGGGGTGGCAGGTTGGGGAGGGTGCGTGATGGGGAGGGTGCGTGCCGGTGAGGAGAGGGGGGGGGGTGCGGGGAGGGCGAATGATGGAGAGGGTGCTTGCTGGGGAGGAGAGCGGGGGGGTGGAGGGCCAGGGGAGGGTTAGGGGGGTGCGTGCCGGGAAGGTGGGGGGGGAGGGTTGGGAAGGGTGCGTGTTGGGGAGAAGAGGATGGGGGGTTGGGGAGGGCGAGTGATGGGGAGGTTGCGTGCCGGGGAGGAGAGTGGGAGGGGGGTTTGGAGACGGTGCGTGCCAGGGAGGAGGGGGGGTGTTTGGGGATGGTACGTGCCGGGGTAGAGGGAGGGGGAGGGTTGGGGGGGGGGTGCGTGCCGGGGAGGAGGGGGGGGGGGGAAGAGTTGGGAAGGGTGCGTATTGGGGAGAAGAGGATGGGGGGTTGGGGAGGGCGAGTGATGGGGAGGTTGCGTGCCGGGGAGGGGGGGGGGGTGTCCGCCTGGCCCTGTGCCAGCTGGCAACAGTCGCGACCATGCAGCCCATGGCAGCTGGCTGTGGGGTGGGGGGAGGGGGGTCTGGGCAATGGTGACATGTTGTCTATCCCCCCATCCCCACCCCCTCCAGGCCGTTATGTTTGGTCATCACCCAGCGATGATGGCCGCCATGGCGGGAACCGCACTTCTACATGTTGCCCTGGGAGCTGGAGCGTGCCAGGGAGGCGGCGGAGGCTGCCGCAGTGGAGCGTGCCACAGGGACGCAGGCGGCAGCCACCCAGGCTGGAGGGCCATCCGCACGACAGGACGAGGAGGAGGAGGAGGAGATGGTGGTGGTGCCACGACGATGGAGACGACCAATGAGACCCCATGTGTACCAACCCCGCTCTTCGTACCAGGACCTCACGGACCGGGCATGCAGGAGGAGACTCTGGATGAGCCGGGAAACCATGGCACACAACTGCCACCTGATGGCACACCTGGCATCGCATGGCACTGGGGGAGGACACCTCTCCCCGTGTCCGTCGAGGTTACTGTGCCCCTGAAATTCTATGCCACAGCGTCATTCCAGGCGCTGAGTGGGGACCTGTCCGGCATCTCACAGGCATCGCTGCACCGGTGCATCCGTGCAGTGACAGACACCATGGGCGTCATTCTCCGACCCCCCTCCGGGTCGGAGAATGGCCGTTGGCCACCGTGAATCCCGCCCCCGCCGAAGTCTCCGGTACCGGAGATTGGGCGGGGGCGGGAATCGGGCCGCGCCGGTTGGCGGGACCCCCCGCTGGATTCTCCGGCCCGGATGGGCAGAAGTCACGCCCAGGAATTGCCTGTCCCGCCGGCGTAAATCAAACCTGGTATTTACCGGCGGGACCAGGCGGCGTGGGCGGGCTCCGGGGTCCTGGGGGGGGGCGCGGGGCGACCTGACCCCGGGGGATGCCCCCACGGTGGCCTGGCCCGCGATCGGGGCCCACCGAACCGCGGGCGGGCCTGTGCCGTGGGGGCACTCTTTCCCTTCCGCCTCCGCTACGGCCTCCACCATGGCGGAGGCGGAAGAGACTCTCCCCACTGTGCATGCGCGGGAAACTGACAGCGGCAGCTGACGCTCCCGCGCATGCGCCGGGAAACTGACAGCGGCCGCTGACGCTCCCGCGCATGCGCCGCATTTCCGCACCAGCTGGCGGGGCAACAAACGCCATTTCCGCCAGCTGGCGGGGCGGAAATCCCTCCGGCGTCGGCCTAGCCCCTCAATGTTGGGGCTAGGCCGCCAAAGATGCGGAGCATGCCGCACCTTTGGGCTGGCGCGATGCCCGTCTGATTGGCGCCGTCTTTGGCACCAGTCGGCGGACATCCCGCCGTTGGGGGAGAATTTTGCCCCATATTTGTCATTGCGGACCGCTACATCTAGTTCCCTGAGCACCGGGCCAGCCAGGATGCCCATGGTCCAGTCGGCGATCGATGGGATGCACGTCGCCGTGCGGCCACCTGCGGACAACAGGGCCGTGTTCACGAAAAGGAAGGGGAACTATTCCATGAACGTGCAGGTGGTCTGTGACCACCGCATGAGTGTACATGAATTAGTGTACATGACTAATTCATATTGGCGCAATCTTTCATCCCCAGCATGTTCGAGGAATGCCCCCCCCAGCTGAGGGGCTGGTTGCTGGGCGACAGGGGTTACCCGTTGCGCTCGTGGCTGATGACGTCTATACGGAGGCCACAGACTGATGCGGAGAACCGCTACAACGATGCCCATGCAGCGACCAGGGGTGTTATAGAGAGGTGATTTGGGCTACTAAAGATGCGCTTCAGGTGCCTGGACCGTTCTGGAGGGGCCCTCCCGTACCCGTCAGATAGGGTCGGCCGCATCGTTGTGGTCTGCTGCGTCCTGCACAACATAGCCCAGCAGAGGGGCGATGTGCTGCAGGCAGAGGAGGGGGAAGGGGATGAACAGCAAGACAAGGCGCAGACCTCCCAGATGAGGAGGATGGGGGCAATGGTCAGGACAGATGGGCTGGACATGGACGGGAGGCTGCCCACCATTCCCGGCTGGGCCAGCGGGCATGGGACAGGCTGATAGCCGCCCGGTTCACGGGCTAGGGGGGGCGTGGGAATCGGCGAGTCTGGGCACAGACTGCACACCACGGCGCCAGCCTACCACCCTCACCCCACCCACCGAACACTAACCACCCTCACCTCACCAACACACCAGCCTGCCACCCTCACCCCACCCACCCAACACCAACCACCCTCACCTCACCCACCCAACACCAACCAACCTCACCCCATCCACCCAACACCAACCACCCTCACCCCAGCCGCATGCACACCACCCCTCCATTGCACATCCACCTGCGGGACAATGGGCCGGGCTCACACGGTCACCGGTGGAAGCGTGTCTATTGCAGGCCATGGAGGATGATGACAACCCGCTCTGCGATGAGCTCTGGGCTCTACATCGTTGGACAATGTCTGATTCATGGCCACAGTACCACCCTCCACCCGGGCCGTCCCTGCATGCGGCTGTGACACTGCAGCGCACGGTCCCGTCGTCTGCCCGGGGGGATGGCGAGGGCGACCCGGGGGGAGGGGGGCACACTCACCTGAGGCTGACGTTCCATCACCCCTCAGTCACCCACTGTCGCTCACCTCACATCACACCCTCGCACACATTGGACAAAGCACAAAGGCAGCTTCTGTAGCTGTGAAAGTGATTTTAATAACAAACAGTTCAGACAAGTGCCCCAGCCCCAGAACTAATCTGTGCTCTGCACCCGTGCCAACTTACTCAGTGTCTAATGTTTTGGCCTTACGGGCCCTATGACTACGTCTAGGTGGGTTCCCCAGATGGTACAGCAGAACTGGAGGTGGACTCCTGTGATTCCTGCCCTGTGACTAGGGAACCCTTTGGTGGCCGTTTCCTGGGGCGGCCTGGCCTAGATGGGCCAGGCTGCGGCTCAGGCGACTGGGATGGCGAGCTGCCAGCCTGTCCTGCCCATTGCCCACCAGATGCACCTGGGACGGAAGAGGGGGGGTGATGCGTCCAAGGTGTTGTGGTGTTTCGGGACCTACCCTACAGGGGGACCCTGAATGGGCCCCAGCACCTCCTCCTCCCTTGAGGTGCTCGATGGCCCCCGGGCCTCTACATGGGTCGGGGATGCGAATGGACCGAGCACCCAATGCCCCCCCGACACCTGGCGCTGCCAGTCCTGGAGGCCCGCCCTGGTATCAACAAGGGTGTGGTATTATAGGTAGTACAGTACCTGAGAGGCTGAAGTACCATTGGTAAAACCTGTATGCTTGCTTTTGGCTAGAGTGTATAATAGCTCCGCCCTGATAGGCGGGGTATAAGAACCCGTGCCATCCCAGCAGCCCTCATTCTGTACCTGAGCTGCTGGGGGAAACATCTAGCTTATTACAGCCTTCAGTTGGACTACAACCTCGTTTTAGTGGTCATTGATCGTGCATCAATTTAATAAGCTAAATTTTAAGAAGAAAGGATGGAGCTCCGAATCAAGCTGGAGTGTCTGCAACTTAGCCCCCACGCGGCGAACTCAGCGGCAATCTTTAAGCACTGCCTGGCGTGTTTTAAAGGGTATCTCGAGACGGCAGAAAACGCACCCACGGGAGAGCAGAAACTGCACGTCCTGCAATCAAGGGTGAGCCCGGAGATCTACACCCTCATCGAGGAAGCGGAAGACCTTGATGCAGCAATCGAGCTGCTAAAAGGACATTATATTCGCCCGGCCATATCCCCCATCCCCCATATTCCATTTCCACCATATCCCCCCTTCCCCATATCCCCTTCCCCTATAACCCCTTCCCCCATACCACCCCTCCCCATACTCCCCTTCCCCATATCCCCAATATCCCCTTCCCCATATCCACCCTCCCCATATTCCCAATATCCCCTTCACCCATATCCCCCTTCCCCCATATCCCCCCTTCCCCCATATCACCCCTTCCCCCATATCCCCCCTTCCCCCATATCCCCCCTTCCCCCATATCCCCCTTCCCCATACCCCCTTCCCCCATATCCCCCCTTCCCCCATATCCCCCCTTCCCCCATATCCCCCCTTCCCCCATATCCCCATATCCCCCTTCCCCCATATCCCCTTCCCCCATAGCCCCTTCCCCCATATCCCCTTCCCCATATACCCCCTCCCCTCATATCCCCCTCCCCTTCCCCCATCCCCCTTATCCACCATATGCACCCTACCCCATATCCCCCTTCCCCATGTCCCCCTTCAACATGTCCACCTTCCCCATATCCCCTTCCCCCATATCCCCTTCCCCATATTCCCCTTCCTCATATCCCCTTCCCCCATATCCCCTTCCTCCATATCCTCCTTCCCACATATCCCCCATATCCTCCATATACCCTTCCTCCATATCCCCCTTCCCCCTTCCCCATATACCCCCTTTCCCCACATACCCCCTGACCCACATCCCCCCTTCCCCCACATCCCACCTTCCCCCCACATCGCCCATCCCCCCTTCCCCCAACATCCCCCCTTCTCCCGTATCCCCCTTCCCCATATCCCACCTTGCCCCAAATCCCCTTCCCCATATCCCCTTCCCCCCACATCCCCCTTCCTCCATATCCCCCTTCCTCCATATCCCCCTTCCTCCATATCCCCCTTGCCCCATATCCCCTTCCCCATAGCCCCTTCCCCATACCCCACATTCCCCATATCCCCCCTCCCCATATCCCCTTCCCCCACACCCCCTTCCTCCATTTCCCCTTCCCCATATCCCCTTCCCCATACTCCACTTTCCCCAAATGCCCCTCCCCATATCCCCTTCCCCCCACATCCCCTTCCTCCATATCCCCTTCCCCATATCCCCCCTTCCCCCATATCCCCTTCCCCATACCCCGTTCCCCCATACCCCCTTCCCCCATATCCCCTTCCTCCATGTCATCCTTCCCCATATCCCCCTTCCCACATAGCCCCCTTCCCCCATATTCCCCCCATACCCCCTTCCCCATACCCCCTTCCCCATACCCCCTTCCCCCACATCCCCTTCCTCCATATCACCCCTTCCCCATATCCCCTTCACCATTATCCCTCATATCCCCCTTCCCTCACATCCCCTTCAACATATCCCCCTTCTCCCATATCCCCCTCGCCATATCCCCTTCAATCATATCCCCTTCCCCCATATCCTCCTTACCCCATGTCCCCTTCCCCCATCTGTCCCCTTCCCCCATATCCCCCTCCCCTATACCCCCTCCCTCATATCCCCTTCCCCCATGCCCCTCCTCCCTGCAATATCCCCCTTCCCCCATATTCCCCTTCCCCCATATCCCCCTTTCCCCCATACCACCCTTCCCCCATACCCCCCTTCCCCCATATCCCCAATATCCCCTTCCCCATATCCCCCTCCCCATATCCCGCATATACCCCCTCCCCTTATCCCCCATATCCCCTTCCCCCATATGGACCATACCCCCAAATACCCCTTCCCCCATAACCCCCTATCCCCATGGCCCCTTCCCCATATCCCCTTCCCCATGTCCCTCTTCCCCCATATCCCCCTTCCCCATATCCCCCTTCCACCATATCCCCTTCCTCCATATCCCCCCTTTCCTCATATACCCATATCCTCTTCCTCCATATCCCCCCTTCCCTCATATACCCATATCCCCTTCCTCCATATCCCCCCTTCCGCCATATCCCCTTCCTCCATATCCCCCCTTCCCCCACATCTCCCTTCCCCCCACAACCCCCCTTCCCCCATATCCCCCTTTTCCCCACATCCTCCCCTCCCCCACATCCCCCCTTCCCCACATCCCCCCTTCCCCATATCCCCCCACATCTGCCCTTCCCCATATCCCCACTTCCCCATACCCCCTTCCCCCAAACCCCACTTCCCCATACCCCGTTCCCCCATATCCCCCACACACCCCTTTCCCCCATATCCCCCTTCCCCATATCCCACTTTCCCCATACCCCCTTCCCCATATCCCCCCATATCCCCCTTCCCCCCCATATCCCCCTTCCCCCATATCCCCCTTTCCCTCCTAACCCCCTTCCCCTATATCCCCCAAATTCCCCCTTCCCCATATCCCCCTCCCCATATCCCCTTTTCCCAATATCCCCCATCCCATATCCCCCTTCCCCCAAATCCCCCTTTCATATCCCACTTCCCCCTATCCTCTTCCCCATACCCCCTCCCCATATCACCTTCCCCATAACGCCCTTCCCCCATATCCCCATATCCCCTATATCCCTTCCCCATATCCCCGTTCCCCTAGTGTCATCCTTCCCCCAGATCCCCCATATCCCTATATCCCCATCCCCTATATCCCCCATATCCCCTATATCCCCTTCCCCATATCCCCCTTCCCCATGTCATCCTTCCCCCATTTCCCCCATATCCCCTTCCCCCATATCCCCTTCCCCATAGCCCCCATCTCCCATAACCCCCTTCTCCCATAACCCCCTTCCCCATTATCCCCCATATCATCCATATCCCCTTCCCTCACATCCCCTTCCTCCAGATCACCCCATCCCCCATATCCCCTTCCCCATTATCCCCATATCCCCCTTCCCCATTATCCCCCATATCCCCCTTCCCCCACATCCCCCTTCCCCATATCCCCCTTCTCACATATCCCCCCTCCCCAATATCCCCTTCCCCCATATCCCCTTCCCCCATATGTCCCCTTCCACCATATCCCCCCTCTCCATATCCCCCCTCACCCATATCCCCTTCCCCATATCCCTCTTCCCTGCCATATCCCCCTCCCCATACACCCCCACACACACCTTCCCCATATCCCCTTCCCCATATCCCACTTTCCCCATATCCCCTTCCCCATATCCCCCTTACCCCATATTCCACCTTCCCCATATCCCCCCTTCCACTATATCCCCCAAATGCCCCCTTCCCCATATCCCCTTCCCTTACCCCATTTCCTCATATCCCCCCTCCCCCTGTCCCCCTTTCCCAATATCCCCCCTCCCCATATCCCCTTCCCCCAAATCCCCCTCCCCATATCCCCCGTCCCCCATACCCAGTTTCCCCATATCCCCCTTTCCCCATATCCCCCATACCACCCTTCCCCCATATCCTCCCTCCCCATATCCCCCTTCCCCCATATCCCCCCTCTCCCATATCCCCCCTCTCCCATATCCCCCTCCCCATATCCCCCTTCCCCCCCTTCACCCATATGCGGGAAGGAGGGTTATGGGGGAAGGGGGGATAAGAGGGAAGGGGGCATGGGGAAGGGGTTTATGGGGGAATGGGGATATGGGGGGATATGGAGAAAGGTGACATATGGAGGAAGGCGGGATATGGGGGAAGAGGGATAGGGGGAAGGTGGATATGGGGGTAGGAGGGATGTGGGGGAAGGGGGATGTTTAGGGGCTGGTTTAGCTCACTAGGCTAAATCGCTGGCTTTTATGCAGACCAAGGCAGGCCAGCAGCACGGTTCAATTCCCGTACCAGCCTCCCCGAACAGGCGCCGCAATGTGGCGACTAGGGGCTTTTCACAGTAACTTCATTGAAGCCTACTTGTGACAATAAGCGCTTTTCATTTCATTTCATTTCAATTCATGTGGGGAAGGGGGATATGGGGGGGATATAGCGAGATATGGGGGAAGGGGGGCAGGCAGTGGGGGGTCTCACTTGGCTCTGCGTGATGGGCGGCCATTTTGCCGGGTCTCCGACGGGGGGAGGAGTCTTTTGTGCAGTGACGCCGCGTGGCGTCAGTGACGGCGCGCGCATCCGTGATGGGTGATGCCATATCGAATGGCGTCACGCCACTACTCGCCCATTCCCGGCCGGAGAATTCGTGACGTTTTGGGGGGCCCGACGGCAGAGTGATTCGTGCCGTTTTTGACGCCGGGTTCGGGCCATCGCACCGATTCACGGAGAATCCCGCCCGATGAGGGAGAAAATAATAGGCATTAAACCCCAGGCCTGTGCATAAAACAGGAGTAACCGATACCAATTTTGCAGTGGGACTACTGCACCCAATCTGTTGAGAGTTGGACTCATTGAGAAATTTGTTAGGTCTATTTGGAAGGTGTTGTGGACAGCTGCCTTAAATAAGCCCAGGATGTTGTAGCAGTCCCCTTGGCTGCCAACAAAGGTAAGCGTAAAAAAGAATTGCCAGCAGAGCCGGAGTATTCTCTCTATTCTAGATGACTTGTGTCTTACGTTGCCCAGTTCAAACTCTTCCTCCAATTTACCTAAGGGTAGCTGTCAGAGGGTGTATTGCCAAAACTATTTTTTTTAAATAAGGCAACTGCCTCTGGATTCCCTTAATTATGTAACAGTAGGAAGTCTTACAACACCAGGTTAAAGTCCAACAGGTTTGTTTCAAATCACTAGCTTTTGGAGCACTGTTCCTTCCTCAGGTGAATGAAGAGGTAGGTTCCAGAAACATTTCTAGAGACAAAGTCAGAGATGCAATAAGATGCTTTGAATGCGAGCATTTGCAGGTAATTAAGTCTTTACAGAGCCAGAGAGAGGGGTGACCCCAGGTTGAAGAGGTGTGAATTGTCTCAAACCAGGACAACCCGAAGATCAGAGGCTGAATGCCCTCGACTGATGAAGTGTTCCCCGACTGGAAGGGAACATTCCTGCCTGGCGATTGTCACGCAATGTCCGTTCATCCGTTGTCACAGCATCTGCATGGTCTCGCCAATGTACCACGCTTCGGGACACCCTTTCCTGCAGCGTATGAAGTAGACAACGTTGGCCGAGTCGCATGAGTATGTACCGCGTACCTGGTGGGTGGTGTTCTCATGTGTAATGGTGGTACCCATGTCGGTGATCTGGCATGCCTTGCAGAGATTGCCATGGCAGGGTTGTGTGGTGTCGTGGTCGCTGTTCTGAAGACCGGGTAGTTTGCTGCAAACAATGGTTTGTTTGAGGTTACGCAGTTGTTTGAAGGCAAGTAGTGGGGTTGTGGGTATGACCTTGGCAAGATGTTCGTCTTCATCGATGACGTGTTGAAGGCTGCGAAGAAGATGTCGTAGTTTCTCCGTTCTGGGGCAGTACTGGACGACAAATTGTACTCTGTCCTCTGATCTTCGGGTAAGCGTTCTCCAAGGCGGCCTTCAGGACGCACGACAACACAGAATCGCAGAGCAGAAACTTATAGCCAAGTTCTGCACACGAGTACAGCTTCAACTGGGACCTTGGATTCATGTTGCATTACATTGACCCCCCCACCATCTGGCCTGGGCTTGTAAAATCCTACCAACTGTCCTGGCTTGAGACAATTCACACCTTTTTAACCTGGGAATACCTCTCTCTCTGGCTTGGCAAAGACTTAATTACCTGCAAATGCTCGCATTCCAAGTTATCGTCTTGTATCTTTGATTTTGTCCATATAAATGTTTCTGGAACCTACCTGTTCATTCACCTGAGGAAGGAGCAGTGCTCTGAAAGCTAATGATTTGAGACAAACCTGTTGGACTTTAACCTGGTGTTGTGAGACTTCTTACTGTGCTCACCCCAGTCCAACGCCGGCATCTCCACGTCTTAAATAGGTAAGTGAGGCCTGAGAACATTTTGTCCACAGACCAGACTTGGTTCATAGGGATGCTGTTCACACAGCACCGAGACCGAGCTACTTTCTATTTTGATGACTCTGGCTGGGTTACAGCCCATGGGTGAGCTCTCTTTAACCTCATCTGAATGGTTGGGGTTTGGAATGCTCCACCTGAGAATGTTGTGGAAGCAGGTTCAATTGAATCATTCAAAATGGAATGACTGTTATTTGAAAAGGAAGAATGTGCAGGATTGCAGTGAGAAGGCAGGTGAATAGAGCGAGCTGAGTTGCTTATTCAGAGAACTGGTGCAGACACGATGGGTGTGGTGAATGGAACTATTGTTAATTCACCAGTGCACTGTGATATCATGTTACTGCTGTATCATGTTATGTTATGTGTTTAACCCTGTGGGCTCCACCTATGGGCCATTGTACGGCTTCACCCACAGGGGAATATGTCGGGGCATGTACGGGCTCGCCCATGGCTCCACCCCTTACAGGAAGTATAAAGGCAGCTGACCAGCGGGGCCGCATTCATTGTTGTACCAGTCGCAGGCAGGCTCAGTTGTAAGCTGATTAAAACCACGGTTTACTTCTCAACGTGTCTCTCAGTGAATTGATGGTCGCACCAATTTAAATCAGCTTAAAATACTACTATGGAATCAGCCCTCAAACCTGATAGACTGGAACTCGATCCACAGGCCGCGGAGGCGAGAGAAAGATCAAGAATGACAAGATCTTGAGGTGGAGGATCAAACTCTCCACCTATAACTACAATATAATATATCGTCCTGGGAAGCTCAACGAGCCCCCAGATGCCCTGTCCCGCGGCACATGCGCCAGCGTGCAAGATGACCGATTATGTGCTATCCACGATGACCTCTGTCACCCGGGGGTCACCCGGCTCGCCCACTACATCAAGGCCCGCAACCTGCCCTACTCCATCGAGGAGGTCAAAGCTGTAACCAAAGACTGCCAAATCTGTGCGGAGTGTAAACCGCACTTCTATCGACCAGATAAGGCCCACCTGGTAAAGGCGACCCGGCCCTTTGAACGCCTTAGTATCGATTTCAAAGGGCCCCTCCCCTCCAATAATCACAACATGTACTTCCTGAACATCATAGATGAGTTCTCCCGTTTTCCATTCGCCATTCCCTGCCCCGATATGACCTCTCCCACAGTCATCAAAGCCCTGCATAGTATCTTTACCCCGTTCGGTTTCCCCAGCTATGCCCACAGCAACAGGGGCTCGTCGTTCATGAGCGACGAACTGCGTCAGTACCTCCTCAGTAAGGGCATCGCCTCGAGCAGGACTACCAGTTATAACCCCAGGGGAAACGGGCAGGTGGAGAGGGAGATAGTGACGGTCTGGAAGACCGTCCTACTGACCTTATGGTCCAGGCATCTCCCGGTTTCTCACTGGCAGGAGGCCTTCCCCGATGCGCTTCACTCTATTAGGTCCCTCCTTTGCACAGCCACAAACCAGACCACTCATGACCGCATGTTTGTTTTCCCTAGGGGAGCTACCTCAGGGGCCTCGCTTCCGCCCTGGCTGATGACACCGGGCCCAGTCCTCCGAAAACATGTTCGGAGCCATAAGACCGACCCCCTGGTAGAGAAGGTCCAGCTCCTGCACTCCAACCCACACTATGCATATATCAGACACCCCAATGGCCGGCAGGATACTGTCTCCCTCCGGGACCTGGCGTCCGCAGGCTCCGACACCGCAACCACTACTGCATCC
The DNA here is from genome assembly GCF_047496885.1 of Scyliorhinus torazame. Classification (NCBI taxonomy): domain Eukaryota; kingdom Metazoa; phylum Chordata; class Chondrichthyes; order Carcharhiniformes; family Scyliorhinidae; genus Scyliorhinus; species Scyliorhinus torazame. The sequence goes on along the minus strand of NC_092721.1, from coordinate 76,151,752 downwards.
CCCACACTAGGTCCTGTCCAATCTCCCATGTTCAGCACCCCTACCTCTATCCAACCTCCCTTGTTCAGCACTACTACCCCGATATGGTTCTCGCGCTCCCTCCCACCCGCCGCACCGGTCCACAGGAATGAAGCTCCGGAAGAGCCGCTCCAGGAGTCCATACCTGTGCCTGCTCCGGGCCCAGCTCCACAGCCACCCGAAGCAGCTGCAACACCAGTGCTTCGGCGGTTGCAACGTACGATCCGGGCACCAGACCAACTGAATCTGTAAACCCGTCACCCCCGCTGGACTTCATTTTTTAAACAGGGGGTGAATGTGGTGAATGGAACTACTGTTAATTCACCAGTGCACTGTGATATCATGTTACTGCTGTATTGTGTTACGTTATGTGTTTAACCCTGTGGGCTCCACCTATGGGCCATTGTACGGCTTCACCCACAGGGGGATATGTCGGGGCATGTACGGGCTCGCCCATGGCTCCACCCCTTACAGGAAGTATAAAGGCAGCTGACCTGCGGGGCCGCATTCATTGTTGTACCGATCACAGGCAGGCTCAGTTGTAAGCTGATTAAAACCACGGTTTATTTCTCAACGTGTCTCTCAGTGAATTGATGGTCGCATCAATGGGTCAAATGGTCTCCTTCTGCACCGTAACAATTCTGTGATTCTGAGTTTTTGACTCCATGTGTGCAGTTCTCAGACAAAACTTGAGTCCACACAATGGATGCACACGTCAGCTGTGGTCTGCCTTGGGACCATTTTGGATAGGTTGTCAGTGTGGGGCGGCACTGTGGCGCAGCGGTTAGCACTGCTGCCTCACGGCAGCGAAGACCCAGGCTCGATGCCGGCCTCGGATCACTATCCGTGTGGAGTTTACACATTCTCCCCCTGTCTACATGGGTCTCACCCCCACAACCCAAAGATGTGTAGGGTAGGTGTATTGACCACGCAAAATTGCACTTAAGAGGAAAAAAGTTTTAGCAACGGTTGCCAGTGTGGATAATGAGAGCACGTGCTAAAAGTATGCAAAGTAGGCTGATCATGACAGCATGGAGTGAATCTCCTGATTTAACCATGGTTTCCGGTTGTGGAATGTACGTAATACCTTCTTTGGCGCGCTGATGAAGTCTGTGACTTATTTAGGTTAGCAGCTGAGTTCTTGAATATGGACCAGTCCACTGACTCCAAGCAATCGTGTAGGAGCTGTTCTGTTGCCTCGGACCAGCATTGCACGACCTTCTTAACCAGATTCTCCCGCAGAATCATTTTGAATCTGGCAGTGTTCATATTTAAGAACTCAGCGGCCAACCTAAACGAGAATGCCACCACCGTCACAAACGTCATCAGCAAGTGTGTAGAACATTCCGTGCCAAAGAAGGCACTCCCTGCTGAAGGTCAAGTCTGAGGCATTCAAGACAGACGACCCAGACCTGTACAAGAAATCTAGGTACGACCTCCGCAAAGCCATCAGGGTTGCCAAGAGACAATATCAGACTAAGCTAGAGTCACAGATTAACGACATGGACTCTCGTTGGTTGTCGAAAGGCTTCAACAGCATAACGGGCTACAAAGCAAAGCCAAGTAGAATTTCCGGCAGCTGCGCACCCCTCCCCGTTGAACTCAGTGCATTTTATGCTTGTTTTGAGCAGGAAACCAACAAAGCGTTGCCAACTGCCCCAGCGGCCTCGGACACACCTATACCTACAGTCACAGCTTCCGAGGTCAGATCAGCCTTCTTGAAAGTGAGCCTTCTTGAAAGTGAACCCTCGGAAAGCAGCAGGACCTGACGGAGTCCCTGGTTGTGCTCCCAGATCTAGCGCGGACCAACTGGCAGGTGTGTTCTTGAACATCTTCAACCTCTCCCTACTCTGTTCCAAGGTTCCCACCTGCTTCAAGAAGACCACCATCATGCCAATGCCAAAGAAGAACCAGGAAACATGCCCCAATGACTACCGTCCGGTGGCCTTGACATCTAACATTATGAAGTGCTTCGAGCAGTTGGTCATGAGACACATCAACTCCATAATCCCACAACCCGTCCACAACAGACATTCCCTGGCCCTGGAGCATCTCGACAACAAAGACTCATACATCAGATTCCTATTCATGGACTATAGCTCCGCCTTCAACACCATAATCCCGGCCAAGCTCATGTCAAATCTCCAAATCGTAGGACTTGGCCCTCCCTCTGCAACTGGATTCTCGACTTTCTGACCCATAGACCACAATCAGCAAGAATAAACAACACCTCCTTCACAATAGTGAGCAATACCAGGGTCCTGCAAGACTGCATACTTACCCCCCTCCTACACTCCCTATACACACACAACTGTGTGGCAAAATGTGGCTCCAACTCCATCTACACATTTGCTGATGACGTGACCGTAGTGGGTCGGATCTTGAACAATGATGAGTCAGAATACAGGAAGGAGTTAGAGAATTTAGTGGCATGGGGCAATGACAACAATCTATCCCTCAATGCCACCAAAACTAAAGAGCTGGTCATTGACTTCAGGAAACAAAGTATCATGCACACCTCCGTCTGCATCAACGGGGCCGAGGTGGAGATGGTTAACAGCTTCAAATTCCTCGGTGTACACATCAACAACAAGCTGTTCTGGTCCACCTACGTCGAATCTATGACCAAGAAAGCACAGCAGTGCTTAGAATTCCTCAGGAAACTAAGGAAATTCAGCATGTCCACATTGACTCTTACCAATTTGTACAGATGCATCATAGAAAGCATTCTACCTGGCTGCATCACAGCCTGATGTGGCAACTGCTCGGCACAAGACTGCAAGAAAATACAGAGAGTCGTAAACACAGCCCAGTACATCATGTGAAACTGGCTCCCATCCATTACTTGGCTGTACCTCCCACTGCCTTCCACCCGGGTTATTCTCTCTTCCAGCCTCTTCCATTGGGCAAGAGATACAAAAATCTAAGAGCACACACAAATAGATTTAAAAATAGCTTCTTCTCCGCTGTTACCAGACTCCTGAATGACCCACTTATGGACTGAACTGATCACTCCACACATCTTCTCCACTGAGTAGTACTACAGTCGTATGCTTCACCCCATGTCTGTGTCTATGTGTTTACATTGTGTATCTATCATACGCCCTGTGGTTTTTTTCATGTATGGAATGATCTGTCTGGACTGTACGCAGAACAATACTTTTCATCGTACTTCGGTAAACGTGACAATAAACCCAAATCCAAATCCAAATTACTGAGTGATATCTTGTTTGCCACTGTGCTGGTCAAAGTGCCTGTGGTTTATTTTGAAGTTGTTGAAGTCTGCAGGTTTAGCTTGTGCTGAAGGACTTGATTCCGCTTTCACGATTTTGCTTATACTAATCACTCCCGGTCACAGATGCATTAGTTCCTGAGCCCTTTGGCCTACATCGTGACAGGGAGAATGAGCAAGGACACAGAGGAGGAAAAACTGCTCAAGTTGGAAGATGAAGGACAGAAGAACTCACAGCAGGAGCCCATATACATTCAAGGTCTTGAGGGAGCATCCCTCACACCCCGTCCTCAGTGAAGGTGTGTGACAGACATGTCCATGAAATGTGATGCCTGGTGCAGGCAAGCTGCAGTCTCAGAGCAAAGTGAGAGCAGCAATGACAATGGCTTGGAAGGTGCATGTGGCCGTGAGTTCTTTGCCTCAAGCTCGTTCCAGAGGGGAGCAGGTAATACTTCCAACATCTCACTGTGCACTGTTGCAGAGTGAGGTCAGAGAAAATGTAGCGAACACACGTTGGTAGTAAGCTTTTCGAATACACAGAGTGCAATTAAGCACAAATACGTCACTCTGCAATTGACTGCATGTCAATTCTCAGGTGCTTTTTAACTGGAAGGGGTTAGAACATAGAACATAGAAATATACAGCACAGAACAGACCCTTCGGCCCACGATGTTGTGCCGAACATTTGTCTTACGTTAAGAACAAATTAATCTACACCTCATCATTCTACCGTAATCTATGTACCTATCCAATAGCCGCTTGAAGGTCCCGAATGTTTTCGACTCAACTACTTCCACAAGCAATGAATTCCATGCTCCCACTACTCTCTGGGTAAAGAACCTACCTCTGACACCCCCCCTATGTCTTCCACCATTCACCTTAAATTTATGTCCCCTTGTAATGGTTTGTTCCACCCAAGGAAAACGTCTCTGTCTACTCTATCTATTCCCCTGATCATCTTATAAACCTCTATCAAGTCACCCCTCATCTTGCATTCCCTCAATGACCATGCTCAGGACATCATGCAGATCAATATCTGATATCTTGGCAGCAGTGATGTTGCCTTCATCCTGTGGAAGGCATGTGACTGGTGTACAATCCAATCACAAATAAGCAACAAGGGCCACTCTGTCACGCAAAATTAATTTGAACAGACCACAAGCAATTTTTTCATTACTCTGGGGGAGCTAAATCGTATTCAGCCGAGTGTGTGTCATGATTCATCATGAAAGGTTGCTTCCTGCACAGCCTCACCGCCATGAGGGCATAGTCCTTGCCACCAGGTATATGGCGAGCAATTCAGGAGGAGGTAGAGGAGAAAGTGGAGGAATGGAGACAACAATTAAAACACTCCTTCATGGCCTGGATGCCTGCGATTAGTTCTTTGATTGTCTTACCAGTGAATGGAATCCCAATTCATCAACCTTTCTTCTGTTCTTCTTGCATTTACATCACAGTCTGACCCATTTGTAGTTGTTGGGTATATGAATGGAGAAAGGCATAAGGATAGGGTTGTGGTGAGGACAAGTGTGGGAAGCGGCTTTGGGTGTCGGGCTCACTCAGTCGGCGCCACCTCCAGTGCATGATTACAACTTTTCGAGCTTGTAAATCAGAGGAGATTGTGGGATGAGAGAGAAGTGGGACATGGTGAGGAGGACTAAATATACCGATCCCATCATCTTCTATGCATTCTGCTCTGCACTGCCATAACCTCAATAATGTTATAGTCAAGAAATGAAGTTGATGAAAGAAGAGACTGAAAGCAATCTTTCGCGTGAACCATTACAAGTATATATCCCCTAACTGAAGCACATCACAGTTTCAGAAAGTGTCTTTTTATATATGCTCAAGTAAAATCCCAATTAATGCCCTCCACCTGCAGATAATTAAACACAATTGATGTGCAATTAATAAAAGTCATGGCCACTCGAATCATGATGAGTATTGTCTCTTCCATCGGGCTAAGGACATGCAGGCATGTCTCACCACCTCTAATTAAGTGTTTCCAGAGAGCGGAAAATGAGTCAATGAATGTGGTAAAGTGTGTCTGGGTGAAGCACTTGTCATGGTTAAATAGCTGTGTTTGTGTGCAAGCTGTGGGTTGTGGATGTGAGACTTGCAGCAGTGTTAAGTGTGTGAGATTCAGGTGAAATTAAGACTATGATGTATGAGTTGTGGCTGACAGAATCTGTTGATGGTGAGTGAATTGAGCTGCGTGTGAAACTAATGGTTCAGTTGTAAGGATATGGCATTTGAAGGTGCATTTACCAACAATGATTGCTCATGTGAGTGTATTGAATTGAACTTCTTGTGGCATTGTGTACAGGTCATTGTCACAACACTGTTGACATTGGCGACAGGCTTCTTGATCCCATGCATTTGTAGTGACAGCACAGAAATATTCCTGGATGGGGGAATCTCTCGTCTCCTGCTTAATAATAATAATAATCTTTATTAGTGTCACAAGTAGGCTTACATTAACACTGCAATGAAGTTACTGTGAAAATCCCTGAGTCGCCACAGTCCGGCGCTTGTTCGAGTAACCAAGGCCTCCAATGCTGTTTTGAAAAATATTGGGGAACAGTGTTTGCTCTGTTGCACCATTACTCAATGTACTTTCTACTCGGGCTCTCTTTCCCAGTAACTTTAAGTATTTGCTCCATCTAAAATGCAGAGGTGCAGATCGGTTTTCAGTCATGCACACTGGGCTTAAGTATTGCTAATTTGGCCCAATTGTGAGCTTTCTACCAGGGGTACAGTCAATCATAGAATCCCTACAGTGCAGAAGGAGGCCATTTGGCCCATCGAATCTGCACCGACCCCTGGAAAGAGCACCCTACCCAGGTCCACACCTCCAACCCATCCACGTAACCCAGCAACCCCAACCAACTTTTTGGACACTAAGGGGAAATTTAGCAGAGCGACTCCACCTAACCTGCACGTCTTTGGACTGTTGGAGGAAATCAGAGCACCCGGAGAAAATCCACGCAGATACGAGGAGAGTGTGCAAACTCCACACAGGCAGTCACCCGAGGCCGGAATTGAACCAGCGTCCTTGGCACTGTGAGGCAGCAGTGCTAAAAACTCTGCCACCCACAGCAGTACAGTTATTGTCTGCTTTGTGCAGAAGTCAATTAAATGAGCAGGCAAAATGAAGTTTGCATGTTACATGCATCAGAAGCGATTGGGGTGGATTAAATGTGCATTATGATTCTCATGTCTGTTCTTGTGCCAAATAAATTGTGTTGTATTATCATACTCTTCTTTGAACATGACAATGGATTCTTTTATTTCCTCTGAGAAGAGAAGACAGATGGGCGTCAGTTTCACACTTCAACCAAAAGACAACATTGCTCCTTCAGTATTGCGCTGACCAGCCAGACCAGATTTCCATGCCCGAGGTGCATGCGCAGAGTCAGGAAATATCCTGGCTCACTGCACCTGCCTCTGGAAAAGGTGCAGACCAGATGGAGGGAGGTGTGCATGCTGTAGTCAGGCTCTCCACCCCAAGGCACGGACCGAAGATGACCACAGGGATTGCTGATTGCTGAGAGAGACCAGTAAAAGGCCTCTCTGGGTTGCCACCCTCTTTGTGTTGTAAAATGTTCTGCCATCAAGCCTTAACCCCTCACACCTTCTCAACACCCCTCTCACACCTCATAGCCCATTGATGCAAACTCATGCAAACATCTTGCTCCTCCACCCAGCTCAAATGACCTGTCATACCTTCCATGACAACCTCTGCCCTTTTACTCACCCTCATTGTCCCGTACAGCCCGAATTCCAACTTAGTGGAAACCCATACTCCCCACCCACACTCTTACACCTTCCGTGCAAACTTACCCAAAGGGAAATTGTAAACGCACTAGTGATAATTTATCAAAATTCACTAGACTCTGGGGTGGTCCCAGAGGATTGGAAAGTAGCAAACGTGACACCACTGTTTAAAAAAGGAGGTCAGCAGAAAGCGGGTAATTATAGGCCGGTAAGCTTAACTTCGGTTGTAGGGAAAATGCTGGAATCTATCATTAAGGAAGAAATAGCGGGGCACCTGGAGGGAAATTGTCCCATTGGGCAGACGCAGCATGGGTTCACAAAGGGTCTGACTAATTTGGTAGAATTTTTTGAGGACGTTACCAGTGCAGTAGATAATGGGGAGCCAATGGATGTGGTATATCTGGATTTCCAGAAAGCTTTTGACAAGGTGCCACACAAAAGGTTGCTGCATAAAGTAAAGATGCATGGCATTGAGGGTAAAGTGGTAGCATGGGTCGAGGATTGGTTAACTAACAGAAAGCAGAGAGTGGGGATAAATGGGTGTTTCTCTGGTTGGCAACCTGTAACTAGTGGGGTCCCTCAAGGATCAGTGTTGGGCCCGCAGTTGTTCACAATTTACATAGACGATTTGGAGTTGGGGACCAAGTGCAATGTGTCAAAGTTTGCAGACGACACTAAGATGAGTGGTAAAGCAAAAAGTGCAGAGGATACCGGAAGTCTGCAGAAGGATTTGGATAGGTTAGGTGAATGGGCTAGGGTCTGGCAGGTGGAATTCAATGTTGCCAAGTGTGAGGCTATCTATTTTGGGAGGAATAACAGCAGAATGGATTATTATTTAAACGGTAAGATGTTAAAACATGCTGCTGTGCAGAGGGACCTGGGTGTGCTGGTGCACGAGTCGCAAAAAGTTGGTGTGCAGGTGCAACAGGTGATTAAGAAGGCTAATCGAGTTTTGTCTTTCGTTGCTAGAGGGATGGAGTTCAAGACTAGGGAGGTTATGCTGCAATTGTATAGGGTGTTGGTGAGGCCGCATCTGGAGTATTGTGTTCAATTTTGGTCTCCTTACCTGAGAAAGGACATATTGGCACTGGAGGGAGTACAGAGGAGATTCACTAGGTTGATCCCAGAGTTGAGGGGATTAGATTATGACGAGAGGTTGAGTAGACTGGGACTGTACTCATTGGAGTTTAGAAGGATGTGGGGGGATCTTATTGAAACATATAAAATTATGAAGGGAATAGATAGGATAGATGCGGGCGGGTTGTTTCCACTGGTCGGGGAAAGCAGAACTAAGGGGCATAGCCTCAAAATAAGGGGAAGTAGATTTAGGACGGAGTGTAGGAGGAACTTCTTCACCCAAAGGGTTGTGAATCTCTGGAATTCCTTGCCCAGTGAAGCAGTTGAGGCTCCTTCTTTAAACGTTTTTAAGAAAAAGATAGATACCTTTCAAAAGAATAAAGGGATTTGGGGATATGGTGTACGGGCCGGAGAGTGGAGCTGAGTCCACAAAGATCAGCCATGATCTCATTGAATGGCGGAGCAGGCTCGAGGGGCCAGATGGCCTACTCCTGTTCCTAGTTCTTATGTTCTTATGTACTTATTCCTTATTTAAATACAAACTTGTATTCAGAATATGCATCTCTAGAAAATAATTCTAAAAAGCAAAGACAACTAATCATTTAATAACCTCTTTGAGCTATTAATCAACCTGTGGGCTTACAGTCCCGCCTATGATAATGACAAGCTGTTGATGTAGTAAAGCAGCAATAAAGGTATAATAATAACCCTACGGTATGTCATCAAATATATATGGAAGCTGCAAGAACAAATTGCTTTTCAACTCAGACACCAACAGGCGGCTTTAGCAAAATTAAAGGGCAGGGAATTTAAATAACTTGGGGGCCTGACAGTTCCACAGATGGAGGGTGGCACAGTGGTTAGCATTGCTGCCTCACAGTTCCAGGGACCCGGGTTCAATTCCAGCCTCGGTGACTGTCTATGTGGAGTTTGCACTTTCTCCATGCTTCTGCATGGGTTTCCTCTGGGTGCACCTGTTTCCTCCCACAGTGCAAAGACGTGCAGGGTAGATGGATTGGCCATGCTAAATTGCCCTTAGTGTCCAAAACTGTTGGGTAGGGTTGCTGGGTTGTGGGGATAGGGTTGAGGTGCGGTGCTCTTTTCAGGGGCCGGTGCAGACTCGATGAGTCGAATGGCCTCCTTCTACACTGTAAATTCTCTGATTCTATGTTATCCACCCTTTATGCGCATTTATGTCTACTCCAAAAATGTGTCAGTTAAACATTGCAGGATAAAGCCCTTGGTCCAGTGAAATAGGAATCTGTCAATAATTAGTTAAAATCGTCCTGTTACGTTTGGATTCCCATGCGTGTGAGTGAATTCCCAACCAGCAAAAATAAGGATCTGATGCCAAATGAGGTTAGGATTTCCAGATCGAGGTACCAGTGCCATTTTGACTCCATGAAAATGTGAGGCTCAGTTCCAAGTTTGTGGAGTGGAACCTGAACCCACATCCTTCTGCTTCAGATGCAAGAGTGCTAGTTCAGAGCCATGGCTGAAAAGCACAGTGTACACCTTATGAGCATTGCCAAAGGGGATTTGATCTTAAAACTCGACCAAATGTAATTAAATATTAAGTTTTTCATGAATAAACTAAGTTTAAAAATGTTAAATAGGTTTTATTTACCTCTGGAACACTGTCAAAAATATATCTTCTCACTGTATTCATGTAATTCTTTGTCAAATTTGAATATCGATGCATATGAATTTGAAGCAGCTGGATTATTGGTCACTACGTCAATAAATCTGATTTTTCCACAACGCAGAATCAATATGCTGCTTATCCTGTTACTAATTCAGGATAAAGCAATCCACAGTCATCTTGCTGCTTGGCTTGTTCCCTTTCTGTGGAGCTCATCGCTTCAGGGCATAAACAAATAAGGCTGCTTCAGTGAGTTAGAAAGTGCTATTACATTCACACTGTGCATTGTTCCTCATCTGAGAAATTAGCTCAGCTGGTAGGATGACTAGTTTATACTTGATTGAATTTGTCAGGTAGAAGGTTTGAAATTTGAATCCAGGTTGGTCTCAGATTATCATGGAAATGAAAGGCAGTGTTGTGACCTTTGATGCTTCTTCTTGTTACTTACTGGTGGATGTTTGGCACAATGCTTTCCTTTCAGTCGACTAAATAAGCCAGTTTCGAACATTTACAAAATCATATTACATATGGAATGCAACTTGGAAATATGAGTTGTACAAGTACGGTAGCACAGTGGTTAGCACTGTTGCTTCACAGCTCCAGGGTCGATTCCCGGCTTGGGTCACTGACTGTGTGGATCTGCACATTCTCCCCGTGTCTGCGTGGGTTTCCTCCTGGTGCTCCGGTTTCCTCCCACAAGTCCCGAAAGACATGCTGTTAGGTGAATTCGACATTCTGAATTCTCGCTCTCTGTGCCCGAATAGGCGCCAGAATGTGGTGACTAGGGGCTTTTCACAGTAACTACATTTCAGTGTTAATGTAAGCCTACTTGTGACGATAAATATTATTATTATATTTTGTAACATACACAGAGCGGCACGGTGGCACAGTGGTTCGCACTGCTGCCTCACAACACCACGGACTCTAGTTCGATTCCGACCTTGGGTGACTGTCAGTGTGGAGTTTGCACTTTCTCCCCGTGTTAGCCTGGGTTTTCTCCGGGTGCTCCGGTTTCCTCTATCAGTCCAAAGATGTGCAGGTTAGGTGGATTGGTCATTCTAAATTGCCCCTTAGGGTGGGGTTTCAGGAATAGGATGTGGGATTAGGCCTAGGAAGTGTGGTCGTTTAAAGGGTCGGTGCAGATTTGATGGGCCGAATGACCTTCTGCACTGTAGAGATTCTATGATTCTATGAACAACAAAGTACAAATAAAGAAATATAAAGGAAGAAGATGGGGAATTAACGAGCATGTGCTGAGCTGTTGAGACAGAAAAGAGTTGTCTGTCCTTTGAAAACAATACAAGGGTGTTAAAGGCAAGAGGTGTTCAGGTAGAGGTCAGCAATGATCCAATGAAATGCTGGGCATGATTAAGAGGCTGAATGGCCTCTGCTGTCTCTCTGTTCCTCTGTGGGAAAGAACACTTGCATCCTCTTTCCAAGCAATAAACAAAGAGCAATCCCATCATGTCCTCATTAAGCAGCTGCTGATCCAAAGTTACTTCAACTTCAGAACAAAAGGCGATCTGATGTTTGGAAACGTTCTGCAGCTTCAGGTTTACCTGTTAATGCTACAGTCGAGTAGTGAAGGGAGCAGTAAGAAATTAATTAATTGTCCGTAGTTTACAGGCTCTCTGTTTTTCTTGCATCTATTCAGATATAGATCCAGATATTCTAATAGGCTGGGGCTGAGATCAGAGGTAGGTAGTCAGCAATTTTGTGCTGTCAGCCCCCATGCCGGTTCCCCGCTACCATCCCGATTCTGAGCTTTTGTTCCGTATATCCATATTTATAAAGCTCAGGATCCCATTTTCATTTTTGACCATTTTCTCAATCTGCCTTGTCACCTTCAACAATTTCTCAGCATCCCAGTTCCTTGCATCCCCTTTAGAATTGTGCCTTCAGAATTAATTCAGCAGAGGAGGACCCAAGAAACTGATAAAGAAAGTGAATACAGAACATTATAGTAAAGTAGCGAGAAACATAAAATTGAACTACATGTATGTAAAAATGAAAAGATTAGCAAAGACAAATGTGAGCCTATTACAGACAGAGAATTTAGAATGGGGATTAAGGAAATGGCAGAGAAATTAAACTAAATACTTTGGGCTTCATTCTCCGTCCCAGATGCCCGAAATGCGTTTCCCGATGGGATGGAGAATCAGGCGTTGGGGGGGGAAAGCCGGGATTGCCGCCGGGCGCCGATCTGAATGTGATGCTCCAACTCCCCACTGGCGGCAGGATCAAGGTTCATGACTGCATCCCAGCAGGAGGATGTAAATGGATGCAAATAGATCTTAATGACCTATTCTCTGTGCCTTCGTGATTCTCCAGTTTCCTGGCCCAGGAATCACGTGGTTGTGGATCACTTATGATATGTACCATCCTGGCTCTAACATGGTGGATCTCATGGTGGACCAAGGGGGTAAGTCCTTCGTGCTGAGTTACCCCCAAAGTCCATCCGAGGGCCACCCTCCCCTGCCCCAAACAATGCCCTACCTGCCCACCCATCTTCTACCAGAGGAACCACCTCCTCTCCTTCCCAGGGATCCCTTAATATGGAGACACCCCAGAGACCCCCCTGAATTGGGAGAAACCACCAGGGATGCCCTTAATAGGGAGAACCCCCCCAGAGATGCCCTTAATGGAGAGATACCCCTCTGGAAAATCATCGGGTCCTCCGGGTACTGTGGAAGTTTCACTGGCATCCCCACCCACTACAGTGCCCACTACACCTTGAGCCTACAAGTTGCCCATCACAACCCACTCTTCACCTCACGATTCATTGATGGAAACCACAAGCCCCCCACCCCCAACGAAGTTCCACCCCTTGGCACTGCCCCTGATATAGGTTGGCATCACCAAATTGGTCAGGAGTCAATGCCAGGGCACTGCCTGGGCACGTTCTCCTCTGCCTATGTATTGAGGGGGGAAACATGTGGTGGGGAGGCCCATTCATAATGCTAATATTTATTAAAATCCATTTAAATGGGGTTCCTGCCCTGTGTTGGCATGAACCTCATGATGTCGCCGGCGAGGGGTGGGGAAAAGCAGGAAACATTGGGTGCGATTCTCCAAAATGGAGTCAAAGATTTTGCGCCGTCGTGAATACCGTCGGGTTTCACGACGGCGTGAAACGGGCATGGGGATGACCGATTCTGTCCCCCACGGGGGTCCAGCATGGTGCTGGAGGGGCTCACGCCGCTCCAGCATCCCGCGCCAACCCACGCATGCGCGGGGGACATCAACGCTCCGGCCCCGCGCAACATGGCGTGGGGGTTCTGGGGCCGGAAGCGGAACAAAGTAGGCCTGGGGGGGGGGGGAAGAGGCCGGCCCGCCGATCGGTGAGCCCCGATCGTGGGCCAGACCCCATCGGAGGCCCCCCCGGTGAAGGAGCGCTTCTCCCCGCCCCACAGGCTGCCCCCGACCCTTCGTGCAGAGTTCCCGCCGGCAGCGACCAGGGGTGAACGGTGCTGGCGGGACTCTGCCGTTTCCGCGCGGCCGCTCGGCCCATCGGAGCCGGAGAATCGGCGGCCTGGCTTCAGACAGCAGCCCGAGACCGGCGCCACACCAAACGCAGCGGCGCAAATGGTGCCGATTCTCCACACCTCAGAGAATCGCGCACCGGCGCGGGGCAGCGTGGCGCGGTTGCGGCGATTCTCTGGCCCGGCGCGGGGCTCGGAGAATCGCGCCCGTAATTCTCTCTGTTTTTTCTGTTGTCAGTTGTGGGCTGAAAATTGTTCTCTCAATCTTTTTCATCACAGTTGAATCCTGGTTTTGGTTACCCCGCTTCTCTCTGTTGAGCGAATGTACCTTTAATGCATCAAAACTATCGCTCTAAAGGAAATCCATTGTTTGATTTGTTTTTCTTGCCAATTTTTAATCCTAATTTACTCAGGATCTGTTCTCAACCCATTGAAACCCTCCTCCAAATAAACCTTTTTAACCTTTGAATTAATTTTGAATGCTGAATACAGGGTTAAAGGCAGGATTCTTGGAAGTGTGGAGGAACAGAGGGATCTTGCGGTCCATGTACATAGATCCCTCAAAGCTGCCATCCAGGTTGATTGTGTTGTTAAGAAGACGTATGGTGCGTTGGCTTTCATTCACAGGGAGATTCAGTTTAAGGGCCGTGAGGTTTTGCTGCAGCTTTATAAAACCCTGGCTAGACCATACTTGGAATATTGTGTCCAGTTCTGGTCAACTCATTCTAGGAAGGATGTGAATGCTTTGGAGAGGCTGCAGAGAAGATTTACCAGAATGCTGCCTGGACTGGAGGGCATGTCTTCTGAAGAAAGGTTGAGGGAGCTAGGGCTTTTCTCACTGGAGCGAAGAAGGAAGAGAGGTGACTTGATAGAGGTGTACAAGGTGATGAGAGGCATGGATAGAGTGGGTAGCCAGAGACGTTTCCCCAGGGCGGAAATGGCTGTCACGAGGGGACATAATTTTAACGTGATTGGAAGAAGGTATAGCGGAGATGTCAGACGACGGTTCTTTACACAGAGTGGTGGGTGCATGGAATGCACTGCCAGCAGAGGTGGTGGAGTCAGAGTCATTAGGGACATTTAAATGACTCTTAGACAGGCACATGGACAGCAGTAAATTGAAGGAGTGTAGGTTACGTTGATCTTAGATTAGGATAAATGGTCAGCACAACATCGTGGGCCGAAGGGCGTGTACTGTGCTGTACTGTTCTATGTTCTATGTAACCTATATAGCACCTTGTCCTTTTCCATAGCTAATTTAACCTTATTATACTCTGATCATTGTTTCCTAAATATTCCTCTAATGACACTTGATCCACTTTATTCCCGAGAACAAGATCCAGAAAAACCTCATTGGACCAAACTATACTAGAACCAGTGCAGAAGGAGATCATTCAGCCCATCAAGTTTGCACCGACTCTCTGAAAGACCACCTTACTTAGGTTCACTCCATGCCCTATCCCTATAATCCCACAGAACATACATATCTCTGAACACTCAGGTGCAATTTAGCATGGCCAATCCACCTAACCTACACATCATTGGACTGTGGGAGGAAACCGGAGCACCCGGAGGAAACGCACGCAGACATGGGGAGAAAGTGCAAACTTCACACAGTCACCTAAGGTTGGAATTGAACTCGGGACCCTGGCACTGTGAGGCAGCAGTGCTAACCACTGTGCCATCATGCTGCCCATTGTGCCACGCAGTATTCTACATATCGATGTAGGAAAATCTCCTGAACATGCTACAGAAACTCTTCCTCCTCTCTGCCATTTACACTATTTCAAATGCAGCTTATATTATGTATATGTCCCCCATTATCCCAACGCTATATGTTTCACCAAATACCTGCTGTCTTTGACCCCATGACATCCTTTCTCTCCAGCACTGTAAATGATTTCCTGAATCAATACTGCCATTTGTCCCACCTCCTTTCCTCTCATATCTTTCCTGAGCACCATCGATCGTGTAATCAGTGACCAATCCTGGCCTTTTTCCAGCCAAGTGCCAAACCATGTGGATATCCACACCTGCCGATCGTCAACCTTATTTACTATACATTGTGTATTTGCGACAAATGCACTGTAAATTTAATTTGACCTTCTTCTATTTTTTCTCAGTCTGATCCTACCTAGACCATACTAGGACCCGATGCATCCCTAATATCACCCTGAAAGACTTGGCCAAGTTTTGCAAAGAACAAGGAGCACAGCACAGAAACCAAAACCATACTTTCCATGAGTGAACAATGATCCTCTGTCAATAGCTCCTCTCTTCCTGAGCCTTTGCCACCGAGTAGTAGAGCATCAATTTTAGGAGTATTGCATCACCTCCATCACACCTTCAAACCACACAACTGTCTGTGACATGGACAGACATGACTATTTTCCCATTAAATCCTGGAATTTCCTAACCACCAGCATTTTGGGAGCACCACCACCTCAAATTCTGCAGCAGTTCAAAGGGTAGGTGGACCACTCCCTTCTCAAGGACAATAGGGATGGCATATATGTTAGCCTTGCTCGCACATACGATGAAATAAAATGTTACAATAGCATTTCCAAAAGGGAGAAGGACTCAATGGCAACATGTTGAATGTTATGGGTGCAATATCCTTAGGCGGGATTCTCAATGCCAGCAACGTCAGAATCGCAAAGCGCAATTGGGTGGAGAATCACGCGTCAGCTGCAAATCGAGGCCAGTGCAGGATGCCCAATGGAATGCCATGCCTCAACAGTGGCATGAATGCATACTACACCGCATGCACAGTAAATGCTGTTGGCAGATCATTAACAGGCCCGCCCTGTATTCTCCGGGCCTCCCGCAATGCTCCGCCTCTGCCAGGAGGAATTACGATGGTGAGGATCACTTGTGGTTTTTAAAATCGGGGAACAGGCGCCTTGGCTGCTGAGGGAGAGAGAGGAGGCAGGACTCGTTTCCAATGGCACAGCCGTGGGCTGCCGGTCCTGCCGCTGCCAGGGCTGACTGGAGGGGAGGTGTGTGCTAGGGCCATAGCGAGTAGTTGGGGGGTGAGCAGGGGATGGGTCATGGGGTTGACGTGTGTGTCCCGGGACGGCAGTATCCAGGCAAGGACTGTCATTGCTGCAGCCTGCAAGGCAGCCATCTTGTTGTGCAACTCACTGCCCGTCCCACCGTGGCCCTTGGTTGCGTAGAACGACATCAGCCATGTGGGAGCCCCCACTAGATCCCCCACCCACAGTCTCCCACCCACAATCAAGCGCCACCCTGCTGATGGGGCATCACGTGACCCACCCAAGGGGAATGCCCACAGTAGCCCCTACAGGTGGGTGTGCACAGGGGCCAAAGAGCATGCTGCTGACATGGGTAGCGCCAGCCACCGAAACTCCTGCCAGCAGAGATGGGTGCAAGGGCCAGCAGCCCCCGTGATGCTGGGCAATGATGGGGCCAGGGGTGTGGTGCAGGGGGCAGAATCCCGGGGGGACCGCCAGGGTGTGGGGATGGGAGGGGGAGGGGGACATGCGGGACAGATGCTGCAGTGCAAACCGAGGCCACTGTGTAACCTGTTGTACCTGGTTGGGCACGGGGGTACACACCATGCTAACATGTCGGCCTTTCAGCCCCTGCAGATGATGGGTTTCAGAATCGAACCAGGAATGGTTGGCATCTGCTTTGCCGCCACAGCCCTGTGGGATGCATTGAGGCTGTACAATCTGAAGCTGCTTGGGGAGGGCCCTGCTTCAGCAGAGTCTGCCCCTGAGAACAGGAGCCAGCTGATGAGGAGGGAGGACCGTTCATCCTGTTATATTACTTGGAGTAATATAGGTTACTGATTTGCTGATACCAAGATGCTCTTAAACTTGACGTTGATGAATACTCAAAGTTGTCCAATGAAAGCAAATCATTTATTGAGTAACTAAACAATTAACTTGTGAGTTTGATTCTTTAATACTTTTACTACCTATTAAATTAAACAAGACAGAATTAGAATAAACTGTGATTAATTCTACTTGCACTCTGAGCTAACTCCACACCTCTGGCCTCTAGTCACAATACACATGAAGAGGCGGGAAAACAGATTGAATCTGTTTTTATACCCTCTGTTAGTGTTGCCCTCTAGTGATCATTTAAATGTAAATACTATACATTAACCCCTTCTGTAGATACAGATACACAGATCACTACATCCCCCTTTTTTATATTACATACTTTCTGTATCCTTTAAAAAAATTGTACCTAAAGAAACAATGCTGTGAATATCTGTACAAGTTGCAATGAATTACACGTAGCCAATTAATATGTAATTAATGATAATCTTTTATTGTCACAAGTATGAAATTGCTGTGAAAAGCTCCTCGTCGCCACATTCCAGCGCCTATTCGGGTTATGGGGCTGGTTTAGCAGAGAGCTAAAGAGCTGGCTTTTAAAGCAGACCAATTCAGCACGGTTCAATTCCCGTACCAGCCTCCCCTAACAGGCGCCGGAATGTGGTGGCTAGGGGCTTTTCACAGTAACATCATTTGAAGCCTACTTGTGACAAAAAGCGATTTTCATTTCATTTTTCATTTCAAGCCAGTAGAGGAGTTGAACCCATGCTGCTGGCCTTGTTCTGCACTACAAACCAGCTGTCTAACCCACTGAGCTAATTAGTCAGTTCAATGTTCAGAAATTCAAACAATTGGGTTTTCTTCTTCTTCTGCTGGATCTCCTTGGTTGAAGTGGTGTAGTTGAAGTTTTAATGTCCTTGTGAGCAATGTCAGGTGTTTTTTGTCATTCATGTAAATTCAACGTGGGAAAAGCAGGTTTCGGAAGTTGTATTTTCAGTTGGTCTCGCTGATTATGTTGAAAAAGTACACCCTCTGCAGTCTTGACAATGTATGATTGCGATGCTGCTTGCCTGAGTCCTGTGGCTTTAGCAGACCATCTTCCTTCTGGATGTCTCAGTCGAACAATGTCATCCTTCATTAGTGGTTTTAGTTCAATCGCGTGCTGATCATAATACTGCCTTTGTTTGTTGCGTTGCTGTTTGATCTTGTTGAGTACATACGATTGATCAGGATCTCTGAGTTGAATTGTGGGTAACCTTGTTCTAACATCGCGGCGAAAGAGCATTTGAGCCGGTGATAGCCCTGAGCTTAATGGTGTTGCTCGGTAAGTGTAGCACCGTCAATATGACGTGAGGCGGGTTGAGGTAATGTCAATTGAAGGCTTTATTAAGCAAAACTTTATCCCCAGCAGCGTGGTTACAGAATGCAGCTGCTGAGGGAAATGGAGGGAAAAACTGGGTTCTTATACCGGCATTTCTGGGTGGAGTCCAGTAGGTGGCAGATCCTATCAGGACCTGGCATCCCTCCACCAATAGCCTGTCGACACATGGTGTACCGTATTACCCCTAATACATACCACCACAGTAAGAAAGCAAAGCCAAGTGAATGTTGGATTGCGAGTGATTCGCCTTGCTTATGAGTTGCTTGATAATGTGTACACCTTTCTCAACTTTGCCATTAGACTGTGGAAAGTGTGGACTTGAGGTGACATGATGTAAGTTGTACTGATTGGAAAATTCTGTCCAATCCCAGCTCGTGAAGCAAGGACCATTATCGGACATAACCTTGTGTGGAATCCCATGTCTTGAAAATGTCTCCTTACAAGCCTTTATTCCTGACGAGGAAGTAAGATCCGGAAGTTTCATCACTTCAGGAAAATTTGAGTAGTAGTCTATGATGAGAACATAGTCATGACCTGTAGCATGAAACAAACCGATGCCTACTTTTATCCACGGTGACATAGTTAACTCGTGCTGCTGGAGTGTCTCTTTGCATTGTGCCGGTTGATGTTTCTGACAAGTGGCACAGGTCATTATCATGTTGGTTATCTCTTTGTTAATACCAGGCCAGTACACTGCTTGCCACACTCTCCTCTTGCATTTCTCGATTCCGAGATGTCCCTCATGAATCTTGCTGAGCATCTCTAATCTTAGACTTAATGGAATGACAATCTGGTTATTGCGTAGCAATAATCCACCCACACTGTCAATTCTGCCTGGATATTCTAATACCGTGGACACCGTCCCTTTGGACAACCACGCTGGAGATGGTGCATAGCTCTGAGCAAGGTCGCATCTTTTTGTGTCTCTGGACAAATTTTTTGCAGCTTCTCATCAGATGCCGGAAAATTCTCCGTGCATAACTGCGTTTGAGCTTCAATATCATCAATGGACTCAGGTGGTAAGCTTTCAGTGTTGATAGATCTTGACAGCATGTCAGCGATGATGAGGTCTTTTCCTGGAGTGTATACTGGTGTGAAGTCATACCTTCTCAACTTCATCATCATGCGTTGTAGACGAGGAGTCATGTCTTTCAGGTTTTTGTCGATTATGTGGACTAATGGTCTGTGATCCGTTTCCACTATAAATGTAGGACACCCATACACATTGTCGTGAAAATTCATTGTGCCTGTGATCAGCCCAAGGCACTCTTTTTTTCGATTTGTGCATACCTGTACTCCATAGCCATCATCGCCCTGGATGCATATGCAAGTGGAACCCAGTCTGATTGATCATTTTGTTGAAGAAGCACTGCGCCGATCCCGTCTTGACTGGGATCGGTGGAGATTTTGGTAGTACTGATTGGGTTAAAGAAAGTAAGAATTGGAGCTGTCAGCAGTTGATGCTTGAGATCCACCCATTCATCTTGGTGGCGTTGTGTCATCCTTACCACATTTTGTAGAGCTGACATCTCGTCGACAAGTTGGATATAAACTTGCCCAAGAAATTAATAAATCCTCAAAATCTCAACACAGCTTTTTTATCCAGTGGCTGTTTCATGTTCTGGATCGCAGGAATTTTATCATCATCTGGTCTGACACCTTGAGCTGATATTGTGTCACCAAGAAGTTTAAAAATGTTCGTGCAAACGTGTACTTTGAGTGGTTGAGTTTCAGTCCGTATTAGTGGATCCTTTGAAACACTTTTCTCAAACGAACGATGTGGTCTTCTTCTGTAGTTGACCATATAATTATGTCATCAATACCCTCAGTCATCTGCTCCATTATTCTGTGAAAGATTTCGGAAGTGGAGAAGATCTCAAAAGGCATGCGGTTAAAACAGAAGAGTCCAAATGGAGTATTGAAAGTAAAAAGCAATTTACTTGAATCATCCAGCTGCATCTGCCAGAAACCTTGCGAAGCGTCGAGTTTAGTAAAAATGCGAGCAGTTGCCATCTCACACGTTATCTCTTCACGCTTAGGGATAGGGTAATGTTCCCTAGGAATGTTCTTATTCAGATCCTTGGGATCTATACAGATTCTGAGATCACCTGATGGTTTCTTGATGCACACTAAAGAACTGACCCAGTCAGTCGGTTGCATGAGTCTTGAGGTGATTCCTTGAGACTGTAACCTTTCTAGATCTAATTTCAGCCTCTCACGCAAAGGAACTGGAACCCTCCAGGCGCATTAACTACAGGTTTTGCCTCTTCTTTTTTTCAGCAAAATTTTATATTGGTAAGGCAAAGTACCCATACCTTGAAGTACGTCAGGGTATTCTTGAAGTAGTTGCTGGATGTCATCGTCCAATCTTGATGTGTCTTTGATATTCATGAAGATTCTTTGGACAAGCCGCAAGCTTGAGCACCTAACAGCTAAGGTTTCTGGTTGTCCACAATCTCAAACCGTAGTTCCATCTTGACCTTCTTATTGCTACTTTTAAATGGCTCAATCCTCTTGAAGCAATCTGGTTGCCATTGTAGTCTTTCAACCTACAAGCAGCAGGTATCATCTCGTGTTCCCCTGGAATCGATGCAAGGTCTTTGCTTGTCATTAAGTTTGCTGAAGCCTCAGTGTTAAGCTTGAACAGGATTGGGAAGTTGTTGACTTGCACTGTTGAGGTCCATTCACTGTTCGAGTCAGTGACATTAATTTGTTGAGGAGCCTTGACCGTTGCTTGAAGTTCCTCTGTTTTGTCAATATTCTTACGAAGAAAGTATTCTCCAAGGAAAAATGATCCTCTTTGTCGGAAAAACTTTCTTTGATTTGTGATTCTCCATTGTATCAACGCTGCGAACATTGATGTTGTTTTGTTTCTGTGTTGGAGAATCATATACCGCTGTAAATTTGCATTGGGAGGCAACGTGATTGAGTTTGAATATTTAGACATCTTTTCCCTTGAGCAGGACATTTCCCCTTTAAGTGGGCGTTACCACAGTGGTAGCTGTGACATCATCGTCTCTCTGACGCATGATGCACATTCGTGCATGCGCAGACTTCTTTTCTTGAGCCCTGCATTTTTGTGCGAACTGCGCATGTCCCGGGCTGGAGTGTGTGCGCACAATATAGCTGCCATCCAAAACGTGTTTCTTTGCTGCCCACTACACCATTTTAACACGTTCGATCTCATGGTGGACATTCGCACCCTTTTCATGGTGATAAAACTCAAAATATTGATTCTTGCTTTGTTCATGCGAAATACATTTTTCAATCGCGATTTTAAGCGCTAGATCGTTTTGCCTTAATAATGCTTCCCTCAAACTTTCATCATAAAAGTCCATATACAATTTGATCCCTTATCAGTGAATCTTGCAAATCAGCGAAGTTACATATCTGTGCTGGCAACTTTATATCAGTGACAAAGATTGTGATCGGTTCCCCATTTTTCTGCAACCTTTAATGAAATCCAATTCTTTCCAAGATCTCATTAGTCTGCATCTTGCAGTGGTCGTCAAACTTTGCGGTTATCACGTTAAATTTGCCTTTTGTCCTCCCCTTCGGAGAATATCAACAAGTTATAAATTTCAATTGCTTGCTGACCTGCCATGGACAGTAGCAGTGGTATTCTTCTAGCTTCAGAAGCAGTGGTCAAATCATACGCTTCCAGATATATTTGGAACTGCTACTTAAAAAGTTTCCACTTTGAGTTTAGATCACCAGTAGATTTTAGTTGACGTGCAGCTTGAACATGGACCATAGAGTCGATTGTCGGTGAGGATCCAAATGCTGCAAAGTCTTCCAAAGTCGGATAGTCGGTACAGATTTTCTCGTTTTCTTTCTAATTCTTGTCTAATCGTCCTAGTAATCTTTCTTAAAGCTATTTTCCTGGTACCATGTTATATTACTTGGAGTAATATAGGTTACTCATTTGCTTATGCCAAGATGCTCTTAAACTTGATGTTGATGAATACTCGTAGCTGTCCAATGAAAGCAAATCATTTATTGAGTAACTAAACAATTAACTTGTGAGTTTGATTCTTTAATACTTTTACCAGCTATTAAATTAAAAAAGATAGAACTAGAATAAACTACGATTAATTTACTTGCAATCTGAGCTAACTCTACACCTCTAGTCTCTAATCACAATACACATGGGGCGAGATTCTCCGACCCCGCGCCGGGTCGGAGAATCGCCGGGGGCTGGCGTGAATCCCGCCCCCGCCGGTTGCCGAAGTCTCCGGCACCGGATATTCGGTGGGGGCGGGAATCGCGCCGCGCCGGTTGGCGGGCCCCCCGCTCGATTCTCCGGCCCGGATGGGCCGAAGTCCCGCCGCTAAAATGCCAGTCCCGCCGACGTAAATTAAACCACCTACCTTACCGGCGGGACAAGGCGGCGCGGGCGGGCTCCAGGGTCCTGGGGGGGGGCGCGGGGCGATCTGGCCCCGGGGGAGCCCCCACGGTGTCCTGGCCCGCGATCGGGGCCCACCCATCCGCGGGCAGGCCTGTGCCGTGGGTGCACTCTTTCCCTTCCGCCTCCGCCACGGTCTCCACCATGGCGGAGGCAGAAGAGACTCCCTCCACTGCGCATGAGCGGGAATGCTGTCAGCGGCTGCTGACGCTCCCGCGCATGCGCCGCACGGAGATGTCATTTCCGCGACAGCTGGCGAGGCACCAAAGGCCTTTTCCGCCAGCTGACGGGGCGGAAATTCGTCCGGCGCCGACCTAGCCCCTTAAGGTTGGGGCTCAGCCCCCAAAGATGTGGAGCATTCCGCACCTTTGGGGCGGCACGATGCCCGTCTGATTTGCGCCGTTTTGGGTGCCAGTCGGCAAACATCGCGCCATTTCCGGAGAATTTCGCCCCTGAAGAGGTGGAAAAACAGATTGAACCTGTTTTTATACCCAACTGTTAGTGTTGCCCTCTAGTGATCATTTAACTGTAATGACTATACATTAACCCCTTATGTTTATACAGATACACAGATCACTATAAGCCCAACAGGCTGAGGAGGAGGTGAGAAGGAGGCGCGGCGTTAGGCCATGTGTGTATCTGCAGCGCCTGTCATTCGAGGACCTGCCAGACTGAACGTGTCATTGAAGACACCGGCTGAGCAGGGGAGCCGTACGGCATATCTACTGGATCATGGTGTACTTAGAACCGTGGAGGTATGGGGGAGGACACCCTGGTGACGGTCGCCATGAACCTCTTCACCGCGGGGTCCTTCCAGGCACTGAGTGGGGACCTGTCTGGGATCATGCAAACCTTGGTGCACAGGTGCATCCGTGCCATCAAGGAGGCCCTATATGCCTGGTCGGAACAATATATCAGCTTCACTGTGGACCGAGCCCACAGGTTATCTGGATAGCAGGGTTCACCATCATTGCTGGATGCCCCAGGTCCAGAGGTGATCAATGGAATGCATGAATTCATACGAGCATCGGCGCATGAGGGTCTGGCCTTCACAAACCGAAAGGGGTTCCATTTATGGAACCATTAATGAACGTGCAGCTGGCCTATGACCACAGGATGCTGATCATGTACGTCACGGGGAGGGTTTAAACTAATGTGGCAGGGGAATGGGAACCAATGCAGGAAGTCGGAGGGAAGTAAAACGGGGACAGAAACAAAGGGCAGTAAGGGGGAAAGTGTAAGGCAGAGAAGCCACAGTCAAAAATCAAAAAGGGCCAGAGTACAGGGTACAGTGACTGAGGAGAGCTCAGTGAATAGGCCCAGTAATACTACAAGGAATAAAATGGGAAGTAAAAACATAAATGGAAAGCGAAGCAGCAGGTTATTACATGAAGATTATGGGTTCAGCGATAAGGAAAATGAGGAGAAAAGTTAAAAGGAAAAATAACTTCGGAGAGGTTACTGATAGAGGTGTTAAGATTCAAAACGGAAGTATAAAAGCCAACAGAAGGGTACTTTATCTGAATGCTCGTAGTATTCGGAATAAGGTAAATGAGTTGATGGCGCAAATCAACGGAATGAATATGATTTAGTAGCCATTACTGAAACATGGTTAAAGGAATGTCACGACTGGGAGTTAAATATCCAAGGGTATCAAACTATTCGGAAGGACAGAGTGGATGGTAAGGGAGGTGGTGCAGCTCCGGGCAGCAGTGAGGGATGACGTCGGAGCTATGGAGGTTAAGGTTGAATCCATTTGGGTGGAAATCAGGAATAGTGAGGTGAAGAAGTCACTGAGTAGGCCACAAATAGTAACATTACGTTGGGTGGGCAATAAACAAAGAAATAACTAGTGCCTGTAAAAATGGTACAGCAGTTATCATGGGGGATTTTAATCCACATGTCGATTGGTTTAACCAGGTCGGTCAAGGCAGCCTTGAGGAGCATTTTATAGAATGTATCTGCGATAATGTCCTGGAACAGTATGTAATGGAACCTATGAGGGAACAAGCGATCCTAGATCTGGTTCTGTGTATTGAGACAGGATTGACTAATGAACTCATAGTTAGGGATCCTCTCGGAAGGAGCGATCACAATATGGTGGAATTTAAAATACAGATGGAGGGTGAGAAGGTAAAATCAAACACGAGTGTTTTGTGCTTAAACAAAGGAGATTACAATGGGATGAGAAAAGAGCTGGCTAAGGTAGACTGGGAGCAAAGACCCAGTGGTGAAACAGTTGAGGAACAGTGGAGAGCCTTCCAAGCGATTTTTCACAGTGTATACCAACAAAAAGGAAGGACGGTAGAAAGAAGGAAAATTGATCGTGGAAATCTAAGAAAATAAGGGAGAGTATCAAATTGAAGGAAAAAGCATACAAAGTGGCAAAGATTAGTGGGAGGCTAGAGGACTGGGAAATATATAGGGGGCAACAGAAAGCTACTAAAAAAGCTATAAAGAAGAGTAAGATAGATTGTGAGAGTAAATTTGCTCAAAATATAAAAACAGATAGTAAAAGTTTCTACAAATATATAAAGAGTGGCTAAGGTAAATATTGGTCCTTTAGAGAATGAGAAGGGAGATTTAATAATGGGAGATGAGGAAATGGCTGAGGAACTGAACGGGTTTTTTGGGTCAGTCTTCACAGTGGAAGATACAAAAACATGTCAGTGACTGATGGAAATGAGGCTATGACAGGTGAGGACCTTGAGATGATTGTTATCACTAAGGATGTAGTGATGGGCAAGCTAATGTGGCTAAAGGTAGACAAGTCTCCTGGCCCTGATGGAATGCATCCAAGGGTGCTAAAAGAGATGGCTAGGGAAACTGCCATCTCTAGTTGGCACTCATGATAATTTACCAAAATTCACTAGAATCTGGGGTGGTCCCTGCGGATTCGAAATTAGCAAACGTGACACCACTGTTTAAAAAAGGAGGTAGGCAGAAAGTGGGTAATTATAGGCCAGTTAGCTTAACTTTGATAGTAGGAAAGATGCTGGAATCTATCATCAAGGAAGAAATAACGAGGCATCTGGATGGAAATTGTCCCATTGGGCAGACTCAGCATGGGTCCATAAAGGGCAGGTCGTGCCTAACTAATTTAGTGGAATTTTTGAGGATATTACCAGTGCGGTAAGACAACGGGGAGCCAAAGGATGTGGTATATCTGGATTTCCAGAAAGCTTTTGACAAGGTGCCTCACAAAAGGTTGCTGCATAAGATAATGATGCATGGTGTTAAGCGTAAAGTAGTTGCATGGTTAGAGGTTTGGTTAATTAATAGAAAGCAAAGAGTGGGGATTAATGGGTGTTTCTTTGGTTGGCAATCATTAGCTAGTGGTGTCCCTCAGGGATCAGTGTTGGGCCCATAATTATTCACAATTTACATCGATGATTTGGAGTTGGGGACCAAGTGCAATGTGTCCAAGTTTGTAGACGACACTAAGATGAGTGTTCAACCAAAAAGGACAGAGGATACTGGAAGTCTGCAGAGGGATTTGGATAGGCTAAGTGAATGGGCGAGGGTCTGGCAGATGGAATACAATGTTGACAAACGTGAGGTTATCCATTTTAATAGGAATAACAGCAAAAGGGATTATTATTTAAATGATAAAATATTAAAACATGCTGCTGTGCAGAGAGACCTGGGTGTGCTAGTGCGCGAGTCATAAAACGTTGGTTTACAGGTGCAACAGGTGATTAAGAAGGCGAATGGAGTTTTGGCCATCATTGCTAGAGGGATGGAGTTTAAGACTAGGGAAATTATGCTGCAACTGTATAAGGTGTTAGTGAGCCCACACCTGGGGTATTGTGTTCAGTTTTGGTCTCCTTACCTGAGAAAGGACTCACTGGCGCTGGAGGGTGTGCAGAGGAGATTCACTAGGTTAATCCCAGAGTTGAGGGGGTTGGATTATGAGGAGAGGTTGAGTACACTGGGACTGTACTCGTCCGAATTTAGAAGGATGCGAGGCGGGGGGGGGGGGGGGGAATCTTATAGAAACATATAAAACTATGAAGGGAATAGATAGGATAGATGTGGGGAGGTTATTTCCACTTGCGGGTGCAAGCAGAACTAGGGGGCATAGCCTCAAAATAAGGGGAAGTAAATTTAGGACTGAGTTTAGGAGGAACTTCTTCACCCAAAGGGTTTTGAATCTATGGAATTCTCTGCCCAGCAAAGCAGTGGAGGCTCCTTCATTAAATGCTTTTTGAAGAATAAAGGAATAAATGGTTATGGTGTTCGGCCGGGAAAGGGGAGCTGAGTCCATAAAAGATCAGCCATCTCATTGAATGGCGGAGCAGGCTTGAGGGCCCAGATGGCCTACTCCTGCTCCTAGTTCTTATGTTCTTATGTCTGCATCCGATACCCACGCAGCACGACCCTTCATCCTGGCACACTCAACGGTTCCCGATACATTCGAGGGACAAGTGAGCAGTTGCCTCTTGAGCGACAGGGATTATTCGTTGTGGTGGTGCCTGGTGACACCTATCCGGAAGCCGCAGACCGTCACGGAAACCCCTACAATGACACCCATGCCGCGACCATGGGTGTGATCAAGCAGTGTATCAATGTCCTGAAGATGCAGTTCAGCTATCTGAACCGCTCTGGAGGGGCCCTCCAGTATAGCGCGCGGAGAGTCTCCCACATCGTGGTGACCTGCTACATCCTCCATAACGTCGTGCAGCAGAGGGGTGACATTCTGGAGGAGGAGGATGACTGCCAAGCCTCATCCAACGAGGAGGATGTAGATGAGGGGAAATATGGGCAGGACATGGGCCCAGGCCTGCACAGGATGTCGCACAATGTGTGCCCTATGGCTACCATGCATGGGATGCTCTAAACGCCTCCAGGTTCACTGACAAGGGCGCTTGGCTGATGGCGACACAAGCATCCCATCCCAAGTCCCCACTCCCCAATCCCGGCCGAACACCCCCCCCCCCCCCCCACCCCGCAAGCCCACCCTACCCGTACCACACCCTCCCCCTCTTCGCACCTGCAACCCCGTCCGTGATTCCAACCTGCCTCGCTACGAGATGTGGCCCAGGATTTGTAATATAAGCGGGTCTGGGCTACGGTATGAAGGATGACGACCCGCTCTGCGATGAGTTCTGGTGCTCCCCATTGTTCGAAAAGGTCTGACTCCTACCCATGGTAGCACGTTCCCCAGGTGATTCCTGCATGCAATTCCTTGGGTGGCAGAGGTGGGGGATTGGTGGAGAGGGAGGAGGTGGGGCCAGGGACCGGGCCGATGTGTGCTGGCTGACCTGGGGGCTCTAGGCCATACCCACTTCGAACGGCCACCCATCACCGCCCCCCACCCCCCCCCCCCCCCCACCCCCAACACCTCCTCTGCACCCAGCCCAGCCCAGCCCTGCCCAGCCCAGCCCATCCCTCAGAGCACTGAGGCAGTTTGGAACGTTTGTGAACAGGTGTTGATTGTACACAGGTAAACATGTTTCTACAGGTTTGTGCCCATCGCCCCCAATGCTATCCTGTGTGCTGCACCCATGCCAAATTAACTGCTGTCTAATTTTCTGGCCTTACGGGCCATAACGTTCAGTCAAGGTGGTTCCCCAGGTGATACATCAGGAGTGGAGCCAGCTTGCTGTAATTTCTGCCCTTTGACCTGGTTCCCCTTTGGCGGCTGTCCTCTGGAGTGACCAGGCCACGACGGGCCCAGCAGCCTCTCAGGTGTTCCAGGTGGTGTGCTGCCATCCTGTTCTGCCCGCTGTCCAACTGATGCGCCAGGAACAGGAGGGGGGTGTCTGAGACATGCAGGGGTCACAGACACCGGGCCCCATCACCTCTTCCTCCCTCGGAGTGCCCTATGGCGCCCAGGCTAATTCTTGGCACAAGGTTGTGGCCACAGTAAGCTCCGGGATTACCCCACCACATGGTGTTGCCAGTCCTGGAGGCCCGCTCTCGTCTCGATCAGGGTTCTGATGCACATGGCCATGGAGCACAGGGACTAGGCCATGTCCCTCTGCGACTTGCTCAGACCAGCCAGCGCCCAGCCAATTCTGACGACGCCTACAGCCATGACTCCTGATGAGCAAAGTTCTGGAGCCCCACTGCAATGTCCAGGTGGCCCTGGTATATAGTCCCAGGCCTTGGACATCTTGACCCATGGCTGATACATTTGCCCCCCTCCCAAGGCCTCCACTGTGGACGCCTTGGGTTCAGTGTTGGCCTGGGTAGCACACATGGTCGGCATCACCTCCTGTCCCTGCAGGTGGTTGGACTCCTCCAACAACACATGCAGGCACCGGATGGTTGCTGACTCCCTCTCATTGGTAGTCCCTGGTTCTGTGTCTGCATCACCAGCATTGATGGGACCGTCCTTTCCAGAAGCCCGAGACCCATATGGATGGCAGCTAGCCTTGAGGGGGGGTGCCGTTTTGCTGGCAGGGGGGGGGGGGGGCTTCGGAGAGGCCTGGGAGTACTGGTGGGGGATGGTCCAGGGGTGGTGAGGTGGGGTTCGGGGGACACTATTTGGCCAGCCGGGTCCATGCGGAGCCGGCGCCATGCAGTGCGGCACGACCGCTGGAGGTCGTCGCCGTGGGCATGCACGGCAACAGACTTGGCAATTCTCCGGCCGTTTCTATCGGGAACGCCAGGGCTTTTATGTGACGCGGCTGCTAGCCCCCCACCGGGCGGTGCATCGGTGCGGGGGCAACGCCAAATTTTTCATTGTAAGACTTGGCACATTCTCCGTACACAGCCTCAAAATCGTAGAATCCAGCCCTTAGTCTCTGAAACGGAGAATCCGGCCCCTTGTGTTCCCGGCCATTAATTTTAGTTAATCCTACTGGCAAACACAGAATCACACACCACCTGACCTATTTGATATTTGAAGCAATCATATTGGCACTTTTACAAATGTAATCCTTAATTCCAGACTTTCTCAAAGAATGCTTACAATATATAGAAACACTACATATTGTTGAACTGAAGGTAGCTCCATTAGTTATGGAGCGAGTCAATGGGATAGCTAAATTGTAAACCAGGAACATACTAAAAAAACAGAAAATAGAGCTAATCAGAAATAATCTAATCTGGTAATGATCCAAATCACTAACTCTGTGCCAACCAAAACAGATGTCACATATTTCGATAGCAAACAAACATATTGAGGACCTGATTGCTACCTGTCTCTGATGCCAAGTTACAGCTCCTAACAGAAAGTGTCAAATACTACAGATGTCAGAATTGCCTGAAGGATCATGCCAATGTACATGGCAGACATTAATGGACCTTTTTCATCAGGTGGGTGTCTACCCTTTATGATCGATGATACTCTCGGAACTCTTGTCGAGATTGTGAAATGTAAATCAGCAAGCACTTGGACTGTTTCTCAAAAAGCTATCTTCATCCAAATACACCCAAGAAGTAATAATTAATGAGCAATCGGTCACCTTTCCTGGTTTCACAAAAAAGAAACAATTTGCATTTCTACAACACCTGCCATGCTTTTAAGGTGTTACAAAGTGCTTCAAAGTCAACGAATGACACAAGTAGAGGATTCATTCAGTTTGGCCCAATGCCAATGCCGGAATACCACACTTTATGGAAATTGTAGGACATCATTTTTTTCCTACTGCTGCCAGTGTGGAAAGAAATTCATAAAAATAAGAATTCCTGCGGAACAATTTAATAAAGCCTCATCACACTACCTGCAGCAGAGTTCCTGCATGCCATGATAGAACTGTGAATCCAGCTTCTAACATTTAACAAATACACTGGCTGTTCAATGATTAAGAGACAAAATGGGGAAATTACACAGAGCGTACAGGTTCTGAACTGAACCACTGATGATCAGACAGAATAATGTGATAATAGTTCATTAAAGAAGGGCAATCAGTCAGACTATTGAATCCCAAACCATACAGAATCAAAACCTCCATGATTACTGTTCAAGAAAAAATATCTAGTAACGCACAACTTATCACATTCCAAGATAATTGCAGGTCAGTACCAGACCATGTTCATGTCTGATGAGAAAGAAAGTGATGATGTTGTTGGAGAACTGACAACCATATAATGTTCCATCTGATGGTCCTAAGTGTTTGTCTAATTAAAAATTACCATGATAAATTATCAAGAGGATATAGATCATTAAGTCTGAAGGCCATTATTTTGTTTAGTATTTAATACAGACAATATTAAAGAAGAGTTTCCCTTTAGATAACACATTTCACAAACTTTGGACTTGCCGAAGTGATTTACAGCCAATGAGGAACTTTTGAAATGCTATCACTGCTTCAATGAGGTAACAATCATCCAATGTATGCATAGCAAGACTCATCAAACAGCTTCGATTGGATGGAGAATGGACAGTCGGCCGAAAAACATCAGGCTAGATTCTCCGATTTGGAGACTATGGGCTGGTTCTTTGATTTTGAGACGAAGTGCTGACGCCGGTGTGGAAACTGTGGTGATTTACGACAGCAAAAACGATGCAAAATGGCCACCGATTCCCCGTTTTGCTGGGGGATAGCAGGACGGTTGCATAGAGCACCCGGCTCTAGCTGCCAATACGCCCCGGAGAATTGCCGGGTACGTGGCCACGGATGCGCACGGAGGCGGCCTGCAGCGGCTGTGCCGTGCTTCATGGCGGAGGCTGCTCACGGACCCGGCCCGCGAAATAGTGCCTTCCTTCGGCCGGCTCACGCACCCCGGACCAACCCCCCACAGTGCCCCAGCCCTGAATAATGTCCCCCCTGCCCACGGATCGGCCCTCCCCCGACAGTGGCGGCGCTGGCCTGAGTTCCCGACGGATGAGACTACATGTGTCCTCCGTCGTCAGGTACATGGCCGGTCAGGGGCGGAGCATCGGGTGGCGGGACTCAGGCAATGGCCTGAGGTCATCGATACGTGGCGCGGCGCTTTGGAGGAGCATCACGAAAGCGGCGCCACCACTGATTCGGTCGAGAAATGTGATTCTCCAGCCGTTCGCCGGACGCAAGTTCAGCGTCGGTGACCGGAAAATCCAGCCCATGATCGGTTCTGGACGCCAAACCTATTGCGATGTTCTGATCCCCTGCCGGCGACGGCAGCGTGGTGCGCACCCACGCCGGTGGCACCATACAATACCGCGATTTGCATGCCTTTAAATATGATTAACGGATTGGAAGCCCGATTTCCCCCCCTCCGTGTGATGCTCCATCTCTCGCAGCCGGGAGTCATGAGGGTGTAATTTGGAAACAAAGGACACATGCACCATTGCCGCTGGAGGACAGGGGTGGGGGACGGGGTGGGGGGGGCAACATGGCGTAGCAGTACAACTCAGGGTGACTATGTAAGCCAGTGGCAGTGAATGTTCAAGGGAATCCTCTTCTTCTTCACATTATGTGTCTCTCCCCCCTCCCCCCTCAGGGACATGCATTTCAGACTACCACCCGGTGGTGGGATTTCAGACTACAGCTCGCTGTATTTTTTATTTACCAGGGAGACCATACACCCCCTGTGCAAGACGCTGGCACATCCAGCACCGCGGGGATATGGAAGACGACACCTGCTTCTGGTGGCCATCAAGGTGATGGTCGCGCTGAATGTTCAGCCTTTGGTTCATTCCAGGCCTTGAGCGGAGATTTGTGTTGGGTTTCGGCAGCGCCTGCCCATAGCTACATCCGCGCTGTCACAGATGTCCTATGCACCCGGGCATCGGACAACATCACCTTCAACCTGTATCAGGCCCAACAGGATGCCTGCGCAGCAGGATTTGCTGCCATCGCTTGTGTTCTGTGACCTTGTCTCAGCAGTGATTCAGACAGAATTGTTGGTGACTTAACTAGAATGATGATTTATTGATCCGCACATGGAATGGGAACAAACAGAATGATATACAGACTGTTACTATATGAGTTTTGTGAACTCTCCTGGAACTACCCTATTGTGTGACTGTCCTGCTGTACACCTTACTACCAACTCCTGAGTCAGATGTCACATGATCGATGTCTGACGCCACCAGCTGGTTGGAGGTCACATTGCTAACTATGTACAATATTATTCACAGGCATATCACCACATCGCTGACATGTCCCAGGTCCAGGGGATGATCAATGGCAGCAATGTCGCACTCTGAGCACCAGTGCAACCTGAGACACCCTCATCAATACAAAAAGGCTTCCACTTCATGAATGTACAGTTGGTGTGCAACCACTGACTGCACATCATGCACGTCTGCGCCCGATACCGAGGCGGAGTTTATAGCGCATATATCCTGCCGCTCTCTGAGATTCCAATACCATTGAGGCTTTCTCTCGGGTGAGGGGTTGGTTATTGGGGTGACAAGCATTACCTGCTGAGGTGATGGCTAACGGTGCCTGTGGTAAGCCCTAGACCAAGGCGGAGAATTGTTTTGACACTAACACAGCAACCAGGGGGATCATCGAGCATCGATGGGATGATCACCATCGGTGTGCTCAAGATCCACTTCTAATGCCTGGACCCCTCTTATGGTGCTTTCCGACACAGTTCCCAGAGGATCTTGAGCATTGTGGTGACCTGCTGCATCCTTCATAACATTGTGCAGCTGAGAGGAGCCATGCTGGAGGAGGAGGAAGAATGGCAGGCCTCATCTGATGAGGAGGACGAGGATAGTGTCCAGGAGGATTTGGGCATGGAGCGTGAGCTGGCACAGCAGGCTGCCCAACATATGGTCCAGGGTTGCCGCATACAGGACAATCTCACTACCTCCCGACATACCAACTATGAGGCCAGGCCAGCGGCAGCTCCACCGTCCACTGCCACTTCTTCCCCCTCCCCCTACTTCAACCCCCCCCCCCCAGAGAATCCACCTTCCCCCGAGCATCTCAACGCTTCTCCCTCCTTTCGTCCATCTACCCCTCCCTCTCTCTTCGTCCTTCATTCTGCCTTCCCCTTAGCTTTCCACTCCTTTCCACTACCACAGCTCTCCCTCCCCCATCCGAGCGTCATACCAGCATCACCACAGGGTGTTGGCTGGGTTGACAGTATCAGTGGGTCTTGCCCCTGAGATGGAAGAGGATGATGAAGACTCGCTGGGAGATGAGGTCTACTGCCTCTATCTGACAAAGTCTGGCTCCTGTCTTTAAAATAACATACTACTGACTGCTCGCATGATCCCTACATATGTGCTGGCAATTCCTCTCACAGGGAAGGATTTAGGGTTGGTAGGAAGCTGGGAGGTTGTGGAAGATGGTGAATGGTTAGGGCTCACTTATTGAGGATGCTGACGTACAAGGCAGGCCCTGTCCCCATGCCCTGTCACTTCTCGATGAGGGTGTAACCATGTGGGATGTTCATGTGCCATGGATACCTTGTACGACCTCCCTGCCCATCTTTCACACCTGTGAGAGAGAGGTTAGAGGCAGATCAGACTGGTGGTGCAAAAGTGTTTAATGGTGAGGATTTACAGCATGTGTGCCCTTCTCCCTTACTGTCCACATGTCAATTTAAATGTCATCTATCTTTCTAATCTTTTGTGGCATTCTGCTTTTTCTAGATGTTTCCCCAGACAACACATCAGATGTGGAGACGGCCTGCTGCTTGTCTCGCCCTCTGCCCTGTGATGCCCTTGTCGGGTGTCATCTGGAGGGTCTGGACCTGGATGAGCTTGGCCAACCTTCGGGTATCACAGATGACGTCATGTCAAACTGTTCTGCCCGCTGCCCACCAGATGCGCCAGTGTCAGCTGGGGGGATTGGGAAGGGCTGAGGTGTTCCAGCGCCTCACTTTGGGTGGAACCGACATGGGGCCCATCACGTCCTCCTTCCTCAGGGTGCTTGCTGGCCCTTGGGTTACTCCATAGGATGGAAGGGAGGCCGGAGTGAGCTCCGTAGACGTCACCTCATCTGTTGCTGCCAGTCCTGGAGGCCTGCCCCTGTCTGACCATGATCTTGATGCCCTAAACCATAGCGCACTGAGACTGGGTAATGTCTGTTAGCCATGCCCATCACTGCCTCAGACATGGTCCCCTGTGACCATGTTATGTACCTCAGTGCCTCGGACATGTCCCTCTGTGCCTGGCTATTGTCCCTCAGCATCCGGCCAATGCTATCGATACCCTCAGTCATGACCCTTTGTGAATTGACCAAGCTCTGGATCGTAATGTCCAACTGTGCCTGTGACATGTCTGCCTGTGACTGGGCTCCCCTGCCCTGCGCCTCAGCCATTGACCACACAGTGTGCCCAAATATTGGACATGGCTCTGACCTTTTGTCCCGGCCTTCCACTGCGGACGCCACCCTTTCACTGTTGGCCTGGGTGCCACATATTGTTGGCAACATCGCCTGCGCCTGAAGGTGAGTGGATTTCTCCAGCTGCATTTGCAGGCGCTGGAAAGTTGCTGACACACCTTTCTGTAGATTCTACCCTCTGACTGTCGGTTCTCTTAGGAGCCCCTGTGTCTACCTGATGTGCGGCAGCATGTGTGTGGAGCCCATCAGAGGGTGAACTAGGAGCCTGGTCGCTAACATTACCCAGCAAGGTGATAGTCTGCGATGGTGGAATGCAGGTGAAAGCAGTGCCGAGGTATCGGTGTCTTCCCCGGAGTCATGCTCCAGGGTTTGCTGAGGATTTGCGGGGAGGGGTGAGATCTTGTGAAGCACTGGTCTGTGGGAAAGGGGTGACTCACTTGCTTTAGGTACTGAGGCACGATCAATTTGACTGGAGACAATGTTGAATCCAAACTGAGGTTTTATTAGTATCAGATGTGTGGCCTCCCACAGCAGCTGACGGAATGGCTGCGAGCTGGAGGCCACACATATTTATAACCCGGCTCCTGGGCGGAGCTAGCATGCAAGGGCCCAGGTGAATCTGTAGTGCAGGTTCTACCGTCCAACCCCTAATATAAGAACACAATAGTTTACCACAGGTACATCAGCATTGCATTGGGCTCTCACTTGTTTGGGCCATGCCGAACTCCATTGCAGCCATTGCCCTCTCAGTGACCTCCCTCGCCAGTTACCATAGAATTCCTATATTGCAGAAGGAGGCCATTCACCCCATCGAGTTGACACCAACCCTCTCGAAGACCAGGCCCACACGGCCGCCCATCCCCCCAACATAACCTGTACATCCCTGGACACTAAGGGGCAAGTTTATTATGGCTAATCCACCTAAACTGCACATCGCTGGACAGTGGGACGAAAACCGTAGCAGCCGGAGGAAACCCACGCAGATACGAGGAAAAAGTGCAAACTCCACACAGTCACCCAAGGCTGGAATTGAACCCAGGTCCTTGGCCCTATGAGGCAGCAGTGCTAAACATGCTGCCACTGTGCCGCCACTGTGCCACCAGTGCTGAGCTGCAGGGTCCTTTCCTCAGAGCGTGTGTGGACCCGAATATCTGGGATGCCCACTCACGTCTTCTGCCGCTCCTGGTGTTTATGATGTCAGCCACACCCTCAGCCACGATCCTTTATCCTTGGGGATACAGAACGGACATAATGGGACATTGGGGTGCAAGTTTTATGGGGGGTTTGGAGCTGGTGACAAGTTTGTGCAAGGCTCCTGCCCAAAGAGGTCAGTACATATGTACAGGGGTTTGTGTAGGGTCGGTAGTCAGGGAAATGCAGGCAGGTGACATGGTGTTAGCCTCTCGAGTGACACTACCCCACCTGGGTCACCGCGGCAGCCATCGGGCCCAGCCAGACCCGGTCTCCAAAGAAGACAACCGTCAAAGGGGACGCAGGCCACAGGGCAGGTATCACAGCAGTCCGCCTCCTGATGTGCCGCCTGGGGTTACATCTAGGCGAGCGTTTTTGGCACGAAAGTCCAGAAAGGTAGACACCAGTTAGATTGGCATGGGTGCAGCAAGTGGTGAGGGCTAGAGCGCAAACATTTTTTTCACAGAGATAGAATCTCTACCGTGCAGAAGGAGGCCATCTGAAGGAGCACCCTACCGAGGCTCAACCCCCATCCTATCCCAGTAACCCCACTCGGGGCAATTTACAAAGAACAAGAACAAAGAAAAGTACAGCACAGGAACAGACCCTTCGGCCCCCCCAAGCCTGCACTGACCATGCTGCCTGTCTAAACTAAAATCTTCGACACTTCCGGGGTCCGTATCCCTCTATTCCCATCCTATTCATGTATTTGTCAAGATGCCTGTTAAATGTCACTATCGTCCCTGCTTCCACCACCTCCACCGGCAGCGAGTTCCAGGCACCCACTACTCTCTGTGTAAAAAACTTGCCTTGTACACCTCCTCTAAACCTTGCCCCTCGCACCTTAAACCTATGCCCCTAGTAATTGACCCCTCTATCCTGGGAAAAAGTCTCTGGCTATCCACCCTGTCTATGCCCCTCATAATTTTGTAGACCTCTATCATGTCATCCCTCAACCTCCATCGTTCCAGTGAGAACAAACCGAGTTTATTCAACCTTTCCTCATAACTAATGCCCTCCATACCAGGCAACATCCTGGTAAATTTCTTCTGCACCCTCTCTAAAGCCTCCACATTCTTCTGGAAGTGTGGCGACCAGAATTCAACACTATACTCCAAGTGTGGCCTAACGAAGGTTCTATACAGCTGCAACATGACTTGCCAGTTTTTATACTCAATGCCCCGGCCAATGAAGGCAAGCATGCCGTATGCCTTCTTGACTACCTTCTCCACCTGTTTTGCCCCTTTCAGTGACCTGTGGATCTGTACACCTAGATCTCTCTGACTTTCAATACTCTTGAGGGTTCTACCATTCACTGTATATTCCCTACCTGCATGAGACCTTCCAAAATGAATTACCTCACATTTGCCTGGATTAAACTCAATCTGCTATCTCTCCGCCGAAGTCTTCAGATGATCTAAATCCTGTTGTATCCTCTGACAGTTCTCATCGCTATTCGCAATTCCACCAACCTTTGTGACGTCCGCAAACTTACTAATCAGACCAGTTACATTTTCTTCCAAATCATTTATATATACTACGAATAGCAAAGGTCCCAGCACTGATTCCTGCGGAACACTACTGGTCACAGCCCTCCAATCAGAAAAGCACCCTTCCATTGGTACTCTCTGCCTTCTATGACCTAGCCAGTTCTGTCTCCATCTTGCCAGCTCACCTCTGATCCCGTGTGACTTCACCTTTTGTACCAGTCTGCCATGATGGACCTTGTCAAAGGCCTTAATGAAGTCCATATAAACAACATCCACTGTCCTATCTGCATCAATCATTTTTGTGACCTCCTCGAAAAACTCTTATCAAGTTAATGAGACACGACCTCGCCTTCACTAAAACGTGCTGCCTCTTGCTAATACGTCCACTTTCTTCCAAATGGGAGTAGATCCTGGCTCGAAGAATTCTCTCCAGTAATTTCCTTATCACTGACGTAAGGCTTACCGGCCTGTAGTTCCCTGGATTATCCTTGCTACCCTTCTTAAACAAAGGAACAACATTGGCTATTCTCCAGTCCTCCGGAACTTCACCTGAAGACAGTGAGGATCCAAAGATTTCTGTCAATGCCTCAGCAATTGCCTCTCTAGCCTCCTTCAGTATTCTGGGGTAGGTCCCATCAGGCCCTCGGGACTTATCTACCTTCATATTTTTCAAGATGCCCAACACCTCGTCTTTTTGGATCTCAATGTGACCAACACATGTTGAGAAGGTGCCGACGATCAAGGTGAAGCAAGACTTACCCCCTCCAGGGGCGGGTATGGGCCTGTGGATTACAAGAGGGAC
Organism: Scyliorhinus torazame; assembly: GCF_047496885.1. Taxonomy (NCBI): domain Eukaryota; kingdom Metazoa; phylum Chordata; class Chondrichthyes; order Carcharhiniformes; family Scyliorhinidae; genus Scyliorhinus; species Scyliorhinus torazame. The sequence continues at coordinate 76,113,267 of NC_092721.1, read as the reverse complement.
CTCCCCAGGAGGGATCTGTCAGGTAGGATAGAGAAAGAAGCAACTTGACTTTAAAGTCAACCTCACTTTTTCACGATAAATGGGAGAAATGTAGAGGAACAGAGGGAGCATGGATTGAATACCCACTAAAGATTCAGGGCAGGTGGATAAGGGTGGTCAGAAAGGCCTCCAGAATATTTACTTTTATTTGCTGAGACCTCGAGTGCAGAAGAAGGGAGGCTATGCTCCTATATTCTTCTAATTCTGCTACTTTGTTTAATGCCCATCTTGGTCCGAGGCCTCCTTATCTGAAAAGGGATATCACTGCGTTGAAAGTGGTTCTGTGAAGGCTTGCTCGGCTCGTTCCGGTGGTCAAGAAAGGTTGAAGAGGTTGCACCTCTTGGAGTTTAGAAGACTGAGAGGTGATCATGTTCACCGGATTGTTACGATGCTGAAGGAGGCCACTCAGCCCATTTTATCTGTACCGGCTCTCCAAATGAGCACCATGATTTGCTGCCGCTCCCCTTCCTGTGCCTCTTCACATTGTTTCTCTTCAAGTAATCATTTAATGCCCTCTTGAATGCCTCGATTGAACCTGCTTCCACCACATTACCAGTTGTGCGTTCCAAACCCCAAACATTTGCTGTGTGAAAATGTTTTTACTCGCATTGCATGTGCTTCTTTTGCGAATCACTTTGAATCTGTGCCCTCTCGTTCTTGATTCGTTAACTGGTTTATATTTCTCCCTCTGTTTATTGAAACATGTAAGATCCTGAGGAACTTTTTCGATGGATATTTGATAAACAAGAGAGTCAAGGATCATGGGGACAGACCGGTGCGGTCTGGGGCGGCACGCTAGCGCTGTTGCTTCACAGCTCCAGGGTCCCAGGTTCGATTCCCGGCTTGGGTCACTGTGCGGAGACTGCATGTTCTTCCCGTGTCTGCGTGGGTTTCCTCGGTTTGCTCTGGTTTCCTCCCACAGTCCAAAGATGTGCAGGTTAGGTGAATTGGCTATGATAAATTTCCCTTGGTGTCCAAAAAGGTTTAGTGGGGTTACTGGGTTACAGGGATAGGATGGAAGTGTGGGCTTGGGTGGGGCGCTCTTTCCAAGGGCAGGTACAGACTCGACGGTCCGAATGGCCTCCTTCTGCACTGTAAATTCTATATTTGAACTGTGTGAGGAAACTGGGCTGGGCTGGATTCAGCGGGGGTGCTGGGGACGGACCACGGAGGCAGTCTTGGGCCAGGGACACGAGTTCAGCCAGTGCTCACTGCTATGGTGCCCTGTTTCCACCCCTCTCTACCCCATCCACCCCTCTGAACCCTCCCACCCCATCCCCCCCACACCGTCTCCACCTCCGCCACCCCAAGGGGTTCGGTGGGACTGTGTGATGGAATGGCCAGCTCGCATGCAGGGATCACCAAGTGCTACCGTGGGCAGGAGTCAGACGGTGTCAAACAATGCGGAACACCAGAGCTCAACACAGAGCGGGTTGTCAGAATCCTCCATCCCAGACTTCCTATTACTCCCAACCCAGGGCCTACACCCCGTAGTGAGGCAGGTTAGACCATAAGACCATAAGACATCGGAGTGGAAGTAAGGCCATTCGGCCCATCGAGTCCACTCCACCATTCAATCATGGCTGGAATCATGGAAGGAATTGCAAGGGGGGGTGGGGGGGGCTGGCGTGGGGATGGTGTTGATGGGAGGGGGTGGTCAGCCGGGTAGAGAGTAAGGGTGGAACGGGGTGTCAATGCCAATGGCCATGCCAGCTAGTCAGTGAACCTGAAGGTGATTGGAGCGTCCCATGCATGCCGAGCCAGGCACACACGTTTCGCGGCCTACTGTGCCTGCCCGGGCCCCATGTCCTGCCCACCCTCGCCTTCCTCCACATCCTCCTCATTGGACGAGGCCTAGTATTCACCCACCTCCTCCAGCACGTCATCCCCCTTGCTGCGCGATGTTGTGGAAGATACAAAAGGATACCATGATGTGGGAAACTCCCCTAGAGCTATACTGGAGGCCCCTCCAGAGCAGTCCAGACACCTGGACCGCATCTTCAGGATGCCGAAGGAGCACTCAATCACACCCCTGGTCGTGGCATGGGCGTCATTGTAGTGGCCGTCTGCGTCGGTGCATGGCTTCCAGATAGGCGTCATCAGCTATGACTATAGCGGATAACCCATGTTGCCCAGGAGCCAATGCCCCAGCTGGGGCTGTGCCTCAAAGAGGTCAGGAACCATCGAGTGTGCCTGGATGAATGCGTCGTGCACACTGCTGGGGTATCGGGTGCAGACTTGCATGATGTGCATCTCATGGTCACACACCACCTGCATATTCATCAAGTGGAACCCTATTTGGTTTGTGAAGACCGGTGCATCATGGGCCTGTGTTCATAGGGCGACATCATCCCGTCAATCACTCCCTGGACCTGGGGCATCCCGGCAATGACAGTGAACCCTGCTGCCCGGGCATTCTGGTGGGCTCGGTCCACATTGAATTTGATGTATTGTGCCAACCGTGCATATAGGGCCTCCCATGCACCGAGGTCTGTGAGATTTCGGTCCCCACTCTGCATATGGAAGGACCCCATGGCATAAAAGTTCAGGGCGACCGTCACCTTGACGGCCACTGGGAGCAGGTCTTCTCCCCAAGTGCACCATGATATGACAGATATGTCACACTGTCCTCCTGCTCAGCCAGTGTCTTCAACGACATTCCCGGTCAGGTAGGTCCTCGAATGACTGACGCTGCCGGCACACATGAGGCCTGAGGCGGTGCCTCCATCCCACCTCCTCCTCAAACTGTGGAGCTGCCAGCTCTCCACCCTGAGCAGCTGCTTTCTGTTCCTATGGGGCAGGCTCCACTGCTGCAAGGTCCCCTTCGAGCTGCTCCAGCTCCTACAGCCTCAGAACATCCCCCAGGGCTTCGGCGCCTAGGATAAAGCCCACCATTCCTGGTTGGATTCAGAACTCCATTATCTGCAGGGGGTGAAGGGCATACACATTAACATGGTGCATAACCCTGTGCCCACCCAGGTGCAACTGGCTACACAGTGGCCCCAGCCTGCACTGCAGACCCTGCCCTGCATGTCCCCCTCTCCCACATCCACACCCATTTAGCCAACAACCTGCCCTCTGCATCCATGGCCCGTCAGTGCCTGGCATCGTGGGGGCCACTGGCCCTGGCGCCCTTCCCTGCTGCCAGGGGTACCATTGGCTGGCGCTACCCATGCCAAACGTACGCTTGCTGCGCCCTCCTATAGGGGCTACTGTGAGCGTTGGCCTTGGGTGGGCAACTTACTGCCCTGGGTGCAGGTTGCAGCTGGTCGGGGGGTGGGGGCTGTTGTGCAGTGGTGGTGGAGAGGATGGTGGGGGCTGGGGTACAGTGGATGGTAAAGTGGGGGCACCCATACGGCCGGTGTCACTCTGCACAGCCATGAGCCATGAGGGCAGTCAGTGGGGTGCGCAGCAAGATGGCTGCCTTGCAGGCTCCAGCAATGGCAATCCGTTCCTGGGTGCCCCGATCCCGTGGAAGGTCACCCCGACCCCACCTCCCATTACCTGGTTACCCCCATCACTCCCCGTCGCCGCCCCCTGGCCTGGCTCACGTACCCCCACCCCAGCCAGCCCTGCCAGAGCCTGTCTGCCAGCCCACAGTCAGCAAAACATGTCCTACCTCCTCTCTCTCCCTCATCGGACACAACCCGTTTGCCGATTTTTGAAACCACAAGTGAAATATGCCATCGGTAATGCCTCCTGGTGGAGGTGGAGCATCAAGGAGGCCCTTTAAATTACTGGGTTCAGGCCTGATAATGATATGCGAACAGCATTTACTGTACGTGCGGAGTAGAACGCTTTGACGCCGCTTTGTCACTGAAGCATGGAATTCTTGCCGTCGGTCATTATTTCGGCTCACGACCGATTCTCCGCTCAACACCTTTCCCGATTTCAACTGACAGAGAATCCTGCCCTATAAGTCCACATCCCTGCACCTTCACTGTATGTATAATACCATTGGAAAATTAGCTGTTGGATGCAAACATCCTTATCAGTTCCTTAATCAGTTGCTTTTAAGTGCCATTTCTTGCTCCAAATGTCCAATGCTGACACCGACCTTTACGATAGTACCACATATGGGGAAAGGAAGCAAGGGGGGAGGGGGGGGTGTATAATCTGTTTGGCCGCTAGCCCCAGACAGGAATAATATAGAAAACATTGTAGCCAATTGACGCTCTCACAAGCATCAATGTGTCAATGACCAGATGGTTGTTCTTGTGTTTTTGATTTAAGAATAAATATTGACCAGGGCACCAGCTCAAATTCCCTTGCTCTTCAAAATAATGTTATGGGATCTTCCACAAACACCAGATTTAATTTATAAATTTAAACTTGTGATTCTGCAATCATTTCTTTGGAAATTTGTTTAAAACTATATTTTTGTTGTTTGAAATCTCAGCTGCTGAGAGAACAAAGTGGTTAACATAATCAGCACCTTTTATCAACCTGAAATGTTAGGTGCGAATGCCTATGTTTGCGGGGGTTGGAATTGCCCAAGGGTGTGGGATTTGAGGGACCCCCACGCTCACACAGAGATTGGACCATCCTTTCAAAATGGCGCCTCAATCTCTGAAGAGCTGGGGCGAAATTCTCCGTTATCGGCGGAAACTCCGCCGATCGGCGCAAAAAACGGCGCAAATCCCACTTGCGTCACGTCATAAAAATGGGCCGATAGTCTGCGGCCTGAAATGGGCTAGCAGCGACGTAACGGGATCCGCGCTTGCGCAGTGGTTCACGCCGTGCAGCGTCATACGCGCTGCACGGCGTGACGGCTCATAAGGCCGCGCAGCTCCCCCCCACCCGACCGGAACAGCCGACCGCAACACCCGACTTGATGGCTGGCCGTCGCTCAGCCCCGAGGTTCGAGTCACGCGATGTGGAGGCGCTCCTGGATGCGGTGGAGCAGAGGAGGGACGCCCTGTATCCCGGGCATGGCCGCAGAGTTGCCCCACGCCACAGCCGGCGTCTGTGGAGGGAGGTGGCAGAGGCCGTCACCGCTGTGGCCCTAACACCACGGACAGGCACCCAGTGCCACAAAAAGGTGAACGACCTCGTCAGAGCAGGCAGGGTGAGCGTCCCCCATATCCCCCCCTCCCCCATATCCCCCCTCCCCATATCCCCCCTCCCCCATATCCCCCATATTCCCCCCCTCCCCCATATCCCCCCTCCCCCATATCCCCCATATCCCCCCTCCCCCATATTCCCCCCTCCCCCATATTCCCCCCTCCCCCATATCCCCCATATTCCCCCCTCCCCCATATCCCCCCTTCCCCCATATCCCCCATATTCCCCCCTCCCCCATATCCCCCCTCCCCCATATCCCTCCTCCCCCATATCCCCCCTCCCACATATCCCCCCTCCCCCATATCCCCCCTCCCCCATATCCCCCCTCCCCCATATCCGCCACATTCCCCCCTCCCCCATATCCCCCCTCCCCCATATTCCCCCCTCCCCCATATCCCCCATATTCCCCCCTCCCCCATATCCCCCATATTCCCCCCTCCCCCATATCCCCCCTCCCCATATCCCCCCTCCCCCATATCCCCCCTCCCCCATATTCCCCCTCCCCCATATTCCCCCTCCCCCATATTCCCCCCTCCCCCATATTCCCCCCTCCCCCATATTCCCCCCTCCCCCATATCCCCCCTCCCCCATATCCCCCCCTCCCCCATATTCCCCCTCCCCCATATCCCCCCTCCCCCATATCCCCCATATTCCCCCTCCCCCATATCCCCCCTCCCCATATCCCCCCTCCCCCATATCCCCCCTCCCCCATATCCCCCATATTCCCCCCTCCCCCATATCCCCCCTCCCCCATATCCCCCCTCCCCCATATTCCCCATATCCCCCCTCCCCCATATCCCCCCTCCCACATATCCCCCCTCCCCATATCCCCCATATCCCCCCTCCCCCATATCCCCCCTCCACCATATCCCCCACATTCCCCCCTCCCCCATATCCCCCCTCCCCCATATCCCCCATATCCCCCCTCCCCCATATCCCCAAGTGAATCCAGCCCTAACCTTAGCCTCTGCAATGCACGCGCAACCGATGGCGTGCATTCATATACCTGCCTAACACTGTTGCCTTTTACCCCTGCCACCACCCCCCCCCCCCCCCAGGAGAAGCGCGCACACAACAATAGGGAGCATGTGAGGACTGGAGGAGGGCCCGCTGATGAGAGGCCACTGACCGTACACGAGGAAAGGGCCCTGGAACTGGCTGGCGGACCTGAGGACCGGGAGGTTGCTGATGCAGAGGTCGGGGCCCCACGAGCAAGTGAGCCACCAACAGCCCGTCCCCATATCCCCCCTCCCCTATATCCCCCTCTCCCGTATCACCTGATCACTGCCTGATGTCTAACCATGCATGCTTCATTGTGTATCGCAGGACCAAACGTCCAGGCACCCATCCCCGCAGATGCAGACCGCCCGCAGGATGCCCCTCGGAGACCACGGGAGACGGAGAGACCCGCACCCTCCAGCATGCGACGCCCGCAGGATGCCCCTCGGAGACCACGGGAGACGGAGAGACCCGAACCCTCCAGCATGCGACGCCCGCAGGATGCCCCTCGGAGACCACGGGAGACGGAGAGACCCGAACCCTCCAGCATGCGACGCCCGCAGGATGCCCCTCGGAGACCACGGGAGACGGAGAGACCCGAACCCTCCAGCATGCGACGCCCGCAGGATGCCCCTCGGAGACCACGGGAGACGGAGAGACCCGAACCCTCCAGCATGCGACGCCCGCAGGATGCCCCTCGGAGACCACGGGAGACGGAGAGACCTGGAGCAACAGGGAGACGACACCCCCGTCACGTGCGGGAGCGACCACCCAGCAATGAGGGGGGCAGCCACAGGCCCCCGTCACATCCGAGCCAGGACACCACTACCCAGGACACCACTATCCAGGACACCACTATCCAGGACACCACTACCCAGGACACCACTATCCAGGACACCCCTACCCGGGACACCACTACCAGGGACACCACTACCCGGGACGGCACTACCCGGGACAGCACTACCCGGGACAGCACTACCCGGGACAGCACTACCCGGGACAGCACTACCCAGGACACCCCTACCCGGGAAGACGAAATACCGGACAGTGACTCAGAGTGGATGGGTGGAGACGAACCCCCACCCCAAAGTGCCATGGACTCAGAGTGGGACGAAGAGCACGACACAACGCCACTGCTGTCACCAACACCCTCCACCATCGCAGAAACACTCACCACGGTTGGGCACTTTAGTGATGAGGCGTCTGGTACACTCACTGGTGCGCACAACACAGCCGTCCCGGTACAGCAGGTGGAGGTAGGAGCAGCAGAGGGACCGGGCGGTCGGAGGGCAGCCCAGGCCAAGCGAACGTCTGCCGCCCAGATGGATCCCGGGTTCCTGCAGTTACCACACCCACACATAGATCCGATGCAACCACCGACACGGAGACGAGCGAATAGGGTGACGGGTGGCTTGCGGCGGCTGCGGTCGCAGGTGGAGGAGTCCACCCGCGTCCAGGAGCTGGGAGTGGTCCCGGTCATGCGTTCCACCCAGGCTGACACCGCACGGGTGGCGTCCGCGGTGGAGGCAATGGGTGCGACGGTGTCAGACATGGGGAACGGTTTGCGAGGCCTGGGGCCTTCCGTGCAGGCGGCGTCTGTGGCCCAGGAAATGGCTGCCCTCTCACAGGAGGCCATGAGCCAGTGCCAGCGCCAGATGGCAGAGGCGCTCAACGCCATAGCCCAGTCTCAGCAGGCCATGGCCCAGTCTCAGCAGGCCATAGCCCAGTCTCTGCAGGCCATGGCCCAGTCTCTGCAGGCCATGGCCCAGTCTCAGCAGGCCATCGCTGAGGGCATCGGCGCCAGTGGCCATGTGCGAGCTGGCGTCGCACTGTCGCAGACAGGGTTCGACAACCCCCTGGGCTCCATGGCTGCAAACCTGCAGACCCCTGTCGATACCAGCACGGGCCTCCAGGACTGGCAGCGCCAGATGTCGGGGGCGCGTCGGATGGCCAGTCCGTTCGCATCCCCCACCCATGTAGAGGCCTGGGGGCCATCGGGCACCCCGAGGGAGGAGGAGGTGGTGTGGTCCGTCCCGGCTCCCTCTGTAGGGGAGGTCCCGGTACACCGCGACACCTCGGACTCCCCCCCTTCCGTCCCAGGTGCATCGGGTGGGCAACGGGCAGGACAGGCTGGCAGCTCGCCATCCCAGTCGCCCGGGCCGCAGCCTGGCCCATCTAGGCCAGGACGCCCCAGGAAACGGCCGCCAAAGGGATCCAGTGTCAGAGGGCAGGAATCACAGGAGTCCACCTCCAGTTCTGCTGTACCGTCTGGGGAACCACGTAGACGTAGTCAAAGGGCCCGTAAGGCCAAACAATTAGACACTGAGTAAGTTGGCACGGGTGCAGGGCACAGATGAGTTTTAGGCGCTAGGGCACATGCATGAACTCCTTTGGTTATTAAAGTCAATGTTACACCTACCGAAGCGGCCTTTGTGCTCTGTCCAATGTGTGCGGGGGTGTCATGTACGTTGAGCGCAAGTGTGTGTGTGAGGGGTGGTCTTACCTCAGCCCCAGGTGAGTCTGCCCCCTTCCCCCTGGGCCGCCATCAACATCCCCCGGGCAGAGGACGGGACCGTGCGCTGCAGTGTCACAGCCGCATGCAGGGATGGTCCGGGTGGATGGTGGTACTGTGGCCATGGGTCAGACATAGTCCAACGATGTAGAGCCAGGAGCTCATCGGAGGCGGGTTGTCATCATTCTCCATGGCCTGCGATAGACACGCGTCCACCCGCAACTGGGTGAGCCCGGCCCGTTGTGCCGCCGGTGGATCGGCAATTGGGAGTGGGGGGGTGGAGTGCATGCGGGTGGGGTGTGTGGGGTTGGGGAGGGGGGTGAGGGTGCTGGGTGGGTGGATGGGTGTGGGTGGTCGGCTGTTGTCATGGTGTGCGGTCTGTGGCCATACTACCCGATTCCCACGCCCATCTAGTCAGTGAAGCGGGCGGCTATCAGCCTGTCCCGTGCCCGCTGGGCCAGCCGGTAACGGTGGACAGCCACCCGTCTGTGTCTACCCCGTCTGCCCTGACCATTGCCCCCATCCCCCTCATCTGGGGAGGACTGGGCCTCTTCCTGCTGCTCCTCCACTCCGCCCTCCTCTGCCTGCGGCACATCGCCCCTCTGCTGGGCTATGTTGTGCAGGACGCAGCACACCACAATGATGCGGCCGACCCTATCTGACCGATACTGGAGGGCGCCCCCAGAGAGGTCCAGGCACCTGAAACGCATCTTCAGCACGCCAATGCACCTCTCGATCACTCCCCTTGTCGCTACATGGGCATCATTGTAGCGGTTCTCCGCCTCATTGCGTAGCCTCCGTATAGGCGTCATCAGCCACGATCGCAATGGGTAGCCCCTGTCGCCCAGCAACCAGCCCCTCAGCCGGGGATGGCGTCCCTCGTACATGCCGGGGATGGATGACCGCGACAACACGAATGAGTCGTGTACACTGCCTGGGTGACGGGCGCAGACGTGCAGGATCATCATGCGGTGGTCGCAGACCACCTGTACGTTCATCGAATAGGTCCCCTTCCTATTAGTGAACACGGCCCTGTTATCTGCAGGTGGCCGCACGGCGACGTGCATCCCATCGATCACGCCCTGGACCATGGGGAACCCGGCAATGGCAGAGAAGCCCACGGCCCGGGCATCTTGGCTGGCCCGGTCCACGGGGAAGCGGATGTAGCGGTGCGCCATGGCATAAAGGGCATCTGTCACTGCCCGGATGCACCGGTGCACCGATGTCTGCGATATGCCGGACAGGTCCCCACTCGGTGCCTGGAATGACCCCGTTGCATAAAAGTTCAGGGCCACCGTAACCTTGACGGACACGGGGAGAGGGTGTCCCCCGCCAGTGCCACGCGGTGACAGGTGTGCCAGCAGGTGGCAGATGTGTGCCACGGTTTCCCGGCTCATCCGGAGTCTCCTCCTGCATTCCCGGTCCGTGAGGTCCTGGTATGACTGCCGGGGCCGGTACACACGGGGCGCCCTCGGGTGCCTCCGTTGCCGTGGGGCCGCGACGTCCTCCTCCCCCTCCTCGTCCCGTCGGTCAGGTGTCCCTCCAGCCTCCCCAACCTCCACCCCGGCACGGACCCCATCCCCAACCCCCAACCTCCACCCCGGCACGGACCCCCTCCCCAACCTCCACCCCGGCACGGACCCCCTCCCCAACCCCCAACCTCCACCCCGGCACGGACCCCCTCCCCAACCCCCAACCTCCACCCCGGCACGGACCCCCTCCCCAACCTCCACCCCGGCACGGACCCCCTGCCCAACCCCCAACCTCCACCCCGGCACGGACCCCCTCCCCAACCCCCAACCTCCACCCCGGCACGGACCCCCTCCCCAACCTCCACCCCGGCACGGACCCCCTCCCCAACCTCCACCCCGGCACGGACCCCCTCCCCAACCCCCACCCTCCACCCCAGCACGGACCCCCTCCCCAACCTCCACCCCGGCACGGACCCCCTCCCCAACCCCCAACCTGGCACGGACCCCCTCCCCAACCTCCACCCCGGCACGGACCCCCTCCCCAACCCCCAACCTCCACCCCGGCACGGATCCCCTCCCCAACCCCCAACCTCCACGGACCCCCTCCCCAACCCCCAACCTCCACCCCAGCACGGACCCCCTCCCCAACCTCCACCCCGGCACGGACCCCCTCCCCAACCCCCAACCTCCACCCCGGCACGGACCCCCTCCCCAACCTCCACCCCGACACGGACCCCCTCCCCAACCCCCAACCTCCACCCCGGCACGGACCCCCTCCCCAACCCCCAACCTCCACCCCGGCACGGACGCCCTCCACAACCCCCAACCTCCACCCCGGCACGGACGCCCTCCACAACCCCCAACCTCCACCCCGGCACGGACCCCCTCCCGGCACTCCCCCGGAGCCCAGCCTACTCTAACCCCCCCCCCCCCCCCCCGCCGCACACACACACAAGCCGAGACACACCTCTCCTCAGGCAATCAGTCTGCGGCCACGCCATTTCCTGCCCAGAGCCAACCCCCCAGGCCGGCACTCACCTCCTCGCTGGTCGGCGTGAGCCTGGAGCACCGGGTCACGCCGATGAAAAGGAGGTTTGATTGACGTCGACGTGAACGGTCATCACGTCGACGGGACTTACGGCCCATCCGGAAGGGAGAATATCGGCAGGCCGAAAATCGGCTGCCTTGCGCAGACCCGTGACATTCTCCGCGGCAGCGGCGCCATTAACGCCCCGCCGACTTTTCTCCCTTCGGAGACTTCGGCGGGGGCGGGGGCGGGATTCACGGCGGCCAACGGCCATTCTCCGACCCGGCGGGGGGTCGGAGAATGACGCCCCAGGTCTCACCAGCGAGTTCAGCTCCTCACAGCTGAAAGAATTTCTAAGTGCGCGCAAGCCTGGATAAAACTCCCCAAGGCTCAAACAAGTTACCAAATGTGGGTAAATCCATGTCTGCATCTCAAAACGCCAGGGGGGAACACTCCGTCAAACTTGCCCAAAATTACACGTAGAAATTGTTTTGCTGAATTTCACCTGTTAATTCTGGGCAGTGGTTCTCCGCCCTGTGATGCCAACACGCAGATCAAGATCGGGCAGAGAATCAGGCGTTCGGCCGAAATCGAGGTTCACACTGGGCGCCGAACCGTCCTCTATGCTCCGGCCCCCCGCAGGTGGTGGGATCAGGGTTCGTGCCCGTGCACCAGTTGGAGGATGCTAATGGTTGCAAATGACCATCCACTTAGCAGGCCCAGCACTAGAGTCTATGGGCCCTCGCGATTCTCCGGTACTCCGTGCCGGGAATTATATGGGTGCTGATCACTAGAGGTATCACCAAACATGCACCTCAGATCCTTTAGCAGCAAGCCATTCATTCATTTCTAGTCATGGGCTGTGACTGATAGCTTCCACAAAACAGCTGTTAGCCTTTGCATCATTCATTTTCTTCACTCTGTGGTTATAGGTGCTATAACCACATTGTTTATCAACCACAAAAGAGAGTTAAGTGCATTCCAATCATGGCCCTCATGTTTGACTGATTTTGAAGTGCCGAGCAGGAAATTGACAGCAATTAATTCTTCTGAGGATTTAAACACAGGTTACAGTCTTTCCAGGAATGGACACATGGTGCTTCCAGGTGAGTGTGACAACTGTAATTTATTTCACTCTTTAGCTTCCAGACAGGGGTTTCTTTTCTGTTCTGGGTGTGGGGGGTCATGGTGTGAGTGCCCATGTGGGTGTCCCTTTAGTTAGGGTGTCTCTGGGGGTATCTTTAGTTAGGGGGTGCCTGTGGGATGGGTCATCCCCATACTTGGGGGAAGGGGGGGCACCCAGATGATTCAAGGGTGAGGGCTGCTTTGCAATGTGGGTGGGGTAGGGAGCTGGTTTGTGGTGCAGTGGGCCGCTGGACTGCACTATCTGGCATCCCACTCAAAATAGCAGTCCGATAGTGGGATTCCTTCATGATTCCTTTGTATCCCTCGCTATGCATAAATTTGCATGGCAAGGGATACTGGATTGCTGCCTGATTTGTGATCCCAGCGGGAGAAAAAATCAGAAGCAATTCTCCTCTGGTGGGAGAACATAGGGCAGGATTCTCCGTTGTCCGACGCCAAAATCGTAATCTGCGATCGGGCGGAGAATGGGCTCCGACGCCGAAATCGGGGCCGGCGACAGTTTGACGCTGGTCAGCCATGTTCCGCCCGCTCAGAAATGCCGGAATCGTCATTGGTCGGCATGATGAGCCACCCCCGATGGGCCGAGTTCACACAAATCGGCGTGGTGGCTGCGGACTGTGTCTAGTGCCACCACACTCAGCCGGGATCCATGCTGCTGACCAGGTGGGGCTTCTGTGAGGGATAGGGGACTGGTGGGGGTGGTCTGGAGGTGAACTGTGGGGTCGCGGATGGCGGGTGGGGTCTACGCATGGCCGGTGCCATATCGTACAGCGCAACTTCTGCTGGTCGTCAGCCATGCACATGCATGGCCTGGGACCTGGCCATTCTCGGCGCGGGAGATGGAGGTTTCTTTCAGCACCAGTGCTGCCCCGCACCTTGGCTGCAGCAACGGAGAATCCAGCCCTCTATTTCTCTCCATAGATGCTGCCTGACGTATTGGGTATTTGCAGCATGTATTGTTTTTAGGATACCATCTTTATTGTCTTTGTTTCTGTTGTCAATGCTGTTGATACTCTTTATGCTTTTGTTCCTTTGAAGGTGAAATAGTATGTTCGGTAACTTTAATTTGGCCGATGGCACTTTGTACTTCATCTCAGTTGCTCAAGAAAAAGCAAGACATTATTTTTCATTTTATTAATACATGCAAACCTGTGTCACCCTGTAATGGAACATGATGGCACATAAAAGTTGTAAACAAATAAGTAGTGAAACAAATAAATCAAATTTGTGCAATATCAAAGCAGAGGCTAGAATTTTAAGTTCCCCCCCCACTTCACCCCCTCCTCACCCCGGCAGGTTCTGAGGGGGGCAGGGAGTGTGAAGTTGCATGGAGAGGATTCCCTCTGGGTTCCCGAATGCTCCAACCGAGTTGCAAATTCACGCTGGGGTGGGCAGGGTCTCAAAGGGGAAGCTCACCCTTGCTTCAATTAAGGCCCTGAAGCGGCCTCAATTTTTAGGCTGGCAGGAGGATGACAGTTTAGCAGGGGAAGGCCAGGAAAAAACAATGTTCGATCTCAGGTTGGAAGTAGGGTGGGGGAGTGTGCTCCACAACAAGGTCCCTTTCGATTTGGGGAACCTTGCTTTTAAGGCTTGGTGTCCTCCGGAACCGGTTACCCTCACTTACCTATCCAAATCCTTCCCTCCACAAGTCCCAGACGTTCCCGACCCTCATTGCCCTGGGACTACCTACCTGTCCTCTGGGTCCTAGGACTTTGTTCCAGTCAGCACCTTGCAGTACCTCTTCCAGCCACTGCAGCACTGTGCCTGGAGGGACTGGCGAGCTACCAGCCGATCAGATTGGCCAGCAGATCTCCATGGGGAGACTTTCTCCTGACTTAGGGTATAAATCCCACCTTTAGCCAGTCAATACTGGTTAGAGTGTAATGTGGAATTGGGGCTGATAGAGTCAGCGGGGATGTATTCCCTGCCGACTCTTCGCATGGTCCTAGCCCCCATTGACATAAAAGTTCAGTTCATGTATTTAACATGTTCACTGTATAAAAGCTGCCAATATTTTATTTTTGAGCTCTCAGAAAAAATGGAATGAATAGGATGGAGGAAAGGATTAAAGCTCTATTTTGTTCAATGTTTAGAAATTCTTAATCAGGTATGAGTTTTGGGTTTTAAAATATACAAGCCAGATGGGCTAATTTACAAGCAGGAGGTGGGTACATTTAAACAGCCCTGATTTCTCCTTTTCCCATCTGTCCATAAGCAGAAAGGGGTTCTGATTTATTTCCCCTCTCTTTGCAGTGGTATATTTTCTGACATCTTAACCCTGCAGCTAACTTGAGAAAGGATGAACTCAAAATGTTAGTTTATTTGTACCCTCTCAAACTGTAGAAAGAGGGTCAACATATTGCCTCTTGTGCACTCATACAGTAAAAGCAGGGTGGAGAAAAGAAAGATTTACATGGCAAATATGATAGAGCAAAAAAGATCAAACTTCAATGAGGTATTCCTTCACAGAGGTCAGCAGGTTGAAAACTAATGCTGTATTAATCTTCCTCTGGTGGAGGTGACCTTACGCGATAAAGTAAGCACACAGAGATGAATCTGTCTTGTCGGCAATGGTACAGAAGTTCCAGGAGAAACAACATGGATTGGGGCCAGGTATTAAATCTGTGAGGCTGCTTGTGGATGCTAAAATGGGAAGATTGAGTTTGTAGTACAGCAAAGCAATATTACTGCTTCCATAAGCTTGAGGTTTATGTCAAATGGCTCCAACCTCTCCGCATTGTCCTTGACAGGGATGTGTACTCTTGTCTGCGTTCCTGAGATGGTTAAATCTCCTAAGCATTAAGAAATTAAAGAAATGTTCTGGCCCTTTTTTGCTAGCAGACAAGTAGACTCTGGCTGGCCAGCTTGGGTTATGAAATGCAGATGACCTTTGTATAATTCTTTTTGAATTTGTCTCCGAAGCCCATAGGGGCAGTCGGGGAGGGGGGAGTTTTTTTCTTCAGAAATAATGAGGTGCCAGTTTCTGTGATACTGCCAGATAGCTCCTTTTGTTTGAGGGTCACAGACCAACATCATTTCAACCATTTAAAAAAAATCTTTGTCCACGTTTAAATAATTTCAAAATGGGCCATGAAGATATTTATCAAAACGAAACACTGTGGATGCTGGGATTGGAAACAATGAGGGAGAGAAAACAGATTTAACGTTTCGAATCTGCATGTCTCTCCTTCAGAACTGAAAAGAGGGAAACATGGGATTCTATATAAGAGGGGATGTAACAGCTGGAACAGAGTAGCTCAGTAGTGGGAGCTGGGGAAGATTGCAACAAAGATGTAGCAAAACTTAAGAACAAGTGACAGATGAGGGTTTTCTTTGTTCTTTTGGGTTTTGGCCAAGGGTGGTGTCATGACCGGTACAGGCTTGGAGGGTCGGAGGGCCTGTTCCTGTGCTGTATTGTTCTTTGTTCTTTATGACCCAGTGGGGGAGGGAGAGGGAAGGTTTTTGCATTAGGGCAAAGAATGTTTGGGAGATGGGCAAAAAAAGTTCAGATGGAGGGGAAGACTTATGTTGAGTCCTGAGGTCTGTAATTTTGCCTAATTGGAAGATGAGGTGCTATTCCTCCAGTTTGCATTGGGTTTCACTGGAGCATTGCAGCAGGCCAAGAACAGACATGTGGGCATAAGAGCAAGATGCTGTTTTGAAAGAGCAATTCAAAGATGCCAAACAATGCTTGGAATGCGAGCATTAGCAGGTGATTAAATCTTTACAGATCTTTACAAAGGGCATTCAGCCTCTGATCTCCGGGTAAGCGTTCTCCAAGGCAGCCTTCAGGACCCGCGACAACGCAGAATCGCCGAGCAGAAACTTATAGCCAAGTTCCGCACACATGAGTGCGGCCTCAACCGGGACCTGGGATACATGTCGCATTACATTCATCCCCCACCATCTGGCCTGCAAAATCCTACCAACTGTCCTGGCTTGGTACAATTCACACCTCTTTAACCTGGGGTTACCCCATCTCTGGATCTGTAAAGATTTAATCACCTGCTAATGCTCGCATTCCAAGCATTGTTTGGCATCTTTGAATTTGTCTATATATGTGTTTCTGGAACAGACCTCTTCATTCACCTGAGGAAGGAGCAGCGCTCTGAAAGCTAGTGACATCGAAACAAACCTGTTGGACTTTAACCTGGTGTTGTAAGACTTCGTACTGTGCTCACCCCAGTCCAACGCCGGCATCTCCACATCTTGAAAGAGCAAGCAACAGGAAGGTTGGAGTTATACTTGTAGGCTGTGCGGAAGTGTTCCATAAAAGTGGTCATCCAGTCTGTGTTTTCCCTCCTTAGAAGAGACGGCATTGAGAGTAGTGAATACAGTAGACCAAATTGAAGGAGCTGCAAGTGAAATGTTGCTTCACCTGAAAGGCGTACTTGGGCCTTGAATGGTAAGGATGCAGGAGGTAAAGGGCCAGGTGGTTGCACCTAAGGGAGGTGCCATTGTGAGGGGCTGGGGAGGGGCTGAGGAGTTGAGCAAGGTGTCTCGGAGGGAGCAGTCTCTGCAGACCGCTGACAGGCGCTGGTGGGGGAACAGGGCTGGTGGGGGGGGGGGGGGGATTGTGTTTTGTGGTGGCATCCTGCTGGAGTTGGTGAAAATGGCAGAGGATAATCCTTTGAATGCAGAAGCTGGTGGGGTGGGAAGTGAGGACAACGGGGACCTTGTCATAGTTTTAGGAGAGATGGGAAGGGGTGAAGGCAGAGGAGTGGGAAATGGGTCAAACTGAGTTGAGTGCCCTGTCAATCATAGGGCAGGGGGTGTGGGGCAAGGGGGAGGTTGGGGGATGAAAACCTTGATTCAGGAAAAAGGCAGCTATGTCAGAAGTGCCATTTTCAAAGATGGAACAACCAGAACAGATGTGACACTGTTTTCACTCCCTACTGATGCTGCCAGACCTGTTGAGATTTCCAGCCTCCTCTGTTTTTGTATGAGAATATCTGCAACCATTTAATAAAAATATACAGGGTGAGGTTTTAGTCCTCACAGTTGGGACAAAGCTAAGGACAAATGGATGATCGGTCCTATGCTAAATGTTTTACAGAACTAGCACATTTAAGATTGAAAACAGTTCCTGAGAATAAACTGGTAATCTCGCTTGTGATAAGCCTTCAAGGTTCAGATTGTAGAAATTTGATATTGTTTCATATGAAATATTCAATTGTGGTTAAATTTCACAGTTAAATCAGCTTGGGCACAACATTTGCAATGTTCATAACTCTCGTGGTCCCAACATTAATTTACAAAAGGAAGCAAAATAAGTAGGCGAACACAGAAATGTAAAATAAACAACATTGTTTTAATCATTCTGATGTTCAGGTATTGGAAGGGAAGACAACCATACTTCATACATTTGAAACAGAAGACATGAAATATGTGACATTTGCCTGAGGTCAGAGAGCCAAAGAAATGTTCAGAGTCAGACGAAGGGCAGATTCAAAAAATTAATGGAGAGAGTAAGAAGGCTTCATCAAAATAAACATAACCTCAGAAACTCCAGTGAACAGGAAATTCTGGAGAAAGACTCAAAGAGAATATGACTACATTTTGATGCAGATAGAAGTTCTGCAGGAGAAGCATTAACAAACTGAAAGAGCACAGCTGTATTTGTAGTAAGGTGTGGTTATACTCTTTATTGTACTATTGTGATCGGTAATAATTAAAAACAAAGCTATAAACCAAGGATGAGATTCAATTGTGGAGTGGCCACTGACCAGTTTGACCTAAATTCTATTCTTCCTTTCAAAAGAGAGGGATGACCCCTGTACTAGGGGGATCCCCACAGGGACCTGTGTAATAGAGGGCCCTCCTCACAGGGCCCCCAATAATGGGGAAACACCCCCCCGGGAAACCTGTAATAGGGGGATCCCCACAGGGACCTGTGTAATAGAGGGCCCTCCTCACAGGGCCCCCAATAATGGGGAAACACCCCCCCGGGAAACCTGTAATAGGGGGATCCCCACAGGGACCTGTGTAATAGAGGGCCCTCCTCACAGGGACCCCATAATGGGGAAACACCCCCCGGGAACCCTGTAATAGGGGTAAACCCACAGAGGGCCCCTGCCTAAAGGAACTCGCTCCACAGACGTCGCCCTCCACACACACAGACACCCACCTCAGCAGACCCTACACCCCAGAAAAGGGACACCTGTCTCGAAGCTAGACAGGAAAGTATGATAGCTGTAATACTTAGCTTGCAGCTCCACTTGTCCATTCCTCGAAGGAGAGCAGCTGTGCCTGTGAATGGTTCCTGCACATCCACTATCATAACTTTGCGCACAGGCAATCCAGGGGTTGGGGGCTACTGTGCGGGGCGGGGGGGGGGGTTTGGGGCCAATTTGCGGTACAGGGGGATTAGGTCTCGGATGCGCTCGGATGGTCTCTACCATTGTAACCCTGTCAGGGTAGACCTCGTGGTGGATCACATGAGGGCCACGCTTGTGTGATTCTTGCCCACTTGATTCCCGGTCACGGAGACCAGAGTATCATGGAAGGGTAGAGCATAGGGTGCCGGGCCAGCTAAATAGATTTATTTGGGTCATTACGACCCATTTGCATTTATTTACATGTTCCTGCCGGCGTGCAGCATGGAACCTGTTCATGCCCCAGTGGCATCAGGTCCGGGCCGGCGCCTGACTCCAATCCAGATGTTGTTCCGATGCACGATTCTCTGCCCCATTGGGGAATGCATTCCGGGTCTCCTGGGATGGAGAATCCAGCCCCAGGTATTTCAAAACAGGGACCGGGCTCCATGGCTGCTGGCGGGGTATCACACAGCCCACCCAAGGATGACACCCACAGTAGACCCAACTGGAGGAAGCATGACAAGGGCCGCCGAGCGTATCACTAACGTGGGTTGCAGTGGCCACCGGTACCCCTGCCGACAGGTACAGGCGGCACGGTTAGAGACACCCCATGCCAGTCACCAATGTGGAAGGCAAAGTGTCGGGCAGAACTGCTGAGGGTGAGGATGGGACTGGGAGAACGGGAGTCGGGTGGGGGGTGGACAAGCAGAGGCTGGAGCTGCAGTGTAACCCTGGCCACCGGCACTCCAACCTATCTGACCCACCTCCCCCCATAGCCACCCACCTTCTCCCCTGTCCCCCCTACCTGAACATTCCACTGTCTACCCCGATGTTCCCTGAATGCGTGTTGGCCAATCCTTCTCATGGGCCCATGGACCCTCTGGGGAGGTGGGAGTGGGGAGGGGTTTTGGGGTGAGGGGGTGTAATTATGGGGGTGGTGAGCGGTGATGGGTCAATCATTGGGTAGACTGCATCACATGGCACCCCCACATCTCTGGCCTTGACCTCTGCCACCTCCGAAGGCCACCCCGGGCAGAATGTTGGACTGTCATGGGGACCCCATATCGTCCTCCAACACCCACACCACCAGTCTCTCACACCCTCCTGCATGGCACTTCCTCTGCACCCAGCCCAGCCCAACCCTCAGATAGCGATTGATGTTTGTAAACAATGGTGTTTTAGCACTTAGAGTCACTCATCCGTGAAGGGAAATGACTGAATCAAAGCTGCAGCTGGTTTGTGGAAGATTTCACCCACAGCCCACTGTGGGAAAGGAATGAATGGCTTGTAGCTAATCGATCTGAGGGGTTGGAACATTGATCACAGCTGTTCTCCTTCCAGGAATTGTCATGTGGAGCTTCCAGGTAAGTGTTACTGGTGTATGATTTCCACTGCCCATGTCTGGACTGCTCTCTAGATTCCAGAGAGGGGACTCATTTCCAGGGCGGAGGTCTGTGGAAGGGGATGGGGGTACTGTTCGGGGGTCCCTATAGTCAGTGATCCATGCAAATCCTTTTTGTCAATCCACCTGCTTGTCTCTGGAAAGGGGGATGAAATGAAGTTGTCCCACTTCACAAAGAGAACTTCAGTGATTCCTTTATGGAGCAGTACATTGTAAACTGCGAGATGTTGCTGATATCTCTAAGGGTAGCCTGAAAGGAGTCAGTAGCATAAAGGTGAAGAGCCATAGCCACCTTAGCCACGGGTAATGCAGCCCTTATTCTACTTAACGGTACTGATTATGCCTAGAGTAGTTTGCAGATTTTAAGCATAACCCTTTTTGTGACAAAAACAATTTCAGTAATTGGCCCTCATTGATTTTGATTTGAGAAAAAATTGCTTCCTAAATAGCCTGAGCGGATATTCAGTCCTGCCAAGAGCCTTTCTCTCACTCCTCCCTCTTATAGAAGTTTGACCTACTCTGTGTCGGTCTGTATTTATTCTGCTCGTCACACTCAACTCCACGAGGAAGCCCTATGAGACCATTCATGTCTGATGGCAACATGTTTCAGTGAAAGCTTTGAAAATCAACGAAACAGTACTCCAGTTGGATTCCAGGTGATTCAAACTTTAGACATGTAGAGGAAAGCTTCACAAATGTGTTCAGTTGCATGAGAAGTCAGAAGAAATAATCCAGCGACAAACTTGAAAATGGAATCTGAAATGTGTCTGCAAACATCTTATTGGTAGTGCGGCAAATGTAAGGAATGGGTTAACAGACCTTCCAATTAAATAAAGGGGTTATAGGTGGCACTATGTGTTGGTGGAGATTTATGTGTGAAGTTGGGTCAAAGAAATAAAGGTGCTTTGTGGAGAAGCAGAACTCCTTTACTCTACAACAACCCAGAAGCTTAACAGCAAACACCATCTTGCACACCGGCACCTCAAGACCACTGGTGCTATGCAGAGCGAGAAGACTATAACATCAACAAGCATGCAATGCTGATTTGGTACTAATGTTACCATTTTGCCTGTGCCTATGTCCTGCATTAACCTTGCACAATTTAACACATGTTAAACAGATGAAGGGCACTCCACTGCGACAAGATGGTGTTTGCCGCACTACCAATAAGATGTTTGCAGACACATTTCAGATCCCATTTTCAAGCATTAGGAGACCATGTAGTACTTAAAAAGGCTGCTACAGAGCTCAATTTCTCCACCATTATGCCATAATAAAGCTCGGTCTGTCATAAATTTTGTTTTGCTAAGCTGAAGTTAATGTGCTATTCCGAAGATGAATGATTGTTCTGTTTGTAATAATTGCTCTGTTAATCACATTACCTTTATAATCAAAGAGGAGAATGTTACCCCAGAGTGGGCTTTGGGTAATTGGTCGGCAGGATGTATCTGTGTGAGGTTTTGCCCAATTTCGGTGGAGATCAAGTTCAAACAAGCTCCAGACTGTCGCCGGGCTGAAGTGACTCAGTCAGCATCTGGACCTCAGGAGTTGTGTGCAACATGGGAGATTGGGGTAGATTAATGAAGGATCCACACCTGTAGCTTCTGGTCTGGGAGTCCAAATGAATTCAATAAATCTAAGAAGCGTTCCAGATGACAAATTGGTTCCCTGGCTGGTGGGCGAGAATAGGCATAAAGGAGCAGGAGATTGCAGCTGTGGATCTGTGGAAATTTGGCTCAGCTTTCTGGGGATGGAAGGTATTCCCGGGCTTTGCAAAGAGAGGGACTGATTGTGGATTCCTCAATTGGGACTTTTTCAACCCTGGGGAGGCTTCTTGGGTGGGATTTCCTGGCCCCCTCCACCGCTTGCTTTCCAGCGGTATAGGTCACTCGCCATTGGCTGCCAGCAGTAACTTCCAGTTGATGCCTACGGCATTTTGAATGGTTCACCTGTCCCACCACCAAGGAATCCGCCACGGTGGGATCGCCTTCAGTGGGATAGGAATGTCTCACCAGCGGGAAGGGCTGGAAAATCCCACCCACTGAGTGTTCTTTAGCTCCTGCTCCTCCTGACCAATAACAATGCTTTAAAAGTTAGAGGGCCACTTCTGATCAATTGGATCTGACTACTGAGTTACTGCCGAGCTGCAGCCAACACAGGATCTCCTCCTCCATAGACTTTAACATTCCATTACAGAACTTGACAATTCCTGGGCATAAATTTTGAATCTTCAGTAACACCTCACCTGCTTTTGTTTCAGTCGAGGCCTGAATCTCCAGTGTTGATATTATGGGCAGCTAGGTATGTGACTGGAGATGGGATGTTAATTTTGAGTATTTTAACTCCGCCTGCCTGTTTGGGGAGGTTAAAGTGTGAGGCACATGTTTCATTCACTCACCCATACCTGCCGCTTTGGGGCCTATTGCTGTTCCCTCGTCCCTCTCTCCATAGCTGAGGACCGCATGGGCTACTTCATTACCTCTATTGGCTCCCCCACTTTCACTGTTTCTACTTTCCCCTGCTCCCCATTTCCACTCTATTGCTCTCGCTCTTTGCTTGCCTCTTGATATTCCGCTCTCTCAATTTTTCATTTTCATTTCATTTTTTTTTTCATCCGCCATCCTCCTCTTTGAAGTTTTTACCTCCGGCATTAACCAATCTAAGCATGAAGTTGGGAGCAGGTTACTAGAAATAAAATTTGTAGACGTACGAGAAAGAAAATAGTCTCCCCTACCTCTGCCCTTGACTTGCTCGTTCCAGCCTCTTCCCTTTATCCAGGCTGCCTCCTCATTCTCAGGCAGCTTCATTTATGATCTCCCAACATGCTCCAATCTTCTCCCTATTAGCTGTTCCAATATCTGCACATTGATAGAGTGGACATGGAGAGGATGTTTCCACTGGTAGGAGAGACAAAAACCCAAGGTCACAGCCTCAGACCGAAGGGATGATACACATTGATAGAGTGGACATGGAGAGGATGTTTCCACTGGTAGGAGAGACGAGATCCCAAGGTCACAGCCTCAGATCGAAGGGATGATCCTTTAAAACTGCGTTGAGGAAGAATTTCTTCAGCCTGAGGTTTTTGAATCTGTGGAATTCATTGCCTCAGAAGACTGTGGAGTTCTGGGGCGGGATTCTCCGACCCCCTGCCGGGTCGGAGAATCGCCGGGGGCTGGCGTGAATCCCGCCCCCGCCGGTTGCCGCATTTTCCGGCATCGGATATTCGGCGGGGGTGGGAATCATGCCGCGCCGGTTGGCGGGCCCCCCCCCCCCCGGCGATTCTCCGGCCCGCGATGGGCCGAAGCCCCGCTGCTGGAATGCCTGTCCCGCCGGCGAGAATCAAACACCTCTCTTACCGGCGGGATAAGACAGCGCGGGCGGGCTCCGGGGTCCTGGGGGGCGGCGCGGGATGATCTGGCCCCGGGGGGTGCCCCCACGGCGGCCTGGCCCGTGATCGGGGCCCACCGATCTGCGGGCGGGCCTGTGCCGTGGGGGCACTCTTTTCCTTCCGCCTTCGCCATGGTCTCCACTATGGCGGAGGCGGAAGAGACCCCCTCCACTGCGCATGCGCAGGGATGCTGTGAGCGGCCGCTGACCCTCCCACGCATGCGCCGCACGGCAAAGTCATTTCCGCGCCAGCTGGCGGGGCACCAAAGGCCTTTCCCGCCAGCTGGCGGGGCGGAAATCAGTCCGGCGCGGGCCTAGCCCCTCAAGGTGAGGGCTCGGCCCCTCAAGATGCGGAGGATACCGCACCTTTGGAGCGGCGCGATGCCGGACTGATTCGCGCCGTTTTTGGTGCCGGTCGGCGGACATCACGCCGATTGCGGAGAATCCTGCCCCAGGTCTCTGAGTATCTTTAGGACAGAGATAGATAGGTTCTTGATTATTAATGGGATCAGGGGTTATGGGGCGAAGGCAGGAGGATAAGGATGAGAAATGTATCAGCCATAATTGAATGGCGGTGCAGACTCGATGGGCCGAATGGCCTAATTCTGCTCCCATAGCTTATGGTCCACTCCACGTATGGATCCCCTATTTCATCTCGGCTGGTAAATCTGTCCTGTGTAAATATGTAAACTTTTTTAAACTATTCGTCCTCATACAAGTGACAGTAGAATACTACAATAACATGGTAAATCGTTGGCATAAGGCAATTTATGTAAGCTATGATAAATTGCTTCAAGTACGTTATTTTACCTGTGAATGATATTTGCATTGAGATTCAGTCAATCTTGCATTTCGAATTTCTTTTTGTTGTGATCCATGCTCGAAGTCTGTTACTTCAGTTCTCTGTCTCATTATAAAGCTTTGAAAAATTATTTATGTTTCGTGTGTTTGCGCTTGAACTTACTGCAAAGGCTAACCCAGTTAATCTAGATATTGTTAGAAAGGATATTGCTTTATATTTCAGACATGTATTGATTCGCAATGTATTTAAATACAATGTAATAGATTTTGCTTAATGGAGAAAACTGATAAATGAGATAATTTAACTTCCACTGTTGTATCCCAATAAACATACTTCAACTCAATTATATTCTCATAAGTAGATTGCTTCTGCTCTTACTGGCTTTACTCATCAAATATAGATCATTTAATAACCTTAAGTTACAATAAAAAATGTTGAATAAGATCTGGAGCACAGCTCGTGTCAACAAGGTTTAGGAGCACAGTGGGAATTAATTTTGATGACTAGTTGCCTGAGTCTACATTACATTGCACAGAATACACGTGGAAAAGTTCATGAACTTTCCATAATTTGATATCGGGCCATTAATTTATTGCCTTAGTTGTTCTTTATCTGGCTTTAGTCTTGCTTTTTTCTCATTCCAATAATTGATTCCATTTCAGTTGGAGGTAAAAGGTTGCGCGGTACTCCTTCGAAGAAGAGCAGTGGATTTATGCCTGGTGCTCTCGCCAATATGTACTCCTCAATTACCCAGCACAAAAACAGATTATCTAGCCATTATCCCATTGTTGTTTGTGGGAGTTTACTGTGCACAAACTGGCTGCCACATTTCCTCCATTACAACATGACTACATTTCATCTCATTGGCTGTAAAATGCTTGGAGACTTTAGTAGTCACAGAAGAGTCCAGAAAGGAGAGTCAAATGAACGGTTTATTACTAAAAGTTAAGGGCCAGATTCTGGGATCCCGTCGCACCCATTTTCTGGTGCGGCACAGTGCGCCCCGACGGCAGCGGGAACCTCCGTCCTGGCAGCTGGCCAATGGGGTTTCCCATGGGGGGGGTAGCCCCACACTGTCGGGAAATCTGCGGGCGTGAGTGCGCTGCTGACGAAGTGGAGGATCCCGCCGACGGAGAATCCAGCACAAAGTATTTAAAAGTAACAGTTCCAGTTGGAGCTACTCTGCAGCTTTTTTTTAATGCTCTGAGTTAACTATCCCACTGATGGGCCTCCCCTCCTCATAGGGGGAGCTCGTACACCACGAGGTAAACGGGGAGATTAGTAAGATTGTCCCCGTGTGTCTCATTGGAGTTATAACAAAGACGTAAGGTGTTGATGAAGGTACAATGGCAGCTAAGCCTTTTTTTAATGCCTTTGCACTTCCATCTCAAAATTACACCTTTTCAATGTTCAAATTTGAATTTTTTGCTGGTTTTACTACGTTCTCTAACTTTCATTTCCAGTCTTTCAAGGAAATTTTAATCCTTTCAGTTGAACAATTTCCCTAACTTAAATCAAAGTATTCTCTTCATTAATATCATCGTAGCCTCAATCATAGAATCATAGAATTTACGAATTTACAGTCCAGAAGGAGGCCATCCGGCCCATCAAGTCTGCACTGGCCCTTGGAAAGAGCATCCTACCAAAGCCCACACTATCCCCGTAACCCAGTAACCCCACCTAACCTTTTTGGCACTGAGGGCAATTTAGCATGGCCAATCCACCTAACCTGCACATCTTTGGACTGTGGGAGGAAACCGGAGCACCCGGAGGAAACCGACGCAGACACGAGGAGAAAATGCAGACTCCGCACAGACAGTGACCCAAGTCGGGAATGGAACCTGGGATTTGTCATGATATGCAGACACACACATAATGATATACAGACAAGCAGCTAATGGACACAGAGAACAGGACATGACCAATAAGCAGGCAGGACAGTCAGGGGTGGGATCTGACTAGAAAAGACACGAGGCACTCACACTCCGCCTCTTTCCACTGATGAACATCTAGAGAGTCGGTCAAGGGTGTTGTTACAATCTCACACCTCCACCACTTGGCTAAGAGCTAGTCTGGTTCAGTCAGACAGAGTAACCACACTTAAGTTAGCAGAGAGCCGAACTCACAGAGAACTGTGCTAATAGTTCAATAAACCTGATTGATCTAACTTCAAGGTCTGAAGTATCTTTCTGATGTAAGCTGCATCCAGTTGCAGCCAGTGTTAGAGCAGTGTACCTAACACAACAAGATTCAATCAATTTTTCAAACCCAATCAATTTTGAAACAAAGGGCTGAAAACTAGATGGTGCTTGTTTTCAGTTGGGGGCATTGCAATGTCCATGGTCCAGATCCATGCATGGTTAGCATGAGCCCAGGCTAACCTGAACCTCTTAAAGGGAAGGTGCTTTCTGGCTGAAGCAGCAAGTGATCTGTGTTAAAATGAGTTTCGGAATAATAGCAGTACTAATGGAGCAGCAGTCCAGAAAGTGGGTTCTCACATTCTCATCTGCAGTGCTAGAGGCCTTAGACCAGCAGTTGGAAAGGAGAGAACAGTTCATATTTCTGTAAAAAACCAGGAGGCACAGAAAATCTGTGAAGGTAATAGGAGCAGATGAGCATGGAAGATATGGCTGCAAATTTCAATGATTTCACATGAGGAGTCAAGGTCATTGAATGTATCTTCAAATGTCAGCTCCTACCCACTGCATCGTCCGTCTCACACACTGCTCAATGTACCACAGTCATATCACTCATCAATCAACTATCTCCAGCAATTTGGACACATGCTGAGCATTACAATCCTCATACCCATATCTTCCAGCTTTCACAAACTCCCAGATATTCAGTTATGACAGACGTATCACCCCAATACATTACAACGCGCTCACTGACATTTCTTCTTCTCTCTAGCAGATGTACATAACAGGAGGAAGCATCCGAGATGTGGTGGGAAATATTTGGATTGGCATTGGCTGAAGCTGGTGCAACTAATGTATCCAAAAACAGCCAGGATGATGGTATGGTCTTGCCTTATTCCCATCCTCAAGTCCAACTTCATCCTTAAGCTGCTATATGGTATGAAGTGCAAGTTGCAGATAGTGTGTGCCTGGTCCTGTTGCTTTCTAAACAGTGATCCCCGCAGCATATGAAAGAATAAAGAAATGAAAAAAGTGATTGGGTGATCGTGAGTCATGTTTATAGGCAGTTGCTCCTGTGACTAACCAGCCACCTTCTGGTTTGTTGCAGGAATGGCTGACTGGCACAGGATAAAAGCATCTGATTGCTGCCAGGAAAGCAGGCATTCATCAATATGATGCTCCATGCATGATGCTCGCCAACTGCAAAGGAAGGAATCAGTACTCTTTGAGGTGCACTCCCGCAGAGCCCTGTGCATAAAATCAAAATCTCCCTGCACCACTGTGAATACTGTTACTCTGGAAAAGCCACATTCTCACTTCTCCAGCTTATTTTAGATGGAAGGAAGACTATGAGGTCCCCTCTCCTTATTGTTTAGATACCTGCAGACTATTTCTAGTTGGTGCTGCTGGTGAAACCTATTAATATGGAATCTGAATCCATTGAATAATGCTAGTATCTTGGCTGACTTACCGTTCCCCAATTGGAAACCATGGCTCAATCGCAAGATTGACTCCCTACTGAAGGGCAGATCTGAGACGTTCAAGTCAGGCGACCCTGACCAAGACAAGAAATTCAAGTACAACCTCCGCAAAGCCACCGAGATGCCAAGAGAGAATATCAGACCAAACTAGAGTCACAGGCTAGCGTTACAGACACTCGGTGGTTGTGGCAAGGCCTAAACAACATAACGGGCTATAAAACAAAGCCGAGCAGTGTCTCCGGCAGCAGCACACCCGTCCCCGATGAACTCAATTGATTTGATGCTCGGTTCGAGCAGGAAACCAACGATCTGCTGTTGAGTGCCCCAGCAGCCCATAACACACCCATTCCCACCATCACAGCTTCCGAAGTCAGATTGGCTTTCCTGAAAGTGAACCCTCGGAAGTGACGGGTCCGGATGGGATCCTGGTCGTGCACTAAGAGCCTGAATGGACCAGCTGGCAGATGTGGTCGCGGACATCTTTAATCTGTCCCTACTCCGCTCCGAGGTCCCCACCTGCTTCAGGAAGACCACCATCATACCAGTGCCAAAGAGAAACCAGGCAATGTGCCTCAATGACTACCTTCCAGTGGCCCTGACTTCAGTCATAATGAAGTGCTTCGAGAGGTTGGTCATGAAGTGCATCGCCTCCGTACTCCCAGAATGCCTTGATCCACTGCAATTCGCATACAGCCGCAACCGGTCCACAGCAGACGCCATCTCCCTGGCAATACACTCATCCCGAGAGCATCTCGACAACAAGGACTCCTACATCAGACTCCTATTTATTGACTACAGCTCCAACTTCAACACCATAATCCCAGCCAAGCTCATATCAAAGCTCCAAAAGCTAGGGCTTGTCTCCTCACTCTGCAACTGGATCCTCGACTTTCTAACCCACAGACCACAATCAGTAAGAATAAATAACAACACCTCCTCCACAATAGTCCTCAATACCGGGGCCCCGCAAGGCTGCGTACTTAGCCCCCTTCTCTACTCCCTGTACACACACGACTGCGTGGCAAAATTTGGTTCCAACTCCATCTACAGGTTTGCTGACGATATGACCATCGTGAGTCAGATCTCGAATAACGACGAGTCAGAATACAGGAGGGAGATAGAGAACCTAGTGGAGTGGTGTAGCGACAACAATCTCTCCCTCAATGCCAGCAAAACTAAAGAGTTGGTCATTGACTTCAGGAAGCAAAGTACTGTACACACCCCTGTCAGCATCAACGGGGCCGAGGTGCAGATGGTTAGCAGTTTCAAATTCCTAGGGGTACACATCTCCAAAGATCTGTCCTGGTCTTCCCACGTCGACGCTACCACCAAGAAAGCACAACAGCGCCTATACTTCCTCAGGAAACTAAGGAAATTCGGCATGTCCACATTAACTCTTACCAACTTTTACAGATACACCATAGAAAGCATCCTATCGGGCTGCATCACAGCCTGATATGGCAACTGCTCGGCCCAGGACCGCAAGAAACTTCAGAGAGTCGTGAACACCGCCCAGTCCATCACACGAACCTGCCTCCCATCCATTGACTCCATCTACATCTCCCGCTGCCTGGGGAAAGCGGGCAGCATAATCAAAGACTCCTCCCGACCGGCTTACTCACTCTTCCAACTTCTTCCATCGGGCAGGAGATACAAAAGTCTGAGAACACACACAAACAGACTCAAAAACAGCTTCTTCCCCGCTGTTACCAGATTCCTAAACGACCCTCTTATGGACTGACCTCCCTTCTAATGTATTTTCTTTTATCTCTTTTTCTTTTCATGTACTTAATGATCTGTTGAGCTGCTCGCAGAAAAATACTTTTCACTGTACCTCGGTACACGTGACAATAAACAAATCCCAATCCAATTTGTGAAACATGATGCTAATGAAATTATCATCTTCTTCTAATGAATGGCTATAAGATAATCTTGTAATGTTAATATACAAAGAGCTAGCTGGGAGTTCACTTTTTGCTTGAAAAAAGATTGAACAGAATTAGAAGAAACCAATTGGGCTCCGGGATCACAATGTGAAAAAGCACAAAATGAGAATGTTAAGCATGTGACTCAGTATATGAAAGGGTTAAAAATGTAATTCTACTGTAAGCAAAACTAAACATCTTTCACCAAAAGAAAACAGAGTGAGACAACATTAATTTGACACATATAAACAGACACAAAGGGCTGGATTCTCTGCTGTCGGGATACTCCATTTTGCCGGCAGCCTGGGGGTTTCCCGATGGCGTGGGGCTGCCCCACAATGGGAAACTCCATTCACCAGCCAGCAAAAAGGAGAATCCATAGGCGTGCTGAACCAGGGGCGAAATTCTCCGGTATCGGCGCGATGTCCGCCGACCGGCGCCAAAAACGGCGCAAATCAGTCGGGCATCGTGCCGCCCCAAAGATGCGGAATCCTCCGCATCTTGGGGGGCCCAGCCCTAACCTTGAGGGACTAGGCCCGCGCCGGACTGATTTACGCCCCGCCAGCTGGCGGAAAAGGCCTTTGGTGCACCGCCAGCTGGCGCGGAAATGACATTGCTGGGCGGCGCATGCGCGGGAGCGTTAGCGGCCGCTCACGGCATCCCCGCGCATGCGCCGTGGAGGGAGTCTCTTCTGCCTCTGCCATGGTGGAGACTGTGGCGAAGGTGGAAGGAAAAGAGTGCCCCCATGGCACAGGCCCACCTGCGGATCGGTGGGCCCCGATCGCGGGCCAGGCCACCGTGGGGACCCCCCCAGGGCCAGATCGCCCCGCGCCCCCCCCAGGACCCCGGAGCCCGCCCGCGCCGCCTTGTCCCGCCAGTAAGAGAGGTGGTTTAATCCAGGCCGGCGGGACAGGCATCCTAGCAACGGGACTTCGGCCCATCGCCAACTGGCGCGGCGCGATTCCCGCCCCCACCGAATCTCCGGTGCCGGAGAATTCGGCAACCGGCGGGGGTGGGATTCACGCCAGCCCCCGGCAATTCTCCGACCCGGCGGGGGGGTCGGAGAATCTCGCCCCAGAAATCTGCTGCGGCGGGATGGAGAATCAGCCCAAAGGCTCTGAGGAGAGGCTTTTGCAGATTGGGAATCAGGATTAAGTTAATTGAAGCTGCAATGCAGAGAAAAAACATGTTTTGGTTTTCAAGAATTCTCAATTTCTCTCAGAAATATAACATACATTGGTCATGTCATTCAAATGAAATAGATTTCTTTAACTGAGAAACTTAGGTAAATAAGTCAGCTAACTTTGCATGACCATCAGAGAGCCAATACCTAATATGGGGACAAAGGCAGGAGAAAATGTCACTTTCTACTTTTGATTATGAGTATAAAAACTACTTGTTCTTTGTTTGAATATTCTACTTTTAATTTCTAAGTCGATTTGAATCTTTACTTTACTTTTAAGTAAATTTGGAGTTTTATTTATACATCGATAAATCATTTATCTTGCATTTACTCTGCTTTATTCAAAACATTTTAAAAATGCAATCCAAAATGTAAGCTTTGAATAAAGTAATAGTAAGTAACCATTATGAAAATTGTTGGCTCATCCTGTAAACCTCAAGAACTCTTAACTATTCTTGGATTCTCTAATAGTGAATTCTGAGTTCTGTGAGGTAAAACTATTTGAGAGAGACATTTTTGCTTTAACATACCTGTAAAATACATATTTTAGTGACTATAGAATCGCTGTAGTCATTAAGTGCAGAAGGAGACCATTCGGCCCATCAGGTCTGCAATGACCCTTTAATGGCTACTCTACCTAGGCCCAATCCCCTGCCCTCTTCTGTAACCCGATCCTATGGGGCAACTTAGCATGGCCAATCCACCTAACTGGCACATCTTTGGACAGTGGGTGGAACCCGGAGCGCCCAGAGGAAACCCATGCAGACACAGGGGCAATGTGCAAACTCCACACAATCACTCAAGATCATTATCAAATCCGGGTCCCTGGTGCTTTGGCTCAAGTTAAAGTCTGCTGAATGGTATTTAGCGGGATCTTTCTCGTCATTGCACTTTGCCGTTTTTTTTTGGTCTCAGTGAGGAACTCCCCATTGAGGTCACTCCATGAGCTATTTCCTGCACTGACAAGCCCATGCAGGAAGATTTCCCATGGATCGGGAGACCATTTTTAAAGACAACCCTGACCTTTCAAACCCTCTCTGCACCACCCACCGTGGCCTCAGGACTCCACTTCACCCAGCCTACCTCTTCTGGAGTCCTCAAACCCCCTTCCCCACACCCCACCTCTTATGGGTAAGGCCCCCCTTGTGCCCGGCCCCTGGTATGGGAAACCTGGCACCTGGGCATCTTGGCACTGCCAACCTTGCACCCTGTAATTGCCCCTGTCAGCCTGGCAGTACCACCCATGCACTCTGGCAATGCCACGGTGGCACTGCCAGGGTGCCAGGCTGGAAGTGCCAAGGTGCCAGGGGCATGCCAAGGTGCCACCCTGCCCTGTCCCTAACCACACAGAGGCCTCAACTCCCCTCACCCCCAAAGGTTCCAACGCGACTGACTCACGACTTTGTGAACCGGTACCAAATGGTGCCCAGCTGAGGCTGAATTGTGCCCATTAAGTCCATAGCTCGTATAGCTGATTTAAGCTCATATGATTATTTTAAATATCTTTTTGTTGAGAATTTAAACTAACAATAAGTTCAACTGAGTAAATTTACTTTGCCTGAGGTAAAGATAGCTGAACCCGAACAAAGAAAGGCGACTTGACCCATCAAATTCACTTCCGCAAATAAAATATATTCTATTCTCAAATCCTCTGGGGGAAAGTTCAGCATATGCCCTTCTGATCACCACAGTTGACAAAACAAAAATTCTGAAATGCCTGTGCATCTCTCAACCTCCATTACTCAACTTGATTGGAGGTGTTTCCAAATCAGCATCACCCATATTCTGCCTGTGGCATATTTGATGTTTTTCATCTCTTGTTATCGACCTCTTGTTAAAGCTAATCATAATAGCATCAACTGTTTTGGTGTGTTTAGATTTCCAATATCTACTGCTATGAAAAAGTTTACATTAGGGATTTGCTTCCAATCTTCCAATCAGGTTCTTCCAATCAGCCACCAACATTTGGCTGAAGATTCCAGATAAAGCAAAGTCCAGAATCCCTGCCGAAATTACAATGACTGATCCGGAGAACTCCCAAAGAGAATGCTTAGCATTAACCTCTTGACATTTGCAAAGCTAATTGTCCTCGACTAATATGCTTATATACTATGCTAAATAACTTGCTTATATGTATCACATATCATCTAAGCCATGCTACATTTTAAAGAAATATATAATGTTCCTATTAGATTTTGCCAATGTTTTTCCTCAAAAATTGAAGTGCCGATGTGTTCGTTTCTTTCATATGTTGTTTCCAGAACCATCTACATTTTGTTAGTCAGAAGGGAGGCTGCCATAATTGCGCGGAAAATTATGACTGGTGCATCACCAATGCTCCATCAGGTTACAATAAATCATTTAAGGCTTATGACCAGATATCTTTGCGATTCATCCTAGTATTCCATTAGCTTTGGGAATTAAAAGGACAAGAATTTCTATTCTCGTAAACACACCCATATCATCATCTACCTTTCAGAATGGACAGGGCGTTCCTTCAGCGTGTATGAACTTTCATGTGTAGCACACATTACCGCACATTTATGCACAAAAAAAATCTATTTGCCATTCTTTAGCATATCCACGAATTAGTCAGATTTCTTTTGCGTTCTGGTAAATCTTTGTCTCGTATGTCATCCAGCTACAGCATGCAACCAGTAATTTTACAATATTCTAAGATCGTCCTCCTCCAAACTGATCCATATAACACCCCTTTTCCAGTCTTCAAATTGTACAGTTGATTTCTTTGGGCCGGTCAACCGAAAATCTCACAGTCACTCAATACTCTTAATGTAACAGCCATGCACAGCCAGTGTCTGATAACAATTATTGTAAAGAAGGTTTTACTATGACAGGGCTCTGTTGTATTTAATGTATCTGCAGTGTATTGTAACATCTGCATTTTAATGGTGTAACTCCATTGCAGAAGTACTTCTCGCTGAGTTGCCACACATTAGCATTAGTTTTGTGTTTCCTCAGAGGAATGTAAAATAAAATGTGTTTGTTGGTAATTAATTTTTAGTTAAAAATCGCTAATGCTCGCCAGCTATTACTCCCTTGGTCCAGTTGCAGTTGCTGTTTCTCACTTGGATCATTGAAGAAACAGGAACTATCACATGATGGGAAATTTCCTGTTCACCAATAAAGCCAAATAATCTCTCCAAATAGAACGAACAATTTCCATAGCACAGCAGGTTATACCAATTGACTGCGGTACTGCAAAGGTAAATTTGCTCAAACATGGTTGGTGAAACCATAAATTATTTATCCAGGCTATATCCTAAAGTAAATTATAGATGACCTAACATATGTAATTGTTCACCTCAGGGCAAGGATGCATAATGTAAAGCTCAAGGAAGAAATCTTCCCTCAAACTGGTTTGATCAAGATGGTGATGGGTTTATTGTAATTTGAAAGATAACTCAGAAAAGTAGGAAAGATTGGAGTGGAAATCCTCCTTCACTAGTGAGGTTACGGACATGGAGATGGAAGTGGTCAAATCCAAGTCAAGCGTTGGCTTTGGTCGCACTCTCAACTTGGACTCAGTCACATGCTTCACTCCAAGTGCCTTTTCCCAAAGTCAATAAGGTAAATCCTCCTTTTGCCTACTTTCAAAGAAATTCTCGCTGCATGTCATCATGCTGTCTGCCTTCTGTTGAGAAGACAAAAGTTTTTCAATAGATACTGAAGGTTAATGGAACATTCTTGAAAAGCAAACACAATTTTCAGCCTGTTTAATCAAAATTCCACAGTCTATGTAGACATCTCTTTTCAGTTATGAGCTCCTTAGTATTCATTCAGATTGACTCGAGTGAGTTAGTAAATCCTTCTCTCTTGCATGGATGAGATTATTTTGATTATATTTTTAACTCAAATCTTCCAGATTTCTGTCTTCACCAGGTAGAGCTTTCCCTTGGGAAGGGAAGATAATCCGAACAATTTTCTCGACCAGGAGTTGTACGATTTTATGAACAAAGAAAAAATTCAAATGATGGCACTGAAGCTACCCTTTTCACATTCTCTTATCTTGTGTCTTATTTCTGGTTGGTGGTTCGGTCCATAAATACCCATGCTTAACTAAAATTCACGAGCAAAAAATATCATACAATCCCTACAGTGCAGAAGGAGGCCATTCGGCCCATAAGGTCTGCACCAAACCTTTGAAGGAGCACTCTACCCTTTCCCTTATCCCATAACCTAACCTGCACGTTCCTAGACACTAAGGGTCAATTTAGGATGGCCAATCCACCTAACACACATATCTTTGGACTGTGGGAGGAAACGAGAGCATCCGGAGGAAACCCACGAGATATGGGAGAATGAGCAAACACCACACAGACAGTCACCCCAGGCTGGAATTGAACCCGGGTCCCTGGTGCTATGGGACAGCAGTGCTAATCACTCTTCCACCATGCGGCCCTAAAAGTTCAGAATTTTGATATAAAGTGGCACAATAATTCAAATAAACATTAGCTCTGAGTCTAACTATTTCTGCTCCGTCAGTAATGTGGAATGTTTTTTCATCTAATGCCAAATCCCAGACATTTCTATTTTATCTTCAAGGGTTCACCTTTCAGAATATGCCATCTGTAACTAGTCCCTAGTTTTTGCTCTGTTCCTTTAGATTTTCTGTGGTGCTCTAGAACTTTGTCGTAACTACATTGAAATTTGTTTGATTTGATTTGATTTATTGTCACATGGACTGAGGTGCAGTGAAAAGTATTGTTCTGCATTATCCTCCTTTGACTATCTCAAGATTACCAAGTCTCATATTGTTTCATTCCACAGCTGCTTTCAAACTTACTCTCATCCACCACACTGGGCATTGTTGACCCCTCCGGGTAAAGGCCTGTTATCTTTAGCCATGAGAAATCTTACCTCTTTTACTTCTCATGCTCTCTTGTGAATAAATCTTTAACTGAACAAGATCTATTTGTTAGAAATTGTTTGTTTGCAGTGGTCATTCCAATTTGAGTATTCTCAGTAAGAGAATTGAGAATTCTCAGTAAGGTGCACCTTGATTGTGAGAATCACAGAATCATAGAATGTACAGTGCAGAAGGAGGCCATTTGGCCCATCAAGTCTGCACAGGCCCTTGGAAAGAGCACCCTACTTAAGCCGACGCCTCCACCCTATCCCCGTAACCCAGTAGCCCTCACCTAACCTTTTTGGACACTAAACCTGCACTAAACCTGCACATCTTTGGACTGTGGGAGGAAACCGGAGCACCCGGAGGAAACCCATGCCGACACGTGGAGAACGTGCAAATTGCACACTGCCAGTGACCCAAGCCAGGAATTGTACCTGGAACCCTGGAGCTGTGAAGCTACATTGCTAACCACTGTGCTACCATACTGAGCATTTAGAGTGTGGCTACATTGGAAGAACATCTGAAAAATAGCTATTGAAATTGTCATACTTGAGTTAAAAAGGCTGATGAAAGTTATACAGTTATAGCAGAGGGATAGGCCATTCACCTAACTTGTCTCTCCCAATATTTCTTCTTCAAACAAGTCTCCTCCCATCCTCTTACTACCCTTTTGATAAAGAGTTTTTTCTTGTGTTCCCTATTCATTTTACTAGTGACTATTTGACAGTCCCTGGTTTTGCCTAATCTCACAAGTGGAAACATTTTCTCTGCATCAACCCTATCAATCCCTACAATGGAATACTGTCCACTCATCTGTCCCTCCAGGGACAAAGCATCCCGTTTGATTGACAGCCCATCCAACAGCTTAAACAATCACACCTTCCACCACCAAAGCATAGTAGCAGCAGCATGCGCCAGATCCAAAATACAATACAGCAACTTACAAAGATTTCTTTGATACCACCTTCCAAACTTGTGACCTCGGCTACCTAGAAGGACAAATGCATCAGATACATGAAAACACTGCTACTTACAAGTTCCCCTCCAAGCCAGACAGAGGGGGTGATTTTGAACCCGCACTGTCAGTGAGAACGGCAGCACGGGCTCAAAATCCGTAGGCAATTGCACGAGATCGGGATTTCTGATTTTCACTCCCCCCCACCCTTATTGGAGGAGTAACGCAAATCACACCGGGGTAGTCCAGGAACCTCATTTTAATACATTAGTATGTCGTTGTCGAGCACTAACTCGAAGACTTTCACCCCCACCCCACATTGAATATTCAGCAGACACCTGCGGCATTTATAACAGGTTTATAACGTGAATCTGCCAACCTCACCTCCGATATTGGAGGTGAGCGCTCAAGCAAACATGATTCTCCAGGGTCTTCAATGCTCAGGGTGCACCTGAGAGGACGCGGGTGATAAAGTTAAGTTCAACTTGGGGCTGGAATTCAGTTTCTCATTCTCGAAGGGGTTGCTGGCAGGCCTTAATCTCCTTTCATTTTGGGGTACCCTTTGCTTTAAGGGGATCTGCTGGTATGCACAGATCACTTCCTGTGTCCTCCTTGCTGGGCTTGTGCCCAGTTCAGTGCTGGGGGAGTGCCTGTCCTTAGTGGGAGCTGGAAAGTAGGTGGGAGGAGGTGAATACAGATGGTCAGCACTGTGGGCGATTGTGAGGTTCTTGGGTGGTTTTCCATGAGAGGCCAGACTGTAATGGCAGAATGGGGGACAGAGGAATGGGTTGCATCCCTGCCTCATGAGGCATGAAGACCTTCTCACTTGTGGTATGAGTAGAATCCCACACTCAGTCGGCACCATGAGGACAAAGATGTTAAGATGTATAGAAGTTCAGATCGACTGGTCAGGAAAGTTTAACTGTCGG
Organism: Scyliorhinus torazame; assembly: GCF_047496885.1. Classification (NCBI taxonomy): domain Eukaryota; kingdom Metazoa; phylum Chordata; class Chondrichthyes; order Carcharhiniformes; family Scyliorhinidae; genus Scyliorhinus; species Scyliorhinus torazame. The sequence continues at coordinate 76,075,619 of NC_092721.1, read as the reverse complement.
GAATTAGTGTTGGGCTGGAAGGCTGATGTAAGGCTTGCCAACTCTGCTCCCCTTGTGAACTGGGAGAATGAGAATACCCTGTGCGTTCCTTGCTATTTGCAGGCTTCACTCTAAATAGCTGTGCCTCATCTGCCACAGGAGTCATTTTACTGATATGCTACCTCACCCTTCAATGACTAGTCAATTGTGTCAATGGAATCTGCAGAGCTAAACATCAAGGCAACTGATTCAAGCCAAGTTCTTAAATCTTTGGCAGCATTGACCTCAAGCATTGAACTCCAATGTTCATACGAGCATTAACATGACCCTTATGCAAGACATGATGGTAAGGTCTATCATCACTCAGCCCATTCAAGGTCTTAAAAGAGGGGCATCCTTGATGTGCCTCTTCAGGATGCAGATACTGGTCCCATGTATCCATTCAACTGTCGCTTCACCTAATTCCAGGGTTGGGGAAGAGGACAGTTTAGTGGATATTCAGGGAAAAGTGCCACTGAGACTCTCGAGGGTCCACATGCCTCATCCTGGTGGAGTTGAGAGGGACAATACTGGGGAAGTGGCAGTGTGAGAGGGGAGGGTATGAAGCGCAGTGGAGAGGCATTCACTGAGGGGGAAGCACATGGGTGTATGTCCAGAGTCATGGAGGGCTGAGGGTCAGGGCTCTTTCAGAATCCTCACTGCTCACTTTGGTGTTCTCTTGTTTCTGGAGAATCATGGAGCTGGTTGAATTGGCTATTCTACTCATAACAATTGAGCAGAAGCAGGGACACCAACATCAAGCATCCTTGTGGAGAGGGAGGCTGGGCCAGGAGCTGTACTGGGAGCAGCACCACAGATGGTGAAGCCTCGAAGGAGACACTACCAGCAAAGAGTTTTCCGACATCGGACATCCAACAGATGCCGGATCTTCAGTGCCGGAGAAGACTATGTCTGCCTCGGGGGACGGCAGACCATCTTTGCCAAGTCCTGCAAGAATTGACATCACCTGGAATATGAGGACACCCACTGCCCATGTCCCTTAAAGTTAGCACTGCTCTGAACTACACTGCGGTGTAGACTCGATGGGCCGAAAGGCCTTTTTTGCTCTGTATTTTTCTGTGAGTCTGTGATTTTGTGACTTGTTTCAGGGCAGTACTAATGTTTTGTGTGATATTTCCATTTCAGGCACTCAGAAATGCATTAGGGAAGTAACAGATGCACTTTAAGTGAGGGTTATCCATTCAGTTTTTGAACTTGCCAGAAACTATGCGATTCACCCTGAACTGAGAATACATTCAGCTACAATTCTTCGTCGCAATTTTGTGATGTCTCTTCGTCGTGGTTACCATTCTTTTCTTCCACATTGTGAATTTTCTTTGTTCAGTTTGTTTTGTTCCTTCCTTGAAATGTGTTCTGCGTTTTTCTTTGATCATTCTTCTCTTGGAGAAACTGTTTTACTCCAGTAAGCACTTGCTGTATGACCAGTCTGCCCACAATTTTTACACTGGCTGTTCTTGCCCCAGAAATTAGCCTGTGAATGGTCTATTTGTGAACAGTGATGGCATGCCTGTTGCTGGGTAGACTTTCTCAGGGCAGCAGCCATTTTTGGATCCTCGTGCCTGCTCCAAGCTGAGGAGCCTCCTTAGCAGCAAGCTCCATTGAAACGGCAGTATCGAATGCTGTTGAAAGACGTTGCTCTCGTTCTATTAGTAATCTTCTCTGGATGGACCCACTTTTCAACCCACAAACTAAACGGTCTTTAATTGTATCATCTATGAGGCACCAAATATGCAATATCCTGCAAGGCGCTAGAGGTTGGCGGACAAACTGCACAATATTTTCCACCTCAAGCTGATTCCCTTGGTGAAATCGAAATCTCTTTGTGATAATTAATGGCCAGAATTTTCTGGTCGTTGTGATTCAAATTTCTTGCTGGAGCGCACCCTGACAGTTCGTTTCACGGCGCCGTGGAGTGATTACAATGGAAATCCCATTGACAATTGGCGGGAAGGTAGAATCCCACCAGAAGCGAATGGCATACAGCTGAGGAACACACAGCTGGTTGACCAGAGAGTCCCACCTAATAGGCGGGGTTCTCCGTTGCCCGACGGCGCTATCGTAATCGGCGATCAGGCGGAAAATCCCTTCCGGCGCCCAAATCGGACGCAGCGCCAGTTTGACACCAGTTTTCAATTCTCCACCCCCTCCGAAATGGCATCATTGCGCCGCGCGCTGCATGCTGTTGGAACGCCATTTGTGCGTCATCGAAAGGCCCTCCCCCGATGCCCCGTCCCCGATGGGCCGAGTTCCCGACTGCACAGTTACATGTGGTCTCTTGAATCATAGAACTTACAGTTCGGCTCTGCTCCGGCACTTGGAAAGAGCACCCTACACCTCCATCCAATCCCCGTAAGCCAGTAACCCCCACCTAATATATTTTGTTTGGAAACCAAAACTGTGGGAGGACACCGGAGCACCCGGAGGAAACCCACACAGACATGGAGAGAAAGTGCAAACTCCACATAGACAGTCACCTGAGGCCACAATCGAACCTTGTACCCTTGAGCTGTGAGGCAGCACTGCTAACTACTGTGCCACCGTGACAAATCAGCAGTCAGGAACCCAGCGTGGTGGCTGCGGACTGTGTCCAGCGCCATCATAGTTGGCCGGGCGCCCTGCTGTTGCCTGGGAAGGCTTCCAGGAGTACTGGGGGGACTGGTGGGGGATGGCCAGAGGGTGGCCAGGGAGGCAGTATTTGGCAGGTCGGGTCAGCGCACAGACGGCGCCATGTTGTACGGCGCGGCCACTGCAGGTCACGCCGTGCACATGAGCGGCCACGGACAAGGCCATTCTCCAGCCATTTTTGGCATGGGAGCCGGGGGTTTTACCCAGCGCAGCTGCTTTCCCTTCACCGGTCCCAGGTTCGGTGGGGGTTCGGCTCTGATTTTGGAGTTGTAAGTGTCGTCGTCGGCACTTAGCCGCGAAATCGGAGAATCCTACCCCATGTCTTTGGTGCATAATGATCTAGTAGTATTTTAACCAATTTTTGGTAAGTTTTATCACCGTGTTTGTTGGGTGGTGCCAAACCTCTTAACAAATTAAAAGTTTTGCTTCCAGTTGTACTTAAAAATGCCTGTACCTGAATATCTTCTGAAATCTTATATGCTCAAATTAAAGAGTGCTTATGATTCTGAATTCCGACTTTCTGAGTCTTCATCAAATAAGTCCATCGTGCTAAAAGTTCCCGTCATTTCTTTTGAAATCTTGGAGTGCTCTCACGGATCTCTTAAATTTCAGGTCCGGTAAAAAAAGACGGAGCCGATTGTAGCAGCTTGTGATTACCAGATTCATTTTTGTCTTTCTTTGATCTAAGGAGGTGCTCGGGAACTATTGTAGGTCAGTAAGCAAAAGGGTGATAGGTGAATGAGACTTGGTCTGAGTCAGGATGCAGGCAGCAATGTTTGAGCGAAGCACAAGTTTATGTGGATTGGAAGATGGGAGGACAGTGAGGGGAGATTTGGAATAGTGACGTCTCGGGATAATAAGGGATGTCTTGTGATCTAACAGATAGTCTCCTTGCCTCTGAGACAGATGCTCTGGGGTTGAGTTCTACCTGCGTTCATAATCTGGCCAAACAGTTTGACTATCAACCTGGAAATCCTTCCAAAATGCCTGGTGACACCTGATGAGTGGGAGACCCTTGGAAAAAGCACCCTACTCAAGCCCACGCCTCCACCTTATCTCCATAACCCAGTAACCCCATCTTTTGGACACTAAGGGACAATTGATCATGGCCAACCCACCTAACCTGCACATCTTTGGACTGTGGGAGGAAACCCACGCAGACACGGGGAGAAATTGCAAATTCCACACAGTCACCCGAGGCCGGAATTGAACCCGGGACCCTGGAGATGTGAGGCAGCAGTTCTAAGCACTGTGCCACCATGCTGCCTCATGGACTAACTTAGACCAAATAGAAGTTCATGGTTGCCAATGGCTTCTTAGACATGATACACAAAGAGAATGAAGGGGGTTAAAAACAGCATGGATGAAGATTTTAGCAGCTGCCTAACTGCCATGATAGATATGTGACTTCTGGGTGATATGGAGTAGGAACTGAATATATTTGACATTTAAGAAGGACAGGCAAAAAGGGAAAGGAGGTGGGGTAATGCTGTCAATAAAGGATGAAATTAGTGTATTAGTGAAATGGCATCTTTGAATCTGTCTATATATATGTTTCTGGAACATACCTCTTCATTCACCTGAGGAAGGAGCAGCGCTCCGAAAGCTAGTGACATCGAAACAAACCTGTTGGACTTTAACCTGGTGTTGTAAAACATCTTACTGTGCTCACCCCAGTCCAACGCCGGCATCTCGACCTCATGGCTACCATCGACACCGTAAACTGCCGGCTCAAAGTGGAGAGGATCTCCAGGAAGATCGCGCATATAGACACTGACATTAAGTTTCTACAAAGATGCAAAAAAGCAGACAAGATCCCGAAAGGGCTACGGATCACAAACCCACTCAAGTCGACCTACAACACAGACTACGCTGAGAGACTCTGCCGTCGCACCTCTCTCACACTCCTCAACCACCTCGTACGCCAGCTCTGCAGCAGACGACGCAACCTAGAAACCAAGATAGAGGCCATATTCTCAACTTGCGCTCAGGACACAGCAGACCAGCTGCGGAACACCGCCAAACGGATGAGACAACAATACTATGCCACCTATATGCATACCAAGAACAGAAAGCTTGAGAAACTCGGCATCACCAACAGCAGCAACCAAGCCACCCCCGGTACCACAGTAGAAAACAATACAGGGAAATCTATTGTCAACTTGTCAGACTACACCCTTCAACCAGACGAAATCGAAGTCCTCAGCAGAGGGCTCAATTTCTGCACCACCACCAAAATGGACCCCATCAGTCTCACGGCAGACACGGACGAATTCATCAGGCGAATGAGACTCCGGGAATTCTTCCACAGACACCAAGAAGCCAACAGCGAACCCAAGCAGACTATCAATGAACCAGAACAGCAGACCGAGAGATCTGCGGTGCGGCAACCGAAGAGGAAAGAGTCGAATTGGACTCCTCCGGAAGGTCGCTGCCCTAGACGCGACATGTATGCTCAAGCCATCAGGAGTCGTGTCAATGCCAGATTCATCAGTCGCATTCACAAGACAGCCCCGAACGTCACCCAAGCACTACGCAATGCCATCCGCGCTCTCAAGACCAACCGCAGCATCGTCATCAAACCAGCAGACAAAGGGGGGGCCACTGTCGTACTGAACAGAACGGACTACTGCAAAGAAGTATACCGACAACTGAACAACCAAGAACACTACAGACAGTTACCCACAGATCCGACCAAGGAACACATACGCCAACTTAACAGGCTGATCAAGACCTTGGATCCAGATCTTCAGAGCACCCTACGTGCTCTCATCCCACGTACTCCCCGCATTGGAGATCTCTACTGCCTACCGAAAATACACAAGGCCAACACACCAGGCCGTCCTATCGTTTCAGGCAATGGGACCCTGTGTGAGAACCTCTCTGGCTACATCGAGGGCATCTTGAAACCCATCGTACAAGGTACGCCCAGCTTCTGTCGTGACACGACGGACTTCCTACAGAAACTCAGCACCCATGGACCAGTTGAACCAGGAACATTCCTCGTCACAATGGACGTCTCGGCACTCTATACCAGCATCCCCCATGACGACGGCATTGCTGCAACAGCCTCAGTACTTAACACCGACAACTGCCAATCTCCAGATGCAATTCTGCAACTCATCCGCTTCATTCTGGATCACAACGTCTTCACCTTCGACAACAAGTTCTTCATCCAGACGCACGGAACAGCCATGGGGACCAAATTCGCACCCCACATGCCAACATCTTCATGCACAAGTTTGAACAAGACCTACTCACCGCACAGGACCTTCAACCGACGTTATACACCAGATACATCGATGACATTTTTTTCCTTTGGACCCACGGCGAAGAATCACTGAAACGACTACATGATGACATCAATAAGTTCCATCCAACCATCAGACTCACCATGGATTCCTCTCCAAAATCAGTTGCATTCGTGGACACACTTGTCTCCATCAAGGATGGTCACCTCAGCACTTCGCTTTACCACAAACCCACGGATAACCTCACGATGCTCCACTTCTCCAGCTTCCACCTTAAACACATTAAAGAAGCCATCCCTTATGGACAAGCTCTCTGTATACACAGGATCTGCTCAGACGAGGAGGAACGTAACAGACATCTACAGACCGTGAAAGATGCCCTCGTACGAACGGGATATGGCGCTCGACTCACCGATCGACAGTTCCAACACGCCATAGCAAAAAACCGCACCGACCTCCTCAGAAGACAAACATGGGACACAACCGACAGAATACCCTTCGTCTTCCAGTATTTTCCCGGAGCGGAGAAACTACTACATCTTCTTCACAGCCTTCAACACGTCATCGATGAAGATGAACATCTTGCCAAGGTCATCCCCACACCCCCACTACTTGCCTTTAAACAACCGCGCAACCTCAAACAAACCATTGTTTGCAGCAAACTACCCAGCCTTCAGAACAGTGACCACGACACCACACAACCCTGCCATGGCAATCTCTGCGAGACGTGCTAGATCATCGACATGGATACCACCATTACACATGAGAACACCACCCACCAGGTACGCGGTGCATACTCGTGCGATTCGGCCAACGTTGTGTACCTCATACGCTGCAGGAAAGGATGTCCCGAAGCGTGGTACATTGGCGAGACCATGCAGACGCTGCGACAACGAATGAACGGACATCGTGCGACAATCACCAGGCAGGAATGTTCCCTTCCAGTCGGGGAACACTTCAGCAGTCAAGGGCATTCAGCCTCTGATCTCCGGGTAAGAGTTCTCCAAGGCGGCCTTCAGGACGCGCGACAACGCAGAATCGCCGAGCAGAAGCTTATAGCCATGTTCCGCACACATGAGTGCGGCCTCAACCGGGACCTGGGATTCATGTCGCATTACATTCATTCCCCCACCATCTGGCCTGCGAAATCCTACCAACTGTCCTGGCTTGACACAATCACACCTTTTTAACCTGGGGTTACCCAATCTCTGGATCTGTAAAGATTTAATCACCTGCTAATGCTCGCATTCCAAGCATTGTCTGGCATCTTTGAATCTGTCTGTATATATGTTTCTGGAACATACCTCTTCATTCACCTGAGGAAGGAGCAGCACTCCGAAAGCTAGTGACATCGAAACAAACCTGTTGGACTTTAACCTGGTGTTGTAAATCCTCTTACTGTATTCGTGAAAGCGGACCTTAAGTTGGAACTTCGATTAAGATGTAGCATCAATGCACATTCTCCCCGTGTTTGTGTGGGTTTCGCCCCCACAACCCAAAGATGTGCAAGGTAGGTGGATTGAACACGCTAAATTGCCCCTTAATTGGAAAAAATAATTGGGTACTTAAAACTTTTCTCAAAAAAAAGTCAGCACTAATGCTGTGGAGGTTGAATTCCCAGAATGTATACAAGATGGTTTTTGAGGACAGTAGCTGGAAACTTCCCAATGCAATGTTGGCTCAGGCGAGCCCAGAAGACTCTCCCACTCATCAGGTGTCATCAGTCATTTTGGAAGGGTCTCCAGGCTGATAGTCAAACTGTTCGGCCAGATTATGAATGCAGTTTCTCTGGGGTAGAACTCAACCCAGAGCGTCTGGCCCAGAGGCAAGGAGACTACCCGCTAGACCACAAGATATCCCTTGTTACTCATAGACATCACGATTCAGAATCTCCCTTCACTGTCCTCCCATCTTCAAATCCACATCAACTTGTGTTTATCTAAAACATTACTGCCTGCATCCTGACTCAGGTGATGGAGGCTGCACAGCCGCCTTTTCTCATCATATTGAACAGCGCTCTGTGCAATTTCAGAGGGGAAGTGAGGTTCACACAGTCAGCTGGAGGGGTGGGATCTAAGAAGCCGCAATGTCGGTAATCCTGAAATTGGGGCGCCATTTTTAAAGGATGCCCCGATCTCCAATTTAGATAAAAGATGTTCTCCCCACCACAGACACTGAACCCCCCACCCCCGAGGACATGGGGAAACCTCCCATCATGGCCATCGACATCCCCCTGGGACAAGGGGGTGCACTGCTGGGGGCGCTTCCAGCATGCCGGGAGCAATAGCTGAGCATGTCTCTCACACCTACGGGTTAAATGTACCCATGTACCACTGGCATGGTCACCTTGATTGGTTTTCGCTTTTTAAAATTAGTAGTGATACGCTCCTGGGTGGGAAGATACAACAAAGGAACCAACTTAGGAATGGGCTATTTTAGATTGAGTATTGTGCAATGAGAAGGGGCTAATTAATCATCTCATTGTAAATGATCCTTTAGAGAAGAATGGCCATAATGTGATAGAAATTTCCGTGAAGTTTGAAAGTGATGTCGTTTAATCTGAAACTCGGGTCTTAAGTACAAACAAAGGAAACTACATAGGGATGAGGGCAAGTTGCCTGTGGTAAATTGGGAAGCTATTTAAAAGGTAGCATAGTAAAATGGCAATGAATAGCATTTGGAAAATTAGTAGATGATTTACAACAAAAGTACATTCCTTTGAGGCACAAAAATGAGAGGTCATAATCTTAGAGTAAGAGGTAGCAAATTTAAAACAGTTCTGAGGAAAAACTACTTCTCCCAAAGGGTTATGAATCTGTGGAATTTGATGCCCCAGGTGCGGTGGATGCAGGAACAGTGAGTAAATTTAAGGCGTTAAAGAGAGTTTTAATTGGTAATGGGTTGAAGGGTTATGGAGAACGGGCAGGGCGGTGGAGTTGAGGCCAGGATGGGATCAGCCATGATCACATTGAGGGTGTTTTGGCTCGGGAAGGTAAATTGCCGACTCCTGCTCCTAGATCATGTGTTCTAGGGAGGAGATGCTCTGGCTGATTTCGCAATCCAGCTCTGGGTCTGTAACATTATAGGTAGCAAATGAGGAACATATCAGCCATGATAGAATGGCGCTGCAGACCCAATGGGCCGAATGACCTAATTCTGCTCCTATATCTTCGGAACTCATGAACTTATGAAAAAGCCAACAGGAAAAGCAATCTAACTGCGGCTAACAAGAGAAGTTGAAAATAGTATTGAATCAAAGGTGATAAAGTTTCCAAAAAGGAGTAATAATCTGAGGAATAGGAGACTATTAGAATTCAGCAAAGGACTAAAAAACTGATAAAGAAAAGGAAAGTAGAATGAGAGTAAATGAGCGAGAAATATAAACATAGACTGTAAAAGCTTCTATAGGTATGTAAAAAGAAATGATTAGCAAAGACATATGTGGCCCATTACAAGCAGGGACAGGAAAATTAATAATAGCTAACAAGGAAATGGCAAAGAAACTAAACAAATGCTTTGTGTCTGTCTTCATGGAGGAAGATAAAAAAAACTGCCAGAAATACGAGAGAACTATGGGACTAGTGGGAATGAGGAATTGAAAGAAATTAGTATCAGTAAAAAAAGTGCTGGATAAATTAATGGGACTGAAAGATGATAAATCACCTGGACCGGATGATCTACAGTGCAGAGTTTTGAGAGAGGAAGCTATAGATGTAATGGCTGCATCATCTTCCAAAATTCTATAGATTCTGGAATGCTTCCAACAGATTGTAAGGTAGGAAATGTAGCCCCACTGTTTAAGAAATGAGGGGGATGGAAAACAGGGGCGGGATTCTCCGACCCCCCGCCGGGTTGGAGAATCGCCGGGGGGGGCGGCATGAATCCCGCCCCAGTCGGCCGCCGGATTCCCCGGTACCGGAGATTCGGCGGGGGTGGGAATCGCGCCGTGCCGGTCGGCGGCCCTCCCCCCCCCTCCCCCCCAGCGATTTTCCGGCCTGCGATGGGCCGAAGTCCTGGTGCTGTAATGCCGGTCCCGCCGGCGTGAATTAAACCACCTCCCTTACCGGTGAGACCAGGCGGCGCGTTCAGGCTCCGGGATCCTGGGGGGTGGGGGTGCGGGGCAATCTGCCCCCGGGGGGTGCGTCCATGGTGGCCTGTCCCGCGATCGGGGCCCACTGATCCGCAGGCGGGCCTGTGCCATGGGGGCACTCTTTTACTACGCGTCGGCCGTGTAGGTCTCCGCGATGGCCGACGCGTAGGTGACCCCCCCCCCTGCGCATGCGTGGGGATGACTGTCAGCAACCGCTGAAGCTCCCGTGCATGCGCGGACTTCCGCCGGCCGGCGGAGTCCCTTCGGCTCCGGCAGGTGTGGCGCCAAAGGCCTTCCACGCGAGCCGGCGGGGTGCCAACCACTCCGGCGCAGGCCTAGCCCCTAAAGGTGAGGGCTTGGCCCCTAAAGGTGCGGAGAAATCCGACGCTGGAGTGATTCACCCCACTCCATCCCGCTGGGACCCCTGCCCCGCCGGGTAGGGGAGAATCCCGCCCCAGGTAGTTACAGACCTGTTAGTCTAATGTCAGTAATAGTGAAAATGCTAGAAACTGTTATAAAGGATGAGATAACCGAACACTTCGAAAATAATAGTGGAATCGGGCTGTCAACATTGATTTATGAAAGGCAACTTGACAAGCCTATTGGAACTTTTTGAGGATCTAACTAGCTGAATAGGTAAGGTGAACCAATGGATGTGCTGTATTTGGATTTTCAGAAGACTTTTGATTAGGTCCCACACAAGAGGTTTGAGCGCATGAGACTGTGGGCCATATGTTGGCATGGATTGAGGATTAGTTAATGGACAGAAAACAGAGTAGGGATAAACAGATCATTCTCAGGTTGGCAGGCTTGATTAGTGGGATATCACAAAGATCAGTGCTTGGGTACCAGCTATTTTCAATCTCGATCAATGATTTGGATGTATGGTCCAAATGTAACATTTCCAAGTTTTCTGATAACACAAAACTTGGTGGGAATGTGAGTAATGGGGAGGACGCAAAGAGGCTTCAAGGGTATTTAAACAGGCTGAGCGAGTGGGCAAAAACATGGCACATGGAATATAAAATGAAAAAAATGTGAAGTTATCCACTTTGGTGAGTCAAACAGAAATGCAGAATTTGTTTACAATGGCGAGGGATAGAAGAGTAAATTTGGATTTGGATTTGGGTTTTGTTTATTGTCACGTGTACCAAGGTACAGCGAAAAGTAGTTTTCTGCGAGCAGCTCAACAGATCATTAAGTACATGATAAAATAAAATAAAAGAACAAATATAATAGGGCAACACAAGGTACACAACGTAACTACATAAACACCGGCATCAGGTGGAGCATACAGTGGTGTAGTGTTAATCAGGTAAGTCCACAAGAGGGTCATTTAGGAATCTGGTAACAGTGGGGAAGAAGCTGTTTTTTCAACATGTTCGTGCGTATTCTCAGATTATTGTATCTCCTGCCCGATGGAAGAAGTTGGAAGAGTGAGCAAGCCGGGTGGGAGGGATCTTTGATTATGCTGCCCGTTTTCCCCAGGCAGCAGGAGGTGTAGATGGAATCAATGGATGGGAGGCATGTTCGTGTGATGGACTGGGCGGTGTTTACGACTCTCTGAAGTTTCTTGCGGTCTTCGGCCGAGCAGTTACCATACCAGGCTGTGATGCAGCCACATAGGATGCTTTCTATGGTGCATCTGTAAAAATTGGTAAGAGTTAACATGGACATGCCAAATTTCCTTCGTTTCCTGAAGAAGTATAGGTGCTGTTGTGCTTTCTTGGTGGTAACATTGATGTGGGTGGACCAGGACAGAATTTTGGAAATGTGCACCCCTAGGAATTTGAACCTGCTAACCATCTCCACCTCAGCCCTGTTGATGCTGACAGGGGTGTGTACAGTACTTTGCTTCCTGAAGTCTTTAGTTTTGCTGGCATTGAGGGATAGATTGTCGCTGCACCACTCCACTAGGTTCTCTATCTCCCTCCTGTATTATGATTTGTCGAGATCCGGCCCACTATAGTCGTATCGTCAGCAAACTTGTAATAATAATAATAATCCTTATTAGTGTCACAAGTAGGCTTACATTAACACTGCAATGAAGTTACTGTGAAAATCCCCGAATCGCCACATTCCGGCGCCTGTTCGGGTACACAGAGGGAGAATTCACAATGTCCTATTCACCCAACAAGCACGTCTTTTGGGACATGTGGGAGGAAACCCGAGCACCTGGAGGAAACCCACGCAGACACGGGGAGAACGTGTAGACTACACACAGACAGTGATCCAAGCCGGGAATCAAACCTGGGACCCTGGCGCTGTGTAGCAACAGTGCTAACCACTGTGCTACCATGCCACCCAGATGGAGTTGGAACCAAATTTTGCCATGCAGTCGTGTGTGTACAGGGAGTATAGTAGGGGGCTAAGCACGCAGCCTTGCAGGGCCCAGCTATTGAGGACTATTGCGGAGGAGGTGTTGTTGTTTATTCTTACTGATTGTGGTCTGTGAGTCAGAAAGTCGAGGATCCAGTTGCAGAGTGTTGATGTTCAAAGGGACATGGGTGCCCTTACTCGTGTGTCACTGAAAGCTGGTACACGAGTGTAATGAGCAATTAAAAAGGTGAATGGTATGTTGGTCTTTATTCTAAGAGGTTTTATGCCCAGGAGTAAAGATGTCTTGTTGCAATTGCATAAAACCTTGGTGAGACTACAGCTAGAGTGTTATGTCGTTTTTTTTTTCTCCTTGTCTTAGGAAGGGTATACTTGCCACAGAGGAAAGGCATCAAAGGTTCACCAGAGTGATTCCTGGGACGGCAGGATAGTTCAATGAAGAGAGAGTGAGGAAAGTGGGCATATATTCACTGGAGTTTAGAAGAGTGAGAGGTGATCTCATTGAAACATACAGGGGTCTACATGTAGATGTAAAATAGAATAGATCCTCGAGGATTATGGTGCAGGAGTAGAAAGAGAAACCATTTTCGGTGATTCTATGTTCATGACTTATAGATATGATTGACCAGGAAATAATTCCAATTAGTTGGGCAATGGAGGAGAGGCATTGGAGGAGAAAGATCTGAAGGCTGCGCATAGGTGAAGAGGTATAATGAGGGATTGTTTTCAGTTCCATAGAGTGTCATTTGTGACTGTGATAAGGACCATGTCATGACTGTGGTAGTGAAGAAACCTGAGTGGAAAAATTCAAACATGGAATTGCAGGAAAGCTGGATGTGAATTCGGAAGGTAATAGTATGTTTAATTACTTTGGACAGGTAATTAAGATTGGAATTGTGTTCATGGTTTACAAGGACTGATTATGGCATATTTGAAAGGCAGGGTAAATTCCTGCAGAGAGAGTACCGTTAATGACATCAGCTAAGATCCAACAAGTAAAGTTCGGTGATCAACTACATAGGGGCAATACGGTCAAGTATGTCGAAATGGGTCCCATGGACAAGCATGGAAGGTGAATCATAGAACCCCTACAGTACAGAAGGAGGCCATTCAGCCCATCAGATCTGCACTGACCCTTTGAAAGAGCACCTCATCGAAGCCCACTTCCCCAGCCTTTCCCAATAACCTCTTAACAAAACCTACACATCCCTGGACACTAACAGGCACTTTAGCGTGGCTAATCCACCTAGCCTGCACATCTTTGGACTGCGGGAGGAAACCGGAGCACCCAGAGGAAACCCACACAGACACGGGGCGAAAGTGCAAACTCCGTACAGACAATGATCCAAGGACAGAATTGAACTCAGCTCCCTGGCGCTGTGAGGTAACAGTGCTAACCACTGTGCCACCATGCCGCCCGGTGATAGGAAAAATCTTGAAAAATATTTTTGAGTTCAGGGCTAGCACCGCAGGGAACAACTGGGAGAACTTTGCCTCATGGGCAAGGAGAAGGGAATAAAACAGGAGAGTTTGCTGGCCAGGTAATCTCAGGATTTTGTGACAAAACAGTCCAAGATCTTCTTTCACATGTGATTGGAAGTGAGGGTGGAGGAGGCATGGGAGGGTAGTGCAAGAAAATGATTTATAGTGAGGGAGTGAAGTTCGGGTTTGTATTTGAGCTGAAGAGCAGGTTCTCATTGTGCTTTATATGGTTCAACCAGTTCTGGCAGTGGATGGCAAAACCAGCCATTAACCACAGAGTGACATTCAAATCAATGTGCCTTGAACTTCAGTGACTGATGGTGAGAGGTCTAGTGGGGTAACCACGAGAGTGAGAGTAAATGTTTTAATGGGGGTAGGGCATCATGGGCGGGATTCCTCGTAAACCGGCAGGGCAGGCAGCTCCGGCGCGAAGGAGTGGCGTGACCCACTCCGGCGTCGGGCTGCCCCAAAGGGGCGGAATCCTCCGCCCCTTCAGGGGCTAGGCCGGCGCTGGAGTGGTTTGCCTGGCGCCGAAGGGCCTCCGCCGGCCGGCACGAGTTACCACATGCGCGGGAGCGGTAAGTACCTTTCGTAACATACGCCGGCGGGACCGGCCGAATACGGGCGGCCACTCGGCCCATCGTGGGCCGGAGAATTGCCGAGGGGGGGGGGGGGGCCACTGTCAGCGGCCGCTAACCGGCATGGCGCGATTCCCGCCCCTGCCAAATCCCTGGCGCCGGAGAATTCGGCAGCTGGCGGGGGCGCAATTCACGCCGCCCCCCGGCGATTCTCCGACCCGGCGGGGGTTTCGCGAATCACGCTCCATATTCGGAGGAGAAGACGTGTTTCAACTGATTGGTAACTGCAGAAATATGATGAAGAATGGAAGGGCAAAGTTGGATGGTATATAAATATATTTCCTGATAAACATTTTTGCCAAAGTCCTGGTAACATCCTTGTGAACAGTTTTGCCCCTATATCTTTTTTGTCATAAGTGAACCAAAACTGTGCACAGTACACCAAGTTCAACTAACCAAAGTTCTATCAAAACTTAGCATGATTTCCCTGCCTTCCAATGCTACATTTCTGTTAATACATTCTGGAGTTTGATGACCTTATTAATCTGTACTTTTTGTGATTTGTGCATCTGACCTTCTACATTCCTTCCCTCCTTTCTCTCATTTAGAATCTTACATCCAAGCACTCTGTGGCCTTATTTTCCTGACCATAGTGCACCACTTCACACTTATTTATAGGGAAACTTATTTGCTAATTACATGCAAATATATTGATGTCATTCTTGTATTTTGTCATACGCTTCCTTGGTATTAACTACATTTCCAAATTTGACAGCATCAGCCAATTGTGAAATTGTACTTCTAATTCCTGAATTTAAATTAGCAATGTAAGTTATAATCAACATTGGTTCCCAGCACCAATCCATGTGGAACACCACGGGCTGGATTCTCTGATTCTGAGACTAAGTGCTAACGCGGACTTGGGAACGGTGGCGTTTTATGACTGAAAAAAACTGAAAGGAAGAGTCAGCAGGCACACAGCATAGAGCACCCAGCTCTAGCTGCAGATACGGCTGGAGAATTGCCAGGTCCGTTGCCGCACATGTGCCCGGCGGCGGCCTGCAGCGGCCGTGCCGTGCGAGATGGCGCGACCGTGCGTGGACCCGGCCTGCCAAATAGTGACCCCCTTTGGCCAGGCTCGCCACCACCGGACCACTCCCACCAGTGCCCCTAGCTCATGCCAAAGCCCCCCTGCCCGCAGATCGGCTCTCCCCCCCACACCCCCCCCCCCCCGAATATGGCGGCGCTGGACTTAATACGCAGCTGCCATGCCGGTTCACGAGAATAAATACCATGAGTGACCCACACCGTCGGGAAAGTGGACCATCGGGGGCAGTGCATCGGGGGGGAGGGCCTCAGATAAGTTCCTGAGGCCGTCCCGATGGCGTGCAGCATAATCCTCGAGTACGCCGTTTTGGAAGGGGTGGAGCATCACAAAACCGTCACCGCCCCCGATTTCGGCGCCAACGGGGATCCTCCGACCAATCGCTGAATGCAATTTTGGCATCGGAGACCGGGGAATCCTGCCCAACATCCCGCCTGCTGTCTGTCTGATTAGGAAAATGTTGAGGAAATGGAAAAGGAGGAAGGTCAGCAGAGTGAGGGGCCTGCATCAGAGGCAGAAGACATGAAACCGAGGCATAAGCTGAGGGAGGCTCATGTCAACCCCATTCACACATACTTCCAGCATGCGTGATGTCCTTGAGATGCCTCTCACATAAGACCTCCTACCCTTATTGCTACCACATTGCCTTACGCTAGTACTTAGCAGCATCCATGAGCCAACCTCTCACTGCATGTAGCCCCTTCCATGGAGTGCACCAGACTCTACCTGCTTACAGAAAGGCAGATGGGCATGCAAGGGTTCACATAGCAAGTGAGAAGACAACAGACACTGAACACAGACACCAGAAAAAATGCTCCCATACTATTTAATGAAACATAAACACCAATCAGGAACATGAAGAATATAACCGCCCATGCCACCCTGGTGCATCAAGGTGTCTTTCTCACACTCTCCCAAGTACTCCAACAAGGTACAGTGCACGCATCTGCAGCTGAAGTGGAGGTGGCCACTGGGTGCAATGTTCTGTGGCATGTGATGACTTTGACTGTCCTCCTCTGAAGCCTGGATGGCCTTTACCCCTGCATATTGAGCAGCACCTGTACAGGTGCAGCTGCCTCTTCGTGTGAGTGCTCCTGTTGGAGGTGGCTGGGCTACTGACAGAGAGCTGAGGAATGCCTGTACACCATTGGAGTCCCTGGAGATGAGTCCCTAGAAGCAGCAAAATGCTGCTCTTCCTCCCTCTTGGTGCAAAATGACACCACCCTAGAAATGAATGGGCACCTGAAGTGGAGTCCAGGTACCTCGTCCTCTCCTACCTGTTGTAGAGATCATGGCTAAAGCAACGGCAAGCAGGTTAGTGCACATATTCGGCAATCGCTGAGTGATCTGCTGAATCTAGTTCTCCATGAGGGTTCTCCATTAATGGAGGAAGACATGCACTCACACCCCGAGACATGGCAGAATCCTGGGCCTGGGTGGTCTGCTCCATCATCCATGCATAACTGTGAATAGCATCCAGCAGCACTGCCAAATGTTCCCCTGTCTGTTACTGCAACTTCAGTAGGTTCAACACAGCTAACACCGAAGGTTTTGCCATTCCCTTTTCATGCCTTAAGAAGGCTTCCTTTCTGCCCAGTTATGGACAGTAAGCTCAAGGCCTCCTCATTCTCTTCACACTGCATTTTGATCTTGCTAACTATTATAGACAGACCCGATACTCTCTAACCACGTTGAGAACCTCCTCTTCAGCGTGTGTCAGGGCTTATATTTCCAGCGTCTCTTTTCCCTTTCTGTGCTGTTGAGGGACCTTTTACCCTTTAGAAAGGGAAGCTGAGGGCTGCTCTTCTGGAAAATGATGGTATTTGCCCTGGCAGTTGATGGTTCCTGCTCTGGAGTTGATGGTTCTTGCTAAGGGGCTAATGTTTTGTGCTCTGGAATTGATGGTTCTTGCTCCAGGTGTTGATGGTTCCTGCTCCAGGTGTTGATGGTTCTTGCTCTGGGAGTTGATGGATCTTGCTCCAGATCTTGATGGTTCTTGCTCTGGGAGTTGATGGTTCTTGATCTGGAAGTTGACGGATTTTGCTCTGGAACTTGATGGTCCTTGACCTTGGGTGTTGATGGATCTTGCTCTGGGGCTGACGGTTCTTGGTCTGGGTGTTAATAGTTCTTGCTCTAGGTATTGATGGTTCTTTCTCTGGGATTTGATGGTTCTTCTGGGTGCTGATGGTTCCTGCTCCAGGTGTTGATAGTTCTTGCTCTGGGAGTTGATGGTTCTTGCTCTGGAAGTTGATGGATCTTGCTCTGGAACTTGATGTTTCTTGATCTGGGTGTTGATGGATCTTGCTCTGGGGCTGATGGTTCTTGGTCTGGCTGTTGATGGTTCATGTTCTGGGAGTTGATGGTTCCTGCTCCAGGTGTTGATGGTTCTTGCTCTGGTTATTGATGGTTCTTGCTCTGGGAGTTGATGTTTCTTACCGGGTGCTGATGTTTCCTGCTCCAGGTGTTGATGGTTCTTGATGTGCCAGTTGATGGTTCTTGCTCTGAGGGTTGATGGTCTTCAAGTGTAATCGCATGTTGGGTGGACAAAGACCAATCTGAACACTCAGCACCCAGTGAAGAAAGTGTTGGGATTGGACAGGAAAGAGGAGATTTCAACATCAACTAATGGGAGCACATTTCTGGGGGGCCATTTTTAAATGACTGCCAGTCCTGACTGCAGTGCTTCTGAGCGTCCCCAATTGCAATACCAGCTGCTGCTAGTTAGCTTGACATGATTAGTAGGGAAATAACAATCATCTATTAATTGCGACGTGGTAACACGACACTCGGAAAATCATGATTTGATTGGTTAGAGTCAATACGGTGGCACAATGGTTAGCGCAATTGCTTCACAGCTCCAGGGTCCCAGGTTCAATTCCTGGCTTGGGTCACTGTCTGTGCAGAGTCAGCACCTTCTCCCCGTGTCTGCGTGGGTTTCCTCCGGGGGCTCCGGATTCCTACCACAGTCCAAAGAGATGCAAGTTAGGTGGATTGGTCATGCTAAATTGCCCTTAGTGTCCAAAAAGGTTAGGTTAGGTTTCTGGATCGGGTGGAGGTGTGGGCTTGGGTGGGGTGCTCATTTCAAGGACCGTTTCAGACTCGATGGACTGAATGGCCTCCTTCTGCACTGTGAATTCTATGAACACCAAAATCATGTTGTTATTCTAGATGTTAATGCGATAAGAATATAGGAAATAGCAACAAGGAGACACCGTAAGATCATCGAGTCTGCTCTGCCATTCAAAACGATCATGGCTGATCTTGGGCTTCAACGTACTGTAGCGCCCACGCCTCATATCCTTTGGTTCCTCGAGATACCAAAAAATCTGCCTATCCTGACCTTAAATGTGTTCAATGATTGAGCATCCATAATCTTCTACTGTGGAAAACTACAAAGATTCACATTGCTTTGAGTGAAGAGATTTCTCCTCATCACAGTCCTAAATGACCAACCCTTTATCTTGAAACTGTACATTTGTACGAGAGCAACAAAGGTTCCCTGGACTGATTCCTGGGATGAAGGGATTGGTCCATGCAAAGGGATCATATGGACTAAGCCTGGATTCCCTGGAGATTAGAAGAATGAGAGATGATCACAGAGAAATGTATAAAATTCTTAAGGCTCTTGACAGGGTTGATGCTGAGAGGATGTGTCCTTTGGCTGATGAATCTAGGTCTAGGTGGTCACAGTCTCGGCATAAGGTGCTAGCATTTAGAATTTAAATGAGAAGAAATTTCTTCAGTCGAAGATTCAAAACTCTTTGAAGTTCTCGGCTCTAGGAGGCTATATATACTCAGTCATGTGTGCATTCAAGACAGAGAGCATTAGATTTTTTGGACACTAAGAGTAATGGGGGGGGTTGCAGGAAGAAGACGATGAGGAGAAGATGAGCCATGTGCTTATGAAATGGAGTACAAGGCGCAAGCAGCTAAATAACCTACTCCTGCTCCTATTTATTATGTTCTGTGTGCTGTCATTTTTCTTTCTTCCACCTGACTCAAGAATGTCTGACAACCTGACTTGTCATGGAGTGAGCCACAAAATGTTTTGGAGATGAAAATTTATCATTTTACAGACATATCAAACTCATGCTTGGCATGGTAGAATTTCATAAACGTTTCCAAGTCTACACTAAGCACTCACAAATTACGTAAATTACACTCGATTGCTATCTATTTGCATCTGATTTTTTCCTGTTTGTACAAGTTGCAAATTATGGCACTTTGCCTGTTTCTTTTGGGCTTTTTCCAACACCATTTTACTGTGCAAGGTGACAGGTTTTAAAAGTGGAACATGTCGCATACAATATAAAACACGAACCTTTAAGTCTGTGCCGCAGTAACTGCATTGTCCATGGCTCACCATGACCTTATTGAGTAGAAATTGTGGAACTTATATAGTATTTGTGTGGCATTGACCTGTCAATTCAGAAAGTAGAAAATATCAAATGCTGGATGTATTTTGTAGAAGGAAAATAATACTGAGCAAATGTATTTATAATTCAATGAAATACAGAAATATAAATGAAATTTGGCAGAGGGTACAGTTGGAGATGTTAAAGTGCAAATACTTAATACACCAACATTTGATTCTCTCTCCATTATTTTACTGTTGCTGTTTACTTGTTTATTTTATCCTGAGGGTAAAACTGTTTTGTTTCATTTTATCAGGAATAAAACCCAAACAAAATGACATGGGGAGTGCAATAAAGAACCGACGTTCCAAAGGTTGCTCCAAATGTCTGCGACAAATGCAGATCGGTAAATTGCAGGCGCACAACTTACAATTTTCCATAAAGGAAGTTAAAACATGGAAAACTTGGGAAGCCAGCATACAATGATCTAATATTTGCTCCCAGTAGCTTAGACACCACACTGAAGCACAGATTGGAATACTCAGTCCTTAACTGTATAAATTACAATTAGTAATGTTGTTGGGACGCCATATGGGACAATTTGTAAAGTACATGGATGTACTAATGTAAAGTCCTTCTTCCAGTTCACTCTGGCAGAAAATACAACAACCTGTATTTCTCTAGTACTTTTGAAGAAATAAAACATTCCAAGTTGACTCACAGAATGTTCATAGAATCTTTACAGTGCAGAAAGAGGCCGTTCAGCCCATCGAGTCTGCATCAACCCTCTGAAAGAGCACCCTACTGAGGCCCACTCCTCCATTCTATTCCTGTAAACCAGGAACCCTACCTAACTTTTTGGACACTAAGGGACAATTTAGCATGGCCAATCCACCTAATGTACATCTTTGGACTGTGGGAGGAAATCAGAGCACCCGGAGGAAACCCTTGCAGACACAGGCAGAAAGTGCAAACTCTGCACAGTCACCCAAGGCTGGAATTGTACCTGGGTCCCTGGCACCGGGAGGGGACACATGAAGTTACATGGAGCAGATGACAAAAAACTTGGTCAATGTAGTAAGTTTTAGGGAGCATCGTAAAGAAGGGAAGGGGGGTTTAGAGGATGAGAGATTTAGGGAGGGGACTTCAGAACTTAGGGTTAAGCAGCTGAAGGCATGGCCATTTATGCTGTCAGGACTAAAATCGGGATGCTCACATGGTTAGTATTGGAAGATCATAGATGGGGCTGGAGGAAATTACAGTGTTAGGGAATGTTATTGAAAATATGGAATGCTGTGTCATTTGAAACATGGAAGTCTGGCAATGTCTGAGAGAAACATGAGAGAATGTAGGGAAAGGTCCCACGAAGGGTTAACAGCAGCTGCAAAGAGCAGGATTGTAAAATGCAGATATCCTTGGTCAAGCAGGCTTAGCAAACAAGACAAACAGGATTTTTGTTTGAAGGTTAAAAACAAGGGCTCACACCTTCATTGAAATTAACTATCTTAGTAAGCAGCTGGAAAGGAAAGGATGAGGTTCAGTTGAATTTGGTGACAATTCTAGGTGTGAACTTTTGCTAATACCAGGTAAATTAAAGAAAACTGGAGACTATCAGTCTACGAGAAACATAATTCAAAGCCAAAATCAAAGTCAAAATTATGAGGTTAGGACACAAAGAACAAAGAACAAAGAACAAAGAAATGTACAGCACAGGAACAGGCCCTTCGGCCCTCCAAGCCCGTGCCGACCATACTGCCCGACTAAACTACAATCTTCTACACTTCCTGGGTCCGTATCCTTCTATTCCCATCCTATTCATATATTTGTCAAGATGCCCCTTAAATGTCCCTATCGTCCCTGCCTCCACTACCTCCTCCGGTAGTGAGTTCCAGGCACCCACTACCCTCTGCGTAAAAAACTTGCCTCGTACATCTACTCTAAACTTTGCCCCTCTCACCTTAAACCTATGCCCCCTAGTAATTGACCCCTCTACCCTGGGGAAAAGCCTCTGACTATCCACTCTGTCTATGCCCCTCATAATTTTGTATACCTCTATCAGGTCGCCCCTCAACCTCCTTCGTTCCAGTGAGAACAAACCGAGTTTATTCAATCGCTCCTCATAGCTTATGCCCTCCATACCAGGCAACATTCTGGTAAATCTCTTCTGCACCCTCTCTAAAGCCTCCACATCCTTCTGGTAGTGTGGCGACCAGAATTGAACACTATACTCCAAGTGTGGCCTAACTAAGGTTCTATACAGCTGCAACATGACTTGCCAATTCTTATACTCAATGCCCCGGCCAATGAAGGCAAGCATGCCGTATGCCTTCTTGACTACCTTCTCCACCTGTGTAGCCCCTTTCAGTGATCTGTGGACCTGTACTCCTAGATCTCTTTGACTTTCAATACTCTTGAGGGTTCTACCATTCACTGTATATTCCCTACCTGCATTAGCCCTTCCAAAATGCATTACCTCACATTTGTCCAGGTTAAACTCCATCTGCCATCTCTCCGCCCAAGTCTCCAGACAATCTAAATCCTGCTGTATCCTCAGACAGTCCTCATCGCTATCCGCAATTCCACCAACCTTTGTGTCGTCTGCAAACTTACTAATCAGACCAGTTACATTTTCCTCCAAATCATTTATATATACTACAAAGAGCAAAGGTCCCAGCACTGATCCCTGTGGAACACCACTGGTCACAGCCCTCCAATTAGAAAAGCATCCCTCCATTGCTACCCTCTGCCTTCTATGGCCTAGCCAGTTCTGTATCCACCTTGCCAGTTCACCCCTGATCCCGTGTGACTTCACCTTTTGTACTAGTCTACCATGAGGGACCTTGTCAAAGGCCTTACTGAAGTCCATATAGACAACATCTACTGCCCTACCTGCATCAATCATCTTAGTGACCTCCTCGAAAAACTCGATCAAGTTAGTGAGACACGACCTCCCCTTCACAAAACCGTGCTGCCTCTCACTAATACGTCCATTTGCTTCCAAATGGGAGTAGATCCTGTCTCGAAGAATTCTCTCCAGTAATTTCCCTACCACTGAAGTAAGGCTCACCGGCCTGTAGTTCCCGGGATTATCCCTGCCACCCTTCTTAAACAGAGGAACAACATTGGCTATTCTCCAGTCCTCCGGGACATCCCCTGAAGACAGCGAGGATCCAAAGATTTCTGTCAAGGCCTCAGCAATTTCCTCTCCAGCCTCCTTCAGTATTCTGGGGTAGATGGACACAATTGGAAAGTAAAACTATAGAAATGACAGGAACCAAACCAAAAGTATCACCTCTTGAAACCAAATCATTTTTGAATGCCACAAAGGAACTTTGAACATCACAAAGGAAACAATGTAAGGGTATGTCAAAATGAATACTTAGTTGTATTAGAATGTTTAGATCAAAGATACTTTTTACAATCAAAGTGAATTAAGGGTTACTTTACAATAAAATCATAAAGACTAGATAACTGTTAGAAAAATATATAATCCCGAAGAAAGGGGACAGCAGTCAGAACCAGAACTCAGAGGGAGAGAGGCGGAGAAGCAGAGAAGGAACAAGCAGCTCAGAGTCAGATTACAGTCAGCTCAGCCATGGGAAAGGGACAGGGCAAAGCAGCTGAGCTAAAACAGTGAATACATCTAAGGGAAACTAGAATTTAAAGAGGAGGCAGAGTCATCTCAGAGTCAGCTCAGAGATAGCCAGCAGAGCCAGCTCTCACAGCTCGGTACATTGGAAAGATAAGACATAGCAACCGAGCTCATCAGCGAATACATCTAAAGAAGACCAGATTTTAAAAAGAAGATTGATTGTCAAGGTGGACCTGAAGGTCCCTTCAACCAACCAAAAGGACCCAGACGCAAGATCTTTGTACATTTCTGTAAAGACAGTAATTGCAGCTTTTAAAAGAAAAAATATAATAATAAAATAACTTAATTTAATCTGAAATAGTGGTTATTCCAAAGTCTACTTTACTTACTTAGCAATGCGGGATAGAGGATCGATGCTACTAAGTGGTAAGTAGATTAAATCTTCGGTGAAGGTATGGGTTATACCGGGGGATAACTTGAAAATATAGTATGACCTGAATAGCACCCACTGACACCTGCATCAGAGTCAGGGAGTGAGAATCCCTGTTCACCATTTTGAATGTCGGCCCTTTTTGGTATAGGGGGACTTCTAAGAATAGTGGTGAGTTTTCAATAACGTGGCGCCCAATCTTTAATTAAAACCGTGCTATTTACGCCTAGCGGGTTGCTTTATTTTCTACATGGCACCCGACGTGTTAACACCGTGTTAACTACACCCAACCGGTTGTTTTGCTTTCTCTATGCCATCTAGCGTGGAGACCTAGAATATTAGAAGTTTCTAGGTAAAGCGAGGCTAGAATATTAGAAGTTTCTAGCTGAGCAGAATGGGGGCTAGAGTGGGGGCTAGAATATTAGAAATTTCTAGTTCCCAAGAAACGGTTTGAATATTAGAAGTTTCTAACCGGCACAAAGACTAGAATATTAGAAGTTTCTAGTCTATGTGTGAGTCAGACTTTACCTGCCAAGTTTAGTCTGGAAAGTCATGTGTGATTGACTTTTGTGATGATATTCTGTGGATCGAGGGGACAAAACTCAGGTTGGGTGTGAAATCAGCAGACTAGAAGATGCTGACCCTGAGAAAAAGTTTGCAAGACATCTTGGTGACAGCACTAAAAATCTTGCATCCATTACTGTTAAAAGGAGGCCAAAAAATAAATCATCCTTAGAGTAAGGCAGATTGTGAGGAGACATCCTAGAGGAATAGGGACGCCTAAAATTTTTAGAGACCAATAACCAATCGACCCTTAACTAAAACAGGAAGATAGTGCCTTAGTTAGCCTTGGATGGGGCCTGGAAAGGGTACTTATCCTTAATTTCAGATTGCAACTGAAAGGGACAACCAGGAACAGAACTTAGAATTCCGAAAAATGGCAAATAGAATAACCCTCTTGCTCTGAAACACGGTCAAGAGAGTTGAAGCAATGAAACAAGAGTGGAAGAAATTAACAGAGGCAAAAAATTCCTGCATAAGGGAGACTTATCAGCATGGAGGGGTCTCAATTTTTGTTAAGAGTAACTAAAATCCTACAAAGTAGAGATCCAAGATCTGAGTGAATGAATGAGCGTGTGTATGTTTAATAAGGAGTTGTGAATTTCCTTTGGCGTTTGTATGTTTAAAAAATGTTGCATTTTACAAAACCGAGTTTCACATCAATTAGAAGTTATAAACGGCAGGCAGAAATGTGATCAGTATTATGAGGTAGTAAATCAATATGTTCAGAACTACATTGGTCTCAGAATAAACAGATAAGTGTTTGTACTCGGCAGCAGTCAGCTGTGTGCAGGAAATCACTTTCATACTGATACGTTGAAATTGACACTGCCTAGCTCCGCAGGGTCCTAGTGCCTGACAATCACAAGAATGTCACCAGCAAAAATAATGATGTTTAGAATGTTAAATACATTGTAGATGGAGCTTTAGAGAATAAAGATATTGGATCAAAAGTTAGATTAAGAGAATTACTTGCAGTATCAGGAAATGAGAATCTGATGGCAGGAAAAGATTTGGTAAAAATAGATGCAGGTAGTAAAGTTAAGATATTAAAACCAATTGATAACACAGAGGAAGTGTGGGTGAAGCTACCAACTAATACTGCAGGAAAAATAATCAGTGAAGCTGTAAAATGTAAAGACAAGATTGTTCAGAATCTGGGTAAACATACAGTTAAATATGAGAAGCATGGTGTCTGGAGCGAAATAAATTGTATCACAATTAAAACACATAACCTAATTGGTGGGAAGACAGTGACTTAAAACCCGTTAGCAGCATTGATTGGACAGATGACAAAGTTAAAATGTCATGTTTGGAACTTACCTTTCATAAAAATCCGGTTGTAATCAAAATGAAATAATTAAAGTAAATGCAGTAGCAATATCAGGAATGTATCAGGGTAAGGTTTCGACCAGATTGGATCACTGGGTGAGCAAAAGAGGGGAGTTTGAGATTCTTCGAATCTCACTCAGGGGCGCAATGGCAGAAGGAGGAGATGTAACAGGCCTTAATTGTATGATGGAATAATAAGGAAAATAAACCAGTTCAAAAAAAAAGAGGAAAGAAATGGTAGCAAAAGAAATCCGGAAGTCTTGGAGAGGACACTTCTGGAGTGTTCAAATGAAGATAGAAAGTACAAATTAAAGAATAGGGCCCTCTCCATCCTTTACCTGTTCATTTGATTTTTCAGATGGAAAAAATAAATAACAGACAAGCCAGTTCACAAGAAGGAAGAGAACTACACTCCAGAGAAGAATGTTTTAGACAGGATTGGGGGGGGAAACTAATGATACAGTTGGCTACATATTTGAGAGAATTAAATGACAGAGCCTGGAGGAAAACTTTACGGGTTAGAAACAAATCAAAATATCAAATTATTACTGAGCAGTGAAACCTCCGGTCAGACATCTCTAACTGGACATCAGCTGATGGATGATCTGCGGTCTTCACGGGGTATGTACTACGTGGTGGAGTTATTCAGGGTCTCGGCAGACAGCAGCGACTGACGAGGAACCCCAACATGAGGAATTACAATAGTTCAAGAATTTTTGTAGCTTGATGCCACGGTGGGAAATGTATTACCAATGCAGCAATCAATATTGCATTGAAGAACATAGAACATAGAACATAGAAAATACAGCACAGAACAGGCCCTTTGGCCCACGATGTTGTGCCGAACCAACTGAGCTGTAATAGTTATTAAATATCATGTAAATTGGTAGGCATGTTAAGTATGTATGATAATGGGGGTATGTGTGCCGTTCGAGAACTTGATCAGCATTTCTAAACTGTGTGAATGTTTTAATAGAGGGGGAGTAGTGGTAGTTTTCTTGATTTAACTACATAGAACATCACAAATAATATTGATGTTGTTAACACGCCATATTTAGTATGTAATAACTATTGGTCCCAAAGCCACAAAGGGATGTGTCGATATTGTACTTTATTTTTAGTATTGGAATTGTGATAACAGTTGCAAATATGCAAAGTTGTGACACACGGTCTATTTGTGTGGTTAGGTGATGAGTAATGTGCTAAGATAAGACTTAATGTGGAGAAGTCAGGGATAGAAGCAGGATCGATTGAACCTTTTAAATTAATGAAGCAAGGGAATCGGTGGGTGGTACATGATATCATAATTTACCATTCCGATGAGAAACGGAAAGCAATTTGGATGACAGAAAAATGGGACACTAGACAGCCAGTGATGGACAAATGACCTTTTTGGTTACTGGTGGACTGTGTTGTGTGCTGTTTCTACGGGACATGACGAAGCTTCTACGGTGCTGCTACCCCAAGGACGTAAAATGCTTTGGAGGTAGTGGAACACACGGATATAGCTATTGCGTTACCTTCCTGAGCGGCTGCGACTATGGTTCACGGTAATTGGACTTGAGGAAAGAGCGAAAAAAGACTTATCGACACTGGCCTGTGATATGGATACATTTATGAATTGATTTTGGTGCACAATTTAAAATCACAAAACATGTACATACAAATGACAAAGATCGGGGATATATGTTAAATAGTACAATTAGATGGGGGGATAATTGACCAAATGATATAGTTATGTTTCAAATGTCAAGACGGGGTGTTATTGAAAATATGGAAAGATGTGTCATTTGAAACATGGAAGTCTGGCAATATCTGGTCTGAGAGAAACATGAGAGAATTTCGGGAAAGATCCCATGAAGGGTTAACAGCAGTTGTAAAGAGCAGGATTGTAAAATGCAGATATCCTTGGTCAAGGAGGCTTAGCAAACAAGACAAACAGGATTTGTGTTTGAAGGTAAAAACAATGGCTCACACCTTCATTGAAATTAACTACCTTAGAAAGCAGCTGGAAAGGAAAGGATGAGGTTCAGTTGAATTTGGTGACAATTCTAGGTGTGAACTTTTGCTAATACCAGGTAAATTAAAGAAAACTGGAGACTATCAGTCTGCGAGAAACATAATTCAAAGCCAAAATCAAAGTAAAAAATGAGCTGAGAACACAATTGGAAAATAAAACTATAGAAATGACAGGAACCAATCCAAAATTCACACCTCTTGAAACCAAAGCACTTTTGAATATCACAAAGGAACTTTGAACATCACAAAGGAAACAATGTAATCAGAGACCTGAGAGGTGAGGTTATGTCAAAATGAATACTTAGTTGTATTAGAATGTTTAGATCAAAGATACTTTTTGCAATCAAAGTGAAATAAGAGTTACTTTACAATAAAATCATGAAGACTAGGGGCGCGATTCTCCAACTCCCCACCGGGTCGGAGAATCGCCAGGGGCCGGTGTGAATCACGCCCCCGCCGTGTCGCGAATTCACCACCACCGGAGATTCAGCGGGGGCGGGAATCACGCCGCGACGGACGGCGGGAATCCCCCGGCGATACTCCGGTCCGCGATGGGCCGAAGTCCCGCCGCTGTCACCCCATGCCAACCGGAATGGATTGATCCACCTTTGAGACGGCGGGACACGGCAGCGCGGGCGGGCTCTGTGGTCCTGGGGGGGGCGCGGGGTGATCTAGCCCCGGGGGGTGCCCCCACGGTAGACTGGCCCGCGATCGGGGCCCACCGATCCGCGGGCGGGCCTGTGCTGTGGGGGCACTCTTTTCCTTCCGCCTTCGCCGTGGCCTCCACCATGGCGGACACGGAAGAGACCCCCTCCACTGCACATGCGCGGGGATGCCGTGAGCGGCCGCTGACGCTACCGCGCATGTGCCGCCCGGCAAAGTCAGTTTCGCGCCAGCTGGCGGGGAGGAAATCAGTCCGGCTTGGGCCTAGCCCCTCAAGGTGAGGGCTTGGCCCCTCAAGATGCGGAGACTTCCGCACCTTTAGGGTGGCGCGATGCCGGACTGATTCACGCCGTTTTTGGCGCCGGTCGGCGGACATCGCGCCCATATCGGAGAATCCCGCCCCATATAACTGTTAGAAAAATATATAAACCCGAAGAAAGGGGACAGCAGCCAGAACCAGAACTCAGAGGGAGAGCGGCGGAGAAGCAGAGAAGGAATAAGCAACTCAGAGTTAGTTTACAGTCAGCTCTGCCATGGGAAAGGGACAGGGCAAAGCAGCTGAGCTAAAACAGCGAATACATCTAAGGAAGACTAGAATTTAAAGAGGAGGCAGAGTCAGCGCAGAGTCAGCTCAGAGATAGCCAGCAGAGCCAGCTCTCACAGCTCGGTACATGGGAAAGAAAGGACATAGCAACCGAGCTCATCAGCGAATACATCTAAAGAAGACCAGATTTTAAAAAGAATATTGATTGTCAAGATGGGCCTGAAGGCCCCTTCAACCAACCAGAAGGATCCAGAAGCAAGATCTTTGTACCCTTCTGTAAAGACAGTAATTGCAGCTTTTAAAAGAAAAAAATATAATAATAAAATAACTTAATTTAACCTGAAATTGTGGTTATTCCAAAGTCTACTTTACTTACTTAGCAATTCGGGACCCAGGATCGATGCTACTAAGTGGTAAGT
This sequence comes from Scyliorhinus torazame, assembly GCF_047496885.1. Lineage (NCBI taxonomy): Eukaryota > Metazoa > Chordata > Chondrichthyes > Carcharhiniformes > Scyliorhinidae > Scyliorhinus > Scyliorhinus torazame. The sequence goes on along the minus strand of NC_092721.1, from coordinate 76,046,197 downwards.
AATGAAATCTTCGGTGAAGGTATGGGTTAGACTGGGGGATAACTTGAAAACATAGTTTGACCTGAATAGCACCCACTGAAGCCTGCATCGGAGTCAGGGAGTGAGAATCCCTGTTCACCATTTAGAATGTCAGCCCTTTTTGGTATAGGGGGACTTCTAAGAATAGTGGTGAGTTTTCAACAACAGGAAGGCTGAGGATGTGTGGTTGGAAGCTCAGGTTGGAGTGAGAAATTGCATCAAGCATGTGAATGGCCTGCTTCAGCCTGTTGACAGGGAAAGTGATGGGGTCAGCAACTAGGGCTAGAAAAGTGTAGCTATAAAGAGAGGTTGCAGGTGGGGGTTATTTTCCTTGGAACAAAGAAGGCTGAGGGCTGACTTAATTGAGGTGTACAAAATTCTGAGGGGAAAAGGTCGAGTGGACAGGATAAAATTGTTTCCCTGGCAGAGAATTCTAGACCCAAGGGACATAGTTTTAAGATAAGTGGCAGAAGGTGCAGAGGGAACATGAGGAACAACATTTTTACGCAGAGGGTAGTGGGAGTCTGGAATTTGCTGCCCGCGTTTTGGTGGCAGCAGAGATCTTAAACTCTTTTAAATTGTACCTGGATCTGCACCTTAAGTGCTCTTAGCTACAGGGCTATGGACCGGGTGCAGGAGGTGGGATTAGAAAAGGCACCTGGGTGTCCTCAGGTTAGCATGGACAGGATGGGCAGAATGGCCTCCTTCTGTGCTGTAACTTTTCTATTATTCTAATAGAGCGTGTGGTTGGGCTTTTGTTTCCCCAACATTTAGTTTAAAAACATTTCTGCTCATCCAGTACTGGACGTCAGTCAAGCAATGTGACAATTTCAAAATAGGGAGTGGGGTGACGAGATACAGCTGAATATTGTCAATGTACACATGGAAATTGGCCCTCTATTTTAAGATGATGCCACCAAGGGACAGCCTATAAATGGAAAACAAATAGAAGGGGGCCAAAGGATCTTGGAGACCACCAGAAATAACAACGTGGGAGTGAGGAAGGAAGCTAATGCACGGAATTCTCTGACTGTGACTGGATAACTAAGAATGAATCCAAGTGTGTGCATTCCCATCCAGCTGGATGATGGTGCAGAAGATGAGAGGAGGATAATGTGGTCAGCCATGTCAAAGGATGCATTTAGGTTGTGAAGGGTGAGGATTCATTATTTGCCTTTCTCACAGTTGCACAGGATGCCACTTGTGACTTTGATAAGCGATATATTGGAACTGTGGCAGGGACAGAAAACTAATCACTGTCACCACCTTGGTCAGCTGTCTCTCGGTTCAAGGATGACATTGACTTTGAGTCCCAAGTTTCTGCCATGGGTCTTCATGCGACTGAACAGACTGATTATCAACCCAATGACGATTAGGTACATGGAACAGGATATCCCATCAGATGGTAAGATCCACAATGTAGAACCTTCCTCTTTTTCTTTCCCTCAAAAAATGTCAGACCTGGAGCTCTGTCCCCAATATTGACTCTGTTTTTTTGCCATGTGCCAGTCTGGTGTTTCAGGAGGTACTGCCAGGGAGGACTGAGATGGGGGCACTGAGATACGGCAAACCCTTCTGCAATGGACGTGAGGGCTTCCCCTTATGTGTGGGGAGAGGTGGAGTGAGAGGGGGGGAAGGGTACTTCCATGGTGTGTGTGGGAGGGGGGGGTTGTCACAAAGCTTGTGGGGGAGGCCTCCATGGCCATGGGCGAGTGGGAAGGAGTCCAACTTTCGGGCGGCCTTTAAAGATGGTGCCCCGATCTCTATGTAGCCAGGCTTGCCGGCTCTATCAGGCCCACACCACAGTTTGATGGTACAAAACACGCTGAGCGATTTTCTTTCTGACTAAGTGTCAGACGTTCTGGGCAGAAAATCTGCCCGTGTTTCTGAACACGGGTTTTCAGTCAGAACCTGACAGTTTGCCATGTTTTTTGAAGATTATGCCCATGTCAGAGGTTTCCTGGGAAGGTGTAAACCATACCGAGTCTCCGGGAGAATTTCCTGATCCATAGGAAGTAGGCTGTTAGAGAGAATGTGTGTTGGGATTTTCCTTGCCTATGGACACGAGGGAAAAACCTCGATGGTTTCCACAGAATGATTTACCTCCCTCTTGAAGACAGTTACAATTGTCAAATTCGGGGTGAGGGAAGTGGGGGAGTGGTGGCGGGGGGTGGGGGGAGGTGGGCGGGGGAGGGGGAGGGCGGGGGAGGTGTTGGCTTGAGTACTCTTTTCCTCCTAAATCCATAGGTTGGTTACATGGAGTCGTGATACAGGTTTAAAGATCTCAGTTGGACTACCGTTGGGGACTTGGGCCTTGTCGGTTTTCATCTGTTTTCTTTATTGTTGTAGCTCTCCCACTGGTGGTGGCTCACCCATACATTGTACCACAGGGTACTGGGGATAGCCTGGAGAGTATCAGCTGCCATTGTGGATCCACAGTTGAGGTGGTGTTGAAAATGTTCATTACAGCATTGATGGATGGTGCTGCCTTAAGAAGAGACACTATCCTGTGAGCAGAACAGATATTGTCCATCTGACCACGGTCTATAAATGACCTGATTGACTTCAAAAAAGCTTTTTTGTCACGAGGTTTGGCATATTCATCGATATTTCAAGCTTTCACTTCCCACCACATGTCCTTTATCTTCGAAATTTTCCTTTGGGCATCAGCTTGAGCTTTTGGAATGGAGTCTTCTTGACTTATGACCTTAGGAGTTTTCCAGGCAATGAAGGCTGCCTGCTTTTGTTTCAGGAGATCACTATGCCAATGCTGCTTGACTCAATGGTCTGTCACAGGAGCCTAGTACAGTTGACTTTATTTGGTCCCAGTGTTCTGGAATCAAGTTGGATGTGTGAGGATTTTTCAGATTGCTCCCGAGCTGCACTTTGAATGAGTACTCTTTGGTTTGGTTTCTTTATGTCATTCTTTTTGGCTTTTGGGTCTTGAAATGTCTTGGTTCCAGATGGATGTTCATCACTGATTAAACGAGTCAATGATCTGCAATGCGGATACCGGTCCCGCACATGTATCGAATGTTACAGACATCACTTGGACCTTTGATCTGACAATGACATAGTCCAGTATGTGTCAATACTTTGGTCTAGAATGTCTCAGTGTGGTTTTATATTTGTTCTACTGGCAAAAGAGGTTTATTGTTCATAAGAAGAACATGCTGAGGACACTTTGTCAACAGAAAGACGTCATTAATTTTGTTTTCCCCATTCCATTATTTGAGGCCATCGGAGTCATGCCCAACTAGGCATATTCTTTTTCTCTTTGGGGATAGCAGTGAAGACTTCATTAAGGTCAGAATAGAACCTTTCCTAAATTTCTTTATCAGAGTAAATGGTTGGGGCATAGGTGCTGATGATGGCATATTTGTTGCAACTGAACAGTAGGTGAGGTCCCATGAACCTTTCACTTATACAATGAGAAGTTCTGCAAATGCATCCAAGGTCCTATCCCAATGGTAAAATCAACTCCATGGACACAAGGGTTGCTGCCAGCCTTTCCTTTCCAGAAGAAAATGTACATCCCGGCTTGTTCCTTCAGATGCTCCTCTCCTGGAACACGGGTCTCACTTAAGATGGCAATATCAATTTGGAATCTTGATAACCCACAAGAAATGATTACAGTTTCCTTTCAGCACAGTCACTTATTCGGATTATTCCCCTTCTGTTTTGGACTGAGCAGAGGGTATCCTAAAGAGAATCTCCCAGTCACAGCTGCCGCTGCCCAAATACATTTTTGTCTCAACACGGGTGTCCAATGGCCATCCTGCATCTGTCACCTATGGGCAGATTCTTGACTGTGGACTCACAGTTTCACAGCCCTGTCCCCATCACCAATTCCCTGCAGGACTTGGTAAATGGACTCTATTAGAAGTCTACATGTGACTTTGTTTAACATGGGGACTCGGGTTTCCCGGTGACGAGGAGCGCATTTAACAAGAAATCCCATTGACAAAGGTGGGACCAGAAGATTTCACTGGCGGGCTGTTTCTGCCGTCGAAAAACATGCGGCAGGTTCCACAAAAAAACTCCTTGTCTTTCTCCGCCTGTTCTACCACTGTTGAATTTTTGAACTGCCCATGTCTGGCACCATGGGTGGCCATAACTGAAGCAAGAGTTCCCAATGACAAAACATTAAATTACTTTACCCGTCAGTCTGGCCTCAATAAAACTCGAGATGGATTTGTAGGCATAGCATTAGTTATTTTTATTCGACTTGCAAGTCCGACTCGTTTCACAAAAACCCAGAACACAAGTAGTCTCCTAGGTCTCCAGAATCGAGTGCTGTTGGAGAACAAAGACATCTCTACAAATACATTCAAATGGCATCAAGTTTCACATACACGATTCCCATAGGTCATCCTATACCCCTCCTGACCTGGCCATACATCCTAATTGGCTCATCCTAATTCCCGTACCAGCCTCCCCGAACAGGTGTTGGAATGTGGCGACGAGGGGTGTTTCACAGTAACTTCATTTGAAGCCTATTTGTGACAATAAGCGATTTTCATTTCATTAAATTCATTTCACTTCTCATTCCTTCCCCTGGCCTCTTGTTACCCAGCATCCTTTTCTCCTCATACACTAGACACCCCTCCCCCTTCCTTGCCATGCTCTCTGAAATCCTTTGTCTGTGAACTACTATGAATTAGACCCGCCTACATCTACATTACTGTAGCTAATATATTTAAAGTAATTATTTTATATCACATTCGTCACCAACAGCATCACTCAAGGGATCGTCGAGTGCGTTGGCCTCATCAAACTGGTGCTCCATGGATGGAGAAACTCGATAGGAAGAGTTCAAACATGGAATTCCCTCGGGCTGGTCCAAGGGAAGAAACAGAGTCAAAAAAGTAATTGGATTAGGGTATAAATATGGAGGTCAGGGTGTGGTTGAGCAGTTTGGTTGCTGCAAAGATTTTGTGCTTAAATGTTGAGCCAAAGGTTGAGATTTTGAAAGTGCAATTGTAAGTGAACTGGGAGATTATACCAGTGGGGGCACTCAAAAGGAAGTAGGATGGAAAGGGAAAAGGGATGTGTGGGGTGGAAAAAAATACCAGTTAGAGGTACCCTTAATGGTCATTGACACAATAGGAGCAGCGAGGGCACATGAGTTCGTAAGATCAAGGAATTGGCCATGAATAGGGGCTGGTTTAGGAATGATAGGAGGGAATCAGAGGAAAGGGTGAATTTAAAAATACATATTTGTTCACAGGATGTAGGCAACGCTGGCTAGACCTTTATTATGCATCCCTAATTGATCTTGAGAAGGTGGTAGTGAGCGACCTTCTTGAACCAATATATAGTGCAAGTGCATCCACAGTGCTGTTCGGAAGGGAGATTAAGGATTGTAACTGAGTAACAGTTAAGGAATAAGTATATAGTTCCAAGTCAGAATGGCCTGTGACTTGGAGGCGAAAGTTCAGGTGGTGGTGTTTACATGTATTATACTCTTGCGGCACAGTGGCACACTGGTTAGCACTGCTGCCTCACAGAGCCAGCAACCTCGGTTCAATTGTTTTTTTGTCATTTATAGCACAGAAAGAGGCCATTCAGCCCTTTGTGTGTTTCACTGGCTCCCTAAAGAGCTTTCTGGTTAGTCCCATTCCCCAGCCATATCTCCATAGCCCTCTATATTCATCACCACGGTAGCACAAGTGAATAGCACTGTGGCTTAATAGCGCCAGGGTCCCAGGTTCGATTCCCCGCTGGGTCACTGTCTGTGCGGAGTTTGCACGTTCTCCCCGTGTCTGCGTGGGTTTCCTCCGGGTGCTCCGGTTTCCTCCCACAGTCCAAAGACGTGCAGGTTAGGTGGATTGGCCATGCTAAATTGCCCGTAGTGTCCATAAGGGTTGGGAGGGGTTATTGGGTTGCGGGGATAGGGTGGAAGTGAGGGCTTAATGTAGGTCGGTGCAGACTCGATGGGCCGAATGGCCTCCTTCTGCACTGTATGTTCTATGTAATCTATGTAATATATCCAGCTCTCTTTTGAACCTCCGATGGAATCCACCTCCACCATTCTCCCAGGCAGTTCATTCCAAACCCCATCAACTCTCTGAGTAAAGAGGTTTCTCCGCATCACACTCCTAGCTCTCGTGTTGACCATTTTGAAATTGTGACCCCTAGTCACTGATATACCAACTACTGGAAAGAGTATATCCTTCTTTACCCTGTCAAAATTGTTCAGAAATTTGAACACCTCAAGGTTGCTTCTTAATCTTCTCTACTCCAAGGAGGACAAGCCCAATTTCTCCAATCCAAAAGTCCTCATTCCTGGTATCATTCTCGTAAATCTCCTCTGCACTCTGTCCAGGGTTTTAACATCCTTCCTTAAATAAGGTGCCCAGAACTGAACACGATACTGCCCATATGGTCTGAACCATGATTTGTAGAGGTGTAGCATTACTTCCTTGCTTTTATACTCTATGCCTTTATTTGTAAACCCAAGGATGTTATAAGCCTTCTTAACATCTGTTAGAACTTGCCTGGCCACCTTCAGAGAATTATGCACTTGAACCTGGGGCGGGATTCTGCGACAACCCCGCCGGGTCAGAGAATCACCTGGGGGGGCGACGTGAATCCCGCCCCGACCCCGGCTGCCGGATTCTCCGGTGCCAGTTTTTTGGCAGGGCGGGAATCGGCCGTGCCGGTCAGGGGCCGTTTGCAGTGGCCCGCCCCCGGCAATTCTCCACTCCGCGATGGGCTGAGAGGCCGCCCGTTTTCGGCCAGTCCCGCCGGCGTAAATTACACAAGGTTCTTACTGGTGGGATCTGGCTCTGCGGGCGGCCTGCAGAGTCCTCGGGGGAGCGCGGGGGGATCTGGCCCCGGGGGGGCGCACAGTGGCCTGGCCCACGATCGGGGCCCACCGATCCGCGGGCGGGCCTGTGCCGTGGGGGCAATCTTTCTCTCTGCGCCAGCCGCTGTAGAGGTCCGCAATGGCCGGCGTGGAGAAGAACCCACCCCCCGCTCATGCGCTGGGATGACGCGCACGTACCAACTCGCGCCGGCCGGCGGAGGCCATTCGGCGCCGGTTGGCGCGGTGCTGACCCTGTTGCCGGAGCCCTAGCCCCCGAAGGTGCAGAGGATTTCGCACCTTCCGGGGGGTCCGACACCGGAGTGGTTCACGCCACTCGGCGCCAGTAAGGCCTGCCCGCCGGATACCGGAGAATCCCAGCCCTGAGGTCCCTCTGCTCCTGAACTCCCCTCCAAGTTGTACCATTGAGCCTATATTGTCTCCCCATGTTTCTTCTACCAAAATGCATTACCTCACATTTCGCTGCATTGAAGTTCATCTGCCAGATATTTGTGCATTTGGCCAACTTGTCAATGTCCCTCTGAAGTCGCTCAGCGTCATCTTCACAATTCACTATTCTCCCTAGCTTAGTATCATCTGCAAATTTAGAGATTTTGCCCTCAACACCCATCTCTAAATCATTTATATAACTCAGGAAAACCAAGGGTCCCAACACAGAGTCCGGGGAACACCATTTTCAACTTGTCTCCAGTCTGAGAAATGCCCATCTATACGATCTCTGTTTCCTATCTCTTAGTAAGAAGTCTTACAACACCAGGTTAAAGTCCAACAGGTTTGTTTCGATGTCACTAGCTTTCGGAGCGCTGCTCCTTCCTCAGGTGAATGAAGAGGTTTGTTCCAGAAACATATAGAAAGACAGATTTATCTCTTAGCCAGCTTTTAATCTTTAATTCCGGCCTTGGGTGACTGTCTGTGTCACATTCTCCCCATGTCTGCGTGGGTTTCCTCCGGATGCTCCGATTTCCTCACATAGTCCAAAGATGTGCAGGTTAGGTGGATTGGCCAGGCTAAAATTGCCCCTTACGGGGATGGGGTGGGGTTACCGAGGTGGGGTGCTCTTTCAGAGGGTCAATGCAGTCTTGATGGGCCAAATGGCCTCCTTTTGCACTGTCGGGATTCGATGGTCATTCTAGGACTTTGTTTGTTTGTGATGAAGGGTGAACTTATGGGCAGTAACTGGGTGGTCAGAGTTGCCCTCCTTTTTTGGACAAGGAAAGCCTCGGCAGTTTGAATGATATATTGAGATTGTGGTTGAGATTACTGAAGGTGAGAAGTCACTTATTGCAGAGGCTGGGGAGGAAAGCTGTGAAGACATTTCAGCAAGACATTTTTAAAGGATGTGGATGGACAGTAGAAAAGTTAGCTTTTAAATGAGAACTGAGAGGGGTGAAACATGGTGAAATGATTAAAGGAGGAGAAAGTGTAAGGGGAGTAGGAGGTGGACAAACACCATTCTGGATAGGGTGAGTGTGGAAGGTATATATTATCACCCCTCGGCCGGTTTTCTATCAAGGCTGGGGCATTGATGTCACTATGCACAGCTCATTGATGGCAAAAAACCTTGACAACAAATTAATGGACATTCTGAAGAGACATGCAGAGAGCAGCGTTTAACTAATCTACTGGTCATGTACAAGGTCAGCACTGTGAAAGGTGAAGGCGAAGAGAGTAGATTGAAAAGATTATGAAACATTCTCTGTGACACACAAGTCAGCTGTTCACAGAGTTCTTGTGTTGAAATGTACCTCGGTCAGCACAAAATTGTTCGACACTAAGGATTCTTGGCTGCAAAATTGGCCTCTGCAGCACCTCTGGTTTTGATGCTACAGAAACCTGGCAGATCTACCTCCAACCATTTCAAGAATAACTCACTCTATTTGTCATGCATGGAAAGATGGCAGTACGGACGTGTGCTGAAAATGTGTAGGATTAGCAGACTCTGACATCAGTCAATATCTAACATATTAGTGGAAGTACGGCACATTGTGTTGTTAGAGTCAGGCAGGAGACGTGGGACTATTCCAAGGACTTCAGTAGATTTGAAGGCTTTTAGCAGAAAACCTGCTGTCGCTCATGGACAGCTATAGTTGCAGTGCTTCAAGAACTGCAGTATTACAGGGAGATAGAGCATATGCTGCAGAGTATGGCGGTTGTGCACAAAGGGAGGAGGAAAAGCAAGATCTAAGTGGGACATCAATTCTCCAAAAAGGCTGACTGGACAGCTCACTGGAACCTGGGGTGGGATTCTCCAATAATGGGGCTATGTTCCCACGCTCGCGAAAAAACACGCGCAAATCACTCTGGACTTATCTGGAGAAAGTCCAGGGTGATTCTCCGATTTGCAGGGAGCTAGCAGGGCCCCGGAGTGCTCCTCGCAGCTCCGGCTGCCGATACGGGGCCCTGCATGTCTGGTCGGGAGTCCGCCCGTGCACACGGCGGCAGCCTATGTCAGCTGCCCCGAGCGACATGGCCGACCTACACCGCGGACCGGCATCAAAAACATAGACCCCCCAGATCGCACGCACCGGCAGATCGGTGGTCCCCGATCGGTAGCCTGGCCGTCCTGGAGGCTCCTCCCGGTGAATGATTCCCCCCATCCCACACCAGGGCTGAGTCCGTTGCCGCCATGCCGAGTTCCCGCCGGGTGGAACCATGAGAGAACCACGCCGTCGGCCAGCTGCACTTGGTGAATCGCTGTGGGGGCCTCTTTCAATGGTCTCCGACCAGCTCCGTGTCAACCACGCGCGCGCGATTGGCCACGATTGTTCGGCAAATGGAGAATCGTGGGAGCAGCGTCGGAGCCAATCGCGTTTTGACACCCATTCTCCGATTATCGATTATGGCGCGGAGGCTCGGACAATCCCACCCCTGGTTTCCCTGAAAACACTTCCACATTTTTCGGGAGGCCAGGTCACAGGTTAAACCAGCTGTAAACCATATTCCCTGCTGGAAAATAATTTGCCATATTACATGCATTTGTGAAAAACAGATATCAGATCAGATATATCAGAAAAAATCAGGGGCGAAATTCTCCGTTATCGGCGGAAACTCCGCCGATCGGCGCAAAAAACGGCGCAAATCCCACTTGCGTCACGTCATAAAAATGGGCCGATAGTCTGCGGCCCGAAATGGGCTAGCAGCGACGTAACGGGATCCACGCTTGCGCAGTGGTTCACGCCGTGCAGCGTCATACGCGCTGCACGGCGTGACGGCTCATAAGGCCGCGCAGCTCCCCCCCACCCGACCGGAACAGCCGACCGCAACACCCGACTTGATGGCTGGCCGTCGCTCAGCCCCGAGGTTCGAGTCACGCGATGTGGAGGCGCTCCTGGATGCGGTGGAGCAGAGGAGGGACGCCCTGTATCCCGGGCACGGCCGCAGAGTTGCCCCACGCCACAGCCGGCGTCTGTGGAGGGAGGTGGCAGAGGCCGTCACCGCTGTGGCCCTAACACCACGGACAGGCACCCAGTGCCACAAGAAGGTGAACGACCTCGTCAGAGCAGGCAGGGTGAGCGTCCCCCATATCCCCCATATCCCCTCTCCCCCAAATCCCCTCCTCCCCCATATCCCCTCCTCCCCCATATCCCCCCTCCCCCATATCCCCCCTCCCCCATATCCCCCCTCCCCCATATCCCCCCTCCCCCATATCCCCCCTCCCCCATATCCCCCCTCCCCCATAACCCCCATATCCCCCCTCCCCCATATCCCCCATATTCCACCCTCCCCATATCCCCCCTCCCCCATATCCCCCATATCCCCCCCTCCCCCATATCCCCCATATCCCCCCTCCCCCATATTCCCCCCTCCCCCATATTCCCCCCTCCCCCATATTCCCCATATCCCCCCTCCCCCATATCCCCCACCCCCATATCCCCCCTCCCCCATATCCCCCATATTCCCCCCTCCCCCATATTCCCCCCTCCCCCATATCCCCCCTCCCCCATATTCCCCATATCCCCCCCTCCCCATATCCCCCCCCACATATCCCCCCTCCCCCATATCCCCCCTCCCCCATATCCCCCCTCCCCCATATCCCCCCTCCCCCATATCCCCCATATTCCCCCCTCCCCCATATCCCCCCTCCCCCATATCCCCCATATCCCCCCTCCCCCATATCCCCCCTCCCACATATCCCCCCTCCCCATATCCCCCATATCCCCCCTCCCCCAGATCCCCCATATCCCCCCTCCCCCATATCCCCCATATTCCCCCCTCCCCCATATCCCCCCTCCCCCATATTCCCCATATCCCCCCTCCCACATATCCCCCCTCCCCCATATCCCCCATATGCCCCCTCCCCCTCCCCCATATCCCCCATATCCCCCCTCCCCCATATCCCCCCTCCACCATATCCCCCATATTCCCCCCTCCCCCATATCCCCCCTCCCCCATATCCCCCATATCCCCCCTCTCCCATATCCCCCCCTCCCCCATATCCCCAAGTGAATCCAGCCCTAACCTTAACCTCTGCAATGCACGCGCAACCGATGGCGTGCATTCATATACCTGCCTAACACTGTTGCCTTTTACCCCTGCCACCACCACCCCCCCCCCCCCCAGGAGAAGCGCGCACACAACAATAGGGAGCATGTGAGGACTGGAGGGGGGCCCGCTGATGAGAGGCCACTGACCGTACACGAGGAAAGGGCCCTGGAACTGGCAGGCGGACCTGAGGACCGGGAGGTTGCTGATGCAGAGGTCGGGGCCCCACGAGCAAGTGAGCCACCAACAGCCCGTCCCCATATCCCCCCTCCCCTATATCCCCCTCTCCCGTATCACCTGATCACTGCCTGATGTCTAACCATGCATGCTTCATTGTGTATCGCAGGACCAAACGTCCAGGCACCCATCCCCGCAGATGCAGACCGCCCGCAGGATGCCCCTCGGAGACCACGGGAGACGGAGAGACCCGCACCCTCCAGCATGCGACGCCCGCAGGATGCCCCTCGGAGACCACGGGAGACGGAGAGACCCGCACCCTCCAGCATGCGACGCCCGCAGGATGCCCCTCGGAGACCACGGGAGAAGGAGAGACCCGAACCCTCCAGCATGCGACGCCCGCAGGATGCCCTTCGGAGACCACGGGAGACGGAGAGACCCGAACCCTCCAGCATGCGACGCCCGCAGGATGCCCCTCGGAGACCACGGGAGACGGAGAGACCCGAACCCTCCAGCATGCGACGCCCGCAGGATGCCCCTCGGAGACCACGGGAGACGGAGAGACCCGAACCCTCCAGCATGCGACGCCCGCAGGATGCCCCTCGGAGACCACGGGAGACGGAGAGACCTGGAGCAACAGGGAGACGACACCCCCGTCACGTGCGGGAGCGACCACCCAGCGATGAGGGGGGCAGCCACAGGCCCCCGTCACATCCGAGCCAGGACACCACTACCCAGGACACCACTATCCAGGACAACCCTACCCGGGACACCACTACCCAGGACACCCCTACCCGGGACAGCACTACCCGGGACAGCAGTACCCGGGACAGCAGTACCCGGGACAGCAGTACCCGGGACAGCAGTACCCGGGACAGCAGTACCCGGGACAGCAGTACCCGGGACAGCAGTACCCGGGACAGCACTACCCAGGACACCCCTACCCGGGAAGACGAAATACCGGACAGTGACTCAGAGTGGATGGGTGGAGACGAACCCCCACCCCAAAGTGCCATGGACTCAGAGTGGGACGAAGAGCACGACACAACGCCACTGCTGTCACCAACACCCTCCACCATCGCAGAAACACTCACCACGGTTGGGCACTTTAGTGATGAGGCGTCTGGTACACTCACTGGTGCGCACAACACAGCCGTCCCGGTACAGCAGGTGGAGGTAGGAGCAGCAGAGGGACCGGGCGGTCGGAGGGCAGCCCAGGCCAAGCGAACATCTGCCGCCCAGATGGATCCCGGGTTCCTGCAGTTACCACACCCACACATAGATCCGATGCAACCACCGACACGGAGACGAGCGAATAGGGTGACGGGTGGCTTGCGGCGGCTGCGGTCGCAGGTGGAGGAGTCCACCCGCGTCCAGGAGCTGGGAGTGGTCCCGGTCATGCGTGCCACCCAGGCTGACACCGCACGGGTGGCGTCCGCGGTGGAGGCAATGGGTGCGACGGTGTCAGACATGGGGAACGGTTTGCGAGGCCTGGGGCCTTCCGTGCAGGCGGCGTCTGTGGCCCAGGAAATGGCTGCCCTCTCACAGGAGGCCATGAGCCAGTGCCAGCGCCAGATGGCAGAGGCGCTCAACGCCACAGCCCAGTCTCAGCAGGCCATGGCCCAGTCTCAGCAGGCCATAGCCCAGTCTCTGCAGGCCATGGCCCAGTCTCTGCAGGCCATGGCCCAGTCTCTGCAGGCCATGGCCCAGTCTCTGCAGGCCATGGCCCAGTCTCTGCAGGCCATCGCTGAGGGCATCGGCGCCAGTGGCCATGTGCGAGCTGGCGTCGCACTGTCGCAGACAGGGTTCGACAACCCCCTGGGCTCCATGGCTGCAAACCTGCAGACCCCTGTCGATACCAGCACGGGCCTCCAGGACTGGCAGCGCCAGATGTCGGGGGCGCGTCGGATGGCCAGTCCGTTCGCATCCCCCACCCATGTAGAGGCCTGGGGGCCATCGGGCACCCCGAGGGAGGAGGAGGTGATGTGGTCCGTCCCGGCTCCCTCTGTAGGGGAGGTCCCGGTACACCGCGACACCTCGGACTCCCCCCCTTCCGTCCCAGGTGCATCGGGTGGGCAACGGGCAGGACAGGCTGGCAGCTCGCCATCCCAGTCGCCCGGGCCGCAGCCTGGCCCATCTAGGCCAGGACGCCCCAGGAAACGGCCGCCAAAGGGATCCAGTGTCAGAGGGCAGGAATCACAGGAGTCCACCTCCAGTTCTGCTGTACCGTCTGGGGAACCACGTAGACGTAGTCAAAGGGCCCGTAAGGCCAAACAATTAGACACTGAGTAAGTTGGCACGGGTGCAGGGCACAGATGAGTTTTAGGCGCTAGGGCACGTGCATGAACTCCTTTGGTTATTAAAGTCAATGTTACACCTACCGAAGCTGCCTTTGTGCTCTGTCCAAAGTGTGCGGGGGTGTCATGTACGTTGAGCGCAAGTGTGTGTGTGAGGGGTGGTCTTACCTCAGCCCCAGGTGAGTCTGCCCCCTTCCCCCTGGGCCGCCATCAACATCCCCCGGGCAGAGGACGGGACCGTGCGCTGCAGTGTCACAGCCGCATGCAGGGATGGTCCGGGTGGATGGTGGTACTGTGGCCATGGGTCAGACGTAGTCCAACGATGTAGAGCCAGGAGCTCATCGGAGGCGGGTTGTCATCATTCTCCATGGCCTGCGATAGACACGCGTCCACCCGCAACTGGGTGAGCCCGGCCCGTTGTGCCGCCGGTGGATCGGCAATTGGGAGTGGGGGGGTGGTGTGCATGCGGGTGGGGTGTGTGGGGTTGGGGAGGGGGGTGAGGGTGCTGGGTGGGTGGATGGGTGGGGGGTGTGGGTGGTCGGCTGTTGTCATGGTGTGCGGTCTGTGGCCATACTACCCGATTCCCACGCCCATCTAGTCAGTGAAGCGGGCGTCTATCAGTCTGTCCCGTGCCCGCTGGGCCAGCCGGTAACGGTGGACAGCCACCCGTCTGTGTCTACCCCGTCTGCCCTGACCATTGCCCCCATCCCCCTCATCTGGGGAGGACTGGGCCTCTTCCTGCTGCTCCTCCACTCCGCCCTCCTCTGCCTGCGGCACATCGCCCCTCTGCTGGGCTATGTTGTGCAGGACGCAGCACACCACAATGATGCGGCCGACCCTATCTGACCGATACTGGAGGGCGCCCCCAGAGAGGTCCAGGCACCTGAAACGCATCTTCAGCACGCCAAAGCACCTCTCGATCACTCCCCTTGTCGCTACATGGGCATCATTGTAGCGGTTCTCCGCCTCATTGCGTGGCCTCCGTATAGGCGTCATCAGCCACGATCGCAATGGGTAGCCCCTGTCGCCCAGCAACCAGCCCCTCAGCCGGGGATGGCGTCCCTCGTACATGCCGGGGATGGATGACCGCGACAACACGAATGAGTCGTGTACACTGCCTGGGTGACGGGCGCAGACGTGCAGGATCATCATGCGGTGGTCGCAGACCACCTGTACGTTCATCGAATAGGTCCCCTTCCTATTAGTGAACACGGCCCTGTTATCTGCAGGTGGCCGCACGGCGACGTGCATCCCATCGATCGCGCCCTGGACCATGGGGAACCCGGCAATGGCAGAGAAGCCCACGGCCCGGGCATCTTGGCTGGCCCGGTCCACGGGGAAGCGGATGTAGCGGTGCGCCATGGCATAAAGGGCATCTGTCACTGCCCGGATGCACCGATGCACCGATGTCTGCGATATGCCGGACAGGTCCCCACTCGGTGCCTGGAATGACCCCGTTGCATAAAAGTTCAGGGCCACCGTAACCTTGACGGACACGGGGAGAGGGTGTCCCCCGCCAGTGCCACGCGGTGACAGGTGTGCCAGCAGGTGGCAGATGTGTGCCACGGTTTCCCGGCTCATCCGGAGTCTCCTCCTGCATTCCCGGTCCGTGAGGTCCTGGTATGACTGCCGGGGCCGGTACACACGGGGCGCCCTCGGGTGCCTCCGTTGCCGTGGGGCCGCGACGTCCTCCTCCCCCTCCTCGTCCTGTCGGTCAGGTGTCCCTCCAGCCTGGACGGCTGCCGCCTGCCCCTCTGCGGCAGCCTGCGCCGCCTCTCTGGCACGCTCCTCCTCCTCCTCCTCCTCCTCATCCAGGGCAACATAGACATGAGCGGCTGCCACCACGGCGGCCAACATCGCTGGATGGTCTGAAAACATGACGGCCTGGTGGGGGGGAGGGGAACGACGACATGTCATCATTGCCCATATCCCCTCCTCCACCCAGCCAGGTGGCATGGACCGCATGGGTCCAACTGTTGGAGGCTGGCACCTGGCCTGGTGGACCAACTCATTTGCCCTCCCATCACCCACCCCGGCACGGACCCCCCCCCCCAACCTCCACCCCGGCACGGACCCCCTCCCCAACCTCCACCCCGGCACGGACCCCCTCCCCAACCCCCAACCTCCACCCCAGCACGGACCCCCCCCAACCTCCACCCCGGCACGGACCCCCTCCCCAACCCCCAACCTCCACCCCAGCACGGACCCCCCCCCAACCTCCACCCCGGCACGGACCCCCTCCCCAACCTCGACCCCGGCACGGACCCCCTCCCAAACCTCCACCCCGGCACGGACCCCCTCCACAACCCCCAACCTCCACCCCGGCACGGACCCCCTCCCCAACCTCCACCCCGGCACGGACCCCCTCCCCAACCTCCACCCCGGCACGGACCCCCTCCCCAACCCCCAACCTCGACCCCAGCACGGACCCCCCCCCAACCTCCACCCCGGCACGGACCCCATCCCCAACCCCCAACCTCCACCCCAGCACGGACCCCCCCCCAACCTCCACCCCGGCACGGACCCCCTCCCCAACCTCCACCCCAGCACGGACCCCCCCCCAACCTCCACCCCGGCACGGACCCCCTCCACAACCCCCAACCTCCACCCCGGCACGGACCCCCTCCCGGCACTCCCCCAGAGCCCAGCCTACTCTAACCCCCACCCGCCGCACACACACACAAGCCGAGACACACCTCTCCTCAGGCAATCAGTCTGCGGCCACGCCATTTCCTGCCCAGAGCCAACCCCCCAGGCCGTCACTCACCTCCTCGCTGGTCGGCGTGAGCCTGGAGCACCGGGTCACGCCGATGAAAAGGAGGTTTGATTCACGTCGACGTGAACGGTCATCACGTCGACGGGACTTCGGCCCATCCGGAAGGGTGAATATCGGCAGGCCGAAAATCGGCTGCCTTGCGCAGACCCGTGACATTCTCCGCGGCAGCGGCGCCATTAACGCCCCGCCGACTTTTCTCCCTTCGGAGACTTTGGCGGGGGCGGGATTCACGGCGGCCAACGGCCATTCTCCGACCCGGCAGGGGGTCGGAGAATGACGCCCCAGGTCTCCACTGCAGAGTCTTCTTTTTGCAAGCACCTAGCCCGATTTATCAGGGACTTATTGACATTCTCTAATTGAGACTGTTGAGTTAAGGTTGTTCCCAACTTAACCTGCCCAGCTTCCAACCATATGTACTTAAAAGCCCAACTTCCAATTTTGAATTCATTCATAATTTTATCTATTATAAATTTCTGGATGACACAGAAACTTCAGCTTCAATGAAAGCTTTCTTGCCTGCATGCAAAGCACTTAAGTGAGCAAAAAGACTGGAGTTTATGCTTATCCCTTCAAGGGCAGTGAATGCATCCAATAGTATTGAAGTCAAATTCAGATTCCTTCTGTACATCATCTGTTATGGGCTGTACCTTCAAATCATTTTAAAAGAGTTTTTTGCACGTACTGCCCATGCGGGGCCATTTGTAATTTATAGTCTGGTTGATCGCAGTATGTACAACTCAAATATTCACATTTTCACGCATCTCAAAATTCTTCATTCGCAAATTCCCCACCATTATCTGTCAGGAATTGCATTGGTGTTCCTAATCCTGTTCTCATTACCTTATCGATAATGGCCCATTTGTCCTTACTGTGCATTACAGAGGATAGGCTAAATCTGCTTACCGGCTGAGTTCTCCGTTTCAGCGACTAAGGGCTGGATTCTCCAATTCTGCGGCTATGTCCGGAGGATGCGTCTGGTCTTACGACCAAACCGTCAGCGGTGCCCCGCACCAATGCTCTGTCCGGTGGGGGGCTAGCAGCCGCGCCACGTAAAGCCCCCCCCCCCCGGTTTTATCTGCAGATATGGACGCAGAATGACCGGGTCCGTGGCCGTGCATGCGCATGGTGGTGGCCTGTGGCTGCCGCGCTGTACAACATGGCGGCGGGCACGCGCGGACTTGACCTGCCAAAAACTGCCTCCCTGTAACCCCCTGGACCTCCTTCCACCAGTCCCAGCAGCCCCTTCTGAAGCCCCCCCTGCCAGTGGAACGGCTCCCTCCTCCGACTGTGGCAGCACTGGACACAGTTCACAGCCGCCATGCCAGGTTTACGAATGTTGAGAGGACACTTGCCCCAAGCCATCGGGTAGTTGGCCAATCGGGGGTGGAGCATCGGGGGAGGGCCTCAGGTGATGTTCTTGAGGCCGTTCCAATGGCGTGCAGCATACTCCTTGAGTACACCGTTTTTGAGAGGGCAGAGCATCAGAAAAATGGCGCCGCCCCTAGTTTTGGCGTAAAAAGTGATTCTCTGGCCGATTGACGAACGCGATTCTGGCGTTGATGCCAAAGGAGCATATGTGGTCTTTTATGACCAAATATTCTGCGTGAAACCCTCATCGATTCCGGGACCGGTAAGGGGCTAGCACCGGCGCCGGGTGAAACTTGTGTTTACCACGCCGAAAATGGCCGGAGAATGGCTGGGTCCCTGGCCGCGCATGCGCACGGCTGACGACCTGCAGTGGTCGCGCCGAACAACACTGGGCTGAATCAGCAAGGGGCTGTTTAGCACAGGGCCAAATCGCTGACTTTGAAAACAGACCAAGGCAGGCCAGCAGCACGGTTCAATTCCCGTACCAGCCTCCCCGAACAGGCGCCGGAATGTGGCGACTAGGGGCTTTTCACAGTAACTTCATTTGAAGCCTACTTGTGACAATAAGCAATTTTCATTTTCATTTTCATTTCCATTTCACATGGTGATGCCCTTGCGCGGACCACACCCCTCATCCGCTACCCCACAGCACACCCCCTGGACACCCCCTGGCCATCCCCCATCAGTCCCCCCAGCCCTCGCAGAAGCCCCCTCCCCCGCCCCCCGCCCCGGCCAGTGGCATGGATCCTGGCACAGTCCAGAGCCACCACGCCGGGTTCCCGCACGGCTGAGACCACACATGCGCCGTGCTGTTGGGAACTCGGCCCATCAGGGGGCGGAGCACCACGGGAGGGCCGGCCGATGACGCACCGACTCCTTTGCAACGACGTGCGACGCGCGACACGATGATGCAATTTTGGATGGGTGGGAGCATGGCTGACCGCCGTCAAACCGCCAGTGGCCCCGATTTCGACGTCGGCGTCGATTCCCCGCCCGATCGCCGATAACGATATTGGTATCGGAGAATTCCGCCCTATATTCATAAAGTGTAGCAGAAAAATACCCCTGTTCTTGTTCCATACTTTTAAGTCCTTTGTCACTGCACCGTTAAACTCCCTGACTAGTGGCAAGCTCAAAACAGAACGGGGTCACGTCTTTCGATATTTAATATAAATTTCACACTGAGCTGCAATTTGCTCAATTAGGTCGTTATATTCTTTATCAACCATGCCAGAATCATGCAGTAGAGCTTTCAGTTTTTTGAGGCTCCAGGGGCTGGAATCCCGGCCGGCAGGATGCCCCGTTTTGCCGGCAGCCCAGGGGATTTCCCGACGGCGTGGGGCTGCCTCACAATGGGAAACCCCATTGACCGGCTGGCGTAATGGAGCATCCCGCCGGTGTGCTGAAACAGAAATGTGGCGGGACGGGGCAAAGAATCCAGCCCCAGATGTGCAAACTGCCAATTCAACATCTCAATAATCTTCCTTCTACCTACAAAATTCTCATTCCCGGAAGTTAAAAAAACTTTGTGAGCGCATTGACAATAAATATTTGGCTTCCTTAGCGGCAGGTGGCAATGGCCTGACTGAGTGAAATGTAGACCCACATTTTTCCCAAACACATTCGCTCTATCATCATCTGAGCCTTTTGCATCGCTGCTTGTATTAACAATGTAGGTATCTCACTGGACACTAAATCAGTACCGATGAACAGACGGTCCCTGCTATCCTGCAAGGGAGGACTACCCTTTTGGAAGATGTCAGCATGTTTTATCTCTAAACCTGAAGCAGGTCGAGTTTTCATACCCTTTAGACCTTCTGCTGGTCCGCCTCGTTGACAGACTCCAGTTCGCAATTCGGCCAATCCATCCCACACACCATGCAAGTGCAACTGTTGTCAAGAACTATACAGTTGAATGAATTGATCATCAAGACATTCATCACAGGATTCAAACTCTCAGTGACCATCACAATTCCTTCATGAAAGTCACCAACATCATGTTCAGCCTCAGGAGATCCAGTTTCACAGGTTGCTTCAAAAACACAATTCTTTTATTGTGGGCAATTCAACACATAAAGATCCCTACAGTGCAGAATAAGGCTATTCATCCATCGAGTCTGCACCGACCCTCTGATAGAGCACGCTACCTAGACCCAGTCCCCCATTTTATCTTCGTAACCCCACATAATCTGCACATCTTGGATACCTAGCGCCAATTTCAGCATGGCCAATCCAACTAACCTGCACATCTTTGGACTGTGGGAGGAAACTGGAGCACCCAGAGGAAACCCACACATTTCGGGGGGAATGAGCAAACTCCACACAGATAGTCACCCAAGTCAGAATTGAACCCGGGTCCCTGGTGCTGTGAGGCAGCAGTGCTAACCACTGTGCCACATACAGATAGCATTGATTAACTGTTCCCCATGTATTTATTGGGTTCAAACACCCAGGGTCGCCATCCCAGACCTGCTTTTGTCTAATTTCTCAAATTGTCTAAAGGTACGACCATTGTCGGACCCCCTGACAGTAACCCCGCCATTGAACTGGAATCTCTTAATATTTGGGCTATCTCAACATTCAGCCACCATGGACTCCTCTATCCTTTGCTTCACAGCATAGTTGTTTGTATTCACTAAGAAAGTGGCTGGAAATTACAGTTTTAAAAGAATGCAAAGAATATAAAGAACAGTACAGCACAGGAACAGGCCCTTGAGCTCTCCAAGCCTGGGTCAATCATGATATCTGTCTAAGCTAAAACATTTGCACTTCCGGGGTCCGTATCCATCTATTCCCATCGTAGTCATGTACTTGTCACGGTGCCTTTTAAACGTCACTATTGTACCTATTTCCACCACCTCCCCCAGCAGCACGTTCCAGGTACTCACCACCCTCTGTGTAAAAAACATGCCTCTCACATCTCTAAACTTATCCCCTTGCACGTTAAACCTATGTCCCCTAGTAGTTGACTTTTTCACCCTGGGAAAAAGTGTCTGACTATCCACTTTATCCATGCCACTCATGATTTTGTAAACCTCTATCAAGTTTACCCCTCAACCTCTGTCGTTCCAGTGAAAATAATCTGAGTTTATCGAATCTTACCTCATAATTTTTCTCTAGACCAGGCAACAAGCTGTTAAACCTCGTTTATACCCTCTTGAAAGCCTAAATATCCTCTGGGAGTGTGGCAACCGCAATTGTATGATTTATCCCAAGTGTGACCTAACTAAGGTTCTATATAGCTGTGGCATAACTTGCCAATTTTTATATTCAATTCCTCGACCGATGAAGGCAAGCATGCCCAGACGCCTTCTTGACTAACTTGCCCACCAGTGATCTGTGACCTGTATGGCCAGATCTCTCTGCCTGTCAATACTCCGAAGGCTCTGCCATTTATTGGATAATTCCCACTTGTATTTGACCTTCCAAAATACATTACCTCACATTTATCCGGATTAAACTCCACTTGCCATTTCTCCTCCCAAGTCTCCAACCGATCTATATCCTGCTATACCCTCTGACAATCCTCTTCACTAATCGCAACTCCACCAACCTTTGTGACATCCACAAACTTACTAATCAGACCAGATACATGTTCCTCCCAATCATTCATATATACTATGAACAACAAAGGTCCCAGGACTGATCCCTGTAGAATGCCACTCGTCACAGCCTTCCATTCAGAAAAGCACTCTTTCACTGCTATCCTCTGTCTTATATGACTGAGCCAGCTCTTTTTCCATCGTGCCAGATCACCTCTGATACATGTGGCTTCACCTTTTGAACCAATCTGCCATGAGGAACCTTGTCAAAGGATTTCATGTTGACATCTACTGCCCTTCATTCATCAATCACCTTCGATACCTCCTCAAAAAATGTGTTCAAGTTAGTGAGACACAACCTCCCATTCACTAATCCCCTATCGCTAATAGATTATCACTAATGATTTTCCCAGAATCGTTTTTACACCAGCAGCCAGTTGGTCCAGGAGAGAATCCTTTCCACAAAATTAAACCCCCAGCAAAACTAAAAGTCTATCAACATGGGAAACGCGTGCACAATCGAATAACTTAAATGGCAATGCAGACTCTGGGATTCTAAGCTCAAATGCCTTCAGTCACTTATACCAATTATCAAAATCTATGATCTCCATCATGGATTGATGGTCTGTTTTCCTAAATCCATCAAAGATTGATCATGCTTCAAATGCATCCAACAACTCATCCTTTTTGTAAAACTTATTCAAAAATTGTAATTAAAGTGACAATACCTCTTCATTGTCCAAGTCATTTACTTCCATTTCCAAAAATACCTGACTGTTAATTGTACTTTTTTCTGGTAAGGATAACGCCAAGGCCATGCCTTGTTTCCTCTGAGGTAAAGAGCTGGCCCATGTCCTCATTTCTGCCTTGTTTTTCCATTGCTGACTCAGAAAGAAATCGATGGGTTGTCAAAGCTTGAGATCTTACATTGTCCTTCCACCATTCTGAAACTTAAGCCATCAGCAGCAGTATGCTTCTTTTCCCCCAGACGATAGAGGCAAACAGTTTGTACACAGCAACCAATCACCAAAGCTTACATTTCATCCCCTGCTGTCATGTTAACTCTGATAAGCGCACGTTGAAGAATGAATCCAATGCTAGTCTTTAAATTATTCAGATTTATTTTCAAGCCCTGTTGAGCAGAGAATCAAACTCTCTCAGCTCAATGCCCTCCCACACGCCAGCCACCCAGTGCCAGCTGCCTCTTCCTTGTATATAATTGAGAATAATTAACACATCTACATCCAACATTGGTTCATCTTCAAATACTGTCGTGTTTAACCTTCATTAAATGGAACCTATTAGATTCTAACACCATGAGCCTGATTTTCCAACCGTGTTGCACCTGGTGCCGATCCCGCTATGTTGGGAGAATAGCGGGAGAACCCAAAAATGGGCGGGCG
This sequence comes from Scyliorhinus torazame, assembly GCF_047496885.1. Taxonomy (NCBI): domain Eukaryota; kingdom Metazoa; phylum Chordata; class Chondrichthyes; order Carcharhiniformes; family Scyliorhinidae; genus Scyliorhinus; species Scyliorhinus torazame. The sequence continues at coordinate 76,023,305 of NC_092721.1, read as the reverse complement.
GGATTCTCGGATCCTGAGGCTAAGTGTTGACGCCGTCATAAACGCCTCAACGTTTCACGACGGCGTCAACTTGGCCCCAGGAGCAGCGATTCTGACCCCTACAGGGGGAGAGCAAGTTAGTTCACGGTCCCTGAACTCTCAAGCACCACCTCAAATGATCAGGTGGCCTGTCTGAGAGGGTGATTCGTGGACTGGATGTCCTGCAGCCTTTAATGCCTGTACAGCACCATTGAGGCAGCTGACAATAATCAAACAGTAAACAGCAGGGCTTCACCACTGAGAACCCTCTTGCGGCCAAAAGGTAACTATTTGGGACGCACGGTAGCACTGTGGTTAGCACTGTTGCTTCACAGCTCCAGGGTCCCAGGTTCGATTCTCCGCTGGGTCACTGTCTGTGCGGAGTCTGCACGTTCTCCCCGTGTCTGTGTGAGTTTCCTCCGGGTCCTCCAGTTTCCTCCTACAGTCTAAAGATGTGCAGATTAGGTGGCTTGACCATGCTTAACTGCCCCTTAGTGTCCAAAAAATGGTTAGGTGGGGTAACTAGGTTACGGGAATAGGGTGGAAGTGTGGGCTTAAGTAGGGTGCTCTTTCCAAGGGCTGGTGGGCCGAGTGACCTTCTGCACTGTAAATTCTATGATTCTGGGTAATTTGGATGAGCACGACCCCCTAATGTTGCTGGGAGTAGTCTGGAGTTTAGGGGCTTCTGGTCTGGCTGGGAGTGAGTGTGCAGAGCCAATGTTGCCAGCACAACTGGGTGGCACTCTGAGAGAAGGCAGGACACTCATGGTAAGGGTGGGGCAGGCTTGCAAAACCGACTCCCCTTCTGACTTCAAGGCACAGTGCAAGTTCAGGCAGCCCAGGTGCTTTGAGCGTAATGCCAGCAATAAGATCTCGGGATCCCAAGGCTGGGTATCGACCATGCATTATTGTGTATCCCCTCTTTGACTCTGTTAGATGTCCAGTGAGTCAGGCCACTGCAGCAACTTGGCCATCATCATTATGCCTCAGCACTCTTAGCTACATCTCTCTCTAGGTCATGGCAAGGGGAAGACTCCCTCAAAGGTAAGGGCTGAGGGTCCCGGGCCAGAAAGCATGAGTGGTGGCCAAGGCCGCTGGGTGGATTGATGAGTGCTCAGCTGCAAGATCATGAAGACAAGAGATTGTGTGGAAATTTGGGGAGTTGAGGGGCACAGGATGGAAAATATAACTGACCGTCAGTCTCTCTCCTTATCCAAATCCTTCCAGATACAAAGGTGAATGTTGGTGTTGATCCTGCTGAGGTTGCCATTGTGCTGTTACTCGCAGCCGAGGTGGGCAGACGTCGCTCAAGGCTACAAGGCCAATGCAGACGGGAGCCTGCGCCACACCTGTGGGGGGCGGCAGCACATACTCAAGACCCAGCCGCCCATCAGGCTGAGGAGGGGGCCAGAAGGGAAGTCCAATAATGAGCGACAGTTTACAGGAGTCGATGGTCGTATAACGAGTTGACGGACACTGGCCGGGGTTCTCCTTTCCGGGGACTATGCCCCCACTCCGGTGGGAAATCCGGCGCCAATGACTCCGGCGTCAATGGGCCCCCAAGGTGAGGAATTCTTACCTGTCTCGAGGGTTAGGTGGACACCGGAGGGGTTGGTGCCGCTCCAGCCGGCGCCGAAGGGACTGTGCGACTTTGCGCATGCGCCAAAGGGTCAGCGTGATCTCGCGCATGCGTGGAACTGCCGTCGATCTTGCCGCATGCACGGGGGGTTCCCTTCTCAGTGCTGGCCATGGCGCAGAAGGAAGGAGTTCCCCCACGGCACAGGCCTGCCCTGTGGGCCCTGATCGCGGGCCAGGCCACCGTGGGGGCTCCCCTGGGGTCGGAAACTCTGCGTCTCCCCAAGGACCGCCCCCCAGCCAACTTACCTGCCAGGTCCCACCGTGTGGGACCATGCCTAACCCACGCCGGCGGGACTGGCCAACAATGGACGGCCGCTCGGCCCATCGGGGCCCGGAGAATTGCCAGGGGGGCTGCTGTCAACGGCCCCCGACCAGCGTGGCGTAAACCCCAACCCCGCCTGGGGGCCATTGATGTCACGTTAGTCATCCTGTGAGCGCCGAGCATCAGGATGTGCCTAATATTAACAGGAAAGGATCCCACTCCCTGAATGTATCAAACCTGTCTGACCACCGCCTCAGGAGCATGCTATCCTGGGAGCATGCATGACAGCTACATCCTGGGACACTCGGAGATTCCCGGTGCCTTTGAGGACTACCTCAGGATGATGATTGGCTCATGTGGGACAGTGGACACCTGCTGAGACCATGGCTGATGATGCCAGTGTGGAGGCCTGAGACCGAGGTGGAGAGCCACTACAATGAGGCCCACACTCTCACCTGTGCTGTCATTGAGCAGTGCTTCGGAATTGAAGGTTGAAGGTGGGACTGATGCCAGGAGAGAGATGGTAACTTACCCTTACAGATCTTAGGCAGTCAGTCATCGTCTTCCTACATTGAACCTCCTGGTCATACTGCCCGCACTCACTGATGCTGCCACTGCCTCTCAGGTGGCACTTGGCATCATGCTGTTGGGTCTCTTACCGAATCAGGGGTACAGGTGACCCACCTCTCCTCCATGCTGTCCAGAAGCATGGTCAGGTCTGCATCTCCAAATCGAGGAGAAAGTCTCCGTGCTGCCATCCTCCTGGCTGGACAGGGAGTGAGTGCTGAGGGATCATTTAAATGATGCTCCCCCTTGTTAGCTGCGAACATCTGAGCCCCGAGTCGGGTGAATCAGACACATGGGGCGTCATTCTCCGACCCCCCGCCGTTGGCCACCGTGAATCCCGCCCCCGTCCCCGCCGAAGTCTCCGGTACCGGAGATTGAGCGGGGGCGGGAAGCGGGCCGCACTGGTTGGCGGGACCCCCCGTTCAATTCTCCAGCCCGGATGGGCCGAAGTCCCGCCCACAAATTGCCTGTCCCGCCGGCGTAAATCAAACCTGGTATTTACCGGCGGGACCAGGCGGCGTGGGCGGGCTCCGGGGTCCTGGGGGGGGCGCGGGGTGATCTGACCCCGAGGGGTGCGCCCACGATGGCCTGGCCCGCGATCGGGGCCCACTGATCCGCGGGCGGGCCTGTGCCGTGGGTGAACCCTTTCCCTTCCGCCTCCGCTACGGCCTCCACCATGGCGGAGGCGCAAGAGACTCTCCCCACTGCGCATGCGCGGGAAACTGTCAGCGGCCGCTGACGCTCCCGCGCATGTGCCGCATTTCCGCGCCAGCTGGCGGGGCAACAAACACCATTTCCGCCAGCTGGCGGGGCAGAAATCCCTCCGGCGTCGGCCTAGCCCCTCAATGTTGGGGCTAGGCCGCCAAAGATGCGGAGCATTCCGCACCTTTGGGCCGGCGCGATGCCCATCTGGCGCCGTTTTTGGCGCCAGTCGGCGGACATCGCGCCGTTGGGGGAGAATTTCGCCCATGAGGTCTCAGGCATGGTGAGTTTCAGATGGGGGCTCATTTTTTGCACTAAGTGTGGCCGAGTAACGATCTGGATCGCACCCGTACACGTGGCACAAATCACTCCACGAATCTCGCCCAGAATGGCACTTAGGTATTTTTCAGGTGAATCGCACCCTATGGTTCAGTTCACCACACCCACATCACTCGCAAACCATTAATGTATATCAATCAGGACTCATATCTAACATTCAAATACTTCACCTCACTCGCATACACTTAGCAATGTTGCAAGGCTCGCATCCATATCTCTGCCAGCGATTCAACCATGCCTGTTACATCAAGTAAATATATGGCACATTAACGAGCACACTTACCTCTCTTTTGTATGAGAAAGTGGGGAACAACTGGTGGCAGCAGGAATAAACTGAATAGGGAGGGGCAGGTCTAAATGTTCTATCTCCCATGGAGGTGACGGTGCTGGCAGGTGGCACGGTGGTTAGCATTGCTGCCTCACAGTGCCAGGGACCAGGGTTTGATTCTGACCTCGGGTGACTGTATGGAGTTTGCACTTTCTCCCCGTGTCCGCATGGGTTTCCCCCGGGTGTTCCGGTTTCCTCGCACAGTCCAAAGATGTGCAGTTTAGGTGGATTGGTCATGCTAAATTGCCCCTTAGGGTGGGGTTGCAAGTATAGGGAGGGAGATTGGGCCGAGGCGATGTGGTGTTTCGAAGGGTCGGTGCAGATCGGTGAGCCGAATGGCCTCCTTCTGGGCAGCATGGTAGCACAGTGGCTAGCACAGTTGCTTCACAGCTCCAGAGTCCCAGGTTCGATTCCCGGTTTGGGTCACAGTCTGTGCGGAGGAAGGCACATTTACCACGTGTCTGCATGGGTTTCCTCCGGGTGCTCCGGTTTCCTCCCACAGTCCAAAGATGTGCAGGTTAGTAGATTGGCCATGATAGATTTACTTCAGTGTCCAAAAAGGTTGGGTGGGGATACTGGGTTATGGGGATAGAGTGGAGGCGTGGGCTTAAGTGGGGTGCTCTTTCCAAAGGCCGGTGCAGACTCGAAGAGCTAAATGGCCTCCTTCTGTAATGTGTTAAGTAAGTTGGTTCAACGTTGACTGCAATTGGATGCAGTGAAACTAGAAACAGGCTTCTGACACAGGAGATGGTCCAACACTGTTTTATTGAACTTCCTGGTTGCTGTACATAGTCTGCTGTGAGTTGACACTCTATCAATCTAACTGATAACCTCCTACTGGCATGACCAGACTAACTCTCTACCTCATGGTGATAGTGCTCACTGGCTTGTGCACTCTTACTAACTCAGTAGCTGTGTCCTGTGAGAGAGGGAGAGTCTGAATGCCCTGTGTGCTTTATTGTGGTGGTGTCCTGTCTGGTGATTGGTTGTTATGTGTCGTGTGTGTTTATTGGTAATCCTGGGCAAAATTCTCCCCAAACGGCGCGATGTCCGCCGACTGCCGCCCAAAACGGCGCCAATCTGACGGGCATCGCGCCGCCCCAAAGGTGCGGAATGCTCCGCATCTTTGGGGGCCGAGCCCCAACATTGAGGGGCTAGGCCGACGCCGGAGGGATTTCCGCCCCGCCAGCTGGCGGAAACGGCCTTTGTTGCCCCGTCAGCTGGCGCGGAAATGCCATGTCGGGGCGGCGCATGCGCGGGAGCGTCAGCGACCGCTGATAGTTTCCCGCGTATGCGCAGTGGGGAGAGTCTCTTCCGCCTCCGCCATGGTGGAGACCGTGGCGGAGGCGGAAGGGAAAGAGTGCCCCCACGGCACAGGCCCGCCCGCGGATCGGTGGGCCCCGATCGTGGGCCAGGCCACCGTGGGGGCACCCCCCGGGGTCAGATCACCCCGCGCCCCCCCAGGACCCCGGAGCCCGCCCACGCCGCCTTGTCCCGCCGGTAAATAGGTACTCTAATTTACGCCGGCGGGACAGGCAATTTATCGGCGGGACTTCGGCCCATCCGGGCCAGAGAATCCAGCGGGGGGGCCCGCCACCCGGCGCGTCCCGATTCCCGCCCCCGCCGAATGTCCGGTACCGGAGACTTCGGCAACCGGCGGGGGCGGGATTCACGGCGGCCAACGGCCATTCTCCGACTCGCTGGGGGGTCTGAGAATGACACCCCCTGTGTGTCAATCACTGCCTGTCTGCATCTCATTATATACATGAGTGGATATTATGACATCTCCCCTTTTTGAAGTAAATTTTGGAACGTGGCGATATATATACATGCATGATTATATACAAGTGGTGAGTGAATGAACATATGTACATGGGAAGGTGTCTATCGTGCAGATACAGAGCAAACTGAACAAAATTTACAAGACTTAAGTCTGTAGATTCAGTCTTTGTGGCGGGCGACAAATTCTTCTCGATCACCTCAGAGGTGGAGGGGGGAACGCCGGCACTTGGTCAGGCGGGATTGCTGCCATGTCGGTGGCCCCATGAAGAGGCGGGATCGCTGCCACATCGGTGGCCTCGTGGTGCGAGATGTCCGGAGGAGGCATGGTGACATATGGAGAAGTGCGGCCAGGTGGTGGGCAGGGAACTTTTCGTAGCGCCCTGCTGTTGCGCCGTAGAATGGAGTCATCAGCCATTTGGACAACGAAGGACCTGGGGGCAGCCTGCCTGGCGACAATAGCTGCGGCTGACCAACCTTCCTCAGGCAACCGGACGTGAACAACATCGTCTGGAGCCAGCGCAGGTAGACCTTTGGCATGAGCATCATGTGTGATCTTCTGCTGGTCCCTGGATCGCTGCACTTTCTGCAGCACCGTGAGGCAGTCAAGGTCTGGAACATGGATGGCTGGAACAGTTGTCCTCAGGTTGCGGTTCATGAGCAGCTGCGCTGGAGACAAACCAGTCGACAGAGGGGTTGCCGTGTATGCCAACAGCGCAAGGTTGAAGTCCGAGGCTGAGTCTGCAACCTTGCACAACAACCGCTTGACAATATGGACCCCTTTTGTGGGCTTCCCATTTGATTGCGGGTAATGGGGACTGGATGTGATGTGACTGAAGTGGTAGGACCGTGCAAAGTCAGACCACTCTTGGTCTGTAGAAACATGGGCTGTTGTCACTCATTACTGTGAGTGGTATACCATGCCTGGCAAACGTCTCTTTGCAGGCTTTAATCACTGACTTGGACAGTTTCACCACTTCCGGGTAGCTGGAGAAGTAGTTGACCAAGAGCACGTAATCACGCCCATTTGCGTGAAAGAGGTCTATCCCAACCTTGGACCATGGAGAAGTCACAATCTCGCGCTGTTGCAGTGTTTCCTTGGGCTGAGCTGGTTGAAACTTCTGGCATGTTGTGCAGTTGAGGACCGTGTTGGCAATGTCCTGGCTGATGCCAGGCCAGTAGACTGCCTGCCGAGCTCTGCGTCGACATTTTCTGACCCCAAGGTGACCCTCATGGATTTGTCCGAGCACCATGGCTTGCATGCTTTGAGGAATGACGATTCTATCTAGTTTAAGAAGGATCCCCTCGACAACCGTTAACCCGTCCTTAACGTTGAAGAACTGGGGGCACTGCCCCTTTTGCCAGACATGGGCAAGGTGTTGCATCACGCGCTGCAGTGGAGGATCTTTGGCAGTTTCTTCACGTATCTGGACAACCCGTTCATCAGTGGCTGGTAGGTTGCTGGCACATAACTGCACCTGTGCCTCAATGTGGCGAATAAAGTCGCTCGGTTCACATGGCATGGTGATGGATCGTGATGGGGCATCCATGACCATCAGCTCCTTACCCGGTGTGTAGACGAGTTCGAAGTCATATCGGCAGAGACAAAGAAGAATTTGTGCAGCCGAGGTGTCATGCCATTTAAGTCCTTCTGGATTATGTGGACTAAAGGCCTGTGGTCTGTTTCCACCGTGAACTTCGGCAGACCGTATACGTAGTCATGAAACTTGACTATTCCTGTCAGGTGACCCAGACACTCCTTTTCGATCTGGGCATACTGTTGTTCGGTCGGAGTCATGGCCGTGGAGGCATATGCCACTGGAGCCCAGGACGAGGAATCGTCTCGCTGGAGGAGCACCGCCCCAATGCCGTCCTGCTTGCGTCTGTGGGTATCCTTGGTTGGGTCAAAGAACACCAGTACTGGTGATGTGGTGAGCTTCGCCTTCAGCTCAAGTCACTCTGCTTGATGTGCGGGAAGCCACTGGAACACTGTCGACTTTTTAACGAGATGCCGGAGGGCCGTGGTGTGGGATGCCATGTTGGGAATGAATTTTCCGAGAAAATTTACCATCCCGAGGAAGCGGAGAACCACCTTTTTGTCCTCTGGTGTCTTCATGGCATTGATTGCCAGCACCTTGTCGGCATCAGGTTGCACACCCTGCTGTGAAATGTGGTCACCTAAAAACTTGATAGCGGACCGACCAAATGAGCATTTGGCCCTGTTGAGCTGGAGGCCATTTTCATGAATCCTCTGGAAAACCTGTCTAAGGCGAGCAACGTGATTCTCGGGCGTCGTGGACCAAATGATCACATCGTCCACATAGACTCGCACCCCCTCGATGCCCTCCATCATTTGCTCCATTATGTGATGAAATACTTCGGAAGCTGAGATGATACCAAAAGGCATGCGGTTGTAGCAATACCCGCCGAACGGAGTGTTAAACTGCACAGCTTCCGACTGGACTCGTCCAGCTGTATCTGCCAGAAACCATGTGAGGCGTACAGCTTGGTAAGGAATTTGGTGTGAGCCATCTCACACGTCAATTCTTCACGCTTCGGGATCGCGTAATGCTCTTACATGATGTTGCGATTCAGGTCTTTGGGATCAATGCAAATGTGGAGTTCGCCAGAGGGTTTCTTGACGCAGAACATGGAGCTGACCCAGTCTGTGGGTTCCGTGACCTTTGTGATGATGTCCTGGTCTTGGAGCTCTCGTAGCTGCGTTTTCAGACGATCCTTGAGAGGAGCCGGCACCCGGCGTGGTGCATGGATGACTGGGGTGGCATTCGGCTTGAGCAATATCTTGTAGCGATATGGGAGCATACCCATCCCATCAAACACACTGTGGTATTGCGTGAGAATGTCGTCTATCTCAGCCTGGAGATTCGCATTTGGCGAGGCCGTTGTCGGTGTCGAGGACATGGCATGAACTTGCTGTACCAGATGTAGTAGTTTGCATGTGCGAGCACCGAGCAGCGATGCCTTGTCAGGCCGGACGATCTCGAATCTCAACGTCGCCTTGATTGCCTTGTGAGAGACACCTAGCTGACACGACCCACTGGCAGCTATGACATTACCACTGTAGTCAAGGAGCTGGCAGGCTGGTGGAAGAATGCTAGGTTGGTGTCGGATGCTGTCGAGGTCCGACTGTGATATGAGGTTTGCAGACGCGCCAGTGTCCAATTTAAATCGGATGCGAGACTGGTTGACCGTGATGACAGCACACCACTCGTCGTCAGGATCCACACTGAGGATCGAAAGGCGGTTGGCAGGGACGGTAGAGACCAACTCGCGTGTGGTGATGATGCCCACCCGATATGGAGACTCGAGGCAGTCAGCATCGGGGTCCGTTGGGCTGTCGGGATCAGCATCCTGCATGCCTTGTTGTACGCAGCAGACACGTCTGCGCTGCAGCTGGGATCGCTGGCTGTTGTTCGGTGGAGCGGACCTGCAGAAGGCCGCGTAGTGACCAGGCTTTCCACACTGTAGACATCGCCAGCCTCTGGCTGGACATTGCCGCTTTAAATGGGCGGAGCCACAATTCGGACACTACCTGACGCTGAGGTCAGCACGCTCCGTGCGCCATCGCGCATGCGCAGTGCGGTCAGCTGACGTTCGCGCATGCGCCTCAGGGTCTTCTGCCTCATCGCCCTCCCGGTCATGGCGCGCATGCGTGGGAACTTGAGAAAAGCGCGCAAAACAGCCACTCTCCTCGATGCTCAGGCCTTGCATTTTCGCTGTGGCCTGCACCCTTTCTGCCTCGTGGGAGGCCAGTTTTGCAGTTTCTGCCGCCCTGATGCGGGAGTAGCGATTTCTGTCATGCTCATGGACAACGCACGTTTCGATAGCGACGGAGAGGGTCAACTGTTTGATTTTGAGGAGCTGCTCCCGCAGGGAGTCGGACTGGACCCCGAAAACGATCTGATCCCGGATCATGGAATCAGTCGACGTGTCATAATTACATGACTGCGCTCGGATGCGGAGATGGGTCAAGAAGGAATGAAAAGGTTCATCCTTACCCTGAAGCCTCTGTTGGAAGATGTACCATTCAAAGCTCTCATTCACCTCAATGTAGCAGTGGCTGTCTTGAACTTTGTCTTGTCTTCACCATTGGCAAGCGTAAGCGAGTTATAGATGTGGATGGCGTGATCCCCCGCAGTCGACAGGAACAGCGCGATCTTTCTGGCATCCGATACTGCCTCGAGGTCGGAGGCCTCGATGTACAGGAGGAACTTTTGTTTGAAGACTTTCCAGTTGGCGCCGAGGTTGCCGGAGATCCAGAGTTGCGAAGGAGGCTGGATCCTTTCCATGCCGCTGGATGGCTGCTTGCTGGTCGTTGCAGATGCACTCGAGGTAGGTTCGTTAGGATTAATAGCACTCTCGTACCATGATGTGTTAAGTAGGTTGGTTCAACGTTGACTGCAACTGGATGCAGTGAAACTAGAAACAGGCTTCCGACACAGGAGATGGTCCAACACTGTTTTATTGAACTTCCTGATTGCTGTACATAGTCTGCTGTGAGTTGACACTCTATCAATCTAACTGATAACCTCCTACTGGCTTGACCAGACTAACTCTCTACCTCATGGTGATAGTGCTCACTGGTTTGTGCACTCTTACTAACTCAGTAGCTGTGTACTGTGAGAGAGGGAGAGTCTTAATGCCCTGTGTGCTTTATGGTGGTGGTGTCCTGTCTGGTGATTGGTTGTTATGTGCCGTGTGTGTTCATTGGTTATCCTGTGTGTCAATCACTGCCTATCTGCATCTCATTATATACATGAGTGGATATTATGACATTTTGACGGTAAATTCTATGATTCTACGATTCTACACCGTCTAGATTCTAGAGGAGTCTATGATCAATACCGTAAAAAAAATAGCTGAGGAGGTGGATTGATGAGGCTGAAGCCATTGAAGGTGACAGTAGCTGTAATCCTCATCTTCAATCTCTTGACCCATTACTTCCTCATCTCATAGTTTCTCTTGTGACTCAGTTGGTAGCGCACTCTCCTCTGAGTTGCAAGGTTGTCGGTTAAAGTTGTGCTCCAGGATTTGAGTACAAAACCAAGGCGGCCACTTGAGTGCTGAGCTGTCCTTTGGTTGAGACATTAAATCAAAACCCATCTGGCTACATGGGTGGATGTAAAAGATTCCACACCACTATTTTGAAGAATAACAGGGGAATTATCCTGGCGTATTGGCCAATATTTATCCCTCAATTAACATGAAAAAACTAGATAATCACAGAGCTATTTGTGGCAGTTTGCTTTGTGGCAAATTGGCTGCTGCATTTCCTGCAACAATCACACCACTCCACAAGTACTTCATTGGCTGTAAAGTGCGCTCATATGAAAAGCATCATATAAATGCCTGTCTTTCCTTTTTCATTTTCTCTTCCACTTGAGAACCTGCTGATGGCGCAAACATGCACTTTCTATTTTCTCTTCTTCGTGCATCGCGTCCCAACTCTTGTCCCCTTTTCCTTTCGGATATCCAAGAACTGCAATCTGCCTGGGTAGTGAAGGAGAAGCAACAAGACATTACAGAGGATGGCTCTTTGTCAGCCAATTTCACAGTCTAACCGTCAGCTCAGAAACTGATGCTACATGTAGAGGATTGCGACTTATTTGTATGGGGTGAGACACTGGACTGGATTCTCCGATTTGAAGACAAAGTGCTGACTCCGGTGTGGGAGCAGTGGCGCTTTACACCCTAAAAAATGGTGCAAAACATAGATTAACATAGAATTTACAGTGCAGAAGGAGGCCATTCGGCCCATCGGGACTGCACCGGCTCTTGGAAAGAGCACCCTACCCAAGGTCAACACCACCACCCGATCCCCATAACCCAATAACCCCACCCAACACTAAGGGCAATTTTGGACACTAAGGGCAATTTATCATGGCCAATCCACCTAACCTGCACATCTTTGGACTGTGGGAGGAAACCGGTGCAGCCGGAGGAAACCCACGCACACACTGGGAGGATGTGCAGACTCCGCACAGACAGTGACCCAAGCCGGAATCGAACCTGGGACCCTGGAGCTGTGAAGCAATTGTGCTATCCAAAATGCTACCATGCACCGATCCTCTGTCTGTTGGGGAGCTAGTAGGCACGCAGCGTAAAGCCCCCGGCTTTAGCTGCGGATACGGTCGGAGAATCTCCTGTGTCAGAAGCCTGTTTCTAGTTTCACTGCATCCAGTTGCAGTCAACGTTGAACCAACTTACTTACCACATCATGGTACGAGAGTGCTATTAATCCTAACAAATCTACCTCGAGTGCATCTGCAACGACCAGCAAGCAGCCATCCAGCGGCATGGAAACGATCCAGCCTCCTTCGCAACTCCGGATCTCCGGCAACCTTGGCGTCAACTGGAAAGTCTTCAAACAAAAGTTCCTCCTGTACATCGGGGCCTCCGACCTTGAGGCAGCATCGAATGCAAGAAAGATCGCGCTGTTCCTGTCGACTGCGGGGGCTCACGCCATCCACATCTATAACATGCTTACATTTGCTGATGGCGAAGACAAGACAAAGTTCAAGACAGTTCTGCTGAAATTCGACAGCCACTGCGACATTGAGGTGAATGAGAGCTTTGAACGGTACATCTTCCAACAGAGGCTTCAGGGTAAGGATGAACCTTTTCAGTCCTTCTTGACCCATCTCCGCATCCTAGCGAATTCATGTAATTATGACTCGACGACTGATTCCATGATCCAGGATCCGATAGTTTTCGGGGTCCAGTAGGATTACAGTTACTGTCACCTATTGTCGGAGAATTGCTGGGTCGGTGGCCGCGCATATGCAAGGCGGTGGCCTGCAGCGGTCGCGCCATGCAACGTGGCACCGGCCATGCGCGGACCCAGCCTGCCAAATGGTCCCCCCCTTTGGCCAGGGTCGCCAACCCCGGACCACCCCCTACCAGTGCCCCCAGCTCCCGCCAAAGCCATCCCTGCCACGGAACAGCACCCACCCGACTGTGGCGTTGCTGGACTCAGTCCTCTCCATACTCCCGCAGATATGTCGCACTGTCCCCCTTCTCAGCTGGCTGGAGTCTTCGACGGCATACCCGGTCTGGTATGCCCTCGAATGACAGGTGCCCCCAGTACACAAGAGGCCTCATGCAGCACCTCCTTTGCACCTCCTCCTCCGCCTATGGGGTGGCCAGATCTCCACCCTCAGTGGCTGCCTCCTGTCCCTCAGGAGCATGCTCAGCTGCAACTTCCCTGCTGCAGCTTCCTACTCCTCAAGCAGCACGAGGTAGTTCAGCCGCAGGGCATCCCTCAGAGCTCCGGCAACTAGGATGAAGGTCACCATTTCTGGTTGTATTCCAATATCCATTGTCTATAGGGGATGAACGGTGACATGTAAGTATGGTGCATACCCAACTAGGCCCACCAGGCTACACAGTTCCCCAGTTGGCACTGTGGACTTTGTCCCCGCATGTTCCCCCCCTCTCCCAACATCCCCGCACCCATGCCCCGTTCGGTGCCCAGCTGCCAGGGGTGCCGTTGGCTGAAGCTGCCCTTGCCAGTGGTATGCTCCACATCACCCACCTGGTGCCTGCTTGTAGGGGCTACTGTGTGCATTTCCCTGGGTAAGCCACGTGATGCCCCGCCGGCTGGTGGTGGTCGATTGGGAGGTGGGGCTATGGTGGAGGTTGGGGTACGGGGCTGTGGGGTGGGTGAGTGGGTGCTGGGGTGCAGGGGTGGTGGGATGGAGGGTGGGGGCTGGGGTGCAGGGAGTTGTGTGGTGGGAGAGTGGAGGCAGACAGCCAGTTGCACTCTGCAGAACCAGGGGCCAAATTGGGTGGTCAGTGGGGTGCACAAAAAGATGGCTGCCTTGCAGGCCTCGGCAATGGCGGTCCGTGCATGGACACTGCCCTGGTCTCGTGGGGGGTCAGCCCGGCTCCACGCCATCCAGCCCTGGCAGAGCCCCCACCCCACCCCCGCCATCTCAGCCAGTGTCAGGACCGGCAGCCCATGGTCGCGCATCTCCGTGTCCTAACTCCTCTCTCCCTCAGCAGTCATGGCACTGTTTCTCGAGTTTTAATAGCACAAATTAACCTCGCCATTGGGAATGCGCCCTGGTGGAGGTGGAGAATTGCGGAGGCCCCGGAGAATACCGGGTCAGGTGACCGGTGAGCAGAGCTTGGAATCCATCCTTTCTGAATGGAATGAATGGCTACCCTTAGCAAGGACTACTGTGGAACCAACCAGACCATTTACAGATATACAGGCACCATCCACCCAAAGTCTGAGTGCTGAAACACAGGCTCAGACTTCTGCAATCTCAGCTTGCTGACATTCAAGCTCAGACTACTAACATTAAATCGCCGTTTGTTAACGTGGAAGCTCAAACTGCTGCCATTTTGGCTCTGGATTCCAGTGTCCAGAGTGACAGAGCCCTGCAGCAATCTACTCTATGTTTTGTGTTTGCTTTTATTTTTGCACTATGGGAAAGAGGATGGTGGTCAGTGTTTTGTACCTTGAAAACCTGTGATGTGTTCGACCAGTTTACTTCCTGCAATGTTTCACTCAGGTGCCCTTATTTGCGAGATGAGCAAAGGACAAAACAGGTTCACAGTTTAACGCAATTTTATTCACAATTCTATTACTCAAGAAAATCTGACTCAGGCTCACAGCTGAGCTTTGGGTTTTACCCACACTTAGTAAAGGAGGCTGGCAGGCTTCGATCACTCAATGTGGGTGTCTTCTCTGGGTTCGAAACCCAGGGCCCTTCTTGCGATGCTTGTGCCTCGGCAACTCCCAGCTTCTCTCTTAAGATCTGTTCGATGCTGCTTTCTTAAACTGGGAAGCTCGGATTGAGTCATATGTATACGCCCACAACCGGCCATTGTCCTAGCCAGACCCCACTGGTTAATGGGAAAGACAGGATACTCCTGTTTATCGATGGTGGTTCAATCAAGACCCATTTGTCCTCTGAAACTCCCTGGGCGGGATTCTCCACAGCTCCGCGCCGAAATCACAAAACGCGCTCGGCCGGAGAATTGGCTCCGACGCTGAAATCGGCTTTGACGCCAGGTATTGCGCTGATGTCAGATTCTCCCGATCCCCCAACTTGACGGAATGGCGGCATCTGCCGTGCAGCCCGGAAAACCGCATTGGGTGCCCTGACGATCGATTCTCTGGGGCCTGAGCCGGATGGGCAGAAGTCCCGATTGCGTGGTTCTAACCACCTCTAAAATATCGTGGTGCCGGCGTGATGGCTGATTCAGCTATGGAAGGAGGTAGGAGTTGGCGTGGGGGGACCGCGGGCTCCCGAAACGGACACAGGCCATGATTTCTGCCGGGGAGGACGTGGGTGGGGGGCCCTGCCAGGGTCGCCGGAGGGCAGGGGAAGGGGGGGAGGGACAGGCTGAGCAGCCGGGGAGACCCCGACATGACAGGGCTGTGCCCAAGCTCCGAGCCCCATTATGGTGGCCATCTTGTTGGCCACCCATCCCGGCCCCTGGGTGAACGTAGGGTTAACGGTTGTATGGGTGGGTGGCAGCCCCCTCCCCGGCCACCCAACTCAACCGGCGACACCCACTGGGGGTAACACCCAGGACCACACCGACGGCAGCCCCCACTGAGGGCAGTGCCATCAAATGGTGGCCATGGCAGCAGGAACGGGCACCAGGAGCCGGGGCACCGATGGGGTGGGGGTAGGGGACATGCATGACTGGGGCACGCGGAGCCAACCATAGCCACCATGTAGCCCATGACACTGGTTGTGCACGGGACCATGCGCCATGTTAACATGTCCCCCCTCACCCCCTGCAGATCATAATATTTGGAAACCATCCAGCGATGTTGGCCGCCGTGGAGGGGCCGCTGCCCTGCATGCAGCCCCGTGGGACGGTCAGCGCAGGCGGCTCAGAGAGGAGGCGG
Organism: Scyliorhinus torazame; assembly: GCF_047496885.1. NCBI lineage: Eukaryota > Metazoa > Chordata > Chondrichthyes > Carcharhiniformes > Scyliorhinidae > Scyliorhinus > Scyliorhinus torazame. The sequence continues at coordinate 76,007,780 of NC_092721.1, read as the reverse complement.
AGGCTGCAGCAGAGGAGTGGGCCGCAGAGGGGCAGGTGGCATCCGCTCAGGCTGGAGGGCTGCCTGCCCGACATGTCGAGGAGGAGGAAGAGGAGGAATGGGACGAGGGGGAGGAGAAGGAGGATGAGGGGGAACAAGACGAGGAGGAGGGAGAGGAGGTGGTGATGGTGCCAAGGAGACGCCTGATGAGGCCCCGTGAGTACAGGCAGCGCATGTCCTTTCAGGAACTCCCGGATCGGGCATGCAGCAGGAGATGTGAGCCAGGAAACCGTCGCTCACATCTGCCACATAATAGCACACCTGGCACCACTTGGGAGTGGAGGGGGGCACCCTCTCTCTGTGGCCGTCAAGGTGATGGTCGCCCTCAACTTCTATGCCATGGGGTTGTTCCAGTCGCCGAGTGGGGACCTGTCTGGCATCTCGCAGGCATCGGTGCACAGGTGCATCCGTGCCATCCCCGACGCCCTGTATGCCCTTGCGGACCGGAACATATAGTTCCCTGTGGACCGCGCCAACCAGGATGGCCGGGCAGCGGGATTCGCTGCTGTCGCCGGGATGCCCCGGGTCCAGGGGATAATCGATGGGGTGCATGTCGCCCTGCAGCCACCAGCGGATAACAGGCCGATGTTCACAAAATGGAAGGGGTACTACTCCATGAATGTTTAGGTGGTCTGTGACCACCAGATGAAGATCTTGCACAACTGCGCCCGGTACCCGGACAGTGTACATGACTCATTCATCTTGTCACAATCATTCATCCTCGCCATGTTCGAGGGACAGCCCTTCCCGGCTGCGGGGCTGGTTGCTGGGCGACAGGGGTTGCCCATTGTGGTCGTGGCTGATGACGCGTATACGGAGGCCACAGAGTGATGCGGAGACACGCTACAAAGATGCCCATTGTGCGACCAGATGTGTGGTGGAGAGGTACTTCGGGGTCCTGAAGATGCTTTTCAGGTGCCTGGACCGCTCTGGTGGGTCGGCCGCATCGTTGTGGTCTGCTGCGTCCTCCATAATATAGCCCAGCAGAGGGGCGATATGCTGGGGGAGGATGAGGAGCAAGGGCAGGCCTCTCCAGATGAGGATGATGAGGGGGAGGGGGACAATGGGTGGGCCACAAGGGCCGGTCATACAAGGGAGGCTGCACAACGCCATCGGCAGGGCCAGCGAGCACGGGACGCTTTGATTGACGCACGTTTCACCAACTGGGGGGGGGGGGGGGAGTTGCTGTGCAAGGGCGCGGGCACCACAATACCGCACCCCCTCACCACCAACCACCCTCACCTCCCACATCACCGAACACCCTCACCTCCCCCACCACCGAACAACCCGCATGCACGCCACCCCTCTATTATATATCCACCTGTGGCACAACGAGCTGTGAGCACTGGGTTGCCAGTGACAGCAGGTCCGGTACATGAGATGAAATTTAGAGTACCCAATTCATTTTTTCCATTTAAGGGGCAATTTAGCGTGGCCAATCCACCTACCCTGCACATCTTTAGTTTGTGGGAGCGAAACCCACGCAAACACGGGGAGAATGTGCAAATTCCACGCAGACAGTATCCCAGAGCCGGGATCGAACCTGGGACCTCGGCGCCGTGAGGCAGCAATGCTAACCACTGTGCCACCATGCTGCCCGCACCCGTGCCAACTTAACTGATGTCTAACCTTCTGGCTTTATGGGCCTTACCACTACGTCTTTGTGGTTCCCCAGATGGTACAGCAGGAGTGAAGGTGGACTGCTGAGACCCCTGCCCTGCGACTAGAGACCCCGTTGGCACATGTTTCCTGGGGTGGCCCGGCCTGGATGGGCTCGGCTGCTCCTCGGGCGTCCCAGGTGGCGTGGTGCCACCCTATTCTGCCCGCTGCCCACCAGATGCACCAGGGACAGGAGGGGGGAGTCCGAGGTGCAGTGCTGGTCCAGCATCTCCCCTGCAGGAGTCACCGGCATGGGCCCCAGCACCTCCTCCACCCTCGGGATGCCCGATGATCCCCGGACTTCTTCATGGGACAGGAATGCGAGCGGAGCCAAATCCCAGGGCCCCCCGGTGCCAGTCCTGGATGCCTGCTCTGGCATCGACCAGGGTCTGAATGTTAGCGACCATGGAGCACAAGGAGTGGGCCATTCCTGTCTGGGTCTGTGCGACGCCAGCCAACACCTGGGCAATGCCGCTGATGCTCTCAGCCATGGCCTGCTGAGACTGGGCCACACTGAGGAGCGCTGCTGCAATGTGCAGCTGGCTCTGGCACCTGGCTGCCTGTGAGTCGGCAGCCCTGTCCTGGGCTGTGGCCCCTGCCTGCACAGAGTGCCCCAGGCCTTGTATAACCTGACCCATGTCCAACACCGTCGCCCCCATTGCCGCCACCGCGGGCGCCACCCATGCAGTTTCGGCCTGGGTGGCAAGCATGACCGGCACCAGTCCCTGCTTCTGCAGGCAGTTGGACTCCTCCACCTGCATCTGCAGGTGCTGTAAGTCGGCCGTCACCCCCTCCACTTGTCCCAGGGTCCCTGACTGCACCTGAACTATGGGTGGGAGTGGATATTCTAGGAACCCGGGACCTGTCTGGATGGCAGCTGGTTGCTGGGGCCGGGCTGCCCACCAACTGTTCGGCCCCTCGGCTGCTCCTACCTCCACCTGCTGTACCGGTACGGCTGTGTGGTGCGCATCAGTGAGTGTCCCAGAAGCCTCATCACTAAAGTGACCAACCGAGGTGATAGTCTCTGAGATGGTGGAGGGCGTATAAGATAGCAGTGCCGGAAAGTCTGTCATCATCGGACCCAAAGTCCAGGACTCCTATGTCGTGTTGTGTTGTGTGTCGGTCCGCTGTGTGTTGGTCCCCTGTGTCGTGGTTTCCTGTGTGTTGGTCCCCTGTGTCGTGGTGTGTTGTGTGTCTGTCCCTGTGTGTTGGTCCCCGTGTCATGGTGTGCTGTATGTCTATCTCCTGTGTGTTGGTCCCCTGTGTTTCTGTCCCCTGGTTCGTAGTGTCGTGGTTCGTCTAGGGCGGAGGGCTGTTGTTACGGCTGCCCACCCCGTTGGTGCTTGGGTCCCTGGGGGGCACCGGCCCTGGCACTGTCTGGGCCGGGGGGGCACCAGATCGTCCGGGACCATCACCAGCTGGTCCTGCAAGACACAAGACAGCATGTATGGTTAGATAGGCGGACGGGGGTGAGGTGTGATGTGGTGAGAGGGTGGGGTGAGGGGGTTAAGGGTTGGGGTGAGGGGGGTGGGGTGAGGGGGTGGGGTGAGGGAGTGGGGTGAGGGGGTTGGGGGGTGGGGTGAGGGGGGTGGGGTGAGGGGGCAGAGTGAGGTTGTGGGGTGAGGGAGTGTGGGTGAGGGGGGTGGGGGTGGGCACAGATGTGTTGTGAGGGGCAGCATACAGGCAGGGGGTTCTAACTTGGTGGCGCACCTCCGGCCTCTGCATAGGCAACCTCCCACTTCTCCGGTCCGTCAGCAATGTCCAGTGCCCTCTGCCCCGGCACTGTGAGGAGACGCAGTTCTGGTGGTCCTCCTCCGGTCTTCTCCCAGTGGTTATGCGCGGACGTCTTGGGGGGAGGGGGTGGGGGGGTTGCGGGGGAGGCAAACACAAACAGCAACAGTGTTAGACGATCCGACGCATGCAGCACAGGGGTTGGGTCGCTGATTGCATCAGTGCATAAGGCACCCGACCATTGTGATGAGCATGGGTGGGTGCAGCCAAGTGGGTCAGGGTGGGGGTAGGACCGTCCCTCTGGGGGGGGTCACATGTGTATGGGGATGGGGTGGTTGGTACCAGGGGCATAGTGCTGGGTACTCACCCTGGCTGCCCTGAGGAGGTTGTGCAGCTTCTTCCTGCACTGGTCTGCGGTCCTGGCCACCGGCCCAACGGCGCTTCCGGCCTCGGCCACCTCTGCCCACACACGACTAACGTTGACGCCTGCTGTCCTGCATCCCGGCTCGGGGTACAACACCAGCCTCCTCTCCTTCACGGAATCAGGGAGGGTGTCCAACTCGCTGTCCCTCAATCGCGGGGCTGCTTTTCTGGCAGCCATCTTACCTGCGACGCTGTGTGTGTAGGGGGGAGAATGTCAATGATGCAACCGGCGTATCAGCGGCCTCTCCCTCGGGCGCTTCACGTTCTGCCCATTCTAGCCCCTTGTGGGCCGTTGAATAGCTCCACCTGGGGGCCCGATGATGCCGTCATGAAACTCCACGGTTTTCACTGTCATGACATGCACACACATACATAATGATATACAGACAAGCAGCTAATGGACACAGAGAACAGGACATGACCAATAAGCAGGCAGGACACTCAGGGGTGGGATCTGACTATAAAAGACACAAGGCACTCACACCCCACCTCTTTCCACTGATGAACATCTAGAGAGTCAGTCAAGGGTGTTGTTACAATCTCACACCTCCACCACGTGGCTAAGAGCTAGTCTGGTTCAGTCAGACAGAGTAACCACACTTAAGTTAGCAGAGAGTCGAACTCACAGAGAACTGTGCTAACTGTGCTATTAGTTCAATAAACCTGATTGAACTAACTTCAAGGTCTGGAGTATCTTTCTGATCTATGCTGCATCCAGTTGCAGCCAGTGTTAGACCAGTGTACCTAACACGACATGATACCAGGACACTACTAATTTAAGGTGGCTTACCTCAGTCCGTTCCATGACGACCAGCAAATATATCCCGGCACCATGGAGAAGATTCAGGCTCCTCAGCAGCTCAGGATCTCCGGCAATCTCAGTGCCAACTGGCGGATATTCAAGCAAAAGTGTCTGCTGTACATCGCAGCCTCAGACCTCGAGGGTGTGTCTGATACAAGAAAGATCGCGCTTCTCCGCTCAACAGCGGGTGAACAAGCCATCGAACTCTTCAACTCGTTTAACTTCACCGAAGGCCAGGACAAGACGAAGTTTCAGACCATCCTGGACAAGTTCGATAGTCACTGTGAAGTGGACATCAATGAAATCTTCGAGCGCTACATATTCAAACAATGTCTTCAAGGTCAAGATGAATCTTTCAACTCCTTCTTAACTAACCTCCGCCTGCTCGTGCTGTCCTGCAACTTTGGTAATATTGCTGACTCCATGATCAGAGACCAAATCGTGTTTGGAGTTCACTCTGATCCTCTGAGAGAACAGCTCTTAAAAATCAAGCATATGACCCTGCCAGTCGCGATTGAAACATGTACAGTGCATGAGCACGCAAAAAAAATCGGTATTCCCAATACAAATCGGCTGAAAATGAGAAACTTGCCTCCCACAAGGCAGTGAGTGTGCACGCCATCTCCCAGATGCAGCGCCTCAGCATTGAAGACAGCGGCCATCTCGCGCAATTTTCCCGGAGCCCCACACATGCGTGATGTGAACGGGATAACGAAGGAACCGCCACCCACACTGCGCAGGTGCAGACGTCTGCCGACCGCACTGCGCATGTGCGACGACGTACACCGCGTCATGATGCCCACATCATTACGTGCCCGAACTGTGGCAACGCCCACTTAAAGGGACACTGCCCTGGAAGAGGCAGGCAATGTTTAAACTGCGGGAAGCCTGGACACTCTGCAGCATTGTGTAGGTCTGCACCACCAGTCAGAGGCCAGCGCTCCCAAATTCCGACGACGCCACGTCCAGAATGTGCAACGACGATTACAGAATTCTGATCCTGGCAGTATAATGAATCTAGAGGATGAGTGCCTGCCGTCCGCCTACTGAGGGGACATCATTACCACACGTGAACATGCCACACCTAACTCATCTCGCATTCAGTCCATCCTTGCTGTGGATTCGGAGGACGAATGGCGTGCGGTGATGCAGGTCAACCGCTGCTCCATCCAGTTCAAGCTGGACACAGGTGCTTCAGCCAACCTCCTCTCACAGGCAGACTTCAAACACATCAAGGTCCTTCCAGCATCTGGAAGTTTGTTACATATTCATAGACTTGGAGTGGGTAATCACAAAGTCCATATAGCAATAACAGATTTATGCCTTGGCTTGGGTGATTTTGCAGGCGGCCAGTATCGATTCCAGCCAGAGTCTAATGAGACAGTTTCAGTTCCTGGCCTATGTGTATCTTCTCAGCCTGTTTTCAGCACCACATCAGTGACACAGAAACGGTAAGGCATGTTGAAGAGTTGGTGGGGTTGAACTTACTGCGAATGCCCAGCATTGTTTGGTTGGATACAGACTGCGCAGAAAGGGACTACCTTTGTTTGCAGCTTTTCTTCCCCTTCCTATTTCTTCTCATTCACCTCCTGGTGGAAAGAGCTGTTCTCTTATGATCCCAGGGCTGTGAAGCAAGCAACATACTGTGATAAATCTCTAGATTCTTGCTCAACCTATTACCGCTGGTTCTCCTCCAGAGCAGTCAAGTCAATGGAATTATTGCATTCGAAGTGCTTTAGGAATGGTCTTTTCAATAGGATGTTTCTGTGATAGCTAGGCTCTCTTGCTGTACACATATGCATGGGCTGCTCACCAGAACCACTCGCCATGTTGCCAACAGATAGCCCTTGTTGCCCAATAGTAATCCTTTGGTTTGCCATGATTATAGAAATGCTGCTGGCGCAGAGAATTGCAGCGGAAAGAATGCATCGTGAGTTCTGCCACTGACTTGCATGATGCACAGTTGCACGTTGGTTTGCATTGCTGCCTCGCAGCGCCAGGGACCCGGGTTGAATTCTGGCCTTGGGTGACTGTCTGTGTGGAGTTTGTACGTTCTGCCAGTATCTGCGTGAGCTTCTCTGCTTGAGCTTCCTCCGAGTGCTTCGGTATCCTCCCAGTGTCCAAAGATATTCGGGTTAGATGGATTGGCCATGATAAATTGCCCCTTAGTCTGCAGAGATGTGCAGGTTAGGTTATGGGGTTACGGGGATATGACAGGGTGGATGTGTGAGTGGGCATAGAACATACAGTGCAGAAAGAGGCCATTCAGCCCATCGAATCTACACTGACTCACTTAAGCCCTCACTTCCACCCTATCCCTGTAACCCAATAACCCCTCCTAATCTTTTTGGCCACTAAGGGCAATTTATCATTGCCTATCCACCTAACCTGCATGTTTTTGGTCTGTGGGAGGAAACCGGAGCACCCGGAGGAAACCCACGCAGACGCGGGGAGAACGTACAGACTCCGCACAGACAGTGACCCAGCGGGGAATCGAACCTGGGACCTTGGTGCTGTGAAGCCACAGTGCTAGTCACTTGTGCTACCATGCTGCCCTACAGCAATGTGCATACAGTCAATGACACCATGTACCATGGGAAAGCCTGCAACCCTTGCAAACTCCCATGCTCACTCCACCTGTTTTTTACTGACTAGAAGAAATTAAATCAAATTATCTCTCTTTGCATCGAGAGACTTAGTGACCTCCCTAATGGAACCGTGTACAGAAAAGTGCGAGATGTTGCTTATACTGCTGGCAGCTTGACAGGAGATGGACAAATAGAGGTTCAGAGCTAAAGTCACCTTGCCAATCACTGGCAATACAAACCTTGCCCTGCTCTTAGGTTGGTGTTGTGTCTGCAGTAGTTCGCAGATTTACATGATGCTCTCTTTGATGAAGTGAAAATATCAGAAGGATTTGTCATTGCTGAAGCTCCCTCGAAGAATTATTCCTGAAACGATTTCCGAAGGTGGCCATGAGCTGAGCAGTCGCACAAAAGATGGCTCCTGCCTGGAAGCTTCTTCTTGTACCTATTTGGCCTGAGAAATGGGCACCAAACCTGCAAAAAGCCAAACAAATCAGACTCCAATCAACACCTCAACTGGGTTGGGATGCCAGCAAAACACCCGGCAGGTCACAAGGGGAGCGAAAACAGGGAGAGTAAACCATGAGATCGTGCCAGCGGGCCCATCTGATAACACAAATCCAAACATGGCTGACCCAGCAGAGTCGCCAACGCCATCCCAGTTGTCAACGGAGAGGCTGATGGAGTTCATCTGAATCGAACTCCAAAAGCATAGTAAAGGAGGACTTAATGTCAGCGATGAAGACAGCAATCGAGGCGGCACTGGCCCCCATACGCGGGTCGATGGACAGGGCGGACCAACAGTTCGAAGTCTAAGGAGTGACAATCTGGAAAGTGGAGAAGGTGGTCATTGAGGAAGACGAACGAATCGCTTCTCTTGAGGCTGAAATAACGATGTTGGCGGTGACCCAAGAGACTCTGAAAGTCAGAATAGATGACCAGGAAAACAGGTCTTGGTGCCAAAACCTCTGGATCGTCGGGCTATCAGAGGTCACAGAAGGTGATGGGCCAAAAACAAAGGCAAACCTGGGCATACAGGGGATGTCCATGAGGCAAACATGGCTGACCCCAAAAGAGGAGGGGGGGAGGGGCAGAAGCCCCCCCATCAACATAGTCAACTGGAACGTGAGGGGACTTAATGGTCACAAGATCCCAAAACTTTGCCCACCTGAATAGCCTGCGGGCCGGAGTAATCTTTCTCCAGTAGATGCACCTAAGAGTTAAAGAACAGATAAGGGTAAGGAAGGGTTGGGTGGGACTAGCATATCAAGCGAGCTTTGACACGAGGGCAAGAGCAGTAGCAATTCTACTAAGCAGGAGAGTAGCCTTCATGCCGTTCAACACGGTGATGGAACCGGGGGGATGGTACATAATGATGAGTGGGGTTCTGGAACGGCTCTGGTGGTACTGGTAAATGTGTACGCCCCAAACTAGAACCCCGCCGAATTTATCAAAAAACAATGGCAGAGATCCCCGACCATGACTCCTACTAACTGATCATGGGGAGAGACTTTAATTGTGCCCTGGACCTGAACGCAGATAGGACTAGCTCCAAATCAGGGGTAAAATTAGGAATGGCTACAAAACTGACCATTGCCATGGAGCAGATGGAGGGGGGGTGTCTTGGAGGTTCAGCCACCCAAGGGAGAAGGAGTTCTCCTTCTTCTCATATGTGCACGTGGCCTATTCCCAAATGGACTTCTTTGTGGTATGGAAATTTGTGCTTCCAGAGGTAGTAGAGCTGAATACTCTGCAATAGTTATCTCGGACTATGCATTACTCTACTTTGATGTAAGATTGGAGTCAAGCCTGGCCCAGCACCTCTCATGGAGATTGGACATGGCCCTCCTCACCGACAAGGCTTTTTGTGAAAGGATGACACTAGCCATACACTAGGTGTGTGAGCTACAACCAGAATGGGGGGGGTATCTACCTTCGCATTTGAGAGGCCCTAAAGGCAGTGAACAGGGGGGAAATAATAACATTCAAGGTTGATAGGGGCAGGAGAGAGAAGGCACCCAGTCAGCGATTGACCGACTCCATACTGGAAGTGGATCGGTGGTACTCCACAGCTCTGACCGCGGAGCTGCTAGCGGAGAGGAAAAGATTGTGGATGGAATGTGACTAGCTCTTCAGTGGGAAAGCAGTGAACCAGCTCCACTGGACATGGGGGGGGGGGGTCTACAAACATGGGGACAAGGCCAGCCACCTGCTGGACCGCCAGTTGAGGGAGCAGCCAGCCGCACAAGAGATAGCGCAGATCAGGGATGAGAAAGGACGGGTGGTCACTGATGTGTTAGGCAGGTTGGTTCGATGTGGACTGCACTCGATGCAGGGAAGTTAGAAACAGACATCTAACACAGGAGAATATCCAACACTGTTTTATTCAACTAGATGAACTGCTGCACCTATTCAGCTGTGGGTCGATACTATACTGATCTGACTAGTGACCTTGTAGTCGCCTGACCAGACTTACTAGCTATGCATGGTGTTTGTGCTTGCTAGCTCGTGGACTCTGACTGTCTCAGTAGCTGGGTCCTCAGAGAGCGGGAAACCTAGTGCCCTCTGGCTTTATAGTGGTAGTGTCCTGTCTGGTGATTGGCTGTGCTGTGTTGTATGCTTACTGGTCATCCTATGTGCCAATCACTGCCAGTCTGCATCTCATTATATACATGAGTGGATATTATGACAGTCACGGTTCCAGAGGAGATCAATGGAGTATCTGCAATCTTCTATCGGGGACTGTACATATCCCAGCCCACAGAGGGGGACTCCAAGATGAAATGGTTCCTGGACGTGCTGGTCTTCCCCTCACTGCGGAGGCGGAAAGGGACATGGACTGGAAGCATCGTTAGGTATAGGGGAGGTCATGGAGTGCATGAACTCCATCTAATCCAGGAAGGTACTGGGACCTGATGGGTGCCTGTTGGACTACTACAAAACGTTGACGGCAGCGCTGGCCCCACATCTGTGGGAAATGTTCAACAACTCATTGTTGAGGGGGGCCCTGCCGCCTACTCTGGCACAGGCCTTGACCTTGCTGAGTCCACAGAGAGACAAAGACCCGGGAGAGTGTGGGTCTGCAGACCGATCTCACTCCTGAATACTAAGTCCAGCCAACCACTCCGACATGTTCTGGTCCTGCCCAAGGCTGATGAGATTCTGGACCACATTCTTTGAGACCATGCCCAAGGTCACAGGGGTTAAGATGGAGCCATGCCCATTGGTGGTGGTCCACGAGTGTCGGAACAGCCAGAACTCTTACAGGGGAAGGTGCCGATGTCCTGGCCTTCGCCAGATCATCGGCCCCTAGGAAGGGTCTTTGATTATGCTACCCTCTTTCCCAAAGCTGCGTAGGGTGTGGCCAGAATCAACAGATGGGGGGAGGGTTTGCATGATGGGCTGGGCTGTTTTCACAACTCTCTGTAGTTTCTTGCAGTCTTGGGCCGAGCAGTGATGGAACTAAATAGGATGATTTCTATGATGCATCTGTAGAAATTGGTAAGAGTCGTTGTGGACATGCCGAATTTCCTTAATTTCCTGAGGAAGTATCAGCATTGTAGTGCTTTCTTGGTCGTAGCATCAATGTGGGTGGACCAGGACAGATTGTTTGTGATGTTTACATCAAGGAATTTGAAGTTGTCAACCATCTCCACCTCTGCACCATTGATGCAGACAGGGACGTGGATGACACTTTGCTTCCTGAAGTCAATGACCAGCTCCTTACTTTTACTGACATTGAGGGAGGGAGTGTTGTCATTGCATCATGCCACTATGTCCTCTATCTCCCTCCAGTATTCTGACTCATCGTTGTTTGAGATCTGACCCACTATGGTTATGACATCAGCAAACTTGTATATGGAGTTCAAACCGAATTCTGCCACACAGACTTGTGTGCATAGGGAGTATAGTAGGGGTTGAAGTATGCAGCCTTGCAGGGCCCCGGTATTGAGAACTATCATGGAGGAGGTTGTCATGATATGCGGACACACACATAATGATATACAGACAAGCAACTATAGGACACAGAGAACAGGACATGACCAATAAGCAGGCAGGGCACTCAGGGGTGGGATCTGACTATAAAAGACACGAGGCACTCACACTCTGCCTCTTTCCACTGATGAACATCTAAAGAGTCAGTCAAGGGTGTTGTTACAATCTCACACCCCCAACACGTGGCTAAGAGCTAGTCTGGTTCAGTCAGACAGAGTAACCACACTTAAGTTAGCAGAGAGTCGAACTCACAGAGAACTGTGCTAACTGTGCTATTAGTTCAATAAACCTGATTGAACTAACTTCAAGGTCTGGAGCACCTTTTTGATCAATGCTGCATCCAGTTGCAGCCAGTGTTAGACCAGTGTACCTCACACGACATGATACCAGGAGACTACAAATTTAAAGTGGCTTACCTCAGTCCGTTCCGTGACGACCAGCAAATGTATCCCGGCACCATGGCGAAAATTCAGGCTCCTCACCAGCTCAGGACCTCCGGCAATCTCAGTGCCAACTGGCGGACATGCAAGCAAAAGCTTCTGCTGTACATCGCAGCCTCAGACCTCGAGGGTGTGTCTGATGCAAGAAAGATCGCGCTTCGCCTCTCAACCACGGCTGATCAAGCCATCAAACTCTTCAACTCGTTTAACTTCATCGAAGGCCAGGACAAGACAAAGTTTCAGACCATCCTGGACAACTTCGATAGTCACTGTGAAGTGGACACCAATGAAATCTTCGAGCGCTACATATTCAAACAACGTCTTCAAGGTAAAGATGAATCTTTCAATGCCTTCTTAACTAGCCTCCGCCTGCTAGCGCTGTCCTGCAACTTTGGTGATATTACTGACTCCATGATCAGAGACCAAATCGTGTTTGGAGTTCACTCTGATCCTCTGAGAGAGCAGCTCTTAAAAATCAAGCATATGACCCTGCCAGTCACGATTGAAACATGATCAGTGCATGAGCATGCACAAAATCGGTATTCCCAATACAAATTGGCTGAAAATGAGAAACCTGCCTCCCAGGAGGTAGAGAGTGTGCAGGCCATTTCCCTCATGCAGCGCCTCAGCATTGAAGACAGCGGCCATCTCACGTGCTTTTCCAGGAGCCCCATGCATGCGCGATGCGAACGGGATAACGAAACAGCCGACACCCACACCGCAGGTGCAGACGTCTGCCGACCGCACTGCGCATGTGCGACGACGTACACCGCGTCACGACGCCGACGTCATGACGTGCCCAAACTGTGGCACCGCCAACTTAAAGCGACACTGCCCTGCAAGAGGCAGGCAATGTTTAAACTACGGGAAGCCTGGACACTATGCAGCCTTGTGCAGGTCTGCACCACCAGTCAGAGGCCACCGCTCCCAAATCCGATGACGGCGCGTTCAGAATGTGCAACAAAGATTACAGGATTCTGATCCTGAGGATCAGAGGACGAGTGCCTGGAGTCCGCCTACTGAGTGGGCATCATTACCACACGTGAACATGCCACACCTAACTCATTTTGTATTCAGTCCATCCTCGCTGTGGATTCTGCGGACGAATGGCGTGCGGTGATGCAGGTCAATCACTGCTCCATCCAGTTCAAGCTGGACACAGGTGCTTCTGCCATCCTCCTCTCACAGGCAGATTTCAAACGCATCAAGAAGCCCCCAAGGTCCTTCCAGCAGCCTGCAGGCTCCTGGACTACAGCGGAAATGCCATCATGGCACTGGGATCCTGCCATCTACTCATCTCCAACTGGAGTACCAATGCACAGCTAAGGTTTGAAATTGTCAAGCCGGATAGGGCATCCCTACTGGGCGCGCATGCCTGCAAAAAAGCTAAACCTGGTGCAGCGGGTTTATTCAATGACATCCTCCAACATGGATCTTCAAGCTGGCATTGACGACATCCTCGCTCAGTATCCAGATGTGTTTGACGGGAAGGGCACTTTGCCATATCGGTACAACATCCTACTGCGACCTGATGCCAAGCCAGTGGTCCATGCACCACGCCGGGTCCCGGCTCCGCTGAAGGAGCGCTTGAAGGAACAGCTCAAGGAGCAGCAGGGGATCATTTCCAGGGTAACCAAACCGACTGACTGGGTCAGCTCGATGATGGTGGTTAAAAAACCCTCTGCAGACCTGCGCATCTGCATTGATCCCAAGGATCTCAACCAGAATATAATGCGTGAACACTACCCCATCCCGAAGCAGGAGGAACCCACCAGTGAGATGGCACATGCACGGTTTTTCATGAAGTTAGATGCATCACATGGATTCTGGCAAATCCAGCTGGATGATTCCAGTAGAAGGCTCTGCACCTTCAACACACCGTTTGGCAGGTACTCCTACAACCGTATGCCATCCGGCATCGTCTCGGCATCGGAGATATTTCATCGCATCATGGAGCAGATGATGGAGGGCATCGAAGGGTTTCGTGTGTACGTGGACAACGTCATCATATGGTCCACGATCCCTGAGGAGCATGTTTCCCATCTACAGCAGGTATTCCGCCATGTCCACGCCAATGGCCTGAAGCTGAACAGGGCCAAATGTTGCTTTGGCATGTGGACACTCAGGTTCCTATGAGACCAGATCTCTCAGCAGGGCGTGTGCCCCGACACAGACAAGGTCAAGGCCATCGCAGCCATGAAGGTCCCGGAAGACAAGAAGGCGGTATTGCGCTTCCTGGGCATGGTCAATTTTCTGGACAAGTTCATCCCAAACATGGCCTCACACACCATGGCCTTACGAAACCTAGTGAAGAAGTCCACTGCCTTCGAGTGGAAGGCGGCCCATCAGGCAGAGTGGCTGGAGCTGAAAGCCAAGCTCACCACTGCACCCGTATTGGCATTTTTGACCCAGACAGGGAAACGAAAATCTCGCCAGGTGCGAGCCAGGATGGCATCAGTGCGGTCCTGCTGCAACGCGATGACACTTCATCCTGGGCACCGGTTGCCTACACATCGAGGGCAATGATGCCCACCGAACAAAGGTATGCACAAATCGAGAAGGAATGCCTGGGCCTTCTCACTGGCATTCTCAAGTTTCACGACGATGTCTACGGCCTGCCGACATTCACAGTCGAGACGGATCACAGGCCCCGGGTCCACATTATCCACAAGGACCTTAATGACATGACGCCTGGGTTGCAGCGCATCCTCCTCAAACTCAGAAGGTACGACTTTGACCTGGTCTACAAGCCTGGCAAGGAGCCCATCATTGCTGATACACTGTCCCGCTCCATCACCATGCCTAGTGAACCACAGAACGTCATCCGGCAAATTGAGTCAAAGGTTGAGTCACAGGTGCAGCTGTGTGCTAGCACCCTCCCGGCATCTGATGAGTAGGTGATTCGTATCCATCAGGAGACAGCCAAGGGTCCCCTCTTGTAGCATGTTATGCAACACCTAGCCAATGGCTGGCAAAAAGGGCAGTGCCCTCAATTTTTCAATGTAAACGATGACCTGACGGTGGTTGATGGTATTCTCCTCAAATTGCACCGGATTATAATTCCACACAGTCTCCAGAGCTTGGTGCTCCGTCAAATCCGTGAGGGCCACCTGGGTGTGGAAAAGTGCAGATGCAGAGCCAGGCAGGCTGTCTACTGGGCCGGGATTAGCCAGGACATCGCGAATATGGTCCTTAACTGTGCGACCTGTCAATGCTTCCAGCCAGCGCAGAATAAGGAGACACTTCAGCAGCATGAAATCGAAACCTCTCCGTGGTCCAAGGTTGGCATCGACCTCTTTTATGCAAATGGTCGTGATTACCTGTTAATCATTGATTACTTTTCCAATTTCCCTGAAGTCATGAAGCTCTCAGACCTCACATCTCGGACCGTCATCAAAGCCTGTAAGGAGATGTTCTCCAGGCATGGTATCCCACTACTGTCATGAGTGACAATGGCCCGTGCTTCAGCAGACATGAATGGTCTCTGTTTGCCCAGTCGTATCAGTTCAAACACGTCACTTCCAGCCCACACTATCCGCAGTCAAACGGAAAAGTTGAGAAAGGGGTGCACATAGTGAAATAGCTCATCTGCAAGGCCGCGGATTCTGCTTCTGATATCCACCTTGCGCTGCTTGCATACAGGGCGACCCCACTGTCCACTGGAATGTCGCCGGCTCTACTCCTGATGAACAGGGACCTGCGAACGACACTTCCAGCCATACACGTGCCCAACCTGGATCACCTCCCGGTGCTGCAGAAGGTGCAGCAACTCCGAGACCGGCAAAAACAGGGCTATGATGCTCATGCCACCGATTTGCCCGTGTTATCCCCATCAGACACTGTTCGGGTCAAGATCCCTGATGGAGGCTGGTCAGCCCCAGCTGGCATTGTTCGACAGGCTGCCCCCCACTCATATGTTGTGCGTCTGGCTGATGGTTCTGTTGTGTGACAAAACAGACGGGCACTGCGCAAAGTTGCCTGCCCGCAACCACATTCTTCTCCGTTCCCTTCTGTTGTTTTGCCACCTCCTGATACCTCGACACACGAGGCTACCAGTCAGGCTTCAATCCTGCCCATCAAGGTGCTGGCGTCCCCACCACCACCTCTCTGGCGGACGACCAGGATCAGACGCAAGCCACAGAGACTGGACTTCTGAACATTTGTTCTGTTTGCTTTGTTCTGTGTTCTTGTATTAGACAGCTGTTTTCACATGTACATATGTTCATATCCACTGCATATATATATGTTAATATTGGCCTATTTTAGTAAATACGTTCATATATGTCATCCAAACATAAAAAAGGTGAGATGTCATGATATACAGACACACACATAATGATATACAGAAAAGCAGCTAATGGACACAGAGAACAGGACATGACCAATAAGCAGGCAAGGCACTCAGGGGTGGGATCTGACTATAAAAGACACAAGGCACTCACACTCCGCCTCTTTCCACTGATGAACATCTAGAGAGTCAGTCAAGGGTGTTGTTACAATCTCACACCTCCACAACGTGGCTAAGAGCTAGTCTGGTTCAGTCAGACAGAGTACCCACACTTAAGGTAGCAGAGAGTCGAACTCACAGAGAACTATGCTAACTGTGCTATTAGTTCAATAAACCTGATTGAACTAACTTCAAGGTCTGGAGTATCTTTTTGTCTATGCTGCAACCAGTTGCAGCCAGTGTTATACCAATGTACCGAACACGACAGAGGTGTCATTGTTTATCCTTACAGATTGTGGTCTGTGCGTCAGAAAGTCGAGGATCCAGTTGCAGCGGGCCCTCTGTGTCCTTGGTTTTGGAGTTTGGATATGGGTTTGGCTGGGATTATAGTGTTGAATGCAAAGCTGTAGTCAATGAACAGGTGTCTGACGTAGGTGTCCTTGTTGAAGAGATGCTCCAGGGATGAATGTCGGGCAAGGGAGATGGAAACTGCTGTGGACCGGTTGTGACGGCAGGCAAATTGCAGTGGACGAACAATCTGGAAGGTTAGAGTTGATGGGCAGCATTTTCCGTCCCTCCAGGCCCGTTTTTTAGTGCGTGCATCCCCGCTGGCAGCTGGTTCCTCCGTTCCGGCAGCTGACCAATGGGGTTTCCCATTTTGGCCATCCCCATGCCATCGGGAAATCCGCGGGTGTGAGTGCGCTGCTGGCGAAGCAGAGGATCCCGCCGACGGAGAATCCCGCCCGATGACCAACCTCTGCGTGGCCGCCACAGGCGGCCGCCATGCGCATGCGTGGCCACGATCTCGGCCATTCTCCGGGGGCTTTATGCTACTTGGCTGTTTGTCCCCCACCAGACGTACGGGCGGTGCAACCGTTGCGGCATTTTTTCTGGCATAAAACGCCACTGTTCCCACGCTTGCGTCAGCACTTAATCTTCAAATCGGAGAAACCAGCCCAATATCTGTTAAGGAGGGAGTGATTGAGGACTATATTTTCAAAGTTGGTTGTCATAGAATCATAGACTCCCGACAGTGCAGAAGGAGGCCATTCGGCCCATCAAGTCTGCATCGACCCTCTGAAAGAGCCCCACCCTATCCCCGTAACCCAGTAAACCCCACCTATCCTTTTGGATCTAAGGACAATTTAGGGTGGCCAATCCACCTAACCTGCACATCTTTGGACAGTCGGAGGAAACTGGAGCACCCAAAGGAAACCCACGCAGACACGGGGAGAAAATGCGAACTCCACACAGACAGTCACCTGAGGCCGGAATTGAACCCGGATCCATGGTGCTGTGAGGCAGCAGTGCTAACCACTGTGCCACCGTGCCACCACAATCAGGTATCACTCAGGTATCAATCAGGTCAACCAGGTGTACATGGTTTCCATATCAAACAGAAATGTTCCATTGAAGGCATATTTCCATGAACGGTAGAGTAAGAAAAAACACATGTTCTTCTGCATTTGCATTGAGAAACCGATGCAAAAGTAATTCCTATCACATAGAATGACGAATAAGCAACCATATGTGAAGACAGGAAGACCATCAGAGTATTGGCTTGCAGTCACACCAGCAAGCTTGAAAACCCTGGTGCAAAACAGAGAAACAAGGTCAAGCTACTGATAAAGAAAATGTTAATGTATTTTTACTACCTTTGGTTGACCATGAAAAGATTACAGACAAAACCATGGGCGGGATGCTATGTTGGGCGACATTGAAATCGGGAAAGGCAATTGGGCAGGGAATCGGTCGTGAGGCCAAAAGCGTGACCGGTACCGAGCGCCAGCCAGAATACCATGCTCCGGTGCCTCCACAGCGGAGTCAATGCGTTCTACTCCGCATATACAGTAAATGTCGTCTGCATATCATTAGCGAGCCTGACCCGGTATCATTAGCAGGCCTGACCTGGTATTCTCCGGGGCCTCGGCGATGCTCCGCCTCCGCCCGAGGAATTACCGGTGGCGTGCTTCACTTGTGATTTCAACAATCCTCTCTGTGGGGAAGAAGCTGTTCCTATGTCTGGATGTGCGGGTCTTCAGACTTCCATATCTTCTGCCTGATGGAAGGGTCTGGAAGAAGGCAATGCCTGCGTGGGAGGGGTCTCTGACAATGCTGTCTGCCTTCCTGAGGCAGCGGGAGGTGTAGACAGAATCAATGTGAGGGTGGCAAGCTTGTGTGACATGTCGGCTGAGTTCACCACACTCTGCAGCTTCTTGCGATCTTGAGCCGAGCAGTTGCCATACCAAGCTGTGATACAGCCGGATAGGATGCTCTCTATGGCACATCTGTAGAGGTTTGTGAGAGTCGATGCAGACATGCCGAATTTCTTTAGCTTCCATAGGAGGTAGTGACATTGTGCGGCTTTCTTGACTGTTGCATCAACATGACAGGCTGTTGGTGATGGTGACCCCCAGGAAACTAAAGCTATTGTTGACCATCTCCACTTTGGAGCCATTGATGTAGACGTTTCCTGATTGTGCTACGTTTCCTGAGGTCGATGATCAGTTCCTTGTTTTTTCTGGTGTTTAGAGAGGTTGTTTTCGGTACACCATGCAACTAAGTGATCTATCTCCCTTCTGTTGTCTGATTCGTCGTTGTGTGAGATACGGCCCACCACAGTCGTATCATCTGCAAACTTATAGATCGAATTGGGGTTAAATCTTGCCACACAGCCGTGTGTGTATAGGGAGTTCAGTAGAGAGCTGAGCACACATCCTTGCGGGGCTCCGGTGTGGAGGGCTATTGAGGAGGAGGTGTTGTTACCTATTCTGATAGGTCTGTTGGTGAGCAAGTCAAGGATCCAGGTGCACAGGGAGGGGTCAAGTCCAAGATTGCAGAGTTTGGTTATTAGTCTTGTCGAGACAATGGTGTTGAAGGCAGAGCTGTAGTCTAGGAACAGCAGTCTGACGTGGTGTCCTTGTCATGGTGTTCAAGTGTTGATTGTAGGGCCAGGGAATTCAACCAGGAATGGTGGTCTTCATTCTCGTCGAGGCAGCCCCGGGGTGTGCACTGAGACTGTATGAGTTGGAGTTGCTCGGAGAGGACCCTGATGCAGTGGAGCCTGCCCCAGAGGAACAGGAGGCAGTCAGTGAGGATGGGTAGCCGGCCTCCCAACAGGTCGAGGAGGAGGTGGGAAGGAGTCGCCAAATTAGGCCTTGTGTGTACCGGCAGCGCCTGTTATTCGAGGACTTGCCTGATTGGACATGCCATCGAAGATTCCAGCTGTACAGGGGGACAGTGTGACGTATTTGCCAGGTAATGGTGCACCGTGGGAATATGGGGGAGGACTCGCACTCCCAGTCCACGAAGATGATGGTCGCCCTGAACATTCACACCACGGAGTCCTTCCAGGCTCCGAGTGGAGATCTGTCCGGAATCTCACAAACCTTGGTGCACAGGTGCATCTGTAACATCACGGAGGCCCAATATGCCCGGCCGGCTTAATACATCAAATTCAAAGTTGACCAAGCTCACCAGGATGCCCGGGCAGTGGGATTTCTTGCCATCGCCGGGATGCCCCGGTCCAAGGAGTGATCTATGGGATACATGCCACCCTATGAGCACAGGCCCATGACGGGCCGGTCTTCACAAATGGAAAGCGGTTCCACTCAATGAATGTGCCGCTGGTGTGTGCCGATGTGATGCACATCATGCGCTTCTGCGCCCGATACGCGGGCAGTGTGCACGACGCCTTCATCGTGGCACACTCGACGGTTACTGATCTCTTCAAAGCATACCCCCGGCTGGGGGGATTAGCTCCTGGGCAACAGGGGGTATCCGCTGTGGTCATGCTGATGACGCCTATCCGGAGGCCACAGACTGACAGGGAAACCCACTACAACGATGCCCATGCAGCGATTAAGGGTATGATCGGGCAGTGGTTCGACATGCTGAATTTGCGGCTCCTGAAGATGAACTTGGGTGCTCTGCACTGTTTGCCAACGTCTGACTCCTGGCTGCAGTAGCACTTTCCACCTGGATGATCCCTGCATGCGAGCTGGCCATTCCATCACACAGTCCCACCATAGCCTTGGGGTGGTGGAAATGGGGACGGTGTGGTGGAGGGGCGGGTATGGGGTGGAGAAGGACGGAGGTGGGGCACTGGAACAATGGGCGCTGGCTGAACTGAGGTTTTTGGCCCAAGCCTACCCCCTCTGCTGAGGTGAGGGGCCGCAGGTTTAGTGGTCCCTCTCCAATCTTTTCCCTCTCCCAGCGTTTGTAGGCTGCCTTCTCCTACGGGAGTGGGGGGAAGGGGAGGATGGGTTGGCAGGGGGGAGAAAGAAAATGCACAGTGTTAGACAGGTGAACGCATGCAAGATAGAGGGTGGATAACTGCTGCCCTTTATTGCCAGGGCACCAGGCCATGGCGGCTAGTATGCGTGCTGGCATGTGTTGCAGGGTGGTGAGTACTTGCCCTCTGGGTGGGGGCGATGTTACGGGTGTGTGGGATGGGGGTTGGTGCCAGGGGCACAATGCTGCCTACTCGCCCTGGCCACCCTGAGGAGGTTGTGTAGTTTTTTGCGGCACTGCTTTCCGGTCCAAGCGGTGGGCCGATGGCGCTCACGGCATCTGCCACCTGTACGGCAACGGCTGGCAATCTCTTTCCCACCCCAGGGTCCAGGGTAGCCTGCCTCTCACCCATGGCGTCTAGCGGGTTGTCGACCTCAGTATCCGCAAACCGGGGTGTGCTCTGTGGGCTGCCACCTTGTTGGCTGGGCAGAGTGTGTGTGGGGAGTCGAGTGCTAATATGTGGCTGCAGCTTGTCAGCCTCTCGAGTGTCAATCTCAACTCCGATGATTCGGATTTTCATTGGAATCGCTCGTTTTCCACGTGGTGCCAGTGCTAGCCCATTAACAGTTGATGAATTGCGCCGGGAGCTGTGCCAATTTTGATATCGTAGAAGTCCATCGATTCTGCCCCGCCGTCTGAAACAATGAACCCCGCTCCATGTATTTCCAAACAGAATTTAAAGAAAGAGTGCAGGAAAAAAGACAGAATTTGAGTAGAGATGATTCTATAAAGTTTAAATCCTGCTAATCATACTTGTGGCATGCATGTATTGGTTTTTTGTTTTAGTTAGATCTTTGCAATTTTGTAATTTGATCTGTATAATTGTGGAACAAAAATGAAGAGGTCATCTGTCTATTGTGTAATAAGGTATTTATTAGAAATTTATGATGTTAATTACTTCTTGCAAAAAAGTTGTGAATCCATTGTCAAGAATCCTTTGCTATGGTGAAGCTTTCTTCCGAGAGCCATGGGCGTTGCAAAAACCAGACTTACTTTAGAGTTGAATGCAGGTGGTCAGGAACTCTTAGGTCCGGCCATATATTTGAGTTTCCGCATATGCGCAGACTGGGAACAGGCTGTGCGTTCTTCGTTGAGCATTGTATGGTTTGGCCCAGTGTCAGTTAGCTCAGTTGACTGGTCAGCCGGTTCATGATGTGAAGCTATGCCAACAGTGCCAATTCAATTCTCATATCGGCTGAGGTTATTCATGCCTTCTCAACCTTGCCCCTCGCCTGAGGAATGGTGACCCTCAGGTTAAATCACCACCAGGCAGCTCTCAAAGGGAAGAGCAGCCTATGGTCCTCTGGGACTGTGGTGACATTTACGTTTTTTTACATCTGTTCGTAAAGGAAAACATTGTGTAAACCTGGATCATGTGACTGTTGGCGATGTATCTATGAAAACAGCTATCCCAGGCAAGGGAAGGCGAAAAGTCGCAAAGGGAGGGGGGACATGGAGAAGCCTCAAAAGGAAGTTCCAGCTATTAGATAGAGACAAGTCCCAATTAAGAAAAGAAAGAGACCAAAGAAACAGGCTTCAAACAGGAAAAATGTTGTGGGTAGCAAAGTTTAAGTGAAGAGGGGTAAGAAGAAGCCTGGTAAATGAAGAGGCCTCAGGAAAAGCCCTGAAGATCCAAGAAGGCAGCAGAAAGTTGGTGAATCTGTGGTGCCGACCACCGTGGTGAATGTATCCTTGGAGCAGTCGTGTTCTTCTCGGCATGACCAAAGATCTGAGTTGTGCTTATGGAATCATAGAATTTAGAGTGCAGAAGGAGGCCATTCATCCCATTGAGCCTGCACCAGCCCTTGAAAAGAGCACCCCATTTAAGCCCACACCTCCACCCTATCCCCGTAACCCAGTGACCCCACCTCACCTTTTTGGACACTGAGAGCAATTTTATTATGGCCAATCCACCTAACCTGCACATCTTTGGAATGTGGGAGGAAACCGGAGCACCCGGAGGAAACCCACGCAGACACAGGGAGAACGTGCAGACTCCGCACTGACAGTGACCCTAGCCGGGAATCGAACCTGGGACCCTGGAGCTGTGAAGCAGCTGTGCTAACCACTGTGCTACCATGCTGCCATGCTGCCCCACCATTGTGCTACTGTGAGTTGCGCGTAAATTCCGGAATCTAGAGGAAGGAAGTCATGGGAGGCGAGATTGAAACCCTGCGAGGTGGGCTGTCATTGATATGATCTGAGTTGGACCGAATTTCAAGGCAAGATATTTAAAGGTGAAGACTAGACTTCCTCACGAGAGAGGCAGGCAATGAAATTTTCACCGCACAGTGTTTACTGGCATCATGATGCGCTGTTGAGAAATCTGTGGACTCTGTCTTCGTTGCGTCTTCCATTTAGTGTGCATTTTGGTACATTTGGCCACAATTCGCCTGTTAATTCACATGTACTTCATATTAACCTTGAATGTAAGAGTGTAAGATGGACATTGTAAGCTGTTTTACCTTTCGGAGCTTGTGTAGTAAAGTTTATTTTTGTTTGTTCAGAACAGTCAAATTTGTGATTTTGTTCACTGAGTAAGTGTCTTGAATTTCAAACATTGCAAAATCTTACCCAAAACCTGAGGGTCTGGCCTTGGCTCATAACAGTTGTAAAACCTGTGACATTATACAAATGTACAGCATGTGAAGAGTTAATGTTATGTTAAGCCAAGCCACAAGAGGGAGCTAAGAGACAGTACTATAAATTGCACTGACTCTTGAGCTTGGGGAGGAGATTAGACTGGAGCTGAAGAAGACAAGATTAATTGTGTCTTGCAGAGCTAGTTCAGATATAATAGTGATAGAGAGAAAGTGTTAGTGAATGTAGTTTAATTCTTACATGGATGTTCGCTATTTAGAATGTGTCAAACTCATATTTAGTAGTGTTAATAAAATTAGTTTAGTTCTTCAAAAGAGCTTTGTGCATCTCTGTAATCACTACACCTTCTATCCTGGAAACCCCCCACAAAGATCACCACAAAACCAAAGGTATAGCAAGGTGGCAACCAGGGAAATAACTGACAGGGTGCTAACTGCTATCTTTCAATGTCTTTACTTTGGCGGGAAGATGATCCACAGGCAGGGAAATGGTCACAGGTGGAAAGCATGCTCCTCCCACATTGTTCAGTGCAATGGCAGTGGCAAATTAGGCAATTTTAAAGTTGTTTGCAAATTCAGAAAATCTGTGTTGACAGGAGGACAAATCTACTGAAGGAACATCTATCCAAGAACGTGAAGTTTTTGACAGCCAGGAAATCATCTTCCTGGGAAAAATAAAGGAAAATAAAAACCTGTATTGGAGAGCTGACAATGATGTAAATGGTCCATCTGACCGAATTCAGCTAGTCACAGGAGCAGGTGTCTCAATGTTATCTGACAGAGTTTCGTGGCTGAATAATGTGGCACTGCAACTGTCCTCTGTTCAATCCAAAAGACCACAGGGAGATATTGCAGACTGTTCACTTGTCTTTGGGAATGGACTAGAAGAAGGGAGAACAGGATACACCCAGAATGACTGCGGCCAGGAATGGTAGGCCTAACGTATGATGAACGTCTGAGGATCCTGGGATTATATTCATTGGAGTTTAGGAGGTTGAGGGGAGATCTAATAGAAACTAACAAGATAATGAATGGCTTAGATAGGGTGGACTTAGGGAAGTTGTTTCCATTAGCAGGGGAGACTAGGACCCGGGGGCACAGCCTTAGAATAAAAGGGAGTCACTTTAGAACAGAGATGAGGAGACATTTCTTCAGGCAGAGAGCGGTGGGTCTGTGGAATTCATTGCCACAGAGGGCGGTGGAGGCCGGGACGTTGAGTGTCTTTAAGACAGAAGTTGATAAATTCTTGATTTCTCGAGGAATTAAGGGCTATGGAGAGAGAGCGGGTAAATGGAGTTGAAATCAGTCATGATTGAATGGTGGAGTGGACTCGATGGGCCGAATGGCCTTACTTCCGCTCCTATGTCTTATGGTCTTATGGTCTTATGGCCACCCACAAGATGGTACTCTAGACTTTAATTTGATCTTTGAGAAAAGAGTGCAAGAGAATGGAGCTGCCTCAGAGGCAGATCATCTGTTCACAGAAGAGGTTCTGGACGTTCCTACACTCTTTGACTCCGCTATCATCGATCTTGACATTTTTGTCTTCTCTTTTGGTGAGAATTACCTTTCTGTTCAAGAAGATAATAAAGAGGTGAATTGTTCTGCTTATTCCACTGAGCCCATTGATGACATGTAACAACAATTACAAACAGCCAGCAAAAAGCTATCGAGCTATTATCACTGAGACACTTGTGGTATAAATGCTGTGTTGTACATTCAAGTAATTCGGCGACCGGAGTTCTATGCAGGAATTTCCTATTGTTCTCAATCTTGAAGTTTATTCCATTGTTGATAAAAGTGAAATTCTACCTTCTGCAGCTGACCGTGAGATTTCATTGTCTGCAGTGGAGCAACCTCACGCTGAAGCAAGTGTGGAGGTGATGCCACTACCTGGAGAAAGAGAAATCCCTACCCTGAGAGTATTAGGAAAGCTCTCCTTTTCGCACCGTCAGCAGTATCTTCAGGAGGTTCTTCATTCTTCTTTTTTTCTAACAGATTAATTCCTTGCTCAGGTACTGAATGCTTCTTTTGGTGTCACAGCAGAGGTGAGGGATACAGCTGCAAAGTTCTTCATCAGATTTGAAAGTGCTTAATTTTGTCAAGCACATTTCCCATTTTCCGAGTGCGCAATGCAGAAGATGAGAGGGAGGATTTCAGGTAATTGTCTTCCTTTTCAAATGGTTGTGATCATTTGAGTCCTGGGGCTCTCTCTCGATTCCATTTTTCCTTGATTGGTCTTCACTGGCATTACATTCAAGTCATCATATGCGTCACAGTCCAGGAACCAGCTATCTTGAGAGACTACCATCCCATTTCATCAATGTGTTTGTTTTTCAAGGAGACGATAAGGGAGACATGTCCACCATGCCTTCCAAGAGGACCAAAAAGGCTGCAGGGGAGTGACACCTTTTGTGATCCCGACTTGGAGTGCAAGGTGGTGGCAGAGTGGGGAGTGGTGGGAAGACTGAGGAAGAAGGGATTGGAAGGAAACTGTAAATAAATGAGGTTAACAGTTTGTGAGAAGAGTGAAAGTGGGAGAGATGTAGAGTAAAGAGTTAATTCTAATAATAACCACTGACCATGTACGGAAGGAGATATAGAACATAGAAACAAAGAAAAATACCACACAGAACAGGCCCTTCGGCCCACAATTTTGTGTCGAATCTTTGTCCTAGGTGAATTTACAGTGCAGAAGGATGCCACCCGGCCCATCGAGTCTGCACCGGCTCCTGGAAAGAGCACCCTACCCAAGGTCAACACCTCCACCCTATCCCCACAACCCAGCAACCCCACCCAACACTAAGGGCAATTTTGGACACTAAGGGCAATTTATCACGGCCAATCCACCTAACCTGCACATCTTTGGACTGTGGGAGGAAACCGGAGCACCCGGAGGAAACCCACGCACACACTGGGAGGACGCGCAGACTCCGCACAGACAGTGACCCAAGCCGGAATCGAACCTGGGACCCTGGACCTGTGAAGCAATTGTGCTATCCACAATGCTACTGTGCTGTCCTTAAGAACAAATTAATCTACACTATATCATTCTACCGTAACCCATGTACCTATCCAATAGCTGCTTGAAGGTCCCTAATGTTTCCGACTCAACTACTTCCACAGGCAGTGCATTCCATGCCCCCACTACTCTCTGGGTAAAGAACCTACCTTTGACATCCCCCATATATCTTCCACCATTCACCTTAAATTTATGTCCCCTTGTAATGGTTTGTTCGACCCGGGGAAAAAGACTCTGGCTGTCTACTCTAGCTATTCCCCTGATCATCTTATAAACCTCTATCAAGTTGCCCCTCATCCTTCTCCGTTATAATGAGAAAAGGCCTAGCACCCTCAACCTTTCCTCGTAAGACCTACTCTCCATTCCAGGCAACATCCTGGTAAATCTCCTTTGCACCTTTTCCAAAGCATCCACATCCTTCCTAAAATGAGGCGATCAGAACTGTACACAGTACTCCAAATGTGGCCTTACCAAAGCATCATCACCTCACGGCTCTTAAATTCAATCCCTCTGTTAATGAACGCGAGCACACCATAGGCCTTCTTCACAGCTCTATCCACTTGAGTGGCAACTTTCAAAGATGTATGAACATAGACCCCAAGATCTCTCTGCTCCTCCACATTGCCAAGAACTTTACCGTTAACTCTCTATTCCGCATTCATATTTGCCCTTCCAAAATGGACAACCTCACACTTTTCAGGGTTAAACTCCATCTGCCACTTCTCAGCCCAGCTCTGCATCCTATCTATGTCTCTTTGCAGCCGACAACAGCCCTCCTCACTATCCACAACTCCACTAATCTTCGTATCGTCTGCAAATTTACTGACCCACCCTTCAACTCCCTCATCCAAGTCATTAATGAAAATCACAAACAGCAGCGGACCCAGAACTGATCCCTGCAGTACACCACTGGTAACTGGGCTCCAGGCTGAATATTTGCCATCCACCACCACTCTCTGACTTCTATCGGTTAGCCAGTTCGTTATCCAACTGGCCAAATTTCCCACTATTCCATGCCTCCTTACTTTCTGCATAAGCCTACCATGGGGAACTTTATCAAATGCCTTACTAAAATCCATGTACACTACATCCACTGTTTTACCTTCATCCACATGCTTGGTCACCTCCTCAAAAAATTCAATAAGACTTGTAAGGCAAGACCTACCCCTCACAAATCCGTGCTGACTATCTCTAATCAAGCAGTGTCTTTCCAAATGCTCAGAAATCCTATCCTTCAGTAGCCTTTCCATTACTTTGCCTACCACCGAAGTAAGACTAACTGGCCTGTAATTCCCAGGGTTATCCCTAGTCCCTTTATTGAACAGGGGCACGACATTCGCCACTCTCCAATCCACTGGTACCACCCCTGTTGACAGTGAAGACGAAAAAAGATCATTGCCAACGGCTCTGCAATTTCATCTCTTGCTTCCCATAGAATCCTTGGATATAACCCGTCAGGCCCGGGGGACTTGTCTATCCTCAAGTTTTTCAAAATGCCCAACACATCTTCCTTCCTAACAAGTATTTCCTTGAGCTTACCAGTCTGTTTCACACTGTCCTCTCCAACAATATGGCCCCTCTCATTTGTAAATACAGAAGAAAAGTACTTGTTCAAGACCTCTCCTATCACTTCAGACTCAATACACAATCTCCCGCTCCTGTCCTTGATCGGACCTACCCTCGCTCTAGTCATTCTCATATTTCTCACATATGTGAAAAAGGCCTTGGGGTTTTCCTTGCTCCTACCCGTCAAAGATTGTTCATGCCCTCTCTTAGCTCTCCTAATCCCTTTCTTCAGTTCCCTCCTGGCTATCTTGTATCCCTCCAGCGCCCTGTCTGAATCTTGTGTCCTCAGCCTTACATAAGTATATGTCATAGCGATGTCACTCACTGAGAGAAGATGACTGTGAAGTTTCCTACAGAGTAGCTCCAGCTATGTCTTCATCTTACTTTACCTTTTTAAGTAGTTTGAATGTAAATAAATGTGTATTCAACAAAAGACCGTTGACTCTAGCTCCAGCAAGATTTATTCTCGTAAGAAACTAACTCCCCCCAAGCTGAAACCACGATAACAGAATTTTGAAATGAAATGAAAATGAAAATGAAAATAAAATGAAATGAATGAAAATGAAATGAAAATCGCTTATTGTCACAAGTAGGCTTCAAATGAAGTTACTGTTAAAAGCCCCTAGTCGCCACATTCCAGCGCCTGTTCGGGGAGGCTGTTACGGGATGGGGTTACTTTTGGGGTTAATATTAGATAACTTAATATTGCATAAATAGATTTTAAATATCATTGTACATATATATATACCTTGGAATAGCTATTGCATTAGGCACTCCCATGCATAATCATTAAACAAAAAAATATGGAGCAGAGCGGAAACAACTGTTAGTCCTATCCAGGAGCACAATCAGTTTCAATTTCTGTGCTAACAGTGGTTAGCACAGTTGCTTCATAGCTCCAGGGTCCCAGGTTCGATTCCCCGTTTGGGTCACTGTCTGTGTGGAGTCTGTACGTTCTCCCTGTGGGTTTCCTCAGGTCGCTCCGGTTTCGACCCACGGTCCAAAGATGTGTAGGCTAGGTGGATTGGCCATGCTAAATTTCCCTTAGTATAAAAAAAAAGGTTAGGTGGGGTTACTGGGTTACGAGGATAGGGTGGAAGTGTGGGCTTAGCTAGGGTGCTCGTTCCAAGGGCCGGTGCAGACTCGATGGGCTGAATGGCCTCCTTCTGCTCTGTAATTCTATGTCTATGTCTACATTGCCATTACAATGCCAATATCATCTCAGAACTCAAGATGTGTTTCATTTAAGTAACATATTCCTCTTGACTTGTTGCCATGAACTGATTTAGATTGCAGCCCTGAAATTATGTTCTTCTGGTTTCTCAATCTCTCCCACTATCCTTCCTGGCTGTTTCTCAATTTGAGATGAGACTCCAAATAGGTTAATACTGATTCTCACCTTTTAACAAGATACATTCCCCTCAAAATCAGAGGCGAGCCTAAAATAATTTGTGCTCTCAGGAACTAACTCCTGGCAACATTCCTGCAATCATGGATTTTATGTAATAATTTCTCCCTGCAGTTTCAACAGGATACACTAGGGACAAACAGACTTGGAAATTGGATAGTTGGTTGAGCAGTGTCAAATAGAATGCATGCTGCAAATTCCTTGATGTAAAAAGTACCTCTGAGGCCAAGCAAATGAAAAATATATTTTCTTGCTCCAATTTAAGAAGCCATTACAGCAACTGAATTAAAGTATGTACCTTTATCTTAAAGGCCAATTTCTGACCCGAACTCTTACTATGCACAATTAGAAATTAATATATGAGGCAAATCATGCATAATCTTGCAACATTATCACCTTCCCTTTCAAGCCACACAGATAAATTAAGATAGAGTCCTAAGCAATCTTCCAATTAATATAGTTGCTACCATTTTACTAATCCTTGCCAACTAATTATAACCAATTTATGGTGGTAATAATGATTGTTTGGTTGCAGTTGGGTGGTTTCTTATGCAATAGACAATGTTGAAAACTGAAACTTGTATGTTTCTCCTCAGGTGATTGCTATGATCTCCATATGGACGATTAACTGTTTAAGAAATAGATTCCCCCGATGCTAACAAACGAAACCACCGGACAAGATATACATTTGATTGGCATTTCTCATATTTATAAACAATTGTGTAGATACATCACATTTTTCTTACCCGCGTTAATTTACTTTATTGTACAGAGAGGTCTATTTTGGGCGGGATTCTCCGACTCCCGGCCGGGTTGGAGAATCGCCGGCGGGCGGCATTAATACCGCCCCGACGCCGGCTGCTGAATTCTCCGGTGCCGTGGTTTTGGCGGGGGCGGGAATCGCACCGGTCGGCGGCCTCTAGCAGCGGCCCGCCCGGCGATTCTCCGCCCCTCGATGGGCCGAGCGGC
This sequence comes from Scyliorhinus torazame, assembly GCF_047496885.1. NCBI lineage: Eukaryota > Metazoa > Chordata > Chondrichthyes > Carcharhiniformes > Scyliorhinidae > Scyliorhinus > Scyliorhinus torazame. The sequence goes on along the minus strand of NC_092721.1, from coordinate 75,977,800 downwards.
CGCCCGTTTTCGGCTGGTCCCGCCGGCGTAAATCAAACCAGGTCCGTACCGGCGGGACCTGGCTCTGCGGGCGGCCTGCGGAGTCCTCGGGGGGGGGGGGGGGGCACGGGGGGGGATCTGGCCCTGGGGGGTGCCCCCACGGTGGCCTGGCCCGCGATCGGGGCTCACCGATCCGCGGGCGGGCCTGTGCCGCGGGGGCACGCTTTCCTTCCCCGCCGGCCACTGTAGCGGTCCACCATGACCGGCGCGGAGGAGAACCCCCTGAGCATGCGTTGGGATCACGCTAGCACACGCCCTCGCTCCCATGCATGCGCAAACCCGCGCCGGCCGGTGGAGGCCCTTCAACGCCGGTTGGCGCGGCGCCAAACACCCCGGCACCGACCTAGCCCCTGAAGGTGTGTAGGATTCCGCACCTTCCGGGCGGCCCAACGCCGGAGTGGTTCATGCCAATTCTTGGCGCCGGAGCGGCCTGCCCTGCCGGTTAGGGGAGAATCCCGCCCTTTGTCTTTCATTTAATTGACCTTACATACATTTTGCAGCCCTCTGGATCGGTCTATAGCCCCTCCCCTCTTCCCCCCCTTCCCCCCTCACACTTCTTCGACCCCCGTCCTTTCTCACCCCCCCTTTGGTTTCAGCTGTGTTTTCTTTTAAGGGAACGTTCGCTCCTCTTCTCTTCTTTTTTGGTTTCCCCACCCTTCTGTGTATCGCCTCTACCCCCCTCCCCTCCCCCCCCTCCCCAGGGTTGCGCAGTCCCTTGGTTCCTCATCTAGCTTGGTTTTTTAATCTTAACATATTCCTCGTTGCTGGCCTCAAACAGGGTTTGGAACCGGTCGACAAACCACCACCAAGTATCCAGGGAGCCTTCCTCTGACCCTCGGATGGCGTACTTAATCTTCTGTAGGTGGAGAAATTCCAAAAGGTCAACGAGACAGTCTGCAGCTGTGGGTAGTGCTGCAAATCGCCAGCCGAGCAGGATTCTCCTGCGTGCGATTAGGGTAGCGAAAGCAAGGGCGTTGGCCCCTTCCCCATGTGTAACTCTGGCTGCTCCGATACCCCGAAGATTGCCACTATTGGGCATGGCTTCACCCTCACCCCCACAACCTTGGATATTGCCTCGGAGAAGGCTGTCCAGAACCCAGCAAGTTTGGGACATGTCATGATATTCAAACACACACATCATGATGGACACACTAACAGGCAAATCAGAGTACACAACACCACAACCAATCACAGACAAGAACACCAACCACATAAAAAGCACGAGCACGACACCTGGAGGTCAGTAGGTCTGGGGAGAAGGAAGCATGAAAGAGCTGTTGAAACACCACAAGCAGGGAGCCCCCCACGTGCAGAGTGCAAAGACCAAGTTGTAAATAGTGAGTTTAAATAAACAAGTGTTGTACCATATGCAACTGTGTTGGCTCTTCTGTGTGTTAGAACACCCAACACCACATGGTACAGGAGTGGATCGATACCTGCCTACCAACCTGCCATTCTGGACATGGACCACACCGGCAAACCGCAGCCGATGCAAGTCACGGGGAACCTAGGCACCAACTGGAAGCTCTACAGGCAGCGATTTGACCTGTACATCCGTGCCACCGAAAAACAGAATGTCTCGGATGATTCGAAGATTGCAATGCTCCTCTTCTACGCAGGCCCCCACCCAAATGATGTCTTTAATTCACTGGTGTTCGAGGAAGGCGAAAACCAGGCCAAATATGACACGGTCATCCTCAAAATGGACCAGCACTTTCAAACTGAAGTAAACGAAACTTTCGAAAGATACATCTTTCAGCAACGCCTGCAAGGTAAGGAGGAGCTTTTTCAACCCTTTTTGACGCACCTCCGGATTCTAGCGCAGTCCTGCGGTTACGGCACCACCACAGAGTCCATGATCAGGGACCAGATTGTTTTTGGCGTTGCCTCCAGTGGCCTACGCCAGCAGCTTCTTAAAATAAAGAGCCTCACCTTAGCGTCTGCTGTGGAAGCCTGTGTCCTCCATGAAAATGCGACCTGCCGTTTTGCCCGATTCCAGGCGTCCGAGTTGGCACGGAGGGGGTCCCCAGCCGTCGAATCGGCAAGCCAGGCCGCCCACGACGTTGAACGCATCCAGGCCGTCGATTTCTTCCCGCCCCACGGCCCGGACGACAGCGGCCGCTTCCCGCGCTTTTCGCGGTCTCCCGCGCAGGTGCGCGCCAAGAATAACGGCCACAACGAGGGACGCACTGCGCAGGCGCGCCCACCGCAAGATCGCACTGCGCATGCGCAGTGGCGCAACGAACGCCGTGACGTCATGACGTGCAGCAAGTGTGGAGGTCTACACTTAAAAGGGCAATGTCCTGCAAAATACCAACAGTGCAACAGATGTGCCATGATAGGCCACTACGCAGCCCGCTGTCGTGCGGCTCAACCCATGGATCCGGCGCATCCTCGACAACCTCGCACACGAGTCAGGACCGTCCAGCCCACGCATCAAGACTTCCAGTTAAGTGATGCAGATGACCAGGATGACTTCAGAGTTGCCGTCATTGATGTCAACAAGGTCAATGCCATCAATCCAGACGATGAGTGGTGTGCCACCCTGACGGTCAACCCGAATTCGTCGCAAACCCATTAGAATGGACTTATAATACAGTTCATATGTTTAATAAGTTGGACAATTTTACATGATAACCTGTTGTTGTTTATCGTTCCAGATGTCGTCTGACTGGACAACTGTTCAAAATTTTTTTTTTCTTCTTCTCTCGTTCGCATTTCTGTTATGTTATGGTACAACTGGATTCATGTGACGCACTCGACATCGCCCCATGTACATAGTTCCGTCATAGACACATGCTGCACACGACACACACACACTCTTAGATGCACTCACGTCACGATCATATTTATTACCACGTAGGCACATATCTTTGTAAAAAGGGGGGATGTCATGATATTCAAACACACACATCATGATGGACACACTAACAGGCAAATCAGAGTACACAACACCACAACCAATCACAGACAAGAACACCAACCACATAAAAAGCACGAGCACGACACCTGGAGGTCAGTAGGTCTGGGGAGAAGGAAGCATGAAAGAGCTGTTGAAACACCACAAGCAGGGAGCCCCCCACGTGCAGAGTGCAAAGACCAAGTTGTAAATAGTGAGTTTAAATAAACAAGTGTTGTACCATATGCAACTGTGTTGGCTCTTCTGTGTGTTAGAACACCCAACACCACAGGACAGGCCCCAGGACATGTGGGTGTGGCTGGCCGGGCCCCCCTGGCACCGTTCACATTTGTCCTCCACCTCCGGGAAGAACCTGCTCATTCGGGTTCTGGTCAGGTGCGCTCTGTGCACCACTTTGAGCTGCATTAGGCTTAGCCTTGCGCAGGAGGAGGTGGAGTTCGCCCTGCTCAGTGCTTCGCTCCAGAGTCCCCACCCTACCTCTGTCCCCAGTTTGTCCTCCCATTTGTGTCTGGTCCCGTCCAGTGGTGTTCGGGCTCTGTCCAGTAGCTGTCCGTATATTTTCCCACATAGCTTCCCCTTCTCGCTGCTTGTGCATATCAGGTCCTCTACTAGTGTGGATTCTGGGGCCCCGGGGTACCCTACTGTCTCTTTGCGGAGGAATTGCTTTATTTGGAGGTGTCTCATTTCCTGTTCTTTCGCTAGTTTCCACTTCCTCGTCAGTTCGTCCAGTGTCACCAGTCTGTTCCCTACGTAGAAGTCCCTGGCCATCAGTGTGCCTCCGTCCTGCCTCCATATTTTGAAGGTTGTATCTAGCATGGCTGGGGGGGAATCTGCGATCGCTGCAGATGGAGGCCATGGAGGACATTTTAGTTATCCCAAAGTGTTGTCTGAGCTGGGTCCACGTTCTCGGCGTGGCCGCTACCACTGCGCTAATTGTGTATCTTGTAAGAGGGGAATGGAAGTGCTGCTGTGGCCAGGGCCCAGAGGGTCGTTCCTTTGCAGGAGGCCCACTCCATTTGTACCCAATCTGTGCCAGGTTCTTGTACCCATCCCCTCACTTTTTCTGCCGTTGCTGCCCAGTGGTAGTATTTTAGGTCAAGCCAAGCCCCCTTTGATTTTCCTTATTTGCAGTGTCGGTTTGGGGTTCTTACCCACCACACAAACGCATGATTAGACTGTCTACATTTTAGAAAAAGGTCTTGGGGATGAAGGTCGGAATGGATCTAAACAGGAAGAGGAACCTCGGCAGTACGTTCATCTTGATCGTCTACACTCTCCCCGCCAGGGAGAGTGGGGGTGAGCCTCACCTTTGAAGGTCCTTTTTTAGTTCCTCCACCAGGCTGGTCAGGTTCCACTTGTGGATCTGTGTCCAGTTTCTGGCTATCTGGATCCCCAGGTAACGGAACCTGTTCTGGACTGTTCTAAACGGGAGCCCCTCCAGCTCTGCCCCTCCCCCATTTGGGTTCACTGGGAATGCCTCACTTTTGCCCAGGTTACGTTTATAGCCCGAAAAGGTTCCAAACTCTTTCAGGATTTGCAGTATTGCCTTCATTCCCTCCTGTGGCTTCGAGACATAGACGAGCAGGTCATCTGCATAGACTGAGACTCTGTGCTCTCTGTCTTCTCTCCGGATTCCCTTCCAGCTTTTTGCATCCCGCAGGGCTATCGTCAGGGGTTCGATCGCTGGCGCGAACAAGAATTGGGGCAGGGGGCATCCCTGTCTAGTTCCACTCTGTTGCTGGAAGTATTCAGAGCTGGTGGTGTTAGTTCGGACACTCGCTTTGGGAGCGTTGTATGGGAGTCTCACCCAGGCGGCGAACCCCGCTCCTAACCCACAACCTTCCAATACATCGAGGAGGTAGTTCCTTTTGACTCTGTCGAAGGCCTTTTCTGCGTCCAGGGAGACGATCACCCCTGGTGTTCTCTCCTCGGGAATGGGGGGGGCATTATTACGTTCAGCAGCCGCCTGATGTTTGCTGTGAGCTGCCTACCCTTGATGAAGCCCGTTTGGTCCTCTGCGACGACCTCCGGTACGCAGCCCTCCAGCCTTTTGGCCAGGATCGTTGAGAATATTTTCGCATCCACATTCAGCAGCGAAATGGGTCTGTATGATCCACCTTTGTCGGATCTTTATCTTTTTTGCGTATCAGTGAAATTGTGGCTTGCGCTAGCGTGGGGGGCAGAGTACCCCTTGCCAGTGAATCCGCAAACATGTCCCTTAGTTGTGGGACCAGGACAGGTGCAAATTTTTTGTAGAAGTCCGCCGGGAACCCGTCAGGTCGAGATATAAATTTTTAACATTTCCCGTACAAGACAACAAAAAATCAACATAACTCAAGCATTAACAGGTGAAGGATGTTTCAAAGAAAAGTTCAAATTTCACTTTGTATAGTCAATACAACAAAGATATGCTTCACATAGTTACAAACACTCACATTGGTGCGGCACGGTGACACAGTGGTTAGCACTGCTACCTCTCAGCTCCAGGGATGTAGGCTCAATTCCGGTCTCGGATGACTTGCGTGGAGTTTACATTTTCTCCCCGTGTCTGCGTGGGTTTCCTCCGGGTGCTCCGGTTTCATCCCACAGCCCAAGGATGTGCAGGTTAGGTGGATTGATCATGCTAAATTGACGCTTAGTGTCCAAAAAATTTGGTGGGGATACTAGGTTCATGGATGGGGGTGGAGGCTTTAGTAGGTGTTCTTTCTGGGGGCCGGTGCAGATTCGATGGGCCAAATAGCCTCCTTCTGCACTGTAAATTCTATGATTCTATGATTCCTTGCAGCAAATCTGTGGTACCTGCAATCTCAGTCTTTCCAACTCGGCCTCAGCTATGTAGGATCCCTCACTTCCCACCCAATTATTTTGTTACTTGAATGTCATTCACCAGCAGTCATATTCCCAAGTCCCAAGACATCAACAAGGTGCATGTTATGAATTCTCCCTTACTTGGGCCACCACTGTCCTAATGCATTGAAACCCCAGAAAATGCCTTCGCTGGTCCCTTTAAACGGTCTGGTGTGCTCTGGCCACACTGAAATAGCAGCAGTGAGTCTTGTCTTGTCCGAGCCACAATCCCTTGCCCATCCTGCTTTCAGCTCTGTGCCCTTATAGCTGTGTAACACAGAATAACACAGCCTCTGCTCCATTCTCAGAGATCTTGCTTCAATGCCAAGATCTGTTCGAAAATTGCGAAACAAGACCTCTAACATTCACAGAAGACTTTGCTTATTGCTCTCACCCACATTCTCAGTGTATGCTTATCATGTGAGAGTACCTTTAAGAAATGGGAGTTTATAAATGGGTGTGTATATACGTATCTGTAGTGAGAGTACCTTTAAGAATGGGTGTTTACTACTGCAGTGATGTCAGAGAGTGGGTGGAGCTGGGCTGTCTGTCAGCTTTTTACTTTAGTTTTAGGCTGGTTGCTGCAGGGTGTGTTTTAGTTTTGTTTTCAGTGTTGGAGCTGAAGCCAGACCAAGCAGGTGTACTGCTGTTCTCTCTGCCACCAAAAGACTATCTCTTGATCATTTGGTGAATTCAGAATTATAAATGTTCTCAGTAGTGAATATAAACCTAATGTGCTTCTGGTAAAAGGTGTTTTAAGTCTTATGGATGTTAAAAGGAAAACTTAAAGGATTACTTAGTGTTGTATTCTTTGGGGGTTAGTATTTGAATTAATGGTTGCTAAGATGTTCACTGTATGTTTTAAAAAGGTTTACTTGAGTTCATAGAATAAACATTATTTTGCTTTAAAAAATACTTTTCCATTTCTGCTGTACCACACCTGTGGTGTGGGCCGTGTGCTCCACATACCACAATCTATTACAAGTTGTGGGTCAGGTGAATTCCATGATACACTTGGGGGTTCTCTAAACCCTGGCCCATAACATTCTGAACTGCCAAACAGAAACACATCTTGAACTCTAACCCCCTACAATTAGATTTCTATTTACCCTTTGCTTCTTAGTTGTTCATCTCCTCTAACATCGGGTCATATGGACATTTCGTGGAACCACATAATGACTAGGAAATGAGTTAACCGTCCCTCATGTACTTTGATCTTAAAGGCGACATTGCACAGCAAAGAAAGTACAGACTTCTCCCATAGCACATTGGCAATCATATATTTGAAAGCAGTTCAGGAACAATAACGACCAGTAAATTTGCTTTTTTTAAATGCATTCTTTGTTCCAGTAAAGAACTGATCCAGCTCTCCTAGTTTTATGGCTTTAGGCCAGAAACTAATGTGAAACTTCCACCTTAACAATCAGTAGAGGATGCATCAATGTTGTTTGATTTGAGGGAATACATTTACATGTAATTTATGCTGTTGCAACCTTCCATACCCTGGGGCAGACTGACAGGCTATAATTTGTTTTCAGTCGACCATAATTTATAAAATCATCTGTTTTGCTCCCACAGTGCTGTCTTTGTGTAAAACGATGGTGTGCCTGAAGAAGATGGAACTTAGATTCAAATAATTAATAACATTTGGAGTAAAAATCTAGTCACAGGAATGATGAACATGAAACTATCATATTGTCAAAAAAACTCGTCTCATTCATGAATGTCCTTTAGGAAAGGAAATCTGGGGATATGGTGGTGCAGTGATATTGTCACTCTGGGTTACGAGTACAGTGATAATATCACTGCACCACTCCAATGTCCAATTCCAATGTCCACCATTTGCCATGGTGGGATTCAAATCAGGGCCGGGATTCTCCGACCCCCCCGCCGGGTCGGAGAATCCTCAGGGGGAGGCGCGATTCCTGCCCCGCCGCCCTGACGCCTGCTGCCCTATTCTCCGGCGCTGTTTTTCGAGGTCGGCGGCATTCCCGCCACACTGGCCAGGGACTGTCGACAGCGGCCCCCCTGGCGATTCTCCCGGCCCCGATGGGCTGAGTGGCCGTCCAGCTTCAGCCAGTCCCGCCGGCGTGAATTACACACCTCACGGTGGGACCTGGCAGGTAAGTGTGCGGGGGTGGTCCTGGAGGGGGGGGGGCGAGGGGATCTGACCCCGGGGGGGGGGGGGGGCCCACAGTGGCCTGGCCCATGATTAGGGGCCTACTGATCCTGCGGGCAGGCTGTTTCCGTGGGGGCCTTCATTCCTCCACGCCGGGCCCCTGTAGGGCGCCGCCATATTGCCCGGGGGCCGGCGCGGAGAAGAGAACTCCTGCGCATGTGCAGAAATACGCTGGTTGGTCCGCGCATGCGCGAGATCACGGCAGCCGTTCCGCGCATGCGCGAAGTTGTGCCAGCCCTTCGGCACCGGCAGGAGCGGCGCCAACCACTCCGGCATCAACCTAGTTCCTGAAAATCTGGAGAATTCCTCACTTTCGGGGGCTGTTGACGCCGGACTGGTTGGCGCTGGTTTTCCCGCCGGCGTGGGGACATAGCCCCATTATCGGAGAATCCCTCCCCACGTCTCTAGAACTATGGCAAATGGTGGTCATTGGAATTCAATAAAAGGCTGGAAGTAAAAGTCTTAGGGTGACCATGAAACCGTTACTGAACCCAACTGGCGCCAAAAACACCCTCAATTTTCCTCCTAATGGGGGTTCCCCGGATGCACACTTTGCAACATGTTTTCAGCAGCGACTCTGCTTTTTCCTTTGAAAACAAGGTACAACTCGAGCTTCATCTTATTTTTCAAACATGCCCAGCTCTTTATTTGCTTTTGTAATCATCTTTTAATCATCTTGCAGAGCGATCGTTACCCACATCCACCGAGCCCACTCTTTCTGGAGCACATGGAGAATTTTTCTTCAAATTCTCTTTTTTCCCGACTTTTCCAATGATGTTTCCTGCTCTCCGGTGACGAGCAAGCACTGTTTGACATCCTCATCGCCAGTTTCTGTGCTGTGTCTGCAGGATTGATGCTAGGAGGCACGGAGGCTGACAAACTAAAGGAGACTTATTAACAAGGCGTGTTCTGTACAGGTTGCTCCTTTACTCTGCACAGTTACCCGCACGAGCCATCAGTGACGTCATACACATAAAGTGCTCAGTGCCACTTCAGTGATGCTGCTCAGAAATCAATAGAAATACATAGCACAAGTAAATATGAGCAGAGTTGGTGTAACTGTGTGTGGGAGCTATCCTGAGGCCAGCTCGGTGTTGAAAGAACCTGAAACAGCCATCTAGGCAGACCAGAAAGGTCTGTTTCAGAAAGCAACTTTGTTTATCAGTTTTCTTGGATTTCCCCAGCGGAATGGAAAAGTTTGGGGAGTCGTGTGGTATACCTTTATTAAAGTAACAACAGTTTTGCTTTGGGTAATGTTATTGGATTTTTGTGCTTACGAATCTGTGGGGGAGTTGGCATCAAGCAGATTACTTGTGTGTTCTGACTAATTGAATTTTTGGGGGGGGAATCTTTTGCAAGGTTGTTCAACTATTTAACTTTAATCTTGTATGCTTCAGTTAACTTTATCTTTTCGTTAATACATCTTATAATTTTGAAAATCCTAAAAGTATTATTTGAGTTCTGTGCTTCGGGAATCTGTAGCTATTTCAGGGCGGCACGGTAGCACAATGGTTAGCACAGTTAGCACAACCCAAAGATGTGCAGGTTAGGTGGATTGGGCATGCTAAATTACCCTCAGTGTCCAAAATAGGTTAGGTGGGATTACTGGGTTGTAGGGATAGGGTGGAGGTGTGTGCTAAGGGAGGGTGCTCTTTCCAAGGGACGGTGTATACTCGATGGGCCAAGTGGCCTCATTCAGCACTGTAAATTCTCTGATTCTATTTTTCCTCATTTCCAAAATACAAAAAGAAGGTTATCATCAGGAACATAGGTTTGCCTCTGGAATATGACTTTCTCAGCAAATAATATCTGCTGTGGTTATGGCAAGGTATAAACAAAGTCTTCAACAGGTTTTCAGCATTTATATATGGTGAGTCTTCCCTCAGTGAAGAACACAACAGCAAAGATGCACCCTGAAGCAACATTTGTGCTTTTTAATTTTGATGCCATGGGGGCGATTCTCCGAGCCCCGCACCGGGCCGCAACCGTGCCACGCCGCCCCGATGCCGGCGCATGATTCTCTGAGGTGCGGAGAATCGCGGGCATTTGCGCCAGCGCAATTGGTGCGGCGCCGGCCGCTGGAATCGGCGGGGCCAGCGATTCTCCGGCCCGGATGGGCTGAGAGGCCACACCGATACGACAGAGTCCCGCCGGCGCCGTTCACCCCTGGTCGCTGCCGGTGGGAATTCTGCGCGAATGGTCGGGGTGGCAGCCTGTGGGGGGGGGTTTCGATGGGGTCTGGCCCACGATCGGGGCCCACTAATCGGCAGGCCGGCCTCCCCCACCCCGGGCCTACTTTCTGGCACGGCCGGCCCCTGAACACCGACTCCATGTTGAGTCGGGGCTGGTGCGCTAAAGAAGTCCGCCGCACATGCGCAGGTTGGCGCGGCCCAACTGTGCATGCGCGGGTTGGCGCAGCGCCCATTTGGCACCGCCAAATGGGGGCCAGAATCGGTCGTACCTGGGCCCGGTTCGCGACGGCGTTCACGACGGCGCAAACACTTGGGCTCCATGTTGGAGAATGGCCCCCCATGTTCCTGAAATTGTCTCAGATTTTGTTCAATCTTACAATGTGCTTTTTCCCTCTCTTACTGCTATTTAAAATACCATCTAAGAAATAGCGCATTCCTTTCATCCCACTTGGTACCTGATTCATGAAGCTCTGTAATACCGTGGAAGCAATGGACACTCTAAATATTTTGTACTGGGTATGACACTTCATCTGTTAGAAAGGAAAGCAATTCCTCACTCTTATCAGTTAATTCTAATTGCAAATATTCATTTGACAGATCTATCCTACTGAAGACATTTCCATTGGCTAAATTAAAAACAGATCTTCATTAGTAGATAAGTATCATTTTCAATCTCCTTATTTATTTTTTGTTTATCATCTCTACAAGTCAGAACTGCACATCTGCTTTTTGAACTACCACAATGGGTGCAGCCCATTCGCTGCACTTCACCTTCCTAATTGCACCTGTTCTTTCTAATCTATCTCGCTCTTTATTTCCTGCTTCTAACTGTGCACAAAGCACTGACCTAGTTGTGTAAAATGTCAGCTGTACATTTTCCTTTATCTTGACTGCTGCCTTGTGATGCCCAATTTCATAATTTGGTCTTCTTTGCTCATAGACCACGTTGTGGTCTCTCAATACTTTCTCAATGTCAGACATACCCTTACTGATCTCCATTGTAAATGACTCAGTCCAGTTTAACTGTATCTTCTTAAGCCAATTCCATCCTATCAGGGAGACATGGTTCCCTCCAACTGCTACCAAAGACGAGTAATAGGTTCCATCATTATATTCCACCCAAACGATAACTTGGCCCAACTTTGGAATACCGGGCGGGATTCTCGGATCCTGAGGCGAAGAGTTGACGCCGTCGTAAACGCCGTTGTGTTTTACGATGGCGTCAACAGGCACCCAGGAGCAGCGATCCTGAGCCATACGGGGGGGGGGGGGGGGGGGGGGGGGGATGGCACTGGAGTGACTCACGCAGCACTAGCTGCGTCAAACGGGTGCTGCCGTTCTGCGCATGCGCGCTGCGGCCGGCACAAACTCGCGCATGCGCACTAGGTTCCTTCTCCATGCTGGCCTGACGCAACATGGCAGAGAGCTACAGGGGCCGGCACGGAGTAAAAGAGGCCCCCACCAGGTGAGGCTGGCCCGCCGATCACTAGGCCCCGATTGCGGGTCAGGCCACGGTGGAGGCCCCCCCCCCGGGGTCGGATCCCCCCCCCAGGTTGAATCCCCCCTCACCCCCCACCAGGCAGCCCCCTGCAGGATTGGACGGCGAGGTCCCGCCGGGTAAGACCACATGTGAACGGTGCCGGCAGGACTCGGGCTTTCATGGCGGCCACTCGGCCCACCCCGGGCAAAGATTCGCTGAGGGGGGCCGTATAGAGCGACCCCCGACCGCGCCGATTCTCCGGTGACCGGAGAATTGGCGGACCGGCGTCGGGCGTCGTCGCATGAATCGTGCCCGTCTGGCCATTCTCCGACCCGGCCCTGGGGTCAGAGAATCCCGCCTGCTGTTCTTGGGATAACTAATAGATTCACACATGGGGCGTCATTCTCCGACCCTCTGGGGGGTCGGAGAATGACGCCGACCGTGAATGACGCCGACCGCCGTGAATCCCGCCCCCGCCGGTTGCCGAAGACTCCGAAGGGAGAAAAGTCGGCGGGGCGTTAATGTCGCCGCTGCCGCGGAGAATGTCACGGGTCTGCGCAAGGCAGCCGATTTTCGGCTGCCGATATTCTCCATTCCGGATGGGCCGAAGTCCCGTCGACGTGATGACCGTTCACGTCGACGTGAATTAAACCTCCTTTTCATCGGCGTGACCCGGTGCTCCAGGCTCACGCCGAGCAGCGTGGAGGTGAGTGACGGCCTAAGGGGTTGGCTCTGGGCAGCCAATGGCGTGGCCGCAGTCTGAATGCGTGAGGAGAGGTGTGTATCGGGTTGTGTGTGTGTGTGTGTGCGGCGGGGTGGGGGGTGGTTAGAGTAGGCTGGGCTCCGGGGGAGTGCCGGGAGGGGGTCCGTGCCGGGGTGGAGGGTGGGGGAGGGGGGGGGTCTGTGCCGGGGTGGAGGTTGGGGGGGGGAACCGTGCTGGGGTGGAGGTTGGGGGGGGGTCCGTGCTGGGGTGGAGGTTGGGGGGGGGCCGTGCCGGGGTGGAGGTTGGGGGGGGGTCCGTGCCGTGCCGGGGTGGAGGTTGGGGGGGGGGGTCCGTGCTGGGGTGGAGGTTGGGGGGGGGGTCCGTGCTGGGGTGGAGGTTGGGGGGGGTCCGTGCTGGGGTGAAGGTTGGGGGGGGTCCGTGCCGTGCCGGAGAGGTTGGGGGGGTCCGTGCCGTGCCGGGATGGAGGTTGGGGGTTGGGGGGGGGTCCGTGCTGGGGTGGAGGTTGGGGGGGCTCCGTGCTGGGGTGGAGGTTGGGGGGGGTCAGTGCCATGCCGGGGTGGAGGTTTGGGATTGGGGGGGTCCGTGCTGGGGTGGAGGTTGGGGGGGGTCCGTGCCGGGGTAGAGGTAGGGGGGGGGGTCCGTGCCATGCCGGGGTGCAGGTTGTGGGGGGTCCGTGCTGGGGTGGAGGTTGGGGGGGTCCGTGCTGGGGTGGAGGTTGTGGGTGGGTCCGTGCTGGGGTGGAGGTTGGGGGGGGTCCGTGCCGTGCCGGGGTGGAGGTTGGGGGGGTTCCGTGCCGTGCCGGGGTGGAGGTTGGGGGTTGGGGGGGGGTCCGTGCTGGGGTGGAGGTTGGGGGGGGGTCCGTGCTGGTGTGGAGGTTGGGGGGGTTCCGTGCTGGGGTGGAGGTTGGGGGGGGGGGTCCGTGCTGGGGTGGAGGTTGGGGGGTGTCCGTGCTGGGGTGGAGGTTGGGGGGGGTCCGTGCTGGGGTGGAGGTTGGGGGGGGTCTGTGCCGGGGTGGAGGTTGGGGGGGGGTCCGTGCCGTGCCGGGGTGGAGGTTGGGGTTTGGGGGGGTCCGTGCTGGGATGGAGGTTGGGGGGGGTCCGTGCCGTGCCGGGGTGGAGGTTGGGGGGGGGGTCCGTGCTATGCCGGGGTGGAGGTTGGGGCTTGGGGGGGGTTCCGTGCTGGGGTGGAGGTGAGGGGGGGTCCGTGCTGGGGTGGAGGTTGGGGGGGGGTCCGTGCCGGGGTGGAGGTTGGGGGCTGCCGTGCTGGGGTGGAGGTTGGGGGGGGGTCCGTGCCGGGGTGGAGGTTGCGGTGGGTCCGTGCCGTGGTGGGGGTTGGGGGTTGGGGGGGGTCCGTGCTGGGGTGGAGGTTGGGGGGGGTTCCGTGTTGGGGTGGAGGTTGGGGGGGGGGTCCGTGCTGGGGTGGAGGTTGGGGGAGGGGTCCGTGCTGGGGTGGAGGTTGGGGGGGGTCCGTGCCGGGGTAGAGGTAGGGGGGGGGGGGTCCGTGCCATGCCGGGGTGGAGGTTGGGGGGGTCCGTGCTGGGGTGGAGGTTGGGGGGGGGTCCGTGCTGGGGTGGAGGTTGGGGGGGGGGCCATGCTGGGGTGGAGGTTGGGGGGGGGTCCTTGCCAGGGTGGAGGTTGGGTGGGGGGTCCGTGCCATGGCGTGGTGCAGGTTGTGGGGGGTCCGTGCTGGGGTGGAGGTTGGGGGGGGGTCCGTGCTGGGGTGGAGGTTGGGGGGGTCCGTGCTGGGGTGGAGGTTGGGGGGGTCGGTGCTGGGGTGGAGGTTGGGGGGGGGTCCGTGCCGTGCCGGGGTGGAGGTTGGGGGTTTCCGTGCCGTGCCGGGGTGGAGGTTGGGGGTTGGGGGGGGTCCGTGCTGGGGTGGAGGTTGGGGGGGGTCCGTGCTGGTGTGGAGGTTGGGGGGGTTCCGTGCCGGGGTGGAGGTTGGGGGGGTCCGTGCTGGGGTGGAGGTTGAGGGGGGGTCCGTGCTGGGGTGGAGGTTGGTGGGGTCCGTGCTGGGGTGGAGGTTGGGGGGGGGTCCGTGCCGGGGTGGAGGTTGGGGGGGGTCCGTGCCGTGCCGGGGTGGAGGTTGGGGGGGGGGGTCCGTGCCATGCCGGGGTGGAGGTTGGGGGTTGGGGGGGGTTCCGTGCTGGGGTGGAGGTTGGGGGGGGGTCCGTGCTGGGGTGGAGGTTGGGGGGGGGGCCGTGCCGGGGGGGAGGTTGGGGGGTGTCCGTGCTGGGGTGGAGGTTGGGGGGGGGGTCCGTGCCGGGGTGGAGGTTACGGTGGGTCCGTGCCGTGCCGGGGTGGACGTTGGGGGTTGGGGGGGGTCCGTGCTGGGGTGGAGGTTGGGGGGGGTTCCGTGCTGGGGTGGAGGTTGGGGGGGGGTCCGTGCTGGGGTGGAGGTTGGGGGGGGGCTCCGTGCCGGGGTGAAGGTTGGGGGGGGGTCCGTGCTGGGGTGGAGGTTGGGGGGTGGTCCGTGCCGTGCCGGGGTGGAGGTTGGGGGGGGGTCCGTGCCGTGCCAGGGTAGAGGTTGGGGGTTGGGGGGGCCCGTGCTGGGGTGGAGGTTGCGGGGGGGGGTCCGTGCTGGGCTGGAGGTTGGGGGGGGGTCCGTGCCGGGGTGGAGATGGGCGGGGGTCTGTGCTGGGGTGGAGGTTGGGGGGGGGGTCCGTGCTGGGGAGGAGGTTGAGGGGGATCCGTGCTGGGGTGGAGGTTGGGGGGGGGGTCCGTGCCGTGGTGGAGGTTGGGCGGGGGTCCGTGCTGGGGTGGAGGTTGGGGGGGGGGTCCGTGCTGGAAGGAGGTTGGGGGGGATCCGTGCTGGGGTGGAGGATGGGGGGGGGGTCCGTGCCGGGGTGGAGGTTGGGGGGGGGTCCGTGCCGTGCCGGGGTGGAGGTTGGTGGTTGGGGGCAGGTCCGTGCTGGGGTGGAGGTTGGGGGGGGGTCCGTGCTGAGGTGGAGGTTGGGGGAGGGTCCGTGCCGTGCCGGGGTGGAGGTTGGGGGGGGGTCTGTGCCGTGCCGGAGTGGAGGTTGGGGGTTGCGGGGGGGGGTCCGTGCTGGGGTGGAGGTTGGGGGGGGGGTCCGTGCTGTGGTGGAGGTTGGGGGGGGGTCCGAGCCGGGGTGGAGGTTGGGGGGGGGTCCGTGCTGGGGTGGAGGTTGGGGGGGGTCCGTGCCGGTGTGGAGGTTGGGGGGGGTCCGTGCCGTGCCGGGGTGGAGGTTGAGGGATGGGGGGGTCCGTGCTGGGATGGAGGTTGGGGGGGGGGGGTCCGTGCCGGGGTGGAGGTTGTGGGGGGGGTCCGTGCTGGGGTGGAGGTTGTGGGGTGGTCCGTGCTGTGGTGGAGGTTGGGGGAGGGTCCGTGCCGTGCCGGGGTGGAGGTTGGGGGGGGGTCTGTGCCGTGCCGGAGTGGAGGTTGGGGGTTGCGGGGGGGGGGTCCGTGCTGGGGTGGAGGTTGGTGGGGGGGTCCATGCTGTGGTGGAGGTTGGGGGGGGGGTCCGATCCGGGGTGGAGGTTGGGGGGGGGGTCCGTGCTGGGGTGGAGGTTGGGGGGGGTCCGTGCCGGTGTGGAGGTTGGGGGGGGTCCGTGCCGTGCCGGGGTGGAGGTTGAGGGTTGGGGGGGTCCGTGCTGGGGTGGAGGTTGGGGGGGGGGGTCCGTGCTGGGGTGGAGGTTCGGGGAGGGGGTTCGTGCTGGGATGGAGGTTGGGGGGGGGTCCGTGCCGGGGTGGAGGTTGTGGGGGGGGTCCGTGCTGTGGTGGAGGTTGGGGGGGGTCCGTGCTGGGGTGGAGGTTGGGGGGGGTCCGTGCTGGGGTGGAGGTTGGGGGGGGTGTCCGTGCTGGGGTGGAGGTTGGGGGGGGGTCCGTGCCGGGGTGGAGGTTGGGGGGGGGGTCCGTGCCGTGCCGGGGTGGAGGTTGGGGGTTGGGGGGGGGTCCGTGCTGGGGTTGAGGTTGGTGGGGGGTCCGTGCTGGGGTGGAGGTTGGGGGGTGGTCCGTGCCGTGCCGGGGTGGAGGTTGGAGGGGGGTCCGTGCCGTGCCGGGGTGGAGGTTGGGGCTTGGGGGGGGTCCGTGCTGTGGTGGAGGTTGGGGGGGTGTCCGTGCTGGGGTGGAGGTTGGGGGGGGGGGTCCGTGCCGAGGAGGGTGATGGGAGGGCAAGTGAGTTGGTCCACCTGGCCAGGTGCCAGCCTCCAACAGTTGGACCCATGCGGTCCATGCCACCTGGCTGGGGGGAGGAGGGGATATGGGCAATGATGACATGTCGTCGTTCCCCTACCCCCCACCAGGCCGTCATGTTTTCAGAACATCCAGCGATGTTGGCCGCCGTGGTGGCAGCCACTCATGTCTATGTTGCTCTGGATGAGGAGGAGGAGGAGGAGGAGCGTGCCAGAGAGGCGGCGCAGGCTGCCGCAGAGGGGCAGGCGGCAGCCGCCCAGGCTGGAGGGACACCTGACCGACAGGACGAGGAGGGGGAGGAGGACGTCGCGACCCCACGGCATTGGAGGCACCCGAGGGCCGGGGTGGAGGTTGGGGGTTGGGAGGGGTCCGTGCTGGGGTGGAGTTTGGGGGGGGGGTCCGTGCTGGGGTGGAGGTTGGGGGGGGGGTCTGTGCCGGGGTGGAGGTTGGGGGGGGGTCCGTGCTGGGGTGGAGTTTGGGGGGGGGTTCCGTGCTGGGGTGGAGGTTGGGGGGGGTCCGTGCTGGGGTGGAGGTTGGGGGGGGGGGTCCGTGCCGTGCCGGGGTGGAAGTTGGGGGTTGGGGGCAGGTCCGTGCTGGGGTGGAGGTTGGGGGGGGGTCCGTGCTGGGGTGGAGGTTGGGGGGGTCCGTGCCGTGCCGGGGTGGAGGTTGGGGGGGGGGTCCGTGCCGTGCCGGAGCGGAGGTTGGGGGTTGGGGGGGGGCTCCGTGCTGGGGTGGAGGTTGGGGGGGGTCCGTGCTGGGGTGGAGGTTGGGGGGGGGGTCCGTGTCGGGGTGGAGGTTGGGGGGGGGGTCCGTGCTGGGGTGGAGGTTGTGGGGGGTCCGTGCCGGGGTGGAGGTTGGGGGGGTCCGTTCCGTGCCGGGGTGGCGGTTGGGGGTTGGGGGGGTCCGTGCTGGGGTGGAGGTTGGGGGTGGGTCCGTGCTGGGGTGGAGGTTGGGGGGGGGTCCGTGCTGGGGTCGAGGTTGGGGGGGTGGGGTCCGTGCCGGGGTGGAGGTTGGGGGGGGGGGTCCGTGCTGGGGTGGAGGTTGGGGAGGGTCCGTGCTGGGGTGGAGGTTGGGGGGGGGTCCGTGCTGGGGTGGAGGTTGGGGGGGGGTCCGTGCCGGGGTGGAGGTTGGGGGGGGGGTCCGTGCCGTGCCGGGGTGGAGGTTGGGGGTTGGGGGCAGGTCCGTGCTGGGGTGGAGGTTTGGGGGGGGGGGGGGATCCGTGCTGTGGTGGAGGTTGGGGGGGGTCCGTGCTGGGGTGGAGGTTGGGGGGGGGTCCGTGTCGGGGTGGAGGTTGGGGGGGGGGCTCCGTGCTGGGGTGGAGGTTGTGGGGGGTCCGTGCCGGGGTGGAGGTTGGGGGTGTCCGTTCCGTGCCGGGGTGGCGGTTGGGGGTTGGGGGGGTCCGTGCTGGGGTGGAGGTTGGGGGTGGGTCCCTGCTGGGGTCGAGGTTGGGGGGGTGGGGTCCGTGCCGGGGTGGAGGTTGGGGGGGGGTCCGTGCTGGGGTGGAGGTTTGGGGGGGTCCGTGCTGGGGTGGAGGTTGGGGAGGGGTCCGTGCTGGGGTGGAGGTTGGGGGGGGGGTCCGTGCTGGGATGGAGGTTGGGGGGGGGGTCCGTGACGGGGTGGAGGTTGGGGGTTGGGGGGGGGGGGTCCGTGCCGTGCCGGGGTGGAGGTTGGGGGTTGGGGGGGGGGGGGTCCTTGCTGGGGTTGAGGTTGGGGGGGTCCGTGCTGGGGTGGAGGTTGGGGGGTGGTCCGTGCCGTGCCGGTGTGGAGGTTGGGGGGGGGTCCGTGCCGTCCCGGGGTGGAGGTTGGGGGTTGGGGGGGGGTCCGTGCTGGGGTGGAGGTTGGGGGGGGGGGTCCGTGCTGGGGTGGAGGTTGGGGGGGGGGTCCGTGCCGAGGAGGGTGATGGGAGGGCAAGTGAGTTGGTCCACCTGGCCAGGTGCCAGCCTCCAACAGTTGGACCCATGCGGTCCATGCCACCTGGCTGGGGGGAGGAGGGGATTTGGGCAATGATGACATGTCGTCGTTCCCCTACCCCCCACCAGGCCATCATGTTTTCAGACCATCCAGCGATGTTGGCCGCCGTGGTGGCAGCCGCTCATGTCTATGTTGCCCTGGATGAGGAGGAGGAGGAGCATGCCAGAGAGGCGGTGCAGGCTGCCGCAGAGGGGCAGGCGGCAGCCGCCCAGGCTGGAGGGACACCTGACCGACAGGACGAGGAGGGGGAGGAGGACGTCGCGGCCCCACGGCAACGGAGGCACCGGAGGGCGCCCCGTGTGTACCGGCCCCCGGCAGTCATACCAGGACCTCACGGACCGGGAATGCAGGAGGAGACTCCAGATGAGCCGGGAAACCGTGGCACACATCTGCTACCCGCTGGCACACCTGTCACCGCGTGGCACTGGTGGGGGACACCCTCTCCCCGTGTCCGTCAAGGTTACGGTGGCCCTGAACTTTTATGCAACGGGGTCATTCCAGGCACCGAGTGGGGACCTGTCCGGCATATCGCAGACATCGGTGCACCGGTGCATCCGAGCAGTGACAGATGCCCTATATGCCATGGCGCACCGCTACATCCGCTTCCCTGTGAACCGGGCCAGCCAAGATGACCGGGCCGTGGGCTTCTCTGCCGTTGCCGGGTTCCCCATGGTCCAGGGTGCGATCGATGGGATGCACGTCGCTGTGCGGCCACCTGCAGATAACAGGGCCGTGTTCACTAATAGGAAGGGGACCTATTCGATGAACATACAGGTGGTCTGCGACCACCGCATGATGATCCTGCACATCTGCCCCCGTCACCCAGGCAGTGTACATGACTCATTCGTGTTGTCGCGGTCAACCATCCCCGGAATGTACGAGGGACGCCATCCCCGGCTGAGGGGCTGGTTGCTGGGCGACAGGGGCTACCCATTGCGATCGTGGCTGATGACACCTATATGGAGGCCATGCAATAAGGCGGAGAACCGCTACAATGATGCCCATGTAGCGACAAGGGGAGTGATCGAGAGGTGCTTTGGCGTGCTGAAGATGCGTTTCAGGTGCCTGGACCTCTCTGGGGGCGCCCTCCAGTATCGGTCAGATAGGGTCGGCCGCATCATTGTGGTGTGCTGCGTCCTGCACAACATAGCCCAGCAGAGGGGCGATGTGCCGCAGGCAGAGGAGGGCGGAGTGGAGGAGCAGCAGGAAGAGGCCCAGTCCTCCCTAGATGAGGGGGATGGGGGCAATGGTCAGGGCAGACGGGGTAGACACAGGCCGGTGGCTGTCCACCGTTACCGGGTGGCCCAGCGGGCACGGGACAGACTGATAGACGCCCGCTTCACTGACTAGATGGGCGTGGGAATCGGGTAGTATGGCCACAGACCGCACACCATGGCAACAGCCGACCACCCACACCCCCCACCCATCCACCCACCCAGCACCCTCACCCCCCTCCCCAACCCCACCCACCCCACCCGCATGCACACCACACCGCCCCCCCCCCCCATTGCCGATCCACCTGCGGCACAACGGGCCGGGCTCACGCAGTTGCAGGTGGACGCGTGTCTATCGCAGGCCATGGAAGTTGAAGACAACCCGCCCTGCGATGAGCTCCTGGCTCTACATCGTTGGACTATGTCTGACCCATGGCCACAGTACCACCATCCACCCGGACCATCCCTGCATGCGGCTGTGACACTGCAGCGCACGGTCCCGTCCTCTGCCCGGGGGATGTTGATGGCGGCCCAGGGGGAAGGGGGCAGACTCACCTGGGGCTGAAGTAAGACGCTGGATCCCTTTGGCGGCCGTTTCCTGGGGCGTCCTGGCCTAGATGGGCCAGGCTGCGGCCCGGGCGACTGGGATGGAAGGGGAGGAGTCCGAAGTGTCGCGGTGTACCGGGACCTCCCCTACAGAGGGAGCCGGGACGGACCACACCACCTCCTCCTCCCTCGGGGTGCCCGATGGCCCCCAGACCTCTACATGGGTGGGGGATGCAAACGGACTGGCCATCTGACGCCCCCCCGACATCTGGCGCTGCCAGTCCTGGAGGCCCGTGCTGGTATCGACAGGGGTCTGCAGGTTTGCAGCCATGGAGCCCAGGGGGTTGGCAAACCCTGTCTGTGACAGTGCGACGCCGGCTCGCACATGGCCACTGGCGCCGAAGCCCTCAGCGATGGCCTGCAGAGACTGGGCCATGGCCTGCAGAGACTGGGCCATGACCTGCTGAGACTGGGCTATGGCGTTGAGCGCCTCTGCCATCTGGCGCTGGCACTGGCTCATGGCCTCCTGTGAGAGGGCAGCCATTTCCTGGGCCACAGACGCCTCCTGCACGGAAGGCCCCAGGCCTCGCAAACCGTTCCCCATGTCTGACACCGTCGCACCCATTGCCTCCACCGCGGACGCCACCCGTGCGGTGTCGGCCTGGGTGGCACGCATGACCGGCACCACTCCCAGCTCCTGGACGTGTGTGGACTCCTCCACCTGCGACCGCAGCCGCCGCAAGCCGCCCGTCACCCTCTTCGCTCGTCTCCGGGTCGATGGTTGCATCGGATCTATGTGTGGGTGTGGTAACTGCAGGAACCCGGGATCCATCTGGGCGCCAGATGTTCGCTTGGGCTGGGCTGCCCTCCGACCGCCCGGCCCCTCTGCTGCTCCTACCTCCACCTGCTGTACCGGGACGGCTGTGCTGTGCGCACCAGTGAGTGTACCAGACGCCTCATCACTAAAGTGCCCAACCGTGGTGAGTGTTTCTGCGATGGTGGAGGGTGTTGGTGACAGCAGTGGCGTTGTGTCGTGCTCTTTGTCCTACTCTGAGTCCATGGCACTTTGGGGTGGGGGTTCGTCTCCACCCATCCACTCTGAGTCACTGTCCGGTATTTCGTCTTCCTGGGTAGTGCTGACCCGGGTAGGGGTGTCCTGGGTAGTGGTGTCCTGGGTAGTGGTGTCCTGGGTAGTGGTGTCCTGGGTAGTGGTGTCCTGGCTCGGATGTGACGGGGGCCTGTGGCTGCCCCCCTCGTCGCTGGGTGGTCGCTCCCGCACGTGACGGGGGTGTCGTCTCCCTGTTGCTCCAGGTCTCTCCGTCTCCCGTGGTGTGCGAGGGGCATCCTGCGGGCGTCGCATGCTGGAGGGTCCGGGTCTCTCCGTCTCCCGTGGTCTCCGAGGGGCATCCTGCGGGCGTCACATGCTGGAGGGTCCGGGTCTCTCTGTCTCCCGTGGTCTCCGAGGGGCATCCTGCGGGCGTCGCATGCTGAAGGGTCCGGGTCTATCCGTCTCCCGTGGTCTCCGAGGGACATCCTGCGGGCGCCGCATGCTGGAGGGTACGGGTCTCTCCGTCTCCTGTGGTCTCCGAGGGGCATCCTGCGGGCGTCGCATGCTGGAGGGTGCTGGTCTCTCCGTCTCCTGTGGTCTCCGAGCGGCATCCTGCGGGCGTCGCATGCTGGAGGGTCCGGGTCTCTCCGTCTCCCGTGGTGTGCGAGGGGCATCCTGCGGGCGTCGCATGCTGGAGGGTTCGGGTCTCTCCGTCTCCCGTGGTCTCCGAGGGGCATCCTGCGGGCGTCGCATGCTGGAGGGTTCGGGTCTCTCCGTCTCCTGTGGCCTCCGAGGGGCATCCTGCGGGCGGTCTGCATCTGCGGGGATGGGTGCCTGGACGTTTGGTCCTGCGATACACAATGAAGCATGCATGGTTAGACATCAGGCAGGTGATACGGGAGAGGGGGATATAGGGGAGGGGGGATATGGGGACGGGCTGTCGGTGGCTCACTCGCTAGTACGCCCCCGACCTCTGCATCAGCAACCTCCCGGTCCTCAGGTCCGCCAGCCAGTTCCAGGGCCCTTTCCTCGTGTACGGTCAGTGGCCTCTCATCAGCGGGCCCTCCTCCAGTCCTCACATGCTCCCTATTGTTGTGTGCGCGCTTCTCCTGTGGGGGGGGGGGGGCAGGGGTAAACGGCAACAGTGTTAGGCAGGTATATGAATGCACGCCATCGGTTGCGCGTGCATTGCTGAGGTTAAGGTTAGGGCTGGATTCACTTGGGGATATGGGGGATATGGGGGAGGGGGATATGGGGGAGGGGGGATATGGGGGATATGGGGGAAGGGGGATATGGGGGAGGGGGGGATATGGGGGAGGGGGGATATGGGGGAGGGGGGATATGGGGGATATGGGGGAGGGGGATATGGGGTAGGGGGATATGTGGGAGGGGGGATATGGGGTATATGGGGGATATGGGGGAGGGGGGGTATGGGGGATATGGGGGAGGGGGGATATGGGGAGGGGGGATATGGGGGAGGGGGGATATGGGGGAGAGGGGATATGGGGATATGGGGAGGGGGGGATATGGGGGAGGGGGGTTATGGGGGATATGGGGGATATGGGGAGGGGGATATGGGGAGGGGGGATATGGGGGAGGGGGGATATGGGGAGGGGGGATATGGGGGATGTGGGGGAGGGGGGATATGGGGGAGGGGGGATATGGGGGAGGGAGGGATATGGGGGAGGGGGGATATGTGGGAGGGGGATATGGGGGAGGGGGGATATGGGGAGGGGGGATATGGGGGAGGGGGGATATGGGGGAGGGGGATATGGGGTAGGGGGATATGTGGGAGGGGGGATATGGGGTATATGGGGGATATGGGGGAGGGGGGTATGGGGGATATGGGGGAGGGGGGATATGGGGAGGGGGGATATGGGGGATATGGGGGAGGGGGGGATATGGGGGAGAGGGGATATGGGGGATATGGGGGAGGGGGGATATGAGGGAGGGGGGTTATGGGGGATATGGGGAGGGGGATATGGGGGAGGGGGGATATGGGGAGGGGGATATGGGGGATGTGGGGGAGGGGGGATATGGGGGAGGGGGGATATGGGGAGGGAGGGATATGGGGGAGGGGGGATATGTGGGAGGGGGGATATGGGGGAGGGGGGATATGGGGGAGGGGGGATATGGGGGAGGGGGATATGGGGGAGGGGGATATGGGTGTGGGGGGATTTGGGGGAGGGGGGATATGGGGAGGGGGATATGGGGGAGGGGGGATATGGGGGAGGGGGGATATGGGGGAGGGAGGGATATGGGGGAGGGGGGGTATGGGGGAGGGGGATATGGTGGAGGGGGGATATGGGGAGGGGGGTTATGGGGGAGGGGGGATATGGGGGATATGGGGAGGGGGGATATGGGGCGGGGGATATGGGGGAGGGGGGATATGGGGGAGGGGGGATATGGGGGAAGGGAGGATATGGGGAGGGGGGATATGGGGGAGGCTCACCCTGCCTGCTCTGACGAGGTTGTTCACCTACTTGTGGCACTGGGTGCCTGTCCGTGGTGTCAGGGCCACAGCGGTGACGGCCTCTGCCACTTCCCTCCACAGACGCCGGCTGTGGCGTGGGGCAACTCTGCGTCCGTGCCCGGGATACAGGGCGTCCCTCCTCTGCTCCACTGCGTCCAGGAGCGCCTCCCCATCGCGTGACTCGAACCTCGGGGCAGAGCGACGGCCAGCCATCCAGTCGGGTGTTGCGGTCGGGTGGGGGGGAGCAGCGCGGCCTTATGAGCCGTCACGCCGTGCAGCGCGTATGACGCTGCACGGTGTGAACCACTGCGCAAGCGCGGATCCCGTTACGTCGCTGCTAGCCCATTTCGGGCCGGAGACTATCGACCCATTTTTCCAACGTGACGCAAGTCGGATTTGCGCCGTTTTTTGCGCCGATCGGCGGACTTTCCGCCGATAACGGAGAATTTCGCCCCAGTTTTTTATAAGGGGATGTGACTTAGGGAATTCTTATTGTTACAATTGCAAGGTTTTACAAGATGATTATGTTGTTAATTTAGGATAAAATGAGGAATGTGACCTGTGGTGAATTCTGATGATAATAAACCTTTGATTTTTAAAGAATAAAGGTGGCTGCAGGCTGTCTCACTGGAAATATGGTGCAAGATGTTCATACTTGTGAAGAATGACAGAAATATCTGTGCTAACAGTTCAAACTGTTGGTCTTTAAAAAAAAATTTAGAGTCCCCAATTCATTTTTTCCAATTCAGGGGCAATTTAGTGCGTTCAATCCACCTACCTTGCATATCTTTGTGTTGTGGGGGCAAAACCCATGCAAACACGTGGAGAATGTCCCAACTCCACACGGACAGTGACCCAGAGCCGGTATCGAACCTGGGACCTCGGCGCCGTGAGACTACAGTGCTAACCACTGCGCCACCGTGCTGCCCTTTAAAACTGTTAGTCTTAAAAGCCTGAAAGACTGTTAGTCTCCAAGAGATACATAGATACTTAGAACAGACAGTGCAGAAGGAGGCCATTCGGCCCATCGAGTCTGCACCGACCCACTTAAGCCCTCGCTTCCACCCTATCCCCGTAATCTAATAACCCCTCCTAACCTTTTTTTTTTGGACACTACGGGCAATTTAGCATGGCCAATCCACCTAACCTGCATGTCTTTGGACTGTGGGAGGAAACCTGAGCACCCGGAGGAAACCCACGCAGACACAGGGAGAACGTGCAGACTCCGCACAGACAGTGACCCAGCGGGGAATCGAACTGTGAAGCCACAGTGCTAGCCACGTGTGCTACCGTGATGCCGTGCCATGTTGATGTTGAGAATGTTAGGTTGTAAATGTTTATACTTTAAACTAGCTATTTGATTCCAAGATAGAATGGAGTCAGAACCTATAGGCTAGTTAACCATCATTTCTACATGGATATATATAAAGGCTCATCTTAATCATGTTGCCATCATGATGAGCGTTGAGAGAGGAAGTGAGGAAGTGCCCAGAGCAAGCCGTTTGTAGGGCCGGATCACAGGTTTTCCAAAAGATATCCCTGAAACTCATAGATAAGGTTAGTCTGATTTGGGAGAGATCGAGAGGGAGAGAGAGCAGTTAGAAGTAGCCATTCTTGATGATTCACCAAACAGGAACAGAGGTGAGAACTCACACGCAGATTGAAAATAACTAATTTGTGATTACTGAGCTTGAGCTAGAAGGAGGATCTCCAGGAAAAAGCCGCACCATGAAAGACAATTCTGAGGCTCAAAGCTACCAGGCTGGGGAAATTTCTGGAGCTAAGAATCACTTTGCACTGTTACCAGGACAGTTGAGTGCCGACTTAAGGAACAGTTTGAAGTATAGTGACGTTTAAGGGGCATCTTGTCAAATTCATGGATAGAGTGGGAATAAAGGGATACGGACTCGGAAGTGTAGGGGCTTTTCGGTTTGACGGGCAGCATGGTTGGCGCAGGCTTGGAAGGCCGAAGGGCTGCATGATACTTTGTTCTTTTTCTTTGCATAACCATAAGGCGTATAATGATGCAGATGTGGCTGATGGTAACTGTAAGATAGATTTATTTACAATGGTCTTCATAATGCAGCATCTCACGCCCAGTGCAATTCTAGCTGGGAGGACATGTCTCACCAAGCGGTGATCTGGGCCTGCTTTAACCTTTGCTCATAACGAGCCCTGGGTAGTAGGCCGCCGCCCCCTACCTGGGGAGTCCCACGGGGAGATCAATGAAAGCTTCCCAATGATCCTCGCGGGTGTTGTGACAAATCGGGATATTTGTTTGTGTTGAAGGGTAAAGTTCTCCCCGGTTCACTGTCCACGTGGAGTTTACACATTCTTCCCCATCTGCGTGGGTCTCACCCCCACAACCCAAAGATGTGGATTGTCACGCTAAATTTCCCCTTAATTGAAAAAAAATATTTGGGTACTTTAAATTTATAAAAAAATAAAAATAAAAAGTGTAAACTTCTGGGGCGGGATTCTCTGATCCTGAGGCTAAGTGTTGACGCTGTCGTAAATGCCGTTGTGTTACTCGACGGCGTCAACATGCCCTCAGGAGCAGCGATTCTGACCCCTACAGGGGCCAGCATGGCACTGTAGCGACCCACGCTGCTCCAGCTGCTGATACCGACATCAGATGGGTGCCGTGGGTCTGCGCATGCGCAGGGGGACCGGCGCCAATGCGCGGTGGCTCCCTTCTCCGCGCTGGCCCCGATGCAACATGGCGTAGAGCTACAGGGACTGGCGCGGAACAAAAGAGGCCCCCAGCCCGAGAGGCCGGCCCACCGATCGGTAGGCCCCGATCACGGGCCAGGTCACAGCGGAGGCTACCCCCGGGATCAGACCCCCTGCTCCCCCCACCAGGCCACCCCCGGATGCATGCACGCTGAGGTCCCGCCGGGTAAGAGCACACGTGGATGGTGCCGGCGGGACTCGGATTTTTTGCGCAGCGACCCGCCGCATCCTGGGTGCAGAATCGCCTGGGGGGGGGGGGCCCCGTAGAGCGGCCCCAACCTGCGCTGCGCTGACCGTGCCGGCACCAACTGGCGGAGCATCGTCAGGGCGGCGTCGCGCTATTCGCGCCCGTCCTGGCGATTCTCCGGCCCAGCCTGGGCTGAGAGAATCATGTCCCTGTTCTGTAGCTGAAGTATAAGTTGCCTGCTGAAATAGTGTTCAGTCAATATTGCTTTTAGTTTGTTTGTAACAATTGGTCTTAAAACACAAAATCTTGTTGTGTCATCCTTTCAGCTATTCGCAGGAAGCTCAAATATATTTTTCAAAGTTAATGGTCTCTATGGGGATCATAACATTAACCTCCCCTTCCAAGATAACAGATACTGCCTCAGCTGTATTGATGAAAGAAAGTTGTGAATCTCTTTCTTTCATGTGTTGTTTTTTTCTTCTTTGATGAAGTATAGGTCTTGATCTTGGTGCTCAATAACATCAACTTCTGTTTTCATATCTATTATATGTGTAACAAAGGACTTCCAGGCTCCTGAACTAGCTTTGGATTAACCATGACCTTGACTTGGTGCATGGCTGCAACCTGGAACTTTGTTGTTTCCTCCACTATTTCATGCCATCTGGATATGACTGACTTACCCACAGGCATTGCACTTTGACTGGAAATGGGGGAGGATTTAAATGGTTAGTGGCTACCATGGTAATGTTAACATCTAAATTTCCAATTCTGAGACTGTGAACTTGGTGGTCATGGCCTGGGTCTCAATGGACCTTCACTGTCAGGGAAAGCACACTCTTGAAAGTTATAGATATCTCTGCTATTTCCTTGGCTTTGAACTCATTGTAAGCCATTCCCTGACTGCGGTCTCATCACATGCATTCTTCTACGCCAGCTTATTGCCTTTACTCAAAAGTTTGGCCTAGATGTTATTTTTCTTTGTGCCTCCGACAAAAGTGTCTCTAAGAAGGGCTTCTAAATTTACACCATACCCACAGCGGTGAGAAAGGTTATTTAACTCAGGAATGTAATCTGCAACAATCTCACTTGGGATCTGTTACCTTTGACAGAATTCAATTCTCAGTCCAATTTTATTGTCAGCTGTGCCATAATATGAGGCCAGAATCTCATTAATTTCAGCACATTCCATAGTAGTGGGGCCACACAGGCTACACCCAAAGCATCTGCCCCTTCACGATGATAACAACATTTACTTTATCCTCTTTTACTTGTTTAATAAGGACACGAGGAGTCCACACCGTGTAAAATAGACAACGTTTGATTTATTTACAATAACAGTATGTTCACTTCCTGGCTGATCTCTATCGGTTCTCTATCTTGTCGGTGCCTTGCTGTCCGATCTTTTATACAATGCTAAATGGAGTTCCCTCGCCCTCTCAACAGGGGAGCTCGCGCTCCTCGAGAACCACCCTGCAAGTCCCATGCGGGATATTACAATTGGCTTTCAACTAAATGTGAAACTTTTGTTCATAATTACACCAGTCCACTTTGTTAGAGTTGAATTCCCCCATGTTCCCCTTCTGTGTCTTTTTTTATTCAGTCAATTATATGTTGTGCTGACTCACTCAGTTGTTCATCAGCAAAACATGTGCACATGGAGTAATCTTTCAAACAGCTCCAAATTCCTCAAAATTGATCCTCGGAGTCCCAAAAAATGTGATACTATGTTCATCATTCCATAATTTCTCAAATAAAATGGAAAAATCACTTTCTATCCTAGCCTCATCACCACCTTTCTGTTGTGCACTGAATTGACCTTCAGTGACATTAACAAGAAGGGAAAACCAACTTGATCTCAACTCCATCCATTTACTGGTTATAGATGCACCTGTCCATGAAAGTATTATAGGAGTAACTACTATCCCATCTTCACACTGAGGCTACTGCCCACCTTGTTGTGAGTATGACTATTGTGCTAAATTAGATGAATTCAATCAGAACAGTTCTAGCAGGAAAAAACCGTCAATTCAATTGGAATTTTGCATCATCAGCAGCACTAGAATGGTATTTGAACAAAAACTGAAATCTGACCAATTAAAAAGTTCACCTGTTGGATTTGGGCATCGCTGGCTCGGCCAGCATTCCTTGCCCATCCCTAATTGCCCTTGATAGGGTAGTGATGAGCTGCCTTCTTGAACTACTAGCCTGGCTTGTCCCTCACACGACTACAATCTTCAAGTCAATGGATCAACCATTGTCCAGTCAGTAGTG
Source organism: Scyliorhinus torazame (assembly GCF_047496885.1). Lineage (NCBI taxonomy): Eukaryota > Metazoa > Chordata > Chondrichthyes > Carcharhiniformes > Scyliorhinidae > Scyliorhinus > Scyliorhinus torazame. Next base: position 75,948,827 of record NC_092721.1, on the reverse strand, counting down.
CAGAACATGCCAGGAGCAACAGCAGCATTATTTCAGATCCCCAGCATCTGCAGTATTTTGCTTTAATCCCCTGAAATCTTTCCTAGTTTTAGGGCGACAGTGAGGAATTCACCAAGGTCTGAATAGGACATTTCCTAAACACCTTCACCAGAGTTAAGGGTCAGAGCGCAAGTGGTGATGACGGTGATATATTAATTATCTCTGATCTATGGGTAAAGTGTCATGAGCCTTTCATTTGTACAACTGGGGAGTTCTGGCAGTGCATCTAAGGTCCTGTTCCAATGGCAAAACCAACTCCATGGACATGCTATCAGCTTTTCTTTTCCAGTGGAATGTGTTTGTTCCTTCAGCTGCCCCTTTACAGGAAGACGGGTCTCACCGAGGGCAGTGATGTTAGTTTGGAGTCTTGAAAGCTGATGTGACACAATTACAGTTTTTCTTTCTTGACAGTCATTCTTGACATCACCCTTGAGTGTTCTAACATTCCAAGTTGCAAAATTTAAAGTTTTATTTTTTTGACCACAAAGATAATGATGCCTCAGGCTCCAGTTGCCAAGCCAGGAGATAGTGGGACATCCCTTTGTAGGGCACTTTTTCCAGTCCCACCCTCCACATCTGGGTGAACAGAAGTTATCCTGAAGAGGATTGAAGTCACAGAATGCGACTGTTATGGGCAAAGACTGTCCCGACACAGATGTCCAATGTATCTATCCTCATGCATCTATCACCTGGGTACAGATTCTTGACTAGGGGCTCCCAGGTTCACAGCCCTGCCCCCATCGCCAATTGTCCATGACCATAAGATTGGGAAAACGGACTCTGAGGGAAGCCTGTGCATAACTCTGTTTAAAGTAGGGATATTGAGACACTGTCATTGTCCACCCACAGGATCTTTGTGGGTTGATGCATTGCAGGAACTTACCAATGCTCCTTAGCAGCACCTCCCAAACCCACAACCACTACCACTAAGGAGGACAAGGGCAGCCGATACATGAGAACACCACCACCTGGAAGTTCACCTCCAAGCCATTCACCATCCTGACTTGGAAACATATCATTGTTCCTTCACTGTCACTGGGTCAAAATCCTGGAACTCCCTCCCTAATAGCCCTGTGGGTGTATCTCCACCACATGAGCTGCAGTAGTTCAAAAAGGCAGCTTATCACTACCCTATCAAGGGCAATTAGGGATGGGCAATGAATGCTGGCCGAGCCAGCAATGCCCAAATCCAACAGATGAACTTTTTAATTGGTCAGATTTCAGTGACATGCTGACCCATGATGACTGGAACCATCCTTGTCTCTGCAACCTTCTTCCTCCTTCACAACCGGTGAGATGCCTATTTTTACTTCATCTATCCTCTCAGTGAGTTCCACCAAAGGGTCATCAGACTCCATTTTTTGCAGCACCATTCCTCCACATTGCTGCCTTGGGTGGTCCTACCAGGAGCAAAGCATTCCTGACTGCATTGCTCAAGGGATTATCAGAATGCACAAGTCTCCCCACCACCTCAAGGTTGCAATTCGCAAAGGGTGAAACTTTTTCTACGAAAATGTACAAGGACAACAGATGCAAATTCCTTTCCGGAACGCACATCATCCTAACTTGGAACCATTGTTCCTGTGTCTGGATCAACAACCTGCAACTCCTTCCTGATAAAACTGTGGGTGTACATACACTACATGGACTGCCATAGTTCAAAAAGGTGATTCCCCACTGGTTTTTCAAGGGAAATTAATAAAGAGCAATGAATGTTCGCCTTCACATTGCCATTGGATCCCATGAACGAATAAAAAATACATTTGCTGTCAATTGGTTTTTGAGATCAGGGGCGAAATTCTCCGGAAACGGCGCGATGTCTGCCGACTGGCGCCCAAAACGGCGCAAATCAGACGGGCATCGTGCCACCCCAAAGGTGCGGAATGCTCCGCATCTTTGGGGGCCGAGCCCCAACCTTAAGGGGCTAGGTCGGCGCGGGATGAATTTCGGCCCCGCCAGCTGGTGGAAAAGGCCTTTGGTGCCCCACCAGTTGGCGCGGAAATGACATCACCGGGCGGCGCATGCGCGGGAGCGTCAGCGGCCGCTGACGGCATTCCCGCGCATGCGCAGTGGAGGGAGTCTCTTCTGCCTCCGCTATGGTGGAGACCGTGGCGGAGGCGGAAGGGAAAGAGTGCCCCCACGCCACAGGCCCGCCCGCGGATCGGTGGGCCCCGATCGCGGGCCAGGCCACCGTGGGGGCACCCCCCGGGGCCAGATCGCCCCGCACCCCCCCCAGGACCCCGGAGCCCGCCCACGCCACCTTGTCCTGCCGGTAAGGTAGGTGGTTTAATTTACGCCGGCGGGACAGGCATTTTAGCCCGCCAACCGGCGCAACGCGATTCCCGCCCCCGCCGAATATCCGGTGCCGGAGACTTCGGCAACTGGCGGGGGCGGGATTCATGCCAGCCCCCGGCGATTCTCCGACCCGGCGGGGGGTCGGAGAATCTCGCCCCAGAAGTCAGTTCCTCTGTAGTCTTGTTGTTGCCGATTTTGATGAGTCGAATACTAGCGTCCCTAATAACTGTTGCCAGTTCTGCACTGGAGACGCCAATAACGTTGCCCTTCTTAATATTGAGTACTATTGCTTTCCCGAGTCGCCAGGTATCAGATGATACCACCACAAGGTTCAACCGGATATTGATCAAAGACCCAACAACCACTCAGTTAGTTCAAGTTCAATAATGGTTTATTTACACACAAGATTAACTCACACATGCAACATAAAAACACTACAAGCTAAACTACATCTAACACTACAACAACCTGGACTTAACTTTCAGGCACCCGGCTTTGGCAGAGGAGCAAGGCCTTTGTTCGGATCTGGAGAGGCTGCATCTGGAGAAGTAACTTCTGGGCTCATCCGTTTGGTAGCAATCGTTGATCTTGAACTTGCTTCTGGTCGTGGTGCTGCAGTTGGCTTCAGGTATATGCCGGGCAGAAGAGTGCCAGTGTGCCAGGGCCAAAAGAGACAGAAATCATGGCTGCATCGTATTTCAACAGGCTTGAGTTTCCCCCCCCCCCCCCTTTTGTGGGCAGTTTCTGGGTCACTGTCAATCAATTCCTCAGGGCTCCACCCTCTGGTTGGTCACATCCAATCACGGGCTGCCACATCACTTTTGGGGTGGGCATTGGTGGCCAATCTTGGGAGGGCTCCGAGCACGACCTCGGTGCCGCTAGTCTGGAAGATGATGCGATGGACCTGATGGTCCCATTGTTATTTTAATCCCCTTGAATGGCCCATTTGCAGGTGTGAATTCCTGCATACGTCTGTGCTGCCATTTGCAAAGATACAAGCTGCAGCTTGTCTGTGTCCCAAACCTGGCCATAATTCCCATCATTCTTTGCAGGTGGCCATATTCCCCAGGATCCTTTGTAAGTGGCCATCCCAGATGGCTACATCCCGTCCTTTTGATCCTGAACGCGAAGCGTGGTGGATCACAATACTGATCCTTCATCAGTTCCTTGGTGTGCCGGGTTCATTTTAATCACCCTGGGGTAACACGGATTGCAACTGGATGCAGTTGTACTTGAAAGTAGACTCCAAACTGTGATGTTGGTTCAATACGCTTTATTGAACTTGTTAAGTCCTGCACACAGTTCGCTGTGGGTTTGACACTCTACTAATCTAAGCATGCTTACTATAACTAACTAGACCAGACTAGCTCTGAGCCACGTGTAGAAGGTGCGAACTGATATATACATCCTGACTGTCACTACAGTTGTCATCAGTGGAAAGAGGCAGAGTGTTGATGCCTCGTGTGTTTTATAGTGGGAGACGTCCCTCTAGTGTTCTGCCTGGTGATTGGTTGTGTTCTGTCCTGTGTGTTGACTGGCTATACTGGGTATCTGTCACTGCCTGTCTGTATCTCATTATGTGCATGAGTGCATATCATGACATCTCCCCTTTTAAAAAAAAAATGTTGGGTACTTGGAGCATATGCAACTGTATTTACATGTAGAACTATTTACAATAAATGGTGAGTGGATGAATATATACATAAGAGTTGTCTAGAGTGCAGATACAGAACAAAATTTACAAGATCAATGTCTTAGTCCGTAGCTGTGCAGGGGCCTGGATCTTCTCCATGCTGCTGGAGGGCACTTGCTGGTTGTCACGGAATCACTCGAGGTAAACCACTTAGAGAAAGTAGACTACTGGTACAATGTCGTGTTAATCACTCTGGGGTAACACGGATTGCAACTGGATGCAGTTGTACTTGAAAGTAGACTCCAAACTTTGATGTCAATTCAATACACTTTATTGAACTTGTTAAGCAGTGCACACAGTTCGCTGTGGTTTTGACACTCTGCTAATCTAAGCGTGCTTACTATAACTAACTAGAGCAGACTAGCTCTGAGCCACGTGTAGAAGGTGCTAACTGATATATACACCCTGACTGTCACTACAGTTGTCACCAGTGGAAAGAGGCAGAGTGTTGATGCCTCGTGTGTTTTGTAGTGGGACCTTCTAGTGTTTTGCCTGGTGATTGGTTGTGTTCTGTCCTGTGTTTTGACTGGCTATACTGGGTATCTGTCACTACCTGTCTGTATCTCATTATGTACATGAGTGCATATCATGACACCGAGTACCCTTGGTCAAGGATAGGTTCTATACTGCTTTGTCCTATGTATTGGAGCATTTACCTGAGATTATCAACACATCATAAATTCATATACTGTAAGGGGCCACTATAAAACATTTAATCCTTACACATTTAACTTATTTACACAAGGGAACCTCTAACTATCATTCCCTAAACTACACTCATGCTGCAGGCAAATAACAAAAGGAGCTTATATTACAATACAAAAATTTTAAACAACAGCATCATCACATTTCTACTTAATTCATTACATTTACAGAAAACGCAAACTTTATTCATCAGAAAAAAGGGTTCAAAATGTTTGTGGGGTCTGTTGAATTCCAAGGAAAGGGGCTCGGAGTGTATATATCGGGGAGCGGGAGGCTCTCCTTCGCCATTTTCAAAGTCTAAGTGTCGGAACGACACTGCAGAGTATTGCAATAACTAATAGGGCTTCGACCGTGTATGAGAGGGAATACTATCTTACGATGTTTTCGCACCATGTGGGGGAATGGGTGTTTATTTTCATGTGAGGTGTGTTGTCCGGGGCTAGGAGTATCATGTGGTACGGTTGTGTTTGGGGCCAATGTCGTATGGGTTACAGGGGCCGTCGACGTGCGCAACTGTAGTGATCCAACGATGATCATAATGGAGGTCATCAGCTCTGTCTTCATCTTGTCCTTTTGTTCCTTGTAACTTTGTATATTCCTGGGGGTGCAAGCATAATATCTGTTATTACTTTTGTTTAATATCTCGTTTGTCTGTCTGTTTCTCCTTAATATCAATTTCCCATTAGATTTGTCACCATGTGTGACTCCCTCATTTTTTTTTAAACCAACCATTTTGGAGACAAGGGGCGGGATTCTCCGTTGTCGGCGCGATATCCGCCGACCGGCGCCAAAACCGGCGCAAATCAGTCCGGCATCGCGCTGCCCTAAAGGTGCGAAAGTCTCCGCATCTTGAGCGGCCGAGCCCTCACCTTGAGGGGCTAGGCCCACGCCGGACTGATTTCCGCCCCGCCAGCTGGCGGGAAAGGCCTTTGGTGCCCCGCCAGCTGGCGCAAAACTGACTTTGCCGAGCGGCGCATGCGCGCGAGCGTCAACGGCCGCTCATGGCATCCGCTCATCCCCGCGCATGTGCAGTGGAGGGGGTCTCTTCCGCCTCCGCCATGGTGGAGACCATGGCGAAGGCGAAAGGAAAAGAGTGCCCCCACGGCACAGGCCCACCCGCGGATCGGTGGTCCCCGATCGCGGGCCATGCCACCGTGGGAGCACCCCCCGGGGCCAGATCGCCCCGCGCCCCCCCCCAGGACCCCGGAGCCCTCCCACGCCGCCGTGTCCCGCCGTCCCAAAGGTGATTCAATCCACGCCGGCTGTCGTGGGTTGACAGTGGCGGGACTTCGGCCCATCCCGGGCCGGAGAATCGCCGGGGGGGGCCCGCCAACCGGCGCAGCGCGATTCCCATCCCCGCCGAATATCCGGTGGTGGAGAATTCGGCAACCGGTGGGGGCAGGATTCACGCCAGCCCCTGGCGATTCTCTGACCCGGCAGGGGGTCGGAGAACCCGCCCAAGACATCCGAAAAACATTCTGTTAAAGTGCAAGGAATTCTCGCAGCTTGTGGTCGATGTGTTGAGTGGGAGGACAACTTATTCACTCAGTCTTTCTTAAATCACAACCATGGGAGGTTGAGGTTTATCTTAACCAGCCGAATTTCGGGGCGGACAGTTTTATATATCTGTTAGCCGCAATCACATTTAGCCTGGGGTGTAACTAGCATATGGAGTCTGTGTAGTGTGACCGAAGAAGAGAGGAAGGAGAGAAACAAAAATGAAGTGATATTGCTGAGGTATCCCTGCCATGAGAAGTGGTGGGTAAGCGCTCCCAGTTTGCATGGGGCAGCTGGGACCTTGTAGCTGCTGTGGGTGGTGTTGTCTTTCATACCTGGGGGCTAGTCTAGCTGGTGGGCATCTCATGCAATCTCGGGCGAAGTGTCCTGACTGCCCACAGTTGTAACATGACCCCCTGGGCACGTAAGGTGGAGCAGGATCTCTGGAGTATTGCTCCCTTGGGTATGGTTCCCTGGGTGGGAGGTTGGGCTGTTGGTGTCGTTGCTGGTTCGGGGGGTTTTGTCAGCATTCGCGGGCGTAATATCCCATGTGTCCACAATTATAGCAACCTCATGGTGCCTGTGCTCTGGGGTGCTGACCTTCATTTCTGCCCTCATTTACCCATGTGGGGTCCTGAGTAGTCCTGACTGGGTTCATATTCGCTTCTGCCTTCTCCTGATCTGCCTTTCTATGTAGGGATTGTTCCCAAGCTCTGGAGAGTCTCTTTAAAACCAAAGCTTCATATATGTGTGGCATCTGCGGGGTCGTAAATTACACAGGCTTTTTGACCTGCTTCTGTGGTGTGGGAGACTAAAATACGGGTCCATTTGGTTGTGTTTTCGACATTTAAGTGTGAGCGGACTAAATCTCCAAATACCGCTTTAAAATGGATCCAAAGGCGACCTGCATATGCAGTCGGATACTATCCTTTCTTTTGTCTGCAGCGATTTACTTTCTACGGGGTCTCCTCTATTAAAACCAATTGCATCTAAAATAGCTGCCTTCATCTCCTGGAGGCTTCCTCCTCCTACATTCTGTGGATCGGGTAATGCTGAACTAACAGATGGGTCAAGGCTCATCACTATAAGTTTCACTTCCTCCGGTTCGTCCAGACCGTACATAACTGTCTGTTGTCTTACTCGCTCAAAGAAATGGGGCGTCATTCTCCGCCGGCGGGAGTCTCCGTTCTGCCGGCACCGGGGGATTTCCCGACGGCATGGGGCTGCCCCACAATGGGAAACCCCATTGACCGGCCGGTGTTACGGAGACTCCCGCCGGCCGGTCGGGGCAGAAATGTGGCGGGGCGGGTAGGAGAATTTCGCCCATGGTGTGGGTCTGCTGTGGGTTGGAATGGTTCCATTTTGGCGCAGGCATCTCTCAATTGTGTGATGGAACATGGGGTGGTGTAAATGAAATTGGGCTCCTCGCGATCCTGTGATGTGCGCTGTGTGGTGACTGGATTCATGGGGTTGTGTGCTACCTATGCAGTCGGTGGTGTGGGTGCTTTCCTTTTCGGGGCCTATGGTGCGTTATTCTGAGTTTCACTATCTTCTACATACCGAAAGGCAGTTTAATTGAGTTCCTACCAATCGGTGCCATCTTCCTGATCTAAATTTGGTCCAAAGGTGTCTCTGAAACCATTTTGCACTGAGAGCAGTGACTGTAACCTTGAAATTTGCTGCCTGCATTTGATGTGGTCTACTGAACTCTGCCTTTGTTCCATTGTGGAACTGTGGAGTGCTCGTAAAGCTGCCTTCAAGTCTGCGCATTGCTTCTTTAACTGTTCTACCTGTTGTTCCGTCTCTTCTCTTACCAAGACTGCACGTTGTGTATCTTGGTAGGCCTTATCGTATTGTGTCTGAAAACTGCTTAGGTGGACTCAACAGGATTGGTGTACCCGTTTGACATCAGTCATCTCCTTGTCTTTTACTGCTAGCTGCTCTCAGAGTTGCTCATTAACTTTTTCACACTTGCTAACGTTTGCCTCACTCTTCTCCTCTTTCTCTCCAAGCTGTCTGCGGAGCGTCCTCACGACCTCCTCTGTGCCTCGCAATTGTGCCAGACAGGACATGATTGCCATCGGCTTACAAACTTTCCCTCAGCTCTTCTTGTGTATCTCGGTTAGGTTGTCCCACCAAGTTTGTCCTATGCTACCAGGACCTGACTCTTCATTCGAACAAAACTCAGACCAAAGGGGCCATCCTTTCCCCTTTAAGTATTTCTTCATTTCCTCGTCCCATATGGGATAATGCGCTGCTCTATTGGTCGCTGCGACCTCGGGTTCCTGTGGGTTCATAAGGCATTCCATTGCCTTTGCTGCCATTTCTACTGGTATCTCTTTTCTGTATTCTAAATTTGGGACAGGGAGGAATAGGGTGGTGATGCAAACAGCGGGTATGGCCGAAGCTATTTTCCGGTTCACATAACTCCCAATAGTTTTACGCAACAAAATCTAATGAGTTTACCTTATATCCCTGTTAGTACGCATTCAAATAACTACACACTTCCGAATCTCGGAGGTTTGACCAATTCCGGATCTTACACATGTGGTTTCTTTCACTTTTCCAATTGGGTTTCTAATTCAACGTTTTGTGGGTTCTCTCGGAGTGACAAAATCACTTCTAGATCGAGTCCCGTCAGAGTTCACCAATAACTGTTGCCGATTTTGATGAGTGGAATACTATTCCACTAGCGTCCCTAATAACTGTTGCCACTTCTGCACCGGAGATGCCAATAACATTGCCCTTCTTAATATTGAGTACTATTGCTTTTCAGAGTCGCCAGGTATCAGATGATACTATCACAAGGTTCAACCGGATATTGATCAAAGACCCAACAACCACTCAGTTAGTTCAAGTTCAATAATGGTTTATTTACACACAAGATTAACTCACACATGCAACATAAAAACACGACAAGCTAAACTACACCTAACACTACAACAACCTGTACTTAACTTTCAGGCACCCGGCTTTGGCAGAGGAACAAGGCCTTTGTTCGGATCTGGAGAGGCTGCATCTGGAGAAGTAACTTCGGTTCTGCTGGGCTCATCTGTCTGGTAGCGATCGTTGATCTTGAACTTGCTTCTGGTCGTGGTGCTGCAGTTGGCTTCAGATATATGCCGGGCAGAAGAGTGCCAGTGTGCCAGGGCCAATAGAGACAGAAATCATGGCTGCATTGTATTTTAACTGGCTTGAGTTTTCCCCTCCCCTTTTGTGGGCAGTTTCTGGGTCACTGTCAATCAATTCCTCAGGGCTCCTCTCTCTGATTGGTCACATCCAATCAGGGGCTGCCACATCACTTTTGGGGTGGGCATTGGTGGCCAATCTTGGGAGGGCTCCGAGCACGACCTCGGTGCTGCCTAGTCTGGAAGATGATGCGATGGACCTGATGGTCCCATTGTTACTTTAATCGCCTTGAATGGCCCATTTGCTGGTGTGAATTCCTGCATACTTCTGGGCTGCCATTTGCAAAGATACTAGCTGCAGCTTGTCTGTGTCCCAAACCTTGCCATAATTCTTTGCAGGTGGCCATATTTCCCAGGATCCTTTGTAAGTGGACATCCCAGATGGCTACACTGTCAACTTCAGTAAACTAAGTAGCATTTCCACCACCAACACAACAGCTTTGTTTGTTATTAATTGCCCAGAGCACCCTCTCTGTTATAGCGTTAACTATGTGTAGGAAATTACTATTGATTTGCACCTCTCACCATCTCTATCTTAATCTCATGAGTTCAGTTTGCTGGATTTGCAAACTGCAGCATTTTTGTAATCCTCTATCTGTGGTGAGAAAGACATACATTTATATAGACTTGCATTTATATAGCGCCTCTCATTGTCACAGGACGTTTCAGAGCACTTTACAGCCAATTAAATACTTTTGAAGTGTAGCCACCGTTACATATGAGATGTGGCAGCTAATTTGCTCACAGCAAGGGCTCACAAACAGAACTGCAATAATGATCTGGTTCCAACATCCTCACATTGACTTTTATTGCACAGCTGACAACAAGTAGAGAACCTGTGTCTCCGTGAAGTCTTTCTCATCTTCAAAAGGTGACAGCATATTACCATACGAGTCTATGCTTTAAGGCTTCAACTGTCAAACACGTTTATTAAAGGGGAAAAGAACTAAGTTACAAAAATGTGGCATATTTTTGCAGTATTTGTTGAGCTTATTTAAACTGAGCTATTATAATTAATTTTCAAGCATACTTCTTATTTTTTCTGTGTTCATTCTGGCCATTTGGTTAGCATGCACACTTCAGGCATTGTACACATCAATTTTATGCCCTCGTTGGCTGTCAATGAGAACGGCGACATGGACGCAAAATCTCGTTAGATTTCCCGTTTTACCCCGCCCTTTGTCGGTGACCAAACAATAACATTTAAACACATTTTAATAAATTTGCATCTAAAGGTCGGCCATTCCACAACAACCCCCCTCACAGAATATTGAAATCTTGCCGATGATGTCACGTTGACGAGGTTTGTAACATGTTTACAAAGATGGGAAACAGTTGAGGGGACCCCGCTGGGTTTGCCAAACTAACCCGGGGGTAGAAGTACATACCCAAGCAGTGCCCTGGTACTGGCCCCGGCACAGGTTGACACTACCCTCTGGCATTGACAGACTGCCACAGATTGGCACCGCCAACCTGAAAATGCCAACCTGACAGTGACAACATGGCAGTGCCATCCCTGTGCTGGGGCCAGTGCCAGGGGTGGGCCCTCCAGGCAGCCCCATGGGAGGGATTCCCATTATTTGTGATGGGGAGGTCTGATGCCTGTGAGAGGGAACACTGCTGCCAAGACTACGGTGCTTAGGGGAAGGTTCCCCTGAGGTTCCCCTGAGACTCCAATTGTTGGGAGGAAGGGTCGCCCCAATGTCTGCGAAGCAGCGGGGTGATGTTGCCGTTGAGGGGGTTGGGGTGAGAGCCACGTTGCTAGACCTGTGGTAGCAGAGGGGGGTGCGGGGTTAACCCCGATGCTTGCCGATGCTTGTGAGAGAGGTATTTTGTGTCTGTGGGGTGGACTGCGGGGCTGGGGTGGGGGGGCTCATTTATTTTTTGTGCTAATCAGGGCACTGTTTAAAGATGACACCCCAATTTCTATGGAGCCGGCCTTGCTGACTATTTCATGACCCGCCCCATCAGAGTGATGGCATAAACCCCGCATACTCATTTTTTTTCAGTGAGCCTGAAAATCTGGCCTAAACAGTGTGCAACTGGAAAGCTACGCGGCAGTTTTCAGGCCAAGCCTGGACACTGAAGAATGATGGGAAAATTCCACCCATTCACTTTGACGATGATAAACATTTTTCTCTCAGAAAGCGCAGGCTGATTATTTCTCCAAATTGTAACTGGAGACAAGGAGAAGTTTAATAATCATTTGTTAAATTCAAAAATCTTCCATTAAGACACAAATCTAATCAAATCAAACAAAACATGTTTGTATTGGAATTAAATAGTTTTGTTCGGGCCTCAAGTAACTGCACAATCGCAACCAATTAATCATTGCAGCAAGATAACAAGTTCGGGTGGGACTTGATTTCTGTGAATTGTATTTAGCCCCTGATGTACCATCAATGAAGCCAATAGCAAGCTAAATCTCAGACATAAATGCTTAGGTTTTACGATCACCATTTGACAAGAAATATTTTAGAACTGAAATATAACATGTACTCACCATGCAATGGTACCATATAATCATCCTCTCTGGAGAACCATCTTTGTTATCGAGACATCAGCCTCATTCTGACAGTAATGTACAAGATGAAAACAGAAAATACTAAAAATGCCAAGTAAGTCAACATCTGAAAAGGGAAGATAGCTTTAATGTCTTTTCATGGATAGCTTTTCACTGTGCCCCTTCAACAGAATCAATATAGTCTGGCTTAAGAAGCTCCTATTACAGGATTAACATGATGTTAGAGGATAGTTTTATTTATGATTAGATGTTCCATCTACTCAAATGATAAGAGCCATGAGCATTGAGGTCAATTGTCTTAGGTTTATTAAACAAACAATACATGCAGTAGTGCATATCAAACACTTAAAAGATTATACTTACAAATCATTTGTTGCTGGTTTGATTGGTACTCCAAATGTCATAGATTATCATAGAATTTACAGTGCCGAAGGAGGCCATTCGGCCCTTGCACCGGCTCTTGGAAAGAGCACCCTACCCAAGGTCAATACCTCCACCCTATCCCCATAACCCAGTAACCCCACCCAACACTAAGGGCAATTTTGGACACTAAGGGCAATTTATCATCGCCAATCCACCTAAACTGCACATCTTTGGACTGTGGAAGGAAACCGGAGCACCCGGAGGAAACCCACGCACACACGGGGAGGATGTGCAGACTCCGCACAGACAGTGCCCCAAGCCGGAATCGAACCTGGGACGCTGGAGCTGTGAAGCAATTGTGCGATCCACAATGCTGCCGTGCTGCCCTCAAAAAAAATGTGTTGCAGTCCTGAATTCAATATCCAAGGTCTTTATCAATTCAAATCCAAACTGTCCGTTTTTATATATCTTTCTCACCCTCTCCATGTGACAATCCATATGTTTCTGCATTAAACGATTCAACAAAAGTTAAGATGTGAAATGATAATGGAAAAATGGAATTGAGCTCTTCTCTTATCAATAATGTTCCAAAAATAAAGATTTTCATCCTCAACAGTATACTTTTGCTTTGGGCAAATAAGGTCTGTGTAACTCCTCTACTTTTTTAAAATCTTATCAATAGTTTGCTTTTGTTACATATAATTGCTATTCTAACATATGAAATCTTTAATTATCAGGCCATCTTTGATTTGATATCTATTATTCAGCATTCACCGGTCACCCAATTCTACACAATGGCAATTAAAAGAGGATGATATAAAAACAGATGCCTTCATTTTGCAGAACCAACAGTTTTTCTATGTACGTCATCAAATGATCGAAGGTCCCTGAAACATTCAGAACCAATATGAAATGGCACATCTTTAATTAAAGCCCTTATTACTTTATCCTGAAACAGGACATGGTTCAAAGCTTAGTAGTCACTGGTATAACTGACTTATACTTCCCTGTTTAACAGGCAAAGGCTCACAATCACTACTACTACAGTTCAAAGACAAATCAATAGTAGGAGAGCATTAGTACATTTTTGGACTGTCTGATTCTTGCTGTAATTATACAAGGCTTCAGCGAGACCACAGCCAAAGGACCATGCACAGTTTTGGGGTTAGGGTTTTATTTGCCGGTAGGTGTGAGACTGCGTGGAGCTATGCTTTGAAATTTGTGCTCCTGGAAGGTGTTGTTGAAGCCCATTTTCGAAAAGAGGGTATGGGGTGGGAGAGCAGGGAATTCGGCTCAATAATGGATTCTACTCTTATTTCTTATGTTTTTACTATAGATTGTAGCATATAAATCAATCCCATTCTTTTGGAGTCAAAAATCTTGCTTTTTCATATACTCACCATTTAGAATCAGAGAAGTGTTCTGGCGCAAGAACATGTCATGTCGGCACCAGCTCTCCATATGTTCCTCTGTCTTTTCGCCCATACCCCTGCCTCGAGTTTTGATTCAGATAATTGTCTGATACCGCCTGGAGTGCCTCAATTGAACCTGACTCCACCACACTTCCAGGTAATGAATTCCATACCCCAACCACTCGTTGTGCGAAAAAGATTTTTCTCGTATCGCATTTCTTCTTTTGCAGATCATTTTAAATCTGCGTTCTCTCGTTCTTGATCTTTTTACAAGCAGGAACAGTTTCCTCCCTGTCTGCCCTGTCTGACATCCTCATGATTTTATTAAATCTCCTCTTAGCCTTCTTCTCTCCAAAACCTCTCCAAACTACCCTCATAACTGGTGTTTCTCATCCCTGGAACCATTCGTGAAACCTCTTTTCTAGTCTCTCTAACGTGTTCACATCCTTCCTATAGTGTGGTGCCCAGAACTGTAAACAGTATTCCAGCTGAGGTCTAACTACTGTCTTGTATAAGTTCAGCTTAGCCTCCTTGCTCTTTTCATGGGTATTCCATGCCCCTATTAGTAATTCTCAGAACACCATATGCTTTATTCGTTGCTCTTGCCACCTGTCTTGCCACCTTCAATCATTTGTACATAAATACATGAATAGGATGGGAATAGAGGGAAGTGTAGAAGATTTTAGTTTAGACAGGCAGCATGGTCAGCACGGGCTTGGAGGGCCGAAGGGCCTGTTCCTGTGCTGTACTTTTCTTTGTTCTTTGTGTACATATACACCCAGGCCCCTCTGCTCCAGAACCCCTTATTTTACATTACCTGTCCATGTTCTTTACACCAAATTGCTTCACCTCACACATTGAACTTTATCTGCCACCTACCTGCCCTCTCTACCAACCTGTCTATGTATTTTTGAAGTTTCTACACTGTCCTCTAGTGTTCTCCAGCCTGGAAAATATCCATTGACCATTTTCTCTCTGATCTCTCGGACCAGAATTTTGCACTCATCCCACAACCCTCCCCCCAGACCCCCCCATGCACACTCCCCCCACCCAACCTCAACTCCAATTGGTTCTGTGGCATGAGGCGGAAGGGGGGGGGGGGGTAAAACAGCATGGACAGGATTCTTCAAGGATTCTACCTACCCTGACCCGGATGCGATTTTACAGGGCTCCAGGTGAGAAGCCTGCCATGTCCCAATTAACGTCCATAAGTGGCCACTTAATGTCTTCTTCAGGGCCTTTTCCTATCAAGCCTCAATTTCTAGGCTGTCAGACACCCGACGACCGAGGGTGGGAAACAGAATCAGTTCTCACCCTTGATCTCGGGCGGGAAGTGGAGTGGTGGGTGGGAGTCCTTCAGACACTCCGGCCCTTTCTCCCACTCCTGGCCTAACCCCGACAGTGACATCGGGCGAAATTCTCCTACCCGCCCCACCACATTTCTGCCCCGACCGGCCGGCGGGAGTCTCCGTAACACCGGCTGGTCAATGGGGTTTCCCATTGTGGGGCAGCCCCACTCCGTCGGGAAACCCCTGGGCGCCGGCAAAACGGAGACTCCCGCCGGTGGAGAATGACGCCCATCATCCGCTTAGTGACCCCCCCCCCCAGGGCATCCCTATTCTCCCCTCCCCAGGACCCATGCTGCTTCTCAGCACTGTGGTATCGAAGACTTAGTCTCAGGCAGGCACTCAAGTACCTCTTCTGGTCACTGCAGCGCTGTGCCTGGATGGGCCAAAGAGCTGTCCACAGCATGATTGGCCAGCAGCTCTTCAAGGTGGAACCTCTGTCCAAGTCCTGCCTGCTGCCAATCAATTCTTATTTGAGCGTAATGTGGCAGTAAGCCTGGCGAAGGCATCTCTGCTGACTCTCTGGACAACAGATGCCAAATGCTCACCATCCTGAAAATTCAGTCTTCTATTTTGTATTACTCAGCCAATTTTGTATCCACGTTGCTATGATCCGCTTTATTCCATCAGCTACAGCTTTTCTCACAAGCCTGCTGGTGTAACAAATGTATAAGTTGACCTTTCTTTTCAGCTATGAAATGCTCCACTCACATTCATAGTCAGCCTCAGTTTTTTGTCCCAGATATGCAGATTTACTTTCCTTGCGCTATAAGTAAGTGCATGTGATCAACCAGGCAGTACAGGCTGTGTTGCAAAGATGTTTCAGGGCCTTTTCCTATCAAGCCTCACTTTCTAGGAGTTTAAGACAAACCCACACATAGCAGACTATGCATGACATGAGTGACAAACCGAAATGGGGACCTCCAGCAAAACAAATGAAGCGCAAAGCTCGCTTCAAGCTAAAAGTCACAACATTTGCTAACTCATCAAATAATTGTGCTGCAGCGAAGGAATTTGGTGTTAGTGAAAAACTAGTACCAGAATGGAAAAAGAAGGAATCCACTCTGAAGGAAATGCCCAAGATCAAATGATGAGGCAGCGATGTAGTAATATTGTCACTGGACTAGTAATCCAGATACCCAAGGTAATGCTCTGGGGGCTGGGTTTTAGTTCCACCTCGGCTGATGATGAAATTTGAACTCAACAAGAAAATTAATCCAGCATTAAAAGTCTGATGATCAACATGAAATGATTTCTATAAAAACCCTTCTGGCTCACTGATGCCCTTACCCAATCTGGCCTACATGTGACTCCAGATTCACAGCAAAGTGGTTGACTCATAAGTGCTCTCTGGAATGGCCTAGCAATTAGGGATGGTCAATAATTGCTGATGCAGCTGGCAATGCCTATATCCTATGAATAAAGGGGAAAAAATTGCCCCCCATGAGAACAGCGACTGTCCACTGTCCTTGTCTTGAGAAGCATGTATCAGAATGGACTTTCAAAATCATCAGAATGGTTTGATCATCACCTGAAATGCGACGCAAATGCACCTAAGTTGCTGAATCAAACCCTGAGTCTAGTAAACGTTTCACACCAATAGTTAATGTAGCTGCTTTATGGAGCTAAACGGTATGTATGGAATAGGCATCCCGGTGGCCTAAAGATTACTAGTATGGGGCATGTTCAGATGAGATCAAGAAGCGCCTGCAAAGACGTATCACCCACATTGCAATTATACCAGGGGATCTGAGGACATAGTTCAATCTTTGGATTGTGCTTCAATAAGCCATTCAAAGATCATTTGATCTTGGGCATTTCCTTCAGAGTGGATTCTTTCTTCTATTCTAGTACTAGAACCAACCATCAACGTAGGATGGTTGATGGAAAAAAAGACCTTCACAAAGAGTGAAATTTTGTCGGTGCAGACTAGATTGCCTCTTATGAACTGTGTGACTCTATAACTCTATGAATGCTGTTCTCATAGCCTTCAGAAAATGCAGAATATCCAATTTGGTGGACGGAGAAGAAGATTATTTGTTGTGGAGTGATGGTTCTGAAAGCAAAAGCACCACTGACCCAGAATGAGATCCTCATGAGGATGCCCATAGTGAAAGTGAATTCAGAATGATTTCCATGAACTCTTTATGTCCAATGCCAAAGACAATAGGCGGGCCACTGGCGTGGGGATTCTCTGCTCTCACCTCTGTCAATGGGAATTCCCATTAAAGCTGCCCCACGCCACCGAGAAACCCACGGGAGGGGGTACGCTGCCGGCAGGACAAGGGAATTACAGCGCTTGAACGGCTGGAGAATTCCGAGCAATGAATGTCAGTATTAATAGACTTTGATTATTGTTAACCATATCTTTGTACAATTAATTGATTCAATAAACTGTGCTACATTAATATTAATTATCGGTGTTATGTTTTTTTTTCACATTTCAAAATAGCGACCAACCATACTCACAGCACACACCGGTGTTTTACATTTTATGCTGGGTTGACCTCTATTGTTGGAAGGATTTATGGAGGCTCCAAAGGTCAACTTATATGTTGCAATTTTGTATCCCTCACAGAGGCAGAATGTAGTATTGTGGAAGTGTTTGATGTTGGCATTTACACAATTAATTTCAACGTTTTTAATATATATGAGCAATTAAATAATGGATTTTTGACAGCAGTCATAAAACAGTAATCTAATTAAAAACTTCCTAAACCTCGAATACAAATCTTGCCTGGTTTATCCTTTCATTTGGAGTAGGAAATGGCAGTAAGTCTTCCTAATGCCTTGCCTTGTCTCGAATATATGACATCGTAAAATGCATCTGTGATGTTTACTCTACTTTTGGGTATATTTTATGCTTGCAGTACCAACTAATGGTGTAGCTGCACGTCCTTGATGATATTCACACAATGAAATAATGATTACGACAGCTAGGTTTTTCACGATGAAGGAAATCAGATATGTGGCTTAAAGCAATCAATTAAAATGAACTTTCAACCAGCACATGTACAACTCCAGTCAATTTTGGTGTATCATTAGAATCCACTTAAATGAGCATTTCATTATAAATTGGTTCCCAGACACTGAAAAAGCTGCTCAAATAACTTAGAAATTAATTTTGAGTATAATTATGCAGTCATTTTTATTGTGACAACTGCTTTAATTACGCAACAAAATTAATCAAAAATTAAGTAGCTTCTAATCAATAAATGTACTACTTACATGAACAAATGTGCTATTTTGAGCACACCATCATGTTATATGTTCCTTGCATAATACACTCACATCAGGAACTGTCAATACACACCAAGGGTTCTGTTTTAGCCATTTTGACACTTTAATTCTGTGACAGGGAAAGAGGAATTTGCAATGTGAGATAATATGAACTAATAATCAGGTAAGGCAAGTTGTGTTTTTAAATTAAGCTGATCTTCATTTATGTTCCTTTACAGAGTTTGCGAAATATCACAGTGTTTAATCCTTGGTGTAATTTAGCAGAATAGTATTTAAGTTTGTAATTGAAGCTAGTGCTGTTCTATTCTAACCAGGAACCAGTTGCACTGTCCATCATAACTGCCACGGGCAGAATCTGCATCAACTCGGAACAAACGTTTTTTTTAAATTGCAAATAAAAAATAACGATAAATTTGAGTTGCCATAGTCCCTCTTTTGTGAGGGCCACGAAGAATGCGGCACGAGTTTTGAGGACAGAAAGAAAGAACATTTATTTACAATAACATATATACACACAACAGCAGCAGCAACTTCACTTGCTGCTCACTCCTTCTTGCTGGTTCCAAACTGGCCAGCTTTATTTATACAGGGAGTCTGCAAATGATTTCTCCGCCCCCCTCATTGGGGAAGCTCATACTCCCACAGGATTGTGGGATTGTCATTAGTCCCAGCCAATGGTAAGCAGGCAGGTTATAAAGCCCCTCTTTGAGAGAGAGCTGACCTGGTGGAGATTTAACCTGACTGTAACCACACCTCAGGCCAAGGGCAAGGTTGAGCCTTCATGAATAACCCCAGCCAGTATAGGAATTGACCATGCGCTCTTGGCGTCACTCTGTTTCACAGACTGGCCATTCAACCAACTGAGCTAACTGACGCTCCAATTATTATGCAAGCTAATCTCCCTGCAGAAGGAAAAAACAGTTCAGACCAGTATTCTTACTTCCGATTTTTAATGGTGTTCCATTTTAAGGTAAACAAGACCAGTCCAGACATACCAGGATTATTTTTCCCCGTTTTTGCTGCTTTTTCTTCTGGAGACCTAGAACATGGCAGAATCGTGAGCATTAAAAATGCCGATGTGTACTATAAACTGAATTTTGTCAGCTCTTTTGTTGCTGCTTTACAAAGAAAAAACATGATTATGAAATATGCTCTGAAAAAATCTGTGATCAAGGCTGATGATTTATATGTGGGGCGGGATTCTCCAACCCCTCACCGGGTCGGAGAATCGCCGGGGGGCAGCGTGAATCCCGCCCCTGCCGGCCGCCGAACTCCCTGGCACCGGAAATTCGGCGGGGGCGGGAATCACGTCGCGCCGGTCGGCAGGCCCCCCCCCCGGCGATTCTCCGGCCCACGATGGGCCGAAGTCCCGCTGCTGTATTGCCAGTCCCGCCGGCGTGAATCAAACCACCTTCCTTACTGGCGGGACTGGCGGCGCTGGTGGGCTCCGGGGTCCTGGGGGGGGCGTGGGGCGACTGGCCCCGGGGGGGTACCCCCACGGTGGCCTGGCCCGCTATCGGGGCCCACCGATCTGCGGGCGGCCCTGTGTCGTGGGGGCACTCTTTTACTTCCGCCTCGGCCATAGCCTCCGTGATGGCTGATGCGGAAGTGACCCCCCCCCTGCGCATGCGCGGGGATGACGTCAGCAGCAGCCGCTTCCGCCGGCCGGTGCAGTCCCTTCGACCCCGACTGGCGTGGAAAAGGAGCGGGCCTAGCCCCTCAAGGTGAGGGCTCGCCCCTGAAAGTGCGGAGAAATCCACACCTTTGGGGCGGCCCGACGCTAGAGTGGTTCCCTCCACTCCATCCCGCCGGGACCTCCCGCCCAGCCGGGTAGGGGAGAATCCCGGCCGTGAAATTGAAACCATAGGTTAAGGCAGTATGCAAATGAAGATCAAAACTCCAGGATACAACAGTTTATGGTTTACAGAGGAAAACATAGCAAATAGGAGCATGAGTAGATCATTTGGCCCTGCTTCACCATTCAATATGCTCATGGTTGGTTTTCTTTCTCAACATCACACTTCCACACTCTCCTATGCCCCTTGATGTGTTTAGAGTCTAGCAATCTATCCATTTCCACTTTAAATATATTCAGTGACTTGGCCTTCACAGCCTTCTGGGATAGAGAATTCCACAGGTTCACCATCCTCTGAGGAAGAAGTTTCTCCTCATCTCAGTCCCAAAGAGCCCACTTCCTTCCTGAGACTTTGACTCTCGTTCTAAACCCCCCCCCCCCCCCCCCCCCCACCACGAAGCAGGAGGAAATGACATCGCTGCATCCAGTCTGTCAAGCCCTGTCAGAATTTTACATGTTTGGATCATATCCTCTCATTCTTCTAAACTCCAGTGAATACAGACCCAGTCCATCTAACCTCTCCTCATACAACAATCCTGCCATCCCAACAATTAATCCAGTGAACCTTTGCTGCACTACTTCCATGGTAAGTATGTCTTTAAGATCAGGAGACCAAAACTTCACACAATATTCCAGGTGTGGGCTCACCAAGGCTTTGCACAGCTGCACTAAGACATCCTGGGCGGGGTTCTCCGTGAATCGGCGCGATGGCCCGAACCTGGTGGCAAAAACGTCGCGAATGATTCCGGCGTCGGACCCCCCGATACGTCGCGAATTCTCCGGCCAGGAATGGGCTAGCAGCGGCATGACGCCATTCGTGACGGCGACACCCGTCACTGCCGCCGCGTGGTGTCGCATCACTAAAGATGCCACCCCCCCCCCTCGGAGAACTGGCAAAATGGCCGCCCGCCACGCAGCACCGCGGTTCCAGGAGCGGGACATCGAGGCGCTCCTGGACGCAGTGGAGTAGAGGAGGGAGGCCCTGTACCCCGGACACGGCCGCAGTGTCGCCCCACGCCTCAGCCGGCGCCTGCGGAGGGAGGTGGCAGAGGCCGTCGGTGCCGTGGCCGTGACAGCAAGGACAGGCGACCAGTGTCGCAAGAAGATCAATGACCTTGTCAGGGCGGCCAGGGTAAGTCCCCGTCCCCCCCCCCCCCCCAATCCCGTCCCCCCCCACCTCTGATGGGCGGCACAGCACTAGGTGCAACCGACATGGTTGCACCCACCCATGCAGGCTGCATTGACAGGATGGGTTGTGAACCTCTGCCAACATACAAACAACCGCTGGTCCGCATGTACATGTCTGCCTAACACTGTTGCTCTTTAACCCTGCCACCCTCCCGCCCCCCACAGCAGAAGCGCGCTCACAACAACCGGGAGCATGAGAGGACCGGAGGGGGTCCACCTGAACTGCGACCACTCACCATCCACGAGGAGAGGGCCCTGGAACTTGCAGGCGGACCCGAGGACCGGGAGGTTGCGGTAGCAGAGGTCGGGGCACACCACCAAGTGAGACCCCCCACTCCCTGCCCCCCTTTCCCCCATATCCCCCCTTCCCCCATATTGCCCTTATCCCCTTCCCCATATCCCCCATATCCCCCTTCCCCATATCCCTCATATGCCCCATATTCCCCCTTCCCCCATATCCCCCTTCCCCCATTTCCCCCCTTCCCCCATATACCCCCCTTCCCCCATATCCCCCTCCCTGCTTCACCCATATCCCCCCTTCCCCTATACCCCCTTCCCCCATGTCCCCCCTTCCCCCTATCCCCCTTCCCCCATTGCCCCTTGCCCCCTAACTCCCTATCCCCCCTTCCCATCTTCCCCCATAACTCCCTCCCCCATATCTCCCCTTCCCCCCTTCCCTCTATCCCCGTCTGCATGTCTAACCATGCATGCTGTATTGTGCATTGCAAGACCAAACGTCGACCCACTCGTCCCCGCGGATGCTGACCGCCACCAGGACGTCCCAGGGCGGCCACGAGCCAGGGACAGACCCGGCCCATCAGGCATACGATGCCGCCCCCATCTATGCGAGTGGGGCGACGGCGGCAGGCCACACCCAGAGATGAGGAGGGCAGTCACAGCAACAGCCCCCTGTCGCAGCCGCTCAGGACACGGACACACGGGACACAAGCACCCAGGAGACCCATATACAGGACACACCCACCCAGGACACTGGCACCCAGGACACCGATGCCCAGGACACTGAGGCCCAGGACACTGAGGCCCAGGGCACTGACGCCCAGGACACTGGCGCACAGGACACTGACGCCCAGGACACTGGCGCACAGGACACCGTGCACAGGACACTGACGCCCAGGACACTGAGGCCCAGGACACTGATGCACAGGACACTGGTGCACAGGACACTGACGCCCAGGACACTGAGGCCGAGGACACTGGCGCACAGGACACCGATGCACAGGACACTGACGCCCAGGACACTGGCACACAGGGCACTGACGCACAGGACACTGAAGCACAGGACACTGACGCCCAGGACACTGGCGCACAGTACACTGATGCACAGGACAGTGACGCACAGGACACTGACGCACAGGACACTGACGCACAGGACACTGACGCCCAGGACACTGATGCCCAGGACACTGGCGCACAGTACACTGGTGCACAGGACATTGACGCACAGGACACTGAAGCACAGGACACTGACGCACAGGACACTGGTGCACAGGACACTGACGCACAGGACACTGAAGCACAGGACACTGACGCACAGGACACTGACGCCCAGGACACTGACGCCCAGGACACTGGCGCACAGTACACTGGTGCACAGGACACTGACGCACAGGACACTGGTGCACAGGACACTGACGCCCAGGACACTGACGCACAGGACACCGATGCACAGGACACTGACGCCCAGGACACTGGCACACAGGGCACTGACGCACAGGACACTGAAGCACAGGACACTGACGCCCAGGACACTGGCGCACAGTACACTGATGCACAGGACAGTGACGCACAGGACACTGACGCACAGGACACTGACGCACAGGACACTGACGCCCAGGACACTGATGCCCAGGACACTGGCGCACAGTACACTGGTGCACAGGACACTGACGCACAGGACACTGAAGCACAGGACA
Source organism: Scyliorhinus torazame (assembly GCF_047496885.1). Taxonomy (NCBI): domain Eukaryota; kingdom Metazoa; phylum Chordata; class Chondrichthyes; order Carcharhiniformes; family Scyliorhinidae; genus Scyliorhinus; species Scyliorhinus torazame. The sequence continues at coordinate 75,925,548 of NC_092721.1, read as the reverse complement.
CTGACGCACAGGACACTGGTGCACAGGACACTGACGCACAGGACACTGAAGCACAGGACACTGACGCACAGGACACTGACGCCCAGGACACTGACGCCCAGGACACTGGCGCACAGTACACTGGTGCACAGGACACTGACGCACAGGACACTGGTGCACAGGACACTGACGCCCAGGACACTGACGCACAGGACACTGACGCACAGGACACTGGTGCACAGGACACTGACGCACAGGACACTGAAGCACAGGACACTGACGCACAGGACACTGACACCCAGGACACTGATGCCCAGGACACTGGTGCACAGGACACTGACGCACAGGACACTGGTGCACAGGACACTGACGCCCAGGACACTGACGCACAGGACACTGACGCACAGGACACTGACGCACAGGACACTGACGCACAGGACACTGGTGCACAGGACACTGACGCCCAGGACACTGAGGCCGAGGACACTGGCGCACAGGACACCGATGCACAGGACACTGACGCCCAGGACACTGGCACACAGGGCACTTACGCACAGGACACTGAAGCACAGGACACTGATGCCCAGGACACTGGCGCACAGTACACTGACGCACAGGACAGTGACGCACAGGACACTGACGCACAGGACACTGACGCACAGGACACTGACGCACAGGACACTGACGCCCAGGACACTGATGCACAGGACACTGGCGCACAGTACACTGGTGCACAGGACACTGACGCACAGGACACTGACGCACAGGACACTGAAGCACAGGACACTGACGCACAGGACACTGGTGCACAGGACACTGACGCACAGGACACTGAAGCACAGGACACTGACGCACAGGACATTGACGCCCAGGACACTGACGCCCAGGACACTGGCGCACAGTACACTGGTGCACAGGACACTGACGCACAGGACACTGGTGCACAGGACACTGACGCCCAGGACACTGACGCACAGGACACTGACGCACAGGACACTGAAGCACAGGACACTGACGCACAGGACACTGGTGCACAGGACACTGACGCCCAGGACACTGACGCACAGGACACCGACGCACAGGACCCTAACACACAGGACCCTAACGCACAGGACCCTAACGCACAGGACACAAACGCCGAGGACACTGACGCACACGACACCCACACACAGGGAACGGATGGACAGGAATCACCACTCCAGGGGCCCCCGGAATTCGGACCACGCCATTACACCACTGCTATCTCCTATACCTCCACCATCGCAGAGACACTCACCTCGGTTGGGCACTTTAGCGGTGAGGCATCTGGGACACTAACAGGTGCGCACAACACAGCCGTCCCGTACAGCAGGTGGAGGCAGGAGCAGCCGAGGGGCCGGGCGGTCAGAGGGCAGCCGGTGCAGGCAACCATCTGCCGCCCAGACAGGTCCCGGGTTCCTGGAGTTACCACACCCACCCATAGACCCGATGCAGGCACGGACCAAGGGACGCCCGAAGGGGGTGATGGCTGGCTTGCGGCAGCTGCAGACGCAGGTGGAGGAGTCCATCCGCGTGCAGGAGCAGGTAGTGGTGCCGGTCATGCGTGCCACCCAGGCCGACACCGTACGGGTGGCGTTCACGGTGGAGGCAATGGGTGCGACGGTGTCAGACATGGGTCGCAGTATGCAAGGTGTTGGGCTTTCCATGCAGGCGGCGTCCGTGGCCCAGGACATGGCTACCCTCTCACAGGCAGCCATAAGCCAGAGCCAGCAGTGGATCACAGAGGCGCTCAACACCGTGGCCCAGTCCCAGCAGGCAATGGCCTAGTCCCAGCAGGCAATGGCCCAGTCCCAGCAGGCAATGGCCCAGTCTCTGCAGGCCATCGCTGAAAGCATCGGCGCCAGGTGCTGGCCGGCGTCGCCCGGACACAGACAGGGACGGCCAACTCCCTGAGCTCCATGGCTGCAAACCTGCAGACCCTTGTTGATACCAGGGCGGGCCTCCAGGTCTTGCAGCGCCAGGTGTCGGGAAGGCGTCGGGTGCTCGGTCCGTTCGCATCCCCGACCCATGTAGAGGCCCGGGGGCCATTGGGCACCCTGAGGGATGAGGAGGTGCTGGGGCCCGTTCCGTGTCCCCCTGTACGGGAGGTGCCGGAACACCACAACACCTTGGAATCTCCCCTCTTCCGTCTCTGGTGGGCAACGGGCAGGACAGTCTGGCAGCTCGCCATCCCAGTCGCCCGAGCCGCAGCCTGGCCCAACTAGGCTGGGCCGCACCAGGAAACGGCCACCAAAGTGTTCCCTAGTCACAGGGCAGAAATCACAGGAGTCCACCTCCCGTTCTGCTGCACCATCTGGGATCTGGGGAACCACCTAGACGCAGTCATAGGGCCTGTAAGGCCAAAACATTACACACTGAGTAAGTTGGCACGGGTGCAGGGCACAGATTAGTTCTGGGGCTAGGGCACGTGTGTGAACTGTTTGTTATTAAAATCACTTTCACACCGACAGAAGCTGCCTTTGTGCTGTGTCCGATGCGTGCGGGGGTGTCGTGTGAGGTGAGCGCCAGTGGGTATGTGAGGGGTGATAGAACGTCGGCCTCAGAGTGTGCCCCCCCTCCCCCCGAGTCGCCCTCGCCATTCCCCCCCCCCGGGCAGACGACAGGACCGTGCGCTGCAGTGTCACGGCCTCATGCAGGGACGGCCCGGGTGGAGGGTGGTACTGTGGCCATGGGACAGACATTGTCCAACGATGTAGAGCCCAGAACTCATCACAGGGCGGGTTGTCATCATCCTCCATTGCCTGCAATAGACACGCTTCCACTGGCAACTGGGTGAGCCCGGCCCGTTGTCCCGCAGGTGGATGTGCAATGCAGGGGTGGTGTGCATGCGGGTGGAGTGCAGGTGGTTGGTGGTGGTTGGGTGGGGTGAGGGTGGTTGGTGATGGGTGGGTGGGGTGAGGGTGGTAGGCTGGTGCAGTGGTGTGCAGTCTGTGCCCAGACTCGCGATTCTCACGCCCCCCCTAGCCCGTGAACCGGGTGGCTATCAGCCTGTCCCGTGCCCGCTGGCCCAGGCAGTAATGGTGGGCAGTCTCCCGTCCATGTCCACCCCATCTGTCCTGACCATTGCCCCATCCTCCTCATCTGGGGAGGACTGCGCCTCATCTACTGCTCCTCCCCTTCCCCCTCCTCTGCCTGCAGCACATCGCCCCTCTGCTGGGCTCTGTTGTGCAGGACGCAGCAGACCACAACGATGCGGCCGACCCTATCCGATGGGTACTGGAGGACCCCTCCAGAGCGGTCCAGGCACCTGAAGTGTATCTTTAGCAGTCCAAAGCACCTCTCTATCACACCCCTGGTCGCTGCATGGGCATCGTTGTAGCGGTTCTCCACGTCAGTCTGTGGCCTCCGTATAGGCGTCATCAGCCACGACCGCAACGGGTAACCCCTGTCGCCCAGCAACCAGCCCCTCAGCCGGGGGGGGGGGCATCCCTCGAACATGGTGGGGATGAAAGGTTGCGCCAATGCGAATGAATCATGTACACTGCCCGGGTACCGGGCGCAGGTGTGCAGGATCCTCATGCGGTGGTCACAGGCCACCTGCAGGTTCATGGAATAGGTCCCCTTCCTATTCGTGAACACGGCCCTGTTATCCGCAGGCGGCCACATGGCGATGTACATCCCATCGATCGCCCCCTGGACCATGGGCATCCTGGCCACGGCAGCGAAGCCCGCTACCCGGGCATCCTGGCTGGCCCAGTGCACAGGGAACTGGATGTAGCGGTCCGCAATGGCATATAGGGCATCTGTCACTGCACGGATGCACCGGTGCACCGATGCCTGCAAGATGCCGGACAGGTCCCCACTCGGCACCTGGAGTGCCCCGTGGCATAGAAGTTCAGGGCCACCGTAAACCTGATGGCCACGGGGAGAGGGTGTCCTTCCCCAGTGCCACAAGGTGCCAGATGTGCAATCAGGTGGCAGATGTGTGCCACGGTTTCCCGGATCAACCGGAGTCTCCTCTTGCATGCCCGGTCCGTGACGTCCTGGTACGATGAGCGGGGCCGGTACACAAGGAGCCTCATCGGGCGTCTCAGTCGCCATGGCAAAACCACCACCTCCTCCTCCTCCTCCTCCTCGTCCTGTCGTGCGGGTGGCCCTCCAGCCTGGGCGGCTGCCACCTGCCTCCCTGCGGCCCGCTCCTCTGCGGCAGCCTCCGCCGCCTCCCTGGCACGCACCTGCTCCAGCTCCCCCAGGGCAACATGTAGAAGTGCGGCTCCCACCACGGCAGCCAACATCGCTGGGTGATGACCAAACATAATGGCCTGCAGGGGGTGGGGGGTGGGGGGGGGTTCTCATCATTGCCCATACCACCCCACCCCCTCCCCCCGCAGCCAGGTGCCATGGGCTGTATGGTCGCGACTGTTGCCAGCTGGCACATGGCCAGGCGGACACCCCCACCCACACACCTGCCCGGCACGCACCGTCCCCAAACCCCTCCACCCTCCTCCCCAGCACGCACCCTTTCCATCGCTCGCTCTCCCCAGCCACCCCCTCCTCCCCAGCCCCCCCTCCTCCCCAGCACGCACCCTCTCCATCAATCGCCCTCCCCAGACCCCCCCCTCCTCCCCAGCACGCACCCTCTCCATCACTCACCCTCCCCAGCCCCCCCTCCTCCCCAGCACGCACCCTCTCCATAACTCGCCCTCCCAACACCCCCCTCTCCCCCCCGGCACGCACCGTCTCCATCACTCGCCTTCCCCAGTCCCTCCTCCTCCCTGGCACGCACTCTCCCCATCACTTGCCCTCCCCACCCCACCCCCCCCCCTCCCCAGCATGCACCCTCCCCAATCCCCCCCCCCCCCCCCCGCTCGCACCCTCTCCATCACTCGCCCTCCCGGCCCCCCCCTCTCCTCCCTGGCATGCACCCTGTCCATCACTCGCTCTCCCCAGACGCCCCTTTTGCCCGGCACGCACCCTCCCCAAACCCCCCCTCTCCCCCAGCCCCTCCCCCTCACACAGCCCCTCCCCCCTCCCCACCAGCACCTCCCCTCCCCAGCACGTACATTCCAACTGCTCCTGCGACCCCCCCAATACCTGCAGCCGTGCCATCACTTCTCCGGCGGCCGCCCGACGCCGACCCCGACCTCCGCGCTGGCCGGCGTCAACCAGCACGACTGGTCGGCGCCGTTAAATAGGTGGTATGATATACGCTGGCGTGACTTCGGCCCATCCGGCCCGGAGAATTGGGGCGGCCCCGGGGCCCGTTGCGTCGCGCAGGTCCTCGACATTCTCCAAGGCACACTGCGCGATTCACGTCGACGGGATTTTTAGGGGGCCACAGAATATCGCGGGCCGGCCGGGCGGGATTTACGCCGTCCCCTGCGATTCTCCGACCCGCCGGGGGGTCGGAAAATCCCGCCCCCTTTCTCTTATACTCAAGTCCTCTTTCAATGAATGCCAGTATATCATTGGCCTTCCTAGCTGCTTGTTGCACCTGCATGCTTGCTTCCAGCGATTGGTGTACAAGGGCACCCAGGTCCCTGCAGACGTCAACATTTCCCAATCTCTACCCTTTTAAATTATACCCTGCCATCCTGTTTCTCCATCCAAAGTGGATAACTTCCCAATAATCCACGTTATAATGTTTCTGCCCACTCAGTCCACTTATTTAAATCACCTCGAAGCTTCTTCACATCCTTCTCACCATCGACATTCACATCAAATTTTATGTCGTCAGAGAACTTGGAAATATTGATTTTCATTCCCTCATCCAAATCATTGATATGCATATTGTGAATAGTTGGGGACCAGTCAGTGCCTGCCACTTGAAAAAGACCCATTTATTCTGACTCTCTGTTTCCTGTCTGCTAACCAATTCCAATCCATGTCAATATATTGCCATCAAACCAGCTTTAATGCTGCACATTTACCACTTATGTGGAATTTTATCAAAAGCTTTCTGAAAATCCAAATAGACAACGCCCACTGGTTCTCCCTTATCTACTCTTCTAGTTACATCCTCAAAAAACTTCAGTAGTTTTATCAAACATGATTTTTCTTTCATAAATCTGTGTTGACTTTGTCTAATTCCTTTGATATTTCCTAAGTGTCCTGATATCACATACTTTATAATGGACGCTAGCACTTTCCATGCTACTGATGTTCAGCTAACCAGTCTCTAATTCCCTGTTTTCTCCTTCCCTCATTTTTTGAATATCAGGGTTTAAATTTCCATCCAATCTACCGGGGCTGTTCTAGAATCTATAGAATATTGGAAGATGACAACCAATGCATCCAATATTTCCATAGTCACCTCCTATAATACCCAGGGATGTAGAGTACCTGGTCCTGGGGATTTAGCAGGCTTCAGTCCCATTAAATTCTCCAGCACTATTTTTTTTAGTAATACTAATTTCCTTTAATTCATCCTTCTCACTGGACACTTGATTCCCAAGGATTTCTGGAAAGTTAGTTGTGTTTTGCTCTGTAAAGACAGAACTAAAATAGTTGTTTAATTACTCTGCCATGACCTTGTTCTCTATTGTGAATTCACCTGTTTGTACTGAAAGGGACCTATATTTGTCTTCACCAATCTTTTTGTTTTTACATACTTATAGATGCATTTATAGCCTGCATTTATGTTCCTTGAAAGTTTACTCTCATACACAATTTTTTCCTGCTTAATGAATCTCTTGATCCTCCCTTGCTGAATGCTGAACTACTCCCAATCCTCAGGCTTGCTACCTTTTTTTTAGCAACTTTATATGATTCCTCTTTGGATTTAATACGATCCTTTGTTTCTTTTGTTAGCTATGGCTGTGCTGCACCAGAAATGAGTGTGTAACTGTTGCAATGCATACATTTGTTCCTTAAATATTTCCCATCCACCGTCATGTCTTTTAATGAGGTTCCCCAGTCAATCTTAGCCAATTCATGTCACATATGTTCATAGTTTCCTTAGTTTAGATTTAGAACCCTGGTTTCAGATCACACTTCTTCACGTTCCATCCTAATGAAGGATTCCATCATATTATGGTCACTCTTCCCTAACCTAAAAGACCCTGTACAGCAAGAATATTAAGTAATAATACCAAATCTAGGGTAGCATGTTCCCTACATGGTTCCTCAACATACTGGTCTAAAAACACATCTCGCATACATTCCAAGAACTCATCTGTCACAGTATTATTGCTAATTTGGTTTGCCCAATATATATGTAGATTAGGTAAAAATTCAGGAAAAATTCAGCAGGTCTGGCAGCATCTGTGGAGAGAGAAACACACAAAAAGTTTTGAGTTTGTATGACTCTTCTTCAGATATCCAGAACCTGCAATATTCTGCTTTTATTATACATAGATCAAGGTCACCAAGATTACAGTAGCACCCTTGTTACATGCATCTCCAATTTCCTGTTTAATGCCATCCCCGACCTTACCACTGCTGTTTGGAAGCATATAGACAGCTCCGACTGATATTTTCCCCCCTTTGTTGCTTCTTATTTCCAGCCAAACTGACTTTACATCTAGATTTTCTGAGCCAATATCCTCTCTCGCCATTGCACTGATTTCAGCTTTCACCCCCACCTCATTTTCCTTTCTGCCTGTCCTTCCTAAATATTGAATATCCTTGGATATTCAGTTTCCAGCTTTGGTCACCCTGTAGCCATGTCTCCGAGATCACTATCATATCCTACCCATTTATATCAATTAGTACTGTTAATTCATCTACCTTATTGCAAATGCTCCATGCATTCAGAAACAGTGCCTTTAGATGAGTCTTTTTAATATTTTTACACATAATTATTTTGTAATATGGCTCTATTTGCTGCTAGCCCTTGTTTCCTCGGCCTTCTCCTTTGATTTCTACTTTTCTGTCTTTCATTTATACTTTATGGCTCAATATTATAGAAAGCCTTCAACAGTCACATTGCATTGATTCGATCTGAATGATAGAATCTTATAACATGGAAGGAGAACATTTGACCTATTCTGCCTCTTGGGGGTAGATCTTGACTGTACAATAGGGTAAAAAGAATGACCGTGAGTCAGCAGCCCACTTTGCATCTCCCCAATTCTGAGGAGAACTCAGCACATCTTTTACACTGTCTTAAATATTCAAGATCTAAATCTTTGTGTGTGAAACTGTGAAAAGTGAACCAGACTCTGAATGTGGAATGCGGGCATTACTGGTGGAGAAACTCTGAAGATGTCTCATTACAATTTGCTTTCTATGTTTCTTGCCTCCAATGTGTAGGAGAGGGCAGATGCGAACCTGCATCTTTCACCTTGAATGTTTAAATGACGGTGCACAGATTAAAATTACAGATGGAAATCACAGGACGAAAACAGTAACTCTCTTTCTGTTTTCACAGTGGCTCCTTGACCATTTCCAGCATTTTTATTTTAATTTTGAAATTTGCCAAAGTGTGAGCGAGCACTATTACCTAGCACTGGAAAAAGAAAACTGTTCCTCTAAAACATAGCTTTGGTGTCTGAAAAGGTGAGCAGCAGGAATCTTGAGCTCAGGATGTGGATTCAATGCAGGAGAAGTTTTAATGACCTAACCAGTGCAAACAATGTGACCACCGCTGTAGGTTCACCTTGTTTCTGTTGTGCACATCCCTTTTGGATAATTCTTTCCTTATTTTTTTTAAATAGGTTGAAAAAACCAGAGGCAGTAATAAGTTTGATAATTCACTGTATTTTCTATCAACAAAACATTGACCTTAAAGAGTTTAACCCACTATACATCCATTAGGGCTGGATTTTACAGGGTAATGTGATTGCTCCCGCACCGCCTCCCCTGACTCCCAATTAAATAGACTGGAGACAGAATTTCCACCTCTCAGAGACTGGAAATCTTTCCCCAGAGGACTGATGGCTCATCAGAGGCTGGGAATTATCCTGTACCGACAGTGTCACTGGGAGCGCTGCCATTGCCAGTACTGAACACAGGGCTTGAGGGGGCATTCAAAACTGAATAAGGACTTTGTGAGTGTTTGAGGGTCTCACCCAGTGCTAAGTTCCCAGGCCCCAACAAGAGTGGAAAGGGGACTGGGTTGGGCTCCATGGGGCAGATGCTCCAATGGACCTGTTAAGAATGGATTCACACCCACCACTGCCTGTTACCAACCTGCACAAAAACTGCTGGGCTGGGAGCTTGGAATGGGCTTTTCTTGCTGCGGGTTAAATCATGGTGGGTGCAGGCTAAACCCCTTAAGTAGGCATTAACTGCATACATAAGGACCTCAATTGGCTCACTGGTGGGTGAACCACACAACGCCACCCTTGCTACTGGTAAAATTGAGGTGGGGGCAGGGGTGGATGAGTGAGTGAGTGGTGGACAGGCTGCTTGTTGGATTTTATGTTACTGCCAACCCAGGGCCCACAACCCGTAGCGTGGCAGGTATGTATCACAGAGGGCGTTGCAGGTGGGGGGGGGGGGGTGGCCTGGGGGTGGGGGCGAGTGTGGGGGTTGGATGCAATGTCTGGGCCCCTGGCCAGCATCCCCCCACCCCCAGCCGGCAAACCAGGAGGCGATCAGACTGTTCCATGCGCCTTGGCCCAGGCGCACACGTCGTGCATCCTCCCATGCCTTCTCGGACCCCATGTCCAGCCCATCCTCCCCCGTATCCTCCTCGTTGGAGGAGGCCTGGCATTCATCCTCCTCCTCCAGAACGTCGCCTCTCTGCTGCGCAATGTTATGAAGGACGCAGCAGGCCCCCAAGATGCAGGCGACCCTCTCAGCATTTTACTGGAGGGCACCTTAAGAGTGGTCCAGGCACCTGAACCACATTTTGAGGGGGCTGAAGCACCGCTCGATCACACACCTAATCACGGCATGGGCGTCGTAGCAGGTCTCCACATCGGCCTGTTGCCTCCGGATAGGCGTCATCAGCCACGACCATAGTGGATAATCCTTGTCGCCCAACATCCAAACCCATAGCCGAGGGGGCATCTCGAACATGTCAGGAATCGTCAGGTGTGCCAGGATGAAGGTGTCGTGCACACTGCCGGGTACAGGGCGCAGGGCGCAGCTCATGGTCACATATCAGCTGCATGTTCATCGAGTGGAACCCCTTTCAGTTTGGGAAGATCGGCCTGTCTAGCAGGTGCTCGGACGGGGACATGTATCCCGTCGATCACCCCCGGACCTGGGAAATGTCGACGATGCCGGCAAACCCTGCTGCCCGGGTATCCTGGTGGGCTCTGTCCACATTGAAATGGATGTATTGAGCCAGCTGGGCACATAGGGGGCTGGATTCTCCGTCCCGCCGTGGCAGATTTCTGGTTCAGCACGCCGGCGGGGTGCTCCATTTCGCCGGCTTCTCAATGGGGTTTCCCATTGTGGGGCAGCCCCACACCGTCGGGAAACCAATGGGCTGCCGGCAAAACAGAGCATCCCAAAGGTGGAGAGTCCAGCCCAGGATCTCCTTGACGGCACAGATGCACCTATGCACCGAGGTCTGTGAGATCCCAGTCAGGTCTCCACTCAGCGCCTGGAAGGACCCTGTGGCTTTGACGTTCAGGGTGACCGTCACCTTGACGGTCACCGGGTGCGGGTGTTCTCCCCCTACCCCTGCCCTGGCCGGTGTGCCATGATCCGGCAAATATATCATACTATCTCCATTTCAGCCGGATGGCAGATGCTGCCGGTACACGCGAGGCATCATGTGGCGCCTCTTTGTCACCGCCTCCTCCATCTTGGGCAGCTGACTCCTGTCCCTCTGTGGCATGCTCCGCTGCTGCATGCTCCGCTGCTGCATGCTCCGCTGCTGCATGGTCCACTGCTGCATGCTCCGCTGCTGCATGCTCCGCTGCTGCATGCTCCACTGCTGCATGCTCCGCTGCTGCAGCTTCTTCCTCTTCGAGCAGCGGCAGCTCGTACAGCCGCAGGGCATTCCCCAGGGCTGTGGCGACTAGCATCGAGGCCACCATTGCTGCTTGAGTTCCAATATCCATTGTCTGCAGTGGGTTAAAGCCGACATAGCATGGTATGTATCCTCATACCCAACCATGTCCACCGGGCTACGTGGTGGCCCCGGTTGGCATTGAGGTCTCCACCCTTACTCCCCCCCCCCCCCCCCATCCCCGCACCCCTGGCTCTGTTGGTTCACGGCACCCTGGGGGCCTCTGGTCCTGGCGCCTGTCATTTATGCCAGCGGTACCGTCGGCTGACACTGCCCTTACCAGTGGTATGCTCCACAGCCCCTTACCGCACCCCCGTAGGGACTACAGTGGGGGAGGCTCTGGGTAGGCCGTCTGATGCTCCGCCGGTGGTTTCGGCTGGGTGGGGGGTATATGGCACAGGGTAGGGGTTGGGGGGTGTGGGGACACCCATATCGCTGGTGTCACGCTGCAGAACCAGGGGCCAAGTTGGGTGGTCAGTGGGGTGAGCAGCAAGATGGCTGCCTTACAGGGCACGGCAATGGTGGTCCATGCCTGGATCCTGCCTCAATTCTGTGGGGAGGTCACGGCCCATTTCCCATCACTGCCCCCCTTGGCCCAGGTATTGGCCCGGGTGCCCGGTTAGGGCCCCACCCCCATCCCCCACCCCCCCCACCCACTCCAGCCAGCCTGGCCAGTGTCCGGCCTGGCAGCCCACGATCGCGACAACATTTTCCCTGGTGGATCTCCAGCATGCCTTTTTCACCCTTACCTTGCACCCGGATTCACAGTATCTCTTTGCCTTTACATATCAAAATCAACAATACACATGGACTCGGTTGCCTCAAGGATTTATACATTCGCCTACTCTTTTCTCCCGCTGTCTCCAACAACAATTACAGCCCCTGGAATTAAAAGGGGGATCCACCCTCGTACAGTATGTTGACGATTTACTGATCGCAAGCCCGTCAGAACAAAGTTGTAAAGAAGATACGGCTCAATTATTAAATTACCTTTCAATTTTAGGATATGTTGTGTCACCCGCCAAAGTAGTAGTAGCCCAACCAACAGTCCGGTTTCTGGGTATCCTTTTATCCGCCGATGCACGGGCGCTATCACCAAGTCGAGTTCAGCCCATTTGTCAGTACCCTGCACCCACAATGGCTAAGGATGTCCGTAAATGGCTCGGAATGGTTAATTATTGTCGGCAATGGATTCCGAATATCGCCCTAGATACCTGGCTATTGACCCCATACACCAATAACGCTGGAGAGTTCCAGTTAAGTACGGAAGCCCAAGAGGCCTTCCATCGGCTAAAAGATGCCTTAATGAGGGCGGCAGCACTAGGACGCCCCCTTTATGATCGACCTTTCCAACTTTATTGTACTGTTTTAGCCGGTTGTGCCACCGCGGTACTTAACCAGGAACATGGGGATCGCCACCGTCCTATAGCTTATTACTCGTCTAAACTTGACCCAGTTGCACTCGGCTATCCTGGATGTACTCAGATTTTAGCCTCTATTTACAACAGTCTCCAGTCAGCGGCTAATCTCACTCTTCAGTAGGATATTGTTATTTATAGTTCACATTCAGTCACTCTGCTCGGTCAACTTCAGACTCAGCACCTAACTATGGCGCGTCAAAATAAATATGAGATTTATCTCCTCAATAACCCGAAACTTCAGTTCCGGCACTGCACTACTATTAACCCCGCTAGTTTCCTTTCCGACCCGCCTAACGCCACTGAGTCCCCGACTCATGACTGTCTTTCTCTCTTACAAGACGATGCGTCATTACGCGATAATCTCACTGATTCTCCAATACCAAATGCTGATCTGAACCTATTCACCGATGGTAGTTCATCCATCGGTGAAAGGGGGGATAGATTATCCGGGTATGCAATTGTTAACCAACAAGGAGAAACGCTTGAAGCAGCAGCATTCAAAACTCCCTTTTCCGCCCAACAGGCTGAACTTTTTGCACTTATTCGAGCCTGTGTATTAGGGAAAGCTAAAATTGTAAATATCTACACTGATTCCTGATACGCATTTGGAGTCACACACGACTTCGGTCAATTATGGAAGAACAGGGGATTTCTTACATCTGCAGGCACTCAGATATCCCACAACCAGTTAGTTACACAATTACTACAGGCTTTAATGCTCCATAAACAAATAGCCGTAATAAAGTGCGCTGCCCATACGACAGGCAAAACACTGGTGGACGTGGGTAATCGGCAGGCGGACCACCAAGCCAAAGAGGCTTCTCGCTTAAAAGACGTGGTGGTACCAAAAATGATGAGCCAGACTAAAAGCTCTAAGGGTCAGTCTCCCTCTGAAAAGCCAATGTCGACCATCACTGACGTCATTCAGTTACAGGAGGACGCTCCTGCTGTGTAAAAAGACTATGGGAAGAATTGGGATGTTGTTATGATCCTGTAAATAAATTGTGGGTCACCCCGGCAGGGCAGACTTGTATGCCCGATGCATTGGCAGCCTGGGTTACCGAATGTGTTCACTTTGCAACTCATTGTGGTGCGCGAGCTACGGGTGAGGTGTTGCTCAAAACTTGGTGGCATCTGAGACTGCAGGATATAGCGCAAAATATTAGCAGCCGTTGCCTGGTATGTCAGCAGTATAATCCTGGTAAAGCAATACCCTGTGAAATGGGTAAAACCCCGCTACCGGAAGGTCCCTTTGAGACACTCCAGGTGGATTACATTGAGTTGGAAAGATGCCAATGTTATAAACATGTATTAGTTATTGTTGATGTATTTAGTAAATGGATAGAAGCTTACCCCACTGTAGATAACAAAGCTTCCGGTAGTAAAAGTTTTGATGCGAGAAATTGTTCCTAGATTTGGTATTCCATATCGATTAAGCTCTGATAATGGACCTCATTTTGTGGGACAGATCAATGAGGAATTTTGTACTCAGCTGGGAATAAAACAACAATTACATTGTGCATACCGACCCCAAGCAGCGGGAATGGTAGAAAGAGCTAATCAGACATTAAAAACAAAACTGGCAAAACTACAGGCAGAGACTGGAGCCACTTGGCTCAAATTATTGCCTATTGCCCTCTTCCAGATACGTGCAACCCCAGCCGGAAAGACACGACTGAGTCCCGCCAAAATTCTATACGGAAGACCCTTGCGTACTCCTTGGGATCAAGGGAAACATAAGGAAGCACAGTTTCACCACATGACCACGGAAATGGCCAATTACGTTATAGCTCTAACAAAGGTTTTAAAAGGTCTCCACTCGCGGGTCCGAGCAGCCCGTGGGGAGATACCCCCCTTATCCAGTACTGTCACCATTAACCCAGGCGAGTACGTTATGATATGGAACTGGGTTCGGAAAGGATTAGAACCCCGATGGGAAGGACCACACCAGGTCCTACTCACTACTCCCACTGCTGTAAAAGTAAAAGACAGAAATGCCTGGATCCACATCCACCATTGTAAGGTTGTGAAAATGCAATAGAGAATAACCCTCTGTTTCGAGCCCTAGGTAATATCTCCAACATCACTTAAAGGATGAAGGACAGCCTTATTATCGTAACCCTGCTGGGACTTTTGGAAACTGGAGGAGAGGCCAAGCGAAGAACCTGTGGCCCCAAGGGAAGACGGACTCATCACCTCTGTCGAGGAGACATCTTACAATGCACCAGTCAAGGCCCAGGAGAAGGACCTTGGAATGCGACCCCTGCGGACGGATGTTCGGCCTACGTACAACGATGCAATCGGACCATACTCATCAGTGGAGTGACGAAGGGCAACCTACCCTGTCATCAGGTCAACTGTAAATGGGACTATAGCTGCAGAAACAAAAAAAAGACTTTACCCTTGGGATGCGTTGACCAAGGAAGGGTAAGGCTGCGGGGAAAAAGGGAATTACATGTAAACACGTATTTGTATATGTCGTATGTGTACGCAAAGGATATGAATGTTTCTGGTGGCTGGGTATGTACACATATCCCGACCCATGCTAAGGGAGGGATCCCCCTCAGACCTGTTCCCCTTAACCTGTCGGAAACAGTAGAATGGTATATTTACCAGGATGGTACTCGTCAATCCCCCAGGACTATAAGAATTGCATCGCTGGTAAGACACCCAGATGGCGGGGCAGCTTCTAGTTTGTCATTTCTCCCCATATTCCCAAGACCTTGGAAAGAGAGGGGCTATCCAATGAACACCTTTGAGGTGTGGTACCAACCAAGTTATAACAAATCCCACCAGCCTCCGTTTCTTACCCTCACTAATACCACCAACATGGGAAGACCACTGGGAACAAAATATTTGGTAAGGAATGTGGTTAAAGGGATATTTGTAGGTGATTTGTGCGAGCACAGATTTGTGGTGGCCAACATATCCAAGGTCTATCCCGTGTTTATGTCTCCTCAGTTTCATGGGTGTACACTGGACGTCCCATACGCAAATGGGACAGGTACCTTCAAGTACTCCTTGATGGCTGAAGGTTTTGATGTGGAAAAACTCACTTCGTACAATGGGACGTATTTTATTTGTGGCCACAAGGCTTACCCCTGGTTACCAGAGAGTTGGACGGGATCCTGTTATTTGGGATACGTTGTTCCCTACGTGCACCATCTCACTAGTTTAAGGAATCACCCTCACCTGAAGCGGCAAAAGAAAGCAATAACCGAAACGCAGCAATTCTTTGGGATCCTGCTTTCCCCTATCGGGGTAGCTCTTGCAATGAAGGAAATAAGGAAGATAGCAAAAATCCTGGAAGAGGTATCAAACAACACCACTGAAGCATTGACTGAGATAAATAATGAAATAGTGGCAATAAGAACTGTAGCCCTACAAAACCGAATGGCCCTCGATTACCTCCTTGCAAACAAAGGTGGTTTTGTTTGTCTGGATGTTTTGAATGCGTAGTGTTGAAAAAAGAACATCAAACGAAGCAAATTAACAAAGCTGATTTATTAACACTACTTAAATAAGATTCAAACGTATTCCTAAGTATAAGGTTGCTAAATTCTAACTGCAGAACTCACAAATACACAACTACTCTATCTCACGCCTAAACACCTTCTCCTAGAATCAAGAGTCGTCACGTGATTTATATGTGACTGCCCTTGATCACCATCTGGTGGTAGGAAGTAATTACATGAAATTGTTAACCCTTTATATCCCATATAATATGCATATTGTTATATCCTCCTTCCTTTGACAACATTTGGAGACTGTACAAACATATACATGGTAAGCAATTCTAGCAGTTCTATTCATGTGCATGATTATTGTTAATTATTAACAATTTTGATTTTTACAGTTCACAAGTTGAGTCTGTCTGGCTTCTTTTTGATGAGAACCATCTCAATTGTGGTCTTTCAGCAGATGTCTTTGTCTTTTCTGGTGTGACAACATCTCAATGTTTTGCAGAAGTTATAGTAGTTGACTTCAGTAGCTCTGTGTCAAGCTCTATGTGTGAAAAAAGAGGTTGAGCTGTCTTCACTTTGAGAAGCGTTCTATGATTCCTCCATAGAATAGAACCTTCACTTGTCAGAACGACATAGGAGTGTGGAGCTGCTTGACAAATCACGTGTCATGCAGGACTATCCTCCAGTTGGAATCTGAACCCGCACATTATCACCTGGTTCTAGCATTGCTAGATCCCTAGCTGTCCTGTTGCAGTAATGCTGTTGAGTGTGCTTGTTCTGCTTCATTTTCTTGACAGCAACATCACGATCAGGATCTGCTATTGGTAAGTATGGCAACATTGTACATAGCTGTTGATTCATCAGTAGTTGAGCTGGTGAGAAACCTATAGCTAATGCTGGAGCTCTGTAGCTGAGTAGAGCTAAGAACGGGTCGCTTCCTGAATCCAATGATTTCTTTAACAGTAGCTTTGCTATGTGAACCATGGAGTCTTGACTAGTTGATGCATCATCAATGTTTTTTTTGTTGCTGTGACTGGTTTCGTTAACATTCTGCTCCAAGGTTAGTGATGTCTTGATTTATGCCTGGCCAATACACTGATTATCAAGCTCTTCATTTGCACTTTTCAATCCCCAGCTGGCCTTCATGCACCTTACTGAGGATCATGTTCCTTAACGAAGTTGGAATTGCTATCCTGTCTTGCCTAAGCAGAAATCAGTTAATGCAGCTCAGATCCGCTTGAATGTTCCTACAGCTAGAACAACTACCTTTAGGCCAACCATCTCTCATATAATGCATCACACGCTGCAATGTGTCATCCTTAATTGTTTCTTCTTTTATTAATTTCATTTTTTCATCCGAGTCAGGTAGATTTTCTTCTATTAAGATAGCGTAAGCTTCGATTGCATGGACTATGTCATTCATTCCAGTATCTTCTTCAGTTGCACGCAGTGGTGCATCAGCTACCATAAGGTCTTTACCCGGTGTGTATCAAGCTCGAAGTCATAACGTGGAAGTTTCATTATTATACGTTGTAGTCTCGGGGACATATCATTCACATTTTTCTTGATGATTGATACAAGTGGACGATGATCTGTTTCTACAGTAAAGGCAGGTAACCTGTATAGATAGCAGTGGAACTTCTCCATTCCTGTGAGAAGACCTACATATTCAATTTCTGTATGCGCATTGCAGAATGTTTGGCCGGAGTCATCGTTCTTGACGCATAGGCTATCAGTTGCCATTGCCCATCACATGTTTTCTGAAGTAGCACAGCTCCTATGCCATCCTTGCTTGCATCTGTTGATCTTTTTGTTTTACTCATTGGATTAAAGAATGACAGAACTGGTGCTGTTGTGAGTGCTGCCTTTAAGACGGACCACTCCTTTTCGTGTTCTTCCGTCCATGTGAATAGAACATTTTTTCGTGTCAGCTGTCTGAGAGGTGATGGGCTGGATTCTCCGATTTTGAAGCTATGTCCGGAGGAAGTATCTGGTTTTACAACGAAAACATCGGTGAGGCCCCAGCACTGGTCCTCCAACCGGTGAGGGGCTAACAGCTGCACCACATAAAACATACTGCCTTCCCGATATAAACACCTGGAGAATTGCTGGGTCCGTGGCCACACATTCACACGGCGATGGCCTGCAGCCATCGCACTGTACAACATGGTTCTGGCTGTGCGCACAGACCCGACCTGCCAGATAGTGCCCCCCTAGACAGGCCTTCGCCACCCCCCCACTAGTCCCCCAGCCCTCGCCGAAGCCCTCCCGGCAGCACCGCTCCCCCCGACTGTGGCAACGCTGGTCACAGTCTGCAGCCGCCACGCCGGGTTCACTAAACCTGAGAACACATGTGTCCCACGCCGTCGAGCATCGGGGGAGGGCCTTCAGGTAACGTCCTGAGGCCGTCCCAATGGTGTGCGGCGTACTCTTCAATGACGCCGTTTTGGAGGAGGTGGAGCATCTGAAAACAGGTACCGCCCACAATTCGGTCATGAACAGGGATTATCTGCCTGATCACCGGTTACGATATCGGCGTCAGGCAACGGAGAATCCCGCTCTTGATGATAAGTTCGGAATTAACTTTCCAAGAAAGTTCATGACGCCTAGCAATCTGAGAACCGCTTTCTTGTCTTTGGGTGAAAATATTTTGTTGATTGCTGCAACCTTCTCGGGGTCTGGCTGCACAACTTGAGCTGAAATCTGGTCACCCAAAAGCGTTAGTTTGGATATAGCAAATTGACATTTGGTTTGATTGAGCTTTAAATCAAACTTGTCTATTCATTGCATTATTTGAAGAAGTCTTGCATTGTGTTCTTCTTGAGCTGCTGACCCAATAATGATATTGTCAACATATACTCTGACACCTTCAATACTTTCTATCATTTGTTCCATCACTTGATGAAATATCTCTGAGGCCGATATTATACCAAAAGGTATTCTGTTAAAACAGTAGCTTCCATATGGAGTGTTGAAAACACGTAACTTTCTGCTGGTTTCATTCAGTTTCAAATGCTAAAACCCTCCAGAGGCATGTAGTTTGTTAAATATTCTGGTGTGTGCCATTTCACTTGTGATCTCTTCATGCTTGGTAATAGGGTAATGTTCCCATTTTATATTCTGATTGAGATCTTTCAGATCAATACCGGTTCTGAGATCTCCATTTATTTTTTGACGCATACCATTGAACTAACCAAGTCAGTGGGTTCTATCACTTTTATGATGATCGCCAGCTCCTGCATGCGGTTAAGTTCCAGTTTCAGGTGTTCCCTCAAGGGAGCAGGTACCCTCCTTGGTGGGTGAATAACCAACTTGGCATTCTCCTTAAGCTGTATTTTGTACTAGAATGGTAATGTGCCCATTCCATGAAATATGTGTGGAAACTTGTCAATTACTTCATCAATCATCTTTTGCATTTACTTAGATTTTTTCTATGCTGTGAATTTGCTTCACCAGGTACAGTAGCTCGCATGCCTGTGCACCTAATAATGCCGAATGCTTTGGTCCCACAATCTCAAACTGTATTGACATCTTGATGTCTTTAACTTGAACTGTGAGATAACATGTTCCCACCATATTAATGATGTTGCCACTATCGTCTCTTAACTGACAATCATTGTCATCTATTTGATGCTTTGTGTTCAATTTGGCTAAGTCCAGTGAATTGATCAAATTAGCACCAGCATCGGTATCCGATTTGAATGGAATGTCCGTTCCATTAATCTTCAATGGAATTGTCCAGTCATCTTTATTAATAACAATCGATGTTGGTTTTAAGTTGTCCGCTTTGGAAATTGCCCGTAGTATTTTTATTTTATCTACAATGCCGACAAAGAAAGTGTCTTCTAAGTCGGAATCATTGTGGACAATGTCGGATTTATTTGCTTTAATTTCACATCTGTTTGAATTTACTTCTTGTACAGTTCTGTATTTAATAACCATACTCCTCTTTTTATATTGATGCAAAGTAGTTCCCGTTCCACATTGTGAGGCAAAATGGTGAAGTCTGTCACACTTCACACAGGTTTTAACGAAGGCTGGGCATTTTTCTACTGGGTGGGCATGGCCACAACATTTGTACGTCATGATGCTCATTGTGTCATGCATAAAATGGCCGCCGTCTTGAGCACGCTGTTTTTTCAAGCGCAAACAACAGCAACAATGGCATCAGCCCTGTTGTTCGTTTTCGCGCCACTTTCACGGACCAACATTTCGGAATATTGATTTTTAACAAGTTTGCTTGCATGACACATATTAATAACATCTTCTCATGTTAACTTCTGTTGCCTGAGCAATCTTTCACGCAGCTTTACACTTTTTATTCCGAATACAATTCGATCACGCAGAAGGGAGTCTAAGAATATTGAAAAATTACAGGTCTGCGCTTTGGATTGGATTTGTTTTGGATTGGATTTGTTTATTGTCATGTGTACCAAGGTACAGTGAAAAGTGTTTTTCTGCGTGCAGCTCCACAGATCATTAAGTACATTAAAAGAAAAGAAAAGAAAATACATAATAGGGCAACACAAGGTACACAATGTAACTGGATAACACCAGCATCGGGTGAAGCGTACAGCATGTAGTGTTAATCAGTTCAGTCCATAAGAGGGTCATTTAGGAGTCTGGTAACAGCAGGGAAGAAGCTGTTTTTGAGTCTGTTCGTGCGTGTTCTCAGACTTTTGTATCTCCTGCCCGATGGGAGAAGTTGGAAGAGTGAGTAAGCCGTGTGGGAGGGGTCTTTTATTATGTCTTTGAGCCTGGGATCTGGAATGAAACAGTCAAGTGTTTCACCTGCTTTTTGGACTCTTTTCCGGAACATATATTGTTCAAAAGTTTCATTGATTTGAAGCTCACAGTGCCTGTCGAACATTTCTATAACTTTGTTATATACTTTTTTGTCAACCTCATTCTCAAAATTCCTGCGAGGGTGCCAAGGTGCCATACTGGCTGTGCCAATGTGCTATGGTGCCAGAGTGAGTGCCAGAGTGCCACCCTGCCCTGTCCCTGATCACCCGGGGATCCCTAATAGCCTAGGAGACCCCTCAGGTGTGGTTACAACTGGTCCACATTTGTGGAATCCAGTACGAAACAGCACTCTGGTGAAGTCTTCCATACGGGGCCGTTAGTAACCGGTCGCCGGTAGAACACTGCAAATGTAAATGTAAATGAGCCAAATTTAAATATGTAGATCCGGATCACGCCCAGTGAGAGTGAGATCCAGACCACAACGTCTCGCGAGATTTTGTTAAATCTTGCGAGGCATTTTGAGCATCACAAATCCCACGAGAGGTCTCTTGAGAGATTCAACGGCCTCGTCCCGACACCAAGCCAGGCGCAACGAGATCATTAATTTGCTCCCAAGGTGCCACATCCTGTCACTTTCTAACCTGGTCAATAATTTGTCTTCAATTCCATGGGTTTTAACTTTAGCTAATGGTGTCTTATGAAGGATGTCATCAAATGCATTTTGGAAGCCCATATAGATGACATCTAAAAATATTCCATTGTCCACTACTTTAGACACCTCTTCCAAAAATTCATTCGGGTTCATCAGGCATGACCTATGCTTTACAATTCTATTCTGACTCTCTCTGCTCAGTTGAAAAATGTAAAGGTGCTCAGTCACTTTATCTTTAATTATAGATCCTTGCAATTTCCTGACAAGAGATGTTCAACGAGCAGATGTATAATTCTCACCTTCCTTAAATAGCAAAGTGGAGTGCAAAATTCAGCCAGGCAGAGCGATGATGGTGGTGAATAGAGATTTTCTGGGCCTCTGCTCAAGGTAGAACAGAAGTCCCTCAGAGAGTCACCCTGGAGGGGATGGAGGTATGGAGAGATTGGGTGTCCATGGTGAAAAAGGAAAAGTTAGAGTCAGGAAACTGGAAACTGTTAAAGCGACAGAGGGCATCGGAACAGTCACCGATGTAGATGGGTAAATTGGACAAGTGAGAATAAATAGAGTTGAGATTGAAAGATATCAGTTCAATGGAACAAGCTGAAACAATCAGTTAACCAGGGACAGTCCTGCTGTTGAGATAGAAAGGATGTAGAAGCAGACTGTTCGTGATTGGGAGACAATTGAGAGTTGAAGGCCATCGGGAAAATTGCCTGCACCCATTTGGTTTCCATTTTCATTACTCATTTGGGATTTTATGGACGCGATTCTCCGGAAAGATTTCTAAGTGTGGTAGCAAGAGGGAACTGCCGTGCGCTTCCCAGCGCTCGACCCAGTAAGGCCGACAAGGTTATTCAACATTAATTTGTCCACTTAACGAGGCCCCACGGGCTTCTCGTCGCATTGAAGGCTCACCAGCTGATTCACTGGGACCGCGCTTGCCAGCCCCCCTGCTAATACGGTCAAACAGCACTTAAACAGCTCTTGCAGAGCCAACCCCAGTCAGCTCGCAATCATTGCACTGAGAAGACCAGCCCCAAGATTCCGCGATGTGGACTTGGCCAGGCTCCTAGATGCTGTGGAGGTCAGGAGGGACCTCCTGCTCCTCTGAGGTCCCAGAGCATGAGCCACAGGGCAGCCTGGGATGAGGTGGTGGTGGCTTTAAGCTCTGGGAGCGTGACCATGAGGATTGGCCTGCAGGGCCATAAAAAGGTCAACGACCTACACCAGGCAGCACGGGTGAGTTGACACCAACGCACCCTACCCCAAGAGCCTTCCACACCCCCCCACCCAACTCTCCATGCGGCCCACAACCCTCCATTCACCACCCCCTCTCCCTTCGACCACCCCCCAACCCTTCCTTCAACGCCCCCCCCCCTCCTCCTCACCACTGTGTACCACACGTGTGACTAATGATGTCCTCTGTGCCCTGCGCTCACCGGGCCATCAGGAATTACGCCCTATATTTTTTATTTCCAGATGGAGGCAGGGAAGCACCAGCTGGGGCACAGATTGCATCCCTTCCAAACAACATTGCACCATTAACACCACTGACTGATAGTGCGGCATGCACACTGTGACTGGCATTCTGCACTTCCTGCATGCACTCCAAGTGCTGCTGCACATGACTCTCCATGAGGTTGGATGTTCTTTCAATGGAGGAACTCATCTATTTAAAGGCATGAGTCATGTTTGTGCACATAAGATGAATGGACGCCCTCCTTTCTCAGCAATGGCCCCCGCACCTGCCTCAGGGAATTTCTCTTTCCTGAGACTACTGAGGTACTACATCCATATGCAGCTGAGCATGGTTGTGTCTGCACTCCTTCCTCCGAGGAAACTGGTCACAGCTGCCTCTGTCTCTGACACCTCCTCCTGCACATAATGGCGTACTCTTCACCCAGTGTGACTCCGTCTACGTGTACGTGAGGACCAAACAAGGGGAATGTGTGAGCTCCAGTGGAGGCTGCGCTTGCAAGATGTGACCATGCTCGCTCAGAGGTCTCGTCTGGCGATCTATGTCTGGTGATGCTACAGGAATCAGTCTTTGTGCCTTGATGTTGGACTCTCTGGGGCACATGAGAAGAAATCATGTGAACTCGCTTTTGACAGGAGAAGCCTCTGAAGTGCTGAGGCATCCCAATGCAGCTGAGTCTTTGGCATGCAGTCAGACACATTAGTGTGCCTTCTACCTCGTTGTAGTTTGTATCCACCCTCTCCACCAGGGATGTCCATCTTACCACACACTTTCTCGATTCTGCTGATCTCCATAGATCTATCTTTCATTCTGGTGATAATGTCAAGGAAGAGAACACATCCTCTTGGCTGAGCACTTTTGCGGGAACTGTGAGCCTATTTCTCCAACAGGGACAAAAGAGACAGAGATAGTACACTGCTGGCCTCCGTGACCGTGGCAATTGGTTCATTTTTCATGAGAAGTTGTGTGTTTCAATCCCAGGAAGTCCTCAGCAGTGCGACAGATCCAAAATTTAGTAAATGCCCAGGAGTTACATTCCCCCATGTTGAGGAGCAACATATGCCTTCAGGCTCCTCAGCTGCAGTGTCCACTGGACAGACAGACCCTGAGACATGTCTTGAAGGTAAGGCATTGCACTCACCCTGCTGGAACAAATAAGGCATTGAATCACTTCCTTCACTGGAGCTAGTTCCGCCTGACAACACTTCATCTGCTCACTGGCTCTGTCTTTATGAGGGTCAACCATCCTGCAACTTCATGGAAAGTGGACTACCCTCCAGTCCATCAGGAGGACCTCCAGGTTACCATCCACAAGGCAAAGACAGCCCTGCTCCAGGTTCAAATCCTCTGTCTCTTCTACTCCATTAAAAAAAGCTTAGGAAATCAAAAGCACAAAGGGACTTCGGAGTCCTGGTTCAAGATTCTCTTAAGGATAACGTGCAAGTTCAGTCGGCAGTTAGGAAGCCAAATGCAATGTTAGCATTCATATCAAGAGGGCTAGAATACAAGAGCAGGGATACACTTTTGAGGCTGATTAAGGATCTGGTCAGACCCCATTTAGAGTATTGCGAGCAGTTTTGGACCGTGCATCGAAGGAAGAATATGCTGGCCTTGGAAAGGGTCCAGAGGAGATTCACAAGAATGATGCTTGGAATGAAGAGCTTTTCACATGAGGAGCAGTTGAGGACTCTGGGTCTGTACTCACTGGAATCTGGAAGGATGAGGAGGGATCTTATTGAAACTTACAGGATACTGCGAGGCCTAGATAGAATGAACATGGAGAGGATGTTTCCACTAGTAGGAGAAACTAGAACCCGAGGGCATAGCCTCAGACTGAAGGGACAATCCTATAAAACTGAAATGAGCAGGTATTTCTTCAGCTAAAAGTGGTGAATCTGCAGAACTCATTGCCGCAGACGGCTGTGGAGGCCAAGTCACTGAGTGTCTTTAAAACAGAGATAGATAGGCTCTTGATTAATAAGGGAATCAGGGGTTATGGGGAGAAGGCAGGAGAATGGGGATGAGAAACTTATCAGCCATGATTGAATGGCGGAGCAGACTCTATGGGCTGAATAGCCTAATTCTGCCCCAAGTCCTATGGTCTTAATAGTATCAGTGCCAGAGCCATGGATTCAGTGGTTGGTTTCAATCAGACCCACTCTTTCTTTTGTCCTACCTCTGTTCTATGCTAATTGGTTGCTAAGCCTGCCCTGATTGGTCTGCCTACATGAAAAGAGACTGTTTCCCCCATCCCAGGAGGTGGGGCTATGATATTAGAATGCAGAAACAATTCTTTCTGCCCCAGAGGGGAAATCCTGCCCCTGTTCATGCATCAGTTATTGGAAGACATCATACAAAGCGGGATGGGCAGATTTATGGAAGATGGTCAGCAAACAGTTCCAACATTTTGTTTTTTTGCAGGTAACCCTTGACTTGTCCATCATAAATATATGGCAAGCATCAAGTACTCTAGTTGTTCTAGCTCGCTTTCCCCTATTTAGAATAGGAATAAAAGTTCATTGAACCTTAGTCACGGCATTTACACAAGTTCTATGAGACAACAGTGTTTGCGACGAATACTATGCAATGCTGTTCATGTTAAACACAGAATAAGGCTTTAGCATAAACACCAGATAATATGAAATCACCCATGACCAATGCCCAGGATGCTTCCATCTGCACCATGGACTTCAGAGGTTTTATTGCTGCTGGCATTATCGCCTATCTTTATTTATCCTTGAGAGGTTAGTGCAGGGCCTTCTTCTTGAACTCCAGCTGTCCATGTGGTGAAGGTGCATGAATGTTTTCTGCATTATGAAAATGAAAATCGCTTATTGTCACAAGTAGGCTTCAAATGAAGCTACTGTGAAAAGCCCCTAGTCGCCACATTCCGGCGCCTATTCGGGGAGGCTGGTACGGGAATTGAACCGTGCTGCTGGCCTGCCTTGGTCTGCTTTTAAAGCCAGCGATTTAGCATTGTGCTAAACCAGCCCCTAAACCAGCATTATTTATGCCAAATACCTTTTTTGATATGTATCTGTTATTCATGCCTATATTCCATCACAGTTTATACATAAATTGCAAATGAATCCATATTCAAAATAACCTGTGAAGACATGAGGTGACATTTATATACAGCTAGCTGTTATGATTTGTAATGCACTGCCTGAAAGAACGGCAGAGGCAGATTCAATAATAGCATTCAATAGAGAGTTGGACAGGGAAACTTTATTCGGCTGGTGCAGGTGAATGGGACTAATTGAATAGTTCTTTCAGAGACCCAGTCCGTACACAATAGTTGAATGGCCATCTTCTGTGCTAATATATTGGTAATATGTTCACATGGATTAAGAATTAGTTCGCAGGTAGGAAATAGAGAGTAGGAATACATTATTTTTGGAATGGTAGGCGGTGATTAGTGGAGTCCCACAGGGAACTGTGCTTGGGCCCCAGATATTCACAAGATGCACAATGATTTGGACGAGGGAACCAAATATAACATTTCCAAATTTGCTGATGACACAAAATTTGGCGTGAATGTAAGTGATGAGGAGGATGTTGAGATGCTTCAAGGTGGTTTAGACAGGTGGAGTGAGTGGGCAAATACATAGTAGATGTAGTATAATGTGGATACATGTGTAATTATCCACTTTGATAGGAAAAACAGAATTCATAGAATTTACTGTGCAGAAGAGGCAGCACGGTAGCATAGTGGATAGCACAATTGCTTCACAGCTCCAGGGTCCCAGGTTCGATTCCGGCTTGGGTCACTGTCTGTGCGGAGTCTGCACGTCCTCCCCGTGTGTGCGTGGGTTTCCTCCGGGTGCTCCGGTTTCCTCCCACAGTCCAAAGATGTGCAGGTTAGGTGGATTGGCCATGTTAAATTGTCCTTCGTGTCCAAAATTGCCCTTAGTGTTGGATGGGGTTACTGGGTTATGGGGATAGGCTGGAGGTGTGGGCTTGGGTAGGGTGCTCTTTCCAAGAGCCGGTGCAGACTCGATGGGCCGAATGGCCTCCTTCTGCACTGTAAATTCTATGAAATCTAAGAAGGCCATTCGGCCCATCGAGTCTGCAACGGCCCTTACAAAGAGCACCCTACTCAAGCCCACATCTCTACCCTATCCCCGTAACCGAGTAACCCCCACTTAACCTTTTTGGACACTATGGGCAATTTAGCATGGCCAATCCACCTAACCCGCACAACTTTGGACTGTGGGAGTAAACCGGAGCACCTGGAGGAAACCCACGCAGACACGGGGAGAACGTGCAGACAGTGACCCAAGCCGGGAATTGAATCTGGGACTCTGGAGCAGAGCATTACTTAAATAATGATAGATTGAGTAAGATTAATGTACAAAGGGTGGGTGTCCTTGTGCACCACTCATTGAAAGCAAGCATGTAGATGCAGTCAGCAGTTTAGAAGAAAAATGCTACAGTGGCCATCATTGTAAGAGTACTTGGATGTCTTGCTACAAGTGTACTGGGCCTTGGTGAGATCACACCTGGAGAATTGTGTGTAGTTTTGATCTCCTTACCAAAGGAAAGATATATTTGCAAAAGACCAAGTGCAGCAAAGGTTCACAGGCTGATTCATGGGATAGTAGGATTATTGTATGAGGAAATATTGGGACCACTAGACTTGTATTCACTGGAGTTTAGAAGTGCAGAAGAATGAGAGATTGCACTGAGGCATATAAAACTCAGACAGGGATAGACAGACTGATTGCAGGGATGATTCCTCTGGCTGGAGAGGGGTGGGAGAGAGGGGTAGTCGAGGACAAGGGGTCACAGGCTCAGAATACGGGATAGGCCATTTCGGACTGAGATGAGGAGAAACCTCTTCACTCAAAGTATGCTAAACCTGTGGAATTCTATACCACAAATGATCAAGTCACCGAATATATTTAAGAAGGCGATAGATAGATTTCCTGATTCTAAAGGCATCAATGAGAATGGGGAGAGTGCTGGAATATGACATTGAGATAGAGGATCAGCCATGATCATGTTGAATGGCAGAGCAAGCTTGAAGAGCTGAATGACCTACTTCCACTGTTATTATCAATATTTTATGATTTACTTCTTCATTTTTGCAGGATGTGGACTCTGCTGGCTTGGCCAGCATTTGTTGCCGATCTCTAGTTGCCCTTGAGAAGGTGATAGCGAGCTGCCTCTTGAACTGCTGCAGTTCACTCTGCTATTCGGGAGGGAGTTCCAGGGTTTTGACCCAGTGACAGCGAAAGAACAGCAATATATTTCCAAGTCAGGATGGTGAGTGACTTGGAGGGGAACTTCCAGGTGGTTGGGTTCTCATGCATCTGCTGCCCTTGTCCTTCTAGGTGGTAGTGATCGTGGGTTTTGAAGGTGCTGCTTAAGGAGCCTTGGTGAGTTCCTGCAGTGCATCTTGTAGATGGTACACACTGCTACTACTGTGCATCGGTGGTGGAGGGAGCGTTTATTTGTGGAATGGGTGCCAATCAAATGGGCTTATTTGTTTTGGATGATGCAGAGCTTCATCAATCACACCATCAATTTTCGTGTCATCTGCAAACTTACTGGTCATACCCCACACATTCATGTCTACATCATTAATGTACGCTACGAACAGCAAGGGACCCAAGCATTGATTCCTGTGCAACACCACTGGGCACAGGCTTCCAGTCACAAAAACAACCTTCGACTGTCAGGATTGAGGTTTGCACCCCATGCCAGCGGGAGGATGCAAATTAATCATTAAGACCCATTTGCATCCTATCAACAGGTCGGGCACCATACTTTCTAGGCTCGCATGATTCTCCGGTCCTCTGGGCCGGGAATCATTTGGACGTGAATTGGTGCAGGTCTTGACAAGCATGGCCCTGATGTGGTGGACCTCGTGAGGTGCCAAGTGGGTAACTCATTAAGGGAATTGCTCCCAAAGTGCATCGAAAGGCCACCCTCCCTCCACAATGCAAGAACTGCCCACCCTACCTTCACCGCACACAGCCAGCTGTCTGCATTGTTCCTTCACCCTTGAATGGCATTTAAGTAGTTAGCTGTGAAACTAACAGAAAGCACTTAACTCTCTTTGATGTGGTCCAGGCGCTGTCAATCATAGCATGGTGTTACAATCATTACAGTTAGTCGCATGCAGTAAATCCCAGGTGGGGGCGGGGGTGGGGGGCTGAAATGCATTCCAGAGTGGGGCTGAATTGCATTGCTCAAAATGGCCACCCAATAACGGGATTCCGTAGGAAATCCCTCGCAATGCTCGCCATGCACAAATTTGCATGGCTAAGGATTGGGAATCGCTTCCTGATTTGTGCACCCAGCGTGAGTGCAAATCAGGTGCAATTCAGCTCCGGCAGGAGAGCATAGTCTCCCAAATTGAGAATTTCGGCCATTATCTCTCCCTGACAAAGCCATGCTGACTGTCCTGGATTAATCCTGGCCTCTCCAAGTGGAGATTCATTCTATCCCTTCGAATTCATTCCAATAATTTCCCTACCACTGATGTAAGACTCACTGGCCTGTAATTACCTGTTTTTTCCCTATTTCTTCTTGAAAAGTGGTGCCACATTAACTGTGCTCCAGTCCTCTGGCATCTCTCCTGTGGCCAGAGAGAATTGGAAAAATAATGTCAAAGCCCCTGCAATCCCCGACTTATTGCACACAGCAGCCTAGGATACATCTCATCCAGGCCTCAGAATGTATCCATTTTTAAGCCTGCTAAAACCACAATCACCTCCTCTCTCTCAATGCCAATCTGTTCAATTGTATCACAGTTGCCTTCCCTGCTTTCTACATCTCCATCATCCTTCTCCATAGTGAACACAGATGCAAAATATTAATTTAATACCTTATCCACATCTTTCTGCTCCAAACACAAGTTACCAGTTTTGTCCCTATTGGGCCACACTATCTCCCTGGTTACCCTCTTGCCCTTCATCGACTTCTAAAACACCTTGGGATTTTTCTTTATTTTGCCCTCCAGTGATTTTTCATGCCTGCTCTTCTCTCTCCTAATTTATTTTTAAGTACCCCTTGATTACATGGTTCAGTGTGAAGTGTTGCTCTTTGGAAGAAACAACAAGGTAGATGCTGAATGTAATTTCCCAAAAATGCAGAGTGTTGGATCTGGCAAGGGAATTTGTGTGAAATGCACTGGCGTCACTGACACCTTTTCTTGCCTAATTTAACACTTAAATTCAAAGTGCTGGCGCGGATCACACAGCCAGTTAAAGGGGCAGGTCCTAAACACGCTGGCAACGCCAGGATTCGGAGATCAGAAAATGTAAATTAAAATCCCTCCCCCAAATGGACATCGGGACCTCCAACAGGGATCTCGGGACTACCCCCCACAGAAATCAGGACCACCGGCGGCAAGGTGATCACCCCCCCAACTCCGACATGCAGGAGGGGAACCCCCCCACCTTGAAGGAAAGTAAAGTGCCTGCCAGAGCTCCCTGCTAGAGCCCCCTTCATGTGCCCTCCTGCATGTACACCCTTGGCAGTGTCCTGCATGTTATTATTATTATCTTCATTAGTGTCACAAGTCGGCTTACATTAACACTGCACTGAAGTTACTGTGAAAATCTCCTAGTCGCCACACTCCGGCGCCTGTTCGGGTACACTGAGGGAGAATTCAGAATGTCCAATTCACCTAACAAGCACGCCTTTCAGGACTTGTGAGAGGAAACCGGGGCACCCGGAGCAAAGTCACGCAGACATGGGGAGAACAGACAGACTCCGCACAGACAGTGACCTAAGCCGGGAATTGAACCCGGATCCCTGGTGCTGTGAAGCAACGGTGCTAGCCACTATGCAACCGTGCCGCCCTGCTTCCATGCTGCCCTGTGCACCCTTGGCAGTGCCCCCTGCATGTGTGCCCTTACCAGTATCAGGGTGGACATCTGGGGGCACTGTTAGGGTGCCAGGGGACAATAGCCAACCCCATTCCTCAACCCCCAAGGCCTACAGGCACTTCCATGGCCTGGTGTGGTCATCACGACCGGTTTCCGCTATTGAAAATAGTAGTGGCCACTGTCACATTACGCTGGCAATGGGGGAAGATGTGCGTGGTCGAACTCTACAGCGTCAAGACCTTTAATAATATGTTAATATATCATAATGTGTGGAAATAAGGTTCACACCTTTGCTGGGCATGAACCTGATCACGTCACTGATGGAGGGCCGGGAAGATCTCAAACTGAGATTTTGCAAGAGCAAATCCCGTTTTTGGCCGCTTGCAAGAATTAGCAACAGTTACAGTATATGGCTTGTGGCTATCGGGGCCAGTAGATTGCGGCCACAGTACACGTCTAAATGATCCTGTACTGAGGGCAGGGGAGGGTCTTACAACAGCAGAGGAATCCTGGTGTTATATTAACAAACCATTGATGGTTGATGGCAAAGTGAAGTGATAAAGTTGTTCAGAAAGTGCCTGGGATAGGTGGTTTTGTAAAGAAGTGTATTTAATATAAAATCAAAGGAAGTCATGTTTAGCCTTTACAAATGACTGGCTATGGTCTCAGTGGAGTATTCTATACAATTCTGGGCACCACAGTTTAGGAAGAATGCCGAGGCTCAGGAAAAGATGCAGAGAAGGTTTACCAGGATGATATCAGGGATGAGTGAGGTTTATTTTGCTGAATAAAGGGATATTTTATCAAAGTTTTCAAGAGACATATTATCAAAGCCCGCAAGAGGTTCTACAGTAATGGGGAAACAACAAATTCCACTGTTACTGTTGTAAAACTCTTGTGAGCTACCCTGATGAGTGCAATATGAAAAGCTTTGATAGTGTGTCTTTTTTTCCCGCAATATTACTATTTGTGCTTTTTATTCTTTCATGGGATGGGGACATTATTGAAAAGGTCAGCTGTTATTGGCCATCCCTATTTGCCCTTGAGAAGGTGATGAAGAGCTGCCTTCTTGAACCGCTGCAGTCCATGTGATATAGGTCCACCTACAGTGCTGTTGAGGAGGCAGTTCTAGGATTTTAATCCAGCAACAATGGAGGAATGGCAATATAGTTAGAAGTCAGGATGGTATGTGCACTGTAAGGGAATTTGCAGGAAGTGATGTTCCCATGCATCTGCTGTCCTTGTTCTTCTAGGTGGTAGAGGTGATGGCTTTAGAAGGTGATGTCAAAGGAGCCTTGCTGAGTTGTTGTAGTGCATCTTGTAGGTGGTACACACTGCCGCCACTGGGCAGCCAGAATGGATGCGGGCTACTAATTAGGTTGTTCAATGCCCTTGTATGATTTTGCTGGCCCTCTCTCGTAGGCTTAGAGAGCACCTGCATGGTCCAAAGATCAGGCAAGGTGCAGGACAGCCCTCTGTGTCACATCTACTGGAGGCACTGGTGTCACTGGCAGCAGGACTGAGGAGTCACTGCCCACATGCACAATGCCCTGAATGGAGGCCCAAGAAACAGAAGCCAGCCACTCCTCCCTTGCAAGACATACCTGTACCTCCTTGCTGATCACAGAAGGATAAGCAACTCGTGGACCTTTCTCACATTGGCATCGTTGCACTGAGCTAAAGGATAAGGCAATGGCTTGCAGGGCTGCGCCCATTTACAGCATCTAGTGACTAACCTATGAGATCAGGGTCTCCATGAAGTCCTTTTGATGGAGGAAGTCGTGTGTGCATAGGCTTGAAGCATGGCAACACTCAGGGCTTGCATGGACTCTACTATTATTCACACATTGCTTTGCTTGGTCCTGGCAGCTCCGCCAGATGTTCCTTTACATCTCACCGCAAATTCATCAGTCACTGTGTGTCCAAACCCAAAGGCCCATAATCGGCCTGGGGTCTAGCATGGGCCTGGCATCTCATAGTCCTTCAATAGGCAGCTGTCACAGCTTCCAACAGCTGCTAAGATGATTCTGCGATGTGTGAGCCTGTTTTTAACCTTTGATCTAATTTCAAATGCCTACCCACTTGCATGAGAGTATCTCAGCTGGTGAAGGGTGTGGGGGCATTTTGAGATAATGCATCTTTTTTGGATTCTTCCCCCTCGCCCTCAGAGGTGGTCAGCAGGCCATTGGTCTCTGCGGCTGCCTGTGCTTCCCGTGTGCTGAGATTAATAATAATAATAATAATCATCTTTATTGTCACAAGCAGGCTTACATTAACACTGCAACAAAGTTACTGTGAAAAGTCCCTTGCCACTACATTCTGGTGCCTGTTTGGGTACACAAAGGGAGAGTTCAGAATGTCCAAATTACCTAATAGAACGTCTTTCAGGACTTGTGGGAGGAAACCGGAGCATCCGGAGGAAATCCACGTAGACATAGGAAGAACGTGCAGACTCCACACAGACAGTGACCTAAGCCGGGAATCGAACCTGTGACCTTGGCGCTGTGAAGCCATAGTGCTAACCACTATGCTACCATGCTGCCCATCTACATGAAAGAACATAAGCAGTTAGGGGCTATGGGCTTCACATCTGCTTTTCTTTTCCATGTGCCAATGGTGGATGCATGAGCTCAATGCCTCCTCACACTCGTGAGTTGTAACTCCAGCCTCACCATCGGAAATTCTCCAGCATGTCTGGGAGCCAGCCACACCCAAGGCCTCCACATCCTCTACCGGCATCGGTGATCTGTGATCAGGGACTCCTAACCATTCTTTGACCTTTTGTTATTGTTTTGGGCCCATTTTTCCTGCAGGCAGAAGGAGGTACACTGTGAGTCCCCAAACAAAAACTAGCATAACACCTTTCCAGCTGGAATCCCTTAGGCCCATGATGGAGGTTCCCAAATGCTTCTTCCTTATGTCCTTTCTTAAGAGAAGTGCTGGTGTGAACAAAAATAGACATCAGGGGCGGCATTCTCCGACCCCCCGCCGGGTCGGAGAATCGCCGGAGGCTGGTGTGAATCCCGCCCCCGCCGGTTGCCGAATTCTCCGGCACCGGATATTCGGCGGGGGTGGGAATCGCACCGCGCTGGTTGGCGGCCCCCCCCCCCCGGCGATTCTCCGGCCCGCAATGGGCCGAAGTCCCGCTGCTGGAATGCCTGTCCCGCCGGCGAGAATCAAGCCACCGCTCTTACCGGCGGGACACAGCGGCGTGGGCGGGCTCCGGGGTCCTGTGGGGGGCACGGGGCGATCTGGCCCCGGGGGGTGCCCCCACAGTGGCCTGGCCCACGATCGGGGCCCACCGATCCACGGGCGGGCCTGTGCCGTGGGAGCACTTTTTTCCTTCCGCCTTCGCCATGGTTTCCACTATGGCGGAGGCGGAAGAGACCCCCTCCACTGCGCATGCGCGGGGATGCCATGAGCAGCCGCTGACGCTCCCGCGCATGCGCCGCCCGGCGAAGTCAGTTTCGCGCCAGCTGGCGGGGCACCAAAGGCCTTTCCCGCCAGCTGGCGGGTCGGAAATCAGCCCGGCGCGGGCCTAGCCCCTCAAGGTGAGGGCTCGGCCCCTCAAGATGCGGAGAATTCCGCACCTTTGGGGCGGCGCAATGCCGGACTGATTCGCGCCGTTTTTGGCGCCGGTCGGTGGACATCGCGCCGATTGCGGAGAATCCCGCCCCTGATTGTTGTCAAGGAGCAGCAGTGCATCATATAGAAACTAGTGCTCAGGCTCAGCCTTAGCAGCATCTGCTGTGTCTATGTCGTGCAACATCTTGCATTGTAAGCCCCAACGGACAATGCGGTAGGTCGGACTCACCCAGGTGGTGCAGAGAAGGTCATTGGTCTGTTAGCAACCCTCCATTCAGGGGTGCGGATGAGCACAATGGCTGCTGACCTCCTCTGCCATTTCCTTAACAGTTTACTTGGTCAGGCAGGCGGTGACTTCTTGTTGCTCCTCAGCAAGAGAACCTCCTGCCTTACCCTTGTAGCCTGGTGGAAAACCTGCAGGAAGACATTGCTAAATTATGAAGACACCCAAAGTCTTCCCACCAGCGTGTTTCCTGCACCCTTCTGGTCACCTCAGTGAGTGCCCAGTTGAGCCTCAAACCTTTCCCTGTATGTTACAGTGTACAGCCTTTGTGTTTCTTGGATGCATTGTGTTTAGTCTCCACTCTTGAGGATGTGCCCTTTGTGGAGTGCTGCCACACAGTTTGAAGTATGCCAAGCAGGACTGACTCCAGGTTTGGCAGGCCTTTAAAAATGGCACCCGCACCTGTCCCTGCATCAGGCTACACTGAGATTGGTGCCTCATTGCTCTGTGTCAGCACTGGACAGATTCTGGTCACCAACTACCATGTGATTGTGGTCGGCCAGCCAGATTTCTCCCATTTGGCAATGGGACTTACTTACCGGACTGCCTCCCTGTCTCATGGCACAAGCACTATATTCAGCCCGATGGGTGAAGTGCATTCAGTGAGGGTGACTAGCAGGGAAATGAATGATGAGTGGCACGGGCACACAATTGAGCCCATGCAGCCCATGCAATTTGAGGATGTGCATTGAGAATTGGATGAGTTGACTGAGGTGGTGATGATTCTTTTGTAGCCAGTCCGGATGAAATGATCAGTCGAACACCTCGTTACTTTAACATATGTTTATTTCTCGGCCGGGGCTAAAACCACTGTATCTCTTGAGAGTTACACCAGCAAGCCAAAGCCAATACATCTAACAGCAGTTCTTATACAGTTTCTGACTCATTTCTGAGGGCAGCTCCCTTGCATTCCATCTGTGCCTTTTAGCTAATTTATGATTATTTTCAAGCCTAGCGCAACCCTTCCCAAGGCCGTCTGCAATTTGTCTGGTACTAAAACAACAATTACAGCTTGTTATCTGAAGCCTTTGAGCCTATCTTGACATTTCTCAGCTTGCTATCAGAAGCCTGTAAAGGCCTGTCTTGACATTTCTTCACACAAAGCTTTACCTAACATTTTGTTTTTCCCATAAAGTTCCAATCCCATCTTGAGCCAAACTCTCAAAAACTCTCATTTCCCCCTTTTATCATTTCATGATAACTTCTAATCCATAGTCAATCGTCTCAGTCTTTCCCATTCTATTTGCATTTCGATCATTTCCTCATATTCCTCTGCACTTTCTTTCACATCCATTAACTCTTCAAGGCGCACTTCATGTTGCTGCATTAACTGTTGAGAAATTACTGCTGCACTGACACTTTTACACAAGCATTTCATTAGGAAGCTAAGCATAATTATTACAAGTATTACAACTACCAGGATTATCAATCCATGCACTAGGTAAGACCCCCATGATCCGGCAAACAACCAATCTAACCACCCATCTCTTGATATTTCATGCAGTTTCTTAACTTCTTTGCGGATATGATCCACGAGGTGGGTGATGTTCTCCGAACTATCGGGGATGTAGGTGCAACATTCCAAACCGATCATGACACAAGTCCCACCTTTGTTTGCAAGGAGGTAATCGAGGGCCATTCGGTTTTGTAGGGCTACGGTTCTTATTGCCACCATTTCATTATTTATCTCAGTCAATGCTTCAGTGGTGTTGTTTGATACCTCTTCCAGGATTTTTGCTATCTTCCTTATTTCCTTCATTGCAAGAGCTACCCCGATAGGGGAAAGCAGGATCCCAAAGAATTGCTGCGTTTCGGTTATTGCTTTCTTTGTCATAAGGGGCACAACGATCTTCACCGCATGGCAATTATATGAGAAATGCAGGAAACAGAACCAACCTTTGTACATGGCCTTTGACCTCACAAAGACTATCAACCGTGAGAGATTATGTAGTGTCCTCCTCCGTTTCGGCTTTCCCTGAAGGTTTGTCACTATCCTCCCCTGCTCCACAATGGCATGTAAACCATGATCCTGACCATCTGATCCACAACAGACCCAAATCACCTTCGGACTGGGTTCTTGCAAGGCTGTGTCATTGCACCAAAGCTTTTCTCGATCTTCCTTCACATTAGTGAACCAGATGATGGGTTTTTATGACAATCAACATTAGTTTAATGATTGGTATTAGACTTTTAATTCCAGACTTTTATTGATTTCAAATTTCACCATCTGCAGTGACGGGATTTTAACCTGGGTCCCCCGAATATTACTCTGGGTCTCTGATTTATTAGTCCAGTGACAATCCCACTAAGGCATTGCCAACCACAATATTCTTTGATTCCCTTTATAACAAGGATCTATCTACATACGCTTCAAAAATATTCAATGACCCCGCTGCCAGAATTAGAATTCTTAAATGACACAACCCTCTGAGAGAATCTGCACTCCAACAGTTCCCATTAGATCTTGAAATTTCTCCTCAGAATGGCACTTCACATGGTTGGATTTTCCGGCCCTTCTCGGCAGTGGGGTCTTTCATTCCCGCTGATGTCCACACCCTCCACAGGTTCCTTGGTGGTGGGAAGGGAGAGTCATGCAAAAAGCTATAGACTTCTGCGGGAACAGAAGATCCTCCCGGCAGCCAATGGCGAGTCGCCTCTGCCATGGGAAAACATGTTGGGGGGCGGGGTTAGGGGGTCCCGAAATCCCGCCAATTATCTTTTTCACCTTTTACTTCTTGATTTCTATATGGTCCTAGTTGTGTCTCTCCTACACTTTTTGTGTTAGGAGCTTGTTGCATGTCGATTTAAAATGATCTCTCTTCTTGTGGAAATGGCAACTCCATATTTTTGGTGGGGTAATTTTTGTGCCGATGCCACCTTTTCCCGCCACATTGAGAACATTAAACAATGGCATCTACCACACCCTCTTCATTTTTCCTCTGTTTTAGATTCGGTGTGCTGTTATATCTATGCCCTACAAAGTAGACTGTATCAGTTGCTTTTCTCCACAACCGTTCTTTCTCACCTCCAATAAAAATCTGGGGCACGATTCAGCCCAAAAATATCAAAGTGTCATTTTGGTCAAGTTAGGAGGGGTGTTTCGCGTAAAACGTATTGGGGAGATCGTGACCAGTATTCACCCGCACTTCGTTCCAAAAATGAGGCCCCATGTGAATCTTGCCAAGCCTGATCCCTTGAGATCTCATTGGCATGATTCTCGCCTCAGCTGCTCACTGCTATCAAGGGGAGAGCTGCTTTAAAACTCTCCCTCAGCACTCACTCTCAGTCAAGAAAAGAGAATGGCAGTGGGCATTTGGGAATGCCGAACTGGCCAGGCTTCTCGATGCTATGGAGGAGAGACAGGACATCCTATTCCCAAAGTGAATCGGAGAACCAGCAGCAGGGTCAGCAAGAGAGGCAGTGGCAGCTGCAGTGAGTGTGGGCAGCAAGACGCGGAGGACTGCCGTCCAATGTAGGAAGACAAGTGACCTCCAAAGAGCTACAAGGGGAGGTTGCCACCTCTCTCCTGGCATGTTTCCGCCTGCCACCGCTCAATTTCCCAAACCCCCCCTTCTACCCCCCAATCCACTGGCTGGCACCACGCACCATCCAATCTTCAAAATGTTCTAATGCATACAAGGGATGGAAATGCATGGGCTCATATCAATGAAGGAAACTGAATGAGCCAGGTAGATATTAACCCATGGCACAAACTGCCCTTGAGGAAGCAAGATAGACACCTGTGGTGGGTCAAGACAATACACTGGAGATTTCCAGTAACAGCTAAAAGGTGTTTATTAACTGTATGCAAACACAACTATATGCAGGCACAAAGCAATGCTGGATAGGTCTTGACTCTCCAGTTCCAGGTCCCTACTCCCAGGGCACTGAGCATTTTCTCTATTGACCAGAGTTTGTGTGATCCTGCATAATTGGTCCCACATCGGTCACGTGGACCGCAAAGCCCACTCCTTAAAGAGGCTGCGCTACCATATCCCTCCCCGCTTAGGTCCATCATTGTATTTTACAACGTAAGCTATATACAAGTGCCAAGGTCAAGGTAAAGTAATTCGTCACAGAGTCAGTCTGTCCGGGGACTTTCGAGGTCTCACGGACCACCTTAGCCCCCCCAGCCAGTTCCAAGGTAATCTTGTTGTCTGCAGAAGGCGACAATTCAGGAAATTCCACATCTCCTGTAGGGCTGCTCACCTCACCAGCTCTGTCCAGGACTGCTGGCGGGGCTGGCTCTGATATTTCTAGCACCCTCCTTTCAGATACAGCCACAGGAGTGCCAGCGGTACTAGTTGGACCCATCTGTTCTGGAAGATGGCCTACCGTCCACTGGCTCCTCAAGTGGTCGACATGCTTCCACATAGTCCTGCCATTGACATTTACCACATATGATACGGGTCCAGATTGGGACATGTTCTGATCGACTAGCCAGAGTGGGCCCAGGTGAAATTGGAACCTGTCACCCATCTGGAATGATCTTTCACCCTTTTGTGAAGTATGTTGATTTTTCTGGGAGGCTTGGTGTGCCTCCACCCTCCACGCAAAATTTGGAAATATCAAGTCCCAACGAGTTCTGTGGCAATGGCACACAAGCAATTCATCTGGCATGACCCCCGTGGTAGCATGAGGGGTCATGTTCTAGGACAAAAGGAAGTTAATAATAATAACCTTTTATTCTCACAAGTATGAAGTTACTGTGAAAAGCTCCTAGTCGCCACATTCCGGCTCCTGTTCAGGTACACAGAAGGAGAATTCAGAATTCTCAGCTGGCACGGGAATTGAACCCATGCTGCCGGTCTTGCTCGGCATCACAAACCAGCTGTCTAGCCCACTGAGCTAAACCAGCCCTTAGTGGACAACACAATGCCAATTTGATGCTTCCTCAGAGCATTTTTAAAAGTGTGAAAGGACCTTTCACCAACCTGGAGTATTGCGTACAGTTCTGGTCACCTCATTATAGGAAGGACGTGGAAGCTTTGGAGCGGGTGCAGAGGAGATTTACCAGGATGTTGCCTGGTATGGAGGGAAAATCTGATGAGGAAAGGCTGATGGACTTGAGGTTGTTTTCGTTAGAGAGAAGAAGGTTAAGAGGAGACTTAACAGAGGCATACAAAATGATCAGAGGGTTAGATAGGGAGGACAGTGAGAGCCTTCTCCCGCGGATGGAAATGGCTAGCACGAGGGGACATAGCCTTAAACTGAGGGGTAATAGATATAGGACAGAGGTCAGAGGTAGGTTCTTTACGCAAAGAGTGGTGAGGACGTGGAATGCCCTACCTGCAACAGTAGTGAACTCGCCAACATTGAGGGCATTTAAAAGTTTATTGGATAAGCATATGGATGATAATGGCATAGTGTAGGTTAGATGGCTTTTGTTTTTTGACTTCCCATGTCGGTGCAACATCGTGGGCCGAAGGGCCTGTACTGCGCTGTATCGTTCTATGTTCTATGTTCTATGTTGGATGTAGGGTGATATGACACCGTTCTGGTAGATCCCATTTGTCTGAACGAAGTGTTGGAAATAGTCCCCAATAAAAGGGGTGACATTATCGTACGCAATGGTTTCTGGGAGGCC
Source organism: Scyliorhinus torazame (assembly GCF_047496885.1). Classification (NCBI taxonomy): domain Eukaryota; kingdom Metazoa; phylum Chordata; class Chondrichthyes; order Carcharhiniformes; family Scyliorhinidae; genus Scyliorhinus; species Scyliorhinus torazame. The sequence goes on along the minus strand of NC_092721.1, from coordinate 75,885,625 downwards.
GTATATGGCTTCCATAGTAGCCGCTGAGGTCGGAGCTCCCATCTCTTGTATGGATATCCATTTGGAATGAGCATTTACCAAGGCAAAGAACCTCCTGCACAAGAAAGAGCCTGCATAGTCGAGATGCGCTCTGGTCCATGGGCGATCCGGCTACTCCCAGGAATGGAGGTTGGCCGAAGGAGGTAACCATTGTTGAGTCTGGCAGGGAATGCATTGCTGTACCACTTCTCCAATAACTTAATTGATATTCCTGGACACCATATATAACTGTGAGCCAGTATCTTAATTTTTGTTTGGCCTGGAAAGGCGCTGTGTAATTGCTGTAAGAGGGGTTCCCTCGCTGGGGGTCGAATGATGACTTGAGGCACAAGTTATTAATCCATCCTTGTAGGGGATGTTTGTTCCTGTGGGTTAAGTCGGGCATCAACTATTCGGACTTCTTGTTGTGCCAAACCATTTGTATCATTAGTTTCACCTTGGATAATATTGAGTTTTGCTGGGTCCAATTTATTCTATGTCCAGATGACACCAGCAAAGTGTTGAAGAAGTTCAGCGGCAAGATGATTTCTTGGGATATTGGCAGTGATGGCAAGTTCTTTGGCAATGGGAGTCGATTCATTGCATCCAGTTTGGAGACTGGTCCAGAGCCATTGATCGCGGATCGGTCACGTGGACTGCAAAGCCTTAAAGGGTCGTATTACCAAAGCATTCATAGTGCTTCGGGAAGTGCTGCAATGTGATTCAATTCCTCAACCAAAAAATTGAATAGAATATGATATGTGGAAGTAAATATTGTCAGACAGATAAATTATTAAATGTTTTGTTAATGTTTATCCAAATCAGCATCATATATTAAAGCACGCAAGTATTTCTGTGTAAATGTGGTGCAATAAAGTTGAAAGCATATTCTATAGTTTCAATTGTTATTTAATTTTGAGATTACTGAGCGATATCAAATATGTATTATTTTTATGCTTATAAGTTTGACATCAAGAAAGAAACAAGGTGCGTTTACATGGGACTTTTCACAAGTGGAGGACAATTCTGTCATTGAATTGCGTTAGAAGAGTAGTCACTGTTGTAATGTTGCGGGACCAAAGTAATACAGCAAAGTCAAACAAACAGCAATGGGATAATGATCAATTTATATTTTAATGATGCAGGTTGTGGGTTTTATTTCAGGTTACATACAGAACTCTTGCTTTTGAAAATTGGCCCTTGAGATCTTTCACCTTCACCTGAGGGAATAGGCATGGCCTTAGTTTAGCATCTGACCTGACAGATGGCACCTCCTACAGAACAGAACTCCCTCAAGGCTGCACAAAATTGTCAACCTGGACTATGTGCTGAAGTCCCTGGAGGGGAGCTTGGGCCTTCAACTGTCTCACTAACATGCAAGAGTGGTACCACTGAGTCATGACTGATGCTAATCATCTGTAAAATATGATAAGAACCTTCATTGGACCTTATCTACACAGGGTCACCCTCATAAGATACACTGTTACTGGATGGTGCACGGACATTTTCCTTGAACTGACTACAGGATCTGAAAGATCACATTTTTACCTGGTATTCGAGTGTTATAGATGTATGAGAACTGGGAGACAGAATATTGCACATGTATTACTTTTGTGATAATTTGATGCACATAATTGAGGCATCATTTGAGCCAACTTTTGCCTCCTGTGTACTTAGAGACCATGTTGAAGAGAACAACGACACAGCAAGTTTACATTCTTATTTTGATGGCCCTGCTTAGTGATGTTAGCGATGTCTTTCCTAGTTGTATTGTTCCTGTGGAGGAGAACTTGATAAGAAATGGGGATCTTATTAACTAAAGACAGAACAAAGCTGGAAATACTCAACACGTGTGGCATATCTGTGGACTTCAATTGTCATGCCTTTTTCAATCACTCCAAGGGCAGAACCTTTTCTTCAAATTTCCTGAATGCATTCTGTTTTTCTCTCCTTGAGGATGTTGATGTGGAATAACCATTAGTGGGAGTCAAAGAAACAGGTTGCTTGGTTGACAACACACTCTGCTTGAACTGAAGCACTAGATTCTATGCAAACATTTTGAGCATTGTAATGCCGACTGATGTAAAAGCCAAATGATGAAAAACGTTTAATTAGTTTTGAAGGATTTCGACACATACTATTCGATTGTACACAAATAGCTGATCCTGCCAAATCTGAAGCACAGCTGCTTCTAATAAGTCTCAGGCAGTTATTATACAAAAAATGAATTGTATAATTATTTGAATTAAGTAATTTTGAATAGATTGTTGGAACATTGGTTTGCTAAAACAATGTGAGACATAAAAGAGTGACAGGAAGTGCACTATCCACATTTTACTGGGTGGACTGAGCCAGGATCAGTTTAATATACTTTATACTTTATTCTTGTTGAGTAATCGATTGGCACTGATAAGCTTTTAATGCTCGTAAGGCATAGGTGCTCTTTTAGAATAAAGACTGAAAGTGCTGGAAATACTGAGCAGTTCTGGCCGCATCTGTGGAGAGAAAAACAAAGGGCGCGATTCTCCAGCCTCATTGCACTCTCGCTCGAGCAAAACGAGGCGGGTAAATAGTGGGAGAGCCGGAAATGAGAACTGCGGCAGGCGCCAAACAGCTTACGATGCAACTGGCCTGCTCCTGCAGGTGAATTCAGGATCTGCCATAGTGTGGCGAAAAATGAGTTATCACCACTTAAGCCCTATTTCCATACAGGTAACGGGAGCCACCGCATATCCAGCAGCCTCCCACCATTCAGCGGCCTCCCCAGCAAGTGGTCACGCTGGCGCCGTTTAGGAAACTTGGTTGACTTTAGTGGGAGTAATATTCCAACTTAAACAATGATCGGTTCAGTAACAGAAATAGGCACAGTACTTTTGTAAATTGATTTATAAGCATGCAGAAAGCTTGAATGGAATTTTTCTGAGATTGGGTCCTTTTGTCTTGGCCTCTAGGTATGGGACATCAATCGTAGACAGTATGTAGAGTAAGTATTGTGGTAGTCACCACTGATGTATATATTGTATATATAGGATGTTGATATAGGTGCTTTACGGTAAGGCCCGTGTACTACAGGTACGGGGGTAGATCCCTGCCTGCTGGCTCCGCCCAGTATAAATATGTGTGCTCCCAGTACAGCAGCCATTTTGTCAGCTGCTGTGGGAGGCCATACATCTCAGTGTAATAAAACCTCGATTACATCCTACTCTCGTCTTTGTGTAATTGATCGTGCATCAATTTATTACACTGGGTTTTTCAGAAGATGGACCTCCGCATCAAGCCGGACCGCCTGCAGCTGCATCCGCAAGCAGACAACGCCAAAAAGGACTTTGAACATTGGCTAGCCTGTTTTGAAGCCTACATTGGGTCTGCGCCAGACGAAATTCCAGAAGCACAGAAGCTCCAGATCCTTTACATGCGGCTGAGCTCCAACGTCTTTCCACTTATCCAGGACGTGCCGACCTATGCAGAGGTCATGGCGCTACTGAAGGAAAACTACGCTCAGCGGACTAACACACTCTACGCCAGGCACCTCCTCTCCACGCGGCGTCAATCTCCAGGTGAGTCGGTGGAAGATTTCTGCCACGCCCTGCTCCCTCTAGTTAGAGACTGTGACTGCCAGGCCGTTTCGGCCACGGAACACTCGAATTTGCGAATGAGAGACGCATTTGTTACGGGCATAGGGTCTGACTACATCCGCCAACACCTCTTAGAGGGGGCCACGCTCGACCTCACGGCGACCAAAAAGCTAGCGCTTTCACTTATGGTTGCATCACGCAACATTCAGGCCTATGCCCCCGACCGCGCGGCCCACCCCCCCTGTGCATCGTGGACTCCGCAGACGGTCACCCCATTGTGGACCCCATCAGCGACCGCCCTCAGCCAATCCCACGCCTGTGCCGCGTGGCAGCCAACCAACCCCAGGGGGCCCAAATGCTACTTCTGTGGGCAGTCAACACACCCCCGACAGCGCTGTCCGGCACGGAGCGCCGTCTGCTAGGCCTGTGGGAAGAAGGGACAATTCGCTGCAGTGTGCCAGGCCCGCTCAATCGCCGCTATTGTCCCAGCACCCACCATCCGCCGCTCATCGCCTGCAACTGCCAACGACTAGCCGCGTCTCGCCTCGGTCACGATTGACCAGTCTCGACCACATAACCTCACGACTGTTTCAACTAAAGTGAAGGTCAACGGGCACGAGATCTCCTGCCTGCTGGATTCCGGGAGCACTGAGAGCTTCATTCACCCCGATACGGTAAGGCGCTGCTCCCTCGCGGTACACCCCGCTAACCAGAGAATCTCCCTGGCCTCCAGGTCCCACTCCGTGGCGGTCCGGGGGTACTGCATCGCCACTCTCACTGTCCAGGGCATGGGGTTCAACGGCTTCCGCCTCTATGTCCTCCCCAACCACTGCGCTGCCTTGCTACTCGGCCTGGACTTCCAGTGCAACCTCCAGAGCCTAACCCTGAAATTCGGCGGGTCCCCACCACCCCTTACTGTGTGCGGCCTCGTGAACCTTAAGGTCGACTCGCCTTTACTTTTTGCAAACCTAACCACGGATTGCAAACCCGTCGCCTCCAGGAGTAGACGACACAGCGCCCAGGACAGGGCCTTCATCAGGTCTGAAGTCTAGCGGCTGCTTCGGGACGCCATCATCGAGGCCAGAAACAGCCCCTGGAGAGCCCAAGTGGCAGTGGTCAAAACTGGGGAGAAAAACAGGATGGTCGTTGACTACAGTCAGACCATCAATCGGTACACACAGCTCGACGCGTACCCCCTCCCACGCATATCTGATATGGTCAATCAGATTGCACAGTACCGGGTCTTCTCGACAGTAGACATGAAATCTGCCTACCACCAGCTCCCCATCCACAAGGCGGACCGCCCATACACTGTGTTCGAGGCAGACGGCCGCCTTTATCACTTTCTTAGGGTTCCCTTCAGCGTCACCAACGGGGTAACGGTCTTCCAACGGGAGATGGACAGAATGGTTGACCAGTACGCGCTGTGGGCCACTTTCCCATCCCTGGACAATGTCACCACCTGCGGCCATGATCAGCAGGACCATGACACTAACCTTACCAAATTTTTCCACACCGCCACTCTCCTCAACCTCACGTATAACAAGGAGAAGTGCGTGTTCAGCACGAACCATCCTCTGCTATGTGGTCCAGAACGGAGTTCAGGGGCCCGACCCCAATCGCATGTGTCCCCCTCATGGAACTCCCCCTTCCCCACTGCCCCAAGGCCCTCAAACGTTGCCTGGGGTTCTTTTCGTATTACGCCCAGTGGGTCCCAAACTATGTGGATAAGGCCCGCCCAGTCATTCAATCCACTGTTTTTCTTCTGACGGCCGAGGCTTACCAGGCCTTCAACCATATCAAGGCCGACATCGCCAAGGCCGCGATGCACGCGGTCGACGAGACGCTCCCCTTCCAAGTCGAGACCGATGCACCAGATGTCGTTCTGGCCGCCACCCTCAATCAGGCAGGCAGGCCCATGGCATTCTTTTCCTGCACCCTCCATGCCTCCGAAATTCGGCACTCTTCCGTCGAAAAAGAGGCCCAAGCCATCGTTGAAGCTGTGCAGCATTAGAGGCATTACCTGACTGGCAGGAGATTCACTCTCCTCATTGACCAACGGTTGGTTACCTTCATGTTTAATAACACACAGCGGGGCAAGATCAAAAATGATAAGATCTTGAGGTGGAGAATCGAGCTCTCCACCTACAATTACGAGATTTTGTATCGCCCCGGTAAGTTCAACGAGCCCCCCGATGCCCTATCCCGAGGTACATGTGCCAGCGCACAAGTGGACCGACCCCGGACCCTGCACAACAACCTCTGTCACCCAGGGGTCACACGTTTTTACCATTTCATCAAGGCCTGCAACCTGCCCTACTCCATCGAGGAAGTCAGGGCGATCACCAGAGACTGTCAGGTCTGTGCGGAGTGTAAACCGCACTTCTACCGGCCAGACCGTGCGCTCCTGTTGAAAGCCTCCCGCCCCTTTGAACGCCTCAGCTTGGACTTCAAAGGGCCCCTCCCCTCCACCGACCGCAACACGTACTTTCTCAGTGTGGTCGATGAATATTCCCGATTCCCCTTTGCCGTCCCATGCCCCGACATGACGTCTGCCACCATCATCAAAGCTCTCAACACCATCTTCGCTCTGTTCAGCTCCCCCGCCTACGTCCACAGTAACCGGGGATCCTCATTCATGAACGATGAGCTGCGCCAGTACCTGCTCAAGCAGGGCGAACAGCTGCAACCCCAGGGGAAATGGGCAGGTGGAGAGGGAGAATGGGACGGTCTGGAGGGGCGTCCAGCTGGCCCTACGGTTCAGACATCTCCCGGCCTCCCGCTGGCAGGAGGTCCTTCCCGATGCACTTCACTCCATTCGGTCGCTCCTGTGCACCGCGACTAATGAAACCCCCCATGAACGTCTCTTTACCTTCCCTAGGAATTGCACCTCCAGGGTCTTGCTCTCAACATGGCTGGCAGCTCCGGGACCCATTCTCCTCCGTAGACACGTTCGACACGTTCGACTCCACATGGCGGAACCGTTGGTTGAGAGGGTACAGCTACTTCACGCTAACCCGCAGTACACCTACGCAGCATACCCCAATGGCCGCCAAGACACAGTCTCCCTCAGCGACCTGGCACCAGCTGGTTCCATCCCCCCACCCCCCCGACCCGACGCCACCCCCCCCCCCCATCGCAGCCCCTGCTCCGGGACAATCCATCCTCGCCTTGCTCACACCCGGGGATGAAGAGGATTTCAACACGCTCCCGGAGTCACCGAAGACCAAGCCGCCACCGGAGTCACCACCAGCACTGCGGCGCTCTCAATGACAGATCAAGGTATTGGAACGCCTGAATTTGTAATATTATCTGTACATTTAAAACACAACTTTCTGTATATAATTCTCCACCACCTCCGCCGGACTCATTTTTTAACAGGGTGTGAATGTGGTAGTCACCACTGATGTATATATTGTACAGAAAGGATGTTGATATTGGTGCTTTACGGTAAGGCCCCTGTACTACAGGTATGGGGGTAGATCCCTGCCTGCTGGCTCCACCCAGTAGGCGGAGTATAAATATGTGTGCTCCCAGTACAGCAGCCATTTCATCAGCTGCTGTAGGAGGCCACACATCTCAGTGTAATAAAACCTTGATCGTGCATCAGGTATACTGTGGTATCTTCCAAACATTTGCTTATTAATACTACACCTATACACGTTACAGAGTTGGTACATAGCTTCTAGGCATGATTCCAACCTCTCTCTCGAGTCTAACACACGACTGACTGATGTCATTGGTACATCATCATATACGTTATATATTCGCATATCCCATCTGTTACCGCTTTATACGACAAATCCCATCTTGTGTTCTTTATGCGGAGTGAGATTAAGTGTCAAATGATTTACTTAAGTTTGTTAAGATGGTAATTATCAAACAGTGCTGATCTGGGTCTTGTTCTTCACTTCTGTAGCCAACACTGGCCATGCACACTATGAGTAAGTAGGAAAGTTAACCATTGTCAGAGAGAATGGGATTCCATACATGACCTTCATTTAGCAATCTTGCAACTATCCATTAAAATATAAATGGAAAATAGTAGAAGCAAGTCAGCAGCATTTGCAAAGAGGTAATCAGGGTTAACATTTCAGGACCTTTCATCAGAACTGAAAGTTGTTGAACAGCTCTTAGCAAATATGGAGTCAGATTTTACAGCCACAGCTGGGAACAAAAAGCCTGATGTAATGAATAAAGTTATCATCAAATCTGGCAAGGACAGCTGAGGTATAAATGCGGGTATGATTTGGCAGAATTATAAGTTGAAAAATTGAATCCTGTGAAAGGTTCAGCAGCTGACTTGTAATTAAACAATAAAGGCAGGTATAGAAGGTATCATACTATGTGTGACATTGGCAATACCATCAGTTTGCTTGTTACAGGCAGGATGTTATATAATACCAATGCATTCTTTGTCAGAGGCGGAACCCATTTCATGGACTCAACTCTTCAGGGTAGAGAATTTCAAAGATTCGCAATGTCTCTATAGTTAGCACACAGAAATGGGATGGGTTGGGATGGGGGTTACTGGCACACAAATGTTTATGTCTTAATGTACATTACAAGGATATGGAACTTAAATGGCCTTCAAAAGTAGGTAGTGCATTACGTATCAAGGTTATTGCGATGTTTTGTTGTGACATGCATGCCATTGTTTTGCTCGTCATCTTGACTCTGCGGATGTAGACAGTACTCAGGTGCTGCCCAAAGCTGAGATGGAAGACCATCATGGCATCAACTAAACTGCAGTCACTGAAATGTCAGCACTGTAGGTGGAAGCGTAAAATTATAAAAGAGAGATTCAGAGATTGAGTGGGACAAAAGTGTGGCAAATGGAGTTCAATGTTTACAGAAGTGGGTTCATCTACTTTGGACCTGAAAATGATAGAACAGTGTACTTCCTAAATGGAAAAGTCAGTGGAGGTCCAAAGAAACATAGGCCTTAAAATTTTTACATAGTTGCGTCTCACTTTCCACCATCCAAAGAGTCGGCGAAGAACACATCTGCAGTGACTCCGAGTGCTTTCAGCCATTTCACTCTTGAATGAGCATTAAGTGGCTGCAGGCAGGATCTCTACCTCTCATTCATGAGAAAGTCCAATTGGTTGGTAACTCTCCAGTCCCTGAAGTGACATGGCTGGAGTGAGAACAAGAACAAAGAACAAAGAAAAGTACAGCACAGGAACAGGCCCTTCGGCCCTCCAAGCCTGTACCAACCATGCTGCCCGACTAAACTACAATCTTCTACACTTCCTGGGTCCATATCCCTCTTCCCCATCCTATTCATGTATTTGTCAAGATGCCCCGTAAATGTCACTATCGGCCCTGCTTCCTCCACCTCCTCCGGCAGCGAATTCCAGGCACCCACTACCCTCTATGTAAAACACTTGCCTCGTACATTTACTCCAAACCTTGCCCCTCGCACGTTAAACCTATGCCCCCTAGTAATTGATCCCTCTACCCTGGGGAAAAGCCTCTGACTATCTACTCTGTCTATGCCCCTCATAATTTTGTAGACTGCCATCAGGTCGCCCCTCAACCTCCGTCGTTCCAGTGAGAACAAACCGAGTTTATTCAACCGCTCCTCATAGCTAATGCCCTCCATACCAGGCAACATTCTGGTAAATCTCTTCTGTACCCTCTCTAAAGCCTCCACATCCTTCTGGCAGTGTGGCGACCAGAATTGAACACTATACTCCAAGTGTGGCCTAACCAAGGTTCGATACAGCTGCAACATGACTTGCCAATTCTTATACTCAATGCCCCGGCCAATGAAGGCAAGCATGCCATATGCCTTCTTGACTACCTTCTCCACCTGTGTTGCCCCTTTCAGTGACCTGTGGACCTGTACACCTAGATCTCTCTGACTTTCAATACACTGTATATTCCCTACCTGCATTAGACCTTCCAAAATGCATTACCTCACATTTGTCCAGATTAAACTCCATCTGCCATCTCTCCGCCCAAGTCTCCAAACAATCTAAATCCTGCTGTATCCTCTGACAGTCCTCATCGCTATCCGCAATTCCACCAACCTTTGTGTCATCTGCAAACTTACTAATCAGACCAGTTACATTTTCCTCCAAATCATTTATATATACTACAAACAGCAAAGGTCCCAGAGTAGCAATGGAAGGATGCTTTTTTAATTGGAGGGCTGTGACTAGTGGTGTTCCGCAGGTCATCCCTGGTGATCCCTGCGGAACACCACTAGTCACAGCCCTCCAATTAAAAAAGCATCCTTCCATTGCTACTCTCTGCCTTCTATGACCTAGCCAGTTTTGTATCCACCTTGCCAGCTCACCCCTGATCCTGTGTGACTTCACCTTTTGTACTAGTCTACCATGAGGGACCTGGTCAAAGGCCTTACTGAAGTCCATATAGACAACATCCACTGCCCTACCTGCATCAATCATCTTTGTGACCTCTTCGAAAAACTCTATCAAGTTAGTGAGACACAACATCCCCTTCACAAAAGTGGACAAAAGATAAACTTCAGGAAGATGTTGGAACACCGGAAGCACAGATAAGTTCAAGGAGTCTCAGGACAGGGAGGGTAGAGAAGATCTGAGGGGCACGAAGGGAGAATAGATGTCTCATTGTGAATGGGGCTTTTGATGGAGGCGCACAAGCACCCCACCCTCCCCGCCCCCCCCCAACACCACGACCACTCTTTCTTGCCCAATTTCCTGATATGTGACCCTGTTGATTTCCGGGCTTCCCTCAAGGAATTTCAATCCTCCTGACAACCTATAAATTGACAAATACATGATTAAAATGTGATGAAAAATATAGAGAATAATCAAAAAAGCGAGCAGAATGCAAGCCGTTATATTTAATTACCCAATTAATTAATTAATAGAAGGATATAGAAGAAGAATTCATCGGACAGTTAAGGGCCCCAGTAGGCCGAAGGACACCTTACTCACCAACCATATTATAGGAAACGAGTTGGGGTGGTCAGGAAGGAAGTGAACTCGCCACCCGGCATATGTCATGTACCCACCCTCCCACAAAAAACAAGCTTGGCAGTGTTAGGGGGTGGGCATAAATTTCACCCTCTGGCCTTCTTACCATGGAAGGACATGCTTACCTTTGAGGGAGTGCAACAAAAGTTCACAAATCTGGTTCCAGGGTTGAGGAGATCATCCTATGAGGGGAGATTGAGTAAACAAGGCCTATATTCCTGGAGTTTTAAAGAACAAGGGACAATCTATTTGAAACTTCTGAAGGGGTGTGACAGGGTGGATGCTGAGAAAATGTTCCTTCTCTCTGTGGATCTCGAATATTGGGTCACAGTATCAGGATAAGAGATTAGCCATTTAGATCTGAGATGAAGTGAAATTCTTTCACTCGAAGAATTCTGAGTCTTTGGAATTCTTGACCCCAGAAAGTTTTGGATGCTCAATTGTTCAGTATGTTGAGGAAAGAGGTTGATAGCTTCTTGGGCATTAAGGGAATTAATCATAATAGTAATAATCCTTATTCGTGTCACAAGAAGGCCTACCTTAACACTGCAATGAAGTTACTGTGAAAATCCCCCAGTCACCACACTCCGGCGCCTGTTCGGGTACACTGAGGGAGAATTCAGAATGTTCAATTCACCTAACAAGCACATCTTTCGGGACTTGTGGGACGAAATCGGAGCTACCCGGCGGAAACCCACGCAGACACGGGGAGAATGTGCAGACTCCGCACAGACAGTAACCCAAGCCGCGAATCGAACCTGGGGCGTCATTCTCCGCCCCCCCACAGAGGGTCGGAGAATGGCCGTTGGCCGCCGTGAATCCCGCCCACGCCGAAGTCTCCGAAGGGAGAAAAGTCGGCGGGGCGTTAATGGCGCCGCTGCCGCGGAGAATGTCATGGGTCTGCGCAAGGCAGCCGATTTTCGGCCTGCCGATATTCTCCCTTCCGGATGGGCCGAAGTCCCGTCGACGTGATGACCGTTCACGTCGACGTGAATCAAACCTCCTTTTCATCGGCGTGACCCGGTGCTCCAGGCTCACGCCGACCAGCGTGGAGGTGAGTGATGGCCTGGGGGGTTGGCTCTGGGCAGGAAATGGCGTGGCCGCAGACTGATTGCGTGAGGAGAGGTGTGTCTCGGCTTGTGTGTGTGTGTGTGCGGCGGGGGGGGGGGGTGGTTAGAGTAGGCTGGGCTCCGGGGGAGTGCCGGGAGGGGGTCCGTGCCGGGGTGGAGGTTGGGGGGGGGGTCCGTGCCGGGGTGGAGGTTGGGGGGGGTCCGTGCTGGGGTGGAGGTTGGGGAGGGGGTCCGTGCCGGGGTGGAGGTTGGGGGGGGGGTCCGTGCCGGGGTGGAGGTTGGGGAGGGGGTCCGTGCCGGGGTGGAGGTTGGGGGGGGGTCCGTGCCGGGGTGGAGGTTGGGGGTTGGGGGGGGTCCGTGCTGGGGTGGAGGTTGGGGAGGGGGTCCGTGCCGGGGTGGAGGTTTGGGGGGGGGATCCGTGCCGGGGTGGAGGTTGGGGGTTGGGGGTGGTCCGTGCTGGGGTGGAGGTTGGGGGGGTGTCCGTGCCGAGGAGGGTGATGGGAGGGCAAATGAGTTGGTCCACCTGGCCAGGTGCCAGCCTCCAACAGTTGGACCCATGCGGTCCATGCCACCTGGCTGGGGGGGGAGGTGATATGGGCAATGATGACATGTCGTCGTTCCCCTCCCCCCCACCAGGCCATCATGTTTTCAGATCATCCAGCGATGTTGGCCGCCGTGGTGGCAGCCGCTCATGTCTATGTTGCCCTGGATGAGGAGGAGGAGGAGGAGCGTGCCAGAGAGGCGGCGCAGGCTGCCGCAGAGGGGCAGGCGGCAGCCGCCCAGGCTGGAGGGACACCTGACCGACAGGACGAGGAGGGGGAGGAGGACATCGCGGCCCCACGGCAACGGAAGCACCCGAGGGCGCCCCGTGTGTACCGGCCCCGGCAGTCATACCAGGACCTCACGGACCGGGAATGCAGGAGGAGATTCCGGATGAGCCGGGAAACCGTGGCACACATCTGCCACCTGCTGGCACACCTGTCACCGCGTGGCACTGGCGGGGGACACCCTCTCCCCGTGTCCGTCAAGGTTACGGTGGCCCTGAACTTTTATGCAACGGGGTCATTCCAGGCACCGAGTGGGGACCTGTCCGGCATATCGCAGACATCGGTGCACCGGTGCATCCGGGCAGTGACAGATGCCCTTTATGCCATGGCGCACCGCTACATCCGCTTCCACGTGGACCGGGCCAGCCAAGATGCCCGGGCCGTGGGCTTCTCTGCCGTGGCCGGGTTCCCCATGGTCCAGGGCGCGATCGATGGGATGCACGTCGCCGTGCAGCCCCCTGCAGATAACAGGGCCGTGTTCACTAATAGGAAGGGGACCTATTCGATGAACGTACAGGTGGTCTGCGACCACCGCATGATGATCCTGCACGTCTGCGCCCGTCACTCAGGCAGTGTTACACGACTCATTTGTGTTGTCGCGGTCATCCATCCCCTGCATGTATGAGGGACGCCATCCCCGGCTGAGGGGCTGGTTGCTGGGCGACAGGGGCTACCCATTGCGATCGTGGCTGATGACGCCTATACGGAGGCCACGCAATGAGGCGGAGAACCGCTACAATGATGCCCATGTAGCGACAAGGGGAGTGATCGAGAGGTGCTTTGGCATGCTGAAGATGCATTTCAGGTGCCTGGACCTCTCTGGGGGCGCCCTCCAGTATCGGTCAGATAGGGTCGGCCGCATCATTGTGGTGTGCTGCGTCCTGCACAACATAGCCCAGCAGAGGGGCCATGTGCCGCAGGCAGAGGAGGGCGGAGTGGAGGAGCAGCAGGAAGAGGCACAGTCCTCCCCAGATGAGGGGGATGGGGGCAATGGTCAGGGCAGACGGGGTAGACACAGGCGGGTGGCTGTCCACCATTACCGGCTGGCCCAGCGGGCACGGGACAGACTGATAGACGCCCGCTTCACTGACTAGATGGGCGTGGGAATCGGGTAGTATGGCCACAGACCGCACACCATGGCAACAGCCGACCACCCACACCCCCCACCCATCCACCCACCCACCCAGCACCCTCACCCCCCTCCCCAACCCCACCCACCCCACCCGCATGCACACCACCGCCCCCCCCCCCCCCCCCCCAATTGCCGATCCACCTGCGGCACAACGGGCCGGGCTCACACAGTTGCGGGTGGACGCGTGTCTATCGCAGGCCATGGAGGATGATGACAACCCGCCCTGCGATGAGCTCCTGGCTCTACATCGTTGGACTATGTCTGACCCATGGCCATAGTACCACCATCCACCCGGACCATCCCTGCATGCGGCTGTGACACTGCAGCGCACGGTCCCGTCCTCTGCCCGGGGGATGTTGATGGCGGCCCAGGGGGAAGGGGGCAGACTCACCTGGGGCTGAGGTAAGACCACCCCTCACACACACACTTGCGCTCAACGTACATGACACGCCCGCACACTTTGGACAGAGCACAAAGGCAGCTTCTGTAGGTGTAACATTGACTTTAATAACCAAAGGAGTTCATGCACATGCCCTAGCCCCTAAAACTCATCTGTGCCCTGCACCCGTGCCAACTTACTCAGTGTCTAATTGTTTGGCCTTACGGGCCCTTTGACTACGTCTACGTGGTTCCCCAGACGGTACAGCAGAACTGGAGGTGGACTCCTGTGATTCCTGCCCTCTGACACTGGATCCCTTTGGCGGCCGTTTCCTGGGGCATCCTGGCCTAGATGGGCCAGGCTGCGGCCCGGGCGACTGGGATGGCGAGCTGCCAGCCTGTCCTGCCCGTTGCCCACCCGATGCACCTGGGACGGAAGGGGGGGAGTCCAAGGTGTCGCGGTGTACCGGCACCTCCCCTACAGAGGGAGCCGGGACGGACCACACCACCTCCTCCTCCCTCGGGGTGCCCGATGGCCCCCAGGCCTCTACATGGGTGGGGGATGCGAACGGACTGGCCATCCGACGCCCCCCCGACATCTAGCGCTGCCAGTCCTGGAGGCCCGTGCTGGTATCGACAGGGGTCTGCAGGTTTGCAGCCATGGAGCCCAGGGTGTTGGCAAACCCTGTCTGTGACAGTGCGATGCCGGCTCGCACATGGCCACTGGGGCCGATGCCCTCAGCGATGGCCTGCTGAGACTGGGCCATGGCCTGCAGAGACTGGGCCATGGCCTGGTGAGACTGGGCCATGGCCTGCTGAGACTGGGCCATGGCCTGCAGAGACTGGGCTATGGCGTTGAGCGCCTCTGCCATCTGTCGCTGGCACTGGCTCATGGCCTCCTGTGAGAGGGCAGCCATGTCCTGGGCCACAGACGCCGCCTGCACGGAAGGCCCCAGGCCTCGCAAACCGTTCCCCATGTCTGACACCGTCGCAACCATTGCCTCCACCGCGGACGCCACCCGTGCGGTGTCAGCCTGGGTGGCACGTATGACCGGGACCACTCCCAGCTCCTGGACGCGGGTGGACTCCTCCACCTGCGACTGCAGCCGCCGCAAGCCGCCCGTCACCCTCTTCGCTCGTCTCCGGGTCGGTGGTTGCATCGGATCTATGTGTGGGTGTGTTAACTGCAGGAACCCGGGATCCACCTGGGCGGCAGATGTTCGCTTGGCCTGGGCTGCCCTCCTACCGCCCGGTCCCTCTGCTGCTCCTACCTCCACCTGCTGTACCGGGACGGCTGTGTTGTGCGCACCAGTGAGTGTACCAGACGCCTCATCACTAAAGTGCCCAACCGTGGTGAGTGTTTCTGCGATGGTGGAGGGTGTTGGTGACAGCAGTGGCGTTGTGTCGTGCTCTTCGTCCCACTCTGAGTCCATGGCACTTTGGGGTGGGCGTTCGTCTCCACCCATCCACTCTGAGTCACTGTCCGGTATTTCGTCTTCCTGGGTAGTGCTGTCCCGGGTAGTGCTGTCCCGGGTAGTGCTGTCCCGGGTAGGGGTGTCCTGGGTAGTGGTGTCCCGGGTAGGGGTGTCCTGGGTAGTGGTGTCCTGGCTCGGATGTGACGGGGGCCTGTGGCTGCCCCCCTCATCGCTGGGTGGTCGCTCCCGGACGTGACGGGGGTGTCGTCTCCCTGTTGCTCCAGGTCTCTCCGTCTCCCATGGTGTGCGAGGGGCATCCTGCGGGCGTCGCATGCTGGAGGGTCCGGGTCTCTCCGTCTCCTGTGGTCTCCGAGGGGCATCCTGCGGGCGGTCTGCATCTGCGGGGATGGGTGCCTGGACGTTTGGTCCTGCGATACACAATGAAGCATGCATGGTTAGACATCAGGCAGTGATTAGGTGATACGGGGAGGGGGATATAGGGGAAAGGGGATATGGGGACGGGCTGTCGGTGGCTCACTTGCTCGTGGGCCCCCGACCTCTGCATCAGCAACCTCCCGGTCCTCAGGTCCGCCAGCCAGTTCCAGAGCCCTTTCCTCGTGTACGGTCAGTGGCCTCTCATCAGCGGGCCCTCCTCCAGTCCTCACATGCTCCCTATTGTTGTGTGCGCGCTTCTCCTGTGGGGGGGGGGGGGGGGCTGGTGGCAGGGGTAAAAGGCAACAGTGTTAGGCAGGTATATGAATGCACGCCATCGGTTGCGCGTGCATTGCAGAGGTTAAGGTTAGGGCTGGATTCACTTGGGGATATGGGGGATATGGGGGAGGGAGGGTATGGGGGAGGGGGGATATGGGGGAGGGGGGGATATGGGGGATATGGGGGAGGGGGGATATGGGGGAGGGGGGATATGGGGGAGGGGGGATATGGGGGAGGGGGATATGGGGGAGGGGGGATATGGGGGAGAGGGGATATGGGGGAGGGGGGGATATGGGGGAGGGGGGATATGGGGGATATGGGGGAGGGGGGGATATGGGGGAGGGGGGATATGGGGGATATGGGGAAGGCTCACCCTGCCTGCTCTGACGAGGTTGTTCACCTTCTTGTGGGACTGGGTGCCTGTCCGTGGTGTCAGGGCCACAGCGGTGACGGCCTCTGCCACTTCCCTCCACAGACGCCGGCTGTGGCGTGGGGCAACTCTGCGGCCGTGCCCGGGATACAGGGCGTCCCTCCTCTGCTCCACCGCGTCCAGGAGCGCCTCCACATCGCGTGACTCGAACCTCGGGCTGAGTGACGGCCAGCCATCCAGTCGGGTGTTGCGGTCGTGTGTTCCGGTCGGGTGGGGGGGAGCTGCGCAGCCTTATGAGCCGTCACGCCGTGCAGCGCGTATGACGCTGCACGGCGTGAACCACTGCGCAAACGCGGATCCCGTTACGTCACTGCTAGCCCATTTCGGGCCAGAGACTATTGACCCATTTTTGTGACGTGACGCAAGTGGGATTTGCGCCGTTTTTTGCGCCGATCGGTGGACTTTCCGCCGATAACGGAGAATTTCGCCCCTGGTCTCTGGACCACAGAAGCAATGGTGCTAACCACTGTGCTACCGTGCCGCCCAGATATATAGGACCAGATATATATGGAGATAGTGAGGAAAGCTAGAGTTGAGGTAAATGGTTAGCATGATCTTGTTGAATGGCAGAGCAGGTTTGCAAGGCCAAATGGCTTACTCCAGCTCTTATTCTTATACTTTCATGCTCCTTGTGTTCTTAGACCATATTTAAACTAGTGTGAGCCATTCAGGCAGTTCCTGTTTCAGGAAGGAAATATTGCCCTTCGAGTGAATGCATCATTGATTGTCTTGAATATTTCCAGTAGTTGGGTTATAAGATTATGGAAGCTAAGGCAGGAATTTTAAGTGGAGGTGGTGGCCCACCCACCATTTGAAAAGTCAGGAGTGAGCTCACCTTCGATTTGCTGGCCTGCCCCGCAGCACATTTGCAGCCATCAGTCTGTTAATTGGCTCGAGTAGAAATTTGAAACTCCCTTCCAGAAGCCAGAATTGATACTAAATTTGAAATTCGAAATTGATAGAATTTTGTTGAATAGAAAAGGTGTTCAGGGAAATGGGGTAATGCTTGAAAAGAAGTAAGATGCCGGATCAATCATGATCTCACTTAATAGTGGATCAGGCTCAAAGGGCTAAATGGCCTATTCCTTCTCCATTGCTCCCTCTTGTTTCCAGGAATTTGGTCATTCAGCTTCTTGAACATATTCTACCTTACAATTAAATTATATTCAATTTGTACCCACATTTGTTCTATGTTCCTTGATTCTCTTATCTGGGAGAAAATGTCTGAATTCCCTCCATTTCCATTGCGGAGCATTGTATTGATCAGAGTGCATCAAGAATGGAGTACATTTTGGGGTTGAATGGAGTTAAGGGGCGGGATTCTCCGACACCCCGCCGGGTCGGAGGATCGACGGGGGGGGCAGCGTGAATCTCGCCCCCAATGGCCGCCGAATTCTCCGGGGGCGGGAATCGCGCCGCGCCAGTTGGCAGGCCCCCCCCCCCGCCCCCGGCGATTCTCTGGCCCGCGATGGGCTGAAGTCCCGCTGCTGTCATGCCAGTCCCGCCGGCGTGAATCAAACCACCTACCTTACCGGTGGGACTAGCGGCGCGGGCGGGCTCTGGGATCCTGGGGGGGGAGGCGCGGGGTGATCTGGCCCCAGGGGGTGCTCCCATGGTGGCCTGGCCCACGATCGGGGCCCACCGATCCGCGAGTGGGCATGTGCCGTGGGGGGACTCTTTTCCTTCAGCCTCGGCCATAGCGTCCGCGATGGCCGATGCGGAAGTGACCCCCCCCACGCATGCGCGGGAATGACGCAGCAGCCGCTGATGCTCCCGCGCTTGCGCGGACTTCTGCCGATCGGCGGAGTCCCTTCGGCCCCGACTGACGTGGCGCCAAATTCCTTTCCCGCCAGCCGGCGGCGTGCCAACCACTCCAGCGTGGGCCTAGCCCCTCAAGGTGAGGGCTTGGCCCCTAAAGGTACAGAGAAATCCGCACCTTTGGGGCGGCCTGACGCCGGAGTGGTTCACGCCACTCCCTCCCGCCAGGACCCCCCGCCCCGCCGGGTAGGGGAGAATCCCGGCCCAGATTGCCCACAGGTTTTGTAACAAAATTAACATTTCTCAAAATGCTCCTGTCTTGTAACCCACTGCAGACAAAATGTTACTCCACATGTAATAAAACCTCTAACCGCCCTTGAGCCACATAATGTTCCAAGAAATTATTCCAACGTCAGCTGTAATGATCTGGTTAACCTGTAAGTCAATTATCACTATATCTGGTTAGACTTCTCTTTATTAAACTGGACAAGGACAATTGAAGTTTAAGTAACAGTAAACCTTTTGCAGAATTTATAATTTGGAAAATTGAATCTTATGAGAGGTTGAGCAGCAGACTCATTGTTAAACAGAAGGCAGGTTTAACATGTGTCATCATATATGTAAAACTCACTTTACCGTCAGCTGATTTGTTGCAGGCCAAGGTATTAAATAATACCAGAGCATACACCGGCACACCTACTATTCTTATCAGGGTGCCTTTTATTCCTGTAAAAAGTACATTCTTAGGTTTATTGGGCCAACATAATAGGTCTGGAAGGCTTGTGTCAGAGCCCAGAGAATACCTGGTTAGATTATACACCATGGCGGGTGTGGTGTTGGGTGTTCTGACACACAGAAGAGCCAACACAGTTGCATATGGTACAACGCTTCTTTATTTAAACTCACTATTTACAACTTGGTCTTTGCACTCTGCACGTGGGGGGCTCCCTGCTTGTGGTGTTTCAACAGCTCTTTCTTGTTTCCTTCTCCCCAGACCTACTGACCTCCAGGTGTCGTGCTCGTGCTTTTTATGTGGTTGGTGTTCTTGTCTGTGATTGGTTGTGGTGTTGTGTACTCTGATTTGCCTGTTAGTGTGTCCATCATGATGTGTGTGTTTGAATATCATGACATCCCCCCTTTTTACAAAGATATGTGCCTACGTGGTAATAAATATGATCGTGACGTGAGTGCATCTAAGAGTGTGTGTGTGTCGTGTGCAGCATGTGTCTATGACGGAACTATGTACATGGGGCGATGTCGAGTGCGTCACATGAATCCAGTTGTACCATAACATAACAGAAATGCGAACGAGAGAAGAAGAAAAAAAATTTGAACAGTTGTCCAGTCAGACGACATCTGGAACGATAAACAACAACAGGTTATCATGTAAAATTGTCCAACTTATTAAACATATGAACTGTATTATAAGTCCATTCTAATGGGTTTGCGACGAATTCGGGTTGACCGCCTTAAGGGTGGATCAAGAACCACCGGCTGCTGTGCAGGCATGGCCATGGGTGGCGATGGAAAGGGCGTGATGTGCGGCAGCTCCACAAAGTCATCCTCGGAAGCCTGTTGAGGATCTGGCGTGTTGTGTGGCTGTGAGCGTGGAAGTCGGCGAAGGGCGCGCCGATTGCGGCGACGCACGGAACCATCCGGCATGCGAACCAGGAACGAGCGGGGAGCCACTTGTCGGAGGACTTCGGCCGGTGCTGACCAGCCACCATACGGTTGATGGACGCGTACTTTGTCTCCGGAGGACAGGGGGGGCAGGTCCGTCGCTCGTGTGTCGTACCGACCTTTCTGGCGATCACGCTGCAGTTGCATGTTCCGAAGAACCGCCTCATGGTCTGTTGTCGGTGCCAGGACGGAAGGTACCGTCGTCCTGAGGGAGCGACCCATTAGTAGCTGCGCTGGCGAGAGGCCCGTGGATAACGGGGCCGATCGATAGGCCAGCAAGGCAAGGTTAAAGTCCGATCCGTCATCAGCCGCCTTGCACAGGAGCCGCTTTGCGATGTGGACACCCTTTTCAGCCTTCCCGTTCGATTGTGGATGCAGAGGGCTGGATGTCACATGAGTGAAACCATATGCTGCGGCAAAGGACGACCATTCACGGCTGGCAAAACAAGGTCCATTGTCTGACATGACAGTCCTTGGAATGCCGTGGCGAGCAAACGTTTCCTTGCAGGCCCCAATGACTGCGGACGACGTCAGATCATGGAGAGGCATGACTTCCGGGTAGTTTGAGAAGTAGTCTATAATAACAATGTAATCTCTGCCGAGCGCGTGAAATAGGTCAACACCCACCTTCGCCCAGGGGGACGTCACCATCTCGTGTGGTAGAAGTGTTTCCGGAGGTTGCGCTGGCTGAAACCTCTGACAGGTTGTGCAGTTGAGCACCATGTTGGCTATGTCTTCATTAATACCCGGCCAATATACCGCCTCCCGGGCCCTTCGTCTGCATTTTTCGACGCCCAAGTGGCCTTCGTGTAGTTGACGAAGAATCATCTGGCGCACACTGTGTGGAATGACGATCCTATGCGATTTCATAAGGACCCCGTCTATATTGGTGAGATCATCTCGCACATTATAAAACTGGGGGCACTGCCCTTTTAGCCACCCTTCCGTCATGTGGCGCATCACTCGCTGCAGCAGAGGGTCAGTCGCCGTCTCTGCGCGTATGTGGGCCAGACAAGGATCATCAGCTGGCATATTTGCTGCTGTCAGAGTCACGTGTGCCTCAATTTGACGCACGAACCCCTCCGCATCTGGTGGTGTGCTCACTGCTCGGGAAAGAGTGTCCGCCACTATGAGTTCCTTCCCCGGAGTGTAGATCAGTTCAAAATCGTACCTCCTGAGTTTAAGTAAGATGCGCTGGAGGCGAGGAGTCATGTCGTTCAGGTCTTTGTTAATGATGTTGACCAGGGGGCGGTGGTCAGTTTCGACCGTGAATCGTGGCAGGCCATACACATAGTCGTGGAACTTGTCCAGTCCAGTTAACAAGCCCAGGCATTCTTTTTCGATTTGCGCGTAGCGCTGTTCGGTAGGGGTCATGGCTCGTGAGGCATACGCAACCGGGGCCCATGATGACGTGCTGTCTTTTTGCAGGAGTACCGCTCCAATACCAGATTGGCTGGCGTCTGTTGAGATCTTTGTAGGGCGAGTCGTGTCAAAGAAGGCCAGCACTGGTGCCGTGACCAGTTTGTGCTTGAGCTCCTCCCATTCCCGCTGATGCGACTGGTGCCAGTTGAATTCCGTCGATTTTTTTACGAGATGGCGCATGTTTGTTGTATGAGAAGCCAGGTTGGGAATGAACTTCCCAAGGAAGTTGACCATGCCCAGGAATCTTAAGACAGCCTTCTTGTCAGCCGGTCGTGGCATGGCTGTGATGGCGCTAACCTTGTCTGCATCGGGACGGACCCCGGACCTTGAGATGTGGTCCCCGAGGAATTTCAGCTCCGTCTGGCCGAAAGCACACTTCGCACGGTTGAGACGCAGGCCATTTTGCCGTATGCGGGTGAAGACACGTCGAAGACGATGCATGTGTTCCTGCGGAGTGGTGGACCAAATGATGATATCGTCCACATATACACGTACCCCTTCGATGCCTTCCATCATCTGCTCCATAATGCGGTGGAATACTTCAGATGCCGAAATGATGCCGAATGGCATCCGGTTGTAGCAGAATCTGCCAAAAGGGGTGTTGAATGTGCATAGTCTTCGGCTGGCCGGGTCCAGTTTGATCTGCCAGAATCCTTTGGACGCATCCAATTTAGTGAATATGTTGGCTCGCGCCATCTCGCTGGTGAGGTCTTCTCGTTTCGGGATGGGATAGTGTTCCCGCATGATGTTGTTGTTCAGATCTTTTGGATCTATACATATACGGAGCTCGCCAGAGGGCTTCTTTACACAGACCATGGAGCTGACCCATGGCGTGGGCTCCGTGACCTTGGATAGGACCCCTTGGTCCTGAAGAATCTGCAGTTGTGCCTTGAGGCGGTCTTTGAGAGGCGCAGGAACCCTGCGAGGTGCGTGAACGACAGGGATGGCGTCCGGTCTGAGTCGAATCTTGTACGTGTGTGGCAATGTCCCCATGCCTTCAAAAACCTCCTGGTTGTGAGCGAGGAGGGAATGGAGATTCGCGTGGAACTCAGCATCCGGGAAGTCGGATATCTCATCTGGAGAGAGAGACATGATGCGCTGTACCAGGTGAAGGACCTTACACGCTTGTGCGCCCAGTAACGAGTCCTTTGATGAGCCCACAACTTCGAAGGGGAGTGTGGCCGTGTACCTCTTGTGAGTCACCTGTAGCTGGCAAGATCCTACGGACGGGATAACGTTCCCGTTATAGTCAACCATCTTAAGCCGGGATGGTGTGATGGGTGGTTTGACCTTCATGGCCTGGACTGCAGAGTAAGCAATCAGGTTGGCGGATGCGCCGGTGTCCAGACGGAAGGCGACGCGCGATCGGTTGACCGTCAGGGTGGCACACCACTCATCGTCTGGATTGATGGCATTGACCTTGTTGACATCAATGACGGCAACTCGGAAGTCATCCTGGTCATCTGCATCACTTAACTGGAAGTCGTGATGCGTGGGCTGGACGGTCCTGACTCGTGTGCGAGGTTGTCGAGGATGCGCCGGATCCATGGGTTGAGCCGCACGACAGCGGGCTGCGTAGTGGCCTATCATGGCACATCTGTTGCACTGTCGGTATTTTGCAGGACATTGCCCTTTTAAGTGTAGACCTCCACACTTGCTGCACGTCATGACGTCACGACGTTCGTTGCGCCACTGCGCATGCGCAGTGCGATCTTGCGGTGGGCGCGCCTGCGCAGTGCGTCCCTCGTTGTGGCCGTTATTCTTGGCGCGCACCTGCGCGGGAGACCGCGAAAAGCGCGGGAAGCGGCCGCTGTCGTCCGGGCCGTGGGGCGGGAAGAAATCGACGGCCTGGATGCGTTCAACGTCGTGGGCGGCCTGGCTTGCCGATTCGACGGCTGGGGACCCCCTCCGTGCCAACTCGGACGCCTGAAATCGGGCAAAACGGCAGGCAGCATTTTCATGGAGGACACAGGCTTCCACAGCAGACGCTAAGGTGAGGCTCTTTATTTTAAGAAGCTGCTGGCGTAGGCCACTAGAGGCAACGCCAAAAACAATCTGGTCCCTGATCATGGACTCTGTGGTGGTGCCGTAACCGCAGGACTGCGCCAGAATCCGGAGGTGCGTCAAAAAGGGTTGAAAAAGCTCCTCCTTACCTTGCAGGCGTTGCTGAAAGATGTATCTTTCGAAAGTTTCGTTTACTTCAGTTTGAAAGTGCTGGTCCATTTTGAGGATGACCGTGTCATATTTGGCCTGGTTTTCGCCTTCCTCGAACACCAGTGAATTAAAGACATCGTTTGGGTGGGGGCCTGCGTAGAAGAGGAGCATTGCAATCTTCGAATCATCCGAGACATTCTGTTTTTCGGTGGCACGGATGTACAGGTCAAATCGCTGCCTGTAGAGCTTCCAGTTGGTGCCTAGGTTCCCTGTGACTTGCATCGGCTGCGGTTTGCCGGTGTGGTCCATGTCCAGAATGGCAGGTTGGTAGGCAGGTATCGATCCACTCCTGTACCATGTGGTGTTGGGTGTTCTGACACACAGAAGAGCCAACACAGTTGCATATGGTACAACGCTTCTTTATTTAAACTCACTATTTACAACTTGGTCTTTGCACTCTGCACGTGGGGGGCTCCCTGCTTGTGGTGTTTCAACAGCTCTTTCTTGTTTCCTTCTCCCCAGACCTACTGACCTCCAGGTGTCGTGCTCGTGCTTTTTATGTGGTTGGTGTTCTTGTCTGTGATTGGTTGTGGTGTTGTGTACTCTGATTTGCCTGTTAGTGTGTCCATCATGATGTGTGTGTTTGAATATCATGACAGCGGGATTCTCCGGTCGCCGACACCGAAATCGCATTCGGCGATCGGCCGGAGAATCCCCATTGCGCCAAAATCGGCGGCGAAGCTGCTTTTGCGATTTTCTGCCCCCTCAAAAATGCCATATTCTTCGAGTGCGCGAATCACAACGTTAGCTGAGGCCCTCCCCCGATGCTCCGACTCCGATGGGCCGAGTTCCCAATGGCGTGAAACACTTTTTTTTCCGCGAACGGCGTGGCGACTGCGGACTGAGTCCACTGGGAGGGGAGGAGCCATTTCGCGGGCAGGGACACTTTAGCGGGGGCTGGGGGCACTGGTGGGGAATTGTCTGGGGGTGGCGAGGGGGTTACTGGGGGACCGTATGTAGCAAGCTGGTCCACGCGCGGCCGGCGCCATGTTGCACGGCGCGGCCACAGATCCGGCAAATCTCCGGCCGTATCCAAAGGTAAAGCCGCTGCGTGGCTGCTAGTCACCCACCAGACAGAGGATCAGTGCAGCTTTTGCACCATTTTTCTGGAGTAAAATGGCACTGTTCCCACGCCGGCGTCAGCACTTAGTCTTCAAATCGGAGAATCGAGCCCCATGAAGGCCAAATAGAACAAGTGAGCAGAAAAAAACCTTTACTTACAAATTATTGGTGGGTGGGGGGGGTTTGTATGGGCTTTCCACAATCACCCGGCATAGGTTTGGTGAAGGACTGGGGATACCCAAAAAACTATTTCTGGGTTGTTCAGGCCATTAAAGCTACAATGTAGAAGTGGGGGATAGCCTCTGGAAATCTATCCCATCTTTAGCAGACAGTGATGTCGACAGCCTCTGTGATGCTGTTGAGTAGTACACTACTTCAGTGAGAAGCCAAACCTGAGTCATTGCTTCACAAACATGAAAAACGGCATGAGTTTGTCTTTGTTCACGCTCCTAGCATTGCGATAGTTCAACTTTCACAGAGATTGCAACATGTAAAAGTGAGTACTGGGTATTTCCAGTGTTTAGCTAATTTGTCTTCTGTTATGATATCAAAAAAGGACGAAAGACCATGTCAGCAAGGACCATGTTATAATAAGGGTGCTCACAAAACAGTATTTGGCAGTTTTGAAGTAAAAATCTTCTTGTTTGGAAGACAGAAGCTGGCACATTTGCCTTTACATCAAGCAAAATAGTTGGCATCTTACAAGCAAGCCACAGACAATGATTGCACTGACCTTTCACAGTGAATACTGCCTTCAAATGCTTTCAAAGACCAAGTAGCAATAAAGGACGAGCCTGGAGTTTTATCTGCAGAACAGCATCAGCCCTGCAAATTGAGTCATCATTGCCCAAGCCAGACATTTCAGCAATGCCACTTTGGTTTCATCTTTGTTCAATCTCTTGTCCGATGATGCTTGCCTTGATACTATGGAGCAGACAACACACCCTTGCAATCTTGGACATCTTATCTCGTTAGTGCTTACCTCATGAGTGATCCAGGCAATTAAACATTTGGTTCAATATGGCTGACTGATCACTCTGAATTTGGCATTGCTTTTGTTGACATGGTCTTCAACACTTGTTGATATTGTAGCAACTGGTGGCACCAGCCCATGTGAGAAGTAAACCGAATCATTCAGCACCTCCATCTCAACTACTTTGCCGAAGTGATCTTTGCTGCAGTCTTAACACTTTAACTCCTGCTCAAAGGGAGAACAAGTAATGAATGGATTATTTAAATAAGATTTGTAGGACTGCAGTGGGACAAAGATACTATTAACAGGCTAGGGTAATAGCCCGAAGGTGAATCCTGCTTGGGTGGAGGTCCCCTATTCTACGCAGTGCCTTGGCTGGGTGTCCTCATGTCATTTCTGCATGTGGAGGTCAAAAACACGATCAGGGGGTCAGTGGAGAAGGTCTACCTCAGATGACAACCATTAATTCTCGTTTTTAAGAAGTTAGTCACCGTCAGCTGTTAGGGATTCAGGTTAGCCTTTGTATCAAAGTTAATTAGGTGTTGAGTGTGTTTTTGCTGTTTTGACTTTTTTCTTCTATTGTTTATTTCTGTTTGTTTGTTTTGGGTTGTTTTAATTCATATGATTTTTTTTTAACAAACATGTATATATATATAGATATTTTTAATCCATGGAAGAAAAACCCTAACCTTCACTTGGGAGCTGTTGGAGTTGCTGTGCGTTTGTTATACACTAGATTTCACAGACATTTCAGTCGGTACAGAGCCAAAATAAATCAGTGGGGAAACGTACTTGAGGTGTCAAAAATTTTGTGTTGTTGGAGATGCCAGTTTGGTGGGAAATAAATGTAATTTTCCAAACCAGTCAAATGCCTGTCAGATATCCCGTTTGGCCTGCATTGTGAAAGATAATCAGTTCTGTTTTTTTTTCCACACAGCTTTTAGTCTTGTAAGAGGGCGATAATTCCCTCCAACAATTAGCCTGTGATTTGCAGATTTGGTGAGTTCAAAAATAAAACTGCTCAAAATCTTGTAGGTCTCATGAATATACTTCTCACTTCATCTCCAACCCATCATCATTTCTTCATCTCCTTTCTTTCTAATTGATCCATAGTGGGTTGTTTCGGGTTGTATTTTCAATACTGATAAGGGGTGAGATTCTCCGACCCCCCCGCCGGGTCGGAGAATTGCCGGGGGCTGGCGTGAATCCCGCCCCCGCCGGTTGCCGAATTCTCCGGCACCGGATATTCGGCGGGGGCGGGAATCGCGCCGTGCCGGTTGGCGGGCCTCCCCCGCGATTCTCCGGCCCGGATGGCCCCCGCGATTCTCCGGCCGCTGCTAAAATGCCTGCCCCGCCGGCGTAGATTAAATCACCTACCTTACCGGTGGGACAAGGCGGCGCAGGCGGGCTCCGGAGTCCTGGCGGGGCGATCTGGCCCCGGGGGGTGCCCCAGCGGTGGCCTGGCCCGCGATTGGGGCCCACCGATCCACGGGCGGGCCTGTGCCGTGGGGGCACTCTTTTCCTTCCGCCTTCGCCACGGTCTCCACCATGGCGGAGGCGGAAGAGACTCCCTCCACTGCGCATGCGTGGGAATGCCGTCAGTGGCCGCTAATGCTCCCGCGCATGCGCCATCCGGAGATGTTTTTTCCGCGCCAGCTGGCGGGGCACCAAAGGCCTTTTCCGCCAGCTGGTGGGGCGGAAATTCGTCCGGCGCCGAACTAGCCCCTTAAGGTTGGGGCTCGGCCCCCAAAGAGGCGGAGCATTCCGCACCTTTGGGGCGGCGCGATGCCCGACTGATTTGCGCCGTTTTGGGCGCCAGTCGGCGGACATCGTGCCGATACCGGAGAATTTCACCCCTGATTCCACACCTGTATCCAAGGTCCTTCTCATTGCTTTCCAGCTTAGTTTCCAATTATGAAGGAAATTACATTAGGTGGTTTGACAGAATCACGGAATTGGTACAGCGCAGAAGGAGGCCATTTGGCCCATCGTGTGTGCTCCAGAGCCTGAATTGAGCAACTCACCTAGTTCCATTCTTCCAGAAGGTGGGAGAATGGAACGAGGTGAGTTGATCATTCAGAGATCCGGCACAGATACAATGACCAAATAGCCTCCTTCAGCGCCCTACTAATTCTGTGATTCTGTGATTTAGTGCTCTACGTAAATATATTTGCACAAAACCATTTTCCAAGGTTGCTACTATATTCTGTTTTCTCCGGTTAAATTCAAATTACGGAACAGAAAGGATTATTGTTCGCACACACCTCCTTTTAGTTCCAAGCATATGGTCTTTATTTTGGTAATCATACCAAAGACCTACCCCGACACAAAAACATGTTAACAAATAACTAGAATAGCCAATAATGCGATAGCTGCTGTTGGCTATGAAAATCTATACGTTCCACACAGCCAATGGGGTAGGTTTTTTGGATGTCCTTTTCTCAGCATGCAGTCTTACCTTAACGGAACTGCGCAACAGAGATTTGGATGAATCCTTTATTCATAGCAGTTGTGAATGAGCTGTCATTTATATTAATGACTGAACAGTCAGGAGAGCTGCAAATTGGGTGCATTAACCTCCAACTCAGATTCTTTGAACCGTGTACCCATTAGCTAAAATAGTAACGTCTTCAAGACATTTACACTGATATTTATACACTGCTTCAGAGTTTGGAAAGATAGGGAAGAAACCCATTCAGTGCCATGTACAGAACTGGATTGGTTTCGCTCTGTCATACACTACTTTTTTGTATCCATTCATGGGACGTGGGCGTCGCTGGCTGTGCCAGCATTTATTGCCCACCTCTAATTCCTTTGAGGGGAAGTTAAGAGTGATGCACGATCAATTGCACAAAGACTAAATTTGGGTACAACTGTGGCTTTATTACAGTCAGATGCGTGGCCTCCTGCTGCAGCTGGCGAAATGGCAGGGCACTGGAGGTTATGCATATTTATACAGTTCTCCCTGGGTGGAGCCAGCCAGCAGGGGCTACCTGTGAACCTGTAGTGCAGGTCCTACCTTACATCACCTAATACAGTGGTTCACCACATTCACCCCCTGTTAAAAATGAGTCCGGCGGGGGTGACATGAAACTATATACAATTAGTGCAATTATGTACAGTGGTAGGAGAAAGAAAAGTCCATGTTGATGGTCTGGAGTCCGTCAAAGGTTCAGCCGGTCCGGTGTTTTGGTGCTTCGTTGGGAGTGGCGTAACGGGGGCGGCGAAGTTGGTGCTGGCGGCGGTGGAGGTGGCACCGATGGCAGTGGTGGTGGTGCTGATGCTGGCCAGTCATCGGGGAACTCCGGGAGCGTGCCGAAGTCCTCTTCGTCCTCTTGTGCGGAAAAGGGGAGGGGGGGTGGTCTGGTGGGGTCAATATTGGCGGCACGGTGGGAGGGGGGGTGGTGTTGGGGTGGAACCTGATGGTGCCAGGTCCCTGAGTGAGACAGTATCTTGGCGGCCATCGGGGAACTCAACGTAGGCATATTGAGGGTTGGCGTGGAGCAGGTGAACCCTGTTCACCAAGGGGTCCGCCTTGTGGAGTCGGACGTGCCTACGGAGAAGGACCGGTCCTGGAGCTGCGAGCCAAGTCGGGAGTGACACCCCAGATGTGAACTTCCTGGGGAAGGTAAAAACACGTTCATGGGGTGTGTTATTAGTGGCGGTGCACAATAGTGACCGGTTGGAGTGTAGAGCCTCAGGGAGGACCTCCTACCAGCGAGAGGCTGGGAGGTTCCTGGACCGTAGGGCCAGCTGGACGGCCCTCCAAACCGTCCCATTCTCCCGTTCTACTTGTCGTGTCCCCGGGGGTTGTAGCTGGTCGTCCTGCTGGAGGCTATACCCCTGCTGAGCAGGAACTGACACAGCTCATCGCTCATGAAAGAGGATCCCCTGTCACTGTGGATGTAGGCGGGGAAACCAAACAGAGCGAAGATGGTGCTGAGGGCCTTGATGACGGTGGCAGATGTCATATCGGGGCATGGGATGGCGAAGGGGAATCTGGAGTACTCGTCGACCACACTGTGAATGTACGTGTTACGGTCGGTGGAGGGGAGGGGCCCTTTTAAATCCACGCTGAGGCGTTCAAAGGGGCGGGAAGCCTTCACCAGGTGCGCACGGTCTGGCCGGTAGAAGGGCTGCTTGCACTCTGCACAAACCTGGCAGTCTCTGGTGACTGTCCTTACTTCCTCGACGGAGTAGGGCACATTGCGAGCTTTGACCAGATGGTACAATCGAGTGACCCCCGCGTGACAAATGCTGTCGTGTAGGGCCCGGAGTTGGTCCACTTGTGCGCTGGCACATGTACCTGGGGAGAGGGCGTCTGGGGGCTCGTTGAGTTTACCGGGGCGATACAAAATAACGTAATTGTAGGTGGAGAGCTCGATTCTCCACCGCAAGACTTTATCATTTTTGATCTTGCCCCGCTGTGTGTTATTGAACATGAAGGCTACCGACCGTTGGTCTGTAAGGAGAGTCAATTTCTTACCGGCCAGGTAATGCCTCCAATGCCGCACAGTTTCAACGATAGCTTGGGCCTCCTATTCGACGGATGAGTGTCGAATGTCAGAGGCGTGAAGGGTACGGGAAAAGAATGCCACGGGTCTGCCTGCCTGGTTTAGAGTGGCGGCAAGGGCAATGTCTGAAGCATCGCTTTCTACTTGGAAAGGTAGTGACTCGTCCACTGCGCGCATCCCAGCCTTGGCGATGTCTGCTCTGATGCGGGCGAAAGCGTGTTGTGCTTCGGCCGCGAGGGGGAATTGGGTGGACTGAATGAGTGGGCGGGCCTTGTCCGCATAGTTTGGGACCCACTGGGCGTAGTAGGAAAAGAACCCCAGGCAGCGTATGAGGGCCTTGGGGCAGTGGGGGAGGGGAAGTTCCATGAGAGGGTGAATGCGGTCGGGGTCGGGCTCGAGAAGTCCGTTTTGGGCTATATAGCCGAGAATGGCAAACCGGGTCGTGCTGGACACACACTTCTCTTTGTTATAGGTCAGGTTGAGAAGAGTGGCAGTGCGGAGGAATTTATCGAGGTTGGCATCGTGGTCCTGCTGGTCATGGCCGCAGATGGTGACATTATCTAAGTACGGAAAGGTGGCCCGCAAACCGTACTGGTCGACCATTTGGTCCATCTCTCTTTGGAAGACCGAGACCCCATTTGTGACGCTGAAAGGGACACAAAGGAAGTGGTAGAGGCTACCGTCAGCCTCAAAGGCCATGTATGGCTGGTCCAACTTCCGGATGGGGAGCTGGTGGTAGGCGGATTTCAGGTCAATTGTTGAGAAGACCCGGTACTGCGCAATCTGATTGACCATATCAGATATGCGTGGGAGGGGGCACGGGTCGAACTGTGTGTACCGATTGATGGTCTGGCTGTAGTCCACGACCATCCTGTGTTTCTCCCCAGTTTTAACCACTACCACTTGGGCTCTCCAGGGGCTGTTGCTGGCCTCGATAATACCGTCCTTAAGCAGCCCCTGGACTTCGGACCAGATGAAGGTCTTGTCCTGGGTGCTGTGCCGTCTGTTCCTAGTGGCAACGGGCTTGCAATCCGCAGTTAGATTGGCAAAAAGGGAGGGGGGATCGACCTTGAGGGTCGCTAGGCCGCAAACGGTAAGTGGGGTAAGGGCCTGCCGAATTTGAGGGTGTGGCTCTGGAGGTGCACTGGAAGTCCAGGCCCAACAGGAGTGCAGCGTAAAGATTAGGAAGGACAGAGAGGCGGAAGTTACTAAATTCTACGCCCTGGACCGTGAGGGTGACTGTACAAAAGCCTCGGATCAGGACGGAGTGGGATCCGGACACTAGGGAGATCCTTTGAATGGCAGGGTGGACCGCGAGGGAGCAGCGCCTTACCGTATCTGGGTGAACGAAGCTTTCGGTGCTCCCGGAGTCCAGCAGGCACGAGGTCGCGTGGCCGTTGATTTTCACCGTCGTCGACGCCGTGGCCAGGTTGTGCAGGCGAGATTGGTCCAGCATCATCGAAGCGAGCTGCGGGTAGTCGTCGGATGCTTCGGGTGGCGAGCGTGTGCGGTTCTGATGTCGGGATGTCCGGAGACCCTTTGGGGGACAAGATGGCGGCGCCCATGGTGTGCACATTGCGGGGTCGGGACAAGATGGCGGCGCCCACGGTGCGCACATTGCGGGGTCGGGCCAAGATGCCGGCGCCCATGGGGCGCACGTGGCCGAAGGGGGACAAGATGGCAGCACCCATTGGTCGCACAAGGACCCGGGAGGAGAAGATGGTGGCTCCCATTGTGCGTCTGGCGTGGGGGAAGGGGCGATAGCGGGCGCAATCGCAGCGACTGCGTGGGCCTGGCACACAGTCGCGAAGTGGCCCTTTTTACTGCAGGCTTTACAAATGGCAGAGCGGGCCGGGCAGTTTTGGCGGGGGTTCTTCTGCTGACCGCAGAAGTAGCAGCTGGGACCCCCGGGGTGCGCATGCAGTGCAGGCATATTGGGAAGGCAGGGCCCCGGCTGAGGAGGTTGTCGGCGGGGCCCAGGAGGGGTAGGAAGGAGTAGAAGGGTGGGCAACCCGGCGGGAGAGGTACGATTGTGCGTTACAGGATGCGACCGTCATGGAGAGTGCCTTGCTTTTTGTCTCTGCCTGTTTGAGCGTGGCCCTTTCCAGTAATCGTTCTCGGATGCGGTCCGACGCAATCCCCGTCACGAAAGCATCGCGCATGAGGAGATTCGCGTGTTCGGCGGCCGTAACGGCCTGGCAGTCCCAGTCCCGGGCCAGTGGAATTAGGGCCCACCAGAAGTCTTCGATGGACTCACCAGATTGTTGCGAGCGGGTGGCGAGTACATGCCTGGCGAAGAGAGTGTTCGCCTTCTGCGCGTAGTGTTCCTTAAGGAGTTCCATTGCTTTTGTGGAATTCGTGGCGTCTTGGATCAACGGGAACACGCTGTAGCTCATTCTGGACGGGGTCCGCCGCGTTGATGTAGGCCTCAAAACATGCTAGCCAGTGAGCAAAGTCTTTCCTGGCGTCGGGCGAGTGCGGATCCAGCTGCAGGAGATCGGGCTTAATTCTGATATCCATTCTGTGGAAAATCTGACTGTAATTAATCTGAATGTAATTCCATCACCTGGCATGGCAGGATTCAAACCCGGGTTCCCAGATCATTATCCTAGGTCTCTGGATTACTAGTCCAGTGACAATACCACTACGCCACCGCCTCCCCCAAATGCTAATGCTCCAACTGGGCTTTCAATCCTCTTGTGACTTTAGCACCGTACAGTTGTTGGTAAATCAGCCAAATTTCCATTCCCATAACAGAAACTAAAAGGTTTTCTGATCTGCCCTCTAACGATGTTGGCAGGATCCCAATTCCTTGTGACAATCAGGCTGATTTAAATAATGAGTGTCTAACTGTCAGAACACTTTAAGCGTGAACAGGCAGGGGCTAATCGGAGGGATGAGGAATAGAAAATCCGTCAGATCCTCTGCATAGCCGAGATGGCGGCGTTCAATTAAAGGTAAGGCACGACGTTTCTGACATTAGGTGGGATGATTTTGCCCTTTTATGTTGGACTCTGAGGTGAAACCCCCACAGCTTGTCCACTACCCATTTGTCATTAAAATTGCATTTGTTTTGACTCGACTCATCGAAAGAAAATCTAAAACAGCACCTTTCACATTTTCCGCTCAATGCCAAGCTTATAATATAAATTATATAAAAATAAATAATATGAATAGAAAAATAACTATGTCAGGTTTATAATTTAAATGCAAAATTCTTCTGAAATGTAGTCACGGATGTGATGGGAAGACCATACAGCCAATTTTCACACAAAGGTTCTTACCCATTTACAGTGTGAGATTTGGCCTGCTCACTCGAGGTCCACTCAAACACCACACATCAGATAAACCTCAGGCAGTAAGTCAGACATGAGCTTTTCTTATTTTTCACTTGTTTCCACCAAGTATCAACTAAAAGAAGAGGCGGCAGAGAGATAAAAATCACCTCAGGAGTCGACCGCAGCAACATCTCTTCCTAAATGCCCAGGTAAAGTGCAGCCAAGTGTCTTCCTGAAAGTGAAATTGCCTCAGAGACACGGTATGATTTTGAACCCGCATCATCCGTGAGCGCAAATGGCGACGTGGGTGCAAAATCTCCCGAGAATCGGAAAACAAGATTCTCCTTGATGAGATCTTGATTTCTGATTTACCCTGCCCCTCTCTGGTGACGTAGCGTGCTGGACCCTCGTTTCAATCCCTTTTAATACATTTTAATATAATTAGAGAGCTTCCCCACCATGTGTTTCCCCCACATTTAGAATTCCCCCCTCGCTGAGTGACGTCATGTCGACAAGTTCTGCAACACGTTTTTAAAAACATGAAGTAATCGAGGGGAACTCGCAAATGGCGCAAAGGTAACTATAACCCCTGGGGGAGTGGGACATGTACATATCTGTGGGTGGGTTTTTTTGGGCACAGATCAGGGTGCTCTTTAAAAAGGATGCCCCGATCTCTGTGGAGCCACGTTACTGGCTCTATCCAGAGCCTCCCCTGTCAACGTGACAGCGAACACCATGCCTCCAGATATTCTGTGCACTGAGTGCCATAATATCTGGTGAGAAAGCTCAGCTGTGCAGCTGGAGATCTACTCGCCTGTTTTCCTGCCTCAGCCAGCACTCTGTGCAGTGGAATATTTTGCCCTATAGTTTTCTTATAATATATTCCTTGTACATAGTAGCAGAAACTATCGCTGGGTAAAGCAAGCTTATTGGTGCATGTATTTGCCAATGACTTCGCTGTCACCTGTTGGATAATGCTGCATACAATGAGGCTTGGGTCGTGGTAGAGCATGCACACTTGTCACTGAAAATATTGCCCACCATATTAGATGTGAGAAAACAAGAGATCCTTTAACCATGCCAGAAGTAAGCATGAGGCCGTTTGCAAATACAAAGATAGAGCTTTTCACCTGCTTCAGGTTCCCCATCCAACTCAGATTTATCCTGTGAGAAACTTTACACTTAGGGAAACCAATTCTACCGTCCAAGATGCGAAGGGTAGATGGATTGGCCATAATCAATGCACGGGCTTATAGGAATAGGGAAGGGGAGTGATTGTAGGTAGGGTGCTCTTTCAGAGAGTCGGAGCAGGATCGATAGCCCAAATGACATCCTTCTGCACTGTAGGGATTCTAAAGATCACCAACATTAGAAAAGTAAGTTATTCCACATCATAATAATAATAAGAATCTTTATTAGTGTCACAAGTAGACTTACATTAACACTGCAATGAAGTTACTGTGAAAATCCTACAGTTGCCACACTCCAGCGCCTGTTCGGGTGCCCTGTGGGAGAATTCGGAATGTCCAATTCACCTAACAAGCACGTCTTTCGGGACTTGTGGGAAGAAACCGGAGCACCCGGAGGAAACCCACGCAGACACGGGGAGAACGTGCAGACTCCGAACAGACAGTGACCCAAGCTGGGAGTCGAGCCTGGGTCACTAGCGCTGTGAAGCAATAGTGCTAACCATTGTGCTACCATTGCAGCTATCTCTGTCAAGATCCCCAAACTCTCAACTCCCAGCTTTAGCTCCTATCCCTGGTGTTGTTCACCCTCACAGCTCCCCACTCCATCCTTCTGAGATCTCCAATTTCTCTCCCCAGTGAAAATGAAGTGCAACACCTCTGACCCGTGATCACTTCCTCAAGGCATTATCAACTCCTTGCTCAGGCCCGTTCACCCTCTCTTCCAGGATATGGCCAAATTAAACAATCCACAACATCTGATCACCTCAGCCTCAGACCTGATCTCTCCTTCTCTGTGAACTAATCATTCCTTTTTTGAGGGCGGATCACTCTCTCCACAACCTCGGATCTCTCTGCTCCCCTAAGACATATTTATATATATGTGGGTGGTACACTGTTATTTAGTCAATGGTAGGTGTTCTTAGCTTTTAGAAGATTGTGGGTTCAAGATTCAGTCAAGACATGAACATGAAATCTTGGCTGACACTAGAATATAGTACTGAGGGAGCTCTGCGCCGTTGGAGATGCCAACCTCTAAACCTCTTCCCTCTCTGGTTTTGTAAAATATTTCATGGCTCTATTCAAAGAAGAGCATGGGAATTTTTCCCAGTGTCTTAGTCAACATATGTCCTTCAACCAATTGTTTGATTCGCCATTTGTTACTCTTTATCATAGAATTTACAGTGCAGAAGGAGGCCATTCAGCCCATCGAGTCTGCACCGGCTCTTGGAAAGAGCACCCTACCCAAGGTCAACCCCACCCAACACTAAGGGCAATTTTGGACACTAAGGGCAATTTATCATGGCCAATCCACCTAACCCGCACATCTTTGGACTGTGGGAGGAAACCGGAGCACCCGGAGGAAACCCACGCACACACGGGGAGGATGTGCAGACTCCGCACAGACAGTGACCCAAGCCAGAATCGAACCTGGGACCCTGGAGCTGTGAAGCAATTGTGCTTTCCACAAGGCTACCGTGCTGCCCCAAATGTGAGCTTGTACTGTTGTATTCTTACATGCCTGGGCTTGTCCCTGCTGGCTCCACCTGAGGCTCCTTCCCTCGGGCTCATGAATAAAGGTGGCCAACCTCCAGCCATGTGAGCTTGCTGTACACAAATTTGTGGTAGCATCTCCGTATGTTGCAGGATTGACTACAGGCGGCATTTTCCAGTCCCGCCCGTCACAGGACCAGAAATTCCCGCTTGACATCAGTGGACCATGATATACCATCAATTGATGACAGACGAGGAGTTGGGAGAAAAACTGTGGCTTTAATCAGCTTAAAGACACCTGCTGGCAGCCGGTCCCAGAATGAGGGCAGGGCTGGAGGTTGGCCACCTTTATTCATGAGCCCGAGGGAAGGAGCCTCAGGCAGAGCCAGCAGGGACAAGCCCAGGCATGTAAGAATACAACAGTACAATACAATACAATACAGTGGTTTACCACAGACCATCTGTTAGTCAGTCAAATTTTCGGTCTGGCCCATTGCAACTCCCGTGGTGGGGGGTCGAGAAAATCTAGGCCTACATTTCAAATGTAACTCACTGGCTGCGAATTGGAGTTTTGATGGCAAAGCGATAACAAAACTGTACTAATAACTTGTTCCTCTCCTGAAATTTTTTTTTTAAAAAGTAAAACTTTTTTAAAGAGGAAAAAAAAACTCTCAAAAAAAAAAATCCCTTTTTATTTAAAAAAATTGTTTTCAAAAGGAAGGCACAGACAGAAATATGCCTCCAAATAATAAATTGAGGGGACGGCGAGATGTAAGAAGGAACAGCAGCAAAGGCGAAGGAAAAAAGCAGGAGCTGCGGCCGCGCAGGCAGACGACTCCACGGGGCGAGGCGGATGTTCAGGCAAATCAGGAAGCGGAAAAGCTGGCGAGCTGAGCAGCTGAGCAGGAACAGGACGTGGCAACCACCCCCCCCCCCCCAACCCCCCCCCCCCCCCCCCTGCACAAGGGGAGGAATGGAGAAGCGTGATGAAAACGGAAATGAATGCCATAAAGGAGGAGATAAAAACGGAGATAAATGCCATGAGGGAGGCACTCAGGACAGAGCTCCACACAATGATGAAGGAGATGCTGGTGGAGACAACAGAAAAAATACAGCGAACCATCAACGGCCTGGAAAGGAAGGTGGAGGTGCAGGAGAAAACTATTCAGGAGTTGGAGAGGGCCGCCTCGGACCAGAGCGACAGGATGGTAACTCAGGAAACCGAGGTGAAAAGGCTGGTAATGACCCAGGGGAGCCTAAGAGGGAAAGTGGAGGACCAGGAAAATAGGACCAGATGGCAGAATGTTAAAATAGTGAGTCCGCCAGAGGGGGATGGAGGGCAGAGACCCAATAGGCTACGTCGCCCAAATGCTGGGAAAGCTAGTGGGAAGGGAGAAGTTTCCAAACCCCCCAAAAATCGACAGGGCGCACAGGTCGCTCCGACCCAGGCCCAAAGCCGGGGAG
Organism: Scyliorhinus torazame; assembly: GCF_047496885.1. Taxonomy (NCBI): domain Eukaryota; kingdom Metazoa; phylum Chordata; class Chondrichthyes; order Carcharhiniformes; family Scyliorhinidae; genus Scyliorhinus; species Scyliorhinus torazame. Next base: position 75,848,052 of record NC_092721.1, on the reverse strand, counting down.
CAGCCCAGAGCGATTATCGTGAAGCTGCACAGGTTTCAAGACACGGAAAAAATCCTAAAGTGGGCCCGGCAGATGAAAACGAGCACGTGGGAAGGGAAGACCATAAGGGTGTACCAGGACATTGGGGCGGACCTGGCCAAAAGAAGGGCTGAATTCAACAGGGCCAAATCAGCACTCTACAAAAGTAATGTGAAATTTGGGATGTTATTCCCGGCCAAACTCTGGGTAACATTCGAAGGGAAGGAGCTGTTTTTTAACACCCCAGCGGTAGCGGACGAATTTGTTAGAGCAAACAAACTGGGGGAGGGACAGCCACAACGGCCATCATGAAAGCGACGGGGATGGAAAAGAAAGGACGAATCGGAACAAAGAGCAGCGGGCAGACGGCAAACAGAGACAATACGATCACGAAATGTACACACGTGTTTGGCGCACCATGCGGGACTGTGCTGACTCGTTCCCGGGCTTGTTCCACCTCTCAATGCAATGGGGGGGAGCGAAGCAAGGTGAATGAGGGTGAAAAAGGCAGACAGGAGGGCGAGACAAGGGCTAGCGAAAGGAAGGTAAAACAGGACCAGAACAGGGCAAGTGCTGGGAGGGGAGCCACCGTGCTAGCGAGGAGGGCTAACACGGGAGGGCAGGAAGAAAGGAGGGCCACGGCACGCTTCTCAGGGGAGAGGGAGCGCCTGGCACAAAGAGAAGGGGGAGGCAGGGCAGAAAAGGAGAGATCATAGCCGACAAGGCAAGCAGAGATAGGGAAGAAAGGGTGGCCAGGAAACAACTGGTGGACTCCATCCTGGAAGTCGACAGAAAATACTCCGAGGGCTGCTGGCGGAGAGGAAAAAGCTGCAAATGGACTTTAACCTGCTATCCACTAGGAAAGCAGTGTACCAACTCCGTCAGACGCGGGGGACCTTCTACGAACACGGAGACAAGGCTGGCCGCCTATTGGCTCACTAGCTGAGAAACAGGCAGCCACAAGGGAAATAGTGCAGGTAAAGGATAGCAGAGGCAGTCTGGTAACAGAACCAAAGGAGGTCAATCGGGCATTTGAGACCTTCTACCAGGGACTGTACACCTTCGAGCCCCCCAACGGGGATGCGGGGATGAAACAGTTCCTAGACGGACTGGAACTACCAGTTGTGGGGGGAGACAGACGGGCAGAGCTGGAAGCACCAATAGACCTGGGAGAAATCATGGAGAGCATCAGCTCCATGCAGGCGGGGAAGGCACCGGGACCCGATGGGTTCCCGGCGGACTTCTACAAAAAGTTTGCACCAGTCCTGGCCCCACACCTAAGGGACATGTTCGCGGACTCACTGGCAAGGGGCACCCTGCCCCCAACGCTAGTGCAGGCCACAATTGCACTGATACCCAAAAAAGATAAAGACCTGACGGAATGCGGATCATACAGACCCATTTCACTGCTGAACGTGGATGCGAAAATACTCGCAAAGGTCCTGTCCAAAAGGCTGGAGGGCTGTGTACCAGAGGTGGTCGCAGAGAACCAAACCGGCTTTGTCAAGGGTAGGCAGCTCACAGCGAACATCAGGCGGCTGCTGAACGTAATAATGACCCCCTCTGGGGAGAGAACACCAGAGGTGATCATCTCCCTGGACGCAGAAAAGGCCTTCGACAGAGTCGAATGGAAATACCTCCTCGAGGTACTGGAACGGTTTGGGCTAGGAGCGGGGTTCACCGCCTGGGTGAGGCTCTTGTACAACACTCCCAAAGCGAGCGTCCGAACTAACACCACCAGCTCTAAATACCTCCAGCTGCAGAGAGGAACAAGACAGGGCTTCCCCCTGTCCCCACTCTTGTTCGCGCTAGCCATCAAACCCCTGGCGATAGCCCTGCGGGACGCGAAAAGCTGGAAGGGAATCCGGAGAGGAGACAGAGAGCACAGAGTCTCACTCTATGCAGATGACCTGCTCCTCTGTGTCTCGAAGCCACAGGTGGGACTGAAGGCAATACTGCAAATGCTGAAAGAGTTTGGAACCTTCTCGGGCTACAAACTAACCTGGGCAAAAGCGAGGCATTCCCAGTGAACCCAAACGGGGGAGGGAGAGAGCTGGAGGGACTCCCGTTCAAAACGCCCAGAACAGATTCTGGTACCTGGGGATCCAGATAGCCAGAGACTGGACACAGATCCACAAGTGGAACCTGACCAGCCTGGTGGAGGAAGTAAGAAGAGACCTTCAAAGGTGGGGCTCACTCCCACTCTCCCTGGCGGGGAGAGTGCAGACGATCAAGATGAACGTACTGCCAAGGTTCCTCTTCTTCTTTAGATCCAGACCGATCTTCATCCCCAAGGCCTTTTTCAAAAACGTAGACAGTCTAATCATGGTGTTTGTGTGTGTGTGTGTGTGTGGGGGGGGGGTGGTAAGAACCTGAGAATCCTGAAACAGACACTGCAAAGAAGGAAAATCAAACGGGGCTTGGCCTTACCAAACCTACAATACTACCACTGCGCAGCAACAGCAGAAAGAGTGAGGGGATGGGTACAAGAACCTGGCACAGGTTGGGTACAAATGGAGTGGGTCTCCTGCAAAGGAATGACCCTCAGGGCCCTGGCCACAGCAGCACTTCCATCCCCCTCAACAAGATACACAATGAGCCCAGTGGTAGCGGCCACGCTGAGAACATGGACCCAGCTGAGACAACACTTCGGGATAACTAAAATGGCCCCCATGGCCCCCATCTGCGGCAATCACAGATTCCCCCCAGTCATGCTAGATACCACCTTCAAAAGATGGAGGCGGGACGGGGCACATTGACGGCCGGGGACTTCTACGTAAGGCACAGACTGGTGACACTAGATGAACTGATGAGGAAGTGGAGGCTAGCAAAAGGACAGGATGTGAGACACCTCCAAATAAAACACTTCCTCTGCAAAGAGACTGTGGGGTACCCTGGGGCCCCAGAAAGCACACTACTAGAGGACCTGATAGGCACAAGCAGCGAGAAGGGGGACTATGTGGGAAAATATACGGACAGCTACTGGACAGAGCTCGAACACCGCTGGACGGGACCAGACAAAAATGGGAGGACGAACTGGGGACAGAGGTAGGATGGGGACTCTGGAGCGAAACCCTGAGCAGGGTGAGCTCCACCTCCTCCTGTGCAAGGGTAAGCCTAATGCAGCTCAAAGTGGTGCACAGAGCTCACCTGACCAGAACCCAAATGAGCAGGTTCTTCCTGGAGGTGGAGGATAAATGTGAACGGTGCCTGAGGGGCCCGGCCAACTACACCCACATGTTTTGGGCTTGCCCCAAGCTTGCTGGGTTCTGGGCAGCCTTCTCCGAGGCAATGTCCAAGGTTGTGGGGGTGAGGGTGAAGCCATGCCCAATAGTGGCAATCTTCAGGGGTATCGGAGCAGCCAGAGTTACACATGGGGAAGGGGGCCAACGCCCTCGCTTTCACTTCCATAATCACACGCCGGAGAATCCTGCTCGGCTGCCGATCGGCAGCACCACCCACAGCTGCAGACTGGCTCGCTGACCTCTCGGAATTTCTCCACCTGGAGAAGATTAAGTACGACATCCGAGGGTCAGAGGAAGGCTCCCTGGATACTTGGGGGCAGTTTGTCGGTCTGTTCCAAAACCTGTTTGAGGCCAACAATGAGGAGTAACCTAATAAGAATTTTATTTTTTTAATTTTTATTATTAAAACACCAAGATAGATGAGTTACCAAAAGACTGCGCAACACGAGGGGGTGGGGGGAGGCGGAAGGAAGGCAGGGAAACCACGAGATATGATCCCACTCTGTCCGGAAAATAAAAGAAAAGCACAGCCGAAGCCGGGAGGGGGTGAACGGGGAAGGGGGAGGAACCAAAGACCAATCCAGAGGGTAATGAAAGGCATGTAGGGTCAGTTAAATGAGGGACAAACTAAACCTCTGTACAATAAAGGAAATTAGTGCAGGTGAGAAAAATGTGATATGCATATATACAACTGTTTATAAATATGAGAAATGCCAATAAAAAGATTTTTTTTAAATTCCCATGGTCCTTTGCAGGTGGCCATCTTAGATGGCTACAGAACTAACCTCCTATTGCCGGTCAGGATGCTCACGTGGCGGCTGCTGACTCAGTCCGTGGCCGCCCTGGTGGGGGGTGGGGGAATTGGGGGAGGGCCTGTGGTGGTATGTATTAGGGGTAGTACGGTACCTGTGATGCCGAGAGGCTATTGGTAGACAGACACTGGGTCCTGGTTGGATCTGCCACCTGCTGGCTCCACCCAGTAAGACGGAGTATAAGAACCCGGGTTCTCCCAGCAGCCGCATTCTGTAACTGAGCTGCTGGGGAACAAGTCTTGCTTAATAAAGCCTCGATTGACTTCATCACTTCTCGACTCATGAGCAATTGATTGTGCTACAATTTATTAAGCAGACTTAAAAAGACGGAGTGTCTACGAATCAGCCCCCATGCAGCAAACTCGGCGGCCATGTTTAAACACTGGCTAGCATGCTTCGAAGGTTACCTTCGAACGGTCCCCGGCCGGACAACGGAAGACCAGAAAATGCAGGTCCTGCATTCCAGGGTGAGCCCGGAGATCTACACGCTCATCGAAGACGCGGAGGATTTCCCGACTGCGCTCACCATGCTGAAAGGGATCTACATTCGGCCCATAAACCAAGTCTACGCACGCCACCAACTCGCGATGAGATGGCAAATCACCGGAGAATCGCTGGACGGGTTCTACAGCACGCTGTTGATATTGGGAAGGAACTGCAACTGCCCGTCGGTGAGCGCAAACGAACATACGGAGCTCCTAATCAGGGATGCTTTTGTGGCAGGTATGACTTCTTCTCAAATTCGCCAGAGACTGCTAGAGAGAGACTCACTAGGGCTCACAGAGGCACGGGCCCTTGCGGCCTCCCTCGACGTGGCCTCACAAAATGCCCGCGCCTACGTCCCCGACCGCGCGGCAGCCCCTTAGGCTCAGTGGACCCCCGTTGCGACCGACTCCCCGGCAACCCCCACCCCCCCGCAAGCCTGCGCGGCCAGAGCACCAGACCATCTGGGTGGGCCCCGCTGCTATTTTTGCGGGCAGGCGAAACACCCCCGGCAGCGCTGCCCGGCCCGCTCAGCCATCTGTAAAAGCTGCGGCAAAAAGGGGCACTACTGAGCGGTGTGCCAGTCCCGGGGGGGCGCCGCTATCTCCGGGGGAGAACGGGGACAGCAGACTCAACCCCCCCCACGATCCATGTGCGGCCAGCGGGCGCCGCCATTTTGGGTCCTGGACACCACGCGGGGTGGATGGGCGCCACCATCTTGTGACCCCCCCGGCCACGTGCGATCAATGGGGGCGGCCATTTTGTCCGCCCCCGACCACGTGCGATCCATGGACGCCGCTATCTTGGCTGATAGCCAAGGACCCCAGTATAGATGGCTCCACGGGGTCTGAAGAAAATGCCCCGATGCAACAACCACGACTGGTTTCGGTGACCCTGGACCAGTCGCAGCCCCGGACGCTCCAAACGGCAACAACAACGGTGTTGGTCAATGGGTACGAGACGCCATGCCTGATCGACTCTGGGAGCACGGAAGGTTTTATCCACCCGGATACGGTAAGACGCTGTTTTCTTTCCATTCGTCCGAGCACCCAAAATATTTTCCTGGCAGCGGGATCCCATTCTGTAGCGATCAAAGGGTTCTGCATCGCGAACCTAATGGTGCAAGGGAGGGAGTGGAAGAATTATCGGCTTTATGCCCTTCCCCAACTCTGCGCTCCCACTCTCTTAGGGTTAGATTTCCAATGCAACCTCCAGAGCCTAACGTTCCAATTCGGCGGCCCAATACCCCCACTCACTATCTGCAGCCTCGCGACCCTCAAGGTTGAACCGCCTTCCTTGTTTGCGAACCTCACCCCGGATTGCAAACCCGTCGCCACTAGGAGAAGAAGATAGAGCGCCCAGGATCGAACGTTTATACGGTCTGAAGTCCAGCGTCTGCTGAAGGAAGGCATAATCCAGGCCAGCAATAGTCCCTGGAGAGCTCAGGTGGTAGTTGTGAAGACCGGGGAGAAGCAGAGGATGGTCGTAGACTATAGTCAGACCATCAATAGGTACACGCAGTTAGATGCGTACCATCTCCCCCGCATATCCGACATGGTCAATCGGATTGCACAATACAAGGTCTTTTCCACCGTGGACCTCAAGTCCGCAGACCATCAGCTCCCCATCCGCCCGAGTGACCGCAAGTACACTGCCTTCGAGGCAGATGGGTGGCTCTACCATTTTGTAAGGGTCCCATTTGGCGTCACTAACGGAGTCTCGGTCTTCCAACGGGAGATGGACCAAATGGTTGACCAGCACGGTCTGCGAGCCACGTTCCCATACCTCGACAATGTAACCATCTGCGGCCATGACCAGCAGGACCACGACGCCAACCTCCGCAAATTCCTCCAGACGGTTAATGCCTTGAACCTCACCTATAACGAGGAAAAATGCGTGTTTAGCACCAACCGTCTGGCCATCCTGGGATACGTAGTGCGTAATGGAGTGATAGGCCCCGACCCTGAGCGCATGTGCTCCCTTATGGAATTTCCCCTCCCCCACTGCTCCAAAGCCCTGAAACGCTGCCTGGGGATCTTCTCGTACTATGCCCAGTGGGTTCCCCAATACGCAGACAAGGCCCGCCCGTTTATCCAGTCCACTACCTTCCCCCTGTCGACAGAGGCCCACCAGGCTTTCAGCCGCATCAAAGCGGATATCGCAAAGGCCACGATGCACGCAATCGACAAGTCCCTCCCCTTCCAAGTCGAGAGCGACGCATCCGATGTAGCTCTGGCGGCCACTCTCAACCAAGCGGGCAGACCTGTGGCCTTTTTCTCCCGGACCCTCCACGCCTCAGAAATCCGCCACTCCTCAGTGGAAAAGGAAACCCAAGCCATAGTGGAAGCTGTGCGACATTGGAGTCATTACCTGGCCGGCAGGAGATTCACTCTCCTCACTGACCAACGGTCGGTAGCCTTTATGTTCGATAATGCACAGCGGGGCAAAATCAAGATTGACAAGATCTTGAGGTGGAGGATTGAGCTCTCCACCTATAACTATGAGATCTTGTATTGTCCCGGAAAGCTGAACGAGCCGTCCGATGCCCTATCCCGTGGCACATGTGCCAACGCACAAGTAGACCGCCTCCAAGCCCTCCACGAGGACCTCTGCCACCCGGGGGTCACTCGATTCTACCATTTTGTGAAGTCCCGCAACCTCCCCTACTCTGTTGAGGAGGTCCGAACAGCCACCAGGAACTGCCAAATCTGTGCAGAGCGCAAACCGCATTTTTTTAGGAGAGGTAGAGCGCACCTGATAAAGGCTTCCCGTCCGTTTGAACGTCTCAGTTTGGATTTCAAAGGCCTCCTCCCCTCCACCGACCGCAACGCGTACGTCTTAAACGTGGTGGACGAATACTCCCGTTTCCCTTTCGCCATCCCCTGCCCCGACATGACCGCAGCCACAGTTATTAAAGCTCTCGGCACCATCTTTACACTGTTCGGTTTCCCCGCATACATCCATAGCGACAGGGGGTCCTCCTTCATGAGCGACGAACTGCGTCAGTTCCTGCTCAGCAAGGGCATTGCCTCGAACAGGACGACGAGTTACAGCCCCCGGGGGAACGGTCAGGTAGAGAGGGAGAACGGGACGGTCTGGAAGACCGTCCTACTGGCCCTACGGTCCAGAAATCTCCCAGTTTCCCGTTGGCAGGAAGTCCTCCCGGATACCCTCCACTCCATCCGGTCGCTGCTGTGTACCACAACACCTCACGAGCGCCTCCTGGTCTTCCCTAGGAAGTCCTCCTCCGGAACGTCGCTGCCGACCTGGCTGGCAGCCCCAGGACCCATCTTGCTCCGAAAGCATGTGCGGGCGCACAAATCGGACCCGTTGGTCGAGAGGGTTCACCTTCTCCACGCAAACCCTCAGTACGCCTACGTGGCATACCCCAACGGCCGACAGGACATGGTCTCCCTGCGGGACCTGGTGCCCGCCGGAACCACACACACCCCCCCAACACCAATCACCCCCTCCCTCCCACCGGCGCACCCCACGGCCACTCCCTTCCCGGGTGGATCGGTCCTCCTCCCATGCCCGCCCAGGAGTAAGGAAACAGGGACAAACAGCGCAACGCTCCCAGAGACGACAGTGCCCGAGCCAGCACCTGCACCACCACCGGGGCTGAGACCATCGATGAGGACGACCAGGGCACCCGCTCGACTTGTGGAATCCGTGTGACAAAACAAAAATCTGTAAATAATTCTGACAAAACCTGTAAAGAGTTAACTGTTGAGATCAATGCATAACCACTGTATGGAAAATAATTCCAGGATCAGCTTTGTAAACCCCTACCGCCATGCGACCCACCACCCCGCCGGGTTCCTTTTTAAGAAGGGGTGAATGTGGTGGTATGTATTAGGGGTAGTACGGTACCTGTCATGCCGAGAGGCTATTGGTAGACAGACACTGGGTCTTGGTTGGATCTGCCGCCTGCTGCCTCCACCCAGTAAGGCAGAGTATAAGAGCCCGGGTTCTCCCAGCAGCCGCATTCTGTAACTGAGCTGCTGGGGAACAAGTCTTGCTTAATAAAGCCTCGATTGACTTCATCACTTCTCGACTCGTGAGTAATTGATTGTGCTACAGGGCCTTATTGGCAGCCGGGGTTAATATCCACGTGGTCATATCCTCAGGCGTGCGGCCAATCAGGGGGCTCTAATATCTGTGTTTGCCTCCGAGCTCCGAGTCCACCATGGCGCTCGACGCGGTTGCTGGAGGCCGCCGCCGTGCACATGCGCGGACTCAAAACTGGATGTGCGGGGGCCCGTATCCGCAGCTAAAGCTGCGTGAATTACTCTGGGTCCCTGCTAGCCCCCTGAAGGTCATTGAATCAGCTCCACTTTACCCAGGAATCTCCAGAGTAAAACTCCAGCGTTTCTACGCCGGTGTGGGGGCATAGTCCCATTTTGGCAGAATCCAGCCCCAGAACTATGTGGTGAGGGATGCACTAAAGCTTGGGGCATCCACCATCGAGGCACAATGGGGGAAGGTCGCTGTCAAAGACAGGCATAGCGAACTGAGGGGAGGGATCCCTTTGGCCGAGTGACTCACGTTGAATGTATACAGTGAATAGTATGTATTTCATAATTGTATTGAAGCATCACAGAGTGCAACTTGATCGAAGGGGGCAGGCTCCACAGACCACATCACTAGCTCTGAGCCAATCTCGTGGGAGTGTGTGAACATCAGCCAATAGCAAATTTGCATAGGGCCCTGGGAACAAGACCCTGGGCAGTGTGAACTAGGAAGCCTAAGTGTTAAGACCCCGTTCAAAGTGTTCTGTGCCTGTTATTTAACTGCCTTTGCCTTTCAGAAATAAACCTCCTTGTTCAAAGTTTCCAATCCCAGTCAACAGGGGGTAAGGAAGAAGCAATTGAGAAAGTAGAGAAGCTCCAGCAAAATTCAGAATCATTCCCACCATGGGTGGAAATGTCTATCATTGGGAAATAAGAGCCATTTGACCAAGGGGTTGAGGATTGGAGTCAGTACATCGTGTTACTTTTTTACCGCGATCGAGATCTCATAAGGTGATATTTCTGACAAGCAGAAAATGATACTTTAACAGTTTAAGGGTCCAAGTGCATAATTTTATCCGGACCTTCACATCCCTGGCGGCACATGACTTTAAGACCTGTGACCAGATAGTGAAATTGGTTGAAGAATATTGAACCCAAGGCACTTGATTATCTTCCAACCTTATAAGTTTAACTTGGCATTGAGGGACCATGAAGAGTCTGTCTCAGCCTTCACAGCCAGATTTCGGCAGTTTGCTGAACACTGTGAGTTTGGGATCAAGCTTAGTAATATGTTGAGAGATTGGCTGGTTTGTGGGATCCATAATTGCAATATCTGGCGGAGTCCACAATTAGGTATAGTTTTTTGGGGGTCGTTGTAATAGGGGACTTAAGGGGGGGATGTGGTAGCCTTGGCCCTTTAAGGGGCAAGCTCCATGGACCATATGATCAGCTCAGGGCCAATCACACAGGAGCATGTGAACCCCAGCCAATGGGGAAGTAATCAAAGACCCCTCCCACACGGTTTACCCACTCTTCCAACTTCTTCCATCGGGCAGAAGATGCAAAAGTCTGAGAACACGCACTAACAGATTCAAAAACAGCTTCTTCCCTGCTCTTACTAGACTCCTAAATGACCCTCTTATAGACTGAGCTGATTAATACTACACTCCTGTGTGCTTCACCCAATGCCGGTGTCTATGTATTTACATTGTGTACCTTGCGTTGCCCAATTATGTATTTTCTTTTTATTTTATTTTATTTTCATGTACTTAATGATCTGTTTGAGCTGCTCGCAGAAAAATAATTTTCACTGTACCTCGGTAGATGTGACAATAAACAAATCGAATCCAAGTTGTGCACAGCCCTGGGAGCAGGACTCCAGGCAGTGTAGTCCAGGAAGCCTCAATGTTGAGACCGGTTGTAAAGTGTTCGGTGCCTGTTATGAAACTGCCTTTGTCTTTCATCAATAAACCCCCTTGTTGACTACTGGAAGCCTCCAGTGTATGCCTTGAGTCACCACATATGTAGGCACCGTAAATATCTTTGCATCATTTGTAATGGCATTTTGAAATGTCTGTGACGTTCCTTTGACTGTATTGAACCATCTCAGAGGGCATGCTTTTGTACGTCGAAAACCTGAACATTATTGCACTTTGTGTGATGGCCACTTTGACATTTTTGTAATGCTCTTTCGGATATTTCACGAATAAAGTATAATTTTGCAAAAAACAAGTTCGGGATCGGCAACAAATGTTGGCTTGCCAATCTCACCCACGTCCCTTGAAAGAACAACAAAAATGAAGTGGGTTATCCTGAGCTTATGAAAGACATCACACAAATGCAAGTTCTTCCTTTATTCGCTGTCAACGTTTTCTGATGTTCCAAACAATACAGTGAATCTGAGCTATTGTTTTAAAATGTTTCTGATGTGTTTTTTCAGCAACTCTCATTGAAGGCAAATAATAGCTTGTTGATTGTTCATTTTGCAAATTCAGCCTTCATCTAGCTATGTTTTGCTTTACGCTGATGCAACACAAGACCTGCATGGTAATTACACAGCTTGCTTTCTCCCTAGCTTTTCTACTACAAACACTTCGGCGTGAATCAAAATATTTTGAAGTACAATGAAAATATCGTTCCATTATAATTTCATTCCACCCTTTCATGTACGGCATTTGATGAGAGGTGAAACATCTGGGTAAATTTCTGGGACATATCGCATTGTGGAACACAACATATTATATGCTGTAGATCCCCACAGAATTAGCTTAAATAATGGAGACTTGGAGAAAGTGGTCTTTCAAATGTTTTTATAAATAATTTAATTCAAGCCTCTTTGACCATTTTGGCCAGAACAGGAGTCCAATGCAAGCTATGTTAAAATTAATTTCTTATGCAAAGGCTTGTCTAAAATGATCTTGAAGGACAAATAATGAGCAATTCCTTGGACAAGTCATGATGCTCCATGGTTGGATGTGTGGAATAAAGGGTTAATGAATCATAGAATCATAGAATTTACAGTGCAGAAGAAGGCCATTCGGCCCGAGTCTGCACCGGCTCTTGGAAAGAGCACCCTACCCAAGGTCAACACCGCCACCCTATCCCCATAACCCAGTAACCCCACCCAACACTAAGGGCAATTTTGGACACTAAGGGCAATTTATCATGGCCAATCCACCTAACCTGCACATCTTTGGACTGTGGGAGGAAACCGGAGCACCCGGAGGAAACCCACGCACACACGGGGAGGATGTGCAGACTCCGCACAGACAGTGACCCAAGCTGGAATCGAACCTGGGACCCTGGAGCTGTGAAGCAATTGTGCTATCCACAAGGCTACCGTGCTGCCCTTGAATATTTCATTGTGTTGATCTTTCATAACAACAGTGTGTGCTTCAGCCCGTATGGTGGACAAATAATCACACAAGTATTTTAGTTCAATCAGAGTTCATTTATTAAACACAAGGTTATTTACTTAAGTAATCAAGCGTTCATGCACACTGTAACTACCATGCTTTAATGGCCTTAACTTAACTTCCAGATGACCGCAGATATAGGGTAGAAATGGTCTTTTCTGTTTCCTAACTTCTGGCGGCTGGAACTCGGGTAGGTTGTCTGTGCTTGATTGTAGTCCTTCGATAGATGTCGCGGGTCCTTGAACTTGGCTGGTGTCGGTAGCTGTGCTGCAGTCAGATGTCAGGTGCAAGAGGCGGTTCAAAAGAGAAAGAAATGATGGCTGACAGCCTTTTAACCGGCTTGAGTTTTCCCCGCCCCTTTTGTGGGAGGTTTCTGGGTCACTGTAAATTAGTTGCTCAGGGCTCCACCCTCTGTTCGGTCACATCCAATCAGGGGCTGCCACATCACTTTTGGGGTGGGCACCTAGTGGCCAATCCTGGGAGGGCTCCGAGCAAGGGCTTGGTGCCATTTTGGTAGGGAGATGATGTGATGGATCTGATTGTCCTGTTGTTGCTTTATTTGCCTTTTAATGGACAATTTGCAGGAGTTTCTGCATAAAGTCTGGGCTGCAGTTTGCAAATATACAAACTGCAGCTTGTCTGTGTCCCAAGCTTGACCACATTTCCCATCACTCTTTGCGGGAGGCCATTTTAGATGGCCACAATTGAGACCATGATGATTTCAGTGATGTAACTATTTCATAAGTAGTCAGATGTCTGAGACGCTTCAAGGCCGCTAGGAGCAGAACAATCTGTATCCTGAGTGCCATATGTTTGCTTAGCTGCGGTTTTGTAAATAGTTCTTCATAAAAGGTTTGAACTTCAACAATATGAACTATCTCAAGTCTGTCGAATGGAAGTAAAGCCTCATCAGGTAAGGGAAGCCAGGAAGGCATGATATTGATTAAACCTCACTCATGTTCAGCTATGATATCAAAAGTCACCCATGATGTTGAAATACTTTCTTGATCTCTGCTGGCTGTGATAAAGGGCATTGAAAATCAGAAAGCAGATCCCAAGGAGGTTAAATTTTACTTTAGTAGTAATGCAAAACAGCACTTGAGTTACTTTCCCATTTACTTTGTCAAATTACTTTATGGGATGGAGACATTGCTGGCTAGGCCAGCATTTATTGCCCATTCCTAGTTTCTCTTCAGAAGGTGGTGGTTAGTAGAATGCTTGGACTGCTGCACCCGGAGTTAAGCGAGGAATTCCAGGATTTTGACCCAGCGCTAGTGAAGAATCAGTGATAAATTACCAAGGCGATAGTGAGTGACTTGGAGGGGTACCTCCAGGTGTTGGTATTCCCAGGTATCTACTGCCCTTCCTCTTCATCGTGGGTTTGGAAGGTGCTGTCTAAGGAACCTGGTGAGTTCCTGCATTGCATCCCGTAGATAGTACACATGGCTGTTTATCGATGGTGGAAGGAGTGAATGTTTGTGGAAGGGGGAGCAATCAAATGGGCTGCTTTTTCCTGGAATGTGTCAAGCTTCTTGAGTGTTGCTGGAGCTGCACTCATCCAGACAAGTGGAGAGTATTCCATTGCATTCCTGACTTGTGGTTTATAGATGGTGGATCGGCATTAGGGAGTCAAGAGATGAGTTATTCACCACAGGATTCCTAACATCTGACTTGCTCTTGTAACCACAGTATTTATGTGGCTAGTCCAGTTCAGTGTCTGGTCAATGGTAACCCCCAGGATGTTGATAGTGGAGGAATCGGTACTGTCAAGGGGTGATGGTTAGATCCACTCTTGTTGGAGATGGCCATTGTCTGGCATTTGTGTGGCACAAAGGTTACTTGTCACTTGTCAGCCCAATCCTGGATATTGTTCAGGTCTTGCTGCATTTGGGCATTGACTGTTTCATTATCTGAGGAGTCATGAACGGTGCTTAACATTGTGCAGTCATCCGCAAACATCCCCACTTCTGACCTTATGATGGAAGGCAGGTCATTGATGAAGCAGCTGAAGATGGTTTGGTCTAGGACATTACCCTGAGGAACTCCTTCAGTGATGTCCTGGAGTTGAGATAATTAACTTCCAAACACCACAACTATCTTCCTTTGTGCCAGGTATGACTCCCATCATTGACTCCAGTTTAGCTTGGGCTCCTTGATGCCATACTCAGCCAAATGCTGCCTTGATGTCAAGGAAAGTCACTCTCACCTCACCTCTGGTGTTCAGCCGTTTTGTCCATATATGAATCAAGGCTGTAATGAGATCAGGAGCTGAGTGACCTCGCGGAATCCTAACTGTGAGCAGGCTATTGCTGAGTAAGTGCCGCTTGATAGCACTGTTGATGACCTCTTCCGTCAATTTGCTGATGACCAAGAGTGGACTGCGAGGGTGGTAAATGGACGGATTGGATTTGTCCTGTTTCTTGTGTACAGGATATGCCTGGGAAACATTCCTTATTGCCAGGTAGATGCCAATGTTGGAGCTGAACTGAAACAGATTGGCCAGGAGCGCAGAAAGTTCTGGAGCACACATTTTCAGTACAATTGTCGGAATAATGTCAGGGCCCATTCCTTTGCAGTATCCAGTACCTTCAGTCGTTTCTTGATATCACATACAGCGAATCGTATTGGCTGAAGAGTGACATCTGTGTTGCTGGTGACCTCTGAAGGAAACTGAGATGGATCATCCACTCGTCACATCAGGCATTGTTATGAAAGTTTCAGCTTTCATTTTTGCACTGCTGTTCTAGGCTCGTCCAACATTGAGGATGAACATATTGGTGGAGTCTCCTCCAGTGAGTTGCTTAATTGTCCACCACCATTCACAGCTGCATGTGGCAAGATTACAGAGTTTAGACCTGATCCGTTTGTTGTGGAATTGCTTAGGTCTGTCTATTACTTGTTGCTTATGCTGTTTGGCACACAAGTAGACCTGTGTTGTAGCATCACCAAGTTGACACCTCATTTTAAAATATTCCTGGTGTTGTTCCTGGCATTCCCTCCTGCAGTCTTCATTGAACCAGGGTTGATCTTTGTGGCAATGGTAGAGTGGAGGATATGCCAGACCATGAGGTTACAGATGGTGGTTAAATACAATTCCGCTGCTGCTGACATCCCAAAACACCTCATGGATGCTCAGTCTTAAGCTGCCAGGTCTATTCAAAGTCTATCCCATTTAGCACAGTGGTAGTGCCTCACAACGCGATGGAAGGTATCCTCAATGTGAAGAATGGGCTTTGTCCCCAAAAGGACGGTGTGGTGGTAACTCCCACAGATATTCTCATGGACCATTGCATCAATGGCAGGCAGGTTGGGTGAGGATGAGATCAAGTATGTTTTTCCCTCTTGTTAATTCCCTCACCGCCTGTTTCAATCCCAGTTTGACAGTTATGTCCTTTAGGACCCGGCCAGCTCAGTCTGTGGTGGTACTACCGAGCCACTCCTGATGATGGACATTGAAGTTCCCCGCCCAGAATACATTCTGCACCCTTGCCACACTCAGTGCTTCATCCACGTTGTGTCAAACATGGAAGAGTACTGATTCATCAGCTGAGGGGGACGGCACGTTGGAGTCAGCAGACGGTTTCCTTGCCCATGTTTGACCTGGTGCCATGAGACTTCATGGGGTCCACAGTCGATGTTGACAATCTCCCTTCCAACTGTATACCACCTCTGCTGGGGCAGGGCATACCCAGGAATAATGATGGTAGTGTCTGGGATATTATCTGTGATGTATGGTTCCGTGCGTAAGAAGGGATTCTACGGTCTTGTCCTTGGCGTGGTCTGTTGTGGGCGAGAGCGAAAAATTAGGCATTCCAGCCAAAACTCCATTCATTTTCAGCGGCACTGGCAAATCCCAGCCACGAAAGAAGATGGAAAGTTTCAGGCTGTTGCTTGATTAGTCTGTGAGACTAAGTGCTGACGCCGGGGCAGGATTCGTGGACGTCCACGATAGCAAATCTGGTGCCGCGCCTGGACCGATTCAGCGACCATTGAGGGGCTAGCACCGGCATCACATGGAACACAATCGATTCCAATAAGAAATGGTGCCAGATTCGCGATTGGCACTCAGGAGGCCAACAAGCTGCTGCCGTATATACGCACTTGACTCCCAACACACACCATCTCAGCCAACAAGATGCAACTGGTTGCGCCTGGAGCATGCCCATATGGCAGATGAGTCGGCTGGGGCTAAAGGGCACCGAAGGGGGTGCCTTGGGGGACACCCATACGACCTGTGGCCCAAAGTTCACAATGGGCAGTCAACGGCGTGTGCAGCTGCATGGCTGCCTTGCAGGCTGCGGCAATGATGTTCCATGCCCGTCAACCCCAACCCCACAGCCCACCTCATGGCTACCCTTGCTACTCCCCCCTCCCCCCGGCCCTGGCAGAAGCCCACCGGCCAGTGTCCCAGCTGTCAGCAAACTATGACGATGTTGGACACTTTCTGTACCCTTCTCTTCCCCTCAGCAGCCACGGTTCCTGCTTCACGAATTTTAAAGTGAACCTTGCCATTGGGAATTTGGCCCATTGGAGTCGGAGAATTGCGGAGGCCCCGGAGAATACTGGGTCAGGTCCTCGAATGATATATCAACGCTGTTTACTGTACATGCATTCTGTCGAGGCGACGGAAAATGACAATTTGGTGTCAATCGGCCGCAATTTCGGTGTCGGAACCAATTCTCCTCCAAATCGCGTTTCCCGATTCCGTGTCGGCCGACGGAGAATTTCACCCAAGATGTTGATAACGCAGGATAAAAGCATTTCCCAAACAACCTCCGACTAGAATCAACAATGACCTTAAGTGGCTGAATAGGAGAAGTAACAATAATTAAAGAGGTAAAAAATGCCCTGTTCAAATACTGCAGAATAAAATGGAGCTGTTGAGAGTGGCCATCAGGAAATGCAGAAAGACATCAAAGGTATGGTCAGAGGGGTAAAGAGAGATCCAGGGGAAAAAAGGACATCAGCTGAGACTAAGCATGACAGGAAAAATATTTTTCTGGGGCACAGCAGTCAGCGAAGGGGTGAAACCATAAAAGAAACTGAGGATGAGCAAAAATGGTAAATACTTCCTTTAGGTATATGGAAGATATGAACAACACACCCTCTCCCAAAAAAGATTCCAAAGTAAAATCGTGGAACGAGATGAAAGTTCTAGACAGGTTAAATAAGCTCAAAACAAATACGCCCTCTGGGATAGATGACCCTCTGTGAGGATGTTGGGTGTCGGTCAATGTGATTTTGATCTTCTGACAACTATTATGAGAGAGTCAATGGGCTGGGGAGGTGCCATTGGATTGGAAACAGGCTAAGCTGGAGCCCATTTTCAAAGAGGAAGTATCAACACCTTCACGCAATTACAAACCCATGTTTCTCACTTCTAATCCATGCAAAATAAAGGAAATTATTGTCACAAGTAAATCTGAGGATGGTCCATACATTAATGACCTATCATAATAACAATCAGCAGAGATTCAGAAGGACAATACTCTCACCCTTTTTGAGGAAGTACCAACCCAATTGGAATGTGTTAAGTAAATTCCATGATGTAATGCACATCAACATCCAAAAGGCTTTTTATAAGGTTCCATACGAAAGGCTATTATGTAAAACTGAAGCTGCAAATTCATGGACAACAGCATAGCACGGATACAAATACAAGGGCAAAGCATGGTACAGATACAATGGTGGGTTATTGGTATAATACATTCACCACATTCACCCCCTGTTAAAAAAATGAAATCCGGCGGGGGTGACGGGTTCATAAGTTCCGTGCGCCGTGATCGCCGAAGCTCTGGCGTTGTTGCTGGCCCAGGTGTCGAACTCTTCCGTGCAGGCATCGGTAGTGAGGGCGTCGGTGCGGGTACAGACATGGACTCCGGGAGCGTCTCTTCTGGAGCTTCATTCCTGTGGATCGGTGAAGGGGGGATGGCGGGCGGGAGCCATATCGGGGCAAGGACGCTGGTCATGGTAGGTTGGGCGGGATATGGTGGAGGGGCGGTGGTGGTGGTGGTGGAACCTGCGGGCGCCAGGTCCAGGAGGGAGACCGTATCCTGTCTGCCATCAGGGTGTTCGATATGCGTACTGGGGGTTGGAGTGTAGGAGCTGGAGCCTCTCTAAAAGAGGGTCGGACATATGGCTCCTGACATGTTTTCTGAGTAGCCCAAGCCCGGTGTCTTCAGCCAGGCCGGGAGCGAGGCCCCTGAGGTGGACCTCTTGGGGAAAACAAATAGGCGTTCATGAGGGGTCTCGTTTGTGGCCGTGCAAAGTAGGGACCTAATAGAGTGGAGCGCATTGGGGAGGACCTCCTGCCAGTGAGAAACTGGGAGATTCCTGGACCGCAGGGTCAGTCGGACGGTTTTCCAGATCGTCGCGTTCTCCCTCTCCACCTGTCCGTTTCCCCTGGGGTTATAACTGGTAGTCCTGCTCGAGACGATGCCCTTGCTGAGCAGGTACTGATGCAGTTCGTTGCTCATGAATGACGAGCCCCGGTCACTGTGGACATAATTGGGGAAACCAAACAGGGTGAAGACATTATGTAGGGCTGGAATGACGGTGAACGTGGTCATGTCGGCAAGGGATTACAAAGGGGAAGCAGGAGAACTCATCAATAATATTGAGGAAATATGAATTGCGGTTATTGGAGGGGAGGGGCCCTTTGAAATCGATATTGAGGCGCTCAAAGGGCCGGGATGCCTTCACCATGTGGGCCTTATCTGCTCGATAGAAGGCGGTTTACACTCCGCACAGATCTGGCAGTCCCTGGTCATAGCTCTGACCTCCTCGGTGGAGTAAGGCAGGTTGCGGGCTTTGATATAGTGGACAAGCCGGGTGACCCCCGGGTGACAGAGGTCAACGTGGATAGCCCATAGTCGGTCATCTTGCGCGTTGGTGCATGTGCCGCGGGACAGGGCATCTGGGGGCTCGTTGAGCTTCCCAGGACGATATACTATATCGTAATTATAGGTGGAGAGTTCGATCCTCCACCTCAAGATCTTATCGGTCTTGATTTTGCCCCGCTGTGTATTATCGAACATGAAGGCAGTGACGAGGGTAAACCTCCAACAGGCGAGGTAGTGCCTCCAGTGCCGTACGGCTTCCACGATGGCTTGGGCATCCTTTTCAACTGAGGAGTGCCGAATGTCAGAGGTGGTGAGGGTGCGTTGCCCCACTGCCCCAACTTAGAACAGAGCCTGCCTGCAACTGATGCAATACTGAGCCTACATGTCCACTGCTCTTTATACCTCCCTTCAATGGGAGGAGCCATGGGCGGAGCCCATACATGCCCCAACATGTTCCCCGATGGATAATGCCATACTATGGCCCATAGGTGGAGCCCACAGGACAACAGCATAGCACAGATACAAATACAAGGGCAAAGCATGGTACAGATACAATGGTGGATTATTGGTATAATACATTCACCACAATCAGCAAGCATTGAGAAGAGTTCAGGAAACTCCTGGGATATTGGGACCATCATTAGTGTATGTTAGGAGGTAATTAATTGGAAATTTAAGCCAAAAGTCTGGCTTTAATAGCGTGTGGAAAGATTTCCTGCACACTTTGAAACTCGGCAAAAAGAAGAGAGCACAGCGGAGATTGAAATTGACACTGTTTAAAACTGAAGGAATACAGGTCCTTTCTTGCCTTAAACAAAAGTCCTTTGTACACAAGATTTAATCTGAGTATGTGCTTTCACTGCTCTGCAGGTGATGTCCTACACTTTGGCAGTAATTTCTGCCACTTTGTTTCTTTTTTCATTTTTCCATTTAAGAGGCAATTTAGCGTGGCCAATCCACCTACCCTGCACATCTTTGGGTTGTGGGGGTGAGACCCACGCAAACACAGGGAGAATGTGTAAACTTCATACGGGCAGTGACCTGGGGCCAGTATCGAACCTGGGTCCTCGGCGCTGTGAGGTAGCAGTGCTACCCACTGCGCCACCGTGCCCCACTTTTCTGCACTTTGGAATATACTCACTTTGATATGCTCTTCTCTGCATCAGCCTTTACTACAACATTAGTTTCCGAAACACTACCTTGGACCTCTGATGAGGAAGAAGAGGAGTATCAACACCAACATAACTAACATCTGCAGCAGCAGTAACCACACCGACAACATCTGCAGCAGCATTCTTCTTCTCAGTCATGCACCATAGCACCAGCTCAAAGAATGCAATGCTCTCAGCATATGGTGTACAACTGAGGGTCAGCTATTTTAATACATGGTTGAATGACTGGGCTTCAGAAGGCTGGGACTTTCGCAGCAGATCATTGCTCATATCTACTGTTTCCGGAAACAAGACTACCGTCCCAGTTGTCCAAGTGGATGTGCAACACCACTGGCCATCAAGGTGACCACAGCCTTCCATTTCCTCACCTCTGGCACCTACAAGGGATCTATTGGTGCCATCTGTAGGACTTCACAGTCTATAACACCCAAGCACATCTCCCAAGTGACTGATACCATATTTACTGGTGTTTCGACTTGCGTCCACTTGGCCACTGATGAGGCCATCAGAATCAGGATGGATCTCACAATTGCTATAGTGGCTGGATTTTCACAGGTACAGGGGGTTATAAACTATGAGGCAATAAAGGCACCCTAACCTTTATCAGCAGACTTTGTCAATCAAAAGGGTTCCTCTCCATTAAGGTTCAGCTGGCATGGGACCACAGGAGAATTTTCACTTATGCCTGTGTAAGATATCTTGAAAGCTGGTATTATGACTTCATTCTGTATGAGTCATATTTCCCACAGGTCTTTTCACCTCCAGGCAGAATCAACAAGTCGATCCTTAGAGACAAAAGCTATTCTCTAGACATGGCTGATGGCAACTGTGAGAAGCCCTGTCACTGATGCAGAGGAAAGATACACATGAAGCAACATGTGCACAAGAGCACTCATTAAGCAAGGGGAAGCTAGGCAAGCAGGGTGGCAAAGATTACATCAGACATACAGCAGAGGTTGTGCCTTTCAACACAATCAGTCCATGCTGATGTTTATGCATCTTTCAAGCCTCCTCCAATCTTTGCTCATCTAAATCATTGTAACTCTTTTTTCTTTTCATCCTCATCTACTTCGAATCATAGAAGGAGGCCAGTCGACCAATCGAGTCTGCGCCAACCCTCTGAAAGAGTATTCCACCCAAGCTCACTCCCCACCCGATCGCAATAACCCCATAACCTAACCTACACATCTTTGGGCTGTGGGAGGAAACCGGAGTAACCGGCGGAAACCCACGCAGGTACCGGGAGAATAAGCAAACTCCATTTAATAAGGCACGGGCAGTCCAAAGTAAGTGAAAAATAAACAACATTTATTTTATAACAGTTATATATATGAGTACCAGTAGAACCTCACCGGGTACTTACCTATTGGTCAGTTCCAGACTGGCTGACCTTTTATATATGTATGGGTAAGCTATCCTGCCCCTAGCGGGGGAGTTCCTATTCCTCGAGAAGCGCAGATTTATTTCATAGAATTTACAGTACAGAAGGAGGCCATTCGGCCCATCGAGTCTGCACCAGCTCTTGGAAAGAGCACCCTACCCATGGTCAACACCTCCACCCTATCCCCATAACCCATTAACCCCACCCAACACTAAGGGCAATTTTGGACACTAAGGGCAATTTATCATGGCCAATCCACCTAACAGGGAAGCACAGGGAAAACAAATCATCCCCATACCCTATGTCCCAGGCAGGTTTCTCCGCACCCCCCCCCCAAAGTCCGAAGAACCCTTCGAAGGATGATGATGAGGAGCAGACGACGAAATTGCAAAAATCGTTGACGAGGAAGAAGAAGAAACCAGTGCAGCCCTTACAGCAGTTGGATGACAAAGACATTTCGGCTCGAGCAGCTCGCCATCGAACAGAGGAGTTGGTTCGGCCAGCGCGTACCTTGCTGGTAAACGGCATTTAAGGTTAGAATGTCTGAGCTGATCATCGGTCGAGGGCGGCGGAACCACAACACCTGCATCGGAAATCTCATACCTTCAGGTCTCCATGTCGAAGTCAGAGGACAGGACGTCAGACATGTCTGCGTCGTGCGAAGATGAAGGTGGCGCAGCAAGATGCACCAGCATTGGAACCGGAGGATCCAAAGAAACGCTCTTTTGCAGTACCGGACACAGAAGAAACCATCAAGAGCGGAAATGATCCAAGTGTCGCCGCATAAACTGCCCACAAATCTACACCTGGTAGAGCACAGGACCTGATTGATAAACGGTAATCCCAGAGAGCCAGCGATCGCCTTCGGCAAAATTATGAACATAGACCACGTTGTCAGGTCCGAAGCATCAAAGAGGTCAACGTCGAGCAGGTCATGCCCTTGCGATTCTTGGCTATGACGCACCATAGCGCCAATGTCCGACATCAGCAAATACAATCGGGTCAGAAGCCATCGATCCATTAACAGCTGGCAGGAGCCACCCCAGTCGTAGCATGAGGAGTGGTCCGGTACAAAAACAGGAATCTTGCCGGCTGGGTATCCATTGAGCCAACAGTCAGCTTCTTCAGCCCCCTCTTCATTGTCTCTACAGTTCTCTCAGCTAAACCGTCCAATGGCGGATGATAAGGGGCGGTGCGGACATGGCAAATCCTGTTGCGCTTTGCAAAAGCGGCAAACTCTTCGCTCGTAAACGAGGCTACATTTTCAGTGACGAGCACCTTGGGTTTGCCATGGACCGAAAAGGATGTACACAGGTGTTCTATGGTCGCTCGGGGCATGATGGACATCATCCAGTGGACCACCAGCCACTTTGAGTGGGGGCCACCATGATCAGAAACATCAAGCCCAGAAAAGGACCGGCAAAATCCACATGAATGCAAGCCCAAGGTCGACCCAGCCATCCCCAGGGATATAAGGGTCCCACCGCGGGGATCTTCTGATGTTTCTGACAAACAAAGCAGTTCTGGAGTGACACCTCAGAAGCCTCATCTAGCCCTGGCCATAAAACGTAGCTCCTGCCCAGCATTTTCATCTTGGATACTCCAGGGTACCCCGCAATAAGATGCTTCAAAACCAAAGCCTGCCCTTTTGCAGGGCGCCGACCCTCGTGCCGCATAAGAGGACCCGATCCTCAATGGTTAGTTCTGAGAACTTGCCAGAAAACGCCTTTAACTCTCATGGAAGCAGTGACACTGCTCACCGTCCAACACCAGCTGACGCACCTTAGCCAACACAGGGTCGGTCTGCGTTCACTCGCAGACACAAGAAGCAGTCACAGACAAAGCGTCCATAAAATTGAGGGCTGCGATGATTTTGTCTGTGGTGGGCAGGTCAGCAGCCACACCGGCAGGGGAACACGATTCAATGCATCCGCATTCGCAACTTTTGTCCTTGGACGGTGTTCAAAAGAATATTCATGTGCGGCTAACAGCAGAGCCCAGTGCTGGGTCCGTGCGGACACTATTGGCGAGATCGCCTTGTCCTGACGAAAGATACCGAGTAGCGGCTTATGGTCAGTTATGATGAAAAAATGGCGACCGTAGACATATTGATGAAAAAGATTGATGCCAAAAACCACAGCCAAGCCCTATTTCTCAATTTGCGCATAGTTCTTCTTGGCAGCCGTCAGTGTCCGGGAGGCAAACGTGATTGAACAGTAATGGCCGTCACCCATAGGGAGTCGCCCTAGGATGGGAGTCTCTGTGGAGTCCAGGTAGGCCTCGAAGTACCGCAGCCAGTATTAAAAAATTTCCTTCGCCTCTGGTGTTCGTGCTTCCAGATGGAGCTTCTCTGGTTTTAGGCCTGCGTCCATCCTGAATCTAGTTTAGTCTAATAAATTGAGGTACCCTCAATAATGAAGCTTAGAGATTAAACTGTAAAGAAGGCTTTATTAGACTAAGAACTCTGTTAGAGCTGAGACAAGTGCTGATTGCTACACAGCCCATGAGGCAGCCCTTTATATCTGGCTCACAGATGGGCGGAGCCAGAGGTGGAGTCCCCAGGGTTCCAAGCCCGGTCTTAAAGGGGACATCACCTTACATGATGATAAGGCAGTGACCGTTCATCACAGTTATGTCCCTTCGTTCTGGGCCAGCAAATTGCTGGGTGGTTTCATTTGCGAGTCCAGAGTTTCCTTTTTCCCTCTTCACCAGTTCAGTAACTTGAGGAAGCCAACGGTAAGAGAACAGAGCTTTATATAAATACATACAACATTCTACTCAAGGCAGCAAATCCCTCCCTGTACAGTCTTTGCTGGCATAACAAATCACACCAGGCCCCGCTTTGGGCCGGCTTTTATGTTTGTTTGCTTGTAACGAGCTCCAGTAGAGCGGCCTCTGCCCCCTATCTGGGAAGCTCGAACAACAATGGTTTCCCCGTGGTCCTTGTGGGGGTTATAACATTTCGGTGCGGCTTTCGTGCTTTTGATGTGTCCTTCTCTGGAAATAGGGTGTGATTCCATTGTCTCTGTCTTAGTATCACCCACCATCATTTCAGTCACTGTCTGAATTTACATCCTCAGCCATCTTGGCTTGTGTGTCCATTTTTAAAAACCAAAGGTCTGATTTAAAAGTTTTGTATGTCTGTACATAAATCAGGGTTGTCTTCCATCCTCACGACAGTGACTACCTTATGTTGATGATCTCTAGTTATGCTCCTCCCCTCAAGAGGAAACATTTTTTCAGTATCTACTTCATCAAAAAAACATACATAATTTTTAAAACCTCTGCTGTGTCATGCCTCAGCCTGCTTCATTCAAGAGGAAGAGGGCAAGTCTGTCAATCTTTTCCTGATATGTACACTTGGTATTTCTGGTGTAATCCTTGTAAATCTTCACTGCACCCTCTCCATTGCCTCAATATCTATTTTTGGGTAATATGTCAATCAGAACTGCACACATACAGTGTGTTCTAAGTAAAGGTCGATGCAAGGTTCGATACAGGTTCAGCATAACTTCTCTATTTTTCAATTTTATCCCCCTAGAAATGAAACCTTTATTTGGTTTGCTTATTTTATGGCCTTCCTAACCTATTGCACAACCTTTAATGATTGATGTACTTGTGCGCTGTGGTTCTTTTCTTTCTCCAACCCACCCAGGCTTGCATCTTCTTAGGAATAAGTGACATCCCGATGCTTCCCTCCAAAACGTACTACCTCCCATTCGTCTTCATTTGCCAACTATTTCCCATTCTGGAAGTTTACTTGTGTACCTCTCTAACTTGTTGCAGTCCTCTGCAGTATAGACTATCCTTCATTTTGTTAACATCTGTAGATTTACAAAATGTGTCCAAATATCCAAACTGCAGTGGTCCCAGCATTGATCCTTGTGCAACCACTTCCTATCTCTGACACTCTAAACAACTCCCCTTAACTCTCATTCTCTCCTTCTTGCCTTGAAGTTAGATCAAAATCCATTCTACCACTTATCCTCTGACTCCGCATTCTCAGACCTTGTCCATTAATACTTTATGGGGAATCAGATCAAAGGGCTTTTGAAAATCCAGATAAATTGTAAATACTGCATTACCATTGTCTACTCTCTCTGTTACCTCCTCAAACAATTCAATACAATTGGTCAAGCAAGATTTTCCCTTTTGAAACTCACGCTGACTGTTCAGCGTTATACTTTTCGTTTCTAGATTCTCTATTCTCTCCTTTATTGGCAACTTCATTATTTTTATGGCTATTAATGTAGAGCGACTGGCTTATAATTTGCTGGACATGTTGGGCGGGATTCTCCGGTCCGCTAGCCGCGTGTTCCTCGGCGGCGCGCGCTCACCGGCAGCTGGAATCTCCATTCCCGCCATCGGCCAATGGGATTTCCCATTGTGGCCACCCCACGCCGCCGGGAAACCAGCAGGCATGGGTGCGCTGCCGGAGCAACGGAGAATCCCGCCAGTGGAGAATCCCACCCGTTATGTCCCCTTTCTTAGCTCCCCACCAGTCTGCTGAGCACTATTTTTCGAATGAATTATTAAATATGTGTAATAATGCCTCTGTAATCCATTGGCTGGATTATTTTAAAATACGTTGATGCAATCCATACGGACGAGGTGCTTTATTTTTGATTTTGATTAGTTTATTCATTATTTACATTTTTAAAATTTCAAATGCACTTTTCTCATTGCTCATTTCATCGTTCAATGTCAGGTCTACCTGGCACCTCCTTGATTCTATCTTCCCGGTAAATACCAGAGCAGAATAATATTTCAGCCATCTCTACTTTGTTATATGTGGCATTATCCTGTCTGTTCCTTAATGGCCCTACTCCCATCACAGCCTTTTTTTCTTATTGATGTGTCTGTAAAATATATTACTATTTTGTTTTGTGTTCCTTGGTAATTTAATTTCCTAGTTCCTCTTGCCTTCCCATTTTTTTTATTTCTCTCCTAATCTCTTTGTATTCTCTCTTATCATGCACTCCTCTGCTGCCTATGTACATAATGTATGCCTCTTGCCTAACTCAATTGTTCCCGAATGTTTTTATTCAACAATAGAATCTCGCTAGTGTTTAATTTGTTTTTTCCTTTTGGTAGAATATATGTTTCCTGCACTCTGTCGAACACCATTTTAAATGTTTCCCTTTGGTATTCGACATGGCTGTTCGCAGATATTGCTGTCTGTTTTACTTTTTCAAGTTCTATTTTCAAACCTGCAAAAATAAGTTTTCTCCAAACTATCAGCCTAGTTTTCAGCATACTTGCGGGCGGACTTTTACACAGATGGGTTTTACAGTCCCGTCGAAGTCAATGGACGTTCGAACAGCCCGCCGTATTTTACGCCACCCTTTATGCCACCGCGTCCCCCTCCCTGGCCCCATGGCGGGGCTGTAAAATGCTGCCCTTTTTCTTTCTCTATGTTCATGTTAAAGCATGTGGTCGCTATTGCCGAGGTGTTATCTGACATTTCTTTACTTTATCTTCTCTTGTTGATTCCCCATCACGGGCTTTGTATAATATTTTGTTGGAGAGGTCATGTGATGTGAGGGTGGGAGCGGCTGCAGTTTCTTGAGCTCTGGCTCTACTTGTCTTTGGATCCTTTTTTTAATCAGTGTCTGTATCCTCAAAGATGTCCCCAGTCCTGACTGAGAACGAGGTGAATGCTGATAGACTTAACCATGAAGCCTTGCATTGAGGTACATAGCAGTGTAATCTGTGTGAGGTTAACTCTTGTATAAACATTGGAGTTCAATGTTTGGAATTCTAATCAGTGGCACTGCTGTTTAGTTCTTCTTATTTAATTGGCACAATTGGTTGTTAATGAAGGTTGCGGTGGCATAACAGAGAAATGACTGCCTCTTGTGGCAGACAGGCACAGCTGATTCGAGTGAAGCCTGCAATTAGCATGACAAACACATACCTGAAGGGCACCCTCAGTCCAACATACTAATTCCTGGCAGTCAAACGTCCCAGACAAGTGGAATTGAAATTCCATACAGATCAATCCCTTTTCCTCACAGTTCTGCCTGAGTGTGGAGATCTACTCACCCAGCAGTCGTGCTTCCCCCAGTGAGATGGTCTTCATTCCTCATGAGGCAGAGATGCAACCCATTCCTGAGTCTCCACTCTACCCTTGCAGCCTGGCCTCTCATGGAACGCGACCTAAAAACTTCACAGTCAACCACAGTATTTGCCCCCCCCCCTATTTGGCCCCCCTATTTGCCCCCCTATTTGCCCCCCATTTGCCCCCCCATTTGCCCCCCCATTTGCCCCCCTCCTATTTGCCCCCCCTCCTATTTGCCCCCCTCCTATTTGCCCCCCCCTCCTATTTGCCCCCCCCTCCTATTTGGCCCCCCCTCCTATTTGCCCCCCTCCTATTTGCCCCCCTCCTATTTGCCCCCCCCCCTCCTACTTGCCCCCCCCTCCTATTTGCCCCCCCCTCCTATTTGCCCCCCCCCCCAATCCACTTTCCAGTCCCACTAAGGATGGCACTCCCTCAGTGGCTATTTGAGCACAAGCTCATCAAGGAGGACACAGGAAGCGATGCCTGCATGCCAGCCTTCAGATCCCCTTAAAGGAAATTGTGACCCAAAGTGAATGGAAGTTAAGGCCTGATAGCAACCCCTCCCCTGAGGTTGAAAGACTGAACCACAGCCCTTACCCCAAGTTCAACTTATCTGTTCCCCCACAACCTCTCCGATGCACCCTGAGCCTTGACAACCTTGGAGAATCATGGCTGCTTGAGCGCTCATCTCCGATATCCCCCTTGGAGGGGAGATAGCCAGGTTCACATTTATGTAAACCTGTTGTAAATGGCCCTGGTAGGATGTCACTCTAGTGCCCAGTGAACATTCTGTGAGGGGAGATGTTCCGGAGTGAGTGCCCGCTAATGACATGTTAATGTACTAAAATGAGATTCCCGGACTCCCATGGCGCAATTCTCACTACTCCAATGGGGGGGGTGGTTGAGGATTGAGGACGGCTGATGAAAATCACAAATCCTAATCACGCCAGAGAGAATCGGGTTTTTCGATTTCCCTGGATTTTGAACCCGTGTCATGTTTCTCACTGACAGCTAATGCGGACTCTATATTGTTGTGTTAAATTCGAAAAGTTAAACTAAATTTCAGCTTGAGAAATACTTGCCAGGTAACTTCACTTGCACCAGATTCCTGACTTCAACACTCTGTTTATGAAGCACTTCTTTTACATTCTCTCTGTGCTTTACAATGTTTAGGACAGATGTTCACCACTGGCAACCAAAAGGCCCCAGGCCTGCTGGTCAATAATGCAGCTTTAAGTGCTTTGGCTATGCTGGAGCATAGCCAAAACAAAATCCTGTTTTCTGGTAATAGTCCTTTTGGTGCAATGCTGCATAATGCTCAGACAAAGTAGTGAACAAGAAATTGGAGGAATTCCATCAATGTGTGTGTGTGTGTGTGTGTGTGTATCACTGGCAAAATCTGCATTTGATGCTCATCCCAGTTGTTTGCTCTCTTTATTTGGTTCTAAATATGGCGGTCAATATGGTGGCCTTCCTTAATCCTAATTACGTTTGCTTTAGAGTCGCCAAGGTTCAAACCCGAATACTGATCAAAGAGCCGATACACCAGTTAGTTAGTTCAAAGTCAATCCTATTTATTTACATACACATCAATATCTACTCATGCACGAAATACTACAGACTAAACTATCTCTAATACTAAAGCCAATACTTAGCTTCGGGTGCCCACTCAGTCAGAGGAACAATGCCGTTGTTTGGATCTGAGGCTAAGGTCGTCTGTCTGCTAGCGAGCGTTGACCTTGGACTTACTTGCTTCTGGTGTAGCTGGTGTAAGGGTCTCTCCGCTTTGAGAGCCGATTCCAAGAGAGTGATTCCCTCCTGGGGCCTTCTTCTTATACCTGAAATGGCTTTGCGTGCTTTTGGGCAGGCCTTGAACTTGTCCCCAATCAATTGGGCCGTATCTTGATCACTCGTATTGATCTTGACCAATAAAGGGGTGGGTGCCCTGATGGTTAGGCGTGTCCTAGGTGGCCGTTGGCCTGGCTTTGTTTGTGCTTTCGGTTTGGGGAACTGGCGCCAAGAGGTCTGGAGCCAGATCGGTTACTTGAGTATCTCCCCTTTGTTCCGGAGATGGGCCATCAATATGCTAATAGACCTACAGTTTCAGTCTCGTCTGGGAGCTGCGGTCCCAATACACGTACAGGCTCTGTGCCTGCTTGTTTTCTTAGCATTGTCTATAGTTCCCTGCAATCTTTGCATCAATCCATTTTGTATTCTGGAAGTGACCATCCCAGGTGGCTATACTCCCTCCTTGTGATCCTCAACGCGAAGCATGAAGGATCAAATTACTGCATCTTCTTTGTTCTCCTCCTAAGTCGGGCACCCATAAGCAAGGACAGGCACTACATTACTCTTTGACCTAAATTATTTTATGTACACACATAATTATAAAATTCTATGGGGCGCGATGACATTCAGGCACGCATTACAAAATAAAAAAACTGGAACCTCTAACTGTCCGTAACTAAGCTATCCTTAATCAATCAAAAGAATTTACAACATTTTAAACTATACAATAGCAGCAACACAGGTCTCGCTGGCTTGGCAGTCAAGCACAGAGTTTTACATTTCTTTATTAGAGCGAAACAAACACAAAAAAATCCAGATGACCTTTAATTGAAATGAAATGAAAATAGCTTATTGTCACAAGTAGGCTTCAAATGAAGTTACTGTGAAAAGCCCCTAGTCGCCACATTCCGGCGCCTGTTCAGGGAGGCTGGTACGGGAAACCGTGCTGCTGGCCTGCCTTGGTCTGCTTCAAAAGCCAGTTAATTAGCACTGTGCTAAACTTAAAGGGGTTGGGGAGTTTGTTGAAGCCCGAGAATAGGGGATCTGAAGGTGTATACCGGGGTGCGGGAGGCTTTCCTCCGCCATTTCCTGAGCCTAAGGGTCTGAACGACACTGCAGAGTATCACAATTAGTAGCAGTGCCTCCACAACGTAGGACAGGGAATACCATGTTATGAACTTGTCACACCAGGTCGGTGTATCGGTGACTATCTCGGGGTACAGTGTATGGACGGGGTGGGAAACATTCACGGCCTGTGTGGTAGGTGTCAGGGGGGTAGCGTCCGCGTGCAACTGGAGGGATCCCGCTAAGATCCAACTGTAGAGCATGATGGTTGTCTTCATCTTTTCTCCTTTCTTTCTTCCTCTTGAGGCTTCTGTGGTTCCAGGGTTCTATGGATACAAGCATAATTTCTGTTATTATCTTGTTTAAGATCTCGTATGTCTGTCTGTCTGTCCTTTAGTGTCAATCACCCATTATAATTGGTCACCATCTGTGACTCCCTCATTTTTTAAAAAACCAAATATTTGGGATAAGACATCCGAGAAAACTGCTGACACAGTGCGAGCCATCTCGCAGCCGGTGCGATCTTCCATCCCAGTGTTTGAGGATGTAAATAGCACCTGGAAGCAACCTAAGGGTCAGCGTAAACAAACAGAAGAGTTTTGAACCAAAAGTGCCAAATGGGGTGCGTATGGGCCACAGTGGGTAAGAATAGGTGGAATCCCCGGGTAGAACGGTGACCAGTGCCGTATGTGCTCTACCCTAGTGTAGCTGACCAGAGGGGGGGGGGGTCCTCAGGCAGGGCGGGGACCTGTGCCGTTTCTCCACTGCCTGAGTGACCGGCAAGAATGGTAAGAATTTGTGGTCGTCGTGGGGGCTTCCTCTTATGATTACCTTCAAATCAGAAGAGTAGATATGATTGGTTATCTGCCGACAAACTAGTTCCTCTAACTGCCATTGGGCATTAAGAGGGTGGTGGCGTGGGGCCTTGAAAACTTTAAGTGGACCAACAACATTTAACATTCACAGTAACAAACAAACATACATTACAAACATGGTGCAGGTTCCTTCAGAAAGGACACCGTAACTCTCCATCGGTTCCTTTTTACCATCATTGCTCATTGCTCTAAAGCGAACAGAGTCGCAAAGGGATTCGTTTGGTGGGAGTCAGACTCTATGTCATAATCTTCTCCCGGCTGCCATACTCTTGACTGGAGTAGGTGCGTTAAAGCTGCTTGGGACGAATTGGGGTCCATCTCATCATTCCGGATGAGCCTGAACGAATTGTCTCGGTGCCAGAATTTTGTATCGAGGTTGGAGCTGCCAGGGGTTAATCGATAATCATCGGGCGGTGGGTCTGGATCAGGGGCTTTAATGTACGTTATCTCGAAGGGGTCGCTGGAATCATGGTCGGAGTCACTGGGAGTGGAGTCTGGTGCAGGGGTGTAATCATAGCGTGGTGTGCTGGGGCTGTCGCTATCGCTATCGCTGTCGCTGTCGGTGCTGGTTGAAGGAAAGAAGATGCCTCTGGGGGTGGAGTCGAAGTTGTGTCTGAGGACGGGCTGGACAGGTTGGGGGAGGGTAGGAATACGTTGTTCGTGGGTGGGGCGTGCTCATCTGCTGCTGCAAGCGAGATGTGGTGTGAATGGTTGTTCTGCGAGCCATAAGCCTTAAGCTGGTTTATGTGGAACCACGCAGACTTGCTATTCGGATAGGTGATCTTATACACAGAGGGGCTGACTTCATCAGAGATGGAGTACGGTCCGGAAAATTTGGGGGAAAGGAATGAACTGGGGTTGTAAAGGGATAGCATAACTTGCTGCCCTACTACAAACTTGGTGGTGTGTACTATCTTATCGAAGCAAACTTTGCTTTGCTTCTTGCGGGTTCCAAGCCTGACGGCTGCTGCAAGCTGGGCTGCTTGCACATTTTCAATAACCTGTTGTACTGCTTTCTCATGCATGAGGGCGGTGACTGCGGGGCTGGCCAAATCCTGTCCTAATAAATATTCTGTCCCTTTCATGGGGCGTCCGGTCATGAGGGTGTGGGGGGTGGTGTATCCTGTGGATGTGGATACTGTGTTTCGAATGAACATTAATGCAAATGGGAGGACTGTGTCCCAGGTGCTGTTGTGTTGTTGCACCATTTTTCTGAGGGTCGCTTTTAAAGCTCTGTTAATTCTTTCTACTATGCCGCTTGATTGGGGGTGGTATGCAATATGGAACTTTTGTTTTATGCCGAAAATTGTAAGGATGTTTTTCATCACTCGTCCTGTAAACTAGGAGCCTTGACCGGACTCTATGCTGCGTGGGAGTACCCATTTTGTAAAGATGTGCTGAGTGAGGATTTTAGCTGTCGTTTTGGCAGTGTTTGTTCTGGATGGAAAAGCTTCCACCAATTTTGTGAAGGTGTTGATGACCACCAATACATACTTAAAGCCATTCCTGCAGGGGGGTAGGGGTCCTATATAGTCGATTTGCAAAGTCGTCCAGGGGCCATTAATGGGGCGGGTGTGATTTAGCTGAGCTTTTCTTGCATATCTGTCCGGATTGTTCTGGACACAGATTAAGCAATTTTCGATGTAATGTGTGACATTGGATTTTAAATCAGGCCATCAGCAGAGAGGTCTCAGGTGGGCTCGGGTGGGTTCAATGCCCTGGTGTCCATGGTTGTCATTAAACTGACAAATAATTTGAATCTGGTCCTGGCTGGGGACTACATAAATGCCGTCTTTTAAAATCACACCGTCATGCGTGATTAACGCATGTTCAAACTTATCGTAAGGGGCTGGGAAGTTGCCTTTTAAACCTTCCCTGAGCTTCTCATCTTCCTTTTGAGCCTTTGCCAAATCTTGAATGTTGGTCTGTGAAACCAGGGGCGAGATTCTCCGACCCCCCGCCGGGTCGGAGAATCGCCGGGGGCTGGCGTGAATCCTGCCCCTGCCGGGTGCCGAATTCTCCGGCAACGGAGATGCGGCGGGGGCAGGAATCGCGCCGCGCTGGTTGGCGGACCCCCCCGCCCCCCCCAGCGATTCTCCGGCCCGGATGGGCCGAAGTCCCGCTGCTAGAATGCCTGTCCCGCCGGCGTGGATTAAACCACCTCTCTTACCGATGGGACAAGGCGGCGCGGGCAGGCTCCGGGGTCCTGGGGGCGGTGCGGGACGATCTGGCCCCAGGGGGGTGCCCCCATGGTGGCCTGGCCTGCGATCGGGGCCCACCGATCCGCGGGCGGGCCTGTGTTGTGGGGGCACTCTTTTCCTTCTGCCTTCGCCACGGTTTCCACCATGGCAGAGGCGGAAGAGACCCCCTCCACTGTGCATGCGCGGGAATGCCGTGAGCGGCCGCTAACGCTCCCGCGCATGCGCCGCCCGGCAATGTCATTTTCGCGCCAGCTGGCGGGGCACCAAAGGCCTTTCCCACCAGGTGACGGGGTGGAAATCAGTCCGGCGTGGGCCTAGCCCCTCAAGATTAGGGCTCGGCCCCTCAAGATGCGGAGGATTCCGCACCTTTGAGGCGGCGCGATGCCGGACTGATTTGAGCCGTTTTTGGCGCCGGGCGGCGGACATCGCGCCGATTCCGGAGAATTTCACCGCTGAACCGTGTGTACTGGGGCGCTTTCGGGGGGGTTCCAAAAATGACCATGTCTGGAACCTGCCTTTGCTAGGGTGTCTGCTTTAACGTTACCATGGGGGAAGAACGATGATGACTACGAACTTTGATGATTCCATATTTCCTATCTTTGGCCATTTTTAGAAAATGTTGGAGTAATGGGGTTGAGGGTAGGGGCTTTCCGTCTGCCGAAACAAATCCTCTAGTTTTCCACAGGGGTAGGAATTTGGTTAAACTGTTGCAGACATGTAGACTGTCAGAATATATGTCGGCTGGGGTCGGAAACAAGTCGGGATGTTCAACAACGTACGCTATGGCTGCCAGTTCTGCTGCCTGCGAGCCTAAGTGTCCTGGCAATTTTAACAAAATCTCTTCTAGAGCGCATCCCTGCGCTTCCTCTACATAAATACCGCAACCGGTCATTCTTTTCCCATTTAAAACTGTGGAGGAGCCATCCACATAGATTATAAGGGCTGCGCATGTGTCTGTGGGCTGGGGTCTCTGGGGTGTAGTACCTGGTTTCGGGAGAGCTGACTTTGAAAGTGTGGGTCTTTGTTCTCTTAACTGTGATATCCCATCCCTGTAAAAGAAGGGTCCAACAGGCCGCACGGATCTGGCTGACTGTGCCATCCTTAAGTCTACCGTCTAGTAGGAGCTGTGTTGGGGTGTGTTCAGTGAGTCTGGTGATGGGTTTGAGTCCTGTAATGTAGGCGAAGTATTGTACTGCCCCCAAAACTGTGAGCAGGTGCCTTTCGCAGGCAGAAAATCCTTGCTCGACTGGATCTAATACGCGTGAGGCGTATGTCACGGGGCCTAATCGATCATGTTGTTCTTGGAGGAGCACGGCCAAAAGGGTTCGGTCGGTAGTTGCAACCTTGATTGCGTACGTGGAAAGTGGATCTGGGACCTGTAGTGCAGGGGCGGTGCTGAGGGCTCTTTTTAAATCATCCACGGCATTTGTGTGCTGTGGAAGCCATTCCCAAGGTGCCTGCTTCTTGAGAAGTTCGGATAGGGGCGCTTCTTTTGTGGTGAAACCGTCGATATGGTTTCTGCAGTAGCCAACCAGTCCCAGAAACGACCGGAGGGCCGAGACGTTATGGGGCAGGGGTAATTTGACGATCGAGCCGATTCTTTTCTGCTGGATCTCGCGTTTGCAATACGTGATTACCTAAGAAATCACTTTTTCCTTCAAAATCTGGGCCTTCTTGGGGTTCACTTTACAGCCAATTTGTTGTAGGAGTCCTAAAAGTTCAGCGAGAAGCGAAATGTGCTCTCCCTTTGTGTCCGTCTGGTAGCGAGCGTTGACTTGGACTTACTTGCTTCTGGTGTAGCTGGTGTCAGGGTCTCTCTGCTTTGAGAGCCAAGTCCAAGAGAGCGATTCTCACTCGGGGCCTTCTTCTTATACCTGAAAGGGCTTCGCGCGCTTATGGGCGGGCCTTGAACTTGGCCCCAATCAATTGGGCCATATCTTGATCACTCGTGTTGATCTTGACCAATAAAGGGGTGGGTGCCCTGATAGCTGGGCGTGTCCTAGGTGACCGTTGGCCTGGCTTTGTTTGTGCTTTCGGTTTGGGGAACTGGCGCCGCGAGGTCTGGGGCCAGATCGGTTACTTGAGTATCTCCCCTTTGTTCCCGGAGGTGGGCCATCAATATGCTAATAGGCCTACAGTTTCAATCTCGTCTGGGAGCTGCGGCCCCAATACACGTACAGACTCTGTGCCTGCCTGCTTTCTTAGCATTGTCTATAGTTCCCTGCAATCTTTGTAAACACCCATTTTGTATTCTGGAAGTGGCCATCCCAGATGGCTACACAGTTGCCCTGAGAAGATGGTGGTGGTATTTCTTATAGCGCTAATGGTTTGATGAAACCAAGTGGTGATTTCAGAGTCAACCAAGTCAGCATAAGACTGGAGCTGCGTGTAGGCCAGACATCTTTAATGACAACAGATTTCCTTCCATAATGGACATGAACAAACTACTTGAGCTTTTACAGAAATCCAACAGGTCATGATTACTGATGCCATTTTTTGGGCTGGATTCTCCATTCCTTATGTGTTGACGGCAACCAGAATTTGTGGACTTTCACGACAGAAAAACTGGCGCCCCACCTGAACCGATTCTGCTACCGCTAAGGAGCTAGTACCGGCACTTGGAACAAAATGAATTCTAATGAGAAACGGTGTCAGATTCGCCAGTTTCGCAATTCACACTTAGGAGGCTGACAAGCTGCAGCCGTAGATACACACGTCACCCCCCACACACACCATCCCAGCAAACAAGGTGGCAGTGACGCTCAGCCCCGAGGTTTACAGATGCCGAGCTGGAGACCCTCTTGGACATGGTGGAGGAGCGGAGGATGACCCTGAACCCCAGCCCGAGAAGGAGGATGCCAGCTGCCGCCATTCGCCGTGCCTGTGCGCAGGTGGCAGAGGCCGTGGGCAACACCGTCCAGACGGGGCAGCAGTGCTGGAAAAAGCTGCACGACCTCCTCAGGGTGGTCAGGGTGAATAGGCAGCACTGTGCCCCCGGCAGTAATCCAAGTCCCACACACCCGTAAACTGATCCACCCCCCACCAGGAGGACGGCCGAACCCCGACCTTACCCCACATGCCAGTAACCATACCGGCCGCCATGGCCGGATGCTCGGGCCACATGGCCACGAGCTACCCAACCCCTGGGCAGCATGCGTGGGACTGACTAACATTGTCGTTTTCTGTTCTCACTCCCCCCCCTCCACCCAGGAGAAGGCCGCGCACAACCGCCGGGAGTGGGAGAAGACATGAGGGGGACCACCTCACCGTGGCCGCGCAGAGGAATGGGAGGTCACCGAGGTGGAGCTTGGCCGTAGCGATGAAGTGAGACCCCGCTTAGTTGCTGTTCCCTGTGACACGTGTGCCAACCCACCAATCCCCCCCCCCCCCAACCACCCTCACCTCCACACCACCTTCACGCCAACACCACTATCCCCCACCTCAACCCCTACCCACATGCCCACCCTTGTCTTGTGTCTTGCAGGGCCTGCTGGTGATGGGGTGGTTCCATCTGGCGTCCACCGCCCCCAGCAAGTGCCATAGCCGGGTGTCCCTGGTGAGCCGAGCTCTAACGGGGAGAGCAGCTCCTTTTGTACAGCAGGAGTGGAGGAGGTCTGCTGTGATTCCTGCCTTGCACCTGGATCCCTGTTAGCGTGCGTCTTCTGGGGCTATCGGGCCTGTATGAGCCCGGTTGCTGCTCGGGTGTCACCGCTGTCCACCAGATGAGCCAGGAACAGGATGGGAGTCCAAGGTGCTGCAGTGTTCCGGCACCTCCTCTGCGGGAGTCACCGGCACGGGCTCCATCACCTCTTCCTCCCTTGGCATGCCCGA
This sequence comes from Scyliorhinus torazame, assembly GCF_047496885.1. Classification (NCBI taxonomy): domain Eukaryota; kingdom Metazoa; phylum Chordata; class Chondrichthyes; order Carcharhiniformes; family Scyliorhinidae; genus Scyliorhinus; species Scyliorhinus torazame. Next base: position 75,810,849 of record NC_092721.1, on the reverse strand, counting down.
TGGCCCACAGGCTATTCCAGGGAATGGGGGTGTGAGGGGAGCCATCCCTTAAGGTTCTCCTGCCACCTGGAACTGCCAGCCCTGGAGCCTGTCTCTCGTCTCGACCAAGGTCTGCACGCTCGCAGCCATGAAGCACAGAGAGTGGACCATCCCAGTCTGGGATTGCGCCACATCACCCATTGACTGTGCCACCACCTTCTGGATTTGTTCCACATCAGCCAGTGACTGGGCCACATCCGTCTGTGCCTGCGCCACATTGGCCAGAGCCTGAGCAATGCCGTCGATGTTCCCAGCCAAGACCTGCTGTGACTGGGCCGCCAGCCGCTGCGATTTCCAGGTGGCTCTGAGACATGGTCACCTTTAAGGCGGAAACCCTGTCCTGGGCCTCGGTCAGTGCCTGCACAGAATGCCCCAGGCCTTGGATGTGCTGATCCATAGCCAAAACCGTCGTCCCCAATGCCTCCACTGCGGACGCCACCCTTACGGTGTTGGCCTGGGTGGCACGCATTGTCGGCACCACCTCCTGCTCCAGCAAGTGGTTGGACTCCTGCAACTGCACCTCCAGGTGCTGGATGCTCGCCAACAACCCTTCATGTGGTCCCTGGCTCTGCGACTGTTTCTCCATTATGGATAGGACTGTTTATTCCAGAAGCTCGAGACCCATCCGAATGGCAGCTAATCCCTGGGGTCAACCTGCCCTCCAACTGTCCGCCCCCTCGGGATGGTCGAGGGTGTTGGAGACAGCTGTGATGGGAAAGTCAGTGTCATCCTGACTCTGGGGTCTCCTGTGTCTCAGGTGGAGGGCTGGTGCCCGGGCTGCTCTCCCCGTTAGTGCTTGGCTCACCAGGGACCCCCGGCTATGGCATCTGCTGGGGGCGGTGGACGCCAGATGGAACCACCCCATCAGGTTCAAGGCAACCGTCGCCTTGACGCCCACCGGGAGCGGGTGTCCTTCACCCATACACCCGTGGTGCCAGGTGTGCCATCACCTGGTAGATATGTTGCACTGTCTCTCTGCTCAGCCAGAATCTTTGATTGCATGCCCGGTCCGGCAGGTCCTCGAATGACGGTCCTGGTACACACAGCGCTTCATGGGGCACCTCCTCCTGTTCAGCCTGTTGGGTTGTCGGCTCTCCAACCTGGGCAGCTGTTGCTTGCCCATCTGCTGCTGCCACTCCGCTGCTGCAACTTCCTCCTCCTCGAGTAGCTCCAGCTCGTACAGCCGCAGGCCTTCCTCAGGGCTGCGACGACTAGCAGGAAGGCCACCACTGCTGGTTGAATTCCAATATCCAGTGTCTGCAGGGTGTGATAGGCCAACTAGTTAACATGGTGCATATCTCCGTGCCTATCTAGGTCCACTAGGCTACATGGTGGCCCCGGTTGGCACTGCAGGTTCCGCCCCCGCATGTCCCTCCCCCTCCCCGCTCCTCATCCCCACACCCCTGGCCCTGTCGGTGGCCGGCACCATGGGGACTTCTGGTCCTGGCGCCCGTCCCTGATGCCTGGGGTATCATTGGCTGGCTCTACCCTTGCCGGAGGTTGGCACTGCATGGGGGCTGCTGTGGGTGTTGCCCTGGGTGGGCTGTTAGCGGGTGGCAGCTGGGTGTGGGATAGTGTGGTGGAGCGTAGCGTGCGGGTGTGTGGGGGGAGGGGGGGGGTGAGGGCGCCCATATGGGCGGTGGCACTCTGCAGAACCAGGGTGGGTGGTTAGTGGGGTGTGCAGCATGATGGCTGCCTTGCAGGCCTCGGTAGTGGCGGTCTGTGCCTGTACACCGCTCCAGACCCGTGGGGGGGGGGTTCACCCCGGCCACTCGGCCTGTTTCCCCCACCCCAGTCAGCCCAGCCAGTGTCCGGCCCGGTAGCCAGCTGTCGCTCCTCTCTGTGTTCTACCTCCTCCATGTCACCAGCCACCACGCCGCTTGCACTATTTTGGAAAGCACAAGTGAACTGCGCCGTTGGGAACTCGACCCTTCGGAGGAGGAAAATCGCAGAGGCCCCGGAGAATACCGGGTCCAGTCCGCTCATGATATACAAACGTGTGTTCCTGTAGGCATTTGCGCTCTCGAGGTGACGGAGAATTGCGATTTGCTGTCAAATCAGCGCCTGCCACGATTTTGCCGTCGGAACCGATTCTCCACCCATTCGCGTTTTGTGATTTTGGCTTCAGCTAACGGAGAATCCCCCCCTCCTCTTTTCAGATTTTTATGCTGAGAGAAATTCTCAAATGGTCGTGGTTTCTTGGCAGGCTCTTTTGATTTTTAATCAATGTCTCTTGATTCATAATAAGAAAGCATAACCACTACACAACAGTACTGTATGTTAACCATTGTTAACATAAAGACCTTTAACTTCTGATCAAATATCAGTTCAATAATTAACTTATTGAAGTAATTTTATGATCTTCCATAATACCTTTGGTTGAGCAACTTCATCTGATTGCCTGTAGTCATCTAATTTGTCTTCTTCTCACCTCACAATAACTTTCACATATTTTCACTACTATTCTGTAACTGAAATTAGGGCCAATTTCTTCTGGCCAAGTAAGGCACCGTGGGGCGGTACGGTGGCACAGCGGTTAGCACTGCTGCCTCACAGTGCCAGGAATCCAGGTTCAATTCCAGCCTTCGGTGACTCTCTGTGTGGAGTTTGCACTTTCTCCCCGTCTCTGCGTGGGTTTCCTCCGGGTGCTCCGGTTTCCTCCCACAGTCCAAATATGTGCACGTTAAGTGGATTGGCCATGATACATTGCCCTTTAGTGTCCATGGATGCGCAAGTTAGGTGGGGTTACGGGGATAGTGCGGGGCAGTGGGCCGAGGTAGGATGCTCTTTCAGAGGTTTGGTGCAGACGCGATGGGCTGAATGGCCTTCTTCTGCACTGTAGGAATTCCATAGTTCCACTTTCACCATCTAATTCAAGATAATGGCCATGTTCTGGAGGCAGGAGTAAAGAACATTTCAGTCAACACTAATGGAGTTTGGCAGACCCCACTGTGAGACCCATGGGGCCACTACTGAGCACCACACAGATGAAGCAGCAGGGAGGCATTTTTAACCATTGTAATTGGCTACCACTGCTGCCAGATGGGACAGCTGCTGGTAGCCCACCTCCAGAGGAGGGAATGTGTTGAGGTGGCAACTAAATATGCAAATATCTAAATTTCCCCATGGTGCTGCCTCAGAATTCATTTTCAAGTTACCAAGGAAATTATAGCCCGACACTTCTCCCTGTACTGAGTTTCAGTGGCCTGAATCCTCTGATCAGTGGGAGTACTCCAGCACATTGCTGTTGCCCACGAGAATTTTCCTGACGCAATGCCACAGCGCATTTTTTCCAGAATCTTCCGAATCCGGCTGAAGAAGAAATGAGCAGCACTGCATTCTCTGTGGAGTTCCATTGAAGTGGATTACAGTCAAGGGAAGATAGCCAAGCCTTCTAGTTCAGCACTAGCTGCCTTATTCAGTTAAGTTTAAAGGTACAGTCTTTGAATGTGCATTAGTGAATGGATGAGTGAATGGGTAGGTGGTTGAGTGAGTGAGTAGCGTAAGTAGGTGAATGTCTTGGTGGGTAGGTGATGAAGTGGGTGAGATTTGTAGGTAAGTGACTGAGTAAGTAGGTGAAGGAGTAGGTGGGTTGTGGGTGGATAGGTAGGTAGGTTATTTGGTGAGCATGTTGGCATGTACCTGGGTGACTGGGTTGATGGGTGAGTGAATGGGTGGGCAAATTAGTTGTCAGGTAGGTAGATTATGACAGTATAGGTAGGTGAGTGTGTAGGGGTTGGTGCGTGAGTGGATGAGTGAGTAGGTGGGTATGTGGATGAGGCTTTTTAAGTTGTTGAGTAGGTGGTTGGATAAATGGATAGGTAGGTGGGTGAGGTGGGGGATTGGCTGTGGTAGGTGGATAGTTGATTGGGTAGTCAGGTGTAGAGATAGTCAGGCTGTCGGGGTACAGTTGGGTCTGGAAGGGGGCTAGTCAGGCCCATTCGGTGGGGATTGTCAGCTAGTCAGTGGGGGGGGGGGGGGGGATGTTGGGAGGGGTAGTTGTGTGGGGCGGTAATCAGGTTTTGGGGCATAGTTAGGTCCAGTCGAATGGATAGTCAGGTTTGGTCAGGGGTATAGCTGCTTGGCGAGGGATGTTATTGGGTCTAGTTGTGGGGTTTGCGGGGGTGTGGGATGTCAGGTGATCATGAAGGATTATCTGTGGTTGAAGTAGTTGTCGGGAGAATCAGGAGGAAAGTGGGTTCATGGAGTGGGTGCTCAGAGAGTCAGGGGGCTGCTTGGGATGGCTGGCTGTGAAGTTACTCAGCTGTTTGACCAGGTTTAAAACTAAAATTTCCTCAGTAACTATATCCAGGTAATTTTCTTGGACCTGTCTCAAATCCCTGATTATTGCTCAGCATTGGAATCTTTTGCAGAGGGTCCAAGGCCACAGGGAATTTCCCATCAGAAGTTTAAGCATTTGGCTAATCCCCATGTAGATCTACATGTAGCTGGCTGGAAAAATTGGGCTAATATTTTCACTAACTTCTTTATTCTCTTATTTCTTTTTTTCCTGACTTTGAAATGTTTTTGGATGTCCTCCTTTGAACTTTATCTCGACCGACTAAGATTACAATGTTACTTCAGAAAATCTGTCACTCAAACACTTGAATTTAGCAGCGAAACCATACAGTCACATTAGTAATAAGGGAAAATTAGCAGGATTTTGCTAAAATTTCCTTTCCCAGCTTATGCTGCTAAGAGTCTGCATTCAAAGAAAAATTCTTTAGGTGATTGGATGATTTTGGGACTAACATCTCTGCAAAATGTTAGCTATTTCTAAATCCTTGCAGATATACCTGATTCATTGTGATGGGCTTGGTGCTGCACTTGTATTAATCAAGTATTTTTAAAACAAAAAGAGAAAATATTGGGAAAAACAACCTTCGGGTCAGGCAGCATTTGTGGAGAGAAAATAAACATTGCTAACTGATGACCTTTCATCAGAACAGGTTTTTTCTCCTCAGTTGCACATTGCCAGGCGGAAAGGGATTTGAAATTTCAGCTGACTGATTTAAGGTGACAAAACATTGTGGAGTGATGCTGACACAATGAATACTTGATTGAGCCTTATTAAAATGATCATTCTTGACAATAGTTATTACACTTCACAGAAGCACAACAGAATGATGATCTAACCCGATCAAATATGTCTGAAATGTTTAAGAAAACAGAGGTGCCCCGAGTGCATGGAATCCCAATATCGTTGAGCTTTGTTGAAGGAGGTGGCACCAAAGTTTTCTGGCCCATCCCCACCAACTTTCCTGGTGGATGAGCCACAATTTCTTCCCACTTAACTTAGATAAGACTAAAACCATCACTTTCGGGATCCCCAACCACAGCCCCCCCCCCACAAAATCTTCATACTCGCCACTGACTCCATCCCCGGGTAGTCACTCAGGCAAGGACAATTGCTTGCAACCTTGATATCGTATGACAATTCAAGCTCTCTGTCACCTCCATAACATTTCAACTCCCTCAATCCATCTGTTGCTGCTACCCTTGTCTCGGCTTCCGTCAGTCCCCAGAGTTGATTACACAAATGTTCTCCTGGCTTGTCTCCCATGCCTTCCCTATCCATCAATATCAGTTCATACAAAATGTTGTGAGCTGAATGTAACCTTGCTCCACATTCCGTTCACCCATTACCTCGATTCTCAATGAACACCATTGTTTCCTGATGGCCCAGGGTGAAATTCATTTCGAATAGATTGCAAAACTGATAGAGTGCATTGGCAACATATCAAATTCAATGGAAATGAAAGTTGGGTGAACTATACAGCTGTCTACCAGTCTGGAGCTGCCTGCTTATTCCTCGGATCTAAGGCAATTTTTACCTCCCCCCTTCCCCAACTCAAGAAATTGAAATTTGCCATCTTTGCACTTACATCCTTTCTGGTCTTTTTTTCCTCCTCTTTGTAACTTCACCCAGCTGTTCAACGATCACCAAACTTCTATTTTATTTATTCCTATCTCTTGTGAATTTTCCATTTCTTCACCCCACCATTGGTGGTCATGCCTGCAGGCACCTAGGTCCTATAATCTGAATTCTCTCTCTTCACCCCTACACCTTCCTTTCCCACAATACAACGCTCAATACCCATCTCTTTGACTCATTGTTTTCCAAGTGATGATTTGGAGGCATCAGCATCACTTGTTTTCCCATTAAATCTCTTTGAAGCACATCAGAAGAAATGTCTAAGTTAAAGCCACTAAAAAGATAAAAGCTCCTTTTGTTGTAATGGTGGATATGGGATGATTGTCCAGAACTGTGTTTGAGGAGACAATGTTCCAGGAGACAGGCCGGTAGTAGAAGTATGCTTGCTTATGCACAGATGTGTGTGATGTGCAATCCACCTGATAATGAGAGAAGCAAAGTCTATGTCATGTGCTTAATCAGTTATCCTGTTGGATTTCTAGAGGTCAGCGTCATGTATTAGATGCTAGTGTCCAGTGTTTAAAGGATGGCAGAGGAGGAAAGAACCATTTACTCAAAAAAAAAAGACGAAGGATATCACTCTCAGAAAGTTGCCATGTACAAGCCTCAGGAGCTGGGACTCTTGGTGAAGATTTAGTCAGCTTACAGAGAACCATCGAATCCTTACAGAGCAGAAGGAGGCCATTCAGCCCATCATGTCTGCACCAACTCTCTGAAAGAGCGCCCTACCTAGACCCACTGCCCCGCCCCATCCCCCTCACCCCACCTAACCTGCGCCTCCCTGGAAACTAAGGGGCAATTTAGCATGGCCAATACACCTAACTTGCACATCTTTGGCTTGGGACAAAACTGGAAAACCTGGAGGAAACCCACACAGACAAAGGGGAAAGTGCAAACTCCACAAAGACAGTCACCCAATGCCGGAATTGAACCCAGTTCCCTGGCACTGTGAGGCAGAAGTGCTAACCACTGCATCACCGTGCCACCCTTGTCTTCGATTTCGTCGTTTCCTACTGAGACCTTTTCTGGGTCCAGTTTGGCACATAATCAAGGAACCCATGTCTAGAATGCATTTGAACTCTGAAACAGAATGTACAGCAAGGTCCTCGGTGCACCTCTGTATTGGGCCCATCTGATGCCCCTCTAGTTGGAAAACCAAGGCCAACTTCTCTCTTTGTTCAAACAAAGATTTCATTTTGAACGAGTAGGGAAAACATTTCTGTTTCTGGCAAGAACCAAAGAGTCAAGCACGAACCTCAGCACTCTCATCCTTCAGAACTTTGGATGATGAATGATCTTGAAAACATTATGATAAAGGAATCAAAGGGTGGAATTTTCTGTCCCTTCCGTCAGTGGGCTCTTCCGGTCCCATGAAAGGTGACCCCCTGCAATGGGTTGCTCGGTGGCGGGAAGGGGGAGTCATGCAGAATGTTGTCACCAGACCTTCGGTGCCAGAAAACATGCCACGGGAGAAGTTTTTTGTTGCAGTCTATTATGTTTCCAACAATGAGAATGTTTGCAAGTTCAGCAACAGCTCTTGGATTTGGGAATAACTAAGTCAATATTTTATAAGTTAAGTACATTATTTATGAACAAAAGCCATAAGTGATTTAACACACTGCTCGCTCCAGTGTCAAGGAGCTGGATGCATCGTGATAGCTTTGGAAAATCCTCCACGGTACTTTTGAAAGCACTCTGATTTCATTTTGTTTGCTGTATCTATCTCCTATTCTCACTAAACATGTTGATGTCTTGTAAGAACCTCTAATTCTTTGGTGCATTGTCCTTCAATAACAGCCTTACGGTTACTCGGTATGAGTTGTGGGTTTTGATTTTCTTTGCTTGGAAAGAAAATGAAAAGAAATAGTCAACTGCACAATTATGTTTAGCACAATAAGTAAGCCTATAATGAAAACCACACTGAATAAAAATATGTAAAAGTAGGCTTTATGTGCAAAAAGCCTTGAAATTACAACAACTGCTCCCATTTATGTAACATTTTTAATGTAGGAAAAGATCACAAGGCACCTGAGAGGTTCATTGCCAGAGAAAACGTTGGCATTCAGACATTAAAGGAGCTACGCTATTCAAAGATATGACTAAAATCTTGGTTACAGATCATTTTTAAGGGAAGTCTTAAAATAGGTGAAGATTAGGGAAGCAACTCCTTTTTCGACACTGGACAGGTAATGTCACAGCTACCAATGACGAGGTGATGAAAGTCAGGAAGGCCAGAGTGAAGGAAGGGCGTTCTACTCAGAATGTTGTAAGAGTCAAGGAGATTATAAACACAATGCTAAGTGAATGGAACATGGTGTGAGGACATGGACACCATGTTTTATATGAGCTAAAGTTTATCGCAATGAAATCTGGGAGGACTGCCTCAAAGGGCAGCACGGTGGTGCAGTGGGTTAGCCCTGCTGCCTCATGGTGCCGAGGTCCCTGGTTCGATCCCGGCTCTGGGTCACTGTCCGTGTGGAGTTTGCACATTCTCCCCGTGTTTGCGTGGGTTTCGCCCCCACAACCCAAAGATGTGCAGGCTAGGTGGATTGGCCACACTAAATTGCCCCTTAATTGGAAAAAATGAATTTGGTAGTCTAAATTTAAAAAAAAAGATTAACCTCACAAAACAGAGAGTTTGGGGAAATATACCATAGGGAGAGACATCAAAACACATTGGGCTGGATTCTCCGTCGGCGGGATGCTCCGTTTTGCCCAGCGGTTTCCGACGGCGTGCGGCTGCCCCACAATGGAAAACCCCATTGACCAGCCGGTGTAACGGAGCATCCCGCCGGCGGGGTGAAACAGAAATATGGCGCAGGCGAGGCGGAGAATCCAGCCCATTATACCTGCAGAGCCACTAATAGCCACCATCTATCTCCTAAGGTGGACACTGGAGGCATAGAAACTGTTTGTTAATCTGCAGCTGACTCATTAATGAACAATATTACATGTCGAAAACTTCTGGCCTTTGGAAGGTTTTAATATGTCCTTTATAGGCATGTAGCTTAGTCTGTTGTTCAAACTCTAGTCTGCAAATATCAAAACAGGATTTCAGGCTGACCAACAGATAGTATCAAGTCTCGAAGCCTGTTTACTCTGGAAGGTTCCTGCCATCGCCTGCTGAACAGGCCATGACTCTGTGTACCAACCTCATCTCACTGCGTACCATCAACTCCACAGAAATTCTGCAACTCTTTCTTCAGTGAGTTGAACCCACCTATACTATAGCTCCTCTATGAACAAATCCCAAATGGTCTCTGATTTTCTGGGTGCTGAGAATCAGATGAACTGATATCAATATCTGTAGTGATTTTTTCTTTCAGGTTATTCCCAGTTGCAAATATTCCTCTTTCCTACATTCATATTGTGTGTGTACATGAAATTGCAATAATTTCCCAGGTTTGAATGTGTGAATAAACTGTACTTCTGATTTAACTCCAACGAGAGTTTGCTGTGAGTCACTTTAAAAATTGACCTCACATAACAGGGAGTTTGGGGAAACACACCATAGCCCATTTCAGAAATGAAAATATTTATGGACAGGTGGTGAGAACTAAAATAATTCCGGTTTTCCTCTCTCACCTACCTATAAAAGATTCCAGAGATAACAAGTTAGGGTAGGAATAGAAGCCAATAGAAGAAATTCTGAGTGTCAATCAGAAGATCTGCTGCTGGACTCCCATGATGATGCTAGAAGATGGCTGAGGGCGTGCATGGATGTTGGTATTTTAAAGTCATTTTCAGGAATGGGTGTCACTGAGAAAGCCATAATTTATTGCTCCTCCCCAGCTTCCCTTACGAAAATGGTAATAGGATATCAGCAATGATACTTGTCCCTCGTCAGCCCAAACCTGCTCATTGGCTTTGCTCCATGTGAACATGGACTGTTTTATCAATTGGGAAATTGGGAATTTAACCAAACTCTGTGCAATCATCAGACTGCCTCATTTCTGGCCTCATGTAGGACAGAGGTTCATTGATGAAGCAGCTAAAGATAGTTAGGCCTTGGACACAGCCCTACTGAACTCTTATAGCGATCATTTTGGGGTGAGAGAATTGGCCAGTCAACACAGTAATCACTAAAGTGTTTTTCCCTTGATCTCATTGAGTTCAATTTGCTAATGTCCTTGGTGCCACACACAATCTAATGTTCCTTTGATGTCAAAGACAGTACATCTTGTCTCACCTCTGGAATTCAGTTATTGCATCCACACTTGTGACACCAATAAAGATTATTATTATTGGATACAGAACTGGCTAGGTCATAGAAGGCAGAGAGTAACAATGGAAGGGTGCTTTTCTGATTGGAGAGCTGTGACTAGTGGTGTTCCGCAGGGTTCAATGCGAGGACTTTGCTGTTCATAGTATATATAAATGATTTGTAGGAAAATATAACTGCTCTGATTAGGAAGTTTGCGGACGACACAAAGGTTGGTGGAATTGCGGATAGCGATGATGACTGTCAGAGGATACAGCAGGATTTAGATCGTTTGGAGACTTGGGCGGAGAGATAGCAGATGGAGTTTAATCCGGATAAATGTGAGATAATGCATTTTGGAAGATCTAATGCAGGTAGGGAATATACAGTGAATGGTTGAACCCTCAAGAGTATTGACAGTCAGAGAGATCTAGGTGTACAGATCCACAGGTCAATGAAAGGGGCAACACAGGTGGAGAAGGTAGTCAAGAAGGCATACGGCATGCTTGCCTTCATTGGCCAGGGCATTGAGTATAAAAATTGGCAAGTCATGTTGCAGCTGTATAGAACTTTAGTTAGGCCACAATTGGAGTATAGTGTTCAATTCTGGTCGCCACACTACCAGAAGGATGTGGAGGCTTTAGAGAGGGTGCAGAAGAGATTTACCAGCATGTTGCCTGGTACGGAGGACAGGTTGAATAAACTTGTTTTTTTTCTCACTGGTACCAAGGAGGTTGAGGGGTGACCTGATAGAGGTCTACAAAATTATGAGGGCATAGACAGGATGGATAGTCAGAGACTTTGTCCCAGGGTAGAAGGGTCAATTACGAGGGGGCATAGGTTTAAAGTGCAGGGGACAAGGTTTAGAGAAGATGTACGAGGCAAGTTTTTTACACGGAGGGTAGTGGGTGCCTGGAACCCGCTGACGGAGAAGGTGGTGGAAGCAGAGACGATAGTGACGTTTAAGGGGTATCTTGACAAATACATGAATAGGATGGGAATAGAGGGATACGGACTCTGGAAGTGTAGACGATTTTAGTTTAGATTGGCAGCATGGTCGGCGCAGGCTTGGAGGGCCGAAGGGCCTGTTCCTGTGCTGTACTTTTCTTTGTTCTTTGTATATAACTGTCTCAAGTTAGTGACCCATTTTACAATCTCAGACCTTAGAGGTTCTCGGTTGAGTGCAAATAATTAAAATTTGTTATCAAACTGGTTAAGTTTCCTATTGCTGATGCTTGAAACCTTGAACAATTAAATAATTTTTTCTTTACTTATATAGCATATTTTAGGATCTCTGGGTGCCTTATAGCACTTTAAAGACAACAATGTACTTTTGAAGTATAATCATTTTCATGAAGTAGAAAATATTGTTGTCAATTGTAGACAGTAATGTCCCACAAACAGAAATTTGCTAAAGACCTGATAATCTGTTTTTAATGATGTTGGTTGATGGATCAGTATTGGCAAAGAAATCAATGAAAATGTACGAGCTCTTCTTCAGAGCAGTGCCGGGGCATCTTCCATGTCTGCCTGAGAAGGAGAAAGGTTTGAGTTCTCATTGAAAAGGTGGCACCTTCGGCACTGCCAGCACTCCTTCAGTACTGTACTGAAGTGTCAGCCTGGATTATACACTTAAATCACGGGAGAGAGCTTTTGAACCAACAACCAATGTTCTCTCCAGTTTGTATTTGTTGTGCACCTCCTCTTTGTTGAACTGCGTATTGCCTTTAAGATTGTGGAACAGCTGAAAATGGGCACATCTGAAAGGGATTGCTGCCTTCGTACAGCCTATTTGTTGCACAGCATGAAATGCTCCTGTTTGCTGGGGTCGCACATCCAGGCAGTTTAGAGGTAACATTGCCCACAATGACCTAACTCAGCGATATGAGTGCTGCAACAGATGACAACATGATGCATCTCATTCATAATGTGGAATCGCAAAACACTGTGGATGCAAATGTAGAAATGATCAGTTTGCTTCATCTCTCATTCATCACTGTAATGAGTACAAATATATAAACACCATTTGAATGGCTATTTCTTTTTACAATCTGCCACTTATTCTCAGATCATCATGTTTGATGTGTATTTTTATGGATTTGTGCAGCTGTGTGAGCAACATAAATATATATTTTTTACAATAAAAACCAACAAATGTCTCCTGACGACACGAGTGAAATTACAGTAATAATAATCTGTTTGCTTCTGCCTGAATCAGAGGAAGGGCAAATGTTTTTGCCATCCTCACATGGACGGAATCATTATATTACTATATAGTTAAGAGGTCAAAAAATGAGCTTATATAGCAGAACTTAAAAATTGGTAGAGGCTCATTGATATCTCATTTGATTCAACCCAGAAATTTTGAAAAAAGGTTTCCCCTTTCTTCTTTGCTGTTTTTTTAAAATTCCACAGACAAATGTTTTGATGCTGGTAATGAAATGAAAATAGATTCCACACAGATGTAGCAGAAAACAATGCCATTCTTGGGTTTAATAACTTCAATTAAGAAATAGCTCAAATACCTTGCACATTTTCCCATTTTATCTTCAGTGCCTCAGAGATGCCAGAATTTTTCACTTGTTTCAACGAACAAAAGCAAAAATGTCGACTTTAATGTCATTATCACCAATTTAAAAATTCAACAGTCATTGCACACTCTCCAAGCTCTAACAGGTCTGAAAGCTGTAACATGCTACAAAACAAATAATGCACTCCAATGGTTGAATTATCCCATGGCTTCGCCAGCAGATTCAATGGTGAGTAGGCAGAATTCGGCGGGAGTCCAAAAATCAGTTTTGCACTGGTGAAAATGTCCCACTGGATCTTCCGCTAATGCCCACCATGGCAGATCAGGAGGCCAGGAAATTGAACATACACCAGAAGGCCCATTTGCAGTGAGGGTCCAGAGCAGTTGAACATTGAGCACATGGATGTGTTTCCTGCCGATTGAAGCTGCTGCTGTAATGTTGGAGACTCAATTGCCACATTTGTGCAGTCGATGAGAGCTCTTTCAGTTTAACTGTCTGGATCACGATGGAAGTACATGTATGCACTGGCCTTCTTGAACATGACACTGGACCCTCTTGATAGAACAATGAGCTATATATTCGAAGATACCACAACTGTTTTCAGGACAGCTCTGGAATGATCTTGAGGCATAAGAATTCAGACCATGATGATGTACAATGCCACAGGTATTGGCTATCCACACTTCCCCATAGGCCTCAGCTCATCACCATTATTGTTGCACACAGCTCGTTAATGATCTCCCTGGAGAGATGTAGGCCGAGATCTTCTGTTTTTTCATGCTGGTGGGATCTCTGTAATGAATATCAGACTGACCACAGAATTAGATGAAGTAAAAACTTTCATTGGCACAAAACCCATAGCTCAAAGGTAGAAACCAGCGCGCATATGTATCTGTGTACTTAGGCAGGTGCCCCACCAGTTTCTGGATGGCAAAACAGTACCACTGAAACCGATATCATGTAATTATCATTCATGCATCCCTAATGCCCATTGGGATAGAAATGTAACAAATAGAATTATGATAAGACTTAAATAGTTTAAACTACCCCAAGCGACTAATGTAATACAAAGAGAATAAATTGTACTCCAGGATTTTGGGTTGATAAGCATAAAATTCTTCTGAACTATTAATAGCAAAAGCAAAATGAAAAGACCTACAAGGTAACAGAGACAATATTGTATAAAAATTGTGCAAATGATCATTAGTTTGGTTATATTTCAAGATATCTTGACATCAGAACCGTCATTAAATAAACTGTACGGTGAAGGTCGACTGACCTTAAAAATAATAAACCTACAAATATAAAAAGCGGTCTCAAAAGCAGCCCACTTCAGGCCAGCACCGTTAGGGCTAAAAGGTAGCAGGCTACCCCAAAAAATGTATAAAAAGAGACAAGCTTATTCAGAGTGGCACTTCTGTATCTCTCCTTACAAGAGAGGAGTCAAAGGTTCTGTTTCTTGTTCGTTCATCGAACAAGTCATTCAGACTTCTAAACATATCTTTCTTACTTTGATAAAAGTTGTTGTAGTAAAGATAGTCTTTGGGACATCCATGATTATTATATTTCTCCTTTTGTAATGACAACGGAACTTTTTTTCTGTAAACTCTGTAAATTTAAAGTAATATTTAAGCCTCAGCACAGATACACAGGGCAAATACTTACCAGCCCAATGGAGGCAATCAAGGAGGTGGGATGAGTGGTCCAATTGAGGTGGAAATTATGAGCTTATAATTAAACCCTTCTAAAAGTATATCTGTTGATGTTATATTGATTAAGCCTAAATTCTTGGAAGCTCATTAGGAAGTCCTAGAGACAAGAACCTATACTGAAAAAGTAACGATTTAGTTTGAACAACTTATCTGAAAGCCCCCCATTAGGAAGTAATGACTGCTCAGGGTCCTGACAGTTATCTCTCCATACTGAGAGCCGCTTATTGTATGTCTTGGAAGATAGCGTTCCCTCTTTTGGTGGCTTAGCTCTAAACAGATTAGTAAGATTAATTATCCAGGTCAGCAATCCTAAACCCTTCGCATCTCCTGGTCCCGCCGAAGGCACACCTCCGGTGCGTGTTTCCTGGTGGCGTGGCGTGGATTCAATGAGCCCCAAATGGGCCCCAAAGATCCCACCGCTGACCAACAGCAGGCCACCTCCCACTGCCAAGAAACACGCCATGGCGAGGCCAGAGAATCCTGCCCTTAGTCTTCGGTGACACTGCTGCTCTGACTTTTGTCTCAAGTTAAGCCTCTAAAGGTAGACCCTCTCAGGAGGGAGATTGTCATCTGTACTCAGGTTGCTGATTGCATCCTCCTCTCTATCCTCCTCCTCCCTTCCACTTTCCAGGCTGCTGATCTAAGAGTCTCTCTGGTTGATGCTACCTCATTGCCTGAGACTGTAGCTCTCTATATTCCTGTCTGCTGCTCCTCCTTACTCAAGGTCTTGAAGGCTGAGTGAATGAGGCCCATGTCAAATAGACACCCTCCAATCTCAGCATCTTCCACCCAAATCTTGCTTTGTCCATACAGATGCCAGGTCTGAGAGACACTCAAGCAGAATGCACCCCATCCTCATTCTGGGCAAGCTTGCCAAAACTCCAGATTGCTATTTCCTCTGTCCAATCAGCACCACACTTCCTGCCAAGCCACACCATCATTTGCAATGCCTGCTGTTGCAGCCAACACTGACATTGCATCGAGCCTCTGCCTGGTTATATCTGACAAGGGTCTGAAATACCATTGTTCCTGCAGACCCATGAAAAAAAGTGGGGAAAGATTGTTTAATCATCACTCTTGCCTGTTTCATTGGCTTAATTACCTCTCCACCTCATTCCAGTGCAGCATTCTCTCACCAGCCAGTCTGTCTGCCATTTAATCTGTCATAATGTAAATTCATTGGGCTTCCACCTCGATGCCTTCCACCTCAATTGGACCACTCATCCCACCTTCTTGATTGTCTCCATTGGGCTGGTAAGTATTTGTCCTGTGTATCTGTGCTGAGGCTTGAATATTACTTTTTTAAAAAAATAATATCAAATATAAAGGTGCCAGACTCTCTATATGTAGCACCCGCAGTTGTGCAAAGGTTGTTAATCATTGCTCTTCACGCATCTCTATATCTGGCAGACTTAGGTGATATCACAATGGGGCAAGCAGAAAAAACAAGCCTTAAAAAGAAGCACCTCAGCCAGTCCAGGAACCTTATAAATGCTGCCTTATTACTGAGCACAAGCTTTAAGCAACTGTGATATCTGGTCCTGCTAAGGTGCCAATCAAATAAAATTATCGGTCCAAAGGTATGCGCCTATTTTACTACACACTTTCCAACAGCTTATTACCCCACGGTCTACCTGTTTACCCTTAAACTAACGTGTCCCCTAAGGAAATACAACCGCTGTATGCAATTAATTACCCAAATCCTTCTCATTTGGGATCAGGTTTCTAAGCTCTACGGCATTAGTTAATTTAGTGACCCAACAAAAATAAGGGTGGAATTCTCCCAATTGGGACTAAGTCCAGCGCGGGGTTGGGAAGGAGTATTTCCTGCTGCAGGAGCCTGGCGGGAAACCACACCATATTTTGGGGCCCTGACACCATTATTATGTACCCAGGCATTTAGCACCCCATTCCCTGGCATGATGAAGCATGTCCTGCCATCATATCTGGGCGCCATGTTGAAAAGGCTTCCAACATCACTGATCCATAATTGAAGAAAGAAGATGGATCTCCTGAAAATGAAGATGGATCTCCAGGAACATTCTAAGGCTGGAGGATGGACCTCCTCACTGACACTGATTCTGGGAGGTTCACCTACAGGTGTTCCCGCCACCCACAGCTATGGTATTTCAGCATCAAGTGTTGCTGGCGGCCTCCATGCTGAACTCCGGAAGCAGCCTCAGACATTGTTCAGGTGAAACCCGACTTCTGCATACCATGTTGTTCCAGACATGCTCTGGGCCAGCGTGTTTTACCGATGGTGTCATGGAGAATCGGGCAACGGTGGAAGATTCTGATATGCCAGGACATCTATGTATTAAGGCAGTCGCAGGTACCTGACCTTTTAAGGCCCCTTTCATGTCTTCTATGCTGGATGCTCGATGATTGGGGCTACCTAGGTGGAACAGGAAGAACAACCAACAGGTCAGGCACAGTGAGGAAGGTATGGCAGTGTTAATACAGGCAAGTTTCACATGAACCTTTCTTACATATCCAGTCAATCTAATGAATCTTCCTTCTTCTGTGGATTTGCTGTCCTGTCCTTGATTTCCCTTCCTTTTTCTTGGAGCCATGATCATGTGAAGTAACTGTGTGTGAATGTGGTGACCTAATTTAGTGTGATTTTTCCCATTATTACCCTTTGTGGCAGCCAGTAAACTGTTAATGGTCCAACTGTATTTAAATACATGAAGGATTCTTTAAATGATGCACAATATCACAATTCATTGAAGGCAAATACACAGCAAGATGACTTCTAACATCAGGATCTAACTTCTTCACATGCAGAGAGCTACTTCAGCATGATAGCGCCCCACCATCTCCCACTCTCACCGACACCCCACCCCTCCCCACCACTACCCCCTGTCCCACACTGTCAACTGATGAGGCAACTGACAATTTTGCTCTGTGGGTCTCAATGATCTTGGTGAGCATCCTCTAGTTGACTAAGGCTTGGAGACACCTTCCATATTGAGAGCCTCCTCTGCCGGTACAGGAGCTGTCTCTGTCATGGCGGGTTTCCTGAGATGCTGGGGTTACTGTCAGAGAAGCCAAGGAGTTGCTGTTCACATAGGAACCCCTGAGAGGAGTCCTCGGATACTGCTGACAGCCACTCCTTAACCTTTCCATGGCACACCTTGTTCGCTGGAGGAGTCTGAGAACTTGACAATAGCTACAGGCACCTCATCACCCTTTTGCCTAGGCATTTCTCCACAGGCCTCATGGAGGTAATGACAAGATGTAGGTCGATGTGCATTTCCAAGATCTATTAGCTGGCTTCCTGGATATGACTCACTATGAGAGTTGCCAATCTCTAAATGAAGGATATTATTCTGGAGTCATGGCAGAACACATGACCTGGATAAACTCTTTCACCATCCGTGCTTGTGCGTGCAAAATCTCTGGAATCTCTCCCAGATCTTTCCGCTGACTGAGCATCGCTGGCTCCTCCGAGTAGGAGTAATCTCAGCTGTCAGCTGTTATGGCACATCTGTAATATGTTCAACTGAGCATGACCCCATTATTAACCACACGTGAATACTCACTGGCCTGAGAGTATCTGCACTGATGCATGGTGCAGGTGACTGATGTGTTAGTGTACCCTATGAGATTGCTTTCTTGTCCTCAGATGTGGGTAGAGGGTATGGGGAGTAGGAGAGCTTTCCCTCAGACTTTGTGCTTTGTCAGTTCTTAAGACCTGCAAGAGAAATAAAAATGATAGGAGGCCAAGCATTTTCCAACATGTAATTCTGATTCTTATCATCTGGAACTCGATGAACGCAGTGGCGCATACATGCACACTGTGCTTTGTGCTGATTCTCCGCTGTCGGGATTCTCCATTGTGCCGGCAGCCCAGGGATTTCCCCACGGCGTGGGGCTGCCCACAATGGGAAATCCCATTGGCCGGCTGGTGAGACGGAGAATCCCTGGGGCGTGCGGGCCAGAAACCTTGTGCAGCGGGTTGGAGAATCCCGCCCATTACAAATTCATTAAGCAAATCACTTTCTTGGGACTCCACATCCATTTTATTTTGTGCAACTGCTTGGTCTGTCTGCATTCCAATCAACTCCAGCAGTGTATCCTCCATGGTGAGGTTAGGATGGACATTTGGGACTCACCACCTTTGGACACCTCTTCAGTACTGAGCTCTCTTCTCCTGCAAGTAGGTACATTCCCATTGTTTGCTACTCATCAAAGAGAGGCATGACTCCTACGATGGTGCCTATCCGTTTTCCAATCTGGTTTCCATACCTCCTGCCTGTGGTCAATCTGCACTGTATGCAGGAGTCACCTCTGCTTGACCGATGTCCAGCATAGATAGACTAACAAACATCCGACAGCCAATATTGATTTCTGGCCATCTCCACTAACTTGGTGGAGACACCCCCTTCTTCAAATTCATGTTCACCTTCAGTAACATTTAAGCTGAACGCTTTGCACTGCAATCCCCTTACCATGCCGTTCAAGTCATTGACCCTCTTTCAGCACTGCAGCCCAGTACGAGGGACACCCCACAGCTCCTGACCTCATCAGTAACCTCCATCCAAACCAGCTGTTCAGCTGCACCAGTCTTCCCCATCTGCCATCCTGAATAAGCAGGATTTCCCTCCACTCCCTATCATCCTGGAAGAGCAACCCCATGGAGGAATCATTGAATCGTGGAACCACCACCCTTGATCAAACTTTGGCCATGCGTTTGATTTGCAATGCTGCCAGGACAATCTCATCACACTCTCTCGGGCTGCTGTATTATCCTGGATTTATACCTGATTTTCAAATGTGGTGCTAGCAACTTACACATCAGAACCTTGCCCCCTTCTGTGCTAGTTTCATTCGACACCTCCTGAGTTTGCCAGTCCTGATACTATCATACTCAAACTCTGCCTCCACATCCTCCTCACCTGCTTTCGACCACTGTGGCAAGAGTTGCTGCCTTCATAGCAATCCAGCTTTCTCTAGGAACTGATTGAAAGCATATAATCGCACTTGAGAGCAGCTCATTCCTGATGCAGATTTAGCATTTCAGTTGGGTTACTGCGAAATCAAATTGAATGTAAATGAATCACACACAGCGCTTCATGGCACAACATACCCTCAGATGTCCTTGATGCATTGGTAACACAACTTATCAAGTATACTTCAGGTATGCTCTTGTCATAACTGCAATTGACGCATGAAAGGAAAACCTTAGGCTGCAGCACAATTCACATTTAATAGCAGAACGTCAATGTCTAGCTCCTATTATTGAATTGTCTTTTGTCATGCCAGCTACATGTCAAATAACGATGAGGTTTTATTTTACCCCACGTTCACACCAAACTCATCACACTCACTCAGCTCTTCAGAGGAGATCACTTTGATAACAAGCCAACTGGTTTGTGAGACCACAAAATAAATTGGTTGATTAGGAACCTGATAAAATGTTAAAATTTAACTCTTTAGATGTGAGTGTTTCGGTAAATGTGTGGTCAGCAAGATGAGGTACATGCAAACTGTTGAATTTTTGACTTTATGCTTGATTATACACTGTTCCAGTTCAGGAATAGTACTGGCTAGCACAGGGGTTAAAAGTTCACTATACACAGCCTTAGAATCAGGTCAGCCTCAGCTCCAGCAGAGGACGCTTTACTGTACCAGTGGGATTTTCCAAGTTTTCACGTGAACCATCCTATGGTTTCCCTGATCTTATGATCAAGGGGGAATCACTCCACAGAGAATTGAGCAAGAAAGTAAGAATGGTAAAGATGCTGCTGTATGGGGCCGTGGTGAGACTGCATCTCGAGTACAGTTTTAATCTTCTTCTTTAAGAAAGGATATAATTGCATTAGAAGCTGTTCAGGGAAAGTTTACGGGCTGGATTCTCCGCTGTCAGAATTCAAGGGGGGGGGGCCGTCTGGTGCGGCGGGACGTAGAATCCCGCCCAAGCTGTCTTATTCCAGGGTGAAGGGGTTATCTTATGCGGAAAGGTTCAGCATGTCGACCAAGTGGTCACATGATGACACGGCTACAAAAGAGGTTCTCCTGACGGGAGCATGTGAGTTCTCACCGGAGCACAGGCAGAGCACAAACATGGAGTTGCTGTTCAGGCAGGGAATAAAGTATTGTTTGTTACATGTCCTTATTGTCGGTGTCTCGAGAATGCAGTACTTCTACAGAGTAGTTTGGGCCAATGCCTATTGGAGTTTAGAAAAATGAGAGGTGACCTCATAGAACATAGAACATAGAACAATACAGCGCAGTACAGGTCCTTCGGCCCACGATGTTGCACCGAAACAAAAGCCATCTAACCTACACTATACCATTATCATCCATATGCTTATCCAATAAACTTTTAAATGCCCTCAATGTTGGCGAGTTCACTACTGTAGCAGGTAGGGCATTCCACGGCCTCACTACTCTTTGCGTAAAGAACCTACCTCTGACCTCTGTCCTATATCTATTACCCCTCAGTTTAAAGCTATGTCCCCTCATGCCAGCCATTTCCATCCGCGGGAGAAGGCTCTCACTGTCCACCCTATCCAACCCCCTGATCATTTTGTATGCCTCTATTAAGTCTCCTCTTAACCTTCTTCTCTCCAACGAAAACAACCTCAAGTCCATCAGCCTTTCCTCATAAGATTTTCCCTCCATACCAGGCAACATCCTGGTAAATCTCCTCTGCACCCGCTCCAAAGCCTCCACGTCCTTCCTATAATGCGGTGACCAGAACTCCAAGTACGCAATACTCCAAATGCGGCCGTACCAGAGTTCTGTACAGCTGCAACATGACCTCCTGACTCCGGAACTCAATCCCTCTACCAATAAAGGCCAACACTCCATAGGCCTTCTTCACCACCCTATCAACCTGGGTGGCAACTTTCAGGGATCTATGTACATGGACACCTAGATCCCTCTGCTCATCCACACTTCCAAGAACTTTACCATTAGCCAAATATTCCGCATTCCTGTTATTCCTTCCAAAGTGAATCACCTCACACTTCTCTACATTAAACTCCATTTGCCACCTCTCAGCCCAGCTCTGCAGCTTATCTATATCCCTCTGTAACCTGCTACATCCTTCCACAATATCGACAACACCACCGACTTTAGTATCGTCTGCAAATTTACTCACCCACCCTTCTGCGCCTTCCTCTAGGTCATTGATAAAAATGACAAACAGCAACGGCCCCAGAACAGATCCTTGTGGTACTCCACTTGTAACTGAACTCCATTCTGAACATTTCCCATCAACCACCACCCTCTGTCTTCTTTCAGCTAGCCAATTTCTGATCCACATCTCTAAATCACCCTCAATCCCCAGACTCCGTATTTTCTGCAATAGCCTACCATGGGGAACCTTATCAAACGCTTTGCTGAAATCCATATACACCGCATCAACTGCTCTACCCTCGTCTACTTGTTCAGTCACCTTCTAAAAGAACTCGATAAGGTTTGTGAGGCATGACCTACCCTTCACAAAGCCATGCTGACTATCCCTGATCATATTATTCCTATCTAGATGATTATAAATCTTGTCTCTTATAATCCCCTCCAAGACTTTACCCACTACAGACGTGAGGCTCACCGGTCTATAGTTGTCGGGGTTGTCTCTGCTCCCCTTTTTGAACAGAGGGACCACATTTGCTATCCTCCAGTCCTCTGGCACTATTCCTGTAGCCAATGATGACATAAAAATCAAAGCCAAAGGTCCAGCAATCTCTTCCCTGGGCTCCCAGAGAATCCTTGGATAAATCCCATCAGGCCCCTGGGACTTATCTATTTTCAGCCTGCCCAGAATTGCCAACACCTCTTCCCTACGTACCTCAATGCCATCTATTCTATTAACCTGGGTCTCAGCATTCTCCTCCACAACATTATCTTTTTCCTGAGTGAATACTGACGAAAAATATTCATTTAGTATCTCGCCTATCTCTTCAGACTCCACACACAACTTCCCATCCCTGTCCTTGACTGGTCCTACTCTTTCCCTAGTCATTCGCTTATTCCTGACATACCTATAGAAAGCTTTTGGGTTTTCCTTGATCCTACCTGCCAAATACTTCTCATGTCCCCTCCTTGCTCGTCTTATCTCTCTCTTTAGATCCTTCCTCGCTACCTTGTAACTATCTATCGCCCCAACTGAAACTTCACACCACATCTTCACATAGGCCTCCTTCTTCCTCTTAAGAAGAGATTCCACTTCTTTGGTAAACCACGGTTCACTCGCTCGACGCCTTCCTCCCTGCCTGACCGGTACATACTTATCAAGAACACGCAGTAGCTGATCCTTGAACAAGCTCCACTTATCCAGTGTGCCCAACACTTGCAGCCTACTTCTCCAACTTATCCCTCCCAAGTCACGTCTAATGGCATCATAATTGCCCTTCCCCCAGCTATAACTCTTGCCCTGCGGTGTATACTTATCCCTTTCCATCATTAACGTAAACATCACCGAATTGTGGTCACTGTCCCCAAAGTGCTCTCCTACCTCCAAATCCAACACCTGGC
Organism: Scyliorhinus torazame; assembly: GCF_047496885.1. Taxonomy (NCBI): domain Eukaryota; kingdom Metazoa; phylum Chordata; class Chondrichthyes; order Carcharhiniformes; family Scyliorhinidae; genus Scyliorhinus; species Scyliorhinus torazame. Next base: position 75,787,944 of record NC_092721.1, on the reverse strand, counting down.
CTGGTTCATTACCCAAAACCAAATCCAACGTGGCCTCGCCTCTTGTTGGCCTGTCAACATATTGTGTCAGGAAACCCTCCTGCACACACTGTACAAAAAACGACCCATCTAATGTACTCGAACTATATCTTTTCCAGTCAATATTTGGAAAGTTAAAGTCTCCCATAATAACTACCCTGTTACTTTCGCTCTTATCCAGGATTATCCTCGCCATCCTTTCCTCTACATCCCTAGAACTATTTGGAGGCCTATAGAAGACTCCCAACAGTGTGACCTCTCCTTTCATGTTTCTAACCTCAGCCCATACTACCTCGGAAGATGAGTCCCCATCTAGCATCCTCTCCGCCACCGTAATACTGCTCTTGACTAGCAGCGCCACACCTCCCCCTCTTTTGCCTCCTTCTCGGAGCTTACTAAAACACCTAAACCCCGGAACCTGCAACATCCATTCCTGCCCCTGCTCTATCCATGTCTCCGAAATGGCCACAACATCGAAGTCCCAGGTACCAACCCATGCTGCCAGTTCCCCTACCTTATTTCGTATACTCCTGGCATTGAAGTAGACACACTTCAAACCACCTACCTGAACACTGGCCCCCTCCTGCGACGTCAAATCTGTGCTCCTGACCTCTATACTCTTATTCTCCCTTACCCTAAAACTACAACCCAGGTTCCTATGCCCCTGCTGCATTAGTTTAAACCCCTCCAAAGAGCACTAACAAATCTCCCCCCCAGGATATTTGTGCCCCTCAGGTTCAGGTGTAGACCATCCTGTCTGTAGAGGTCCCACCTTCCCCAGAAAGAGCCCCAGTTATCCAGAAATCGGAATCCCTCCCGCCTGCACCATCCCTGTAGCCACCTGTTTAATTGCTCTCTCTCCCTATTCCTCATCTTACTATCACGTGGCACGGGCAACAACCCAGAGATAACAACTCTGTTTGTTCTAGTTCTGAGCTTCCATCCTAGCTCCCTGAAAGCCTGCCTGACATCCTTGTCCCCTTTCCTACCTATGTCGTTAGTGCCAATGTGGACCAGGACTTGGGGCTGCTCCCCCTCCCCCTAAGGACCCGGAAAACACGATCCGAGACATCACGTACCCTTGCACCTGGGAGGCAACATACCAAACGTGAGTCTCTCACGCTCCCACAAAATCTCCTATCTGTGCCCCTGACTATCGAGTCCCCAATTACTAATGCTCTGCTCCCTTCTGAGCAACAGGGACAGACTCCGTGCCAGAGGCCCGTACCCCATGGCTTACCCCTGGTAAGTCGTCCCCTCCACAAGTATCCAAAGCGGTATACTTGTTTCTCAGGGGAACGACCGCAGGGGATCCCTGCACTGACTGCTTCTTCCCAGTCCCCCTTACAGTTACCCATCTATCTCCAATCTTTGGTGTAACTAATTCCCTGAAGCTGCTATCTATGACCCCCTCTGCCTCCCGAATGATCCGAAGTTCTTCCAACTCCAGCTCCAGTTCCCTAACTCGGTCTTGGAGGAGCTGGAGATGGCAGCACTTCCTGCAGGTAAAATCAGCAGGGACACTAACGGCATCCCTCACCTCAAACATCCTGCAGGAGGAACATTGCACTCCCTTCCCTGCCATCCCTCTAACTTTCTACCAAGATCTGGCTAACAACTAACTTAAATTAAAAAAAAAAAATAATAATAATAAAATATGGTACTTACCTCACACCAATGGGTTTTATTATTAGGTTAGAGGAGGAGGGCGGGTGGGAGACACTACACGTGTAGTGCCTCGGGTTTCCTCTCCACCAGAATTTATTGGTGAGGGTCTTCCCAGAAGTCCGCGGGTCGAACTTCCTATTCCCGCCTTAAAACACTAAAAAAATTTTAAAAACAGCAAAGAGGGACCGAAAACGGGACCAGGTAAGTGTTTACCGCTGAAATTGACTAACCTGCTCCGCTCCCGCTGAAATCGACTGGCCTGCTCCTGCAAAGACAAGTGTTTTTAAAGGCGAAACTTACCTCCCAGCAATCACTTGCTCACTGCTCCCGCTGAAATTGACTAACCTGCTCCGCTCCCGCTGAAATCGACTCATTGGAACAAACACGATCCTCAGGGGACATAACAGGGTGGACGCTGAGGGAATATTTCCCCAATGTGGGAGCGACTGGAACTATCACCATCATTTAAAAATAAGGGATTTCCCATGTAGGATGGTGATGAGAAGTTTTTTTTCTCTGAGGATCATTTGTTTGGGCAGTTATCTTCCTCAGAGAGCAGTGGAGGCTGGGCCATTGAATACATTCAAGGCTGAATTAGACAGATTAATGAATGAAAAAGGAGTCAAAGGATGTGATGGGGGAAGACAGGAAAGTGGTGTTGAGCCCACAATAATCAGCCATGATCTCATTGCATGGTGGAACATGCTCAAGGGGCCGAATAGCCTATTCCTGCTTCTAATCTTTGTGTTCTTATGAGTCTAGCAGTAAAAGGACACTGGATTTGTCCAGGCTCCCATTATTGTAAAATACCCCAAATTGGTGATGTAGAAATTTGAGAGTGCTATCTATTGATAGATTCCTTGTACCTGAATGGTGCATTCCAAAGTGCTCTGATCTTGAGATTTAGACGTTATCTCAATGGAGCTGGTATGTCGTGAGAAGTCAGCTCGTGAAGAAGGAATCAAGGCTGGGCCGTTGCATTTCCAATTGCTGTCCTCAGTTAAGTGAGGACCGAGTTTAAGTGTTAAGAAGTTGGGAGGGGAATGGGAGGTAAGGTACATATAATTGAAGGCAGAAAAGAGAATCAGAGGCTGGGAGCTTGGGCATTGTGGACCAGAGACAGAAACTGAAAGTTGTGTCGGGGTGAAAAGAGATGATTTGGGAGGTGGGGGTAGCAGAAGTTGCATTCTTAAAGTGGCATTAGCGGGAGCCCTCCTGCTCTCATTTTTCCATTCAAGTCAGTACATTTCAGAGAATTATCCTGAAGGGTAGCAGGTCTGGTTTCTCACTGCAGCTGGTGCTGGGCTGCCTCCACTTGCCTCAGAGCAATTGACTAGCACTGGTAGCCTCAAACAAGCGCTACGTTCTTTGCATACGTTAGTAAGTGATTGAATATCAATATTGCACATGGTCCACTTCCAGCTTCTTGTCAGCAATGTTTGGATTTAATAGGCTGGTTAGTACCTGGAAAACAGAAGCGACATGCTTGACTTTATAGATTGGTCGTGTCAGATTGTGAACCCAACCAAACCAAAACCTTAAGCATTCACTTCCTCCACCTGCAATACATAGAATAGCATCAATTTGTACACAACACAAGATGGCACTGCGGAAACCTACCAAGTCTCCTTTGACAGCAGCTTCCAAACATGTGACCGCTACTGCTTAGAAGAGCAAAGGCAGCTGGCATGTTCCCCTCCAACAAAGAAGAAAGAACAAAGAAATGCACAGCACAGGAACAGGCCCTTCGGCCCTCCAAGCCTGTGCCGACCATGCTGCCCGACTAAACTACAATCTTCTACACTTCCTGGGTCCGTATCCCTCTATTCCCATCCTATTCATGCATTTGTCAAGATGTCCCTTAAATGTCACTATCGTCCCTGCTTCCACCACCTCCTCCGGTAGCGGGTTCCAGGCACCCACTACCCTCTGCGTAAAAAACTTGCCTCGTACATCTACTCTAAACCTTGCCCCTCTCACCTTAAACCTATGCCCCCTAGTAATTGACCCCTCTACCCCGGGGAATAGCCTCTGACTATCCACTCTGTCTATGCCCCTCATAATTTTGTAGACCTCTATCAGGTCGCCCCTCAACCTCCTTCGTTCCAAGCTATGCACCATCCTGACATGGAACTATATCCATATTGTCATGGGAGTGTCCCTTTAAGAAATGTTTTGTCTTATCAAATGGCTTCAGTGATGTCATTGTAGGGTGGAGCTGGGCTGTGGCTCTGGGTTTTACCTTTGTTTTGGTTTGGGCTGATTTGTGTATCTGAGTTTTTTTGCTCTGGTTTTCACATTTGGATGCTTGATTCAGACAGATAAGTCATGTCTTCTCTCTCTCTCTCTCTGCATTTTAAAAGCTGTTTCCATAACTAGATAACTTAAAAGAGATAACTGCTTTCTGGAAGGAATTCAAACTTACTGTTTTGGTAAAAGGGTTTTCTGGTTTATGGAATGTTGTTATTAAATTGAAGCAGTAAAGGGAAAGTTATTAAGGTTATATATAGAGTACTGTAGCTGTGTGGGGTATTTATGTTTGTAGTTGATAAAATGCTTACTGTGTGTGTTTATAAAAATGTTAACTAAATTCGTAGAATACATTTTGTTTTTGATTAAAAGTGCTTAACGCCTCTGTTGGACAACACCTGAAAGGCAGGCCCTTGTGCTCCTCGTAACCAAAATTAATAACCAGTTGTAGGTCAGGTGAACTCCATGATATACTTTGGATGTTTTCTAAACCCTGACCCATAACAAATTGGGGGCTCATCCGGGATAAAAGTCTATCTTTCGTGATTGGGTTGGGTTCGTGAACTTAAAAACAGTGAGGGGTGAGCATATTTGTCTTTGCTTTTCAGGTGTGGTATTCCAGTTTAAGTAGAGGGGGGGGGTGTTGTGGACAATGGCTCTTTCAGAGGGGCTCAGAAGTTTTTGGGTGTGGAGAAGGTCACACGCAGTACCTTACAAACAGAGACTAAAGAAAGGCTTTTAGACTTGGCAAAAACATTGCAGTTAACATTACCTGACAAAATACGAAAAGAGGTAATTGCGGTGGTAGTAGAGTACAGTGTGTGCACACACATCAGATGGACTGCGGTGATTTGAGATGTCTTGCTACCACTTCCCTCAAAGACAATTTTTTGTTTCATGGAATGTGGATATCACTGGCAAGGCCAGCATATGCTGCCCATCCCTAACCGAACTGAGTGTCTTGCTGGGCTATTGCAGGGGGCAGTCAACCACATTGCTTTTGTGGAATCACACATAGGCCAGGCTTGGTAAGGATAGCAGATTTCTCTCCCCAAGAGGGCATTAGTGAATCAGATGGATCTTGAGAACAATTGATGATAGTTGTCATGGTTACCACCACTGAGACGAGCTTTCAATTCAAGATTTATTGATTTAATTTGTAACCTAGCTGTTATTGTGCGATTTGAATCTATGTCCCCAAAAGGCCTCTAGATTATCAGTCTAGTGATAGTACCATTACACCAATTAGGGAGGAGTAACAGGGCAGCATGGCGGCGCAGTGGTTAGCACTGTGCCTCACGGCACCGAGGTCCCAGGTTCGAGCCCGGCTTTGGGTCACTGTCCGTGTGGAGTTTGCACATTCTCCCCGTGTTTGGCCATGCTAAATTGTCTCTTCATTGGAAAAAATGAATTGTGTACTCTAAATTTTTTTTAAAAAAAATATATTAGGGGGGAGTAACAAATGTTGGACTAGAAGTGCCATCAACATTTTTTTAAACTGCACAGTTGTCAGGTTCAATATGAGGACCAATTAATTATTTTTTTTAAATGAAGAAAGCTTTTTGCCGTTCGGAATTTTTGAGAGAGATTGGGCCTAGTCCCTTTTACCATTTCTCTGTACAGTCATGCTGCTAGCCCTCTGATTTCTTGTCTTCTCTTTTCTACAAGGCAATGGCAGGCCAGGTCATGGCTTTCATCTATCTTTGTTCCTCTGCAGGCAGCTCCCACTGGCAGAGTTCAGCACTGCAAACTGCATGCGAAACTGACCACTGATTTAATTAGGGCATCTACATTTGAAGATTGCATTGCGTGAGCGATCAGATGCATTATTTGAATTTAAATTCCACCAACTGCTGTGGCGGGGTTTGAACAAAACCTGTGTCCTCAGAGCACTATCCAGGCTCTTTAGATTACTCGTCAAGTTAGGACTCAGAAATGATCTGAGCATCGGTTTCCCAACCTTAGTTGAAAAATTAAACCCCTATCGTTTACTCAAACAAAGTACAAAAACAGCCAGAAATCTGTCTGATGTGCACACATGTATTATGTATTGGTGCAATAACAGAGTTTTCAATCTGTGTAAAATAGAGAATATTTCTCGGTTATATGTTTGAATGGCGTGAAATAGATGGGTCGGTAAAGCACTTAAAGGCTGAAGTTATGCTGTTGCTCTGGGATTTCCAATTATATTACTTTGAAATTAGAGCAAATGGTCAGAATCAACCCAATGAAAATTCAATCCCTTCGTATGTTTCTGCAAACACACCAGATGCACAGGACAGACCTTGATGCTTTAACTTAACAACTTGTGCTGCTTTTGACCTAATGTCAGAAGCATGGAAGCATACATTTAAAATGTAATGGTAAGTTTGAAACATCACTTACAAAGAACGAGTGGTGGAATTGTGTAAACATTTGAGGAGACTCCACATTAGTTGTGTGTTGACCTTATTGATCTGGAGTGAGTAAAGTAAATCCTGCCACTTTTGCAACAGTACACAAGGAATCAAATAAACAATATTACCCACTATTCTGGGTAAAACAGGAATGGCTGCCTCTTCTTGGCGTTCTTTCTATCCTCTACCATTGTTTGTCCTTCCACTTGGTGGGAAAATGTAGTTGAGGATTATCGTATCAAATCAGTCATGATCTCATTGAATGGCGAAGCAGCCATGATGGACTGAATGGCCTAACTCTGCCCCTTCCTCTTATCTTCTCATGGTCAGTTTATATCTTGTCTGCTTCCAGCAATATTTTGACACCCATCCAGACTGATCGAATGGTTTTTTTATCAGTAGCCCATAGATAATGATAATGATATTGTGCCCACACACGTTAGTAAATGAGCTTGGAGCTTAGAAATTTTAGTTGCACCCAAAGCTCATTAACTCTGCGCTTTCATTTGAACCAGAGTCACAACACAATTGAGATGCATAAATAATTCTTAGAAAAATACCCAAATTCTTTGGATCTTGGCTGCCCAATAACTACAGTCACCAGGTTTGTAAAATGTAAACACAATTAACTTTATAAATAACAAGAACTATGATTAAATATGCAGCAGCCACAGTGGGTTAATTATTATCTAATTCTTAATCTCCCCACTTAAAAATGCCCCGCCCTCTACATACGTACACGACAGACAAACGCAGAGGGGAAAAAGAGGAGTGAAAAATAATAATTAAAAGGGATAAAAGTCTTTGTTGCAAATGGTGGTCTTATAGCACACCTTCTTTCAATTTAGGCTTTCACTGGAAGCTTTCGGTCTCTGATGGTTTTCACTGTATATTAATTCAGATTCCCTGAAGCCTTTCTGGAGAAAACATGAGAGAGCAACTTCTTCCGTCTGAGCATGTAGGACTCTAACTGTCCTTCTTTAGTTCTCTGAAAACAATCATCCTGCTCGGGAAGGAATCCAATCACCACCTGTTACCAGGCAGAATACGGCCTTTTGGCCAACATATTGGCCATCAGCCAACCAATCGAACCAAGTCCCACCGATCTCTTGTGTGCCGAAAGGTCTGAGTTCTGCTGTCCAAACCTAGCAGTGGGTTTTCCCTTGTGACTTTTGAGTTCCACATTTCCCCTGCTCGACATCAAGATATATGTCCATTCAGCAGCCATGGATCGAAAGGGGTGAAAAGGGAATCAACAGGAAGAACCCTTGCAGGCTCTTGAGAGAGTGGGAAAATAAGGAAGAGAGTAAGTTTCCAAAATACATATTAAAGTTTCTATTGGTGATGTAGGAAGCTGTAAAATAATTCATTAACTTCATTGTATTTTAAGTGAAATTTGTGGTTGACATGATAGCTATTTAACCCAGGGAAACAAAGTTTTGTAAGGGCCACGAAGAATCCAGCACGAGTTTTAAGGATACAAAGTAATAACATTTATTTACTATAACATATATACATAACAGTAGCAGTAACTTCCCTTGCTACATACTCCTTCCTGCTGGTCCCTGAACTGCCCAGCTTTATTTATACTAGGAGTTTACTCGTGGTTTCTCCGCCCCCCCTCATTGGGGAAGCTCATACTCCCACAGGATTGTGGGATAGTCATTAGTCCCCAGCCAATGGCAAGTAGGCAGGTTATAACATCCCTCCCCCCCAAAGTCCAAGGAATCCACCGAAGACCCTGGTGAAGGAGGACGTCGGACTCATTTGGCCGCAGGCCAGACACATTTGCACGTGGCGCTGGATCAGGCGGCGTGTAACGAGACGGAGACCGGCGCTTCCGTGATGAACGGCGCGGTTGTACATCCACGGCCCATGGACCCGAGGATTCCCCCTCTGATGCATCCTGTGTCTCCATCTAGGAGTCAGAGTCTGCTGCCTCCGTCATGTCAGCGTCTCTATCTCCATTCGGTCCCGTAACGACCTGCGCAGGCTTCGAGTGAGGCACCAGTGGAAGATTGTGAGGACTACCTTCGCACCAGTGGAAGATTGTGAGGACTACCTTCCCTTGTCACTGGTCTCTGCGGCTGTTGAAATGAGCTCCGGGGGCGGGGACTCTTTTGAGGGGATGGTCTTCTGAACCGAACGTGTCTACATGTTTTCGCTGGAGACGACCCTGGGCTTGCACTTGGTAAGATATAGGGCCTGTTTGGCGAAAGATTACACCAGGAACCCATTGGGCACCACCAGCAAAATTCCGAACGAACACTGGGTCACCGGGTGCAAACTGCCGAATCGGCCGATGCCGAGAAAATCCCTGTCCCTGCCGTTCTTGTGTGCGGCGTACTTTTGCGCCAATGTCCGGGAAAACCATACTAAGGCGGGTGCGAAGTCTCCACCCCATTAGGAGTTCTGCGGGAGCTACCCCAGTCACTGCATGGGGGGTGGTCCTGTACGTAAACAAAAAGCGAGCCAGTCTCGTGTCCATTGATCCGGAAGACTGCTTCTTTAGGCCTCTTTTGAATGTCTGCACTGTGCGCTCTGCCAACCCATTTGAAGCCGGGTGGTAAGGGGCAGTGCGGATATGGCGGATGCCGTTCATCTTCGTGAACCTCGCAAACTCCTCACTCGTGAATGGAGTGCCGTTATCCATGACCAGCACCTCGGGGAGGCCAGGCGTACTAAACGATAAACGCATCTTTTAAATTGTTGCGCAGGACGTTGTCCCCTGCATCTTATGCACCTCTAGCCATTTGGACTGGGCGTCAATTAGTAGAAGGAACATGGATCCTTGAAAAGGGCCTGCGAAATCTGCATGCAAGTGTGCCCAAGGCCGCCCTGGCCATTCCCAGTGATGTAGGGGCGCGGCCGGCGGAAGCTTCTGATGCTCCTGGCAAATGGAGCAGTTTTGGGCCACCTTCTCAATGTCGGTGTCGAGGCCTGGCCATCAGACATAACTCCGGGCCAACATTTTCATTTTGGTCACGCCTGGATGCCCATTGTGCAAGTCTGAGAGTATCAGCCCCTGGCCTTTATCCGGGACAATCACACGTGTCCCCCACAAGAGGATGCCGTCTTCCACGCTGAATTCTGACAGCTTGGAGGAAAATGCCCGCAACTCGCTTGGGAGCTGTCTATGCTGCCCACCATACAGGACTATGTGCCGAACCTTTGACAGGACTGGCTCCGTCTGGGTCCACTCATGGATCTGTGATGCCGTGACAGGCAAGGTGTCCATAAAATTTAGGGTTGCAACCACCTCACCGGTGGTGGGGGTCGACATGGGGCCGGTCGATAAAGGCAATCGGCTCAGTGCGTCGGCATTTGCTATCTGCGTACCTGGTTTGTGCTCCAGAGAATACTAGTATGCAGCAAGCAACAAAGCCCAGCGCTGGATCCGTGCAGAAGCAATGGGCGGTATTGGCTTATCCTCTCTGAAAAGTCCCAGCAGGGGCTTATGATCAGTCACGATAGTGAAATGGCGGCCGTACACGTACTGGTGGAAGCGTTTCACCGCAAAAACCACTGCCAGGCCCTCCTTCTCGATCTGCGCGTACTTTTTCTCTGCTGCAGTCAATGTGCAGGAGACGAAAGCTATCGGTCTCCATCTTGTGGGACAGGACGGCCCCAGCACCATACGGGGATGCATCACATGTGACGAGCAAAGGCTTTCCAGGATCATAGTGGGTTAGTAACCCAGACGACGACAATTGTTGCTTTGCCCGCCGGAAAGCGGTTTCTTGCGGCTGACCCCAAACCCAGGTCAGCGTCGGAACGACGGCTGGCGCCCCCAGGGCCGCCGTCCGCGACGGGGTCGGCACCTACAAGTCTGACACAGACATGGCTCCTCATCCATTGGCTATGGAGAAGGCTCCCTTCGGGGGGGAATGTCTGACGGCCACTGGCGTCGGTCCGGACGTTGCCTCGCCCAAGGTACCACAGGAGTGCGGGGGGACATTTTTGGACGGAAGGGGTTGCGCCCCAAGGCATGCACTTCCATTCCTTGTAGCTCCTGTACTCCTCGCTCTGCGCGTTCTCGGGACAATACTATTTGAATGGCCTGTTGAAAAATCAATGTTGGCTCCGCTAACAACTTTCTCTGGGTGGCCGCATTGTTAATACCGCAAACCAAATGGTCGCGTAACATTTCTGACAAGGTCTCACCATAGTCACAGTACTCCACAATCCTGCGTAGCCTGGATAGAAAATCGGCAAGGGATTCTCCAGGGGTCCTCTCAGCAGTATTAAACCGGTAACGCTGGACTATCGTGAACGGGGTTGGGTTAAAATGTTGCCCCACTATATTCACAAGTTCATCAAACGTTTTGGTGTCCGGCGCAGCTGGGTACGTAAGGCTCCTAATCACCCCAAACGTATGCGGGCCGCAGGCGGTGAGCAATATGACCACCTGGCGCTCGTTTTCAGTGATATTGTTTGCCCGGAAATACTAACGCATCCGTTGTGCATACTGGTTCCAGCTTTCCAGCGCAGCATCAAAAACATCCAAATGTCCGTACAGAGGCATGGTATAATAGAAAACAACTTCCAACCTGTATCCAACAAAAATCCAGGGAGGTGGCTTCAGCAGTGTAGACAGCTATTCACTTTAACCTTCGTCACCAGTTTTGTAAGGGCCATGAAGAATCCAGCACGAGTTTTAAGGATACAAAGTAATAACATTTATTTACTATAACATATATACATAACAGTAGCAGTAACTTCCCTTGCTACATACTCCTTCCTGCTGGTCCCTGAACTGCCCAGCTTTATTTATACTCGGAGTTTACTCGTGGTTTCTCCGCCCCCCCTCATTGGGGAAGCTCATACTCCCACAGGATTGTGGGATAGTCATTAGTCCCCAGCCAATGGTAAGTAGGCAGGTTATAACAAAAGATGATTTAGATAAAAGGTGGAGTGTTTTTTGGTTCAGATAACTGTCAGGTATTTTTTAACAGATGAATGTGGTCATTGATCTGAGATGGAAAACAACACTTTTTCAAGTCATTGTGTTCAACGAGAAGCACAAAGGTTATAAAGTTGGGTTGAAAGCAACAAACTGTCATTCTTCAAAGCTGTGCTTTGTTTTGTCAAGTTATAACTTTAGTAAAACTCATGTTTTTTAAAATTTGTGCATAGGCTGGGGATAGGCAGAGCCAGTGTTAATTGCTCATCCCTATTTGCCTTTAAGAAGGTGGTGCTGAGCTGCCTTCTTGAGCCGCTGCAGTCCATCTGGTGTAGGTGCACCCACAATGCTGTTAGGAAGGATGTTCCTGGATTTTGCCCCAGTGACAGTGAAGGAAAGGTAATTTTGAATGATGAGTGTCTTGAAGTTAAGGGCAATCAGTCTCACCTCAACTCTGGCATTAAGTTTTTTGGTCCATGTTTGGTGCAAGGCTGTAATGAGGTCAGGAGTTGAGTGGCTTAGGCAGAACCAAAACGGTGGCAGGTTATTGCTGAGCAGGTGCTGTTCAACAGCACTGTTGACGACCCCTTCCATTATTTTACTAATGATTGAGAGTAAACTGAAGGGGGTTGGATTTGTCCTGCTTTTTGTGTGCAGGAAATACCTGAGCAATTATGCACATTTCCTGGTAGATGCCAGTGTTGCAGTTATACCGGAACAATGTGGCTTGGATTGCAGATGGTTCTGGAGCACAAGTATTCAGTGCTATTGTCACTATCTTGTCAGGGCTCATTGCCTTTGCAGTATCCCATGTTTTCAGTCATGTTTTAATCTCACATGGGGTGAATAAAATTGGCTGAAGACTGGCATCCATTGTGCTGGTGACTTGTGGAGGAGGCAGAGGTGGATCATCCTCTGATCACTTCTCGCTGAAGATGTCTGCAAATGCTTCAGCCTTGCTTTTGCACTAATGTGCTGGGTAGCCCTTCATTCAGGCCGGCAATATTGGTGGACCTGTTTCCTCCTGTTCGGTATTTATTTGTCCACCACCATTCACAACCGGGTGTGGCAGGACTGCAGAGCTCTAATCTGGTTGTGTAATCATTTAGCTTGGTCTATTGCTTGCTATTTTTGATGTTTGCCATGCAATACAGCCCGTGCTGAAGCTTCACCACATTGACACCTCCCTTTTAGTTATCCTTGGTTCTACTCCTGGCATGCAATCCTGCATTCTTCATTTAATCAAGGTTGACCCTTTGGCATGTTGGTAATGGAAGAGTGGGGGATTTGCTAGACCATGTGGTTGAACAGCTGCTGCTGACAATGAACAGCACCTCAGAGATGCCCAGATTTGAGTTGCTAGATCTGTTCAAAATTGAATCCATTCAGCATGTTGGTAGGGCCACACAACACAATGAAATGAATATGAAGATTGGATTTTGTCTCCACAAGGACTGTGCAGTGGTCACTCCCACCAGTTCCTGTTAGGGATAGATGCATCTGTGAGAAGCAGATTGGTGAGGTGAGGTCAAGTGGGTCTTTCTCTCTTACTGGTTTCCTCACCACCTAGAACGGAACCCAGTCTAACAGTCATTTCCTTTAGGACTTGGCCAGCTTGGTCAGTAATGGTGCAACCCAGCCACTCTTGGTGATGGACATTGAAGTCCCTCATCAGCCCCCCCCCCCCCCCCCCCCTCTCCCCCCCACCGAGAGCATTCTATGATTTTGCAGCCCTCATTGTTTCTTTCAAGCAGTGTTCAGAATGGAGGAGTGCTGTATTATGAGTACCTATTTCATGGTTTATAGTGATAGTTTAGAGGTAATTTTTAATTCTGGGAAGATTAATTGTAGAAAATGGGATAACTAAAGCAGCTTGACGATAATTACACTTAAATAGTTAGGGCCATGTTTACTTAAGGGGTTAACAACTAGAAAGGTAAGATTGTAAAACAGCAGGTGGGCTTACTTAGCTGGAGAATTGGAGACAGAAGGCGAGGTTCTCTGGCCTCTCCGCAGCGTGTTTCTTGGCAGAGGGAGGCGGCCTGCTGTTGGCTGGCAGTGGGATTTTCTGGTCCTGTCGCTATCAATGGGAGTTCCCAAGTAATCCACCCATGCACAGCCAGAAGATCTCACCCAAGGTGTCTATATGGCTTGTAAATAAATGCAGCCCAGGGAATTGTTTCGTTTTGGGACTTAAAACCACAATTAATTTAAAAGCATCCAGGGAACCCTGGAAGTCTATGTCACCCTGGAGATGGTAGAGCTCAAGAAGGTTCTAGGAGTTCAATTTATCTATGTGTTTTCTAAGGAGTGAGTATTTTGCAGCAGGGGTAAAGGACCATATTAAAAAGGTGTTGAAGTTAGCAGGCTACAGGCAATATAAGTGTTGCTGTAAGTTGGCTTTCTAGAGTTGGGGCTCAGGAGAAGTCCTTGAGAGATTGGAAGGTAGCAGAGATCACTGGCTCCATGCTGGAAAGGGTTTGGGCTCAGAAGAAGATCTGAGAGACAATTATAGCTTGGTGGTGCTGGGGAGACTGGAACTTGCTGAAGCACAGGGGCTGTTCAGAGATGGAAATCTAGGGGAATGGAGTCTTGGGAGATGAGACTGAAATCTCATATATACTCATTGTGGCAGACTATGTTGGACAGACTTTGGAGGGAATTCAGAGGTTTAATCTTTTAATGTGAAAAATTTGGAGTCCCTCCTGAGGGAGATAGAGTTTCAACAAGATTGCTTGCTTCACAGTGTTGCTGATATCTGGGTGGGTTGCTGAGAAAACTGTGGGAACATTTTTGGTCGCATGTACTATTTATGTGCTGAGTGCTTGCCAAAGTTTTAGTGTTAATTTCATGTAGCTCATGTCAGAGTATAAGATAGATATTGGCAATTGTTTGATCTTTTTGACCTCGTCCAGAAAATCTACCTTTGCTTGTGAAGTTTTGTGGCTTAACTCTCATAGCAAGTGTCTTGTATCTCAAACTCTGCCTACTATAAAGAAGAAATCATAGCTCCCAACCGAACCTTACCAAAGTCCTGGAGATCTGGTCAGGGACCATAGCAACTGATTCATCAGCGGAGGGTGTTCAGTGTGTGCTAATCAGCGGGAGGTTTCCTTGTTTGACTTAATGTCATGAGACTTCATAAATCCAGTGTTAATGTTGAGACCTCCCAAGGCAACAATGTTCTTTGTCTACTTATTGTAACTTTGTGATGACAAGTAGACAAAGAACATGGAAATCAGTAACTGCTCTAAAGGTCTGTAAAATTCAATCACCGAGATAATGGCAAAACATGTTTAAAAAATATTAATTCAGCTAACTTAAATGCTGCACAGAGTTTTGAAAGCTTCAGAAATTGACACAAATTAACACTGATTGATGTCAAAGTGTATCTTCTTTTGAAGTGCAATGGAATTATAATAACTGATAAAAGAAACATTTTTTATATGCTTTTTCAGATAAACTCTGTCTTAAGTTACACCAAGCAACTTGCAAGAAGTCACTAACTTGATGGGCTCTGATTGTTTTATTAAGATTTAGATTCAGATTTATTGTCACATGTACTGAGGTACAGTGAAAAGTATTGTTCTGCATCCAGTCCGGGCAGATTGCTTCATATATGAAAAATATAAGCATATGATAAATACACGATTTAAGTACATAAACATTGACTTCGGGTGCAGTATACGGAATATAGTGCCGCGACTGGAGTGAAGATGCGTAGAAAGATCAGTTCAGTCCATAAGATCAGTTTGGTCCATAAGAGGGCCATTCAGGAGTCTGGTAACAGTGGGGAAGAAGCTGTATTTGAATCTATTGGTGCTTTTATCAAAGTTTTGTATCTTCTTCCTGATTGACGAGGTTGAGAGAGAGAATAACCTGGGTGGGAGGGGTCTTTGATTATGCGGCTCGCTTTCCCAAGGCAGTGGGAGGTGCAGGCACAGTCAATGGATGGGAAGCGAGTTCATGTGATGGACTGGGCTGTGTTCACAACTTTCTGTAGTTTCTTATGGTCTTGTGCTGAACAGTTGCCATTCTAGGCTGTGATGCAGCCAGACAGGATGTTTTCTATGGTGCATTGGTAAAAATTAGTAAGAGTCAATGTGGGCATGCCGAATTTTCTTAATTTCCTGAGGAAGTAAAGGCACTGTTGTGCTTTCTTGGTTATAGCGGCGACGTGGGTGGACCAGGACAGATTGTTGATGATGTGCACACCTAGGAATTTGAAACTGTCAACTATCTCCACCTCGGCACCACTGATGCAGACAGGGGTGTGTATGACACTTCACTTCCTGAAGTCGATGGCCAGCTCATTAGTTTTGCTGACATTGAGGGAGAGATTGTTGTCATTGCACCATGCCTCTAAGTTCTTTATCTCCCTCCTGTATTCTGAATTGCCATTGTTTGAGATCCGACCCACTGCGGTCGTGTCATTAGCAAACTTGTAAATGGAGTTGGAGCCGTCGTTTGCCCACAGTCGTGTGTGCATCAGAAGTATAGTAGGGGGCTAAGCAGGCAGCCTTGTGGGGGCTCGGTATAGAGAACTACCATGGAGGAGGTGTCTTTGCTGATTCCGATATGTGGATCAGGAAGTCGAGGATCCAGTTGCAGAGGGAGTTGCCGAGTCCTAGGTTTTGGAGTTTGGATATGAGCTTGGCTGGGATTATGGTGGTTGAAGGCAGAGCTGTCATCAATGAATAGGAGTCTGCTGTAGGTGTCCTTGTTGTCGAGATGCTCCAGGGATGAATGGAAGACCAGAGACATGGCATCTGCTGTAGACCGCTGTGATGGTAGACGAATTGCAGTGGATCCAGGAAATCTGGAAGGTTGGATTTGATGTGTCTCATGACTAACCTCTCAAAGCACTTCAGAAAATAGATGTCAATGCCACCGGTCGGTAGTCATTGAGGCACGCTGCCTGGTTCTTCTTGGCACCGGTATGATAGTGGTCTTCTTGAATCAGGTGAGAACCTCGGAACGAAGTAGGGAGGGGTTAAAGATGTCTGTGAACACACCCGCCAATTGGTCAGTGAGGATCTGAGTACACGACAGGGGACTCCGTAAGGACCCATTGCTTTCCGTCGATTTACTTTTGAGAAGGATGATGTAACTTCTGAGGCTGTGACGGTCGGTACGGGTGTGTCAGAAGCTGTTGGGGCAGGTGACATTGGTTTGTTGGCTTCCTGCCCAAAACGAGCATAGACTGCATTGAGTTCATCGGAAAGAAGTGCGCTGCTGCCAGAGATCTTTAGTCAGCTTTGCTTTGTAGCAATAGGTATATTGTGTAAGCCTTGCCACAACCGAAGAGAGTCCTTGGTATTAGTCTGTGACTCTAGCTTAGTCGGGTATTGACTCTTGGCGTCCCTGGTGTCTTTGTGGAGGTTCTACCTAGATTTCTTGTATGGTTCAGGATTACCCGTCCTGAATGCCTCAGACCTGGCCTTCCGGTGGATGTTCCGGTTAAACCATGGTTTCTGGTTGGGGAACGCTCGTACTACCTTCTTTTGCACGCAGTCCTCGACACACTTACTGATGAAGTTTGTGATGGTGGTAGCATACTCATCTAGATTGGCCACTGAGTTCTTGAATATGGATCAGTCCACTGACTGGAACCAGTCACTTAGGAGCTCTTCCGTTGCCTTGGACCAGCATTGCACGACCATCTTAACAGGATTCTCCCTGTTTCTGCTTGTATGCCAGGAGAAAGACACCGTCTTGTGGTCCGATTTTCCAAAATGTGTTCGGGGAATGGAGCGGTATGTGCCCTTGATGGTCCTGTAGCAGTGGTCAAGGATATTAGTGCGCCAAGTTGGGCTGAAGGTGTGTTGGTGGAATTTTGGCAGTACACGCTTGAGGTTAGCCTGGTTTAGTCACCAGCCATGATGATCAAGGCTTCGGGTATTCCATTTCAAGGTTGTTTATAGCAGTGTACAATTCATCAAGGGCCTTTGTCACTTCCACCTGGGGTGGGATGTAGACCGTTGGGATGATGGCAGAAGTGAACTCCCATGGAAGGTGGGTTGTGGGGGTGAGACCCATACAGGCAGGTGGGGGAAGTGCAAACTCCACATGGACAGTGATATGGGCCTGGGATCGAACCCAGATCTTAGCGCCATGAGGCAGCTGTGCAAACCACTGCGCCACCGTGCCACCCTTGCTAACCAGTGCACCATCATGCTGCCCTCTGATCAAAGATCCTTATACTTTTATTTTATTACATTTCCTTTACTTCTCAACCACTCTTTTCCCTCTGTATAGTTTGTCTATGTGTGTGTGTGTGCATGTACATGGGGGAGTTAGGAAGGAAGTGGGGTTGGGAATTAGATGGTGAATAGCCAGTTGTTTTTTTTGCCTATTTAATTATAATTATTGTTAATAGTTAATAATAAAATGTTACTTGTGTTTAAATTTTACAGACCTGGTGACTGTAGTCAATTTAACTTAATCAACGCCATGGGTATTAATATAAAATCTAATTTCACCTATGTAGCAATTCGGGATCAAGTGGCATTGGAATTGACCATGCACTAGCCCAGGTTGTCATAACAATATGACCAACCAGTGAGTGGACATATCATCTGCTGCCAGGAGCACCAGTTGTATGAACCTAGAACCAGCAGAAATATGCAGAACAACAGGTCATGGTCCACAAAGTGTTACTGGGTGCATATGGTGGTCCAAGGCAGCCAAGTCTTGTAAGCTGTATGAAACCGAGTCGAAAAGAAAAAGGAAGCATTTGTAAGAGCGAGAAGGTTGGGAACAGATGAAGCCTGTGAGGAATATAAGGAAAGTAGGAAGGAACTTGAACAAGGAGTCAGGAGGGTTAAAAGAGGTCAGGAAAAGTCAATGGCAAACAAGATTGAGGAAAATCCCAAGGTTTTTTAAACGTATATAAAGAGCAAGAAGGTAGCGAGGGAGATGGTTGACCCACTCAAGGACAGGGGAGGGAATCTATGCGTGAAACCAGAGGAAATAGGTGAGGTACCTGCATCAATATTCGCCAAAGAGAAGGATTTGGTGGATGATGAGCCTAGGGAAGGATGCATAGATAGTCTGGGTCGCACTGAAATCAAAAAGGAGGAGGTGTTGGACATTTTGAAAAACATTAAGGTAGATAAGTCCCCAGGGCCTGATGGGATCTATCCCAGAATACTGAGGGAGGCAAGTGGGGAAACTGCTGGGTACTTGACAGGAATCTTTGTATCCTCATTGATTACAGGTGAAGTCCCAGAGGACTGGAGAATAGCTAATGTTGTTCCTTTGTTTCAGAAGGGTAGCACGAATAATCCAGGATATCACAGGCCGGTAAACCTTACGGCAGTGGTCAGGAAATTATTGGAAACGATTCCTCGAGACAGGATTTACTCCCATTTGGAAGCACGTGGATGTATTAGTGAGAAGCAGCACGGATTTGTGAGGGGGAGGTCGTATCTCACTAACTTGATCAAGTTTTTCGACGAAGTGACGAAGATGATTAATGAAGATATGGCAGTGGATGTTGTCTACATGGACTTGAGTAAGGCAGTGAGAATTCAGACAAGGTCCCTCATGACAGACTGGTACAGAAGGTGAAATCACATGGGATCAGCGGTGAGCTGGCAAGATGGATACAGAACTGGCTCGGTCATAAAAGATAGACGGTACTTAATCCGGACAAATGTGAGGTAATGCATTTTAGAAGGTCTAATACAGGTGAGAAATATCCAGCAAATGGCAGAACCCTTAAGAGTGACTGAAAGTAGCAGAGGGACTGAAAGTGGCAACGTAGGTAGAGAAGGTAGTCAAGAAGGCAAACGGCTTGCCCGTCATCGGACGGGGCATTGAATATAAAAATTGACAAGTCATGCTGCAGCTGCATTGAACCTTAGTTAGGCCAAACTTAGAATGATGGGCGGGATTCTCCCCAACCCGGCGGGGCGGGGGGTTCCGGCATAATGGAGTGGCGGGAACCACTTGGGCGTCGGGCCGCCCCAAAGGTGCGGAAGTCTCCGCACCTTTAGGGGCCAAGCCCTCACCTTGAGGGGCTAGGCCCGCGCCGGAGTGGTTTGCGCTACGCCGGCTGGCGGGAAAGGCCTTTGGCGCCATGCCAGCCAGGGCCGAAAGGTCTTCGCCGGGCGACGCATGCGCGGGAGCGTCAGCGGCTGCTGACGACATCCCCGCGCATGCGCTGGGGAGGGGGTCTCTTCCACCTCTGCCATAGTGAAGACCATAGTGGGCCCCGATCACGGGCCAGGCCACCGTGGGAGCACCCCCCGGGGCCAGACCGCCCCGTGCCCCCCCCCCAGGACCCCGGAGCCCGCCTGCGCCGCCTTGTCCCGCCGTTCAAAAGGTGGTTTAATCCACACTGGCGGGACAGGCATTCCAGCAGCGGGACTTCGGCCCATCGCGGGTCGGAGAATCGGCGGGGGTGGGCCCGCCGAACGGCGCGGCGTGTTTCCCGCCCCCGCCGACCGGCATGGCGCAATTCCAGCCCCCGGCGTGGGGTCGGAGAATCACACCCATGGTGTTCAATTCTGGGTCGCCACACAACCAGAAGGCTATGGAAGCTTTGGAGAGTGTACAGAAGAAGTTTACCAGGAAGGTGCATGGTATGAAGGTCATTAGCTATGAGGAGAGGTTGGATAAACTCGGTTTGTTCTCACAGTGTAAGTTACTGGTTGCGCGGCCTCAATCAGAGCCTGTCCCACCAACATGACAATGTTGCACCTGCCACTTTAATTTTCATTGACGAAGTGTTTAAAAAAGTCTGGAAAATCCAACAGCACAGGATACCTTTCGTTTTTCTCACCTGAGATAAAATTGAGCCAAACCTTAGCAAAGTTCCACCCAAGGTATTACATTAACTGTTCAACTTTTGCGACTATGTTCCATGTTTTTGGTGGGAACATGGGCAGGATTTGTGTAAGGACCCCATCGTCGCAGTCAAATAGGTGTCATAACCCCACACTTTATGGAGAAAAATCACCTGGCAGTAGTTTTCCACAAATTGGCCAGTTAGTGGTAAAAGGTGAGCTCACCATCCAATTCATGTGACCACTAGGAGACGCTGCAAATCTGAAGATTAATGGTTGCCTTTTCAGGTAAAAGAGGCATCCTCACACTTCATCTTCTAAAAGCTTTACAATAAAAGACGAAGCCTTTCTACAGTGAGGCTTGTCGCCGCAGCTGTGGTTAGGCAGATGGAGAGGGCCTCAAAGCCTGCCATGATTTCTAATTCCCCATTCTGCCACCAGCAGGCCATCTCCAGACAGCTGGCATATACTCTGATGCCTCAGCAGGCCTGAATGGTGACTGGAAAAATTCAATTGGCATCTGACAGTAAACATGAGTGGCCATTTAACCTTTTTAATTGACTACCTGCTACTTACGGGCAGGTAACCACAAAACCCCCATCCACCTTCCAGCAAAATAGTCTAAGGGGTAAGATACATGCATACTGACAAGCTGATCAGCGAAATGATCTTTCTCGCCCACTCCTCCTCCGCATTTTTTCCCATCGGGGTTGAAAATCCGACCCATGTCTCATTAATACAAATGCTGCTTTAGTAACTTAGTCTGTTTTCCATTAAAGACATAAGTGTACATAAAATACAAAGGTTAAGTGTAATATGGTTGAATGGTACATAGCGTTTTTCCCAACAGTGGGATATTCAGCCATTGAATGTGAAGGGAAGATGGATATATTGTCTCTTATTGGAGATAGTCATTGCCTGGTATTTGGTGGCACAAATGTTGGGCTGGATTCTTCGTTCCTGAGACTAAGTGTTGATGCTGGAGCAGGATTTGTGGACTTTCAAGACAGCAAAACTAGCACGGAATCGTGGCACGGAATGGTGGTCCGTGCCCGTCCACCCCGACCCCATAGCCCACCTCCTATCAACTCCCGCTATCCCCTCACCCCCCCCCCCCCCCTCCAGACCTGCCAGAAACACCACCCCCCTCCGGTCAGTGGCACAACTGTCAGCAAACTGTGGCTATGTTGGGCACTTTTCCATATCCCCCTCTCTCCTTCAGCAGCCACGGTGCCAGTTTCACAATTTTTAAAAGCACATACGAACCGCGCCATCGGGAACTCGCTCATCGGAGGCGGGGAATCACGAAGGCCCCAGGATATACCAGGACAGGCCCGCTAATGATGTGCAAATAGTGTTTACTTTATGTGCGATCCAGACCACATTGATGCCGCAGCCGAGGTGATGGATAATTCCGATTTGGCGCCCCGATTTTGGCATCGGAACTTATTCTCCGCCCAATCGCGTTTCTCGATTTCAGCGTCAGCCAATGGAGACTCTCGCTCGTTATCTGTCACTTATCAAACCCAGGTCTGAATATTGCCTGGGTTATGCTGTACATGGATACGAACTATTTCAGTATCTGAGGCGTGATGAATTTGCTGATCATTGTGCAACATCAGGAAACATCACTACTTTGGGCCCTATGATGGAGAGAAGGTCAGTGATAAAGCAGCTGAAGATGATTAGGAAGAGGACACCACCCTAAAGAACCCCTATCTCAGGAATGAGATGAATGACCTCCGACAATCACACCCATCTTGGTGCTAGGTATGATTCCAATAAGCAGAGGGTTTTACCCTTGATTCCCATTGAGGTAAATTTTCCCAGGATTGCTTGATGCCACCTTCGGTCAAAATTTGCCTTGATATCAAGGGCAGTCTCTCCCACTTCACCTCTTGAGTTCATCTCTTCCATCCATGTTTGGGTAGGAACCGAGTGACCCTGGCGAAAACCAAATTGCACGCGAGCACATTATTGTTATGTAAGTGACACTTGATGACACAATGAATCTTTCCATCACTTTGATGATCGAGAGGAAGTTGATTGGGCAGTAATTGGTTGGATTGGATTTATCCTGCTTTTTGCAGACAGCACATACTTGGCAATTTTCCACATTGTTGAGTAGATAGTGGTTAGCACTATGGCTTCACAGAGCCACGGTCCCAGATTTGATTCCCAGCTTGGGTCACTGTCTGTGCAGTCTGTACTTTCTCCCCGCGTCTGCATGGGTTTACTCCGGGCGCTCTGGTTTCCTCCCACAAGTCTCGAAAGACATGTTATTAGGTAATTTGGACATTCTGAATTCTCCCTCTGTGTACCCGAACAGGTGCCAGAATGTGGCGACTAGGGGCTTTTCACAATTCTTCATTGCTGTGTTAATGCAAGCCTACTTGTGACAATAAAGATTATTATTATATTATCAGATACGTGTGATGATAGGCAGACTATCATCTGAATATAATATGAGTAGTTTATCATCCCTGTAAATTCTATGATCTGTATTATAAGTTATATGTTTTATTGTTGGAGTTCTACCATCCAACCAGCAGGTGGGGCGAGCACAGAGTCCCAGGACCCGGGACGCACCATGTGCTCCATCAGAAGGTGTTTGTTAGGAGTCGATAGCAGTCGCAGTTTAAAGTAGCTCTGTTGTATCTTAGTGTAAGTTAGTGATAGACTGTATTCATCTTAGATATGTTAGTTATTCGTTAATGCAGTGTTAGTACTAAATAGCTTTGCTTATAAAACAAAGTCTGATGTTGTTTGTTCACATCAGCCCAATCAAAGAACATTACAATACCAACCAATGTTGTAGCTGTACCGGAATAGCTTATCAAGGGGCATGGCTAGCTCTGGAGCACAAGTTTTTAGTAGTATTAAAAGGATGTTGTCAGAGCCCATAGGCATTGCAGTGTCCAGTGCCTTCAGCCATTTCTTGATACCATGTAGAGTGGATAGAATTGACTGAAGTTTGGCAACTGTGATACTTCAGGAGGAGGCAGAGATGGTTCATCCACTCAACACTTGTAGCTGAAGATGGTTACAAATGTTTTAACCGATGCACTAATGTGCTGAGCTCCCCCACCACTGAGGGTGGGGATATTTGTGGAACTGCCTCCTACTGTTAGCTGTCCAATTGTCCACCACCATTAACAACTAGATGTGGCAGGGCTCCAGAGATCTTGTCAAATCTATTGGTTGTAAGATTGCTTAGTTCAATCTATCGCATGCTATTTTCGCTGCTTGGCTCGGAGGCGGTTCGGCGTTATAGCTTCACCATGTTGGCACCTCCTTTTTAGGTATTCCTGGTGCTACTTCTGCATGCCCTCCTGCACTATTCATTGAATTAAGGTTTGATCCCGTGGCTTGCTGGTAATGGAAGAGTGAGGGATATGAAGGGCCATGAGGTTGCGGGTTGTGGTTGAATCCAAATCCTAATGGCCCTCAGTGCCTTATGGATACCCAGATTTGAGCTGCTAGATCTTGTCTGAATGTATCCCATTTAACAGGGTGGTCGTGCCTTGCAAAATAATGAAGGTTATGCTCACTATGAAGACATGATATTGTCTTCACAAGGACTGTGCAATGGTCACTCCTATCTATATTTGCCACAGACGGATGCATCTGTGACAGGTTGATTGGTGAGCTTGAGGCCTGGTAGGTATGTCCCTCTTGTGGGTCCCTCACCATCTGTCACTACTCCACTCTGGCAGATATGTCCTTGAAGACTTGGCCGGTTCATTCAGTCAGTAGTGGCTACCGAGCCAGTCATTGCATTCCACCACCCAACCACTCCCACAACCCAGAGTACATTCTGTGTCCTTGCCACCCTTTGTGTTTTCTCAATGTGGTGTTCAACATGGAGGAGTACCGATTTCATCAGCTGAGGGAGGACAGTAGATAGCAATCAGTAGGTAGTTTCCTTGTCCATGTTTGACCTGATGCAATAAAACCTGGCATCCAGAGTCAATGTTGAGACCTCCCAACATCATCCCTGCTGTATACCACTGTGCCACAGCCTCTGCTGTGCAAGGCATACCGAGGGATGGTGATGGTGGTGTCTGGGACATTGGCTGTAAAATAGGATTCCATGAGTATGACTATGTTAGGTTGTTGATTGATAAGTCTACAGGTCAGTGTTCTCAATTTTGGCAAAAAGCCCCAAATGTTACTGAGGAGGACTTTGCAGGGTCGACAGAGTTAGGTGTACTGCTGTTGTTTCTCGTGCCGAAGCTGATGGGAGTCTGTCTGGTTTAATTCCCTTTTGTCTCTTCTGTAACAAATTGGAATGATTGAGTGGCTTGCTGGGCCATTTCAGAGGGTAGTAGAGATCAACTACATTGCTGCTGGTCTGGAATCACTTGTAAGCCAGAACAGGTAAGAATGGCAGATTCCCTTCCCGAAAGCAAACAATGTAAGAGGTATGACTTTTATACATTACCCTCTTCTGTTCTGAAGAAAAGTCTTATTAGACTCAAACGTTAACACTCTCTCTCTCCACAGATGCTGCCAGACCTGCTGAATATTTACAGCACTTCCTGATTTAATATTGGCCTTTATTCCATTAGCCTGAGTGGGATTTGAATTATATTTTCACAAAGGATACCAGAAATTATAAGTGAACAATAATGTTATGGTTAAGTGTATCTCAGGATTACCAGGATTACATACTTTAAAAAAAGATCACTCCTGTTCAAGTGAAAGGAGTAAGGAGGAAGCAGGTCCTTATTTAACATTCTTTAATTCAGATTAGGGCTCTGGATTTTAGTGGTAATGTGATCTTCATTTCAAGACAGAAGCTGTCACAGTGCTACTAAAAAAGAGCAGGATGTAAACTCGATGTGCTGACAAATTTGCTATCTACAGATTGCCTGGTGGATTCAGTTGATAGAACAGTGACAGTACTTCTAAAGATGTTCAGTCATTTTTCTTTTCCCACTGTCGTGAGCTTCTTGGAACTTAATGGCAGCCTCGTTATGCCTTCAAAGGGGAACTGAACCAGTTCTTGACTTGGGCAGAAATGCTATCTCATAAGAAATAAATAGTTTCACACTTAATGGGTGTTATGTATCTGGGAATACATTCTTGCTGGCTTTGCATCACGTGATGTGTAGTGACGTCAGCAGAATGTTTGCGCGGCCTTTGAGCAGATCACAATCTTGATTGTATGAGCAACACCCTTTATAAACCTCTCATTGGGTTTTACAAGAATCCAGAGTGTGGACACCTCCATATCTTTTCTCTTTGCGGCAGCAAAGAAATATAACAATGGCCAGATGGTCAATTTGATCTCCTCGACAGATTTCGATTGGCTGAAAGTGGTGAAGAGAAATTCTCAAAGCTTTGATCCTCCACATTGGTTTTGCGTTTTATTCTGTGCATTGTGTTATGTCCAGATATGGGGAATAGTGGGGCAGGATGGCAGGAGGAGGGAGGTGAGTGGTGCGGGATGTGTAGTGGTGGTTCGTTTGCCTAGTCATTATGCTCCTGACATCATGAGAGTGGGGCAGGCTTGCTGGGCCAACGAATCATTTTTGTAAAGTAAAAGCAAATCCTGCGGATGCTGGAATCTGAAAAAAAAACAGAAAATGCTGGACAATCTCAGCAGATATGACAGCATCTGTGGAGAGAGAAGGGAGCTAATATTTTGAGTCTGGTATTTGTAAACTATTCCAAGTTTTTATAAAATGCTTTGACACCTTCTGCACATGTGCGAAAGAATGCAATTTCTTTTATTTTTATTTGTACCGTGATCCCATATCTATTTGAGTGTTGTGAAACTGTACATAATCATTCACCTTTCACTCATCAGCCTGCAGGCAGAATCCCATCCCATCTGAGCAGATTTGAACTTCAGCTATGGGAAAGCAAAATTTCCCAGTGAAGCTTCAAACCCGTCCATTTTCTCTCTCTTTGAAGAGACTGCAGCATGGCCATAACCTGACAGAAAATTCCTCTGTTTAACGAGGAAGGAGTTTTTTTTGTGAAATGTCAGAATGCCTCCAATGTAGATATTTCTTCAGTCCTGTCTATCTCGACTAGCGATACCTGGCACTGCACCATCATCAAGATCCTGTTAATGATGCCTCAGGAGCAATTTGAGAAACAGCTGAGAGGCTAAACACTGTACGGGGTTTCTGTTATTAAACATATTTGGACATATTTGAAATGTTGGTCATACAAACGGTGAGAAGAGGCAGCATAATTCAAGTTTCCACATGACTCAGTTAACCACCCAGGCATTTAATGTTACTTAAAATTATTCACTCATGTATAATCTTTTTGACAATTAAAGTTTCAGATCTCTGCAATATCACAAAGTGTTAATGGAGGTCACTTCAGCAGGTTGTACCAGCTATTGCTTACAGTGTTTATCTATCGGAAATAATGAGAATCAGATATTGAAATTAGAACCGTGGGTGTGCATGAGATGGGGATGCATCTGTTTTTCTGCAAGCTGTTAATGGTTGTTTTTTATAATGGCAATATTAAAACAATTAACTTGGTGCAAATGGACCTAGGAATAAAATTGCTGCAAATGTTCGCCGTTGCACAGAGGGATAAATATGACAGCAGACTCTTTTATTGAAATACATAAAATCTTTGACCAAACACCCGTGAAAGTATT
This sequence comes from Scyliorhinus torazame, assembly GCF_047496885.1. Lineage (NCBI taxonomy): Eukaryota > Metazoa > Chordata > Chondrichthyes > Carcharhiniformes > Scyliorhinidae > Scyliorhinus > Scyliorhinus torazame. The sequence continues at coordinate 75,761,286 of NC_092721.1, read as the reverse complement.
TTCTGTAGTAGATTCCCGGGGGGGGGGGGGGGGGGGGGGGGATTCGGCCGGTCGGGGACCGTTGGCAGCAGACCCCTGGCGATTCTCCGGCCGGCGATGGTCTGAGTGGCCGCCCGTTTTTGGCCGGTCCCGCCGCCGTAAATTACAACAGGTACTTACCACGCTCCGCAGGCGGCCTCCAGGGTCCTCAGGGGGGCGCGGGAGGATCTGGCCTCAGGGGTGCCCCCATGGTGGCCTGGCCTACGATCAGGGCCCAGCGATCCGCGGGCGGGCCTGTGCCGTAGGGGCACCCTATTCCTCCATGCCAGCTGCTGTAACAGCCCGTGATGGCTGGCGCGGAGATGAATCCCTGCTGCGCATGCGCTGGGATGACGGCAGCACACGCTGGCGCTCCCGCGCATGGGCCAACTCGCGCTGGTCGGTGGAGGCTCTTCGGGGCCGGTTGGCATGGCGCCAACGGCGCGGCGCAAACCACTCCGGTGCCGGCCTAGCCCCTGAAGGTGCGGAGGATTCCGCATCTTTGGGGCGGCCCGACGCCGGAGTGGTTCATGCCACGCCTCGGCGCCGGAGTGACCCGCCCTGCCGGTTCGCGGAGAATCCCACCCCCGGTCTTTGTGGAGATGAAGAGAGGTGGGTCAAATGGCCTGTTTCTGAGACATAGACCTGATTAACTGAATATTTTCTGCTACATGGTACCTTACCAAAGACCATTTGAAAATCCAAATATATTACACTGACTACATTAATCTTGTCTATTCTTTATGTTATTTATTTAAAGAATTCAATAAAGTTGGTCAACCATTACCTTCCTTTTTGAAAATTGTGCTGTCTACCTTTTATTTTTCTTTGTTTTTTGAATGTGTTTTTATGACATCTTTGAGTAAAGATTCCAACAGTCTCCAACCACTCTTGTGAAACTAAGTTGTCCTTGTCCCTGTGACTTGCTCTTTTCCCTTTTTTAAACATTGTAATCATATTAACTGTCTCCCGTTCCTCTGGCACAAGCCTATATATAATGAGGTGGAGAGTTGAGTGACCTTGACAGAACCCAAACTGAGAATCAATGAGCAGGTTATTGCTGTGTAAGTGATGCTGAATAATACTGTCGACGATGACTTCGACCAATTTGCTGTTGATTGAGAATGGATTGCTGGGGTAGTAATTGGTGGATTTGAATTGTCACTTTGTGGAGTAGACATACCTGGGCAATTTTCCGCACTGTGGGGAAGATACCAGTGTTGCAGCTGTACTGAAGCAGCTTATCTAGAGGCATGGTAAGAGCTAGAGCTGTGGGGCGGGATTCTCTGACCCTGGGCCGGGTCGGAGAATCGCTGGTCGGGGGCCGCTCTACGCAGACCCCCGGCGATACTCCGCGCACGTTGGGCCGAGGGGCCGCCAAGATAGGCGCGTTGGGCCGAGCGAGCGCCGTTCACATGTGGTCCTATCCGGTGGGACATCGACGTTCATCCTGCGGGAGGGCGGCCTGGTGGTGGGGAGAGGGGATCCGACCCCAGGGGGGTGCCTCCACCGTGGCCTGGCCCGCGATCGGGGCCTACCAATCGGTGGGCCGGCTTCTCCTGGTGGGGGCCGATTTTACTCCACGCCGGGACCCGGAAGCTCTCCGCCATGTTGCGTCAGCGCTGGCGTGGAGAAGGCAACTAGCGAATTTGCGCTGGCTGCAGCGCGAATGTGCAGACCGGCGGCGCCTGCTTGATGCCGGTATCGGCAGTTGGAGCTGCGTGGGTCGCTCCAGTGTCGTGCTGGCCCCCTGTGAGGCGCAGGATCGCTGATCCTGGGGGCCTGTTGACGCTGTCGTAAAACGCAATGCCGTTTACGACGACATCAACAATTAGCCTCAGGATCAGAGAATCTTGCCCGTGGTCTTCAATTCCTCAGCTAGCATACTGTCAGAATCCACAGCCTTTTCAATATCCAATACACTCAGCTGTTAAAAGCAAAGTACTGCAGATGCTGGAATCGGAACCAAAAGAGAAATTGCTGGAAAATCTCAGCAGGTCTGGCAGCACCTTTGTGACCAAGGGTCTTCTGGACTCGAAACGTAAGCTCTTTTCTCTCTCTACAGATGCTGCCAGAACTGCTGAGATTTTCCAGCATTTTCTCTTTTGGTTCCACTGAGCTGTTTCTTGATATCAGCCTGAATCTTCTGTTCTGGAACCTAGGGCAAAAATTCTCCGGAAACGGCGCGATGTCCGCCGACTGGCGCCCAAAAAGGTGCCAATCAGACGGGCATCGCAACGCCCGAGGTGCGGAATGCTCCGCATCTTTGGGGGCCGAGCCCCAACATTGAGGGGCTAGGTCGGCGGCAGACGAATTTCCGCCCCGCCAACTGGCGGAAAAGGCCTTTGGTGCCCCGCCAGCTGGCGTGGAAGTGACATCTCCGGGCGGCGCATGCGCAGGAGCGTCAGCGGCCGCTGACGACATTCACGCGCATGCGCAGTGGAGGGAGTCTCTTCCGCCTCAGCCATGGTATAGACCGTGGCGAAGGCGGAAGGGAAAGAGTGTCCCCACGGCACAGGCCCGCCCGCGGATCGGTGGGCCCCGATCGCGGGCCAGGACACCGTGGGGGCACCCCTCGGGGCCAGATCGCCCCGCGCCCCCCCCAGGACCCCGGAGCCCGCCCGCGCCGCCTTGTCCAGCCGGTAAGGTAGGTGGTTTAATTTACGCCGGCGGGACAGGCATTTTAGCGGCGGGACTTCGGCCCGTCCGGGCCGGAGAATCGAGCGGTGGGGCCCGCCAACCGGCGCGGCGCGATACCCACCCCCGCCGGATCTCAGGTGCCGGAGCCTTCGGCAAACGGCGGGGGCGGGATTCACGGCAGGCCCGCCGATTCTCCGACCCGGCAGGGGGTCGGAGAATCTCGCCCCTGATTTTGATGGTGGGAGTGGAAGTCGGAGTGATTTCCACTGGAGGCAGGATAGCTGACCACACATGATCTTGTGCTGTTCAGCTCATTGCCTGTGCATCCACGAGAAGCATGGGAAAACTCGTGGTGGAGCGGGCAGGAAGTCTCAGTCCCCATTGTTACCTCATGAGGTCAAAGGTCTGGATGAATGGCATAGTGTAGGTTAGATGGCTTTTGTTTCAGTGCAACATCGTGGGCCGAAGGGCCTGTACTGCGCTGTATTGTTCTATGTTCTATGTTCTATGTCAGCGCAGACCAGGAGCGATCCTACTCTGGCGGGAGTACTACAGGCAGGATTCTCCGATTGCCAATGTCGAAATTGCATTTGGCAATTGGCCGGAGAATCTCTTTTGACGCCGAAATCGGGGCGGCGCCGTTTTCCGGACGATCCGCCTCCTCCAAAACGGCGGCATCGCTGCGAACGGTGCACGCCATTGGAACGGCCTCAGGATGTCACCTGAAGGCACTTCCCCGATGTTCCGCCTCCGATGGGCCGACTTCCCGACGGCATGGGTCACTTGTGGTCTGAGGTTTTGGCAACCACGCGTGGCGGCTGTGGACTGTGTCCAGTGCCGCCACAGTTGGGAAGGGGAGCCATTCCACTGGCCAGGGGAACTCTGGTGGAGGCTAGGGGGGACAGGTGGGAAATGGTCTGGGGGTGGCTAGAGGGTTTCAGAGGGGCACTATCTGGCAAACCGGGTCCGCGCGCGCCAATGCCATGTTAGACAGCGTGACCGCCGCAGGTCACCGCGGTGTGCATGCGTGGCCACGGACCAGGAAATTCTCTGTCCACATCTGCAGGTAAAACCATACGTTGGACGGCTGCTAGCCCTCTCCAGGGCGGAGCATCAGTGCAGAGGGGGCACCCAATTTTCGTCGTAAGACGAGACACATGGGCCGGGATTCTCCGAGCCCACGCCAGGTCAGAGAATCGCCGGGCACGTGGGAAATTCCCGCCATGCTGCTCTGACGGCGGGCGGCCGATTCTCCGGCGACTGGAGAATCACCGCCAATCACACCCATGCGGTCGCCATGGCGCCAGTCGGGGGCTGCTGAAACGGGCCCCCAGGGTGATTCTCCGCAGGTGACCAGCCGAACTCCTGCCACCGTGGTTTACATCTGGTATCACCCGTCGGGAGCTGGGACCCAGGGAGTTGGCGATCCCGGTGGAGAGTGGGGGGAATCAACTTCGGGGGGGGGGGGGGGCCTCAGCAGTGGCCAGGCTCGCGGTCGGGGGCCACCAATCGGCAGGCCATCGCGGTCTGTGGGGGACCGACTTTGCTCCGTGTGGGCCCGCTGTGTGACTCTGCCATGTTGGCGGCGGCTGCGCTGAGGTGGGCTGCCGCGCACATGGGCGGACCTGCTTGCTGTCTCCGTGCGCATGTGCGGACGCGCAGTCCGGACAGCAGGGCCCCGCGAGCTGCGGGACACACCCCGAGACTCTGCTAGCCCCCTGGAAAACGGGGAATCACCCCTGACTTTCAAGGAAAAAGTCCAAAGTGATTCTCGCAGGTTTTCCGGCGGGCGTGGGGATTAGTCCCCAAAAGTGAGAATCCCGACCATGATCCGGACATCACTTCAAAATCGGAGAATCCAGTCCTTAGAGGGCAGGATTCTCCTATACACGGCAGGGCAGGCGGTCCCGGCGCCGAGGAGTGGCGTGAACCACTCCGGCATCGGGCCACCCCGAAGGTGCGGAATCCTCCGCACCTTCAGGGGCTAGGCCGGCGCTGGAGTGGTTTGCGCCCTGCCGGCCGGCGCGGAAGGGGCTTGGCGCCATGCCAATAGGCATCGAAGGGCCTCCGCCGGCTGGCGCATGTTGGCGCAAGCGGGATAGCCTGCATGTGGTGGCGTCATCCAAGCACATATGCGGGGGGGGGGGGGTTCATCTCCGCATCGGCCTTCGTGGAGGACCACAGCAGCCGACGCGGAGGAATAGAGTGCCCCCACAGCACAGGCCCGCCCGTGAATCGGTGGGCACCGATCGCAGGCCAGGCCACCATGGGGCATCTCCTGGGACAAGATCCCACCAAGCCCCCTCAAGGACACCGGAGGCCGCCCGCACAGCCAGGTCCTACTGGTAAGTACCCACTCTAATTTACGCTGGCAGGACCGGTCGAAAACAGGCGGCCACTCGCCTATCGCGGACCGGAGAATCGCTGGGGGGGGGGGGGGTTCCGACAGGCGCGGTGCGATTCTCACCCCCGCCAAATCCCCGGCGCCGGAGAATTTGGCAGCCGGCAGGGGCAGGATTCACGCCGCCCCGCGGCGATTCTCTGACCCGGCAGGGGGTCGGAGAATCCCGCCCAGAGTACCCGATTCTTTTTTCCAATTAAGGGGCAATTTAGCGTGGCCAATCCACCTAACCAGCACATCTTTGAGTTTGTGGAGGTGAGAGCCACGCAGACACAGGGAAAATGTGCAAACTCCACACGGACAATGACCTGGGATGGGATCGAATCTGGGTCCTGTAGCCACCTGAGTTGGCCACTTCCTGACTTAAAATGGAGAACCGCAAAGGCTGAAGGGAAATTCAGCCAACACAGGCAAAGACTAGCAAATACAGAAATCATGTATATTGGAACCTGCAAAACAACCAGACAGCACTGAAACCAGCAGCCATCTACATAGTAATGCAGCAGCCATCCAAATAGTAATGTGCGATTCCCAGGCACAATGGCAACAGTTAAGGTAAATAAAGCCAAGCCAGACTCCTCGGCGCCAGCAGGAGCCAAAGCAAAGGAAGGCCAACGGACACTTAGGGACCGCCCAGCGATCAGGAAACCGCTCCAGCATTGGAGAAATCGATCCAAGTGATCGGAAAGTAGTCCAATCACTTGGAACCAGGTACGGGGTCCGACGCAAAGGGCGGGAAGCCCCTGGGGATGATAAAGTAAAGCCCCCAAGTTCAAATTGTTCTTCTTTGGCAGGGTCACTCAGCAACTTGAACCAACCCTTGACAGTGACCCGCCTCGCTGCCATCAACCAAGTAAGTCTCAAGTCAACGCACGCTACGAGATAGGCGCTCCTAGCTACCAGTCCATACCAGCTTTTGAATCCTGCAGACTCAGAACCCGAACGAAAGGCCATTTGTTCCCCTGACCTGGTGGGCCAGTCCGAAGCTAAGTATAGACCTTTTAGTGATAGGAATAGCCTAGAAAGTAGAGTTTATGCACGAGTAGTGATTTACTGTGTATAATAAATGTGTTTTGATTTGAATCTTACTAATTGGTGTGTTGAGTTATTGCTCATTACTTGAACTTGAACCTCGTGGCAGTATCATAAAGATACCTGGCAACTCTAGAGCAAAGGTTAAACAAACAGAGCAAATTACGATTTAAGAGCCAACCAAAAGTTAGCAACAGTCCTCAGCACTGTGAGGGAGCCAAGCTAACCACTGCACCACCATGCTGGCCCCCCAATTTTATTTTTATTGTCGGCATCACAAACTAGGCCAGCATTTGTCGTTCATCCCTAATTGCTTTTGAGAAGGTAGTGGTGAGCCACTTTCTTGAACCATTGCAGTCCATGTGGTACAGGTACACCCACAATGCTGTTGGGAAGGGATGTCCAAGATTTTGGTCCACGGCAGTGAAAGATCGGCAATATAACTTGAAGTGAGGATAGATGTGAATTGGACAGGAACACTGACGGCGTAATTCCAACACCTCAGGTATTCTTTTATTCTGACAGAGAGTACATGAAATTATGAGGAGATAACCTCCTAAGCAATGAATGAGCCACCACAGCCAGTTAAAATCATGTCAGTGGCAGTTTCATATCACCACATTGTTACGAAGTGATCGTAGCTAATACAGCTGAAAGAATAAACACACAGTAATTACAGCAGCAGTAATCCTAGCTCTGATCATCAAGCTTCATCGCCGATACATGCAATAGGTTCTGTGAATGCCTCACAACGCTACATGTAGATGGTTGTCAATTGCTGCTCGCAATCTCCCTCGGGTACTTGTGATAGTCATTGGATACACCTAAAGGTTCAAAATAAGGGAGAAAACCAACAATAACAATGTGTATGTGTGTGGTATCATAAATGTAATAAAATGCTCCAAAACATTTCACAAAGCAAAATGTGATGCAGAACCACACAAGGCAATATTAAGGCTGATAGCCAAATGCTTGGTGAAAAAAATAGGTTTTAAGAAATGTCTGATTGGAGGAAAGAGAGAAGGGGAGTAAAGGGTTTAGGGAGGGAATACCAGGGTTTATGGCCAAGACAACAGAAGGCACAGCCCCCAATGATGCAGCAAATTAAATCGGGGATACTAAAGGGAGTCTAAAACTAGAGGTTTAAGGTGAGAGGGGAGAGATACAAAAGGGTCCAGGGGGGTAATTTTTCACACAGAGGGTGGTGAGTGTGTGGAACGAGCTGCCGGAGGCAGTAGTAGAAGCGGGTCCAATTTTGTCCTTTAAAAAGCATTTAGACAGTTATATGGGAGAGCTGGGTATAGAGGGTTATGAGCCAAATGCGGGCAATTTGACTAACTTAGTGGTAAAAACTGAGCGGCATAGATAAGTTGGGCCAAAGGGCCTGTTTCCATGCTGCAAACCTCTTTGACTCTATAAAAGAGCAGATTACAGAGATCGTCAAGGGTGACGCCATGGAGAATTTCGAAAATAAGGATGAAAATATCAAAATGGAAACATTATTTAACCAGGAGCTGATGAAGGGGAAGTGAATATAGGGGTGATGGGTAATTTGGTAAACCACTGTTACACCTGTATTAGGTGATGTAAGGTAGGACCTGTACTACAGGTTCAGTGGTAGCCCCTGCCTGCTGGCTCCGCCCAGTAGAAGTATAAATATGCGTGTCCTCTATTCAGCAGCCATTTCGCCAGCTGCTGTGGGAGGCCACACATCTTACTGCAATAAAGCCACAGTTGTATCCAACCTGAGTCTTTGTACAATTGATTGTGCCTCAATTTATTGCAGTAAGATTTTCTATAAGATGGACCTCCGAATCAAACCACATCGCCTGCAGCTGGATCCGCAATCTAGCGGCGCCTGAAAGGACTTTAATCACTGGCTAGCCTGCTTCGAGGCCTATATCAACTCAGCGGCCACCCCTCTGACGAAGGCTCAGAAGATACAGATCCTGTACTCAAGGTTGAGCTCCAGCGTGTTTGTGCTGATCCAGGACGCCCCGAACTACGCGGACGCTATGGCGCTCCTCAAAGAAACCTACGCACAGAAAGCGAACACACTCTTCGCCAGGCACATACCCGCCACTCGCTCTCAACTCCCTGATGATGACTTCTGGCGGGCCCTAATTCCACTCATCCAGGACTGTGACTGTCAGGCCGTTACGGCCACCGAATATTCTAATCTTCTTATGCGTGATGCTTTTGTAACGGGGATTGGGTCAGACCTCATTCACCAAAGGCTGCTTGAAGGGGCCACGCTTGACCTAGCGGGGATTAAGACGCTAGCGCTCTCCATGGCGGTCGCCTCACGTAAGGCTCAGGCCTACCCCTCCGGTCGCGCGGCCCACCCCTCCTATCCCTCGTGGACCCCGCAAACGCCCGCCCCACCCGGGGCTTTACCCAGCAAATGCGCCTGCGCCACACGCCAATCCGCGCACCCCAGGGGTCCCCAATGTTACTTCTGTGGCCAGCAGAAGCACCCTCGCCAATGCTGCCCGGCCTGCGCTGTCATTTGCAAGGCTTGCAGCCAAAAGGGCCACTTTGCCGCGTTGTGCCAAGCCCGCACAGTCGCCGCTATCGCCCCCTCCCCCCTGACCCATACACAATGGGCGCCGCCATCTTCGTCCCGGACCACGCGTGGCCAGTGGGCGCCGCCATCTTCACCTCCCCGGACCATGTGCAGCCAGTGGGCGCCACCATCTTCACCACCCAGGGCCACGCACGGCCAGTGGGCACCGCCATCTCCACCCCCGCAGTCCACGTGGGGCCCATGGGTGCCGCCATCTTGTCCAGCCCCTGCAACGTGCAGCCCATGGGCGCTGCCATTTTGTCCCCCGCCATCTTGTCTTCCCCATGGGGCATGGACGCCGACAACATTTCACGACCTGGGCCCCCCACACTCTCCATCTTCGGATGCCAGCGACGACAAACCGCAGCTCGTCTCAATGACCCTCGACCAGTCTCGTCCACACAACCTGGCCACCGCCTCGACTATGGTGAAAATCAACGGCCACGTGACCTCTTGCCTGCTGGACTCCGGGAGCACCAAAAGCTTCATCCGCCTGGATATAGTAAGGCGCTGCTCCCTCGCGGTCCACCCCGCCAACCAATGAATCTCCCTGGCCTCCGGATCTCATTCCGTCCCGATCCGGGGGTTCTGCACGGTCACTCTCATGGTCCAGGGCATAGAATTCAGCAGCTTCCTCCTCTAAGTCCTTCCTAATCTCTGCGCTGCTCTACTACTAGGCCTGGACTTCCAGTGCAATTTCCAGAGCCTCACCCTCAAATTCGGCGGGCCCCTACCACCCCTCACTAGGTGTGGCCTCGTGAGCCTCAAGGTCGATCCACCCTCCCTTTTTGCCAATCTAACTTCGGATTGCAAACCCGTTGCCACCAGGAGCAGACAGTACAGCACCCAGGCCAAGACCTTCATCAGGTCCGAGGTTCAGCGGCTGCTTTGGGAGGGCATCATCGAGGCCAGCAACAGCCCCTGGAGAGCTCAAGTGGTAGTCGTTAAAACTGGGGAGAAGCACAGAATGGTCTTGGACTACGACCAGACCATAAATCGGTACACGCAGCTCGACACGTACCCCATCCCAAGCATATCTGATATGGTCAATCAGATTGCGCAGTACCGGGTCTTCTCAACGATAGACCTAAAATCCGCCAACCACCAGCTTCCCATTCGTAAATCGGACCGTCCATACACTGCTTTCGAGGCGGACGGTCATCTCTATCACTTCCTCAGAGTTCACTTCGGCGTCACTAACGGGGTCTCGGTCTTCCAAAGGGAGATGGACCGAATGGTCGACCGGTATGATTTGCGGGCCACCTTTCCGTACCGAGACAATGTCATCATCTGCGGCCATGATCAGCAGGACCACGATGCCAACCTTGCTAAATTCCTCCGCACCGCCACTCTCCTCAAACTCACCTATAACAAGTGAAGTTCGTGTTTAGCACAACCCGCTTCGCCACCCTCAGCGATGTGGTCCAGAACGGAGTTCTGGGGCCCGATTCCGACTGCATGAGCCATAATGGAACTTCCCCTCCCTCACTGCCCCAAGGCCCTCAAACGCTGACTGGGGTTCATCTCCTATTACGTCCAGTGGGTCCCAAACTACGCGGAGAAGGCCCGCCCACTCATTCAGTCCACCCACTTTCCCCTTACGGCTTTACGGCTGAGGCGTAACAGGCCTTCACTCGTATCAGAGCTGATATAGCCAAGGCCGGGATGCACGCAGTAGACGAGACACTGCCCTTCCAAGTAGAAAACGACGCATCAGACGTTGCACTTGCCGCCACCCTCAACCAGGCAGGCAGACCCATGGCATTGTTTTCCCGCCCCCTTCATGCCTCAGAAATTCAGCACTCGTCCGTCGGAAAAAGGCCCAAGCTATCGTTGAAGCTGTGCGGCATTGGAGGCATTACCTGGCCGGCAGGAGATTCACTCTTCTCACTGACCAACGGTCGGTAGCCTTCATGTTCAACAACACGCAGCGGGGCAAGATCAAAAATGATAAAAGCTTGCGGTGGAGAATCGAGCTCTCCACCTATAATTATGAGATTTTGTATCACCCCGGCAAACTCAACGAGCCCCCAGACGCCCCATCCCGAGGTACATGTGCCAGCGCACAAGTAGACCGACTCCGGGTCCTACACGGCAGCCTTTGTCATCCAGGGGTCACACGGTTGTACCATCTTGTCAAGGCTCGCAATCTGCCCTACTCCGTCGAGGAAGTACGGACAGTCACCAGGGACTGCCAGGTCTGTGCGAAGTGCAAGCCGCACTTCTACCAGCCGGACCGTGCGCGCCTGGTGAAAGCCTCCCGCCCCTTTGAACACCTCAGCCTGGATTTCAAAGGGCCCCTCCCCTCCACCGACCGTAACACGTGTATTCTCAGTGTGGTCGATGAGTACTCCAGGTTCCCCTTCACCATCCCCTGCCCCGTTATGACATCTGCCACCGTCATGAAGGCCCTCAACACAATCTTCGCTCTGTTCGGCTTCCCCGCCTACATCCACTGTGACAGGGGATCCTCATTCATGAGCGATGAGCTACATCAGTTCCTGCTCAGCAGGGGTCTCGCCTCCAGCAGGACGACCAACTATAACCCCCGGGGAAACGGGCAGGTAGAGAGGGAGAACGGGACGGTTTGGAGGGCCGTCCAACTGGCCCTACGGCCCAGGAAACTCACAGCCTGTTGCTGGTAGGAGGTCCTCGCTGATGCACTACACTCCATCCGGTCGCTACTGTGCACCGCTACGAATAACACACCCCATGAACGTGTTTTTGCCTTCCCCAGGAAGTCCACTTCCGGGGTGTCGCTCCCGACTTGGCTCTCAGCTCCACGGCCGGTCCTGCTCCGTAGGCACACCCAACTCCACAAGGCAGCCCCGTTGGTGGATAGGGTGCATTTGCTCCATGCCAACCCCCAGTATGCCTATGTGGCGTACTCCGACAGCCGCCACGATACTGTCTCCCTCAGGGACCTTGTACCAGCAGGTTCCACTCATACACACTTCCCGGGCCCGGCACCACCCTCCCCTCCCCCAGCGCTCCCAACATTAACCCCAGCAGGACCATCCCTCCTTCCCCTGCCCACACAAGAGGATGAAGAGGATTTTGGCACGCTCCCGGGATTACCCGACATCAGGCCGGCACCGATGTCGCCAGCATCGACATCACCGCCACCGTTACGTCGCTCCCAGCGGAACGTCAAGGCACCAGACCGGTTGAATCTCTAACTGGCACCGGACTTGCAAAAGACATTTTTTTCTCTCCTAATGAAACACTGTACATGAATTCACTACTGTATATAGTTCTCCACCACCCCCGCCGGATTCATTTTTAACAGGGGGTGAATGTGGTAAACCACTGTTAAACCTGTATTAGGGTGATGTGAGGTAGGACCTGTACTACAGGTTCACCGGTAGCCCCTGCCTGCTGGCTCCGCCCAGTAGGAGGAGTATAAATATGCATGTCCTCTCTTCAGCAGCCATTTCGCCAGCTGCTGTGAGAGGCCACACATCTTACTGCAATAAAGCCACTGTTGTATCAAACCTGAGTCTTTGTACAATTGATCTTGCATCAGGTAACAAAGACTTGGGGCGAGATTCTCCGACCCCCCCGCCGGGTCGGAGAATCGCCAGGGGCTGGAGTGAATCTCGCCCCCGCTGCTTGCCGAATTCTCCGGCACCGGATATTCGGCGGGGGCGGGAATCGCGCCGTGCCGGTTGGCGGGCCCCCCCCCAGCTATTCTCCGGCCCGGATGGGCCGAAGTCCCGCTGCTAGAATGCCTGTCCCGCCAGCGTGGATTAAACCACCTCTCTTATCGGCGGGCCAAGGCGGCGCGGGCAGGCTTCAGGGTCCTGGGGCGCGGGACGATCTGGCCCCGGCGGGGGCCCCCACGGTGGCCTGGCCCGCGATAGGGGCCCAACGATCCGCGGGCGGGCCTGTGCCATGGGGGCACTCTTTTCTTTCCGCCTTCGCCACGGTCTCCACCATGGCGGAGGCGGAAGAGACTCCCTTCACTGCGCATGCGTGGGGATGCCGTGAGCGGCCGCTGACGCTCCCGTGCATGCGCCGCCCAGCAATGTCATTTCTGCGTCCGCTGGCGGGGCACCAAAGGCCTTTCCCGCCAGGTGGCGGGGAGGAAATCAGTCCGGCGAGGGCCTAGCCCCTCAAGGTTAGGGCTCGGCCGCTCAAGATGCGGAGACTTCCGCACCTTTGGGGCGGCGCGATGCCGGTCTGATTCGTGCCGTTTTTGGCGCCGGTCGGCGGACATCGCGCCGATTGCGAAGAATTCCGCCCCTGGTGTGAGTAAGGACAAGAGGAACAGAGTTTTGGATGACCTCAAGGTTACAGAGAGTAAAATGTAGGTGGCTAACAACAAGTGTGTCAGAACAGTCAATCTCGAGCAATGTTTCTTCTGAGTTGTGCAGCAACCTGAAACCGAAATGGTATGGGCGGCACAGTAGCACAGTGGTTAGCACAGTTGCTTCAGAGCTCCAGGGACCCGGGTTTGATCTCGTCTTGGGTCACTGTCTGTCCGGAGTCTGCACATTCTCCCCTTATCTGCATGGGTTTCCTTTGGGTGCTCTGGTTTCCTCCCACAAGCTCCGAAAGATGTGCTTGTTAGGTCAATTGGATATTCTGAATTCTGCCTCGGTGTACCCGAACAGACGTCGGAATGTGGCGACTAGGCGATTTTCACAGTAACTTCATTGCAGTGTTAATGTAAGCCTATTTGTGACACTAATAAAGATTATCATTAAATCAGCCCCTGTAAATTACCTTGTGTGCGCAGCTGCACAAAATGTCTTAACAAACCACACACTTAAACAATTCAAAATGTAAAAATGTTCAAAAAAATCAGAGGATACATAAAGACCATAAGACATAGGAGCAGAATTAGGCCATTCGACACATCTAGTCTGTCCACCATTCGATCATGGTTGTTATGTTTTGAATCCCCATTCTCCTTCCTCTCCCCATAACCCCATAACATGAGCAGCAGGGTAGCATAGTGGTTAGCACAATTGCTTCACAGCTCCAGGGTCCCAGTTCCGATTCCCGGCTTGGGTCACTGTCTGTGTGGAGTCTGCACGTTCTCCCCGTGTGTGCGTGGGTTTCCTCCGGGTGCTCCGGTTTCCTCCCACAGTCCAAAGATGTGCAGGTTAGGTGGATTAGCCATGCTAAATTGCCCTTAGTGTCCAAAATCCTTACAATCCAAGCAGCATACTTAGGGACAAGCTACTAAAACAATGCACAGCCTTTTCCAGAGTGGACTCCAGGCTACCACATGCTTTCCTTTACTTCTCAGCTCCAAACATCCTCAAATTACATGTTTGGATTGTCCCAATAATTACTGGAATGCAATTGTGTCCTGCAATTCTACATCACGTCCATTGCTGCTGAGCGGACAGAAAATCTGGAAATGAAACGATAAAGAGGCCAGCATTGTGGCACAGGGATCCAGGTTTAAGACCGGCCTTGGGTCACTGTCTGTGTAGAGTTTGCAAGTTCTCCCGCATCTGTGTGGGTTTCCTCCGGGTGCTCCGGTTTCTTCCCATAGTCAAAAGATGTGCAGGTTAGGTGGATTGGCCATGCTAAATTGCCCTTAGTGTCCAAAATTGCCCTTAGTGTTGGGTGGGGTTACTGGGTTATGGGGATAGTGTGGGGGTGTGGACCTTGTGTAGGGTGCTCTTTCCAAGAGCCAATGCAGAATCGATGGGCCGAATGGCCTCCTTGTGCACTGTAAATTCTGTAAATTCTATAACCCGGATCCCCTTATTAATTAAGATTGATCAACTTTGATCCAGAATTAACAAAGACATGGAATGCGGATTTTGGCAGTGAATGATCTGAGGCAGGGGCAGAGTTGGGTGATGCCATGGTGGAAATAGGCATTATCAGTGATGGCGCATATGTGGTAAGAACCTCATTTCAGGGTCAAATATGACAGCAAGGTTGCCTCATTCGGTATCAGGCAGTTGCCAGCAAGAGAGATGGAGTCAGGAGCAAGGGAACAAAGCTTATAATGGGGACTGAAGACAATGACACAGCCTATATAATTAGAAGAAATTTCTGTTCATGCAGTACTGAATGTTGGACAAGCAACCTGACATTTAGAGACAGTAGGGAGATCAATAGATGTGGTGGAGAGAGAGAGAGCTGGGAGTTGTCAGTGCACATGTGAAAACTGACACTAAGGTTTTTATGATGTTTTTCAGCACAGAGAAATAGGAGTGCAAAGCATTTTCAAAACGTATAACTATTAATTGACTTCCTTTTTAAAATAATTTATTGGTTGGTATTTTCTCCAAAATAAAGTGACAATTGCATTTATATAGCACCTTATCAAATCAAAGTCCTTCATATGCAATAAGTTAGCTTGAAACACAGTCACCATTACTGTGTAGATGAACCTAGCAGAAACAAAGCATCTCTTCACAAAAACAGAGCCAGATTTCAATTCACTCAAAACCCATTCATTGACACAGAGGTAAAATTGTGCACCATCTTCATCCTCCTCATTTGAATGTGCACAATGAACCTCTTTGTGCTTCACCTGAAATCTTTACTTCTGCTCAATGATGTTAAGGATGCAGCACACCATTATCATTCGGCTGGCACAACTCCAGATGCTCCTGTGTTACTTTCTCCTGTCCACGTGCTGATCCCACCACAATATGTTGTCATTGCTATGGATGGTCTCCTCTTCCGATATGCTGTTAAACAAAATCCAATGCACCTCCATCTTAATCGTGTCAGTTTGGGAACCTTCAAAATTGTGAAAATGCTGTGTCCACTCCATGACCTCCTGCTCAATGTTTACCAGAGGACACTGCTGTTGAATATGAGGACTTATTTAGAAAGGGACAATCAGATAATCCCTACAGTGCAAAAGGAGGCTATTGGGCCCATCGAGTCTGGAACACCCCTTGGAAAGTGCACCCTACTTAAGCCCACGCCTCCACCTTATCCCGTAACCTAGGAACCCTAAAAAACTTTTTGGACACTCAGGTCAATTATCTTGGCTAATCCACCTAACACGCACATCTTTCGACAATCGTAAATTCAAATACTGTCTTGAACTGTATCTTATTCTCTCGTCAGTTTCTTGAGCCCCGTTGAACCTGAGCTGGGCATGCCAAACATAAACTTAATGATGAAAGATCACATTTACATCTCCCAAAAAAACATTAATTTTGTTAGTAATTATTGCCAGCCTATTGAAATTAAATTTCCAAAGATTAGGGGCAGACGCTGAAATTGACAAACGTGATTGGGCAGAGAATAGGTTCCGAGGCCAAAATCGTGGCAGGTGGCAATTTCATGCCAAATCAGAATTTTCTGTCGTCTCGACAGTGGCGTCAACTTGTTCCAAAACAAGTACAGCAAACACTGTTTATTTATCATGGGCTGGATTCTCCGATTTTGAGGCTATGTCCCCACGCGGCGTGAGAACAGTGGCGTTTTACGACATAAATAAATGGCGTAAAACAGCCACCGATCCTCCGTTTGGCTGGGGGCTAGCATCAAGGGAGAATAGAGCACCCGTCTCTGGCTGCCGATACAGCCCAGAGAATTACCGAGTCCGTAGCTGCGCATGCGCACGGCGGCGGTCTGCAACGGCCGCGCCATGCAACATGGCGTCGGCCGCTCGCGGACCCAGCCGGCAAAATAGTGCCCCCCCTTGGGCCAGTTCGCACGCCCCGTACCACCTCCCCACAGTGACCCCAGCCACTGGCAAAGTCTCCCGTGCCCGCGGATCGGCCCTCCTGCGACTATGGCAGCACTGGACTGAGTCCGCAGCCGCCATGCCGAGTTCCCGACGGATGAGACCAGGAGAGACCCACGCCGTCGGGAACTCGGCCAGTTAAGACCGGAGCATCGTGGGCCGGGCCTCAAGCAACGTCCTGAGGCCATCGATAAGTCGAGCTTTTGTGGGGGCGTAGCATCGCGATTTGGTCGGAAACTTTGATTCTCCGGCCGATCGCCGAATGTGATTTCGGCGTCGCCCACTGGAAAATCCCGTCCATTAGTGCGCCTGACCATTATTTTCGGGGGCCTCCGCGATGCTCTGCCTCCGATGAACCGGCATCGTGGCTGCTGAGGGAGAGAGGGGGGTACGGAAAGCATCCAACATCGCCATAGTTTGCTGATAGTTGTACCGATGGCCAGGGGCTTCTGCCAGCACCGGGGGTGTAGCGGGAGTGGCCAGAGGTGGGCTGTCAGGCGGCCATGCAACTGCGCATGCTGCTGAATGCCCACTGTGAACATAGGGCCACAGGTGGTATGGGTGTCTTGCCAGGCCGCTTCTCTGGGTGCCCTCTGGCTCCAGCCATCCCATCAGTGGGATGGGCACACTCCGGCACAACCAGTGCCATCTTGTTGGCTGGGATGGTGTGTGTGGGGAGTGAAGTCCAGTGAAGTATATGCTGCTGCAGGTTGTCAGCCTCCCGAGTGTCAATCACGGACCCAGCAAATCTCGCACCATTTTTCATTGGAATCGATTGTGTTCCACGTGGCGCTGGTGCGAGCCCTTCCACAGTTGGTGAATTGGTCCAGGTTCAGTGCCAGTTTTGCTGTCATGAAAGTCCATGAATCCTGCCCCGGCGTCAACACTTAGTTTCGAATGGAAAATCCAGCCCTAGGTTTCCCGCAGGTATTCAAACATGTCTCTGTTAAAGGTGGAAGTAGGTTTGTGGAATTAGATTAAGATGGTAATCAAAAAATCACCACCACAGCCCCAAAGCAACCTGTTCCTATGGGTTAAAAGAACCCCCATACCTCAGAAGGGGAAAGATCGAAAGAGGTTATCTACCTGAAATGTTAGCTCTGCTTCTCTATCCACAGATGTTGCTAGACCTGGTCAGTATGTCCAGCAACAGCAGTATTTTGCTTTTCGGCTTATGGAGGGCTGTTTTGAAAGCCTCAGATGAGAGCATTATGTGCACTCAATGGATATTTCCTTCTGGAGCATGTATGTCATTTGATCATAGAAATATATACCACTCACAAAATGGAAAAATGCCACTCAGCCCCTACAGTTCAAGTCAGTGATCACTCTCCGGAATCCCAATTACATTTTTGTGAATCTACATATCCCTTTATCCCATTTCCTTCATCCACTCCTTCAATTTAATCTCAGATGTTGAATGCTGGTCCCTGCTTTAATTTCTCAAAGCACTGGGAAAATCTGGAAGTAAATGGAGTGCGTAGTTTGGAACTCAGGCACCGCCATATAATCCGTACAGTGCAGAAGGAGGCCATTCAGCCCATCGCGTCTGCATCAACCCTCCAAAAGAGCACCCCACACAGGCCCACTCCCCCGCCCCATCCCCGCAACCCCACCCAACCTGCACATCTCCGGACACCAAGAGGCAATTTTATCATGGTCAATCTGCCTAACCTGCACATCTTTGGACTGTGGGAGGATACCGGAGCATCCGGAGGAAACCCACACAGATACGGGAGAACTTGCAAACTCCACGCAGACAGTGACCCAAGGCCGGTCTTAAACCTGGATCCCTGTGCTACAATGCTGGCCTCTTTATCGTTTCATTTCCAGATTTTCTGTCCGATCAGCAGCAATGGACGTGATGTAGAATTGCAGGACACAATTGCATTCCAGTAATTATTGGGACAATCCAAACATGTAATTTGAGGACGTTTGGAGCTGAGAAGTAAAGGGAAGCATGTGGTAGCCTGGAGTCCACTCTGGAAAAGGCTGAGCATTGTTTTAGTAGCTTGTCCCTAAGTATGCTGCTTGGATTGTAAGGAGTCAGGGATATATTGGGCAGGATTCTCCAACCCCCCGGCGGGTCGGAGAATCCCCGGGGGACGGTGTGAATCCCGCCGCACCAACGTATTCTCCAGCGCCTTTTTTTGGGTGGGGGCGGGGTTCACGCCACGCCAGTCGGGGGCCGTTGGCAGCGGCCCCCCCGGCAATTCTCCGGGCCCTGATGGGCCGAGCGGCCGTCCATTTTTTGGCATGTCCGGCCGGCGTGGGTTACGTATGGTCCCACACGACGGGACCTAGCAGGTAATTTGGTGTGGGCGGTTCTCAGGAGGGGGGGGGATCCGACCCCGGGGTGGGTCCCCATGGTGGCCTGGCCCGCGATCGGGGTCCACCGATCTGCGGGCGGGCCTATGCCGTGGGGGCAATCCTTTCTTCCGCGTTGGCCCCAGTAGGGCTCTGCCATGGCCGGCGCAGGGAAGAGAACCCCCCGCGCATGCGCCAGAATACGGCGGCAGCGATTCCACGCATGCACGAGATCATGCCAGCCCTTCGCCGCATGCGCAAACTCGCGCATTCCGTTCACCGCCAGCTGGAGCGGCGCCAACCCCTCCGGCGTCCACCTAGCCCCCGAAAGTGCAGAGAATTCCACACTTTCGGCGGCTGTTGACGCCGGAGTGGTTGGCGACGGTTCTCCTGTCGGCATGGGGATTAGTCCCCCAGAAGGGAGAATCCCGCTGATTGTTCTTGTCTCGACTAACAGCAGGAAGAAGCCAGCTGCTGACACCAAGAAGGCTAGCTTGAAGGTAGCAGAGAGAGTCAGCACCATGAAGGTGCTGTCACGACCCCAGCTCTTGAATTCAGTGAAGGAAGCTGATGTATATCTTTAATATGCCAATGGCCTGTTCAATGACACACCAAAAGTGGCATTACTTTCATTGTAGTGCTTTTCGACTTCACTGCTTCCGTTTTTCAAAGGTGGATTGCTGTGGCCATCCCTTGTCACCTAGCAGCAGGTCTAAAGTGATGAGGAAGCTTGGACTGTCACAGGATGTAAATACCCCTGGTGCTGCCTTTGATTCTTAGGCACACCTGCAAAAAAACACGTTGGTGGTCGCACGCCAGGTGCACACTGACGGATTGGAAGACTTTGCAGTTTTCAGATATTCCTGTTTGTTCTGGAGGTGTGCACAGTTGATCGCACTCTTTATCTGTGAGAAAACAATCAGAACTGCAAAACCAAGCACTCGTACATTCCGATTGACATCTTTGGTGGCACAGGATTCAGAAAACAGCAGGCTGCCTCCACCTCTCATGTGCATCCTAGGGGCACATCTCGAAGTAGCACTAGACCACAAAAGATCAAGAAGAATGAGGAGCACTGAGTAGGCACTGGTGAGGTCATTATCTGTAGCTAGAGGGAATGGAAATTTTTCATTGTAAAATGTTCACTATTAAAACATGTCACACCTCATGCATGTGAAGTCTCTGTTAGGTTAATCTTTACAGCAGACTAGCCCGCACCCCCACCCCTTGTTCCTCTTTGCTCCCCCTGGGCAGAGTGGAGGCGGTGGCATAGTGGTATTGTCACTGTACTAGTCTACCAGAGACCCAGAGCAATGCTCTGGGGACCCGGGTTCAAATCCCACCACTGCAGATAGTGAAATTTGAATTCAATAAAATCTGAAATTAAAAGTCCAGTGATGACCGTGAAACTATTGCCGATTATCGTAAAAACCCACCTGGTTCACTAATGAATAATTAGGGAAGGAAATCTGCTGTCCTCACCTGGTCTAGACTATATGTCACTCCAAACCCACAGCAATGTGATTGACTTTTAATGGCCCCCTCAAGGGCAATTAGGGATGGGCAATAAATGTTGGCACAGTCTGCGGCGCCCACATCCCATGAACGAATAAAAAAAAGATCAAAAGCCACCGATGCAGAGCCTGTTCAGGGGTTGGATGAGCGCGCGCTGTCAGCAGAAAGACAGGAGTCAGACTTTAACAGAAACTGAGGAGCACCAGAGCTTTCCTGACATGAGTGATCATCACCCTCCTTCCTTTTATACTGACCTACTGACAGCGCCAACACAGGCCCTTGGAGGGAGAAACAGGGTGGTTGGGGAGGGGGCATTTTTATGGTGGGATAGACGTGAGTGGATGGGGAGAGGGAAATGGGGGGAGTGAGGAGGGAATTCAGAGGGGAAGGGGGAAGTAGATTGGTGGGAAGGGGGGAGGGAGATTAGGGGGGAGAGGGAAAGTGGGAGAGGAGGATGGATGTTGAAGTGACGGACACAACCTCGTTCTAGAAGAATATGGAGATGATGAGGGCCTCCCTGTTAATCCTCGAATGCCGGAACTTTGCTGCAGCTGTTATGTACTCTCCCAGGGTAGTCGGCATACACACACATGGTCCTGAGGTGATGATCACACATGATCTGAACATTCAGGGAGTAGAACCCTTTCTTGTTAATATAGAACACTCCCAGATGGCCTGGTGCTCACAGGGCGATATGTGCGCCATCTATAGCCCTCTGGACCTGTGGCATCCTGGCGATGG
The DNA here is from genome assembly GCF_047496885.1 of Scyliorhinus torazame. NCBI lineage: Eukaryota > Metazoa > Chordata > Chondrichthyes > Carcharhiniformes > Scyliorhinidae > Scyliorhinus > Scyliorhinus torazame. The sequence continues at coordinate 75,740,388 of NC_092721.1, read as the reverse complement.
AATCAAATCCTGCACCCTGGACATTTTGGGAGGAAGATTGGGATATGCCACACAGGTCTCCGCTCAAGCCCTGAAATGACCCAGTAGCATAGAAGTTGAGGGCTGTGGTGACCTTCATGGCCACCAGGAATGGTGTCCTCCTACTACAAGGGATGCCATGTCTGGGAATATGTGGCTCATGTGTCGCACTGTCTATCTGCTAAGACAGAGTTTTCGGCGGCATATGGTGTCCGTCAGCTCATTGAATGACCAATGATGCCTGTGTATTGGGCCATCACTGGCCTCCCCTGCTGGCTCCCTCCTCAGCCTGATGGGCAGCCCAGTCTTCAGGATGTGCGGCAGGCCCCTGCACATGTGGTGCCACATCCAGCCTACGCTGTTGATGTTGCCTTCTATGGCGTCTGCCATCCTTGGCTGCCACAAGCACAGCCTGGGCATCTTCCGCGGGATCCACACCAGTAAACATAGTTTTATCTGGGAGGAACTGGAGAAGGAAAGAGACTGACAAACCATTAGGGCTTCCATCCGGGGATCTTTAAATCCCCAAGCCTCCTCCACCCTTACCATGACGTGGGGATGCCGGCGTTGGACTGCGGTGAGCCTTCAGGACGCGCGACAACCCAGAATGGCCGAGCAGAAACTTATAACCAAGCTCTGCACACATGAGTACGGCCACAACTGGGACCTTGGATTCATGTTGCATTAAATTCACCCCCCACCGTCTGGCCTGGGCTTGCGAAATCCTTCCAACTGTCCTGGTTTGAGACAATTCAGCCTCTTTAACCTGGGATTACCCTCTCTCTGGATCTGTAAAGACTTAATTACCTGCAAATGCTCACATTCAAAGTATCGTCTTGCATCTTTGACTTTGTCTATATATATGTTTCTGGAATCTAGCTCTTCATTGAGGAAGGCGCAGCGCTCCGAAAGCTAGTGATTTGAAAAAACCTGTTGGACTTTAACCTGGTGTTGTAAGACTTCTTACTGTGCTTACCATGACTGTCTCACCTTCTCGCAGAGTCAGTGAGTCAGTGTTGCTGGTCGGCACACTCACTCCTGGCCACATCAGGAGACCCAAGACTCTAGACCCCCAACCTCTGCTGGGAACATGTGGGAGGCCGTGCTCAGCTGCCCTCCGCTCATCCATACACTTACCCAATGGCCGCGAGAAGATCCTCAGTAGTAAAACTCTGCTCCTTAATGTTTGATTGTTGGCAGCTGCCGGTACGGTCCTGATGCTCCGAAAGTACATGTTTTGTATTAGGTAATACATTCTTGCTGGGGGGATGTCACGTGATCTGTAGTGCTGTCAGCAGGGTGTTTGCACGGGCTTCTGTTCTCCATCTTAGTCTGAATGAGCAACATTCCCAATAAACCTCACATAGAGTTTGTAAGAAATGCAAGGGTGTGGCATCTCCAGGCCTTGTCTCTTTGCAACAGTTAGAGAATATAACAAAAATGAAAACTGGTGACGAGGACTGAGGCAAGAAAACAATGCTAACAACACAAAACTGTCGACAAAAAAAAGTAGAGATGGCGCAAAGAGCGGAGTACTTTCTTGGGACTGGACACAAATGTCGACACAAATGGACACAAGCTGCCAATGTCAAGGGTTTAAAAATAAATAAATGAAGCACAACCGTGATAAAATAGAACAGTAGTTTAAAGAAGATTCATTTGTATTGGGAGTGGCTAGACTCCAAGCTGCAGGGCTCATGCATGTGTTGAAATGAAATGGATTGCAGGTATTCAAAACTCTTTCTATGCAAGCTACTATCCAAATAAGATAAACCACAGTCCAGGCAAAAGAAGGACATTTTTGTTTTGCATTGTGGATCAGGAGACCTCTTGGGCGTCATTCTCCGACCCCCCGCCGGGTTGGAGAATCGCAGGGGGCTGCCGTGAATCCCGCCCCGGGGGGCCCACCGATCCGCGGGCGGGCCTATGCCGTGGGGCACTCTTTCCCTTCCGCCTCCGCAACGGTCTCCACCATGGCGGAGGTGGAAGAGACTCTCCCCACTGCGCATGCACGGGAAACTATCAGCGGCCGCTGACGCTCCCGCGCATGCGCCGCCCTGACATGTCATTTCCGCGCCAGCTGGCGGGGCGACAAAGGCCGTTTCCGCCAGCTGGCGGGGCGGAAATCCCTCCGGCGTCGGCCTAGCCCCTCAATGTTGGGGCTCGGCCCTCAAAGATGCGGAGCATTCCGCACCTTTGTGGCGGCGCGATACCCGTCTGATTGGCGCTGTTTTGGGCGCCAGTCGGCGGACATCGTGCCGTTTGGGGAGCCAGGCCACCGTGGGGGCACCCCCCGGGGTCAGATCGCCCCGCGCGCCCCCCAGGACCCCGGAGCCCACCCACGCCGCCTTGTCCCGCCGTTCAAAAGGTGGTTTAATCCACGCCGGCGGGACAGGCAATTTATCGGCGGGACTTCGGCCTATACGGGCCGGAGAATCCAACGGGGGGGCCCGCCAACCGGCGCGGCCTGATTCCCGCCCCCACCGAATATCCGGTACCGGAGACTTCGGCAACCGGCGGGGGCGGGATTCACGGCGGCCAACGGCCATTCTCCGACCCGCTGGGGGGTCGGAGAATGATGCCCCAGGTCTGCATGGGCAGAACCATCTCATCGCTGTACACAAGTTGGACCTCCAGCAGTGGAATGCTGGAATAGAGAAAATAATTGCAAGAACTGTGGCAAAAGAGATCATATTGCCGAAGCACGCTGGACATGGAAAACTTCACGAACACCACAATGTTTGAGAAAAAAACACATCCAAGCATACAAGTCTGTCAGAAGTAGAAGCTCAAGATCCCTCATGAGACGATGTACGAGACGATCACAAGAACTTCAAGAGATGAAACTAGTTGTCTTGTCAGTACAGGGCACTCAACACAGTTTCTGGCTATTCCTAAATTTGATGTAACCAAGTCAAATTGGAAGTGGATAGGAGTGCATCTGTATCATTGATACCTGAGACAAGTTATAGACCGAAGATAAAGCATCTGCTGTAAAAACCATGGAATGTTATCCTAAAGATTTACACAGAAAAGGTTGTACCACTAAAAGGATTCATTATGGTAAAAGTAGAAGTAAAAGAAGAAACGGTGGAGTTACCTTTCCACGTTGTTATTGGAAGCTTTCCTGCTTTGTTTGGTAGAGCATGGCTGGGAAAAATCAAACTTAACTGTCGAGTGGTGAATTTTCTGATCAATTCAAAGGATGTTCTGCAACAACTGCTGGGGAAGTATAAAAATGTGTTTGCAGATTCACTGGGCTCAATGACAGGAGTCGAAGTCCAACTCAAAATTAATCCAAACAGTACACCTAAATGTCTCATAGCCAGAACCATACCATATACCATCAGGCCAAAAGTCAAGGAAGCACTGTGCCAAACAGGCACGGCACTGGACTGAAGAACGTGAAAATGTGTATAAAGAGGTAAAAGAAGCCTTAAAGAAGTCAGAGATATTGGTTCACTTCAAACCCAAGCTGAAGTTACAACTTGCTTGCGACGTCTCACCCTATGGGGTTGGTGCAGTTGTCTCGCAAATAATGCCTTCAGGGCAGGAGCGACCGATAGCATTTTATTTACAAACTCTTACAGGCACAGAAACAAATTATGCTCAGCTAGAATAGGGGCGGGATACTCTGATCCTGAGGCTAAGTGTTGATGCCGTCGTAAACGCCGTCGCATTTCTCGATGATGTCAACAGGTCGCCAGGAGCAGCGATTCTGAGCCCTTCAGGAGTCCAGCACGGCACTGGAGCGACCCACGCTGCTCCAGCTGCCCATACTGGCCTCAAATATGCACCACGGGTCTGTGCATGCATGCTGCGACCAGCGCAAATACTGTGACCGGCTCGATTTGCGCACATGCGTGGTGGCTTCCTTCTCCGCGCCGGCCCCGACACAACATGCGTAGAGCTACAGGGGCCAGCGCGGAGCAAAAGAGGCCCCGAGCCCGAGAGGCTGGCCTGCCGATCGGTAGGCCCCAATCGCAGGCCAGGCCAAAGCGGAGGCCCCCCCTGGGGTCGGATCCCCCCTCCCCCCCACCAGGCTGCCCCCAGAAGGATGCAAGCTGAGGTCCTGCCAGATAAGACCACACATGGACGGCGGCGGTGGGACTCGGATTTCTTTTGCAGCCACTCGGGCGGAGAATTGGCAGGGAGGCCACATAGAGCGGCCCTCAACCGGTGCTGTGCCGACTGCGCCGGCGCCAATAGCACCGATTCTCCGGAAAGCGGAGAATCAGCGGACCGACGTTGGGGCGGTGTCGCGCGATTCGTGCCCGGCCCAGCGATTCTCGGACCCGGCGTGGGCTGAGAGAATCCCACCAAGGATGCTTTGAGTATCATATTTGGAGTAAGAAGGTTCACCACTACCGTTATGGATCTCATTTTTCTCTCTTGCCGGATCATTGATCCTTGCTGGCAATCTTTGGGCTTCATCAAGGTATTCCTTCTTTTGCAGCTGGTACATTATGTAGATGGTCTTTGAAATTATCGGCACATACTTACGATATGCAATATCACAAATTGGAACAACAAATGCTTAACCATTACAGACCAAGGATGATTCTTAAGAAAATTCCATCAATATCCTATATTTCTCACACATGGATAATGCACCTGTGACTTCATCTTAAGTATAGATATACACACAAGAAGATCCAGTGATGGAAAAAGTTATGGAAATGATCTTAAAGGCACGTTGACGGATGTACGTCATAGAAATCGCCTCAAACCCTACATCATAAGAAGACTTGAGATGATAGTTCAGACTGGAGTTTTTTCTGGGGATCCAAGTAATTATTCCTGCGTGCTTATGTAAGAAAATACTTGATCAAGTATATGAAGGACATCCTGGTGTGGTGAGGGTGAAGTAACGGGTGGCCAGGATTATATGGTCAAATCGAAGAGAAAGTGGGGCAATGTCAATCCTGTGCAAAACTAAGAAACATTGCACCACTGCAACCCTTGCACCCATGGGACTGGCCGACACAGCGATGGCAGAGAATGCACAATGACTACGCTGGCCAATTGAGGGATTCCTCATGATTGTATGAGAAATGGGTAACTGCTGTTATTCTAGCAAAAATAGGTCCAATGTCAAAGACCGTGCGGACGGATGTTGAAAGCGTTTGTCAACGTTGCACTGACCAACGACTGGCTTCACAGTGTGAAATCGCTAAAAGGTCTCAAGAAGTATTTTCAATGGAAAATCTAAGCAGTGACACTTCTGAACAGACCCAAAGCCAGAGACAAATTCAGATTCTGTTTTCGATACCTATGGAGTAACTTCACAGGAAGTGCCACCCACTGAAGAAAAAGAAGAGTCTTGAGCAGCCAGGTTCCAGAATGTCGAGCACATCCCAAAAGAAATAGTCACCCTCCTGACAGATTTATTAAGCTGTATATACGTTAGAAGATAATAATGTTAAGTAATGTATCTGATGTATAGTTGGGTTTGTTGTTGAACTTAAGGAAAGTTGTTGTTGTATTGAATTAGTAAAGGGGGAGGAGTATAATGTAATAGAAACACATGCTTGCTGGTGGAAGATCACATGATCAGTAGTGATGCCAGCAGAGTGTTTTGCGTGGGCTTCAGTTCTCCATCTTAGTCTGTATGAACAACATAGAACATAGAACATTACAGCGCAGTACAGGCCCTTCGGCCCTCGATGTTGCGCCGACCTTTGAAATCACTCTAAAGCCCATCTACACTATTCCCTTATCATCCATATGTTTATCCAATGACCATTTAAATGCCCTTAATGTTGGCAAGTCCACTACTGTTACAGACTGGGCATTCCATGCCCTTACTACTCTCTGAGTAAAGAACCTACCTCTGACATCTGTCCTATCTCTATCACCCCTCAATTTAAAGCTATGTCCCCTCATGTTCGACATCACCATCCGAGGAAAAAGGCTCTCACTGTCCACCCTATCAAATCCTCTGATCATCTTGTATGCCTCAATTAAGTCACCTCTTAACCTTCTACTTTCTAAAGAAAATAACCTAAAGTCCCTCCGCCTTCCCTCATAAGATCTACCCTCCTGGCCAGGCAACATCCTGGTAAATCTCCTCTGCACCCTTTCCAATGCTTCCACATCCTTCCTATAATGTGGCGACCAGAACTGCACGCAATACTCCAAATGCGTCCGCACCAGAGTTTTGTACAGCTGCAACATGACCTCATGGCTCCGAAACTCAATCCCTCTACCAATAAAAGCTAACACACCGTATGCCTTCTTAACAACCCTCTCAACCTGGGTGGCAACTTTCAGGGATCTATGTACATGGACACCAAGATCTCTCTGCTCATCCACACTACCATGAATCTTACCATTTGCCCAGTACTCTGTCTTCCTGTTATTCCTTCCAAAATGAATTACCTCACATTTTTCTGCATTAAACTCCATTTGCCACCTCTCAGCCCAGCGCTGCAGCTTATCTATGTCCCTCTGTAACGTATTACATCCTTCCGCACTGTCCACAACTCCACCGACTTTAGTGTCATCGGCAAATTTACTCACCCATCCTTCCACGCCATCCTCCAGGTCATTTATAAAAATGATGAACAGCAGTGGCCGCAAAACAGATCCTTGTGGTACACCACTAGTAACTGGACTCCAGGCTGAACATTTCCCATCAACCACCACCCTTTGCCTTCTTCCAGCTAGACAATTTCTGATCCAAACTGCTAAATCACCCTGAATCCCATGCCTCAATATTTTCTGCAATAGCCTACCATGGAAACCTTATCAAACGCTTTACTGAAATCCATATACACCACATCAACTGTTTTACCCTCGTCCACCTGTTTGGTCACCTTCTCAAAGAACTCAATAAGGTTTGTGAGGCACGACCTACCCTTCACAAAACCGTGTTGACTATCTCTAATTAATTGGTTCCATTCCAGATGATTGTACATCCTATCCCTTATCAACCTTTCCAAGACTTTGCCCACAACAGAAGTAAGGCTCACTGGTCTATAGTTATTGGGGTTGTCTCTACTCCCCTTCTTGAACAAGGGGACAACATTTGCTATCCTCCAGTCTTCTGGCACTATTCCTGTCGACAATGATGACATAAAGATCAAAGCCAAAGGCTCAACAATCTCCTCCCTAGCTTCTCATAGAATCCTAGGATTATTCCCATCCGGCCCACGGGACTTATCTATTTTCGCACTTTCCAGAATTGCTAACAACTCCTCCTTAAGAACCTCAAGCCCTTCTAGTCTAGTAGCCTGTATCTCAGTATTCTCCTCGACAACATTGTCTTTTTCCTGTGTGAATACTGACGAAAAATATTCATTTAGCACCTCTCCTATCTCCTCGGACTCCACGCACAACTTCCCACTACTGTCCTTGACTGGCCCCACTCTTACCCTCGTCATTCTTTTATTCCTGACATATCTATAGAAAGCTTTAGGGTTATCCTTGATCCTACCTGCCAAAGACTTCTCATGTCCCCTCCTGGCTCTTCTTAGCTCTCTCTTTAGCTCCTTCCTGGCTAACTTGTAACTCTCGAGCGCCTTAACTGAACCTTCACGTCTCATCTTTACATCAGCCTCCTTCTTCCTCTTCACAAGTGATTCAACTACTTTAGTAAACCATGGTTCCCTCGCTCGACCACTTCCACCCTGCCTGACAGGGACATACTTATCAAGGACACGCAGTAGCTGTTCCTTGAACCAGCTCCACATTTCAATTGTGCCCATCCCCTGCAGTTTCCCTCCCAACCTATGCATCCTAAGTCTTGCCTTATCGCATCATAATTACCTTTCCCCCAGCTATAACTCTTGCCCTGCGGTAATAATTTATTGTCACAAGTAGGCTACAATGAAGTTACTGTGAAAAGCCCCTAGTCGCCACATTCCGGCGCCCGTTTGGGGAGGCCGGTACGGGAATTGAACCTGCGCTGCTGCCTTGTTCTGCATTTCAAGCCAGCTGTTCAGCCCACTGTTCTAAAGCAGCCCCACTAAAGTGTCATTCTCTGACCGGGAATCGAACCCGGGCCGTGGCGGTGAAAGCGCCAAATCCCAACCACTGGACCACCAGGGAAACATCTCCTAATAAACCTTGCATCGTGTTTGTAAGAAATCCAAGTGTGTGGCACCTCCAAACCGTTTTTCTTTGCGGCACTTAGGGAACATAACAGATAGTTATCCTACCCATCTCGCAGCTCTTCAAGGCATAACACCCTGCGGCACGATGGCCCTACTGCCTCACAACGCGAGGAACCAGGGTTCAATTCGACCTCGGGAGTCTGTGGCGAGTTTGCACCTTTTCCCCGTGTCTACGTGGGCTTCCGTTGGGTGCTCTGGTTTCCTCCCACAGTCCAAAGATGTGCAGCATAGCTGGATTGGCCATATTAAATTGCCCCTAAGTGTCAAAAGGTTAGGTGGGATTATAGGGATAGGGCGGAGGATTGGGCCTAGTTCGGGTGCTCTTCCAGAGGGTTGGTGTAGATTCGATAGGCCGAATGGCCTCCTTCTGCATTGTAGGGATCATATCCTCCCACATGGGGGTGGATGCCATGACCTAAACCACTTAACAACATGATGACCCTAAAATCCTCTCTGGCCTCCCAGCCCTGCAGAAGCAGGCTCTCATCGGACTTTCCAACCTGAGGCAACAACAAAGCATTCTGTACCATCTGTCAATGTCACTCTAATTGAGTGCTTACTACATGAAGATTGACAAACTGCCTGTCCCAAAGGAGTTGATCTCACAGATCTTAATGCAATCCAGTCAAATGAGGGAGCCGGTGGGTTATTGGACTTGCTTCCTGCATGCCAATAATTTTGTCAGATTTAATCCTCCACCCGCAACAAGAAAAACACCCTCCTTCACCCCATCATACTAAAATTCAACATGCTATTTCACTTTCTTTGTATTCTGAATCTCTTACTTATGGCCCCTCATTCTAAATCCCTCAAACATTGTTCCATTTCTTTTACAGTTGTAAACACTTGTATCACACCACTTTATAATCCATGTTCTTCTAAAAGAAAGGGTCATTGTTCCAAGTCTTCTATGTATTTCCACATAGAGAGAAACCTAATGAATCTTTGCAATATACTTTGCAAAGCCTCAATACCTTCCTTTAGTGCTCAGCCCTGCACCCAGTAATCTAACTGAAGGCTTATTAAAATTTTATCAGAGTCAACATTACCTCTTCCTCTTATATTCCATGGGGATGAAACTGTTTGCCCATTGAAATAAGAATTAACAGTGGGATAAACAGCCTGTGGATTCATTCGAGTGGCTGTTATGTTACTGGTGAAGACCAATTTCACCTCCAATACAATGGGATAAACTCTAGAATGAATTCATTTATTTTCCTGCTTTATCAATATGAGGTGCTCCATTTAATATCCTGTAAAACTGTCCCCTCCAATATCTCTATCTTCCACGGCACTGTATACTCAGAGTATCTGGGCAGGATTCTCCGATCGCTGACGGCGATATTGTGTTCGGCAATCGGCCGGAGAATCCCCGTTTATGCCGGAAATGGGGGTGGCGCGTGTTTGCGATGTACCGCCCCCTCAAAAACGACGTACACGTGGAGTACGGCGCACACCATATGGACTGCTTCAGGACATCACCTGAGCCCCTCCCCCGATGTGCCCACCCCAATGGGCCGAGTCCCCGACGGCGTGGGACAAGTGTGCTCACACTGTTCGGGGACCTCGCATGGTGGCTGCTGACTGTGTCCAGCACTGCCACAGTCGGTGGGAGGGTGGGGAGGGGAGGGGGAGCTGTGCCGTTGCAGGGGGGGCTTCAGCAGGAGCTGGGGGTACCGGTGGGGGCTGGTGCGGGGGTGGCGAGGCTGGTTCCAGGGGGGCAGTTTTTGGCAGGCCGGGTCCGCGCGTGGTTGGCGCCATGTTGCACGGCGTGACCGCCGCAGGCCGCCGCCATGCGTATGTGGGGCCACGGGCCCAGCCATTCTCCGGCTGTATCCGCAGATAAAGCCAGGGGGTTTACGCTGCGCTGCTGCTAGCCCCCCATCAGGCGGAGGCTCGGTGCTGGGGCGGTGCCAACTTTCTGGTCTTAAGACGGATCCTGTGAACATCGCCAAAGGATCGGGGAATCCAGCCCTGGGATGGGAATCTCTGATCCTGAGGCCAAGTGTTGACGCCATCATAAACGTTGTTGCGTTTTATGGCGGCGTCAACAGGCCCCCAGGATCAGCCATCCTGCGCCCTACAGGGGGCCAGCACGGCACTGGAGCGACTCACGCAGCTCCAACTGCCGATACCGGTGTCAAATGGGCGCTGCGGGTCTGCGCATGCGGGCTGAGACTGGCGCGAACTCGCACATGCGCGCTAATTTCCTTCTCCGCGCCGGCCCCAACCCAACATGGCATAGAGCTACAGGGGCCCGGCACGGAGTAAAAGAGGCCCCCACCAGGAGAAGCTGGTCCGCCGGTCGGTAGGCCCCGACCGCGGGCCAGGCCACGGTGTAGGCCCCCCCCCGGGGTCGGAACCCCCCTCCCCCCCACTAGGCCGCCTCCCGCAGGGTGGACCTGAGGTCCCACCGCGTAGGACCCCATGTGAACGGCCCTGGTGGGACTCGGCCTATCTCAGTGGCCATTCAGCCCATCCCCTGCCGAGCATCGCCGGGGGGGGGCTGCCGTGTAGAGCGGCCCCCGACAGGCGCTGCGCCAACGGATCGGCGGATCGGCGTCGGGGCGGAGTCGCACGAATTGTGTGCCCCCCCCGCCGATTCTCCGACCCGGCCTGGGGGTCAGAGAATCCCTCCCCCTATATTTTTAAACGAAAACAATAGGCTGGATTCTCTGCTATCGGATTGCCCGTTGCGGCAGTAGCCCGGGGATTAACCGACGGCATGTGGCTGCCCACAATGGGAAACCCCATTGTTCGGCTGGCGGGATGGAGAATGCCAGGGGAGCACCGCACAAATCTGGTACAGTTGGATGGAGAATCCTGCCTAAGATTTTGCACTTACAGACATTGAATCCTATCTCCCACTTTTTTAATATATTTGTCCAACTCATTAAGAATTCTTTGCAGCTGCATTCAGCCTTCCAAATAATTGATTATAGTTCCTATTCCAATGCACTACTAGCCAGTCTCCCATCTCCAGACCTCCAGAATTTTAAGTTCATCAAAAACTTTCTACTGATCTTATCGCCACTGGCATCATGTCCAATTCATTTGATATCCCTCATGCCCACAAACATAGATTGGTTCCAAGTTAAACAATGGTTCGATATTAAAATCCTTGTCCTTGATTTCATATCTCTCCAAAGCCTCACCCCATCTCCTCCAGGCCTCCAAACCTCTGAGATATCTGCATTCCTCCTGTTGCTAACTTGCTGTTGTCTCTTAATTTGGCTCTGTTTAATTACGTTTGCTCAAGAGTCGCCAGGTATCTTTCAACACCGCCACAAGGTTCAGGATCGAATACTGATCAAAGACGTGATATACCAGTTAGTCAGTTCAAAAGCAATGCTCATTTATTTACACACAGTCAAATCTACTCATGCATAAAACTGGACAACCTAAACTATCTCTATCACTAAAAGCCTATACTTAGCTTCGGGCGCCCACTCAGTCAGAGGAACAATGGCCGTTGCTCGGTTCTAAGGCTGCTGGGTTGAGCTGTTTACAGGATAGCAACTAGGAGCATCTATCTCGTAGCGTGAGTTGACTTGGAACTTACTTGGTCTGGTGCAGCTGCTTGGCTGGTCTCTCTTCGCTGAGAGCCAAGGCCAAAGAAGAAAGATTCTCTCTTGGGGAATACTTTTTATACCTGAAAGAACTTCACGCGCTTTTGGGTGGGCCTTGAACTTGGCGTCAATTAATTGGGCCTTTCCCAATCATTCTTATCGATCTTCCTCCAATAGAGGGTTGGGTTCCCTGGTTACTGGGCGTGTCCTAGGTGGCCGTTGGTTTGCTTTGTTTGAGTCTCCTCTGGCGCCGGGGTGTCTGGCTTAATACTGTGTATCTAAATGTTTCCCTTTTGTCCCCGGAGATGGCTCACTAGTATGTAGAGGCTTAGCAGTACCAGTTCTGTCTGAGAGTCACTACTCTAATCAACAGACAGACCTTGCACCTGCTTGCTTTTCAGTATTGTCCAATTTTCCCTGCATTCTTTGTAAGTGTCCATTTTGTAATCGGGACATGGCCATCCCAGATGGCTACACTCCAAATCTGCCCTTCTGCGTATCCCTGTTTTTATCTCTGCACAACTGATAGCCATGCCTTTAACTGTCAAGGCCTAAACGTCGAAAATTACCTCTCTAAATCTCTGCCTTATGATCTCTCCTGCCCTTTTAAGGCGAACCTTTAAATTTAGCTTTGATCAATTTGGACACTTGGCCTAATATTTTCTTATGGACGTGATTTACTGGCCTCGTCGCGCCTGACTTGGTGATATGATGAGGCCATTGAATCTCGTGAGAGGGCTCTCATGAGTTTCACAATGTTTGAAATGCCTCGTGAGATTTAATGAGATCTCACGGGACATCCCGATTTGGATCTTGCCCTTGCTAGGCGAGAACCAGATTAACATATTTAAATGAGCCATTGGGTTCATTTAACTTTGTCTGCGCCATATCTCCCGAGGTCCGGGAACTAACAACCTCACCTGGGAGAACTCGCCATGGTTCTGTTTAGCACTGATCCACACAAACTTGGACCAATCATAATGGCACCTGGGTGTGTGGTGGGAGGGGTCCCCATGTCATTAGGGATCCCTGGGTGGTCGGGCTCTGGACAGAGTGGCACAATGGCACTCCCATTGGCACCTGACCACCTTGGAACTTCCAGCCTGGCAACTTGGCACTGCCACACAGGCACCCTGGCAGTACCATCCTGGCGCTTCCCGGGAGCTCAGGCTATATTGCCAGACTGGCAGGGGCAGTGCCAGGCTGGTAGTGCCAAGGTGCCTGGGTGCCAGGTTGCCCAAGCCAGGGATCAGGCCCAGGGTGCCTTTTCCTTAATAGGTGGGGTAAGGAAGGGTTTGTAGACCACCTAAGAGGTAAGTTGGGTGCAGTGGAGGGGTCCAGAGGCAACGGTGGGGTGGCTGAGGGGGTTTGAAAGATCAGGGCGAAATTTAAAAAATAGTGCCCCAATTCCTGAATACTCTTCCTGCACTGGAATTTTCTCCCTGTGTCTGTGTGGATTGCCTCTGGGTGCTCCGGTTTCCTCCCACAGTTCAAAGATGGGCAGGTTAGGTGAATTGGCCATACTAATATTGCCCAAAGGTTGGGTGGGGTTACGGGGATAGGTGCAAGGGATTGCTGTCAGGTAGAGTGCGTTGTTGGAGCAAGGGCCGGTGCAGAATCGATGGGCTGAATGGCCTCCTTCTGCGCTGTTGGGATTCCATGCTGAGCTTGTCAGTGTAGGAAATGAGCTGAGTGCGGCCTCGCCGGCGCATTCCTTGCCGAGGCCAAAAAGGCCGGCATAATCCCATTAAATCGCGCCCTATGCGTTTCAATGTCAAATTTTGTTTGATAACACTTGATGTTTGCGTGAAACATTATGTTTCACTGCATTAACAGTGCTACATAAATACAAGATTTTGTTGTTGGCTCGGAATGCTTTTCTGGTGCAATCACTAAAATTGTACCCCACCCCATTCAAGTAAACTATATAAGAATTAGTGGTCATACAAATGGCTAATGACATTGATGCTGTCCTTGACCTTAGCAAAATCAATTATTCGAAGAAATTGCTTCTGCAGTTCACAGTTCAAGGATGTGAAATCAAGTGTGTAGTACTTCGTGGGTTCTCCATCACCATCACCACATACCATAGCCACTATTCCCATTCTCACCGGGCAATAACACTTTACATGAAGATGGAAAGTACAGCAGGTCTTTCGGGTTTTGGCCAAGGTTGGTATCATGGCCGGTACAGGCTTGGAGGGCCGAAGGGCCTTTTCCTGTGCTGATCGTTCTTTATTCTTTAGGATTTTGACCATGTTTGGTATCGTGACCGGTGCAGGCTTGCAGGGCCAAAGTGCCTGTTCTTGTGCTGTATTGTTCTTGTTCTTTAGGGTTTGGGCCAAGGTTGTTATCATGACCGGTATAGGTTTGGAGGGCCATAGGGCCTATTCCTGTGCTGTATTGTTCTTTGTTCTTTGACACAGATGGTCTTTACTGGTGTTTCTGGTCCACATGAGCAACTCCTCCCATCCTCTTCATCCAACCTTATGGGCATAATTCCTTCTATTGCTTTTTCCACTGTTTGCTCATCTTAAATTTAGCTCTGTGGTTGTGACTTGAGCATTTTAACCACTAGTTCCATATCCCAACAAACATAAGAACATACATAAGAACATAAGAACTAGGAACAGGAGTAGGCCATCTGGCCCCTCGAGCCTGCTCCGACATTTAATGAGATCATGGCTGATCTTTGTGGACTCAGCTCCACTCTCCGGCCCGTACACCATATCCCCGAATCCCTTTATTCTTTAGAAAGGCATCTATCTTTTTCTTAAAAACGTTTAAAGAAGGAGCCTCAACTGCTTCACTGGGCAAGGAATTCCAGAGATTCACAACCCTTTGGGTGAAGAAGTTCCTCCTAAACTCGGTCCTAAATCTACTTCCCCTTATTTTGAGGCTATGTCCCCTAGTTCTGCTTTCCCCGACCAGTGGAAACAACCTGCCCGCATCTATCCTATCTATTCCCTTCATAATTTTATATGTTTCAATAAGATCCCCCCGCATCCTTCTAAATTCCAACGAGTACAGTCCCAGTCTACTCAACCTCTCGTCATAATCTAATCCCCTCAACTCTGGGATCAACCTAGTGAATCTCCTCTGCACTCCCTCCAGTGCCAATATGTCCTTTCTCAGGTAAGGAGACCAAAACTGAACACAAGACTCCAGATGTGGCCTCACCAACACCCTATACAATTGCAGCATAACCTCCCTAGTCTTGAACTCCATCCCTCTAGCAATGAAAGACAAAACTCGATTAACCTTCTTAATCACCTGTTGCACCTGCACACCAACTTTTTGCGACTCATCCACCAGCACACCCAGGTCCCTCTGCACAGCATCATGTTTTAACATCTTACCGTTTAAATAATAATCCATTCTGCTGTTATTCCTCCCAAAATGGATAGCCTCACACTTGGCAACACTGAATTCCATCTGCCAGATCCTAGCCCATTCATCTAACCTATCCAAATCCTTCTGCAGACTTCCGGTATCCTCTGCACTTTTTGCTTTACCACTCATCTTAGTGTCGTCTGCAAACTTTGACACATTGCACTTGGTCCCACTCCAAATCATCTATGTAAATTGTGAACAATTGCGGGCCCAACACTGATCCTTGAGGGACCCCACTAGTTACAGGTTGCCAACCAGAGAAACACCCATTTATCCCCACTCTCTGCTTTCTGTTAGTTAACCAATCCTCTACCCATGCTACCACTTTACCCTCAATGCCATGCATCTTTAGTTTATGCAGCAACCTTTTGTGTGGCACCTTGTCAAAAGCTTTCTGGAAATCCAGATCTACCACATCCATTGGCTCCCCGTTATCTACTGCACTGGTAGCGTCCTCAAAAAATTCTACCAAATTAGTCAGACATGACCTACCCTTTGTGAACCCATGCTGCGTCTGCCCAATGGGATAATTTCCCTCCAGGTGCCCCGTTATTTCCTCCTTAATGATAGATTCCAGCATTTTCCCTACAACCGAAGTTAAGCTTACCGGCCTATAATTACCCGCTTTCTGCCGACCTCCTTTTTTAAACAGTGGTGTCACGTTTGCTACTTTCCAATCCTTTGGGACCACCCCAGAGTCTAGTGAATTTTGATAAATTATCACTAGTGCGTTTACAATTTCCCTAGCCATCTCTTTTAACACTCCCACATTTTAACCATTAGATTTCCATCCTGACCCTGTCATGGAATCACAGAATTGTTCTGGCGCAGAAGGAGAAGGCCATTCAGCCCATCATGTCTGTGCTGATGTGGGGAAATCATCTGCTATGCTAGCGATACTAATTGCGGACAGATATGATGCTAAATGCTCACTTCTCAAACAGTCTTCCTCTGTTTAGAATTCTGCATGGGAGTCTCACAATTTTGGTGTAACATGGTCGCACAGTGGCTAGCACTGTGGCTTCACAGCACCAGGGTCCCAGGTTCGATTCCCTACTGGGTCACTGTCTGTGCGGAGTCTGCACGTTCTCCCCGTGTCTGCATGGGTTTCCTCCAGGTTCTCCGGTTTCCTCCCACAGTCCTCCCACATAGGTTGACCATGCTAAATTGCCCTTAGTGTCCAAAAAAGGTTAGGAGGGGTTATTGGGTTTGGGGGATAGGGTGGAAGTGAGGGCTTAAGTGGGTCAGTGCAGAAGCGATGGGCCGAATGGCCTCCTTCTGCACTGTATGTTCTATTGGACCTTAAGGTCTTAACAATTTAAATCGTCTATGACAAAATGTTTCTTCAATATTTATCAATCTAGTTTGGATGAGTAACATTGTTCAAAGTAGTAAATTCTTTCGTGATCGCATTTTACATCGAAAGTACACTGACCTTTGCTCATATGTACCCTTCTTTATTCAATTTACTGAACAAAGGAATGCCAAGGCCCACTGTGACTTCTCTGTATCCTGCTGAACAAATATAGTCAGTAACCTGCTGTCAACGTCATGGCTGTGTATATCTTTAAATATATGTTTGGATTGTGTGTGACATTGTATGATTGACAGCTCCTTTTACTGATGGATACATTTTCACTTTCCCCTCAAGTTTCGTTGGCTGATTGCCCACCTATTAGAAAATCAGACTGATTTCCATTCCTTTCATTACTGCCCAGCCCTTGAAGACGAGAACATATCCCCAGACTTCACGCTGCAGTTTAATAATTGGAAAAATTCAAATACCTGTGCACAAATTCAGCCTCCATGAATCAATATACTCGCTCTGTACTTTTACAAACAAGCTCTGTTTAGCATTAAACACCACAGAATTCTCATTATGAAATGTTTCCAGCAAGCCTCAAAAGTACAAAAATAATAATGTCTGCTGTCTTCTCTCAGGTTAGTTATATAAATATGGTTAAATGATGTTACACAGATTTGGAAGAGGGAAAGGATTTACAATCAGATATATGGCAAAATTAGGTTAACTATATACTTCTGCGACATGTTGTGTGAAGCATTTAGATTAGTTTCTGTCAGTTGTAAGAACCAGTATTTTGCGGAATCTGCTGAAAAACAACAGATAAAGCAGATAAAGTGTACTTTCCTTCTACGTCTGTACCGAGATAGCTGAGATTATATGTAGTGTGTTGAACACACAGCGTGAATCAATTAAGATATTGGAATAATTTGTCTTCTGTGCTATTATTAAGGGGACTTTTTTTTAGCAGTCTTAATCAATGGTGCTGGATTTAAATTCCAGCTGTCACAACAAGTATCTGGAAAACCCCAAATGACTGAATGCTTCTGTCTAGCATGACACAGAATTTACAAAAGTGGGACACTATTCCCTGAGGATTTGCAGACAAATGCTACATTTCTTAGACTGGTAGGGTACATATTGGTATAGGTTTATAGTTAATTAGCAGGCACTGTGCAACCTGCACGAGGAACTGAAAGAAATTTGGAGTGTCATATACCAGTGAATTACCTCCTGTCGGAGCCAGTGAGGTTGAATAGAACACACGCCTTCTCTGTCCCAGGTACTTCTCAGCTCCGAGCTGCTGTGATCATCGATATCATTTTGATGGAGCACCATCACCTGGACCTTACCCTCTAAACCACATGCCATCCTGAGTTGGAATTATATTGCTGCTCCTTCACTGTCACTGGATGAAAATCCTGGAACTCCCTCTCTAACAGCACTATGGGTGTACCTACACCTCATGGACTGCGGTGGTTCAACAGGCAGCTCACCACCACCTACTGAAGGGCAACCCCAGGAGACATGTCATGTTTTGGATTTTGTGTGCTTCTGTTGCAACCAAAGGAGCCAATTTCAAGCATGTTGTCTTGTGAGGCAAAAGAGCTTGCCAATGAAAAAACAACAGAAGCAGCAACAGCAGTTCACAGCACCATTGAATGGAGTGGAGACGAGCTTGTATATCTGCGCGAAGGCACACAGTCTTTAAGCTTGAAGAGTACTACAGCCAAGCTTTCGACATATACCAGGGAGATTTTGAAGATCTTCAGAACAGCTAAGACCCCAGTGGCTTCTAGAGGGCATGCGATCAATCTGTCTTTGGATGCATGGAAGGACATAGATCCAATCTGTTGGGAACGGACAGGTTACAACTGGCTGCAAATCTTTACAATATCTGACGGCGTCCTAAAACATGTCTTAAGGAGGTACGAAGACATCTTCCACAAAGAATTGGGCCAGATTAATAGAGTTTACAGTGCAGAAGGAGGCCACTCGGTCCATCGAGTCCGCATCGGCTCCTGGAAAGAGCACCCGAGCCAAGCCCACACCTCCACCCTATCCCCCTAACCCAGTAACCCCACCCAACACTAAGGCACTTTTGGACACTAAGGGCAATTTAGCATGGCCAATCCACCTAACTTGCACATCTTTGGACTGTGGGAGGAAACCGGAGCACCCGGAGGAAACACACGCACACACGGGGAGAACGTGCAGACTCCGCACAGACAGTGAACCAAGCCGGGAATCGAACCTGGGACCCTGGAGCTGTGCAGCAAATGTGCTAACCACTATGCTACTGTGCTGCCCTAAAGGCATAAAAAACATGGGGCGGGATTCTCCGACCCCCCACCTGGCCGGAGAATCGCCAAGGAGTGGCGTGACTCCTGCCCCGCCGCTCCAACGCCGGCTGCCAGATTCTCAGGCGCCGGTTTTTCGGCGGGGCGAGGAATTGTGTCGTGCCGGTCGGGGACCGTTGGCAGCGGCCCCCCCGCCGATTCTCCGGCCCGCGATGGCCGAGTGGCCGCCCGTTTTCGGCGGGTGCTGCCGGCGTAAAATACACCAAGTCCGTACCGGCGGGACCTGGCTTTGCGAGCGGCCTGCGGAGTCCTCTGGGGGGTGCGGGGGGATCTGGGCCCAACGATCCATGGGCGGGCCTGTGTCATGGGGACAGTCTTTCTCTCTGCGCCAGCTGGTGTAACAGTCGGCCATGGCTGGCGCGGAGAAGAACCACCCTGCGCATGCACTGGAATGACGCCAGCACATGCTGGCGCTCCCGCGCATACGCCAACTCATGCCGGCCGGCGGAGGCCCTTCGACACCGGTTGACGCGGCGCCAAGCCCTTCAGCGCCGGCTGGCGCGGCGCCAACACCGCCGGCGCCGGCCTAGCCCCTAAAGGTGCGGAGGATTCCGCACCTTCTGGACGGCCTGACACCAGAGTGGTTAACGCCACTCCTTGGCGCCGGTACGGCCCACCCCGCCGGGGAGGGGAGAATCTCGCCCAAGATTTCTGTCAATCTGGATTCGGCACCCAAGTTCTTCAGGGTAAAACCAATATCTTACACATAGCATCAGAAGGTTGCAGCAAAGCAAAAGAGATTGGAAGATCTGGGCATAATCAAGCCAGTTCAGTTTTCAGAGTGAGCGGCGTCAAAGGTCTCTGTCCTTAAACCTGATCGGTTGATAAGGCTTTATGGGGACTATAACCTGACAATAAATCAAGCTGCCCAGGTCAATTGGTATCCGATCCCCGAAATTAAATCAAAATTGGATATCAGCCAAACGTAGAGTTGGACAAGGAGTCTCAGACGTTTACTATAATTAATCCCCTTAAGGCCTCTTCCAGTATACCAGACTACCATTCGACATTGCTTCAGCCTGTGCTATCTTCCAGTGCATGATGGAAAATCTACAGAGGATTCCCACGGTGATGGTTTATCTTGATGACGTACTAGTCACCGGCACTACACCAGAAGAACACATGGCCAGTCTAGAGGAAGTATTTAAGAGGTTTTGTGATGCAGGGATCATCCCAAAATGCAAAAAATGTTCTTTTCAGGCCTCATAAGTGACATAATGGCTTAGATAGGGTAAGAGCTATGGAGAGAGAGCGGGTAAATGGAGTTGAAATCAGCCATGATTGATTGGTGGAGTGGACTCGATGGGCCGAATGGCCTTACTTCCACTCCTATGTCTTATGGTCTTATGGTCTTATAAGTAGGATTTTGCGTTGGCATGACAGGGTTGCACTCATTGAAAGAAAAAGTCAAGGCCATAAGCGACGTCCCTGCATCCAAAAATGCCTGCGAGCTTAAGTCTTTCCTTGTTTTGGTCAGTTATTATGGAAGGTTATTTTGAATCTAGTCACAGCTTTGGCACCATTATACCTGCTATTAAGGAAGAATCAGCAGCGGAATGGAGGGAGCCTCAAATGGAAGCCTTTCGAGTTGTGACGCAAGAATTACAGTCTTCAAACCATTTGGTGCATTTTGATCCGGGGAAATCAATCACGCTGACATGTGACATGCCCCCTTACAATAGAGGAGCTTTTATTTGCACAAAATGGAAGATGGCTCGGAATGCCCTGTCACCTTTGCCTCAGGGCCCCTTTCTAAAGCAGAACGAAACTACACCCAGATTGAGAAGGAGGACTTAGCAGTGATATTCAGTGTGAAGAAATTCCACCAGAATGTGTACGGTCGATGGTTCAACATAGTGACTGACCACAATCTATTGCTGGGCCTGTTAATGGAAGATAAGCCCATACCACCCAGAGCCTCGGCGTTAGGCCCTGCAGTTGGCGGCCTACAACTATGCTTTCAGCACCGACCTGGTACTTAAATTACAAGTGCAGATGCATTAAGTTGCCTGCCCCTAGCCAAGACCATTCCGCCCCCACCGGTACTACAGGAGATCATTCTAGCCCTAAACTTCCTAGACACACTGCTGGTGTCCGTGGGGCACATTCGCAGTTGGACCCAAAGAAATCCTGGGTTGGATTCTCCGTTGCCCGACGCTGACTGTAATCGGCGATCGGGCGGACAATCGACTCCGACTCCCAAATTGGGACTGGCGCCAGTTTGACGCCGGTCAGCCATGCTCCGCCCACTCAGAAATGGCATAATCGCGTTGCACGCTCCGTTGCAACAGGATTGGTGGGTCATCGGCAGGCCCTCCCGCGGAACACCGCCTCGATGGGCCGAGTTCCCGATGGCGCGGGACACGTGGTCTCAGCGGTCGGGAACCCGGCGTGGTGGCTGCGGACTGTGCCCAGCGCTGCAACACTCAGTCAGTATCCGTGCTGCTGGCAGGGGGGAGCGCTTCTGCGAGGGTTGGGGGGACTGGTGGGGGGTGGCCAGGGGGTGGCCAGGGTGTGGCCTGTGGAGTCACGGATGGCGAGTCAGCTCCACGCACGGCAGCCGCAGATCGGCAGCCGTGCACATGCGTGGCCAGGGACCGGCCATTCTCCGGCTGTTTTCGCCGCGGGAATCGGGAATTTCACCCAATACCGCTGCTAGCCCATCACCGGTCCCGGAATCAGTAAAGGGTCGGCGTCGATTCTGTGGTCGTAAAACCCCCGCGAATGCTCTGTACGAGCTGCCACTTAGCCGCTGAAACGGAGAATCCAGCCCCCTATTCTTTCAAAGGTCAAACAAATGATACAGTCTGGCTGGCGATATGAGAAGTACAAATAGCTGAGGCCCTTCTTCGCAAGATGAGTTGGTATGTGAAAACAGCGTGATTCTGTAGGGATCACGGTTGGTCATCCTGCCTCAGGCCAGCGGGCCTCTCTGTCAAGAGTTACACAGCACCCACCCAAGTAAGACAAAGATGAAGATTCTGGCGCAGTTACGTCTGGTGGCCAGGCATAGATAAAGTCATTGAAGGATGAGTCCAACGGTAGAGTCCAATGGAAGAGACGCAGGAACATACGATAGGATAGGAATGAACAAAGGTTTATTACAGTATACACAAAATCACAAAGCCACAACTCCTCTCCTGGAAGGGTGACCCTCCCTGGCCTGCACCCAGGCCACGGTTTTATACTGAGAAGTTCCCCCTTGTTAAGGGGAAACCCCACTCCCAATTTCCGGTGGAGTTCATACTCTGCGGTGAAAGGGGGGAATCATAACGAGCACAGTCCTTGGCCCCCAAGAGGGTCATAACAACAATGGTGCCACCCTTGCTGGTCTTTCTTTCATTGTTTGACCCTGTTAACCATTCTAACTTCTGTACACAGTTTTGGAGTAGTGTATTTAGGGAGTTAAGAGGGGAGGGATGTGGTAGCCTGACCCCTTTAAGGGGCAGGCTTCACGGACCACGTGGCCAGCTCAGGGCCAGTCAACATAGAGCGCCTGAACCCTGGCCAATGGATGGTTTGCGGAGGGCCCTGCAGCAGGACCCCAGGCAGTGTAGACCAGGGAACTGAAGGGTAAAGACCTGTTATATGGTGTCCTGTGCCTGTTATCTAACTGCCTTTGCCTTTCTTCAATAAACCTTATTGTTTTCTGCTGTAAGGCTCCAGTGTAAGTCTCGGGCCACTACTGTGTACATAAATACAATTCTTTATTTTATGCCTTTCCTTTTCAAAGGAGAGTCTGTGCATGTTTCTCTAGCCTGTCCCAGCTTTCTATGAGGGATTAGCTATATGTATGTTTGTAGATTTCCAGAGCGTGAGCATACCTTTAGAAACAGAGAACATTTTCCTTTCATCGGCCACAATTTCATCATTCTCCGAGAAAAATGCTTCAGAATAGAAATCTGACATTGGAGATTTTCCCAATGGATGATAACTTGCTAAGGATAAACTTCATGATGTATGTGCACATATTTGAGTTCGTATGTTAAATGTAATTTTCTCATTTTTCAGGCCATCAATGTCTTGAACCTGACATGATTAGGGGGGCTAATCTTTTAACTCAAATACATGCATAACACAATGAAATATTCAATTCAAGTGTAAACGTGGAACTTTAAAAGAAGTATTTTCAATGAATGAATTTCACAAAAGTTCAAACATAGTAGAGACCAAAGAAGAACTGCTGAATAATTGCTGTTATCACACATTTTGGCTGCACTGTCGAAAGTGAGAATGGCAGAAATGAGATTAAAACAAAGGAGCTGGGGAAGAACTCCAAACAGATCACATGGCTGCTGGTGTCATCTGAAATCCTTCACTCTCAATGCAGGCCTAACCCAGTAAAATTTGACCGGTGACAGACTGAAACAAAGGCCTGTTGTAAAATTGGCATTTTCAGAACCTTAATTACAAGCATACCCCGACATTCTATTGTTTTACTGGAGAATAAAATCTAAAAATATCAATTCAGTTTACAGCAGTGATGGATTTTGAACTTAGCAGAAGAAGATAACAACACCAAAGATGTGAAATGAAATGAAAATAATTTATTGTCACAAGTAGGCTTCAAATGAAGTTACTGTGGAAAGCCCCTAGTCGCCACATTCCGGCGCCTGTTCGGGGAGGCTGGTGCGGGAATTGAACCGTGCTGCTGGCCTGCCTTGGTCTGCTTTAAAAGCCAGCGATTGAGCCCAGTGGGCAGGATTGTCCGGTCCGTCAGAAGTATTTTCCAGCGCAGCGCGCCCCCACCAGCAGCGGGATTCTGCGTTCCCGCAGCCGGCCGTTGGGGTTTCCTATTGTGGCCACCCCATGCCGTCGAGAAACCCGTGGGTAGGGGTGCGCTGCCAGTGGATGAGAGTTAGTTTGCAAGAAACCTTGGGATGCTCACAGATAATTGCGATTTTTCCAATTTAAAACTGGTATATTTTCTGTCATCTTGGGAGTTAACTGTAATTCTGGCTTCAAAGCCAAAACTTATTTTACTTGTTGCAAATATTGTAGAGATGAAAGGGAAAGGAGCTTCAGTATATCTCTGTATGGTACAACAAATCTACTGGAAGATACTCCTGTCAAGATATGCAGACATGCAGATAATGATATACAGACAGGCACAGACAGGCAGCTAATGAACACAGAGAACAGGACATGACCAATGAGCAGGCAGGACACTCAGGGGTGGTATCTCACTGTAAAAGGCATGAGGCACTCACACTCCACCTCTTTCCACTGATGAACATCTACAGAGTGAGTCAGGGTGTATTTACAGTATCACATCTCCAGCACGTGGCTAAGAGCTAGTCTGGTTCAGTCAGACAGAGTAACCACACTTAGGTTAGCAGAGAGTCAAACTCATAGAGAACTGTGCTAACTGTGCTACTGGTTCAATAAATCAGATTGAACTAACTTCAATGTCTGGAGTATCTTTTGGTTAAAGCTGCATCCAGTTGCAGCCTGTGTTATCCCAGAGTTAATAACACATCATGCTACCAGGAGACTGCTTAATCTAGGTGGTTTACCTCAGTCCATTCCATGACGACCAGCGAATGTATCACGGCACCATGGAGAAGATTCAGGCTCCTAACCTGCTGAGGACCTCCGGCTATCTCAGTGCCAACTGGCGGACATTCAAGCAAAAGTTTCTGCTGTACATCGAAGCTTCAGACCTCGTGGGTGCGTCTGATGCAAGGAATATTGCGCCTCTCCTCTCAACAGCGGGTGATCAAGCCATCAAACTCTTCAACTCTTTTCAATTCACTGAAGGCCAGGACAAGACAAAGTTTCAGACCATCCTGGACAAGTTTGACAGTCACTGTGAAGTGGACACCAATGAAATCTTCGAGGGCTACATATTCAAACAGCGTCTTCAAGGTAAAGATGAATCTTTCAACTCCTTCTTAACTAACCTCCGCCTGCTAGCGCTGTCCTGCAACTTTGGTGATATTGCTGACTCCATGATCAGAGACCAAATCGTTTTTGGAGTTCACTCTGATCCTCTGAGAGAGCAGCTACTGAAAATCAAGCATATGACCCTGCCAGTCACGATTGAAACATGCACAGTGCATGAGCATGCAAAAAATCATTATGCCCAGTACAAATCGGCTGAAAATGACAAACTTACCTCCCACGAGGCAGAGTGTGTGCAGGCCATCTCCCGGCTGCAGCGCCTCAGCATTGATGAAAGCGGCCATTTCGCAAGCTTTTCCCGGGGTCCCACGCATGCGCGATGCGAACGGGATAACGAAGCGGCCGACACCCACACTGCGCAAGTGCGATGATGCACGGAGCGTCAGGACGCCGACGTCATGACGTGCTCGAATTGGAGCAACGCCCACTTAAAGAAACACTGCCCTGCAAGAGGCAGGCGATGTTTAAACTGCGGGAAGCCTGGACACTATGCAGCCTTGTGCAGGTCTGCACCACCAGTCAGGGGCCACACTCCCAATTCTGACGATGGCGCGTTCAGAGTGTGCAATAACGATTGCAGGATTCTGATCCTGGCAGCATAACGGATCCAGAGGAAGAATGCCTGGACGCCACCTACTGTGTGGGCATCATTACCATATGTGAATATTCCACATCCAACTCATCACAAATTCAATCCATCCTCGCTGTGGATTCTGTGGACGAATGGCGTGCGGTGATGCAGGTCAATCACTGCTCCATCCAGTTTAAGCTGGACACAGATGCTTCTGCCAACCTCCTCTCACAGACAGATTTCAAACGCATCAAGAAGCCCCCCAAGGTCCTTCCAGCAGCCTGCAGGCTCCTGGACTGCAACAGAAATGCCATCACGGCACTGGGATCCTGCCATCTACTCGTCTCCAACCGTTTTGAAATTGTCAAGCCAGACAGGGCATCCCTAATTGGCGCGTATGCCTGCACGCAGCTGAACCTCATGCAACGGGTTCGCACAACGACATCCTCCAATGTGGATCTTCAGGTCGGCATTGACGACATCCTCGCTCTTATCTGGATGTGTTCAACGGGATGGGCACGCTGCCATATCGATGCAAGATTCTGCTATGACCTGATGCCAAGCCAGTGGTCCACACACCACGCCGGGTCCCGGCTCCGCTGAGGGCGTGCCTGAAGGCACAGCTCAAGGATCTTCAGCAACAGGGCATCATTTCCAAGGTAACCGAACCGACTGACTGGGTCAGCTCGATGGTATGTGTTAGAAAGCCTTTGGGAGACCTGCGCATCTGCATTGATCCCAAGGATCGCAATAAGAGTATAATGTGTGAACACTACCCCATCCCGAAGCAGGAGGAACTCACCAGTGAGATGGCACATGCATGTGTTTTCACCAAGTTTGATGAATCACATGGATTTTGGCAAATCCTGTTGGACGAGTCCAGCAGAAGGCTCTGCACCTTCAACACACCGTTTGACAGATACTGCTATAATCGCATGCCGTTTGGCATTGTCTCTGCATCGGAGATCTTCCATCGCATCATGGAGTAGATGATGGAGGGCATTGAAGGAGTTCGTGTGTACGTGGACGACATCATCATATGGTCCACGAATCCCGAAGAGCATGTTTCCTACCTCCAGCAGGTATTCCGCTGTGTCCATGCCAATGGCCTGAAGCTGAACAGGTCCAAATGTTGCTTTGGCATGTCGACACTCAAGTTCCTAGGTGACCAGATATCTCAGCAGGGCGTGCACCCGGACACAGACAAGGTCAAGGCCATCGCAGCCATGAAGGTCCCTGAAGACAAGAAGGCGGTTGTCATGATATTCAAACACACACATCATGATGGACACACCAACAGGCAAATCAGAGCACACAACACCACAACCAATCACAGACAAGAACACCAACCACATAAAAAGCACGAGCACGACACCTGGTGTTCAGTAGGTCTGGGGACAAAGAAACAGAGAAGAGCTGTTACAACATCACAAGCAGGGAACCCCCACGTGCAGAGTGTCAAGACAAAACTGTACATAGTAAGTTTGAATAAAATAGCGTTGTACCATATACAACCGTGTTGGCTCATCTGTGTGTCAGAACACCCAACACCACATGGTACAGGAGTGGATCGATACCTGCCTACTAACCTGCCATTCTGGACATGGACCGCACCGACAAACCGCAGCCGTTGCAAGTCGCGGGGAACCTAGGTACCAATTGGAAGCTCTTCAGGCAGCGATTTGACCTGTACATCCGTGCCACCGAAAAACAGAGTGCCTCGGATGAAACGAAGATTGCAATGCTCCTCTTCTACGCAGGTCAGCACGCCGTCGACGTCTTCAACTCACTGGTGTTCGAAGAAGGCGAAAACCAATCCAAATATGACACGGTCATCCTCAAACTGGACCAGCACTTTCAAGTTGAAGTAAATGAAAGTTTTGAAAGATACCTCTTTCAGCAACGCCTGCAAGGTAAGGAGGAGCTTTTTCAACCCTTCTTGACGCACCTCCGGATTCTAGCGCAGTCCTGCGGTTACGGCACCACCACAGAGTCCATGATCAGGGACCAGATTGTTTTTGGCGTTGCCTCTAGTGGCCTACGCCAGCAGCTTCTTAAAATAAAAAGCCTCACCTTAGCGTCTGCTGTGGAAGCCTGTGTCCTCCACGAAAATGCTACCTGCCGTTTTGCCCGATTTCAGGCGTCCGAGTTGGCACGGAGGGGGTCCCCAGCCGTCGAATCGGCAAGCCAGGCCGCCCACGACGTCGAACGCATCCAGGCCGTCGATTACTTCCCGACCCACGGCCCGGACGACAGCGGCCGCTTCCCGCGTTTATCGGTGTCCCGCGCAGGTGCGCGCCAAAAATAACGGCCACAACGAGGGACGCACTGCGCAGGCGCGCCCACCGCAAGATCGCACTGCGCATGCGCAGTGGCGCAACGAACGCCGTGACGTCATGACGTGCGGCAATTGTGGAGCTCTACATTTAAAAGGGCAATGTCCTGCAAAAAACTGACAGTGCCTCAGATGTGGCAAGATGGGCCACTACGCAGCCCACTGTCGTTCGGCTCAACCCATGGATCCGGCGCATCCTCGACAATCTCGCAGACAAGTCAGGACCGTCCAGCCCACGCATCAAGACTTCCAGTTAAGTGATGCAGATGACCAGGATGCCTTCCGCGTTTCCGTCATCGATGTCAACAAGGTCAATGCCATCAATCCAGCCGATGAGTGGTGTGCCACCCTGACGGTCAACCGATCGCGCGCCGCCTTCCGTCTGGACACCGGCGCATCCGCCAACCTGATTGCATATTCTGCAGTCCAGGCCATGAAGGTCAAACCACCCATCACGCCATCCCGGCTCAAGATGGTTGACTATAACGGGAACGTCATCCCGTCCATAGGATCTTGCCAGCTACAGGTAACTCACAAGATGCACACGGCCACACTCCCCTTCGAAGTTGTCGGCTCATCAAAGGACTCGTTACTGGGCGCACAGGCGTGTAAGGTCCTTCACCTGGTACAGCGCATTATGTCTCTCTCTCCAGATGAGATATCCGACTTCCCGGATGCTGAGTTCCACGCAAATCTCCATTCCCTCCTTGCTCACAACCAGGAGGTTTTTGAAGGCATGGGGACATTGCCATACACGTACAAGATTCGACTCAAACCGGACGCCATCCCTGTCGTTCACGCACCTCGCAGGGTTCCTGCGCCACTCAAAGACCGCCTCAAGGTACAACTGCAGGTTCTTCAGGACCAAGGGGTCCTATCCAGGGTCACGGAGCCCACGCCATGGGTCAGCTCCATGGTCTGTGTAAAGAAGCCCTCTGGCGAGCTCCGTATATGTATAGATCCTAAAGATCTGAATAACAACATCATGCGGGAACACTATCCCATCCCGAAACGAGAGGACCTCACCAGCGAGATGGCGCGAGCCAAAATATTCACCAAATTGGATGCGTCCAAAGGATTTTGGCAGATCCAACTGGACCCGGCCAGCCGAAGACTATGCACATTCAACACCCCTTTTGGCAGATTCTGCTACAACCGGATGCCATTCGGCATCATTTCAGCATCTGAAGTTTTCCACCGCATTATGGAGCAGATGATGGAAGGCATCGAAGGGGTGCGTGTATATGTGGACGATATCATCATTTGGTCCACCACTCCGCAGGAACACATGCATCGTCTACGACGTGTCTTCACCCGCATACGACAAAATGGCCTGCGTCTCAACCGTGCGAAGTGTGCCTTCGGCCAGACGGAGCTGAAATTCCTCGGGGACCACATCTCAAGGTCAGGGGTCCGTCCCGATGCAGACAAAGTTAGCGCCATCACAGCCATGCCACGACCGGCTGACAAGAAGGCTGTCCTAAGATTCCTGGGCATGGTCAACTTCCTTGGGAAGTTCATTCCCAACCTGGCTTCTCATACAACAAATATGCGCCATCTCGTAAAAAAATCGACAGAATTCAACTGGCACCAATCGCATCAGCGGGAATGGGAGGAGCTCAAGCACAAACTGGTCACGGCACCAGTGCTGGCCTTCTTTGACACGACTCGCCCTACAAAGATCTCAACAGACGCCAGCCAATCTGGTATTGGAGCGGTACTCCTGCAAAAAGACAGCACGTCGTCATGGGCCCCGGTTGCATATGCCTCACGAGCCATGACCCCTACCGAACAGCGCTACGCGCAAATCGAAAAAGAATGCCTGGGCTTGTTAACTGGACTGGACAAGTTCCACGACTATGTGTATGGCCTGCCACGATTTACGGTCGAAACTGACCACCGCCCCCTGGTCAACATCATTAACAAAGACCTGAACGACATGACTCCTCGCCTCCAGCGCATCTTACTTAAACTCAGGAGGTACGATTTCGAACTGATCTACACTCCGGGGAAGGATCTCATCGTGGCGGACACTCTTTCCCGAGCAGTGAGCACACCACCAGATGCGGAGGGGTTCGTGCGTCAAATTGAGGCACACGTAACTCTGACAGCAGCAAATCTGCCAGCTGATGATCCTAGTCTGGCCCACATACGCGCAGAGACGGCGACTGACCCCCTTCTGCAGCGAGTGATGCGCCACATGACGGAAGGGTGGCTCAAAGGGCAGTGCCCCCAGTTTTATAATGTGCGAGATGATCTTACCAACATAGACGGGGTCCTTATGAAATCAGACAGGATCGTTATTCCGCACAGCGAGCGCCAGATGATTCTTCATCAACTACACGAAGGCCACTTGGGCGTCGAAAAATGCAGACGAAGGGCCCGGGAGGCGGTATATTGGCCGGGTATTAATGAAGACATAGCCAACATGGTGCTCAACTGCACAACCTGTCAGAGGTTTCAGCCGGCGCAACCTCCGGAAACACTTCTACCACACGAGATGGTGACGTCCCCCTGGGCGAAGGTGGGTGTTGACCTATTTCACGCGCTCGGCAGAGATTACATCGTTATTATAGACTACTTCTCAAACTACCCGGAAGTCATGCCTCTCCATGATCTGACGTCGTCCGCAGTCATTGGGGCCTGCAAGGAAACATTTGCTCGCTATGGCATTCCAAGGACTGTCATGTCAGACAATGGACCCTGCTTCGCCAGCCGTGAATGGTCGTCCTTTGCCGTAGCATATGGTTTCACTCATGTGACATCCAGCCCTCTACATCCACAATCGAACGGGAAGGCTGAAAAGGGTGTCCACATCGCCAAGCGGCTCCTGTGCAAGGCGGCTGCTGCCGGATCGGACTTTAACCTTGCCTTGCTGGCCTATCGATCGGCCCCGCTATCCACGGGTCTCTCGCCAGCGCAGCTACTAATGGGTCGCTCCCTCAGGACGACGGTACCTTCCATCCTGGCACCAACAACAGACCATGAGATGGTTCTTCGGAACATGCAAATGCAGCGTGATCGCCAGAAAAGTCGGTACGACACACGAGCGACGGACCTGCCCCCCCTGTCCTCCGGAGACAAAGTACGCGTCCATCAACCGTATGGTGGCTGGTCAGCACCGGCCGAAGTCCTCCGACAAGTGGCTCCCCGCTCGTTCCTGGTTCGCATGCCGGATGGTTCAGTGCGTCGCCGCAATCGGCGCGCCCTTCGCCGACTTCCACGCTCACAGCCACACAGTACGCACACGCCAGATCCTCAACAGGCTTCCGAGGATGACTTTGTGGAGCTGCCGCACATCACGCCCTTTCCATCGCCACCCATGGCCATGCCTGCACAGCAGCCGGTGGTTCTTGATCCACCCTTGAGGCGGTCAACCCGAACTCGTCGCAAGCCCATTAGACTGGACTTATAATACCGTTCATATGTCTAACAAGTTGCACAATTTTACATGATAACCTGTTGTTGTTTATCGTTCCAGATGTCGTCTGACTGGACAACTGTTCAAGTTTTTTTTTTTCTTCTCTCGTTCGCATTTATGTTATGTTATGGTACAACTTGGTTCATGTGACGCACCCGACATCGCCCCATGTACATAGTTCCGTCATATGCACATGCTGCACACGACACACACACACTCTTAGATGCACTCACGACACGATCATATTTATTACCACGTAGGCACATATCTTTGTAAAAAGGGGGGATGTCATGATATTCAAACACACACATCATGATGGACACACCAACAGGCAAATCAGAGCACACAACACCACAACCAATCACAGACAAGAACACCAACCACATAAAAAGCACGAGCACGACACCTGGTGTTCAGTAGGTCTGGGGACAAAGAAACAGAGAAGAGCTGTTACAACATCACAAGCAGGGAACCCCCACGTGCAGAGTGTCAAGACAAAACTGTACATAGTAAGTTTGAATAAAATAGCGTTGTACCATATACAACCGTGTTGGCTCATCTGTGTGTCAGAACACCCAACACCACAGCGGTGTTGCTTTTCTCAATTTTCTGGGCAAGTTCATCTCAAACATGGCCTCACACACCACGGCCCTACAAAACCTGGTGTAAAAGTCCACTCCCTTTGAGTGGAAGGCAGCACATCAGGCAGAGTGGCTGGACCTGAAAGCCAAGTTCACCACTGCATCCGTCTTGGCATTTTTCGACCCAGACAGGGAGACGAAGATCTCAACACAAGCGAGCCAGGATGGCATCGGTGCAGTGCTGCTTGAACGCGATGATGATTCATCCTGGGCAACGGTAGCATACGCATCGAGGGCCATGACGCCCACAGAAACAAGGTATGCACAAATAGAGAAGGAATGCCTGGGTCTTCTCACTGGCATTCTCAAGTTTCACGACTATGTCTACGGCCTGCCGACATTCACTGTCGAGACGGATCATAGGCCTCTGGTCCACATTACCCACAAGGATCTGAACGACATGACGCCTCGGTTGCAGCGCATCCTCCTCAAACTCAGAAGGTACGACTTTGACTTAGTATACACGCCTGCCAAGGAGCTCATCATCGCTGATGCATTGTCCCGCTCCATCACCTTGCCGAGTGAACCGCTGGAATTCATCCGGCAGATTGAATCACAGGTGCAGCTGTGTGCTGGCACCCTCCTGGCGTCTGATGAGAAGATGGTTCGTATCCGCGAGGAGACAGCCAAAGACCCCCTCTTGCAGTATGTCATGCACCACCTCGCCAATGGCTGGCAGAAAGGGCAGTGCCCTCAATTTTACAATGTAAAGGACGACCTGACGTTGATTGATGGTATCCTGGACCGGATTGTCATTCCACTCAGTCTCCAGAGCTTGGTGCTCCGCCAAATCCATGAGGGACACCTGGGCGTCGAGAAGTGCAGACGCAGAGCCAAGCAGGCTGTTATTGGCCCGGTATTAGCCAGGACATCTTGAACATGGTCCTCACTTGGAGTATAGTGTTCAATTCTGGTCGATACACTACCAGAAGGATGTGGAGGCTTTAGAGAGGGTGCAGAAGAGATTTACCAGGATGTTGCCTGGTATGGAGGGCATTAACTATGAGGAGAGGTTGAATAAACTTGGTTTGTTCTCACTGGAACGAAGAAGGTTGAGGGACGACCTGATAGAGGTCTATAAAATTATGAGGGGCATAGACAGAATGGATAGTCAGAGACTTTTTCCCAGGGTAGAGGGGTCAATTACTAGGGGGCATAGGTTTAAGGTGAGAGGGGTAAGGTTTAGAGGAGATGTGCGAGGCAAGTTTTTTACACAGAGGGTAGTGGGTGCCTGGAACTCGCTGCAGGAGAAGGTGGTGGAAGCAGGGACGATAGTGATGTTGAAGGGGCATCTTGACAAATACATGAAAAGGGTGGGAATAGAGAGATGCGGACCCCGGAAGTGTAGAAGATTTTAGTTTAGACGGACAGCATGGTCGGCGCAGGCTGAAGGGCCTGTTCTTGTGCTGTACTTTTCTTTGTTCTTTGTTCTTTGTTCTGATGAAGGGTCATATTCAAATATTTATATGATCATCAACCTCCTAAACATTTGAAATATTTTCTGAAAGAAGACTAGGCAATACTATTACTGCAAGACAGTTGTTTAACAGCTCATTTAAGTTCCTTCATTCACAAATAAAGGATGAAATCAATGCAGGCATGAGCAATTATCTTAGTTCAGATGATCATAATGTGGAATCAGTTTGGTTGGTGAGAAAGAATAGTAAGGGCAAAAAAAAATCACCTGTGGAAGTGGTTCATCGGCCCTCCACACCGCCATCCGGCTCGGTGCAATCCCCTCTCGAAAAGAATCGAACATCTCTTACTCTATGACACTGGTAAAACCTTGAGGAAAGCTTGTCAGAAAACACCCTCCCAAAAAAACACATTGGCCTGGATTTGCAATGAGTCAGGATGACTCAGGAGCCCTCGAGAAATGGCGGGCGGTTCTTCTTTCCGGGATTCCGTCCCTCATTCATGGGCTGTCTGACTTTTGGGAGTGTCTTTAAAGGGTACTGACTGGTTCCTGTCATACGCCCAGATCTGGCACTCCCAACTCGCCAGCTCCATTGCAGATATAGGCAGGTCATACTCTGAAACTTTCATGGAGTCGGGCCTGGTTTTTAAAGGATTGTGGTTCTCCTCAGAGAAGTTATGAATCTGTGTTTACATGAGGTGACCTCTTAAATGGCAAATTCAAAAGTTCCTCCTTATGCCTCCTGAGCCAAGCTCTGCCATTCTACCCACCCGGGTGTTTTAGTACTCTAATGGATGTCTGGGCTCTCAACCAAGCCCAGCCCTTCTTCAATTAAGCTTGGTGAAACAGCTGTGTCTATAAGAAAACAGTGTTTTATTGACAGTGCAGGTTCTCCGATCTCTGTTGTCCATTTCATAATGTTTGTTTCTACATGTTAGGTGGTGTTGAGGGTTTGCAGGTTTATTTGACACGTTAAAGAGTCTGGATGATTAACACTTTTATTAGCTTGTAATGGAATGACTTTACTTTTAGCACAGGAGAAATTTATGAATGATTTACTTTTTCAAGCTTTTTCTTTACACATTCCATTAAACACTATTCACTGGTTCTGATATAGTGAGTCACTGGTCATGGAAGTGTCATAGCTTGGCATAGATGACATGAGGAGTCATAGGGGATGTGTCAAATGACAGAACTTGACATGTGGGACCATGGGTTTTGGGTGGGGCATGAGGTAGTGTGAATGGGGCATGGTGAGTATTTGTAGTGCGAAGAGGTGTGAAGAGTGAGAGCTGGAGGGCCTTTGTGTTTATATTTGAACTGGACAAAGTTCTAGGGCACCAAGGTGGGCTTTTTAAACAGCCTGGGCTATATTCTCCGCAGCCCCGCCAAAATCAATTTTGGCGTGGGTGCAGAGAATCCACTTTTACGCCCGAATCGGGCTCGGCGCCGCTCCCATGATTCTCTGGTCCCCGGAGAATCGCTCGTGCGCGGTTCACGTGGCGCAGCTGCGGGCCATTGCCAGAGGCCCTCCCAGCGATAATCCAGTGCCGATTGGCCAAATTCCTGATCCCGTTGTTCTAACCACGTCTGGCCAGTCGGGACTCTTGCTCGACTCTCCCTCGTGGGGAATTAAGTACCGGGGGGGGCCTTATGGGCGGCCGGGACGGCGATCGGGCAGGTCAGATGGAACGGCACGGGGAAGATCGTTGGGGCCTTCTTTGTTGGTCCAGGTCTGCCGGCTGAGTCCGCCGTCGCGTTCGGCGTGGCCGCTGGAGGCCGCCAGTATGCGCATGCGTGGACCTGGGACGGGAAGTGCGGGGGGCCGTTCGCGCAGCGAAAGCTGTGAGAAGCACTCTGGGGCCCTGCCACCCCCTGCAGGGAGGTGAATAGCTCCTAATTATTTTAAGGAAAGTCTGACGTGAAACACCAGCGTTTTTACGCCGGTGTGGGGACTTCGCCCCATTTTGGGAGAATCCAGCCCCCTGTCTCTGCACCAGTCGCCCCATGGTTGCTCCCAAACCTTTTCCTCAGTTTGCTGGCCCAAATGCAGCCTGAAGCCATCTCTGGTAATTTCGATCCCACCTTTTTAGACACTTTCTCCCAAGGCAGCTGAGTCAAGCTGGATACTTTTCTGACTCCATTACCCACTTTGAGGATGAAAATCCAGGCCATTGGCTCCAACCCAACATTTCAACAACCAGGCTTAATTCTCCCCCAGAGCGTGTGGACAAACCTCAACAGTATACTGACTGGACATGGCCGATGTGGCCATCTGTTGTCTAAGAGGCAGTTCAAAACCTCGCCTGGCTGCAACTGTGGAAACCATGACCAAATTATGGAGCACATAATAATATTTCGCTCTGACCCAAGTTTGAGGGTTAGATCCCAGTGCTACAATTATTGTCCAGCAGGGCTTTGGGCTGGTTAGGGAACTTAACATTAAAACCGTTATGTCAGCTTCTACTCTGAGAAACATAGAAAAGAAAAAGAGATAGGCCTCCTGACAGTAACTACACTGTAGGATTGCATATGAATCAGGAAATAATGGGGGCTAGTAAGAAAGATACTGTAGTAATCGTTGGCAATTTTAAAAAACATATAGATTGAAGAGTCAAATTGGCAAAGGTAATCTGGAGGATGAGTTCATAGAGTGTAGTCGGGCAATTTCTTGGTTCAGGAGGTTATGGAACCAAGTTAATTTCAACGTGGCAATGAGATGGGATTATGAAATGATGTCAGAGTAAAGAATCTCTCGGAAAGCGTGATCGTAATATATACCACGATTAGTTTGAGAATGAGAAATTTTGTCTGAAACTAGTGTTTTAAAATAAAGACAATTACAAAGATATAAAGACAAAGTAAGCTGTAGTGGAGTGGGAAAATAGGTTAAAAGGTAAAAACATAGGGCACGTTTGAACTAAAGGGGAACAAAGTTCCATAGCTAGGGCGTTTAGCCACATGTTTCCCAGTGCCCGCAGCGCCGAGAAACACATGGCTATAAAATGCCACCGGCATTAGATATTGGGCCTCAGTGGGGAACGTGTGGCCAAGATCGCATTTAGCCCCGTTTTGTACACTGACGAGCTCCGCTCATTGGAATACCACAGTGCAGCGAGAGATCAGGGCGCCATTTTGAAATGCCGTCCTGCTCTCCGAGGCCCTCAATGTGACCGCCGACCCCCCAAGCCCCAACACACAATAGGAGGGTCGCCCGCACCCCCCACATCCACGCAGGACACCTCCGGCCCGATCGCAAGCACACAAAAAATACCAGCTTGGAACATTTGTAGTGCCACCCTGGCACCCTGGGTGTGACACTTCTAGCTGGCAGCACCATAGAAGCACCTTGTCAGTGCCAAGCTGACACCAAAGGGTATACAGCTGAGGGCCTCTGATACCCTGGGAGAATCCCACGAATGCCGTTCCGTCTGGTCATCATTTGCAGACACAGAGAGAATGTGCAAACTCCACACAGACAGTGACCCAGATTGAACCCGGCCCTCGGTGCTGTGAGACAACAGCGCTAACCACTGTGCCACCGTGCAGTGCCCAGATTGGGGAGTTAATAATAGGAAACGGCAGAGACTTTGAACAGATATTTTGTATCTGTCATCACAGTAGAAGACAGATAAAACATTCCAAGAATAGTAGAAAAGCAGGGGTCAAAAGGCATAGGGGAACTTAAAACAAATCAGGATCAAGAGAGAAAAAGTGGGACTAAAGAGAGAAAAAGTGGGCCTGATGGTCTGCATGCTGGGTCTTCAAGGAAGTGGCTGCAGGTATAATGGATGGCTTGTCTGTTGGCTTCCAAAATTCCTTAGATTCTGGAAAGGTCCCCGTGGATTGGAAAGCCGCAAATATTCAAGAAAAGACGGAACCAGAAAGCAAGTAACTATAGGCCATCTACCCTTTGTCGATGGAAAATGCACAGGTCCATTCAGGATATTTAGAAATTCATGGTACAATCAGGCAGAGGCAACTTGGTTTTCTGAAAGGGAAATAATGTTTGACAAATTTAGTAGAGTTCTTTGAGGATGTAGCAAGCGCTTGATAAAGGGGACCCAGTGGATGTATTGAATTTGTATTTCCAAAAGGCATTTGATAAAGTGATACAGCAAAAGGTTATTGCTGAAGCTCATGGTGTTAGGGTGATATATTAACATGGATAAAGAATTGGCAAACGTACAGAGAGCAGAGTCAAGATAAATGGGTAATTTTCAGGTTGCCAAGATGTAACGAGTGGAGGGCCACAGGGATCAGTGCATGGCCTCAACTATTTACCATCTATATTAATGACTTGGATGAAAGGACCAACTGTAGTAGCCAAATTTGTAGATGATGTTGGCAGATAGCGTATAACGTGAGAAACTGTGAGGTTGTCCACTATAGTAGAAGAATAGAAAAGCAGAATATTTTTTAATCAGAGAGAAGCTGGGTGTCCTTCTTCATGAATCACAAAGGGTTCGTGTGCAGGTACAGCATGTAATTAGGAAGAAAAATGGAATGTTGGCCTTTGTTGCAAGGGTAATGAAGTAAAAAAGTCATGAAATTTTGTAACACTGTACAGTGCATTGCTGAGACCATACCTGGACTTTTGCATAAAGTTCTGGCCTCCTTCCTTTCAGGAAGGATAAGCTTAGAATTAAAGAGTTTACAGTGCAGAAGGAGGCCATTCGGCCCATCGGTTCTGCACCGGCCCTTGGAAAGAGCACCCTACTTAAGCCCATGCTTCCATCCTATCCCCGTAACCCAGTAACCCCACTTAACCTTTTTGGACACTAAGGGCAATTTAGCATGGTCAATCCACCTAACTTGCACATCTTTGGACTGGGAGGAAACCGGAGCACCCGGAGGAAACCCACGCAGCCACAGGGAGAACGTGCAGACTCCACACAGACAGTGACCTAAGCCGGAATCCAACCTGGGACTCTGGAGCTGGGAAGCAACTGTGCTAGCCACTGTGCTACCGTGCATGCATTGGAACCAAAAATAAAATAGGTCGGTATGTAGGATGAAGGGGTTTAGACGAATGAGAGATGATCTGATTCAAATATATCAGATTCTGAGGAGCTTGAGAAGGTCGGTGCTGAGAGAATCTTTCCTCCCTTGGTGGAAGCTAGAAGTAGGTGCACCGTTTAAAAATAGGGACGGGATGCACCGCCGACAAACCTGCAAGTGTGGGCGCACTGCCGATGGAATGGAGAATCCTGCCGGCGGAAAATCCCGCCCATGGAGTCTCCGATTTAAAACTGAGATGAGGAGAAATTTCTTCTCTCAGAGGTTTGTTGGTCTTCGGAATTGTCTGCCAGCAAGCAGTGGAGGCGGTGTCATTAAATACATTCAAGGCTGAGTTAGACAGATTGGAGTTTGACAAGGGACTTACACATTATGAGGGACAGGCCTAAATCGCTGGCTTTGAAAGCAGACCAAGGTAGGCCAGCAGCACGGTTCAATTCCCATATCAGCCTCCCCGAACAGGCGCCGGAATGTGGCGACTAGGGGCTTTTCACAGTAACTTCATTTGAAGCTTACTTGTGACAATAAGCGATTTTCATTTCATTTCATTTCATTTCACAGGCAGGAAAGTGGAGTTATGATCAAAATTAGATTTTCCATGATGATATTGAATGGCAGGGGCACGATGGGCTCTTATGAGCTTTATGAATAGAGGGGTTAATCAATTTAAAATAAATAGATCCTTCACAACGCAATGGACAGAGGAGAGTTAGGATCATTTGCAAGGATACATTTTACATTATCTTCATTTATGGCCTACATTAATCTTTTGGCCTGATCACGGAAGTTTATTATCTTGTCCTGGATATAAAATTCACTGCATACGGCAATCACTTAAAAAAGGTAAATTGCACGGTTTGCTACAGTGAGGTTGAAGGGTAACTTCTGTCTCGCAGGTGTGCCTGACTGACCCAAATTGACTGCAATTTGCAAACTACTATCTTGATTGATTAGTACTACACTGCACCTTTCCTTAGTAAATGTTGACAGCTTCACTCACTGGTGTATTGTAAGAATGTGACCTGTGACACAAGGAGGAATAAAGTTCATCGCCCGTCCAACCCCATTCTGTATTTTAATTTCAAACCATGGCAATTCTGCAAGTGACAGGCATGCTCAAAAAGCAGAACAACCTTCTCATCTGAA
The DNA here is from genome assembly GCF_047496885.1 of Scyliorhinus torazame. Classification (NCBI taxonomy): domain Eukaryota; kingdom Metazoa; phylum Chordata; class Chondrichthyes; order Carcharhiniformes; family Scyliorhinidae; genus Scyliorhinus; species Scyliorhinus torazame. The sequence continues at coordinate 75,701,174 of NC_092721.1, read as the reverse complement.
AACAGAATCATTCTGTTTAATTTTAAAGTATAGCAACATCTGAACATGCTCCAGGTAATTCCTTGGAGAAAAAAAATATTTAAAATATTATCAATTTCCTTGTTCTAGATAATTCAATCAAAGACACAAACAAAGCAAATGCATTTGTAATTCCAGCTGTCAGAAAACATCAGTGTGGTACTTTGTGCTACTAATCTTTGTGCTACTAATCCGAGGATGGTTGACGTAGTGTTCACAAAGACCACAACTGGCTTTTATATTGAACAAAGCTAAAGATTTATTACACTATTTAATTTGATTCGACACAAACTCCTGTATAATAAACAGTTGCTAGCAAACATACAATCTACACTCTACTACTACTAATCTCTACACTAATACAAGAACTATGATCTGTCCTCACTCATACTATATTTCCTACATTTTGTCTTCCAGCCTTCTCCTCAACCTCTCTCCCAGAAGGCTAGTTCTGCATCTAGCTCCCTCCAGTGGTTGATTTGGACATAACATTAACCCTTACAGTTCTGTACATTTATCATAATGTCACAATCAGCAGATTTGGAAACATTTCTGGTTCAGATCCAGTTACAACTGACAATGGGAACAAGTAAAACCTGGTTCATTGCATTTCAAGGCCTTGCAATTCGCTGTATACACAATTTGATTGGTCAATATATACAACCGCCAGTCTCAGTGGGAAAGGGAAAAAATGAAAATGTTTCTGGTAAAATGCATAACTTATTTTTAAATTTTTTAAAGTGCTTTTATTGGATTTTCAGATCTTATTTTACAATTCAAAAGTTACATATTGCATAACCGTACTAAAAGGTAAAATAAAGAAGACAATCAGAAATCAGCACATGTATTTACAGGCAATTATCTTCCCTCCTGTTATGGCAATGGTCCCCCTTTAGTTGGCATATCTCTGTTATAACCCCTAGCGGGGCCACAGCACCTATCTACAGGTGTCTATTTACAGTTTAATTTGGGCTTCAGCTTGCCCTTCGACCAGTTCCCTGTGGCTTTGACCCTTGTCTCTCTCGATTTCTTTGCGTGCCTTCGCTCCCTCTCTCGCTCTCCTTTTCCTCTTTGTCCTGTGGCTCTTTTGTGTCTTCCCCCACCCCCCCCCCCCACCCCGCCCTTACTCTACCGGTTGCTGACTACGAACAGATCTTGGAACAATTTGGTGAATGACTTCCACGCCCAGTGAATGCCCTCTTCCCACCCCCGGGTGGCAATTTTTTTTTTTCTCCAGCCTGAGAAATTCCGGCAGGTCAGTCAGCCAATCTGCAGCTTTGGGTGGTGCTGCCGATCGCCAGCCAAGCAGGATTCTCTGGTGGGCGATCAGGGAGCCAAAGGCTAGGGCATCGCCCCCCCCCCCCCCCCCCACCTCCCCATAAAGAGTTGTGGCTGATCTAATACCCCGAAGACCACCAGCTATGGGCATGGCTCCACCCTCACTCCCACAGCCTTGGACATTGTTTCAAAGAAGGTCGTCCAGAGCCCGACAAGTCTGGGGAAAGTCCAGAACAAGTGGGTGTGGTTGGCCGGGCCTTCACCTCCAGAAAGACCTGTTTATGCGGGTTCGGGTTAGGTGTGCTCACCACCTTTCGCTGTCTGGGCTTGTTTGAACGGTAGTCTCGCTAGCTCTGTCTCTCCCCCCTGCAGGTTCACCGGGAAGGTCTCACTTTTGCTTAGGTTTAGTTTGTAGCCCGAGAAGGCTCTGAACTCCTTTAGAAGTTTCCTCATCTCGTCCATGCTGGCCCGGGCATTCGAGGTGTAGAGGAGCAGATCATCAACGTAGAGTGAAATTCTATGTTCTCTGTTCCCCTTCTGAATACCTCTCCACCCCTTTGCCGTTCTGAGGGCGATTGGCAGTTGCTGGATTGCAGAACAAACAGCGGGGACAGCGGACAACCCTGCCTCATGCCTCTGTGCAACTGGAAGTATTCAGAGCTGGTGGTATTTGTCTGCACATTTACCATGGGAGCACTATACGGTAATTTCACCCATGAGGTAAACCCTGGCCCAAACCCAAACCATTCCAGTACCTCTATGAGATACTTCCACTCGACTCTGTCAAAGGCCTTTTCTGTGTCCAGAGACATGATCACCTCTGGTACTTTCTCCCCGGATGAGGTCATTATCATGTTCAGCTGGCACCTGATGTTCGATGTTAGCTGCCTGCCCTTGACAAAGCCCGTCTGATCTTCCGCGACTACCTCTGGCACACACTCCCCAGTCTCTTTGTTAGGATTTTGCCGGAATCTTTGCCTCTCGTATTTCCCTCGTGGCTTTGTCTCCACGTCTGGTGGAGTTGGTGCAGAGCTTTCCTTGTGGAGAGCAGGTCAAAGTCCACTTGTAGCTTCTTTCACTCTGCCAGTAGCTCTGCGGTCGGGGCCATGGACTATCGCCGGTCCACCTCCAGTATGGAGTTGACCATCTCTTGCCTCGCAACCCTCTCCTTTCTATCTTTGCACGCCTTGTAGGCAATAATTTCCCCGACTTAAAAAGTTAATGGTTGGCATGCCCTTGAAGCATAGCTCCAACTATTTTGGGGAATAATGTCTCTTGATAATCTTATTGATAATGTAGTTGAAGGAAAGACAAAATTATCAGCAGGAAGTGTTATGACATTTTTTTTAGTTCCAGGATCAAAGGGCAGACTGTATAGCTATAGTATCAAGTTAATGTGTTTATTATAATTGCTTGGTGGCTTGTTAGACTTCTTCATTGGACATGAGGTTCTCTATTATGTTATACATAATGTCCTTCTTCCAATCCATCTCCTCAAACCTTTACATTCCTAACCATTGAACTATTTTCTTCAAGTTCCTTCCGAACAGCACCATGCTGTCTCGTATATCTTGTGATATGAACAAAGTCTTTGCCTTCCATGAGCTTATTTATAGGTGACTGTATCAACATCATGGCCTTAACAGAAACCTGGTTGAGGGGTGATGACACCTTCGCCCTTAATGAAGCTTTTCACCTGGCTATATTGTCAAGACCGTCATAGTGTGGTGTAGTACTTAAAACACGGTCTCACTTTGACCTGACCTCCGACTTCGCTGGCAATTTCTCCCCCTTTGAGCATCTCATCGTATTCCACCCTTCTTACATCTCTTTCAAAATCTTTGGTTTGTATTGACCTCCCAAGTATGATAAAAGTTTTATCACTGAGATTTCTTCATCGCTTTCCACCTTCAGTCTCAGCACTGAATGACTTCTCATTATTGGTGATTTCAACTTCTATCTTGACTCATCATGTTCTCCTCTGAGTTCCCTGCACTCCAATCCTGAAATCTCTCCTTCCTTGGAAAACCCCAACCCATATTCATGGGCACCTCCTTGTCTTTATCATCTCAAGTGATCTTGCTACTTCCCTAGTTTCAATCACAGATAAGGACATCATTGATCACTTCCTTGCATTGCCCACCATAACATTCCCCATTCCGTGCCCCAACCCTGCCTCATCCCTGGAAAAAACTACCGTTCAATTCACTTACAACTGAAGTTTCAAAATCCGAACTCACCAAAATATCTCTGCACCTACTGATTTACTCATGCATACTCTCACCTCCACCTTTGATAACCTAATCCCCATTAAAACCATTGCTCGCCATTACCCTGGCTGTTCCCCATCACCTTCACTCACTTATTCAAAGGGATTTAGGATTGAAAGGATATGGCAGACAATTGCTTTAATCATTCATTGCCAGATCTGACTGGACCATTTGAAACAACACTGAGTTCTACTCTCAGCTGCTAAAACTGCCCACTACTCCTGGAATATCCTGGAATGCAAAGTTAATCCCTAGTTTCTTTTCTCGACTGCAGATGGTCTCCTTAAACCTGGCTCCCCGTTCCATTTGGCTCACTTCCAAAAACAAGTGCAAGGAGCTCATGGACTTCTTTGCCACTCAGATTGAGCTAGTCTGATCAGCTGCCTCTGCCACATTTCTCCCTTCCATTTGCCCATCTGGCCAAACTTCCTTTCATGCTCCTCCTTGGCCCTGCTTTGAGCTCACATCCTTCTCCAGTTTCTCTCCTGTCTCTCCTCATGCCCACTCTGAGCTCATCTTGTCCATGAGGCCCACCTCTTGTTCCTGCGTTCCTCTGCCCACCTAACTGCTGTCCACCCAACTTCCCTTCTTGGCCCCCACGTTAACAGATGTGATTAATGGCTCTCTCTCTCCTCAGTGTTGACCCTCTCTCTTGTAAATCTGCAGCCATCACCTGTCTCCTCAAAAAGCCAATCCTTTATCCCTCCATGCTTGAAAACTATCATCCCATCTCCAACCTCCATTTCCTCACTAAAGTTCTTGAATTTGCATTCACCTCCCAAATCTCTTCCCATCTTTCCAGAATTCCACATTTAATTTCCTTCAGGTTTCAGCCCTTCCCACAGTACCGGATTGACTCTGAACACAGCCCAGTCCATCACGCGAACCCACCTCCCATCCATTGACTCTGTCTACACCTCTCACCGCCTTGGGAAAGTGGGCAACATAATCAAAGACCCCTCTCACCCAGGTTATTCATTCTTCCAACTTCTTCCATCGGGCAGGAGATACAAAAGTTTGAGGATCAAAAACAGCTTCTTCCCACTGTTACCAGAGTGCTGAATGGCTCTCTTATGGACTGAACTGATCTCGCCAAACATCCTCTGTACTGCGTAGTACTGCACTCTGTATGCTCACCGTTAACTGTGCCAATGTATTTACATTGTATATTTATGTGTGTCCTATGTTTTTCTTTTCATGTATGGAATGATCTGCCTGAACTGTATGCTGAGCAATACTTTTCACTGTACCTCGGGACATGTGACAATAAAACAAATCCAAATCTAAGTCATAATGAGATCCTACGCAATTGTGACAAAGGTAAATTTTCCCTCCTCATCTTTCTTGTCCTGTCATTTGCTTTTCAACAGCTGACCACACCATTCTCTTCCAATTAGATTTTGGGAAGACTATAGCCAGTGACCAGAATTTTCCAGGCCCGCCACAATGGGATACCCTGCGGATTCAAACATTCATTGAGTTTTACGGGACCAGAAGATGCCATCAGCAGGAGGGGTTGTAAAATTCCGGCCATTGTTTTTGCTTTCCACTCCAAACTGTTTGGCTTTCTCCCTGTTTCAGCTCACCTGCTGCCGAAACCCTCATCCATGCCTTCATACCATTACACTCAACTATTGCAATGCACTCTTAGTTTCCCATATTCTTCCCTCCATAAACTTGAGGTCATCCGTAACTCTGCTAACCGTGTCTTAACTCACGCAAAGCTCTGTTCCCCAATCACCCCACTGTGCTCGTTGACTTACAGTCAAGGAACATCGTGATATCATAATTCTCATCCATATTTTGAACACCCTCCACAGCCTTACCCCTCCCTATCTCTGTGATCTCCTCCAACGTACAACCTACCGAGATGCTTCTACACCTCTAATTCAGGCCTCTTGTTAATTCTCAATCATAATTGCTCCACCTTTGTTGGTCATAGCGTCAGTTACTTCGGATCTAAGCTCTGGGATGCCCTCGCTCCACCGTTTCTCCTCTCACCATCCTCCTTTAAGACACTTCTTTAAATCTACCTCTTTGGTCAAACGGGGGGGATTTCCCAGCACAAATCCCATTATGTTGGGAAAATACCGCAAGAGCCGTGAAACGCGATTTGTGCAGGGCATCAAACAATGCGTGATGTTCCTACGCCTTCCCAGCAGACATAATCTTGTTCGCACCCTCCTTGGGCATGAACCAGATTAGCATATTAAAAATCCAAGTTAAATATTCAGAATTGGCACAACGTGAAACTGACATGAATCACTACTGGTCTCCATAAACGGAGAGCAGATGCGATGAATACACTGGGCTGATGTGTTGGGTGCTCGGGATCCGTGGAACACATACAGGACACCAACACTTAAAATAGTGCAACACTATTTTATTAAGTCAGAAACTGTTGAACATACTTTCACTGTGGGTTAACACGATATTAGATTGTCCTAACCAGTCTATGCACTCAGCACATGGTGAAGATCTGTGCTGCAGGCTGTGAGCTCTGTCCTACTAGCAGGCTGCATCTTGAATGAGCGGGAACTCTGATACCCCCTGTCTTTATAGTGCGTGTGCTCGAACTGGTGATTGGCTGCGGTGTTGTGTGTGTTGATTGGTCCTGCTGTGTGTCCATCAGTGTGTGTGTCTGCACCATGATATACTGGTGTATATTATGACATCCCTCCTTTTATAAAAGAATGTATGTGTGTGGCAATAAATAATGTATGGTGAGAATGTTCCTAATTACGTGTGGGGTGCGAAGACATATTTACAGGACTACGTACACGAGAATTAAGCTATTTACATCGGAAGGTGCCTGATGCAGAGAAGCAGTATGCAACAAGAATAACAAGATCAACACTATATACAAACCAGGGAAACGATCAAACAAAGCAACAAAACAATTCAGAAAGTCTATAAGTCCGCAAAGTTAATAAATTAAGTCTCTGAGGTGGGCGACGAATTCTGGTTGAACGCCTCAAGGGTGGGTCGAGAGCCGCCGGTTCAAGAGCGTCAGAGTCAGGGGGAGGCAGAGTGACACGGAACTCTGCATAGTCCGTGGCAGGGTGAGCAGGAGGGCGGGGCGACAGTGGAGGATCACGTAGCGAACGTGGAACGAGATTGCAGCACAGAATGGAGCCATCCGGTAGACGAACCAGGAACAAGCGGGGGGCCACCTGCCGAAGGACAACAGCGGTTGCAGACCAGCCACCATCCGGAAGATGGACGCGGACATTGTCATCTGGAGCCAGAGCAGGGAGATCAGCGGCATGGGAGTCATGAGCCGCCTTGTGCTGTGCACGAGGCAGCTGCATCCGGCGAAGGACCGGATCGTGGTTGAGGTCTGGGACATGAATGGACGGCACCGTCGTCCTCAGGGTATGACCCAGAAGCAACTGGGCTGGCGACAGGCCAGTGGACAATGGGGCGGAGCGATAGGCCAGCAAGGCAAGGTAGAAATCGGACCCAGCATCGGCAGCCTTGCAGAGGAGCCGTTTGACTATATGTACTCCCTTCTCCGCTTTGCCTTTGGATTGGGGGTAGAGGGGACTGGATGTCACATGGGCAAAATTGTACCGCCTGGCAAAGTTGGACCATTCCTGGCTGGCGAAGCAGGGGCCATTGTCTGACATAACCGTGAGCGGGATGCCGTGTCGAGCAAAGGTTTTTTTACAGGCACTAATGACTGCAGACGAGGTGATGTCGTGCAACTGACTCACCTCCGGGTAATTTGAAAAGTAGTCCACGATCAGGACATAGTCTCTACCCAGCGCGTGGAAAAGGTCGATGCCCACCTTGGTCCATGGTGACGTGACTAACTCATGGGGCTGCAGGATCTCATGTGGTTGGGCCGGCTGGAAGCGCTGACAAGTGGGGCAGTTGAGCACTGTGTTGGCTATGTCCTCATTAATGCCGGGCCAGTACACTGCCTCTCGGGCCTGTCGACAGCACTTTTCCACGTTAATGTGTCCCTCGTGTAGTTGCTCCAGGACAAGCTGGCGCATGCTATGCGGGATGACAATGCGGTCCAGTTTTAGAAGAACCCCGTCTACTACCGCCAGATCATCTCTGACATTGTAGAACTGAGGGCATTAGCCCTTGAGCCACCTGTCTGTTAGGTGGCACATGACATGCTGTAGCAAAGGGTCAGCCACCGTCTCGCGGCGAATTTGTATGAGGTGTTCATCCGTGGCAGGTAGATTGGAGGCCGCGAATGCCACATGAGCGTCAACCTGGCAGACAAATCCCGCTGGGTCACATGGAGTGTTGACTGCCCTGGAGAGAGCATCAGCAATGATGAGGTCTTTCCTGGGGTGTATACCAACTGGAAGTCATATCGCCGGAGCTTGAGAAGAATACGCTGGAGGCGAGGCGTCATGTCGTTCAAGTCTGTTTGTATTATATTGACCAGCGGGTGATGGTCGGTCTCGACGGTGAATTGAGGAAGTCCGTAGACATAATCGTGAAACTTAACCACACCGGTCAGAAGGCCCAGGCACTCCTTTTCTATCTGCACGTAGCGCTGCTCCATGGGGGTCATGGCGCGTGACACATATGCAACGGGGGCCCATGATGAGGCCTCATCACATTGCAGGAGCACTGCCCCAATGCCAGATTGGCTGGCATCGGTCGAAATTTTGGTCTCCTTTGCTGGATCAAAGAAAGCTAAGACCGGGGCCGTGGTCAGATTTGTTTTGAGTTCTCTCCATTCGCGTTCGTGCGCCGGGAGCCATTGGAAGTCTGTCGTCTTCTGGACCAGGTTCCTGAGAGCCGTGGTATGAGAGGCGAGTTTAGGGATAAATTTCCCTAAAAAATTGACTATGCCCAGAAATCGGAGGACCGCCTTCTTGTCCTCTGGTGTTTTTATAGCTATGATAGCAGCTACCTTGTCCGCATCCGGCTGCACACCCAATTTGGAGATGTGGTCCCCGAGGAACTTGAGTTCCGTCTGACCAAAAGAGCATTTGGCCCTGTTGAGGCAGAGGCCATGCCCATGTATACATTCGAATACGCGCTGGAGGCGACTAACATGTTCCTGCGGGGTGGGGGACCAAATGCTTATGTCGTCGACACAGACGTGAACACCTTCAATGCCTTCCATCATTTGTTCCATAATCCTATGGAACACTTCTGAAGCAGATATGATCCCAAACGGCACCCTGTTGTAACAATATCTGCCAAAGGGGGTATTAAATGTGCAAAGTTTCCTGCTGGATTTGTCGAGCTGGATTTGCCAGAATCCTTTTGAGGTGTCGAGTTTAGTGAGGAGCTTGGCAGGAGCCATCTCACATGTGAGCTCTTCGGCTGGGGAATTGGATAATGCTCCCTCATGATATTGCGATTTAGATCCTTGGGATCAATGCAAATTCTCAATTCGCCGGAAGGCTTTTTTACACATACCATGGAACTGACCCAGTCGATTGGTTCCGTTACTTTGGAAATCACTCCTTGGTTCTGGAGGTCCTGCAGCTGCTGCTTGAGGCGGTCCTTAAAGGGTGCTGGGACCCTGCGAGGTGCGTGCACCACAGGCGTGGCATTCGGTTTTAATAAGATCTTGTGAGTGTTTGGGAGCGTGCCCATGCCCTCGAAGACGTCGTGGTACTGGTTGATAATGGCGTCGAGCTGCGCCCTGAAGTCGGTGTCCTTAAAGGCAGACATGTCAGCAGGAGACAGAGAGAATGAACTCTGCGCGCCAAGCAGGGAGCTTTCGAGGAGCCCACGATTTCAAAGGGAAGGATGGCTTTGCGTGACCTGTGCGTCACTTCAAGTTGGCACGAGCCACTGGCAGCAATGGCATTGCCATTGTAATCTAATAGCTGGCAGGCTGATGGAAGGATGGCTCGTTTGACACAAAGGCTTTGGAGGTCAGACCACGCAATGAGATTGGCGGAGGCACCAGTGTCCAGGCGGAATCGTATTTGGGACCGGTTGACCGTCAGGGTGGCACACCACTCATCGTCTGGATCGATGCTGTATACCGATAGAGGCTGGATTCTTTACTTCGGGGACACCCTGTTTTTTGTAACGATGCCAACTCGAAAAGGCGCCTTCGGGTCCTCGGTGTCAATGTTGGGTAGTAGGTCCGCATCGGACACGGTGACCGTGGGTTCAATGGACCAGACATTTCTGCGAGGCTGGCTGGAACGGCGAGAGTTGGCACGCTGAGCTGCTCTGCATAAAGCAGCATAGTGGTCAAGTTTGCCACACCTCAGGCATTTGGCAGGGCATTGCCGCTTTAAGTGGGCGGAGCCACAGTTGCCGCACGTCGAAGTGTCAATACGTTCGCTGCGCCACCGCGCATGCGCGGTGCGGTCGTACATGGTGCGCGCCTGCGCATTACGTTCGTCGACGTCGCCATCCCCTCGATTGGTGCGCACAAGCGCGGGAGTCTGCGAAAAGCGTGCAAAATGGCCGCCCTCATCCAGGCTGAGGCCCTGGAGTTGCTCGATTGATTGGACCCGTTCTGCCTCGTGGCGACCTTGTCGTGCCGTTTCAGCCGCTTGGATGTGGGCATACCGACTCGTGGCGTTTTCGTGTAGCACGCAGGTCTCGATGGCGGTCGCCAGGGTGAGCTGTTTTACCTTGAGAAGCTGCTGGCATAGGGGGTCCGACTGAACACCAAAAACGATCTGGTCGCGTATCATGGAGTCGGAGGTGGGCCCGTAGCTACAGGACTGCGCAAGGATGCGGAGGTGGGTGAGAAAGGACTGGAAAGGTTCATCCTTACCCTGCAAACGCTGTTGGAATACATAGCGCTCGAAACTTTCATTCACCTCGATGTCGCAGTGACTGTCAAACTTGAGGAGGACAGTTTTGAATTTTGATTTATCTTCACCATCAGCAAAGGTGAGAGAAATGAAAATGTGGATGGCATGGTCCCCGGCCGTGGATAGGAAGAGAGCGATCTTCCTGGTGTCCGAGGCATCCTCCCGGTCTGTGGCTTCAAGGTAGAGCTGGAAGCGTTATTTGAATATCTTCCAGTTGGCCCCCAGGTTACCGGTGATGCGGAGCGGCGGCGGCGGGCAGATCCTGCCCATTTTGCAGGATGACAGTTTGCTGGTGGAAGGCAGTGTCATGATATTCAAACACACACATCATGATAGACACACCAACAGACAAATCAGCACACACAACACGACAACCAATGATAGACAAGGACAGAGACAGTATAAGAGAAGAAACACGACACCTGGTGGCCAGTAGATCTGGAGACCAGGACAAGGACAGGACCTGATTAACATCACACACAGGGAGTCACCACGTGCAGAGTATCAAGACAGAACTGTAAATAACAAGTTGAAATAAAACAGCGTTGTACCAAATACAACCGTGTTGGTTCATCTGTACATCAGAACACCCAACACTACATGGTACAGGAGTGGATCGATACCTGCCGGCAAACCTGCCATCCTGAGATATGGACATCACCAACAAACCGCAGTCATTGCAGGTCGCTGGGAGCCTTGGCACCAATTGGAGGCTTTTCAAGCAGCAATTTGAACTGTACATGCGAGCCAACGAGAAACAGAGTGTCTCGGACGAAACAAAGATTGCGATGCTCCTTACCACCGCGGGTCAGCACACCATCGATGTATTCAACTCACTGGTGTTCGCGGAGGGCGAGAGCCAATCCAAGTATGACACGATCCTCCTCAAGCTAGACGAGCACTTTAACGTTGAAGTGAATGGAAGTTTTGAAAGGTATATCTTTCAGCAACGCCTGCAAGGTAAGGATGAGCTCTTTCAACCCTTTCTGACGCACCTCCGCATACTCGCGCAGTCCTGCGGTTACGGCAACACCTCAGAGTCCATGATCCGGGACCAGATTGTTTTTGGCGTTGCCTCCAGTGGCCTACGCCAGCAGCTTCTTAAAATTAAAGGCCTGACCTTGGCGTCCGCGGTGGAAGCCTGTGTCCTCCATGAAAATGCAATCAGCCGTTTTGCCCAATTTCGGGCTGCCGAATCGGCACGGAGGGGGTCCCTAGCCGTCGAATCGGCAAGCCAGGCCGCCCACGAGGCCGAACGCATCCAGGCAGTTGATTGTCTCCCAGCCCGCGGCCCGGACGAGGGTGGCCGTTTCCCGCGCTTTTCGCGGTCTCCCGCGCTTGTGCGCGCCAAAACCAACAGCAACATCGAGGGACGCACTGCGCAGGCGCGCCCGATGCAAGACCGAACTGTGCATGCGCAGTGGCGTAACGAACGCCGTGACGTCATGACGTGCGGCAACTGTGGAGCTGTACATTTAAAAGGGCAATGTCCTGCTAAAAACCGACAATGCCTACGATGTGGCAAGATGGGCCACTACGCTGCCTACTGTCGAGCGGTTCAACCGATGGATCCTACACATCTCCGACAACCTCGCAGACACGTCAGGACCGTCCAGCCCGTACATCAGGACATCCAGCCAAATGACACAGATGACCAAGATGGCTTCCGGGTTTCAGTCATTGATGTGAACAGGGTCAACACCATCAATCCGGCCGATGAATGGAGTGCCAACCTGACAGTCAACCGATCGCAGATCACTTTCTGCCTGGACACTGGCGCATCCGCCAACCTCATAGCATATTCAGCATTCCATGCCATGAAGGTCAAACCACCTATCCAGCCATCCCGGTGCAAGATGGTTGACTATAACGGGAACGTCATCCCGGCCATGGGATCTTGCCAGCTCCAGGTGACACACAAAACGCACACGGCCACACTCCCCTTTGAAATTGTTGGATCATCGAAAGATTCCTTGCTGGGCTCACAGGCATGCAAGGCTCTTCACCTTGTACAGCAAATTTTGTCTCTCTCTCCAGACGACACATCCGACTTCCTGGATGCTGACTTCAACGCAAATCTCCAATCCCTCCTTGCTCACAACCAGGAGGTATTTGAAGGCATGGGGACACTGCCATACACATACAAAATTCACCTCAAACCGGACGCCATCCCGGTCGTTCACGCACCTCGCAGGGTTCCTGCGCCACTTAAAGACCGCCTCAAGTTGCAGCTGCAGGATCTCCAGGACCAAGGGGTCCTATCCAGGGTCACGGAGCCCAAGCCATGGGTCAGCTCCATGGTGTGTGTCAAGAAGCCCTCTGGCGAGCTCCGCATCTGTATAGACCCTAAAGACCTAAATAATAACATTATGCGGTAACACTATCCCATACCTAAATGAGAGGAAATCACCAGTGAGATGGCCCAAACCAAAATATTCACCAAACTGGATGCTTCCAAAGGATTTTGGCAGATCCAACTGGACCCGTCCAGCCGAAAGCTATGTACTTTTAACATCCCTTTCGGCAGATTCTGCTACAACCGGATGCCATTTGGCATCATCTCGGCATCCGAGGTCTTCCACAGAATAATGGAGCAGATGATGGAAGGCATCGAAGGGGTACGCGTAGATGTGGACGATATCATCATCTGGTCCACCACTCCGCAGGAGCACATACATCATCTCCAACGCGTTTTCACCCGCATATGAAACAATGGCCTGCGCCTCAACTGTGCCAAGTGTGCCTTTGGCCAGACCGAATTGAAGTTCCTGGGGGACCACATCTCCCGATCAGGGGTCCGTCCCGATGCGGACAAGGTAAGCGCCGTCACAGCCATGCCGCGGCCGGCCGACAAGAAAGCTGTACTACGATTCCTGGGCATGGTCAACATTCCTCGGGAAATTCATTCCCAACCTTGCTTCCCACACAAGGGCTCTGCGCCATCTCGTAAAGAAATCTACAGAGTTCCAGTGGCAACATACACACCAGCTGGAATGGGAGATGCTCAAACACAAACTTGCCACGGCACCAGTGTTGGCGTTCTTCGTCATGTCTCGTCCCACCAAAATCTCAACTGATGCCAGCCAATCTGGTATTGGAGCAGTGCTCCTGCAGAAAGATAACACGTCGTCATGGGCCCCGGTTGCCTATGCATCATGGGCCATGACCCCTACGGAACAGCGCTACGCGCAAATTGAAAAAGAATGCCTGGGCTTGCTAACTGGTTTGGACAAGTTCCACGATTATGTATATGGTCTTCCACGATTCACGGTCGAAACTGACCACCGCCCCCTGGTCAACATAATAAACAAGGACCTGAACGACATGACCCCTCGCCTCCAGCGCATCTTACTTAAACTCAGGAGGTATGATTTCCAACTGATCTACACTCCAGGGAAGGACCTCATCGTGGCGGATACCCTATCCCGAGCAGTGAGTACACCACCAGATGCGGCGGGGTTTGTATGTCAAGTTGAGGCACACGTGACTTTGACAGCGGCAAATCTGCCAGCTAACGACCCCAGTCTGGCCCGCATACGCGCAGAGACAGCGGCCGACCCCCTTCTACAGCGAGTGATGCGCCACATGACGGAAGGTTGGCTCAAAGGGCAGTGCCCGCAGTTCTATAATGTGCGAGATGACCTAACCACCATTGATGGGATCCTTCTGAAGCTAGACAGGATCGTCATTCCGCACAGTATACGCCAGATGATTCTCAATCAAATACACAAAGGCCACTTGGGAGTCGAGAAGTGCAGACGGAGGGCCCGAGAGGCGGTATATTGGCCGGGCATTAATGATGATATTGCCAACATGGTACTCAATTGCACAACCTGCCAGAGGTTTCAGCCAGCGCAACATCCTGAGACGCTTCTGCCCCATGAGCTGGTTACGTCCCCATGGGCGAAGGTGGGTGTCGACCTATTTCACGCGCTTGGCATGGACTATATTATCATCATAGACTACTTCTCCAATTACCCAGAAGTCATACCCCTACACGATCTGACGTCGTCTGCAGTCATCAGGGCCTGCAAGGACACCTTTGCTCGCCACGGCATTCCGATGACTGTCATGTTGGACAATGGGCCCTATTTCGCCAGCCGTGAATGGTCGTCCTTTGCCGCATCATATGGTTTCACACACGTAACATCCAGCCCTCTACATCCACAGTCAAATGGAAAGGCGGAAAAGGGCGTTCACATTGCCAAGTGGCTCCTCTGCAAGGCTGCTGCTGCCGGATCGGACTTTCACCTCGCCCTGCTGGCCTATCGATTGGCCCCGCTAGCCACGGGTCTCTTGCCAGCACAGCTACTGATGGGTCGCACCCTCAGGACAACTGTGCCTTCCATCCTGACACCAACAACGGACCATGCTAAGGCACTGCACAAGATGCAACTGCAGCGTGATCGCCAGAAGAGTCTGTACGATACAAGGGCGACTGATCTTCCCCCCCTGTCCTCCGGGGATAAAGTCCGCATTCATCTGCCAAATGGTGGCTGGTCAGCACCTGCCGAAGTTCTCCGACGTGTGGCTCCCTGCTCGTTCCTGGTACGCATGCCGGATGGATTAGTGCGTCGCCGCAATCGGCGAGCCCTTTGCCGCCTTCCACGCTCGCAACCGAACAGTGCACACACGCCGGGTCCTCCACTGGTTCCTGAGGATGACTTTGTGGAGCTGCCACAGATCATGCTCCTTCCATCGCCACCCGTGGCCAGGCTCGCACCTCAGCCGGTGGTTCTCGACCCACCCTTGAGACGGTCAACCCGAATTCGTCGCACACCTACTAGATTGGACTTATGAGACTGTTCACACGTTAAAGTTGAAACACTATTGTATTGTAACATGTTACTGTTTTATCATTACAGATATCGTTTGACCGGACCACACTTCAAAGTTTTTCGTCTTCCTGTTTTGTTATGGTACAACCTCGTTAGCATGACACACCCGACATCGCCCCATGTATATAGTTACGCCGCATGCACCTGCTGTAAATATCACGAACACACACTTTTAGATGCACTCACGACACATTCGTATTTATAACCACATAGGCACATAATTTTGTAAAAAAGGGGGGATGTTATGATATTCAAACACACACATCATGATAGACACACCAACAGACAAATCAGTACACACAACACGACAACCAATCATAGACAAGGACAGAGACAGTTTAAGAGAAGAAACACAACACCTGGTGGCCAGTAGATCTGGAGACCAGGACAAGGACTGGACCTGATTAACATCACACACAGGGAGTCACCACGTGCAGAATATCAAGACAACTGTAAATAACAAGTTGAAATAAAACAGCGTTGTACCAAATACAACCGTGTTGGTTCATCTGTACATCAGAACACCCAACACTACAGGCAGATCACTTGCAGGTGGGTCTAAGAAGTTCTAAAATCCCTCAACTCCTGGTATTATAATGTGTTGGGTGCTCGGGATCCATGGAACACATACAGGCCACCAACACTTAAAATAGTGCAACACTATTTTATTAAGTCAAAAACTGTTGAACATACTTTCACTGTGGGTTAACACGATATTAGATTGAACTAAAGACCTATGCCTTGTCCTAACCAGTCTGTGCACTCAGCACATGGTGAAGATCTGTGCTGCAAGTTGTAAGCTCTGTCCTACTAGCAGGCTGCATCTCGAATGAGCGGGAACTCTGATGCCCCCTGTCTTTATAGTGCGTGTGCTCTAACTGGTGATTGGCTGCGGTGTTGTGCGTGTTGATTGGTCCTGCTGTGTGTCTATCAGTGTGTGTGTATCTGCACCATGATATACTGGTGTATATTATGACACGGGGGGCTCGGGAGCTATTGTAGCTCCTGGGTGTCCAGGGATATCCCAGGACAGTGCAGGAACCCTGGCAATGCCAACCTGACATCAGCTGGTGCCGGTAATGCAGGGGGTAACCTGATACTGGTGATTGGGCGGCGCCTGATCCTGGCGATGGGGGTGGGTCATTTCCGGTGATTGGCGAGGGAGTTTTGCCAGTGAGAAGGGAGGAGGATTCTGATGTGTTATCCTGAGATTGGGACGACCTTCAAAAATGATGCACTGATCTCTGAGAATCCGGCCTTACCAGACCCGCATATTTCAGTAACAGTGCAAATGATCCCCAAACAAAATGACTAAGTGTGGGAAGATTGTGGTCAGAACCACACTGGCTGTTTCACCACATCAAAAGAGCTCAGTGGTTTTGCTTCCTCTTTTCTCACAGCAGAAAGCACTTAGCTGCTTTTAATGTGATAAAAGGGGTGTCAATCATAACAAGGGTCTTTATCAACATTGTGGTTAGCATCAAAGAAGGTACTTGAGATGTATTCAAGCGTGAAGGGAAAATAAATAAACAATCAACCTGGCAGCTGTGTCTGAACATTGAAACTGTCAATTACAAGCTAGTGAGGTATTACTCTGTGAAATTTAATGGATGTTTTGTATTTCAAAGGCTGTTAGGAGATTTGAAGCTTTTTCAACTGTTGTGGGATTTCGAGGAAACCTCTGGCGCTTTTAACAACTGCTGTTTGAAAGGTTTTTGTCTGAGAGCAATAATAAGTCTTACAACACAAGGTTAAAGTCCAACAGGTTTGTTTCGAATCACTAGCTTTCAGAGCACTGCTCCTTCTTCGGGTGAATGAAGTGATAGGTTCCGGAACATATATATAGACAAAGTCAAAGATGCAAGACGATACTTTGAATGCGAGTCTTTGCAGGTAATTAAGTCTTTACAGGTCAAAACAGAGCAACTGGAGAGAGGGATAATCACAGGTTAAAGAGCCTGGACAGTTGCTAGAATTTCACAAGCCCAGGCCAGATGGTGGTGGGGGGGGGGGGGGGTGAATGTAATGTGACATGAATCCAAGGTCCTGGTTGAGGCCGTACTCATGGGTGCGGAACTTGGCTATCAGTTTCTGCTTGCCGATTCTGTGTTGTCGCGCACCCTGAAGGCCGCTTTGGAGAACGCTTACCCGAAGATCAGAGGCTGAATGCCCTTGACTACTGAAGTGTTCCTCGACTGTAAGGGAACATTCCTGCCTGGCGATTGTCGCGCAATACCCATTTATCCGTTGTCGCAGCGTCTGCATGGACTCCCCAATGTACCACGCTTCGGGACATCCTTTCCTGCAGCGTATGAGGTAGACAACGTTGGCTGAGTCGCACGAGTATGTACCCCGTACCTGGTCGGTGGTGTTCTCACATGTAATGGTGGTACCTATGTCGATGATCTCGTACGTCTTGCAGAGATTGCCATGGCAGGGTTGTGTGGTGTCGTGGTCGCTGTTCTGAAGGCTGGGTAGTTTGCTGCAAACAATGGTTTGTTTGAGGTTGCGCGGTTGTTTGAAGGCAAGTAGTGGGGGTGTGGGGATGACCTTGGCAAGATGTTCATCTTCATCAATGACGTGTTGAAGGCTGCAAAGAAGATGTCATAGTTTCTCCGCTCCGGGGAAGTACTGGACGATGAAGGGTACTCTGTTGGTTGTGTCCCGTTTTTGTCTTCTGAGGAGGTCGGTGCGATTTTTTGCTGTGGCGCGTTGGAACTGTCGATCGATGAGTCGAGCGCCATATCCCGTTCATACGAGAGCATCTTTCAGCGTCTGTAGATATCTGTTATGCTCCTCCTCGTCTGAGCAGATCCTGTGTATACGGAGGGCTTGGCCATAGAGGATGGCTTCTTTAATGTGTTTCGGGTGGAAGCTGGAGAAGTGGAGCATTGTGAGGTTATCCGTGGGTTTGTGGTAAAGCGAAGTGCTGAGGTGACCATCCTTGATGGAGATGAGTGTATCCAAGAATGCAACTGATTCTGGAGAGTAGTCCATGGTGAGTCTGATGGTGGGTTGGAACTTATTGATGTCATTGTGTAGTCGTTTCAGTGATTCGTCACCATGGGTCCAAAGGAAAAAAAAAATCAATGTATCTGGTGTATAACATCGGCCATGTCAAACCAGAAGGGTGCTTTTGACCATACCAAGAGTGATCTTCAGGTTGCCGAGGGATGGGAGGGGCAGACCAGACACAGGACCCCCATCCATTAGGGGGCCAGGAGTCAAGCGCTCATCCAATTATTAAAGTCCTCACCCATCAAGCCCCAAGACACTTGGGGGATTCCCTCTGCAGCCTGGCAGTGACAGAGGGCCACATTATCAGTACCCTGACCACCTTGACCCCCACCCCCCACCAGATTCCATTGTGCCAGAGCTGTGTTTGGCCAACTTCACACCAAAGCCTTCCGGGTGAATTTCCTGCAGTGTGGGTCAGAGCATCATGATGGGTTGGGGTGGGAAGGAATCTCGGGGAATCGGGGAGAATTCCAACCGTTAATTGCATACCTGAATTTGCATTTTCACACTGGCACGGGGCGGGTAGCAGGCCACGGCTGGCGGAGGGGCAGCAAAGCTTTGTAACAGTTCTGGCACCCAATGCCAACCCTGTTTTTTGGGCACACCATTCTCCACCTGATTGGGAATCCCGATACCGACATCAAGCAATCAAAATCCACCCTATAAGGGTAAGTTGTTGCTATTACCACAGAAGTGTTGAAGCATGTTGTTGAGAACCAGCAGCGGGAGGAGGTTGAATCAACAGTATTGAGTTCTTTATCTTCAGCTGCAGCCATAGTTTATGCTTGTGAAGTTGGTGTTTATTTATTTGAGTCATGTGTGGCCAGGTTCTCCCATTTTGTACCTGGAAATGTATGGAAAACCCTGTTGACATGCACATCCAATTTCTGATTCACATCTGGTGAAGTTACCTTTTGGAACGGGAACATCTCTGAGGAAAATCCCAGCAAACCAGAACTATTATTGCAACCTGGACTAGTGCACTTTCCCATTAACTCACATTTAGTTTCTGCTGAGCACCTTGGGATACTCCTTCACTCTCTAAGGAAGGATCTAAACTGCAAAGATCTATCCTATCTAGGTTACTCATTGAACTTGTTCTGGTTTGCTGGGATTTGGCACAGTGGTTAGCACTCTATCTCACAGCGTCAGGGACTCGGGTTCGATTCCAACCTCGGATAACTGTCTGTGTGGAGTTTGCGCTTCCTCCCTGTGTCTGCGTGGGTTTCCTCCGGGTGCTCCGGTTTCCTCCCATAGTTCTAAGATATGCAGGTTAGATGAATTGCCATGCTAATATTGCCCAAAACGTTATGTAGGATTACGGGTTTAGGAGTGGGGATTTGGGCCTCGACAAAGTGCTCTGTTGGAGCAAAGATCAGCGCAGACCAGATGGGCCGAATGGCCTTCTTTTGCCCTGGAGAATTCTATGATCTCTGATCTGGATTGATACCTTGGTGATGCAAGTCCAAGCAACGGTTAAAATTGACATATTTCCTGAAGATCTGAATCTGGAAAACTACATTACGGAGTCCATATTAAATGCACACAAGTATAATAGCAATATTTACAGTCTCAGTGAACTCCTATTAGTAGGATCAATAAAGTCTCACTTAACTGGTGTAAAGTTGCATGAAATATCATCCATCCCAAACCCAACCTTGAGGATATTGGTCCTGACACTATACACAAAGAACATCACCAACCCCAAAGCACCAATGGATTTTTCCACAGGCATTACACTATTAAACTCCAAAAACATGGCTTATATTAAAACTGTGTTTCCAACAAAAATGTGACCATCTATTTGACCTGATTAGGTTACCTCCATAACATAACACAACAGAGTATTTGTGCAACTCTAAGTTGGTGTAATGTAATGTAACAGCATACAATGGTGCTTGCTTGTCATTCTTTATAGTAAATTCAACTGAACGATCTGAAAAATTCAATTGCATTATCTGGAGCTAGTACAGTTCAGTGCACATGCAAAAAGAAACAGATTGGCTGCTTTAATTGAAAATGCCATGCCCAGGTTGCTTTAGTTTCTGATTTATATGCAGCATGTTAACTCTGAAGCTGTGCCATGCATACAAGAGCTCGTGCCTGTGCAAACTATTATTTGTATTCAGGCTAAGTGTAGTCAGCCAGTCAGTAACAGGACTTTAGTGAGGGGGAAATTGTTCTAAGTACAGGCAGTACAATAAACATCAAGGCAAGAAAAACATCCAAATGTTGCAATCATGACAAAATTCACAAAATGTTGGAATTAACAGTTGATCTGTCAGTGTCAATAGGGAGAAACATTTGGGGCGTAGACCCTTTTGGTTTAGAAATTCAATAGGATTATAAAACTCAAGGGACAGAGATTGTGTCAGATCATGAAAAGTCAAGAATCAGGAATTAATTTTAATTCATTAATTAAAAGTTAAATAAATGATGGTTAATTTATTCAGTTTTTCTCAAAACATTCAGAATATACAATTGCCTTCAGTGGGACTGAAGGTGTTATATGTAACACTGTTAAGCAACCAGTTAGTCCTTGTAACAATGCTATCTTCTGATTCAATAACTGACCAAATTGCCATTTATCTAGTGCCGGAAGTGCAGAATAAGAAACAAATCAGTTGTGGATTACGGAATGTTGAATGTTAGTGGAAGACAAATGAAGACAAAAAAGACTGAAGCGGGTTAGGGCGGGAGATGTCCGTGGAACTGAGCATCATTCTGCATGTCTGCAAATCCAACTCGTCTCAGTCAGTGATTAGCACTTCTTCTGCCATGGGGCGGGATTCTCTCAGTCCGGGGGCCGGGCCGGAGAATTGCTGCGACTGGCGTAAGTTGCGCCACGCCGCCGGGACGCGATGAAAATCGGCGCCATTGGTGCTGCGTGGTCGGCGCGATGCTGGCCGGGGTCCGCTCTACGGGGCCCTCCCGGCGATTCTCCACCCGGGATTGGCCGAGCGGCCGTACCAAAAAACCCGAGTCCCGCCGGCGCCATTCTAACCTGGTCTTACCCGGCGGGACCTCGGCGTTGAAGGATCCGGGGGTGGCCTGTGGGGGGGGGGGAGGGGGGGTCCGACCCCACGGGGGGGGGGGGGGGGGGGGGGCGGGGGGGGGGGGGGGCTCCGCTGTGGCCTGGCCCACGATCGTGGCCCACCGATCGGAGGGCCGGCCTCTCGGGCTTGGAGTCTTCTTTGTTCCGCGTTGGTCCCTGTAGCCCTATGCCATGTTGCATTGGGGTTGGCGCGGAGAAGGAAGACACCGCGCATGCGCGGAAAGCGCGCCGGTCCCACCGTGCATGCTCCAGTGCCGTGCTGGCCCCCTGTAGGGGCCAGAATTTCTGGTCCTGAGGCCACGTTGAAACGCGACGGTGTTTACGACGGCGTCAACACTTAGCCTCAGGACCAGAGAATCCAGCCCAAGATATTTCAAATTCTATTGTGCTATGCAACCGGCCATTAAAAAAGGTGCTCTGGTGTTCGCTGCTTTTGATATAAGGGGTGACTTTAACGCTCTCCACTGGAGAGTGAAGCTGGTTAACATCACTGCAGGGTTGAGGGCGGCACGGTGGCGCAGTGGTTAGCACTGCTCTCTTACGGCGCTGAGAACCCAGGTTCGATCCTGACTCCGGGTCACTGTCCATGTGGAGTTTGCACAGTCTCCCCTTGTCTGCGTGGGTCTCACCCCCACAACCCAAAAGATGTGCAGGGTAGGTGGATTGGCCATGGAAAAAAATAATTGGGTACTCAAAAATCACTGCAGGGCGACATTCCAATCAGCCAACATTATAACCTTAAAATTTGAAGAGCACGGACTGATTGACACCCGCAACTCATCACAGTTATAATTATGAGACCTGGGAGCATGGTCCTTTGGCCTGTGCATTCTGAAACACCTTAGTTGCATGCTCTGTTTTTGGTGCTAATGAAATCAACAGCTATTATTCCTGAGTAGGTGGCAGATTATTAAGAGGTCATGTAGCCTGACACAACCTAGCATGGGTTTTCCATTCCTGGTACATACGTCGAACGGTGAGGCTTACAGAGATAGACAGATCACAGAAATCTAGAATCACAGTACACAAGTACAGAGACCTAGGAATCTTGCACACCTTGTTCCGGTATAGGATAGTTTTCAAAACATTAATGGTTACTCATTAAGGAGCATCATAACAGCACAGCCATTAATTCATGTCCACTAGCCACCGGATAAAAACAAATAATATCAAAGTAGAAATTGTAGCTTTCATTTTAATCTATTGTCCACAGAAGGAAAGTTGTAATGGCGAATGTTTCAAATCTAGATTGCATGTTAAATGAAATAATTTGTGACTTAATGCAAGCTGTGCCTGAAATCTGACAAGCGACATTCTTGCCACACAAGAGTCAGATAATGACTCCAACAAGGAAAGGAATCAAACCACTGCCCCTTGATGTTCAATTGCATTCCAGTTGTGTTGAGTCACACCAGCCTGGTCACACAGCTGACCAGGAATTACCACCTACCATTGGCATAGGAAGGATTTACAAGTTGTATACTCAACCTGTTTGGCCACGTTATGTATGCACTTTTCCTGACCATCAGGAATGCTATCACTGTACCACAAGATCTCCTACCTCTGCAATACTCTTGTTAATTTTTTAAAAATTTGTTTTGTGGGATGTGGGCATCGCTGGCTGGGTCAGCATTTGTTGCCCATCCCTGAGAGCATTTGACAGTCAACCACATTGCTGTGCGTCTGGAGCCACATTTCGACCAGATCAGGTAAGGATGATAGATTGAATTCGCGAAAGGACATTAGTGAACCAGATGGGTTTTTACAACAATCGACAATGGTTTCATGGTCATTATTAGACTTTTAATTCCAGATTTTTATTGATCAAATTCCACCATCTGCCTTGTGGGATTCAAACGTGGATTGCTAGTCCAGTGACAATACTACTCCGCCACTGCCTCATCATTTTAGAAACATTTTTTCTCTAGTTTAAATGCAACTTCAAGTCTTCTGCACTATATACCTTTCCACTTTGTAACAGGCCACATACAAATTCATAAGATAATTAACCAGGTCTCTGTGGGGGAATGCTCAGTAACACCCTGTAGTGGTCAGGAAGTTGCAGTGTGTTGAAATGTATTGTCCTCCCAGCTTTATATCACAGCACGTTGGCATACCAACACATTACAGAATAGGTTGGCCACGGTGGTTAGAGTAGTGCCTCAGCAGTAGTGTGCAAGACTAAAAGGCTTTCATCAGTCTACCCAGTGATATTGGCAGTTTACCACCATTGAGCTGCGAGAGTTTATATTCCTGATGAAATTGCAAATTGTCATCTCTGCCGTCACTGCCATTGTAGTTTATAACCCACTCATTTCATTGTATAATGCAAGCGATAAGAAAATAATTAAATTTTAAAAGTGTCTGCTGTTGACATTTAAACTTCAAGTTAGATATTCAAATGTGTTCCAAACAGCCATAACATTAAGTGGCATCACGAGGAAAATTGTATGACAATAATGAATTTCTGAAAACCCCGCAACATATACACAATGCACATTAATCTTAATTAACGCCACCACTATAGACATAACATATTTGTGAATCTTTTTGTTCTTCTACCAGATCTTTTCAGACTAAAATACCAACGTGCCTTTGCTTGGCTGGTACAACATGAATCGATGTCGGAATCTATATGAGTGATTCTAACTGGAAGCATGTTATTGAAGTATTTTGCAGTATTTCTTTTAATGGCTGCTGAAATGCTTCCTGATATCTAATATTAAAAATCCACTTACTTTTGACAAAAGCTGCTTGAAAATTGATGCACTGTTTGTGAAAGGACAACAAACTTTGATAATGCTCATGGGTGTAAAAGCTTGATCGACAGAGCCTGACATTTGGAGCCTGCCTTTGTTGTATTTTCCATGGACTTTGAGAAAGGTATGGATGGAATTTATGGAAAGCCCTTAGATGCGCTGGATCAATCTTTATCGAATGTCTTTAACTGCATTGTGCTCGATCATTATTTTTGCTGTACATACAGGCATACAGCAGCACACAAGCCGTCAAAATGAGCAAATTAGCCTGAGAACAGTAGCTGATCTCTTTGAATACCAATGGTAATGTTGCACACCTGACTGTTCACATCTGTGATTTGTGGGCTCATTGTTCAAAATGGTTCTGAAACAGTTGCAAAAATCACATTTGCCTATATTAAATCGGTACTTCAATGTCATGGTTTCAGGCAGATGCATTGGATACCTAACAAGAGAGAGGACCCAAAGTTCTGTTGAGCCAACTTCCAGGGAGGAACAGTGAAACCGCAATCCAATTTTGGAAGCAGTCCGAGCACCCTTATCATCATCTTTAGATGGATAACTACCTGTTGAAAATTGACTGCAGCATCAGATCATCCAGAACAAAACGTGTGCATTACATCACCGTGGCTATAGCGATGCCAATATTTCAGGCTTTTCTTTCTGCCGATAGATAGTTGTTTATTGATGTACATTTGGACAAAGAGAAGCCTCTTAAAGCACTCCAATCATGTTGGATTAGTGCTATAAAATGCTACACATAGCACATATTGTAATATCATGGCAGTGACCTTCAGTGTGTCAGCCAGGAATCTGACAAGGTAGCCTTCGACTGAATTTTTGTTTTGGGGTTAGAATCCCAATATCATGTAAATTTCTGGGCACTGACCCAATGCCATGTCAGTGCCTAATGCCCCACAAAATATTTGATTGGCAGGCCAAATATTGGTCAGGGTGAACACTCACCATTCAGTAGATAGGCTCATAAGGCTGGAGCGCCAATATGATGATGCCGTTGAGAGAGAGAGAGAGGGATGCCACCTCAAGATGAAGGTTCTCCGGAGAGAGTTTCAACATTTTTAACATTAAAAATGCCACCGCCATCAGCTGGGGCAACCCTCCATTGGGTCACCAGAGGCCACAGCTGCAGCATCAACTGCTAAGACGAGTGCTAGGGGTGTCCTATAGATGAATGGAGCACTGCCCTCACTTCTGTCTGCCACCAGGAGTCCACCCTAACATCTTAGCCATGTTTTTGGTTCAGTGGAGGGCATTCAGTGTGTAGAGAATGGCCTTAATACGACTTTAACAAATAGACGGCCGCTGCTTATAGGTGGGTAGCTGTCACTATCACCTTGCACCCCAATTTTCTTGGAATTAAAATGGCCTGGAAGTGGGAGCATGCTGACAAACTGGTATGCTGGCCATTGGTGAGAAATCGGCAGCTAAAGATCCAACCCATTGTTGATTCTGGTAGCAGGCTGTGGGTCCATATTTACCTATACTCATTCCATCATATGGTCCCATCAAACCCCTGAGGCAATGGTGGTGGGGACGGTCGGGAGGTGGGGAGTGCAGGCCAGCCACAATATCCACCCATTTCCTCCCCGCATCTGCCTTCTTGCCAGTCCAGATCAGCCCATCCATCACACTCATGTGACAGGGCACCAAGACAGGTAGTAATAGTGGCAACAGGTGTTTACAGTGACAACGTGTATACAGTTTTGTGCCCTAGCACCTATAACTAAACTGTGCCCAGCACCAGTGCCAACTTAACTAGTGTCCAACTTTCTGGACTTACAGGCCCTAATGCTACAACTAGGTGAGTCCCCAGACAGTACAGCAGGAGTGAAGGTGACCGACTGTGATTCCCGCCCGGCGACCTGGGTCCCCTTTGGCGGGTGTCTTTTGGGGCAACAGGGCCAGGATGGGCCCATCTGCTGCGACGGCGTCCCAGTGCCATGGTGTTGCCCGCTGCCCATCAGATGCAGCAGGGACAGGAAGTGGGGGAGGGGGGAGTCCGATGTGCTGCAATATTCCGGCACCTCCCCTGTGGGAGTCACCGGCATGGGCCCCATCACCTTCTCCTCCCTCGGGGTTCCCGATGGCCCCCGTCTGCTCCATGGGATGGGGGTGCAAATGGAGACAACCCTGCCACCTGTCGCTGCTAGTCCTGGAGGCCCGCTCTGGCCTCGGCCAGGGTCTGCATGCTTGCAGCCATGGAGCACAAGGAGTGGACCATCTCCGTCTGGGTCTGTGCCACATCACCCATTGACAGTGCCACCACCTTCTGGGTTTGTGTCACATCAGCCAGTGACTGTGGCATCTCCCTCTGGGGTTGGGCCACCTCCATCTGCATCTGTGCCACCTCCCTCTGCATCTAGTGCCTGGGCAATGCTGCCAACGTTCCCAGCCATGGCCTGCTTTGACTGGGCCACAATCAGATGTGCTTCTGCAATTTACAGGTGGTCCTGGCACATGGTTGCCTGTGAGGTGGTAGCCCTGTCCTGAAGCAGGATTCTCCGCAAACGGCGCGCTGTCCGCTGACCGGCGCCAAAAACAGCGCGAATCAGTCCGGCACCGCGCCGCCCCAAACATCGTTAATTCTCCGGCCCAGAATGGGCTAGCAGCAGCGTGACGCTATTCACGCTGGCTCACGTGCCTTACGCCTTGTGGCATCATTCACGCCCCAAGGCGTGACGGCTCAAAAGACGCGCTGCTCCCCCCACCCGACCAGAAGACCCGACCGGATGGCCGCCCGCCGCGCAGCCCCGAGGTTCCAGTCCCGTGACATTGAGACGCTCCTGGACGCAGTGGAGCAGAAGAGGAAGTCCCTGTATCCCGGACACGGCCGCAGGGTCACCCCACGCCACAGCCGGCGTCTGTGGAAGGAGGTGGCAGAGGCCGTCAGTGCTGTGGCTCTGACACCACGGACAGGCACCCAGTGCCACAAGAAGGTGAACGACCTTGTCAGGGCAGCCAGGGTGAGCCTCCCCCCCCCCCTGCCCGATATCCATATCCCCCATATCCCCCCTCCCCCCCACAACCCCCACATCCCCCATATCCCCCTCCCCATATCCCCATATCCCCCATATCCCCTCCCCCATATCACCCATATCTCCCCGCCCCCATATCCCCTCTCCCCCATATCCCCTCTCCCCATATCCCCCAGCTCCCCCTCCCCCATATCCCCCCTCCCCATATCCCATCTCCCCATATCCCCCTCCCATATCCTCCATATCCCCCCTCTCCCCATATCCCCCCTCCCCCATATCCCCTATATCCCCCCTCACCCATATCCCCCATATCCCCCCTCCCCAATAACCCCCCTTCCCCTCTCCGCCAAATCCCCCCTCCCCATATCCCCCCTCCCCCATATGCCCCCTCCCCCGTATTCCCCAAGTGAATCAAGCCCTAACCTTAACCTCTGCAATACACGCGCAACCGATGGTGTGCATTCATATACCTGTCTAACACTGTTGCCTTTTACCCCTGCCCCCCCCCCCCCCCCACAGGAGAAGCATGCACACAACAATAGGGAGCATGTGAGGACTGGAGGAGGCCCCGCTGATGAGAGACCACTGACCGAAAATGAGGAAAAGGCCGTGGAACTGGCTGGCAGACCTGAGGACCGGGAGGTTGCTGATGCAGAGGTCGGGGGCCCACCGGCAAGTGAGCCACCGACAGCCTGTCCCCATATCCCCCTCCCACATATACCCCTTCCCCATATCCCCCTTCCCCATATCCCCCCTCCCCTATATCCCCCTCCCCCGTATCACCTGATCACTGCCTGCGTGTCTAACCATGCATGCTTTATTGTGTATCGCAGGAGCAAATGTTGAGGCACCCATCCCCGCAGTTGCAGACCGCCTGGATGATGCCCCTCGGAGACCACGGGAGACGGAGAGACGGAGAGACCCGGACCCTCTGGCACGCGACGCACGCAGGATGCCCCTCGGAGACCACGGGAGACGGAGAGACCCGGACCCTCTGGCACGCGACGCCCGCAGGATGCCCCACGGAGACCATGGGAGACGACACCCCTGTCTCATGCGGGTGCGGCGACGCAGGCGTGTGCCACCCAGCGACGAGGGGGGCAGCCACAGGCCCCCGTCGCAGCCGAGCCACGGAACCACAACCCAGGACACCCCTACCCCGGACACCCCTACCCAGGACACCCCTACCCAGGACACCCCGACCTAGGACACCCCTACCCAGGAAACTGAAATACAGGACGGTGACACAGAGTGGATGGGTGGAGACGAACCGCCACCCCAAAGTGCCATGGACTCAGAGTGGGACGATGCGCACGACACAACGCCACTGCTGTCTCCAACACCCTCCACCATCGCAGAGACGCTCACTTCGGTTGGGCACTTTATTGATGAGGCGTCTGCGACACTCACTGGTGCGCACAACACAGCCGTCCCGGTGCAGCAGGTGGAGGTAGGAGCAGCAGAGGGGCCGGGCGGTCGGAGGGCAGCCCAGCCCAAGTGAACATCTGCCGCCCAGATGGATCCCGGGTTCCTGGAGTTACCACACCCACACATAGCCCCGATGCAACCACCGAACCTGGGACGAGCGAAGAGGGTGACGGCCGGCTTGTAGCGGCTGCAGTCGCAGGTGGAGGAGTGCACCTGCGTCCAGGAGCTGGGAGTGGTGCCGGTCATGCATGCCACCCAGGCCGTCACCGCACGGGTGACGTCCGCGGTGGAGGTAATGGGTGCGACGGTGTCAGACATGGGGAGTGGTTTGCGAGGCCTGGGGCTTTCCGTGCAGGCGGCATCTGTGGCCCAGGACATGGCTGCCCTCTCACAGGAGGCCATGAGCCAGCGCCAGCGGCAGATGGCAGAGGCGCTCAATGCCATGGCCCAGTCTCAGCAGGCAATGGCCCAATCCCTGAAGGCTATCGCTGAGGGCATCGGTGCCATTGCCCATGTGCTAGCCGGCGTCACACAGTCACAGACAGGGATTGCCAACTCCCTGAGCTCCATGGCTGCAAACATGCAGACCTTTGTTGATACCAGCACGGGCCTCCAGGACTGGCAGCGCCAGGTGTCGGAGGGGCGTCGGATGGCCAGTCCGTTCGCATCCCCCACCCATGTAGAGGCCCGGGGGCCATCGGGCACCCCGAGGGAGGAGGAGGTGCTGGGGCCCGTCCCGGGTCCCCCTGTAGGGGAGGTCCCGGAACACCTCAACACCTCTGGCTCCCCCCCTTCTGTCCCAGGTGCATCGGGTGGGCAACGGGCAGGACAGGCTGGCAGCTCGCCATCCCAGTCGCCCGGGCTGCAGCCTGGCCCATCTAGGCCAGGACGCCCCAGGAAACGGCCGCCAAAGGGATCCCGAGTCAGAGGGCAGGAATCACAGGAGTCCACCTCCAGTTCTGCTGTACCATCTGGGGAACCACCTAGGCGTAGTCAAATAGCTCGTAAGGCCAAACAATTAGACACTGAGTAAGTTGGCACGGGTGCAGGGCACAGATGAGTTTTAGGGGCTAGGGCACGTGCATGCACTGCATTTGATATTAAAGTCAATGTTACACCTTCGGAAGCTGCCTTTGTGCTCTGTCCAAAGCGTGCGGGGGTGTCATGTACGTTGAGCGCAAGTGTGTGTGTGAGGGGTGGTCTTACCTCAGCCCCAGGTGAGTCTGCCCCCTTCCCCCTGGGCCGCCCTCACCATCCCCCTGGGCAGAGGACGGGACCGTGCGCTGCAGTGTCACAGCCGCATGCAGGGATGGTCCGGGTGGATGGTGGTACTGTGGCCATGGGTCAGACATAGTCCAACGATGTGGAGCCAGGAGCTCATCGCAGAGCGGGTTGTCATCATCCTCCATGGCCTGCGATAGACACGCGTCCACCCGCAACTGTGAGAGCCCGGCCCGTTGTGCCGCAGGTGGATCTGCAATGGGGGGGTGGTGTGCATGCGGGTGGGGTGGGTGGGGTTGGGGGGGGTGAGGGTGCTGGATGGGTGGATGGGTGGGTGGATGGGTGGGTGGTGTGGGTGGTCGGCTGTTGCCATGATGTGCGGTATGTGGCCATACTAGCCAATTCCCACTCCCCTCTAGTCAGTGAAGCGGGCGTCTATCAGCCTGTCCCGTGCCCGCTGACCCCGCTGGTAACGGTGGACAGCCACCCGCCCATGTCTAGACCGTCTGCCCTGACCATTGCCCCCATCCCCCTCATCTGGGGAGGACTGCGCCTCTTCCTGCTGCTCCTCCACTCCGCCCTCCTCTGCCTGCGGCACATCGCCCCTCTGCTGGGCTATGTTGTGCAGGACGCAGCACACCACAATGATGCGGCCGACCCTATCTGACCGATACTGGAGGGTGCCCCCAGAGAGGTCTAGGCACCTGGAACGCATCTTCAGCACGCCAAAGCACCTCTCTATCACTCCCCTTGTCGCTGCATGGGCATCATTGTAGCAGTTCTCCACGTCATTCCGTGGCCTCCGTATAGGCGTCATCAGCCACGACCGCAATGGGTAGTTCCTGTCGCCCAGCAACCAGCCCCTCAGCCGGGGATGGCGTCCCTCGTACATGCCGGTGATGTATGACCGCGACAACACGTATGAGTCGTGTACATTGCCCGCGTACCGGGCGCAGACATGCAGGATAATCATGCGGTGATCGCAGACCACCTGTATGTTCATGGAATAGGTCCCCATCCTATTGGTGAACACGGCCCTGTTATCTGCAGGTGGCCGCACGACGACGTGCATCCCATCGATCGCGCCCTGGACCATGGGGAACCCGGCCACAGCAGAGAAGCCCACGGCCCGGGCATCTTGGCTGGCCCGGTCCACAGGGAAGCGGATGTAATGGTCCGCAATGGAATATAGGGCGTCTGTCACTGCTCGGATGCACCGGTGCACCCATGTCTGCGAGATGCCGGACAGGTCCCCATCTGGCGTCTGGAATGACCCCGTGGCATAAAGGTTCAGGGCCACCGTAACCTTGACGGACACGGGGAGAGGGTGCCCCCCCCCCCAGTGCCACGCGGTGCCAGGTGTGCCAGCAGGTGGCTGACGTGTGCCACGGTTTCCCGGCTCATCCGGAGTCTCCTCCTGCATTCCCAGTCCGTGTGGTCCTGGTACAACAGCCGGGACCGGTACACACGGGGCCTCCTCGGGTTCCTCCGTTGCATTGGCGCCGCAACGTCCTCCTCCCCGTCCTCGTCCTTTCGGGCGCGTGTCCCTCCAGCATGTGCGGCTGCCGCCTGCCCCTCTGCGGCAGCCTGCGCCGCCTCTCTGGCACGCTCCTCCTCCTCCAGGGCAACATGGACAATAGTGGCTGCCGCCACGGCGGGCAACATCGCTGGCTGATCGGAAAACATGACGGCCTGCGCGGGGTGGGGGGGGGGGGGGAACGACGACGTGTCATCATTGCCCGTACACCCTCCTCCCCCCAGCCAGGTGGCAAGGACCGCATGGGTGTGACTGTTGGAGGATGGCACCTGGCCAGGCGGACAAACTCCCTCGCACTCGCACCCCCCCTCCCCGGCACGCACCGTCCCGTCCCCCTCCCCGGCACGCACCCCCCCATCCCCCTCCCCGACACACACACCCCCCCGCTCACTTCCCGGAACACACACCCCCGGCACGCACCCCACCCGGCCCCCTCCCCGGCACGCACCTCCCAGTCCTCCTCCCCGGCACGCACCTCCCCATCCCCTTCCCCGGCACGCACCCCCCCGGCACGCACCTCCCCGTCCCCCTCCCCGGCAGTCATCCTCCCGTCCCCCTCCCCGGCACGCACCTCCCCGTCCCCCTCCCCGGAACACACACCCCCGTCCCCCTCCCCGGCACGCATCACCTCATCCCCCTCCCCGGCACGCACCTCCCAGTCCCCCTCCCCGGCATGCACCTCCCCGTCCCCTTCCCCGGCACGCACCCCCCCGGCACGCACCTCCCCGTCCCCCTCCCCGGCAGTCATCCTCCCGTCCCCCTCCCCGGCACGCACCTCCCCGTCCCCCTCCCCGACAGTCATCCTCCCATCCCCCTCCCCTGCACACACCTCACCGTCCCCCTCCCCGGCACGCACCTCCCCGTCCCCCTCCCCGGCACGCATCACCTCATCCCCCTCCCAGGCACGCATCTCCTCGTCCCCCTCCCCGGCACGCACACTCCCCGCTCCCTCCCCGGAACACACACCCCCGTCCCCCTCCCCGGCACGCACCTCCCCGTCCCCCTCCCCGGCACGCACCCCACCGTCCCCCTCCCCGGCAGCCATCCTCCCGTCCCCCTCCCCCTCCCCTGCACGCACCTCCCCGTCCCCCTCCCCGACAGTCATGCTCCCGTCCCGCTCCCTCGGCACGCACCTCACCGTCCAACTCCCCGGCAGTCATCCTCCCGTCCCCCTCCCCTGCACGCACCTCCCCGTCCCCCACCCCGGCACGCACCTCCCCGTCCCCCTCCCCGGCAGTCATCCTCCCGTCCCCCTCCCCGGCACGCACCTCCCCGTCCCCCTCCCCGGCAGTCATCCTCCCGTCCCCCTCCCCGGCATGCACCTCCCAGTCTCCCCCCCGGCAAACACCTCCCCGTCCCCCTCCCCGGCATGCACCCCCCCCCCCCTCCCCGGCAAGCACTTCCCCGTCCCCCTCCCCGGCAGTCACCCTCCCGTCCCCCTCCCCGGCATGCACCTCCCCGTCCCCCTCCCCGGCAGCCATCCTCCCGTCCCCCTCCCCGGCACGCACCCAGTGGGGGGTCAGAGAATCGCGCCCCTGGTTCTCGTTCAGTGCCTGCACAGAATGCCCCAGGTCTTGGACATGCTGTTCCAGAGCCAAACCGTCGCCCCAATGCCTCCACTGCGGACACCACTGTGTGGATTTGGCCTGGGTGGCACTCATGGTCGACACCACCTCCTGCTCATGCACGCGTTTGGACTCCTCCAACTTACCTGCAGGTGCTGGATGCTCACCGACAACCCCTCATGCAGTTCCTGGCTCTACTACATCTTTACAATCGTTGGGACTGTCCATTCCAGGAGCCCAAAACCCATCTGGATGGCAGCTAGTGCCTGGGATGGCCTGCCCTCTGACCTTTCACCCCTCGGTAGTTCCTACCTCCACCTGTGACAGACGGAAAATCATGTCATCCTTCGGGTTGAGCTCCGGGGTCTCCTGAGTCTCGGATGGAGGGCTTCTATCCGAGCTGCTCTCAGCATGAGTGCTCGGCTCACGGGGGTGTCAGGCTGTGGCAGTGGCAGGGGGCCGGGGACACCAGATGGACCCGTCCCATCTCCGGCAGGTCCTGCAAGACACAAGACCAGATGCATGATCAGACCATGGGCTGGGGGACGGTGGGGGTGAGTTTGTGGGTGGGGGTTATGAGGGTGAGGGTGCTGTGGGGGTGAGAGTTATGCGGGGGTGAGGGTAGGGGTGAGGTAGTGTAGGGGTGAGGGTGGTGTGGGGGTGAGGGTGGTGTGTGGGGTGTTAACACACGTGTCACAGGGAACCGCAACTTAGCAGGGTCTGACTTCCTCACCCGTGGCTGAGCGCCACCTCAGTGACCTCCCTTTACTCTCGGCCGCTGACCATGTCCAGGGGCCTCTGCCATGGTCAGGGGCTGCAAGTCTGGCAGTCCCCCTGCTGCCTTCTCACCTTCTCACGCTCCCGGCGGTTGTGGTCAGCCTTCTGGTGGGGGAGACAGAAAACACACAGTGTTAGACAGTCTGGCGCATGCAGCCCAGGGGGTGGGTAGCTGGTGGCCTCAGTGGCCAGGGCAGCCAGCCATGGCGACCGGTAAGGATGCTGGCATGTGGTGAAGGGTGGAGGTTCAGCCACCCTCTGGGTGGGGCGGGGGAGGGGGGGGGGGGGGGGGTGTTATGGGCATGTGAAATGAAATGAAATGAAAATCGCTTATTGTCACAAGTAGGCTTCAAATGAAGTTACTGTGAAAAGCCCCTAGTCGCCACTGTCCGGCGCCTGTTCGGGGAGGCTGGTACGAGAACTGAACCCGCGCTGCTGGCCTGCCTTGGTCTGCTTTAAAAGCCAGCGATTTAGCCCTGTGCTAAACTAGGGGTTGGTGCCAGGGGCACAGTGCTGCCTACTCACCCTGGCCGACCTGAGGAGGTCGTGCAGTTTTTTGCGGCACTGCTGGCTGGTCTGGACGGGGTTGCCAATGGCGCTCACGGCCTCTGCCACCTGCGCTCAGGAACGGTGATTGGCGGCGGCTGGTAGCATCCTTCCCTGGCTGGGGTACAGGGCCATCCACCTCTCCTCCACGGCGTCCAGGAGGGTGTTGATGTGTTATCTGAGTTGGTTTAACGTTGACTGCAACTGGATGCAGTGAGACAAGAAACAGGCTTCCGACACAGGAGATGATCCAACACTGTTTTATTGAACCTGCTGGTTGCTGTACATAATCTGCTCTGGGTTGACACTCTATTAATCTAAACTGATAACCTCTGACTGGCTTGACCAGACTAGCTCTCTGTCACATGGAGACGGTGCTCATGGCCTTGTGCACTCTAACTATCTCTGTAGCTGTATCCTGTGAGAAGAGGGAGAGTCTTAATGCCTTGTGTGCTTTATAGTGGTGGTGTCCTGTCTGGTGATTGGTTGTTCTGTGTCGTGTGTGTTCATTGGTTATCCTGTGTGTCAATCACTGCCTGTCTGCATCTCATTATATACTTGAGTGGATATTAAGACACCTCCCCATTTTGAAGTAAATTTTATAGAATGTGGCTGTATCTACATGCATGACTACGTACAAGTGGTGAGTGAATGAACATATGTACATGGGAAGGTGTCTATCGTGCAGATACAGAGCAAACTGAACAAAATTTACAAGATTTAAGTCTATAGATTCAGTCTTTGTGGCGGGTGACAAATTCTTGTTGATAGCCTCAGAGGTGGAGGGGGAGACGCCGGCACCTGGACAGGCGGGATTGCTGCCAGATTGGTGGCCACATGGGGTGAGATGTCCTGAGGCGGCATGATGACATGCGGAGAAGTGCGGCCAGGTGGTGGGCAGGGAACTTTGCGCAGCGCCCTCCTGTTGCGCCGTAGAATGGAGCCATCAGCCAGTTGAACAATGAAAGACCTGGGGACAGCCTGTCTGACGACGACAGCTGGGGCTGACCAGCCTCCCTCAGGCAACTGGACGCAAAAAACATCTTCTGGAGCCAGCGCAGGCAGATCAGTGGCATGAGCATCATACGTGATCTTCTGCTGGTCCCTGGATCGCTGCACTTTCTGCAGCATCGTGAGGTGGTCAAGGTCTGGAATATGGATGGCTGGAAAAGTCGTCCGCAGGTTGCGGTTCATGAGCAGCTGCGCTGGAGACAAGCCAGTCGACAGAGGGATTACCCTGTATGCCAACAGCGCAAGGTGCAAGTCAGATGCTGAGTCTGCAGCCTTGCAAAGCAGCCGCTTGACAATAAGGACCCCCTTCTCGGCCTACCCATTTGATTGCGGGTAATGGGGACTGGATGTGATATGCCTGAAGTGGTAGGATTGTGCAAAGTTGGACCACTCTTGACTGCAGAAACATGGACCGTTGTCACTCATTACTGTGAGTGGTATCCCGTGCCTGGCAAACGTCTCTTTGCAGGCTTTGATGACTGACTTGGACGTGAGGTCCGACAGTTTCACCATTTCCGGGAGCTGGAGAAGTAGTCGACTGAAAGCACGTAATCACGCCCATTTGCGTGAAAGAGGTCTATCCCCACCTTGGACAACGGAGAGGTCATGATCTCGTGCTGTTGCAGTGTTTCCTTGGGCTGTGATGGTTGGAATTTCTGGCATGTTGTGCAGTTGAGGATAGTGTTGGCAATGTCCTGGCTGATGCCAGGCCAGTAAACTGCCTGCCGAGTTCTGCGTCAACATTTCTCGACCCCAAGGTGACCCTCATGGATCTGTCTGAGCACCATGGTTTGCATGCTTTGGGGAATGCTTTGACGATTCTATCCAGTTTAAGAAGGATCCCTTCAACAACCGTTAACTCGTCCTTAACGTTGAAGAACTGGGGGCACTGCCCCTTTTGCCAGCCATGGGCGAGGTGTTGCATCACATGCTGCAGTAGAGGATCTTTGGCAGTTTCTTCGCGTATTTGGACAACTCGTTCATCAGTGGCTGGGAGATTGCTGGCACACAACTGTATCTGTGCCTCAATGTGGCGAATTAAGTCGCCCTGTTTACACGGCGTGGTGATGGATCGGGTTAGGGCATCCGCGATGATCAGCTCCTTATCCGGTGTGTAGACGAGTTCGAAGTCATATCGGCGGAGGCAAAGAAGAATTTGCTGCAGCCGAGTGTCATATCATTTAAATCCTTCTGGATTATGTGGACTAAAGGCCTGTGGTCTGTTTCCACCGTGAACTTTGGCAGACCGTATACGTAGTCATGAAACTTGACTATTCCTGTCAGGAGACCCAAGCACTCTTTTTCAATCTGGGCATACCGTTATTCGGTCGGAGTCATGGCCCTGGAGGCATATGCCACTGGAGCACAGGACAAGGAGTCATCTCTCTGGAGGAGCAGCGCCCCAATGCCGTCCTGGCTTGCATCTGTGGATATCTTGGTTTCCTTGGTCGGGTCAAAGAACGGCAGTACTCAGGCTGTGGTGAGCTTCGCCTTCAACTCAAGCCACTCCGCTTGATGTGCGGGAAGCCACAGGAACACTGTGGACTTTTTTATGAGATGCCAGAGGGCGGTGGTGTGGGATGCCATGTTAGGAATGAATTTTCCGAGAAAACTTACCATCCCAAAGAAACGTAGGACAGCCTTTTTGTCCACTGGGGTCTTCATGGCATTGATTGCCAGTACCTTGTCAGCATCAGGTTGCACACCCTGCTGTGAAATGTGATCACCCAGAAACTTGATAGCAGACCGACCAAATGAGCATTTGGCCCTGTTGAGCTGGAGGCCATTTTCGTGGATCCTCTGGAAAACCTGTCTGAGGCGAGCGATGTGACCCTCGGGCATCGTGGACCAGATGATCACGTCGTCCACAGAGACTCGCACCCCCTCGATGCCCTCCATCATTTGCTCCATTATCCGATGAAATACTTCGAAAGCTGAAATGATACCGAAAGGCATGTGGTTGTAGCAATACCCGCCGAAAAGAATGTTAAACGTGCACAGCTTCCTGCTGGACTCATTCAGCTGTATCTGCCAGAAACCATGTGAGGCGTACAGCTTGGTGAAGAATTTGGCATGAGCCATCTCACAGGTTAATTCTTCTCGCTTCGGGATCGGGTATTGCTCTCGCATGATGTTGTGATTCAGGTCTTTGGGATCGATGCAAATACGGAGTTCGCCAGAGGGTTTCTTGACGCAGACCATGGAGCTGACCCAGTCTGTTGGTTCCGTGACCTTTGAAATGATGCCCTGGTCTTGGAGCTCTCGGAGCTGCGTTTTCAGACGATCCTTGAGAGGAGCCGGCGCCTGGCGTCGTGAATGGATGACTGGGGTGGCATTCGGCTTGAGCAATATCTTGTAGCGATATGGGAGCGTGCCCATCCCATCAAACACATTGTGGTATTGCGTGAGAATATCATCTATCTCAGCCTGTAGGTCCACGAAAATGGCAAGGCAGTCGCAGGTGTAGAGGACATGGCATGGGCTTACTGGACCAGATTTAGGAGTTTGCATGTGCGAGCACCGAGCAGCGATGCCCTGTCAGGCCGGACAATCTCGAATCTTAACGTCGCCTTGATTGCCTTGTGAGATACACCTAGCTGACACGATCCACTGGCAGCTATGGCATTGCCATTGTAGTCAAGGAGCTGGCAGGCTGGTGGAAGAATGCTAGGTTGGTGTCGGATGCTATCGAGGTCCGACTGTGAAATGAGGTTTGCAGACGCGCCAGTGTCCAATTTGAACCGGATGTGACACTGGTTGACCGTGATGACAGCACACCATTCGTTGTCAGGATCCACACTTAGGATTGAAAGGCGGTTTGCAGGCACGGTGGAGACCAGCTCTCGTGTGGTGATGATGCCCACCCGATATAGAGACTCGAGGCAGTCAGCATCGGGGTCTGTTGGGCTGTCGGGATCAGAATCCTGCATGCCTTGTTGAACGCAGCGGACACGTCTGCGCTGCAGCTGGGATCGCTGGCTGTTGTTCGGTGGAGCAGACCTGCAGAGGGCCGCACAATGCCCAGGCTTTCCACACTGTAGACATCGCCTGCCTTTGGCTGAACATTGCCGCTTTAAATGGGCGGAGCAATAATGTGGGCACGTCATGACGCTGACGTCAGCGCGTTCTGTGCGCCGTCGTGCATGCTCAGTGCGGTCGGCCGACGTTCGCACATACGCAGTAGGGTCTTCGGCCTCATCGCCCTCCCGGCCGTGGCGTGCATGCGTAGAGACCTGGGAAAAGCGTGCGAAACGGCTACTCTCCTTGATGCTCAGGCCTTGCATTTTTGCGATGGCCCGCACCCTTTCTGCCTCGTGGGAGGCCAGTTTTGCAGTTTCTGCCGCCCTGATGCAGGAGTAGCGATTTCTGGAATGCTCATGGACTTCGCACGTTTTGATGGCGACGGAGAGGGTCAACTGATTGATTTTGAGGAGCTGCTCCCGCAGGGAGTCGGACTGGACCCCGGAAACGATCTGATCCCGGATCATGGAATCAGCCATCGAGTCATAATTACATGACTGCGCTAGGATGCGGAGATGGGTCAAGAAGAACTGAAAAGGTTCATCCTTACCCTGAAACCTCTGTTGGAAGATGTACCGTTCAAAGCTCTCATTCACCTCGACTTCGCAGTGGCTGTCGGATTTCAGCAGAACTGTCTTGAACTTCGTCTTGTCTTCGCCATCGACAAACGTGAGCGAGTTAAAGATGAGGATGGCGTGATCCCCCTCAGTCGACAGGAACAGCACGATCTTCCTGGCATCCGATGCTGCCTCGAGGTCGGAGGCCTCGATGTACAGGAGGAACTTCTGTTTGAAGACCTTCCAGTTGGCGCCGAGGTTACCGGAGATCCGGAGTTGCGGAGGAGGCTGGATCTTTTCCATGCCGCGGGATGGCTGCTTGCTGGTCGATGCAGATTCACTTGAGGTAGGTTTGTTAGAATTAATAGTTCCCTGGTACCATGATGTGTTATGTGAGTTGGTTTAACATTAACTGCAACTGGATGCAGTGAGACTATTCAACAGGCTTTCGACACAGGAGATGGTCCAACACTGTTTTATTGAACCTGCAGGTTGCTGTACATAATCTGCTGTGGGCTGACACTCTATTAATCTAAACTGATAACCTCTGACTGGCTTGACCAGACTAGCTCTCTGTCACATGGAGACGGTGCTCATGGCCTTGTGCACTCTAACTATCTCTGTAGCTGTATCCTGTGAGAAGAGGGAGAGTCTTAATGCCTTGTGTGTTTTATAGTGGTAGTGTCCTGTCTGGTGATTGGTTGTTCTGTATCGTGTGTGTTCATTGGTTATCCTGTGTGTCAATCACTGCCTGTCTGCATCTCATTATATACATGAGTGGACATTATGACAGGAGTCAAGCTCCGCGTTTGTGAAACGTGGGGCCGCGTGTCTTACTGCCATCTCGTTGGCTGGGATGGTGTGTGTGGGGACTGAAGTGTGTATATGTGGCTGCAGCTCATCAGCCTCCTGAGTGTCAATTGTGAAACCGATGAATTCTCACTGGAATCGATTGTGTTCCACATGGCGCCTGTGACTGGCTCTTAACAGTAGCTGAATCAGTCCAGGTGAGGCGCCGGTTTGCTGTCATGGAACTCCACGAATCCTGAGTTGACGTCAGCACTTAGTCTCAGAAATGGAGAATCACAACCATGGCTTTATTCTTCCCAATATGTAAATGGAGGAAATTCCAGCTCATTTCTGATCTAAAGACAGTGGAGGAGTCGAGAGAGACAGTGATGAGGCAGAGCTGACTGTTGTCAGTGTGCATGTGGAAATTGATGTGATTAACGAGGATATTAGCAAGAGGTGTTATGTAGATGAAAAATAACAGGGTTCCATGAATAGGTCCTTGGGGGACATAAGAAATAAACAATGGGGGGAGTGGGAAGAGAAGCCATTGACGGCTATTGTGAAAAATTGTAGTGTATGCGGACATGGAAGAAACAATAATGGCCAGGATTCTCTAAAATCACGGTTAAGTGTTTACGCCGGCATCAACGTGCCTCCTGGCCCAGCTACTCCGTGGCCCACAGGGAGCCAGCATGGCGGTGGAGTGCTGCACGCAGCGCCGGTGCCGATACACAGTCCTGCACTGCCGGCCGTGGGTCCGCACATGCGCGCAGTGGCTGCTTCCGCACCGGGCCCACACAACGTGGGGAAGCCACACAGCAGACTGGCGTGGAAGAAGATAGGCACCCCCCCCCGATCGCAGGCCTGGCTGTCTTGCAGGACCCCCCGGGGTCTGATCCCCCGCCCCCCACCCCACCTCCCCACCCCCAACAGGACGGCCACCGCCTGTCCGAGCTCCTGCCGGGTGGAACCATGTTAGAACCACACCGGCTGGAACTCGGCCGGTCATCCTCTTTCAACGGCCCCCGACCGGCGCCGTGTCGACCGCACGCGCGCGACTCGCAGCGATTCTCAAGTCGCCGGATAATTGCGTCCCGACGTCGGATCGGCGTCGCGGGCCACCTCAGCGTCACCTCCGATTCTCCGAGCTGGCGTGTGGTCGGAAAATCCCGGCCAGTTATATGGAACAAATTTTCCACTTTGTTGACAAATACATGAATAGGTTGGGAATAGAGGGATACGGACCCAGGAAGTGTAGAAGATTTTAGTTTAGTCGGGCAGCATGGTCGGCACAGGCTTGGAGGGCCGAAGGGCCTGTTCCTGTGCTGTACATTTCTTTGTTCTTTGTTCTTTGTTGTGCCTGGGAAAACACTCAGTTCCCAGGTGAAGGAAAGTGGAGATTGGGGCTGAAGCTGATTCCAGACATTCGCCAATTCAATGTAATTGGACCTGCACTTCCATTTAGCACAAGGTCAGTTCAGGATGCAAATGAAGTGGAGGAGAGGGAGCGTTCCTTAATTCCCACCTTATTATTAGGAAAATAGGAACAGAAGTAGGCCATTTAGCCCGTCAAGCCTGCTCCGACTTCAATATGATCATGGCTGATCAGACTTGTCAATGTCTTTCACACACATTATCCCCATAACCCTTCAGAAATTTATGAACCTCCACCTTAAACATACACAATGACTGAGCTTCCACAGTCCACAGG
Organism: Scyliorhinus torazame; assembly: GCF_047496885.1. Lineage (NCBI taxonomy): Eukaryota > Metazoa > Chordata > Chondrichthyes > Carcharhiniformes > Scyliorhinidae > Scyliorhinus > Scyliorhinus torazame. The sequence continues at coordinate 75,660,012 of NC_092721.1, read as the reverse complement.
GGTAGAGAATTTCAAAGATTTACAACCCTCTGGGTCAAGAAATTTCTCCTCACCTTGGTCCAAAGTCCAAAGATGTGCAGGTTAGATGGATTGGCCATGCTAAATTGGACCAAAGTCCAAAGGTTTGTTGGGGTTGTGGGGATAGGGTGTTGGATTTGGCCTAGGTATCAGCCTTCCTAATACTTGCTGCACCTGCATGCTAGCCTTCAGTGACTATGGACAAGGACACCCAGGTCCCTTTGTACATCTACACTTTCTAGTTTCTTACCTTTCGGAAATACTCCATACATCCGAATCACCAAAGTGGGTTACCTCACATTTTTCCACATTATATTCCATCTATCCTTGTCCACTCACTAAGTCTGTCCAAATCATCCCTTTACATTGTTTGGCTTATACCTGGAACCTCTGTTAAATAGAGAATCTGCCGTGATCTCAGGAAGTTCCCTGAGATTTCTGGAAACAAAGAAATATCAAGGTATAGAATCATAGAAGTTTACAGCATGGAAACAGGCCCTTCGGCCCAACCAGTCCATGCCGCCCAGTTTTTACCATTAAGCTAGTCCCAGTTGCCCGCACTTGGCCCATAACCCTCTATACCCATCTTACCCATGTAACTATCTAAATGCTTTTTAAAAGACACAATTGTACCCGCCTCTACTACTACCTCTGGCAGCCCATTCCAGACACTCACTACCCTCTGAGTGAAGAAATTGCCCCTCTGGGCCCTTCTGAAACTCTCCCCTCTCACCTTAAACCTATGCCCTCTAGTTTTAGACTCCCCTACCTTTGGGAAAAGATCTTGACTTTAAGATGAGAACAGGAGCAGCCCATTCAGCCCCTCAAATCTCAACCTCAATTCTACCTGACCAGCTCTGCAGCAAATACTTTGATTTTTCCGTCACTACTGCAGCCCCCACCCTTCCCTGCAACTCAACTTGAATTATTTTCAGGCTGCTTGATCTCAACAGACTGGTATTCAGGAGTGTAGCATACATCTACTTGTCTGCTTCTCTGCAGAAAGTTCCACCTTGACATATGGTCATGGCTGGCAGGGCCAGTATTTATTATCCATCTCTTGTTGCCTTTGAGAAATGGACCTGGACCTTCTTCTTGAACAGTTGGTCTGACAACTATTGCAGTTCAAAATTTGACCCAGCCACCATGAAGGAATAACGATAGATATCCAAGTCTGGATCTGATTCACTTGGAGGGGAACCTAAAGGTGATGGTGTTCCCACTGCTGCCCTATTTCCTAACCTATGTGCATAACCCTATCATGAAGTTATTCATGAAAGTCCGCCTTCTCAACCTTCTCAACCTTACTGAGGTGTGGTGTGGTGATCCTCAGGTTAATCCTCAGGTGATCCTCAGGTTAAATGACCACCAGTCAGCTCTCCCCCTCAAAGGGGAAAGTAGCCTATAGTCATCTGGGATTATTGCAGCTTTGCCTTTACCTTATCATAAGTCCACCTGCACCGATATGGTGCTATGGTAGCTGTGGTCTTTTTTTAATGTTAAAAATTAATTTTGAATGCATACACTTCACTCATCTAGTGCCCAGCTGGAGCCTGGAGAGGAATGTCAGCCCTTTGTAAGATAAGTGTAATTTATAAAGTGATATCAATGATTCTAAGTACAATGGGATGCACCACTTAACAGCAATTTTCTCTCTGGACGTGTTACATAAGCCTCCACTTGCTTTATGCTACAGGTCAGCCATGTCATTCTGAAGAACGAAGGGTTACTGCCCTCCCGGCTCACATAGATTGAGTGAGTTCCGTATGATAAATATATTCAAGCAAATGGGTGTCCATATCCAAAGAAACTGAGTCTCTTTATAATTGATGTCAAAAATGCAGAAGGATTTTTCATGTGATTAACTTATTAAACACAAATCTGTCACATCACTTCATAACTTATGGAGTAAGTTTTATTTTATTTATTACATTATATTAAAATCTTTTAGCTCTGAGTTTTGCTTCAGGGACAAACAGGCAGACCTCAGTTTGTATACCCACTGCAAGGTCACTGAATCCTGAATTTGAACATGGTCACTGTCATTGATGCCGCACTGCCATCATCAAATCTAGCAAATTGGGCAATCAATGATCAGATTAAATGATCTCACTGTGGTTCTGAACTATTCCTTTCCCTATACTTTGTGTATATGTTTTGCAACAGCATTATGAACTTTTGTGCAAAGTAATTGAAGTCTGTGCATAGTTGATACTGGTTATCTGCACCTTGTGGTTGAAAGTTAATGAAAGAGTATGTTGAAGGATAGAAACTGTTATGTCTTCTAGTTCTCAGAGTTTCAAAATAGTCACATTTTTAGACTGATAATGGGTGTGGTGTTCTTTGTGTTGCTTATTTCAGGATGGTTGACATAGTATTCACAAAGACCACAGTAGAGCTTTTACTTAAACAAAGTTATGATGTTATTTACACTACTAAACTGGGATTCAACACTTAGTCTTTAAGAATACGGAACTGATTAACAACATCTAACTACACTCATCTACTGCTAATCTCACTACTTGTATAAACTATAATCTAACTTTGCTCACACAATCTGCCCTATGACCTTCCCTAGCTGTCTCCTGCATACACTCTTTCCCTAAGGTCCATCATCACTGCCTTATATAGTTGTATCTGTAGCTCCATCTAGTGGATATTCTCGACACTAGATTAACACTTGCAATGCTGATAGTTATGATATTACTACACTCGGGTGTTTTTCTCCCAGCTCTCTATGTGACTGATACATTATTGCTCGGCACCTAATTGTAGTGCACCAGTAAATATGGCACGCTGGACAAATATCCACATAACAATTAGTTCCTTGCTCTTTTACAAATATATAACAAAGTAACATCTCAATTCCTTAAAATACATATGGGCGAGCTTTTCCCAGAAATCGGAAAAGACTGACGTGGGAGAGGCGGTGTTGAGCCTGCTGACAGCAATGGCGGTTTTTCCTGACGTATTGTGCGGCACTTGGTGGCAAAGATTTTCATGCACAGGTTCCATGCTTAATTGCCCGCCCCACCATCACCTCAACGCCATCACCTCATTGGGGTGCCACATTGAAAGGCCACCCCAGGGCACATCAGCCACGCTTTGTAGGTTGCCGGAGAGTGTATTCGGAAACCTCCCTGGAGAGAATGCTCGATGCAGTAGAGACCTGACATGATGTCCTCTACCTGCGCACAGGAAGATAACCAACCAGCAAGGTCACCAACCCAGCATGGGAGGCTGTGGCACCGGTGGTCAGAAATAATGCCCCACAGCAGGAGGCAGCCATCCTGTGCAGGAAGAGAATTAATGATCTCCTCTGTTCTGCCAGGGTAAATCACTGTTCAAATCACTGACAACTCACACGCTTATGCACCGTTTGCACATCCACAAGGATCTCACTCTCTGCCAGTTCAAGGAATGCCACCACTCGCTCTCCCACACACATCTTCATCTCCCCTGTGGGTCAGGCCCTCATCACCTCACCATGCACACATGCCAGGCATCCATATCATCTGCCCTAGCACATGTCTGCTTGCACTCTCGCCACCTGTTTTCATGCGTGAAAAGTTGGCTCACAAGAGGGAGAGATCCAAGACAGGTGGAGGGATGCCAGAGCTGAAGGTCCTCATGGATTTTGAAGATGGAGCCATCCAGCTGGACAGATGGATGTTGACAACTCCTTTGCTGATGGTGAGGTTGGCTGCGATAAACCAACTGAGGATCCAGCACTGCATCAAACAACAATGCTGTGAGTCATGTTCCCTGTTTCTAAAGGCCCCTGTCATGCACTCATGATGTCTCCTTTCGGTCGCAGGCACATCTGGGAAGCAGCTCAGGGAGACCACCAGCCAGTTCCTCAACTACAGCCCAGAGAGCAGTGCAGAAGAAGAATTTACAGAGTCCGATATTGAAGACCCATCACAGGGCTCGCCCACACTTTCAGAGGTACACACCTCATTTGGAACTAGTTTTAGAGCAGCCTTGGGGTTACAATCTGGTGAGCACAGCACACTTTCATAACCAGAGCAGGCAGAGGCAGGGGCATCCCAGGGTGCTGGCACTCAAAGGATTGCTGGAGGCCGGGAATCTGCTTAGTCCCAGTCAGATGATAAGCCTCTGGGCTCAGTCATTCCTCAGTTGCTGGAGCACCAAAGGAAAATTTGGAATATCAGGAAGGGATGTCTGGTACATCCTTGGATTGAAAGCCTGCTTGGCACAGTTCGTCCACCTTATATCGGAGGTGATTGTTCCAGCACTGCAAAGCAATGAGGTCATCACAGCTAGGATGGTGTCCACCGTGGAGGCCTTAGTGCAAAACTTTTGTCCTGCACTGCTGCAAGACATGCAATTCATAATGCAGAACATGCAATCCACGGTGCAGGACATGCAATCCACGGTGCAGGACATGCAATCCATGGTGCAGGACATGCAATCCATGGTGCAGGCACTTACTGGGTTCCATGCGTGCCAATGACAGAGGATGGCAGGGTTTTGAGCTCACTCCAGCAGCCCATCTATCCCAAGGAAGAAGCCAGGGGCCCTAAGGCACCCATAGGGAGGAGGATCAGCTGGTGCACAGTCCGGGACCATCTGCCCAATAACTTTGAGAGAATCCCACCCATCTGAATCCCCTCTTTCTGTGACCGCTTCAGCTCCAGCTATACAGGACAAGGAGGGTGGCACTGCCACACAGCAGCACCCCAAAATCAGGGTTGGAGCCCTCCAAGTCTTGGTTCTCCAGAGAACTCCTGCCAAGGTCATCACAGACAACAGGGTGTGGCAGACAGCGGGCTGCCTCCACCTGTGCTGTGATGTTGAGGATGCAACAAACATAGCAGCAGGATTAGAAAGGTCAAGACGCTCTGGTTGCACCTCAGTAAATAAACTCTGATTAATTTTACCCTTTCTATGGCTCCTTGTTCTGATGAGCTGCATTCTTGTAGTCCTGACCTGAAAACTAAATTCCTGCACCAGAAATAGCAGAGTCCTCTGTCCAGGGGTTCTTCCATGTGCTTTATGCAATGTTCCTAACCACCCACCACACTGCTCTAGGCTTCTATTCTCTGTGTGCTGCCCTTCCAAGAAGCCCTCGGCCCACCAGCAGAAGACAATATCTGGAACGGTGCTTTTCACATGTGACTGTCTTCACCCCAGCACCTCCTCCCGCCCAAGTTAATCCTCTGGTCTTCCCAAGTCTGCCACCCCGAGCTCCCCCTACTAGCTTCCTGTTACCTTGGAGCCTTTCCCCACCTTGGAGTCTTCCTCCACCCCCTGTCTTCGTGACTAGGTCCCCAGTACCCTTCCACTGTTATCCTGGTCTCACTCCTGTGTTACCCAGTTCCCCCTCGAGACAAAGGCTGGTCCGCCTTGTTTAAGGTTGCTCCCTGAGTGCTGTGCTCACCTCCGAGCTCTATTTGGAAGGGCGCTCGCCAGGTACATGCCTTTTGAAGCCAGCTAGAATTTGCACCGTTCTGACATCACACTGCCATGGATGGATTTTTTGATGCGGGGGTGCACATGATTCCACCATATGGGTCCAATATTGAGATGCAGATGTATTCAAATAAGGTTCCAACATTGAACAACGGGAAACACAACCTGCCTCTTATGGGGTCGTGGACAATGGTGGCAATCTTTCATGCCGACGTAAAACGCGATTTTAGCTTTCTCGCAATTATCCAGCCTATAAAGCCTCCAAATCAATATAACTGTTCCAATCCTGTACTCTTTTTAAACAAATTAAAGCACACTAAAATCAACGTTTATCATTAAAAAACTGAACAACTTTAGAGTCTGTTATAGTTCACAGAATCATAGAATTTACAATGCAGAAGGAGGCCATTTGGCCCATCGAGTCTGCCCCCGGCCCTTGGAAAGAGCCTCCACCCTATCCCTGGAACCCAGTAACCCCACCTAACCTTTTTGCACATATTTAGGCTGTGGACGGAAACCGGAGGAGCAGGAGGAAACCCACGCAGACACGGGAGGAAGTGCAAACTCCAAATAGACAGTCACCCAAGATCGGAATTGAACCCGGGACCCTGGCGCTGTGATGCAGCAGTGCTAACTACTATGCCAATGTGCAGCCTGAAGATCTTGGCCCAGATCTTCCGGTTTCAGAATCATCAGAGACCGAATATGCCACGCAAGATGTGCATCGGGACCTTGCGGAGTCATGATGCTCTGATCTCTGTGGGAAATGCTCGGGAAGTTTGATCTTCCAACTGACAATTCCCCTGCTCCCAAGCACCCTCTGCTAAAGTCTCCAACTCTGAGTTAGAGTTTGAAACTTCGAACAGTTCCATCGGACTTACCAGGGTACTTACCCAGGAAATGGTAGATAGAAAAACCCTAGTCACAATCCTGGGTAACTTCGGCACTAACTTTCCAATCACTGATCCCCCCCCCCCCCTTCTCACCAATCCCTCACTTGACCCCTGACTCTCCCCTAATATCCCCTTCCCCTTCCTGACCATGCTAACTCCTGACCACCGCCGCTCCCCCCCACAACCTGATCTGACTCATCCGAGACATGACTGACCATTCTGACCTGACCGGACTACACCACCGATCCACTTAACCACTCACTCACCTACCCACCTCATTCACCTCATCCACCTACACATCTCACTGACCTCATACGCCAGTCACCCTACCCAACTTCCACCTCACCCACCTGCCACCATATCCTGGTGCCACACTGTACATCTGCTAACCACCCTGGCTGCCATCCTACCCACCTGCCAATCTACCCACATATCACCCTCTGCACTTAGCAACTCCTCCAGCTGCCACCCTATCCAGCTGCCACCTTACCTACCTATCCACTTACCCACTTACTTCACCCACCTACTACCCTATCCGTTCACTCATTCATCTACCCACTCATTAAATTGGACCTTCAAACTTACCATAGATAAGTTAGTGCCATGAAAAGGGTACACATCCAATCTTACTCCCAACTCTACAGCACTGCAATGAAACTCCTTGATGGACACTGTGCTCCGTATATCTGGAGTTTGGAAGACTCAGCAGGAGTGGTGGAGCAGGTCCGGACATGGCAATGTTTGAATGGAGTGGCAATTTGATGATGATTGCTGCGCCATGGAGGTTCTGGGTCAATATTCACAGTATATTGCTTAGGTATTTGGACGTTGTGCCTCCATCTTGTAGACTTGGCAGGCATCGCTCCCAGTGATGAGTTGGTACACCACAAAACTGATGTTTGACATGTTGCTCCTGGCGTTGTACACATCATGCTTACTGCTCCTAATGTTGTGTCATTTGAGAGTGATTTTGATGTTACATTATTTGTTGATGATGCTGTTAATGTTGTCTCCCTGGTTCGTGATGTTGCTGACACTGTTGATGATCTTTCCTGCTTTTGCAGTGGGGCTGAATATAGAGTTTGCACCTTCTCATTTTCTTAGCAGATTCCGAATCCACTGGAGTGTCAGCAAGCAGGTTCTCAGCAGCTCTGAGTCATGTTGTGGGATCAGTAAGCGCCCTGGCCACACATTCCTACCATGTTTAGGAGCAGCATGCACCCTCCAGCTGCTCAGTATCTGTTGGAGGTTACCCGAGGCCTGTACTGAGGATCTGAGTGCACTAACATTGAACCATCCCCTCCACAGTACCCAGTTGCTCCTCACCACATGCCATCTGCTCATATTTTCAGTCACCCCTATCCAGACATGCTTGGGTTGAGAGGGTATGTGGCCTTCCCCTATCACCGTCTTCAAAGAGGACCACCCTATTTTCCCTGACTGCCTAAAAAAGACCTCCATGCCCATATCTCTGAAGTTAGGGGCTGCTGTGTCTCTGGTTGCAATCCTGTGCCTAACCTGCTTTACGTCTGCTTCTGCAACTACATTTTTAAAATTCATTGACGGGGTGTAGTGGACAGGCTTTGAGGGGGGGGAGGGGGGTCAAGAGGTGAGTTAATGAGTAAAATGGCAGCCACGATAATGGCTACCAAAATCTGTTTAAATCAGGCCTGCACTCGCTCAATTTCACCTTTATTCTGGCTCCTGCAATTGTCCAATTGGTTGTCCAATACACCCTCCAACCAATTAACTGGCCAGACCTGTGAAAAAACAGGCTTGTGACTTCTTCCTCCTTCACGAAGAACCAACCTCTCGAATCCCCATGCCAAGCAGTAACAGGATCCGGAACCAGACGAGGTGTCACTCCCAATATCAAAAGTAAAATCGGGCTCCTTGTCACCAGGATGAATCTCACCAGCATGCAGGCTATATACCAACCATTTCCATATCCTAGCCTGAAACATCTTTCCTTTCAAATACACAACATGCATCATTCTTCATAAACGATTCTACTTGACAGGAGTGAAACTGGACAATTAGTCACTGATGTCAGCATGTCAGATTCATGACTTATTTTCTATGCATTGTCACGAGGACAGGAAATAGTGACTGCAAAAGATCGACCTCAAATTTCACTGGCTAACCAAAAACATATTGAACTGTTTAAAAAAATACAAGAAAAGACACTGAATAAAGATGCTTACCTTTAGTCATCTGTTGTATGGTATTGCAAGTTAACCACTTTTCTGGAAAGTTCCTATATGGATTGCGCTGCAGGTGTGCCCTGACATATTGCATTGAATTTCAGAGCTGGGGTGTCAAGGTCCACTTCAGACAGGGATTCTTGAATGGAAGGCATTAAAATGCAAAGTGCTGAACCAATGGCAATTTTGTTAAGATAATGGGAGTTGCTAACCAACAAGATACACTCAACAAATACACAAAAGCCCACGTGGGGAATAAAATAATCGCGTCTCTTGTTGGTTTCTATCATCTTGAAATGTGTCGAAGGGATCTGAGATGAAAGGTCAAAATTAGGGCAGCACAGTGGTTAGCACAGTTGCTTTACAGCTACAGGGTCCCAAGTTCGATTCCTGACTTGGGTCACTGTCTGTGCGGAGTCTGCACATTCTCCCCATGTCTGCCTGAGTTTTCTCCAGGTGCTCCGGTTTCCTCCCACAACCAAAGATGTGCAGGTTAGATGGATTGGTTATGCTAAATTGCCCTTAGTGTCCAAAATAGGTTAGGTGAGGTTACAGGGATAGGGTGGAGGTGTGGTGATAGGGTGTGTTAAGTAATGGGTTAAGAGACATTCCAATTAGTTGTCTCATTTATGTTAAGCATCCAATAATTGACACTGATTATGTAAAGAGGCTTCAGGTGGCCTTTGTGTCAGGTGATGGGAAGATAGAGTTTTGTGCAGAGTCTGTTAAAGTGAAATAAAGGTGTTTGGGAAAAGGAGCAGAACCTTTGACTCTTTATACAACAGCAGCTAAATGTCTAACAAATGGTAGCAGAGGATGGTTTCTGTGAAATTGTGAAGGATTGAAAGATCCAACATTTCCAGACCAAACCAAGGAGTGAGTGAGAAGAAGAAAAAAAAAGATATATGGCTGAACCTAGGATAAAGATGGCTGGATATGTCTACCAGCCCCCCCTTATTTTCTGAAAGGGGATCATACGACCAATGGAGAAGTGCAGAATTATGTGGACTAAAGTAACTGCCTTGGGAAAGAGAAAACAAGGCATGACATTGGCTCGTTCTCTACATTATGATAGTAATATCCGAGGCAAAGTGTTTTCTGAGCTTGAATTGGAAGAGTTAGACTCAGAAGAAGGTCTGGAGACTCTATTACATTATATAAAAAGGATGACTTGTTAAGGGCGTATGAAGTATGGTTGGATTTTGCTAAGTTCCGGAAAATAGAGGAATTCTCCATGGAAGACTATATAATGGAATTTAGAAGACTATATAAAAGGCTGCAGAAACACAACCTGGAATTTCCACAGTCTGTGTTGGCCCTTAAATTACTTGACTGTGCTAAAGTGAGCAACATGGATAGGCTCCTGGTTTTGTCAGGAGTTCAGTTTGCGGATAAGGATACCTTATTCGATCAGATGACAGAAGCTTTAAAAAAGTTTCTGGGGAAACATTCGATTCTGATAGCTCTGATGACCCAAATAGGTCAAGAGACAATAGACAATAGAACATTACAGCGCAGTACCATCCTTCGGCCCTCGATGGTGCGCCGACCTGTGAAACCAATCTAAAGCCCATCTACACAATTCCATTATCATCCATATGTTTATCCATGACCATTTAAATGCCCGTAATGTTTGCAAGTGCACTACTGTTGCAGGCAGGGCATTCCACGCCCCTCCTACTCTCTGAGTAAAGAACCTACCTCTGACATCTGTCCTATATCTATTTACCCTCAATTTATAGCTATGTCCCCTCATGCTAGCCATCACCATCCAAGGAAAAAGGCTCTCACTGTCCACCCTATCTAATCCTCTGATCATCTTGTATGCCTCTATTAAGTCACCTCTTAACCTTCTTCTCTCGAACGAAAACAGCCTCAAGTCCCTCAGCCTTTCCTCATTAGATCTTCCCTCCGTACCAGGCAACATCCTGGTAAATCTCCTCTGCACTCTTTCCAATGCTTCTACATCCTCCCTATAATGCGGCGACCAGAATTGCACACAATACTCCAAATGCGGCCGCACCAGAGTTTTGTACAGCTGCAACATAACCTCATGGCTCCAAAACTCAATCCCTCTACTAATAAAAGCTAACACACCGTACGCCTTCTTAACAACTCTATCAACCTGGGTGGCAACTTTCAGGGATCTATGTACATGGACAACGAGATCTCTCTGCTCATCCACACTACCAAGAATCTTACCATTAGCCCAGTACTCTGTGTTCCTGTTACTCTTTCCAAAATGAATCACCTCACACTTTTCTGCATTAAACTCCATTTTCCACTTCTCAGCCCAGCTCTGCAGCTTATCAATGTCCCTCTGTAACCTGCAACATCCTTCCGCACTATCCACAACTCCACCGACTTTCGTGTCATCCGCAAATTTACTCACCCATCCTTATATGCCCTCCTCCAGGTCATTTATAAAAATGACAAACAGCAGTGGCCCCAAAATAGATCCTTGTGGTACACCACTAGTAACTGAACTCCAGGCTGAACATTTCCCATCAAAATCCATATACACCACATCAACTGCTTTACCCTCATCCACCTGTTTGGTCACCTTCTCAAAGAACTCAATAAGGTTTGTGATGCATGACCTACCCTTCATAAAACTGTGTAGACTATCCCTAATCAAATTATTCCTTTCTAGATGATTATAAATCCTATCTCTTATAATCCTTTCCAAGACTTTTTCCACAACAGAAGTAAGGCTCACTGGTCTATAGTTACCGGGGTTATCTCTACTCCCCTTCTTGCACAAGGGGACAACATTTGCTATCCTCCAGTCTTCTGGCACTATTCCTGTAGACAATGATAACATAATGATCAAAGCCAAAGGCTCTTCAATCTCGACCCTAGCTTCCCAGAGAATCCGAGGATAAATCCCATCCAGCCCAGGGGACTTATCTATTTTCACACTTTCCAGAATTGGTAACACCTCCTCCTTATGAACCTCAATCCCGTCTAATCTAATAGCCTGTTTCTCAGTATTCTCCTCGACAACATTGTCTTTTTCCTGTGTGAATACTGACGAAAAATATTCATTTAGGGCCTCTCCAATCTCCTCGGACTCCACGCACAACTTCCCACTACTGTCCCTGGCTGGCCCTACTCTTATCCTAGTCATCCTTTCATACCTATAGAAAGCTTTAGTGTTTTCCTTGATCCTACCTACCAAGGACTTCTCACGTCCCCTCCTGGCTCTTTTTAGCTCTCTCTTTAGGTCCTTCCTGGCTAACTTGTAACTCTCAAGCGGCCTAACTGAACCTTCACGTCTAATTTTTACATAAGCCTCCTTCTTCCTCTTGACAAGTGATTCAACTACTTTAGTAAACCACGGTTCCTTCCCTCGACCACTTCCTCCCTACCTGACAGGTACATACTTATCAAGGACACGCAGTAGCTGTTCCTTGAACAAGCTCCACATTTTAATTGTACCCATCCGCTGCAGTTTCCTTCCCCATCCTATGCATCCTAAGTCTTGCCTAATCGCATCGTAATTGCCTTTCCCCTAGATATAACTCTTGCCCTGCGGTATATACCTATCCCTTTCCATCGCTAAAGTAAACGTAACCGAATTGTGGTCACCATCACCAAAGTGCTCACCTACCTCCAAATCTAACACCTGGCCTGGTTCACTACCAAGTACCAAATCCAATGTGGCCTCGCCTATTGTTGGCCTATCTACATACTGTGTCAGGAAACCCTCCTGCACACATTGGACAAAAACTGACCCATCTAAATTACTATAGCATTTCCAGTCAATATTTGGAAAGTTAAAGTCCCCCATAACAACTACCCTGTTACTTTGACTCCTATCCAGAATCATCTTTGCAATCCTTTCCTCTACATCTGTGGAACTTTTCGGAGGCCTATAGAAAACTCCCAACAGGGTGGCCTCTCCTTTCCTGTTTCTAACCTCAGCCCATAGTACCTCAGTAGACGAGTCCTCATCAAACATCCTTCTGCCACCGTAATACTGTACTTGACTAACAATAAGAAATCTTACAACACCAGGTTAAAGTCCAACAGGTTTGTTTCAAACACTAGCTTTCGGAGCACTGCTCCTTCCTCAGGTGAAACCAAGGAGCAGTGCTCCGAAAGCTAGTGTTTGAAACAAACCTGCTGGACTTTAACCTGGTGTTGTAAGACGTCTTACTGTGCTCACCCCAGTCCAACGCCGGCATCTCCACATCTTGACTAACAATGCCACACCTCCCCCTCTTTTATCACCTTCCCTGAGCTTACTGAAACATCTAAACCCCTGAACCTGCAGCAACCATTCCTGTCCCTGCTCTATCCATGTCTCCGAAATGGCCACAACATCGAAGTCCCAGGTACCAACCCATGCTGCAAGTTCACCCACCTTATTCCGGATGCTCCTGGCGTTGAAGTAGACACACTTCAAACCACCTTCCTGCCTGTCGGTACACTCCTGTGACCTTGAAACCTTACTCATGACCTCACTACTCTCAACCTCCTGTACACTGGAGCTACAATTCAAGTTACCATCCCCCTGCTGAATTAGTTTAAACCCTCCTGAAGAGCATTAGCAAATTTCCCCCCCAGGATATTGGTACCCCTCTGGTTCAGGTGTAGACCATCCCGTTTGTAGAGGTCCCACCTACCCCAGAATGAGCCCCAATTATCCAGATATCTGAATCCCTCCCTCCTGCACCATCCCTGTAGCCACGTGTTCAACCATTCTCTCTCCCTATTCCTCATCTCGCTAGCACGTGGCACGGGTAACAACCCAGAGATAATAACTCTGTTTGTTCTAGCTCTAAGATTCCATCCTAGCTCCCTGAATACCCGCCATACATCCCCATCTCTTTTCCTACCTATGTCGTTGGTGCCTATGGGGACCACGACTTGGGGCTGCTCCCCCTCCCCCTTAAGGATTCCGAAAACACGATCCAAAACATCACGGACCCTGGCACCTGGGAGGCAACACACCAACCGCGAGTCTCTCTTGTTCCCACAAAATCTCCCATCTGTCCCCCTAAATATGGAGTCCCCAATGACTAATGCTCTACTCCTCTCCCCCCTTCCCTTCTGAGCAACAGGGACAGACTCTGTGCCAGAGACCTGTACCCTGTGGCTTACCTCTGGTAAGTCGGCCCCCCCACCCGTATCCAAAGCAGTATACTTGTTACTAAGGGGAACGACAACAGGGGATCCCTGTACTGACTGCTTCCTCCCAGCCCCTCTCACCATCACCTATCTATCTTCATTCTTCGGAGTAACTACATCCCTGAAGCTTCTATCTATGACCACCTCTGCCTCCTGAATGATCCGAAGTTCATCCAGCTCCAGCTCCAGTTCCCTAACTGCTGCAATTGTATAAGGTGTTGGTGAGGCCGCATCTGGAGTATTGTGTTCAGTTTTGGTCTCCTTACCTGAGAAAGGACATATTGGCACTGGAGGGAGTGCAGAGGAGATTCACTAGGTTGATCCCAGAGTTGAGGGGATTAGATTGTGGCGAGAGGTTGAGTAGACTGGGACTGTACTCATTGGAGTTTAGAAGGATGCGGGGGGATCTTATTGAGACATATAAAATTATGAAGGGAATAGATAGGATAGATGCGGGCAGGTTGTTTCCACTGGTCGGGGAAAGCAGAACTAGGGGGCATAACCTCAAAATAAGGGGAGATAGATTTAGGACGGAGTGTAGGAGGAACCTCTTCACCCAAACGGTTGTGAATCTCTGGAATTCCTTGCCCAGTGAAGCAGTTGAGGCTCCTTCTTTAAACGTTTTTAAGAAAAAGATAGATGCCTTTCTAAAGAATAAAGGGATTCGGGATTATGGTGTACAGGCCGGAGAGTGGAGCTGAGTCCACAAAGATCAGCCATGATCTCATTAAATGGCGGAGCAGGCTCGAGGGGCCAGATGGCCTACTCCTGTTCCTAATTCTTATGTTCTTATGTTCTAACATGGTTTTTGTGGAGCTGGAGATGGGGGCACTTCCCACAGGTGAAATCAGCAGGGACACTGACAGTGTCCCTCACCTCAAACATTCTGAAGGAGGAACATTGCACTGCCTTCCCTGCCATCCTCTCTAGATAACCTGCGGATGAAACAAGAAAAAGAAAGAAAGAAAGAGCTTACCTGCTATTCACTCAACCCCTTAAGTTAGAGGAGGTGGCTCCTCTCCTCTCAGTCTGCAATAAAGCAGAATATGGAAGATACACTACTAACAGGATGGCGAAATCGCACGGCTACAAACAGGTTCCAAGACTATAGAAGGAGATCGGGACCCGGAAATTATGAAGATAGAAACCCAATTAGAACCTACAATAGGAAGATGAACCCCAGAAATGCCCGGGATATGATAAATCGATGTTTTCGATGTGACTCTCAACACCATTATGCTTTCAACTGTCCAACACATTATAATAGAGTGTTTGAAGCGACACATGACATGGAAGAGTCAAAAGAGGAAAAAGGTAGTGACCAGAAAGAATGCATTGTCCTATTAACAAGCAGTTTTACGCCGGTAATGAGGGTGTTGGTTGCAGAATCCTTCAATTGTGCTGTATTGGACAGTGACTGCACATCTACTGTGTGTGGAATTGACTGGTTAAAATGTTACCTGGACTCCTTGAATGCTGAAAATTGTAACAAGATTAAGGAATTTGAAAGTTCCACAAGTCGCTGAAAAGAGTGGTGATCCCTTGCAAAATTGCTGGAGTGAATCATTTCATTAGCACGGTTGTTTTACCTTTGCTTCTGAGCAGACCGTCGATGAAGAAAGCACACATGAAACTGGATATGGAACAGGATAAGGCAACAGTTTTTGGAAAGACGGTGGACTTACAATTTACAGTCGGAACACTATTGTATTCCATCACTGACATGTAATATTTAAAGTACAGTTGTGAAGGATGTGTTAATGACAGTTGAAAATGGGACTTTAGCTGATAAAAAGCTTGTTGTATTAAAACTGCATAGGCAATTTGCGCATTCGTCTCCTCGGAGGCTGAAAAATTTATTAAAGGAT
Source organism: Scyliorhinus torazame (assembly GCF_047496885.1). Taxonomy (NCBI): domain Eukaryota; kingdom Metazoa; phylum Chordata; class Chondrichthyes; order Carcharhiniformes; family Scyliorhinidae; genus Scyliorhinus; species Scyliorhinus torazame. The sequence continues at coordinate 75,644,457 of NC_092721.1, read as the reverse complement.
GTAGGGGTAAGGGATGAAGACGATACTAAACTGATAGAACAGGTCAGTGATCGTTGTGAAGTTTGTAGGAAGTACAGAAGGACATCAGCACGAGCGATAGTAACCCTACTTTGGCCAGGGATTTTAACAACAGTGTCCATGGACCTTAAGATCTGGTATAAAGCCAATAATATATTTATTTTGCATTTTGTAGATTTAGCAACCAGATTTAGTCAATCAACGATTGTACGAAGTAAAGAAAAGAGAGTAATTCTGGATCAAATCGTGGAAAATTGGATAGGGACAGGAATGGGCGCACGGCAAAATTCCTTACGGACAATGGGGGAGAATTTGCTAATGATGAGATAAGGGATATGTGTGAAAACGTGAATATCACAGTTATGAATACGGCTGCGGAAAGCCCATTTAGTAATGATGTGTGTGAAAGAAACCATGCGGTAATAGATGACAAGCTCCGGAAAATTTTGGCAGATAGACCAAATTGCAAGCTAAATTCAGCTTTAGCATGGGCGGTATATGCAAAGAATTAATTGCAGATGGTTGGGGGCTACAGCCCCTATCAATTAGTGGTTGGTAGAAATCCTAAAATTGCGTCCATTTTAGATGACCAGTCTCCAGCTTGGGAAGGGACGACAATTAGCTCTGCCTTTGCTGAGCATTTCAATGCATTACATAGCAGTAGAAAACCTTTTTTGGAAGCAGAAGTCTCTGAAAGAATTCGCAGAGTTTTAAGACATTCTGGGTGGGTTTCTCCCGCAACTGGCCGGATGGCCCGACGCCGGCGCCAACAGCGGCCCGAACCACTCCAGCGTTGGGCCGCCCGGAAGTTGCAGAATCCTCCGTACTTCCGGGGGCTAAGGTGGCGCTGGAGTGGTTTGCGCCACGCCAACCGGCGCTGAAGGGCCACCGTGGGCCGGCGCGAGTTGGCGCATGTGCAGAACCACCGGCGTGGTTCCTGCGCATGCTCTGGGGGTTTCTTCTCCGTGCCGGCTGTAGCGGAGCTCTACAGAGGCCGGCGTGGAGGGAAAGAGTGCCCCCCCAGCGGGGGGTCGGAGAATCCTGCCCAATGTACGGCCATCAGACACCGTTTTTCAGCAAGGAGACATAGTATACTATAAGAGAGACAATTTTAATGAATGGAAAGGCCCAGGGAGGATCATAGGCATAGATGGCAAAACAATTATTTTGCAACATGGCAATCAAACTGTTCGGGTACATTCATCAAGGATAATGGGTACAGATTACAAATTTTCAAATTTAGACAGAGCAGACAGACATGACGAGGAACCAGGGTCATCTGGTACACATGTGTTACAGAACCTTGAGGACCAGTTAACTGATATAGACAGGGTTTCTGTAGAGGCACACAACACTTCTGATGAATTAGAACAGTTCATTTTTCCGAAAGGACAACTGCCAAAAATTGGTACAAAACTGACATGCTTGCCAAAAGGGTCTAGTCAATGGAAGGATGCAACTGTTATTAGTAGAGCAGGGAAGGGCACTGGAAAGTATAAACATTGGTTATATCTACAGCATTCAGTGGAGGGAGTCAAGACAATGGATTGGGAACACCAAGTTCAAAAATGAAGGGCACAGAAACGCAGTGCCAGTTCAGAAAGTACATTGGATAGTGAACAGGTCCGCAGGAAAAGGTAGAGAACTATTGAAAGGACATCCCACAGCAGAAGGGAAAGATCAAGCAGCAGCAGTACAGAATGAGATACCAGGTGGGAGAGGGGACATTGTTTATCAAGATCTCGGAACATGAGTAAGACTACAAATACTAATAGGAGTAGAAGCCCACATGCACGTGAGATTTTGGTGGCTTCCAATAAATTAGATGAAAAAGTTATCAAAGATGCCAAATAGCAAGAACTGCCTAGTTGGAGTGAATTTGGGGTATACACGGAAGTACCAGATAGGGGACAAAGAGCTCTATCCCACAGATGGATTTGCACAGAACAGGTTCATCCAGTTGGAACTTATAAGGCAAAGGCCAGGCTTGTGGCAAGGGGATTTGAAGAAAACTTAGAAGATCAGGATTTAAGGGTAGATTCACCTACAGCAGGAAAGGTTATTTTAAAGATCTTCTTGGCTCTATTAGCCACAAAGGCATGGGAATGCAAATCTATAGATAAAAAAGCTGCCTTTTTGCAGGGGCATTAGCTCCAGAGAGGCATTTTTCTCCATCCTCCTAAAGAGGCAGCTAACGCAGAAGGGGTACTCTGGAAGTTGAACAAATGTGTATATGGATTGAATGATGCGTCTAGAGTCTAGTACTTTTCGGTAAGGTCAGTTAGGCTGTTGCCAGTTGAAAGCATAACCGGCAATGTTTTACTGGCACTATAAAGGAAATATTTCTGGCATCTTTCTGATGCATCTCGATGATTTTTTGTGGAGTGGGACTAGTGATTTCGAAGCTATTGTAATCTCTGGTTTGAGATTTCCAATTCAGGGTTGGAAGGCAGGCTTCCGGTGCATTTAAATATATTGGACTGGAAATTGGACAGACTAAGTTAGGGGCAACTTTACGTCAGCAATCATACTTGGAAAACATCAGCCCAATAGCAATTAGTCATGGCCAGGTTTCACAAAAATAGACAATGGTTTCAAGGATGGAAAAAGAGCAACTGCGAAGTTTAATTGGGCAACTGAATTGGTTAGGTAGACAGACTAGACCGGACATGAGTTTTGATGTCTTAGAGTTGAGTACAAAAATGAATGATCCCAAAGTGGAAGACATAATAAGAGAAAATAAAGCGTTGGTCAAACTAAAAATGCAGGAGTGTGTTTTGAGGTTCCCAGTTTTAGGTGACCTTGGGCACTTGAAACTCATAGTTTATAGTGATGCGTCCTATGCAAATTTATGTGATGGGGTTTCAAGCGCAGGAGGTTTAATAATTTTCCTTTTGCCGAACAATGGTAAATGTTGCCCTCTTGTGTGGGAAACAAAAAAAATAAGGAGAGTGGTCAAAAGCACTTTGGCTGCTGAGATGTTAAGCCATGTAGAGGTGGTGGATATGGCCTTTTATATATGTCAGATATTGACAGACATTTTGGGATTAGGGGATTTTGGTAATATACCTATTGAATGTCACATTGACAATAAATCCCTGTGGGGAAATGTGCGCTCTACAAAAAGTGTCAATGAAAAAAAAAGGATAGACATCGCAAGATTGTAGCAGATGTTGGACAGAGGGGAGACAGCAAAAATTAAATGGGTCGACAGTAGCTATCAATTGTCAGACTGTTTTACAAAAAGAGGGGCTAGTTCACAGAAACTTTTGGATATTGTTAATTGTGAACTGCCTATTTCTGTGACTTTTTTTTTCTTCCAAAAATAAAAAAAAGAGAGGGGGGGGGAATTACGTGTGTGTTTTTGAGTTTCTTGTAATTTTGTTTTCACCTAATTATTTTTTTTCTCCAAGGAAGGGGTAACTGTTAAGTAATGGATTAAGAGACATTCCAATTAGTTGTCTCATTTATGTTACATATCCAATAATTGACACTGATATGTAAAGAGGCTTCAGGTGGCCTTTGTGTCAGGTGATGTGAAGATAGAGTTTTGTGCAGAGTCAGTTAAAGTGAAATAAAGGTGTTTGTGAAAAGGAGCAGAACCTTTGACTCTTTGTACAACAGCAGCTAAACGTCTATCAGGGTGGAGGTGTGGGCTTAGTTAGGGTGCGCTTTCCAAGGACCGGTGCAGACTATATGGGCCCAATGGGTTCCTTCTGCACTGTAATTCTATGATTCTAGGGGTAGAATTCTCCGGCTGTTGCAAGTCTCTATTCCTGCTGGCAGCGCACCCCAATCTGTGGGTTTTCCAGCGGCATGGGGTGGTTTCAATGGAAATTGCCATTGACAAGCAGCGGGAAGAGAGAATCCCTCCACTAGCAAATGCTGTGCTGCTGAGAAATACACAGCTGGGAAACCGGAGAATTCCGCCCATGATTAGCCTGATATGCACTCAGATTCTATTTCCGTATATGCTTTCTGATACAACAGCTTTATCTCTGAATCCTTCTGTTATAACTCCACCAATTTTATTGAACTAAAGATATCCACTTCACACACCACCTGCTCTTGTTCTTTACCAACCATCTGATCAAATTTAGTTTCTGACAACTGGACCTCAGCCCCCCTTCGGCACTCCTCAAGTTCTCTTCCTCCTGTTCTGCCTGTGGCTTTGTGATCTAGTTAACACACAGTCAGGAAATACGCCCAGATATACTTCTTGCAACATTTAATTGGTTGAACATTCTCTGCTTTTCAACCACTGTAGGCTGCATTCCCACCTGTGATCCAGCTATATCATTTCCGAGGATAAGTTCTACTCCTGAAAAAGGTAATTTTTCTCTTACTCCTATTACCACTTCACCACTTTTCACCAGACTCTTCAACCTTACCTTGCATAGTTTCCTTGCTGATTCCCATGGTCAGAAAACCTCTGGTGATTGCTCTTTGGTCTGTTCACCGTCAGAAACATCCAATGCCTAGATCTCCATGTTGGAACCCTCAACCTCCTTCGTTTCTGCATTGGGTCCCCCTTGGAGCAACACCGTCGAAGCTGCTGGTGCCGAGACTGTCTGAGCCGAAGCTGATTCCTCTGGATTAATTTGCATATTGCTGGTCTCCTGGTGCCTCATCATTTTGCGGTCCTGTACCCGGACCCTGGTACGATATCCTGTTTGTCGAACTACTGTGCCTGGTACCCACTTGGCATCGTCGCCTAAGTTCCGAATATAAACCACATCCCCTGTTTACGCTTGTCTGTTTACACTTGTCTGCGCAACACTATTGTTGCTCTTGACTATGGCGTATTTTCCAGCCAATATCTGGAAAAGCAAGACTGAGGCGGGTCCAAAGTCTGTAGTCCATCAGATGTTCTTCCGGTGCAATGCCAGTTGTGGCATATAGAGTGGTTCAATAACAAAATAAGAATCTGGTGAGGTGTGTGTCGAGGCATCCCATGGTCTGCTTGTTCAGTCCTATCTTGAACGTTTGCATCGCTCTTTCGGCTAGCCCATTTGAAGTCAGGTGACACGTGTTATGGGCCAGGGTTTAGAGAACCCCAAAGTGTAGCATGGAGTTCACCTGACCCACAACTTTTACTAGATTGTGGTATGGGGAGCACACGGCCCACTCTACAGGTGTGGTACAGCAGAAATGGAAAAGTATTTTTTAAAGCAAAACAATGTTTATTCTATGAACTGAAGTTAACCTTTTTAAAACATACAGTGAACATCTTAGCAACCATCAATTCAAATACAACCCCCAAAGAATACAACACTAAGGAACCCTTTAAGCTTTCCTTTTAACAGCCATACGACTTAAAACACCTTTTACCAGAAGCACATCAGGTTAAAGTCACTACTGTTATTAGTTTTAAATCACCAAGATCAATTTACAGTCTTTAGATTGCAGAGAGAGATTCATACATCTTTTGGCTGTGACTGCAGCTGTCCAGCTCTGAAAACGAAACTAAAGAACATCCTGCAGCAACCAGCCTAAAATGAAAGTAAAAAGCTGACAGACAGCCCAGCTCCACTCACTCTCTGACATCACTGCAGTAATAAACACCCATTTCTTAAAGGTACTCTCACTACAGATATTTATATACACATCCATTTATAAACACCCATTCCTTAAAGGTACTCTCACATGACACATGGCTGTGCGAATGTGTCATGCCTCATTAGTTTGCATGAACCCCACCCCCAAATTCCTCACTCCACACAATGATGTCCCATCGTCAGTGGCTAACATTTCTGGGATGCCGTGTGTGCTAAATGAGAGGTGCAGTTTCTCTATAGTGGGCCTCAAAGTCGTGGACAACAGCCTGTAGACCTCCAGCCATTTTGAATGCACATAGATTATGATCAGGAACCTGGAGCCTTGAAAGAGGCCGACAAAGTCAGCATGAAGCCATATCCAAAGTCATACTGTCCATTCCCGGGGATAAAGAGGTGCAGCAGGTGGAAGCTTCTGCAGTTCCTGGTACAGATCACATTTTTGAGCCAGTTGCTCTATCTCCACATCCAGGCCTGGCCACCAGACATAGCTGTGAGTGAGTATTTTCATTTTGGACATTCTTGGGGAGTGTCTAGTGGAGTGACGGGCTGCCTGTTTTCCCTGTGCTTTCCGCTCATTGCGGTTTCTCCAGATGCACGCCCCAATCGCCTATGGTCTTCCACTTTGGTTTCGGGGGACATGTCCTGTCTGGTCGACTAGGTCCTAGACCTTCGGCCCTGATCTCAGCAGTGTTCTGTCCAGGGTGGGGGTTCCTGGGGTTTCCATTTTAAGGGACGTCAGAAGCCGGGAAGGGGCTTGCCCCACACTATTGACTTCCATTCCTTGCACCAGTTGTACTCCTTTCTCTGCAATCTCTCCCGACAAAGAGATTTCCCTGCCTTCTTTAAGTCCAGCAGTGGCTTGGCGAGCAACTCCATTGAGTCTTCCTATTACTCACCCCACAGACTAATCTGTGCCGTAGAATTTTGGACAGAGAAGGGCCATACTCACAAAACTCAGTCAGTTTCCTGAGACATGTCAAAAAGCTGGTTACAGAGTCCTCCGGGATTCATTCAGCCATGTTAAAACAGTATCTTTGCATGATAACCAATTGCTTGGGTCATAATAGTCTGCTACCTTCGTAACATATGGATATATCTATATGGAATTCTAGGAGCCGCGCAATAAGGTTCCAGATGATTAACTATCATTAAATCTCATGGAGTTGGAGGAATGTTATTGGCCTGGTTAGCAGGTTGCTTTGGCCTTGGAAGACAGAGAGTAGGAATTAGATTGTTTCTAAAATGGGCAAAAAAAATGACAAGTGATGTCCTATAAGGATCTATGCTGGGGCCTCAACTGTTCACTCTAATTATTAAGACACAGGTAACACAATAGAGAGCCATACATCCGTGTCTGCCAATGAAATAAAAATCGGTGGTGCAGTAGGAATAGTGACGGAACCATAAAATTAAAAAGAGACATCAATAGAGCAAGCCAATGGCAGAAATATTTCAATGCCGAAGTGTAAGGTCATCCATGTTGGATCAACAATTTTTTTTTTTTAACTGGTTAAAAGCTAGGAAGATTGAGAGCCAAAGGGGTTTAAGGATCCTTTAATAGAATCACTAAGATCGAGTAGTCAGGTACAAGAATAATCAAAAAGGCAAATGGAATATTACAGGGAAGAATATATGATAAAGAGGTTTTGCTACAGTTATAAAAAACACTGCTTAGAGCAAATCTGGAGTACTGGGTGTGGTGATATGCCTGTAAGCAATATCATAAATGGATGTTGCGCAACATCCAAACAATAGGTGGCGGTGCAGAAACACCATGCAGTCTCAAGACTGTGGTCATGTGATCGGGGACTCCCATATAAGTGGAGACACATCCGGCCATCACCAGATGGTTGTAGGAGATGGCAGTAAGACATACAGGTGAACAGTCGTGTTAGGTGTAGTTCCAGAGGAGTACAAGGAAACTCCATGATAACTTTCTCTGTAACAGATCGCTATCTTACCACGTGTGATTAAATAAAGATCCTGGTTTGGACAAGTCAAGGTGTTTGGTGGATTCCTTTGCAAGCTATAGAAGACCAAACACAACACTGGGCATGGCTCTTCAGAAAGGATACATTGGCCTTGGAAGGAATGTGACACAAATTCACCAGAATGTAAGGCCTCCAAAATTTAAATTAGGAGTCGAAATTATAGAAACTAAGCTTGTATTTTCTGAAATCTAGGAAGTTAAGGGATGATTTGATTGAGGCATTTAGGATTTTGAAAGCATTTAAAAGGTTAGATGGATTTTCCTTCTGCCAGTGGAATTTTGGGACAAGGGAAATAGCCTTAAAATGAAGCCAGGTCATTTGGGAGAGAAATTGGGAAATATTTTCTTACACAAGTGTAGAAGTGTGGATCTCTGCTCCACAAAAAGGAATAAGTTCTCGTCTAATTAATAATTTTAAGTCTAAGATCGATAGGGTTTTGCCAGTGATGGAGTTTTGCCAGCTATGTGTATTATGAGATATGGGACCAAGACAGGCGTAAACATTAGGATACAGATCGGACTTGACCTTAATGGCGACACAGTTCATCTGTCAACTGCCCAAAATCAATATTGCCCCCAGTGGACTCCAGTAGAACTACTTGCACAGGAGATTAAAGTAGTTGTTATGTTGTCAGTGTCCAAATACTTACACTTCTAACCACTTAGTAGAACAGAATATGAGTATCGTCGAAAAATAGGAGACAAGATTGCGCTCATCAAGACCCATAGGCAGGAATCTCAAAGGGAAGAACAATGGGAAAAAAGGGCCGATTTGTTGGCAAGCAGACTCTGGTTCATAAAATTTACAGTGCAGAAGGAGGCCATTCGGCCCATCGAGTTTGCACCGGCTCTTGGAAAGAGCACCCTACCCAAGGTCCACACCTCCACCCTTTTCTCCATAACCCAGCAACCCCACCCAACACTAAGGGCAATTTTGGACACTAAGGGCAATTTAGCATGGCCAATCCACCTAACCTGCACATCTTTGGACTGTGGGAGGAAACCGGAGCACCCTGAGGAAACCCATGCACACACGGGGAGAATGTGCAGACTCCGCACAGACAGTGACCCAAGCCAGGAATCGAACCTGGGACCCTGGAGCTGTGAAGCAATTGTACTAACCACAATGCTACCGTGCTGCCCTTTGGTAGATTGGTTGAGGCATTGCCATGCGAATGCTCCTAGAATAGTTAACTGACAAGCTTTTGTTTAAATGAAAACCTGGCAGATTGAATTTGATTGGTCAAGGCATTGCCATAGCGAATGAACCTGGGAATTGCCGTCCCCAAATTTTTTGTTTAGATGAAAAAGGCCCAATGGGTGGACATGTCCTTTCTGTTTGCAAATATATGTAGTTTCTAGCCTGCTTAAGTGAGCCACACTGTGAACTTGACTGAAAATCTTAAATTGGTTGTCAGTGCAATTCTTAGCATAATCTGGATCGTTCAATAAGTGTCTAATTTCGGAATCACAGCTCATGTTGGTCACTATGTTAAGAGTTTTGCAAACCCAGGCTAGTTGAGTCAGTATTTTCCCTGCTGTAAGCCTAAGGGATGTGCTGCTTGGTATGATTTCCCAGTCATTGCGACATACATACTTGGCATCACACTGGCATTGAAATTTAGATACCAAGTACTCATTTGTATGGTAGACAGACTGAACGGCCACGTTCTATTAGTGGTGAATACCACTCATGTGATTACTGTACAGTCGCGGTGTGAAGCAGGGAGTTTCACTTGTTACTTAAATTTTTGAGACACTTGATCCTTCCAAAGTAATCTGAGGTCGGCATTCTCCATGGTAACACATCTACTGGCCAACCAATCAGCACCCTCTTCTCATGCAGCATAAATTGTTGCTCCCTTTGAGACTTGATATTCTTGTGAATCTGGTCTGGATGAGTACAAGGTGAAAAGCTTCAACAGCAAGTCTCCTTTATCACCAATAATTACACTTCTGATATAATCAGGCCTCTGAAAAATATGTCCATATGAAGTGAAAGGTGGCCACTTTGCTTTATTTCTACTCCCTTTGTACAGATGGTGGTAGATATAGAGAGGCACTTACAAAGAAAGACAGGCACGAAGGTGGTCCATTCACATGTTTAATTATGTCACTGCTCACTCTGCATGTTCTCAACAGATGGTGAATACGTTATACTACTTTCCCCTTAAAAAATAAACCATTTCCAATTTCATTATCAATGCAAATTCAACACTGAAAACCAAATCTTTGTGAAGATACACACTTGGTGCGATTACAAATTGTAAAATCAAATGCAGTACGAAGTTTACAAAGAGCTGTTGATCTCCTTCCAGGTTTTGCTGCAGAATCGGGTTTTGGACTGTTTGGCTCTCACTCAGGACTCACAGAAGATCCTCTTTCTTTTCTTTTGGACATCTGCTGTAATTGCTCTTTTTCGATCCACTTTTATGTCTGTGCAATTCATAATCTCATCAAGTTTATTAACAGCCTGTGTTTTGAGTGCACAGTTCCTGGTTAATTACTTTTCATAATTAGCTTTCATGTCATTTAAATCTTCCTCCTCTCCTTGGTTCAATTCCAGTTGCAATCTTTTGTTTACCTCTTCACTCAGGTCTACAAAATCTTCTGGAGATATTTACATGATCATGGTTGCAAAGGAGATTTTGGTGACTTATATGTATAAATTAAGTAAATTGTACATTTACATGCCATTAATTCTAGATCACTGTCCTGACTAAACCAGTAAATAAAACCTTTTGCTATGGATTTGACACTGACTATTTGTTCAGTATTGAATTCTGTCAGAACCCTATCCCTCAAAGAACTAAGTACTGCCATTCTGTGGCCCACTTGATGGAGCCCTGTTCACATAACAACTCATTACGCTGATTGTGGAAGATTTTCAGTTCCTTATCCGTGCACATTATGTCCAACCATTTAATGTCCGCTTGTGGATCCTGTTCAGTGCTGAGGCCCAGATTTTCACCAAGCTGGGCCTACTCAAGAGCCTTTTAAAAATGGAGGGCAGAAATCAATCCAGGGATTCCCGCAACATTCCTGTTTCCGGCAATCTTTGCTGGTGTGGGATAAGATTGTGGGCAGCCATCCCACACGGAGCACTCCCACCCTTGCTGGTTTCATTGAGTCGTGGGCAGTTTAAACCTCTGTTTAATTTATGTGCAGCCGGGCTGCTTCTAAAAGTAAACGTGGTTCATAGGAGTCAGGGGAACCGTATCTTAAGTGGGAATCTAAAAAGAAAAAAAATTAGCTACCTGCTCCTTGAATTCCTTCATTGACAAGCTTTGAAATAAAAAATCAAATCTCTTTCAGTCTCAATTGTTAGTGCTGGCCTGGATTCTCCGCTGCCCGCCTTCGGTAGCGGGGTCCCCGATGTGGCGGAGAATCGGAAAAGTGGCATTGTCACTGACCGCCGGTCTGATCACGATGCTCTGACCTCCTGCTGGCGGCAGGATCGGGGTACGCACCCGTACGTCAGTGGGGGGATGTGAATGAATGCATATGGGTCTTAATGATTCTCTGTGATTCTCCGATCCCCTGGGCCGGAAATCACATGAGCGGGCATCACTACAGGTCTCACCAAACGTGTGCCTGATATCCTAGTCCTCATAAATAAAAGCAAATTACTGCAGATGCTAGAATCTGAAACGAAAGAGAAAATGCTGGAAAATCTCAGTAAGTCTGGCAGCATCTGTAGGGAGAGAAAAGAGATAACGTTTCGAGTCTCATGACTCTTTGTCAAAGCTCATCAAAGCTTTGTCAAATGGTAGGCCAAGGGGGTAACTCCTTAAGGAAGTTTAAGTAACAGGTGAAGCTGCCTGTTTCACACTGCTACTGTACCATAATAACAGGCTTGAGTGATTGGAATGCACTTACTTCTCTTTGATGTGGTCGATGTTTGTAAACATTGGGGTTTCAGCACTTGAAGTCACTCACCCATGAAGGGAGATGAATGAATCAAGGCTGCAGCTGTTTTGTGGGAGCTGTCAATCACAGCCCATTACTAGAAATGAATGAATGGCTTGCAGCAAATGGATCAGAGGGGTTTAAATACAAGTCACAGCTGTTCTCTTTCCAGAACACGTGGTACCTCCAGGTAGATGTCACAACTTTAATTTCTGTCACTGCCCATGTCTGACCAGCTCTCTAGCTCCCATGATGTGGAGATGCCGGTGTTGGACTGGGGTGGGCACCGTAAGAAGCCTTACAACACCAGGTTAAAGTCCAACAGGTTTGTTTCGAATCACTAGCTTTCAAAGTGCAGCTCCTTCTGCAGGCGATTCACCTGAGGAAGGAGCAGTGCTCTGAAAACTAGTGATTCGAAACAAACCTGTTGGACTTTAACCTGGTGTTGCAAGACTTCTTACTCTAGCTCCCAGATAGGTTTTTTTTCTGGGGATCTGTGGGAGATCCCTCTATTTAGCGTGTCCATGGGGGGTTCCCTCTAGTTTGGGGGACCCTCTGGGGGTAAGTCGAGTTAGGGGGTCCCAGAGCATGGTTCCTTTAGTGAGGTGGTCCCTATGGAACGTTCCTTTAGTTGGGGGGGGGGGTCTCTCTGGAAGTTTCCTTTAGTTAAGCGGTCTATGTGGGGGTCCCTATGAGGAACTAAATTTGTACTTTGCTTCTGTCTTCACAAAGGAAGACATGAATAATGTACCAGAAGTTCTGAGAAGCACAGGTTATAATGAGGAACTGAAGGAAATTAGTATGAGTAAAGAAATTGTTTTGGGGAAATTGTTTTGGAAGAAGCTTAAGAGGTGACTTAATAGAGGCATCCAAGATGATCAGAGGATTAGATAGGGTGGACAGTGAGAGCCTTTTCCCTTGGATGGTGATGGCTAGCACGAGGGGACATAGCTTTACATTGAGGGGAGATAGATATAGGACAGATGTCAAAGGTCGGTTCTTTACTCAGAGAGTAGTAAGGGCGTGGAATGCCCTTCCTGCAACGGTAGTTTACTCGCCAACATTAAGGGCATTTAAATGGCCATTGGATAAACATATGGATGATAATGGAATAGTGTAGATGGGCTTTAGATTGGTTTCACAGGTCGGCGCAACTGCATTGTAATGTTCTATTCTATGCTATTCTTAATGGGATTGAAGCCAGACAAATTTCCAGAGCCTGATAATCTTCATCCCAGAGTACTTAAGGAAATGGCCCTAGAAATAATAGATCCATTGGTGGTCATTTTCCAAAACTCTTTGAACTCTGAAATGGTTCCTACAGATTGAAGGGTAGCGAATGTAACCCTGTTATTCAAAAAGGGAGGTAGAGCAAAAACATGGAACTATAAACCAGTGAACCTAAAGTCGGTCGTAGGGAAGTTGCTGGAGTCCATTATCAAGGATTTCATAGCAAAGCATTTGGAAAGCAGTCGTGTAATCAGACAAAGTCAGCATGGATTTACAAAAGGAAAGTCATGCTCGACAAATCTATGTGTAAAGTTAATGCGCATGGGGTGGTGTCTTGAAATGGATGGAAAACTAGTTCGCAATATTTTTCTGATTGGCAGGCAGTGATTAGTAAGGTACCGTAGGAATCTGTACTCGGACCCCAACTGTTTACATTATATATTAATGATTTGGACAAGGGAACTAAGTGCATTATCTCCCAATTTTCAGATGATACAAAGTTGGTTGGTAGGGTGAGCTGTGAGGAGGATGTAGAGATGCTGCAGCGGGATTTGGACAGGCTGGGTGAGTGGGCACATGCGTGGCAGATGCAGTATAATGTGGACAAATGTGGGGTTATCCACTTCGAAAGCAAAAATAGGAAGGCAGGCTATTATTTGAATGGGTGTAAATTGAGAGAGGTGGATACTCAGCAAGACCTTAGTTTAGTGTCCTCATGCTGAAAGTAAGCGTGCAGGTACAGCAGGCTGGAAAAAAGGCAAATGGTATGTTGGCTTTCATAGCGAGAGGATTGAGAATAGGAATAGAGATGGTTTACTGAAGTTGTATGGGGCATTGGTGAGGACACAACTGGAGTATTAAGTGCAGTTCTGATGTCCTTATCTGAGGAAGGATGTTCTTTCTATAGAGGGAGTGCAGCAAAGGTTTACCAAGCAGATTCCTGGGATGGAGGAACTGTCATATGAGGAGAGACTAAGTTGGTTAGGATTATATTAATTGGAGTTTAGGACAGTGAGAGGGGATCTCCTAGAAACTTACAAAATTCTAAGAGGATTGGCAAGGTAGATTCAGAAAGAATGTTCCCGATTTTGGGGAGTCCAAAACTAGGGGTCATAGTTTGAACGTAAGGGGTAAATCTTTTAGAATTGATTTGAGGAGAAATTTCTTCACTCAGAGAGTGGTGAATCTGTGGAACCTGCTACCACAGAAAGTAATTGAGGACAAAACGTTGTGTAATTTCAAGAAGCAATTAGATATAGCTCTTGGGGCTAAGGGATAGGGGGGGGGAGGCAGGATCAGGGTATTGAACTTGATGATCAGCCATGATTATAATGAATGGCAGAGCAGGCTCGAAGGGCCAAGTGGCTTCCACCTGCTTCTATTTTCTATGTTTCTATATTTCTATGTGACTCCAGATCCACAGCACTGTTCATTAAGATCCACAGGATCTTAAATGCCCTCAGGGATGGTCAATAAATGTTGGTCTTGCCCACATCCCATGAACGAATAAAACAAATTTCAAGTTCATGGCTCCTGAGATCTTCCCATAGTGGATACTGGGTTAGTGGCTACAGCGGCTACATGGGGAGAGGGCAGGGCAGTGGTGGCATAGAGAGGTTTGAGGAGGTATGGGCATAAGAGGGGCGATGAAGGGGCCCAGAAGATATTAGTGAGCATGAGGGGATGTGGTAATTATGTGGAGACATGGAGGGCTATAGGGCCATAATGGGGGAGGATATGGAATGGGCATGGAAGAGGAATGGGGGTATGAGGAAGCATTGGGGGCATGAAGGGAGAATGGTGATATGGTGGAGCATCAAGGGGGCAAGGGACTCATGTGGGAGCATAGAGGGGCCTGGTCATTATGTGCATCATGGGGAGGCCATTGAGGGAACATCTGGGTGGGTGAGGGATTGCACCTGACATTCATTTTTAAGAAGTGGCCTGTATCCCAGTAAATGGAGATAGCCATTCTAGCTTGCCAGCCTCTGTTGCACCCTCTTGACTCCTCCACAGAAATCTGACTCTGAGTCTTTCTGAATTCCAACTGCAATTTCAGTGATTAATTCAGTTATTTCTCTGAACCTTCCCAGCTACTGTGTAAAAGGCTCTAATTTCTCTAGGCTCTCTTCATAACTGCAAGTCCTTATCTCGCAGAACACACAGTATGCTACTGAACTAGGATCTAAGATCCTGCAGAAGCTGTTACAGAATCCAAGCTTTTATAAACTGAGGTAGTGAGTGGAAAAGCAAGCAAATAATGCTAATCCTTTATAAATCACTGGCTCAGACTCAACTTGAGTGTTAGTCCAATCCTAGGCAACACACTTCAAAAAGGATGTCGAGCTTTGAGAAGGTGCATTGGTGATTTTCTAAAATTATACCAGCAATGAGGAATTTCAGTCATGTGATGAGACTAGAGAAGCTGGTATTGTTCTCCTTGAGGCAAAGAAGGTGAAGGGGAGATTGCAAAGAGATGTTGAAAATTATGCGGAGCTTCACTGGGCAGAATCGTCCCCTTCCGTCAGCAATGGGAATCGTGGTGGGCGAGAGTCAATAAAAAGCAGTTTACAACCTGGACTTTCTTGGCGGGTGAATGGTGGGTCAACTTTCCCGCCAATGAACATTGTGAATCTGTTTTGCATCTCACGAATGCTCATTATCAGGCCAACATACCAGAATCTTATTTGTCCATAAAATCTTCCGCCCTGCCAGTGGGAATTTGGACCATTCTGTTTCATGGCTCAACATGTGTGACGTGCACCCAGCGGGGGGCATTCCAGGATTCAGCGGGCACTCGACTCTGCCATCTCCATTCACAATGACCGGGGTTCAGGACATGCCAACATAGGAGATGATGCACATGGGAAGCCATGAAGTGGGGGTGAAAGGCTCAAAGGGCTGTGGAAGGTTGTCAGGGATTGCAGTGTCCCAGTAGGCGGGGGCAGCTGGTCAAAATGTTTTATACGGCAGAGTCTGTAGAATTGATGGTGGGGCCAAAACGGATAGTACTGATGTTATGAAGGAATGGTCACATTGAAGGGGAAAAAGTGGGATGCAGTAAAGTTGGAGGGTCAGAGTGAATATTTGGCAAGTGTCGTTCATCAGAAGGGTTACTGAGGGGGACAAACAAGGTGGCAGGATCAGGTGGGTACGGGCATGGTAACTGGTGTGAGTTCTGATGGGCGGGAAGGATGTGAAGTTTGATCGTGATAGGGTCCAGGATGATGGCGGTTCTAGGGTTCCAAAGGGAAGAGTAGAGGTCACATTGGATGGGCCAATGGTCATGGGCAGGAAGTTGGTGGGTGACAGGAGGAGGGTAAAAGATGGTGGAGTGGGTTTGGCAGGAAACATTGAACATTGCTCGATGTCGAACTGCGATACATCGAGGTGGGAGGAGATCTTCTCAGGTGGGTGGAGCACAAGATCAGCAAAACTGGACAACTGAAGGGGGCACCCTAGTAAACATGTGGAAACTGGATGGTGGGTATGGTCAATTGAAATTTTCACTGTCTGGTGCACCCACAAGGCAGCTAGCGGCTTCTCATAACAACGAGATCACAGCAACGTGTTGAGCTGCTGTTCATTCTGAACCATTTGCCATCAGTTGCAATCAGAGTTCGGGGTTCAGGGAGAGAGGGAGATGGATGCCGAACAGGGGCTTGCTAGTGAATGGCAAATGTGGCGTGCCCTCCACAGCCTGACCAGCAAAGTTAATTGGCTCATAGACAGAGGGTATTTGGAGCATCATGGCGCCATTGGAGTGTCCTAGATGGATGGTCCCAGGATTTCTAGTTGACGCTCATCCTCTCCTCGGGTGTCCCAGGTGTATCATAGAATCATAGAATTCACAGTGCAGAACGAGGCCATTTGGCCCATTGAGTCTGCACCGGTTGTTGGAAAGAACACCCTACCCAAGCCCACACCTCCACCTTTTCCCCATAACCCAGTGACTCCACCCAACATTAAGGGTAATTTTGGACACTCAGAGCAATTTAGCATGGCCAATCCGTCTAACCTGCACATCTTTGGACTGTGGGAGGAAACCGGAGCACCCGGAGGAAACCCATGCACACATGCGGAGAACGTGCAGATTCCGCACAGACAGTGACCCAAGCCTGGAATCGAACCCGGGACCCTGGAGCTGTGAAGCAATTGTGTTTACCACTATGCTACCGTGTTGCCCTCATGTAGTGATATGCATAATCAATTGTACATGTAAGTATGTTTGACCTCCGACCACTAGGTGTCAGGCAAGTAATACCATGTGACATGGTAGTCTAGGGGGAGTCTGGAGGAGAATTTGTCGTGGTTAGTTGTGTTTGTGAGTGTTCCAGTTTGTTAGCATTGGTTTCCACCCCACAGTTTGTTATACAATAATAAATTTGACTAGTCTAGAACTAGATGCTCTTTGGTACGTTGACTCAGTCATTGTCTCTGTGAGGCACGATCAATTGGACAAAGACGATCCAACTGAGGCTTTATTGCTATCAGATGTGTGGCCTCCCACAGCAGTTGGCGAAATGGCTGCTGGCTGGAGGACACGCATATTTATACCCTGCCTCCTGGGCGGAGCCAGCAGGCAGGGACTACCGGCGAACCTGTAGTACAGGTCCTACCGTACGTCACCTACTACAGGTGCAACAGTGGTTTACCACATTCACCCTCTGTTAAAAATTGAGTCCGGCGGGGGTGGTGGATAACTACATACAACAATGAGTTAATATTTACAAGATTTGAGCAAACAAATGCCCTTTGATGTCCGGTGTCTGGTCAGAGGTTTAGCCGGTCCGGGGCCTTGATGTTCCTCTGGGAGCGACGCAGTGGTGTCTGCGATGTTGGTGCTGATCTGGTCGATGGTGACTCCGGGTGCGTGCCAAAATCCTCTTCATCGTCAGGCATGGGTGGGGGGTGGGGGGGTGCGGGGGGGGGGGGGGGAGTGGGGAAAGGGAGAGTGGGGGGGTGGGGTTGGTCCTGGGGGAGGTGCTGTTGGGAGCAATGGGGGAGGGTAGGGTGGCACTGGGGGCGGAGGGGGTGTGGGGGTGGAACCTGCAGGTGCCAGGTCCCTGAGGGAGACAGTGTCCTGGCAGCCATCGGGGATCGCCACGTAGGCGTACTGGGGGTTTGCATGGAGCAAGTGCACCCTCTCCACCAACAGGTCCGCCTTGTGGAGTCGAACGTGCTTACGGAGAAGCACGGTTCCCGGAGCTGCGAGCCAAGTTGGGAGCAACACCCCAGATGTGGACTTCCTGGGGAAGGCAAAAAGGCATTCATGGGGTGTATTGTTAGTGGCAGTGCAGAGTAATGAGCGAATGGAGTGGAGTGCATCAAGGAGGACCTCCTGCCAGCGGGAGGCCGGGAGGTTTCTGGACCGTAGGGCCAGCTGGACGGCCCTCCATATCGTCCCATTCTCCCTTTCTACCTGTCCATTTCCCAGGGGGTTATAGCTTGTCCTGCTGGAGGCGATACCCCTGCTAAGCGGGAACTGACGCAGCTCATCACTCATGAATGAGGATCCCCTGTCACTGTGGATGCAGGCGGGGAAACCAAACAGAATGAAGATTGTGTTGAGGGCTTTAATGACGGTGGCAGACGTCATCTCGGGATATGGGATTGTGGTGATGTGCATCAATGTAAATACATGTAGGCTAGCTAGACACTAGAGGGAGCACAAGAGACATCACACACACACACTCAACCAACAGATCAAGTAGATAGGACACGACCAATAGACATTCACGATACACAAGGAGGTGACACGACCACAGGGGGGCATTACACCAACCCATATATAAAGGACACCACACACATGATCTGCCTCTTTCCAGTGGAGACAGTCAGTGAGTACAGACACAGGGTTGATTCAATATTACACCCACCACGTGGATTGCAGCAACTAGTTGGTCAATCTGGGTAGCCATAGTAGGATTGGCAGTAGTATCGAACCTGAGTAATAGAAGTGTAAATAGTTTAATAAACGTGTTGAAGTCATCTCCACATCTGAACCTTCCTTTGTCAAGTGCACCACAAGGAAGCCGCTTATGTTACACCAACAACATAACAAATCAGAATGGCGAAGGGGAATCTGGAGTATTCGTCGATCACACTGAGAAAATATGTGTGACGGTCAGTGGTGGGGAGGGGGCCTTTGAAGTCCACGCTGAGGCATTCAAAGGGGCGGGAGGCCTTCACCAGGCACGCGCGGTCCGGCTGGTAGAATTGCGGCTTGCAATCCGCACAGACCTCGCAGTCCCTGGTGATTGTCCTTACTTCCTCGATGGAGTAGGGCAGATTTTGTGCCTTAATGAAGTGGTACAACCGTGTGACTCCTGGGTGACAAAGGCTGTCGTGCAGTGCCCGGAGTCGGTCTACCTGTGCGCTGGCACATGTACCGCGTGATAGGGCGTCTGGAGGTTCGTTGAGTTTGCCGGATCGATACATAATCTCGTAATTATTGGTGGAGAGCTCGATTCTCCACCGCAAGATTTTATCATTTTTGATCTTGCCCCGCTGTGTGTTGTTAAACATGAAGGCTACCGACCTTTGGTCAGTGAGGAGAGTGAATCTCCTGCCGGTCAGGTAATACCTCCAATGCCGCACAGCTTCAACGATAGCTTGGGCCTCCTTTTCGACGGATGAGTGCCGAATTTCTGAGGCATGAAGGGTGCGGGTGCCTTTTCTACTTGGAAAGGCAGTGTCTCATCTACAGCATGCATTGTGGCCTTGGCAATATCAGCTCTGATCTGGGCGAAGGCCTGTTGGGCCTCGGCCATCAGGGGAAACTGGATGGACTGTATGAGTGGGCGGGCCTTGTCCGCATAGTTTGGGACCCACTGAGCGTAGTACGGAAAGAGCCCCAGGCATCATTTGAGGGCCTTGGGGCAGTGGGGGAGGGGGAGCTCCATGAGGGGGCGCATGCGGTCGGGATCGGGCCCCAGAACTCCGTTCTGGACCACATAGTCGAGGATGGCTAAGCGGTTCGTGCTGAACAAGCACTTTTTGTTGTAACTGAGGTTTAGGAGAGTAGCGGTGTGGAGAAATTTAACAAGGTTGGCGTCATGGTCGTGCTGATTATGGCCGCAGATGGTGCGTTGTCTAGGTAGGGAAAGGTGGCCCGCAACCCATACCGGTCGACCATTCGTTCCATCTCCCTTTGGAAGACCGTGACCCCGTTTGTGACGGCAAAGGGGACAGTAAGGAAGTGGTGTAGGCGCCCGTGTGCCTCGAAGGCGGTGTATGGACGGTCCGATTTACGGATGGGGAGCTGGTGGAAGGCGGATTTCAGGTCTACCATTGAGAAGACCCGGTACTGCACAATCTGGTTAACCATGTCAGATATGCGTGGGAGGGGGTACGCGTCGAGCTGCGTGTACCGGTTGATGGTCTGGCTGTAGTCCACGACCATTCGGTGTTTCTCCACAGTTTTAACTACTACCACTTGAGCTCTCCAGGGGCTGTTGCTGGCCTCGATGATGCCTTCCCGAAGCAGCCGCTGGACTTCGGACCTGATGAAGGTCTTGTCCTGGGTGCTGTACCGTCTGCTCCTGGTGGCGACGGTTTTGCAATCTGGAGTTAGATTGGCAAAGAGGGAAGGTGGGTCGACCTTTAGGGTCGCGAGGCCGCACACAGTAAGGGGTGGTAAGACCCCGCCGAATTTCAGAGTTAGGCTCTGGAGGTTGGACTGGAAGTCCAGGCCGAGGATTAGTGCAGAGCAGAGGTTAGGGGGGACGTAGAGGCGGAAGCTGCGTAATTCTATGCCCCGGACCGTGAGAGCGTGACCATACAGTACCCCCGGATCGCTACGCAATGGGATCCGGAGGCCAGGGCGATTTTATGGTTGGCGGGGTGTATCGTGAGGGAGCAGCGCCTTACCGTATCCGGTTATATGAAGCTTCCGGTGCTCCCGGAGTCCAGCAGGCAGGAGGTTACATGTCCGTCGACTTTCACGCTGGTGGATCCGTTGGTCAGGTTATGCGAACGAGACTGGTCGATTGACATGGAAGCGAGTCTTGGTTGGTCCGTGGGTAATGGGGCGGCTGGTGAGCACGGATCCTGGAACACTGGTGGTGCCCATGTGCTGAGGTGTAGACAAGATGGCGGCGCCCGAAGATCTTGAGGATTACAAAATGGCGGCGCCCATGGAACGCATGTTGCGGGGTGGAACAAGATGGCGGCGCCCACGGAACGCACATGTTGCGTGGAGGGGAAGATGGCGGCGCCCACTGGCCGCACGTGGTCTGAGGGGGGGATGGCAGCGCCCATTGTCCGTGACCGAGAGGGGTGGGGCGATAGCGGCTACTGAGCCTGGCACACCGTGGCGAAGTGGCCCTTCTTCCCGCAGGCTTTACAAAGGGCAGCGCGGGCTGGACAGAGTTGGCGGGGGTGCTTCTGTTGGCCACAAAAGTAGCATCGGGGGCCCCCGGGGTTCGCTGGCTGGCGTGCAGCGTAGGCGTATTGGGTGGGCAGTGCCCCCGCTGGGGCGGCTGTCTGTGGGGTCCACGAAGCGTAGGAGGGGTGGGCCGCGCGGCTGGGGGTGTAAGACTGGATGCTGCGCAGGGCGACCGTCATGAAGAGCACTAGCATTTTAGTCTCTGCGCGATCGCGCGTGGCCCCTTCTAGAAGTCGCTGGCGTATGAGATCTAACCCAATTCCAGTCACAAAAGCGTCCCGCATAAAGAGGTCTGAGTATTCCGTGGCCGTAACGGCCTGACAGTCACAATCCCGGACTAGTGGGATTAGGGCCCGCCACAGGTCTTCTATGGACTCACCAGGGAGTTGAGAGCGAGTGTCAAGTGCGTGCCTGACGAAGAGCGTGTTCGTTTTCTGTGCGTAGTCCTTGAGTAGAATCATGGCTTCGACGTAGTTCGGCGTGTCCTGGATTAACGGAAAGACGCTGGAGCTCAACCTAGAATATAAAATCTGAATCTTCTGAGCCTCCGGAACAGGGGTTGGTGCTTCGTTGATATACGTTCCGAAGCAAGCTAGCCAGTGCTGGAAGTCCTTTCTGGCCTCGCTTGTGTGCGGATCCAGCTGCAGAGGAATGCTGTGATGGTTCTACAAGTGTGAAATCCTCTTCTTCCTCCTCCAAGGTGGTCTGGGGCTGGGGTTTTCTTCTGAGGAGGACGTTGACCTCCATATCTTCCTGTTGACACCTCAAATAGAGAAAGGAGAGAATGTGTAACTAACTGTCTAGGCTGGTTCAAACATCACTCACATCATTCATATTCATTTTCTGCAGTTCGCTGTATAACGGATGCTTCCTCACAGAGTTCTTGGGAGAGGCCAACTTCACTTCAGCACAGGTGTGACCCTTGACTTCCCTGCCTGCTCTACAGCCTACTGCTCAAATTGTGTCAAGTTTCTTAGCTATGGCATTCCACTTCCCATCTTCCCCCTCTCCCTCTGTTGTGGGCCACCTTCTCCTGCAAAAAGAGAGATGCGAGTTGGATGAAAGAGCGGGCCAGAGGCTATTAATTCTTTGGTGAGTAATTTATCACCTGACTCCCCAAAGCCTACCCACTATCTACAAAGCAGAAGTTAGGAGTGTGGTGTGAATACTCCCCATTGGCCGGGATGAGTGTAACACCAACACACTTAAGAAGCTCACCACCATCCAGGATCGAGCAGCCTGCTTGTTTGGCAACCATTCCACCACCTTCAACGTTCACTCCCTCTACCACCGATGCACAGTAGCAGCAGTTTGTGCAACAACACACCAAGCCTCTTTCAATGACATCTTCCAAACCTACTCTACCACCTAGAAGGAAAAGGGCAGCAGGTGCATGGTAATACCACCACCTGAATGTTCTCCTTCAAGCCATACTCCATCCTGACTTGGAACTGCAACAAATTCCCTCGACTGTTGTTGAGCGATAATCCAAAAGCCTCTCCCTGACAACATTGTGGGTGTGCCTCATGGACTGCAGAGGTTCAAGAAGGCAGCTTCCCTGCACTTTTTTAAGAGCAATTAAGGATGTGCGACAAAAATGTTGGTCTAGCCAGCAATGTCCATGTCCCATGGAAAAATGCAAAAAATACATCACCAATATCCCATCTGCTGACCAATAGTATGCAATGTCTTTATGGACTCTAACGCATAGAGTTATGAGAGTGCGAGTTTGCAGTTTGTTGAGGTTTACTTATCCTAGCACTGCAGGACTGTCCTCCTTTGGACCCAACAATTGCTGATCATAGATGTATAGAATCCCTACAGTGCCCATTTAGTCTAAACCGACCCTCTGAAAGAACACCCCAACCCAGGTCCACGCCCCACCCTATTCCAGGAACCCTACTTAACCTTTGAACACTAATGGATAATTTAGCATGGCCAATCCACCTAACCCTTTGAACTGTCGGAAGAAACCGGAGCACCCGGAGGAAACCCATGCAGACGCGGTGAGAACATGCAAACTCCACACAGCCACCCAAGGTTGGAATCGAACCCGGGACCCTGGGGCTGTGAGGCAGCAATGCTAACCACTGTGCCATCCTGGTGACATCCTTGTGGGTCGCTGTGCTCAGACAGGAGAGCCTCCTGCACCCTTCACTTGAAAGGAGAACCACCCTCCTTTCCTCGACCACCTCAAGGAGATTTTCCAGGGAGACGTCACGGCACTGTGGGCCAGTTTTCTGCCTTTTCATAGACATTCTCTCCCAGTATCCAAGAGTTCTGGCACAGTGATTGAATGGCTGCCCGGGTACCTTTTAAATATGGTGCCCATTCGGACATGACGGCAGGGTAGGTGATTTCCTGCCTGCCCCACAACACGATTCAAGGTGACCCTCATGGCGACATAATCTGAACATCGAAAGAGTCAACATATTCACCTGCCCCATTGTCCAGCCAAAATCACACTGACTCCCTGCTCTCATCACCAGACTTAGTGCCAGAGTATACAATTCCACCCATATAACAAGCAGGAAAAAACTGTTTCCAGTGGCAGGTGAGTCATTTTCAAAAGAGAATTGGATATATAATTGAAAACAAAATATTTGTAGGGCTATGTGAAAGGGTCACGGCGATGGGTCTAATTAGCTCCTGCAAACACCCGGCATCGGTGCAATGGTCTAAATGACTTCTTCTTTGCTCTGAGCGTTTATGGAACTATGCTGCCCAACATGACCTCTGTTCTCCTGGATTTAATGCCACTGGATATAAAACCAAAGATTCAGTAAGACTATTTGATGGCTTTATTGACTTGTGCTATCAGAATTAATGACCTGTCCATCAATAAAGCAAGGTTCTATGGGCCCTCTAAAGCATGAAAGTTTTACCATTAGGAAGTGTATTTCCACGCTAATCTTTGTTTTAAAATGATTCGTTCACGTTTTTCCACATTGATATGCATTTGCTTCCTATCTGCCTGTCTCGTGATCTTCACCATGTCTTTTCATCGTGTTTCACAGTCATAATAATATTTCACATCATTAATTTAGTGACTTCAACAAATTTCAGAACTGTTCCCTCAATCACTCAGGGCAATTGATTTATGTATAAATTGGCTTAGACTATCCTTAACTCACTCCTGTAATTGCTCTTTGCACACGGAAAAGCTCGTTTTTTAACTCAACCCCTTGATTATCACTTTTTAATTGTCTCCCTATCAATGTGGCCACTCCACAGTAAATCCACGTGTCTTTGCTTCTCCCTGACTCACTGTTTGTTTAATTTTGGCTGCGCATGCACATGGCGGTCGCGCTGCACAACATGGCGCCGTCAGTACACGGACCTGACCCACCATCCGCGACCCCACAGGCCACCCCCTGGCCATCCCCTGACCACCCCTCCACCAGTCCCCCAGCCCTCGCAGAAGCCCCCACCCCCCCACCCGGCACGGCTCCCGGCTGAGTGTGGCAGCTCTGGACACAGTCCGTAGCCGCCACGCCAAGTTTTAGATCACTCAGAGAAAACGCCAACCGCACAGTCGGGAATTCGGCCCATCGGGGGTGGAGCATCGCGGGGGGGCCTTCAGGTGATGCTCCAATGCCGTTCCTATGGCGTGCGCCACATGACGTCACTTCTGTGAGGCCGGAGCGTGGCTGGTCGTCAGAATGGATTCTTCGCCCGATCACCGATTATGATATTAGCATCGGGCAACGGAGAATCTCACCCAGTATTTTCTTAAATTTAGAGTACCTAATTCAATTTTTCCAATTAAGGGGCAATTTAGCGTGGCCAATCCACCTACCCTGCACATCTTTGGGTTGTGGGGTTGAGATCCACACAGACAGGGGGAAAATGTGTAAATTCCACATGAACATTGAACTTGGGCCAGGTGCTCAGCGCCGTGATGCAGCAGTGCTAACTACTGCGCCACCATGCCGCTGAAAAGTGTAAACAGTATTATGATTTACCTGTCCTCCTTTTCATATAAAGATTTTTAATTGCCAATCCTGACACAGCTGCAGCCATGTTTCAGTCACTGTTTTAAAACCCTGATTGTCTGCTGTAGGCAACGGTCTAGAAATTGGATTGTACCTGAACCAGGCCATGATCTGGATGCAATGCACACCACATGTGGCTATAGAAGCTGGTGACAGGACCGCCGGGAGCTTGTCACCTCTATTATGGAGATAAAGCCAGAGGCCGATTTGCAGCAAGTCTTGAACTTTCAACATCAGGTGCATGTTTTAGACAAGCTGCCCATTTCACTCTGGAAATTGGTGCGTATCTTTCACAATGCACTTATTTCTATTGTCCTGCTTTTGCCTTATTCAGTTCAATGTGTTCACTCTCCAGTACCATCTGATGCTGTAATGTCACCTCTGAGCTGGCATGCCTTTCTGGGTTAAAAGTGAAAAGGGAAATTCAGAGGCTAATCCATTAATTGCTCAGGAGTGGGCAGGATCACTGCATCAGGATTTATTGCATAAATTTACTCCAAAGAACAATACTTGAAATATGAGCCAAAGCTAATGGCTGCTCCACACAAAATTACTCCACCTTAACAAATAGCTTGTGATACTGTTATTGCCACTTTTATCTTCTGGTTCCAGCCAATGACATTTGCATTGTATCTTGGGCTGCGTGCAGCTTTAACTAATCTTGCATATGCCTCGTGAGAATGCTGATTCATTCATATCAGTATTCTGTTTGCCATGAGCTGTTTGGGTCCACAATGTGTTTTTGAGAGTGTGAGAGACCTGCAGAATTTCATTTTGGAAAGTATCTGAAATGTGCAGCTCAGCAGCTATAGTTTACAGCCCAGATTAACCCTAGTGAGCACAATTAAAAAAGGAATAATAGCTATTTACTCAAACAATTTATTCACTGATTTCAGCGACCTTATTAACAATTTTGCTCGCTGGATTGAAATATGATAAATGCTTGTTAGTCCAAACGAATGGAAATTGAATTACTTCTTGCACCTTTCATCATGATGATGACGAAGGAAACTGAGAAAAAGGATTTCAGAATTAGTCAGAAATAACTTGATAATAGTTTCTAAAGATGTTTCTGATAGAACTGGTTGACAAAAAAGATGGGAATTAAAGAGATGTTTAAATTTTACACAGAAAATTATTATATGGAATGCCTGCAATGCCTGATAGGGTACTGGAAGCAGATTCAATAATAACTTTCAAAAAGCAATTGTACACATATTAGAGAGGTAAAAATTTGTAAAGTTATGGGGAAAGAGCCCAGAGGAGTGGGATTAATTGGATAGTACTTTCAAATATCCAGAATAGGCATGATGGGGCAAGTTGCCTCGTTTTGTGCTACACAATTCAATGAGGGCAATTATGACTACAAAATAAAAATCAAGTAGGTTTGGGTTGGATGGGATGTTAAAATGTAAAAACAAATTCAAACCTGACGCCAACCAGCCTTCAAACTTCCCATTTTTAACGAAGGATGGTGATGGGGAGACAGGAGACAGCTCTCTCATTTAAATATTTTAAGGATGCCAAACGCCTCAAATATCTTTCCCTGTTCAAGCTTTAGTGCTGGCTGACCAGGTTTCCCGAGACTTGGGAAACTCAAAAGCTAAAAGCAGTGAAGGACTATTGCATGGGACAGTTAAATGCTCTCAGTCCAGCACTATTTGTCAGCTTGGAGCAGCAGGGGTATCTCCTCTGGCCCACCAGGTAAATCTATTAGCCTCCTCAGAGTTTGAAATCCCATTGCCCCTGCCCCACCCGATATCCACCCACCAGTCACCATGGCCCACTATCTCCTCCTAACCCCTCCCCCACGCACTTCCATTCTGGGCCCTCGACAATCTTCTATCCCTTGTGTCGATCCCTTCAGACCTCTTCTACACTCCCAGGATGTGAGCTGCGGTTGCAAGTTTCAAGCCCATCAACCAATCTGGTTAGTTGCAGCCAGGAGACAGATTCCAAATATGAAAATCAGGACCTGTCAGCAAACCTAGCTCCATGCCCAGGTTTCCCCGATTCCCCCCGATTGGTCTTCTTCACATCCATGTTCAATGTCCTTTTGAAAGGTCTTGCAGAATCTATTTCCTCCATTCTTTTAGTCAGTGTGTCCCAGATGTTAACAACTTAATGTGTGAATATATTTCTCCTCATTTCCCTCTAGTTATTCTGTCAATTGTTTTAAATCTCTGACCTTGGGTTCCCAACCTACTTGTAAAAGGAAGCAGTTTCTCTTACTTACTCTATCAAAATGTCTGGGGTGGGCTCTCCATTGCCCGATAGCAATATTGGGTTTTCTGATTGGTTGGAGAATGGAAAATCCCTGAAAATGTGATTGGCACCGGTTGCCAACCCTATTTCAATGCTCCGGTCCCCTGTTGGTGAAGGCAGCGAGCTACCCGCCCCACACTGGCGGCACCACGTGAAACTGCGATTTGTATGTATTTAAATCTGATTAACGGGCTGAAAGCCCAATTCTCCACCCTCCCATCATGCTCCACTCTTCACAGCCGGGAATCAGATGGGTGTGATTTGGTGCAAGTATTTTACAAGTGGGGCCCAGGCGCCATGGACTTTGACGGGGAGCAAGGAGGTAAGCGCACCGTTGAAATTTTTTGGGTTTGCTAGGGGGATCGAAGCTTGGACCTCAGGGAATAGCAGGGAGGGACTTGTTGGCAAGTGTATGGAATTGGAGTGACCCTCTCGAGATCGGGGTGCCCTAGCTGAGATCGCCATTGCTGCATAAATTCATTTAACCCCCCCATTAGCTGCAACTTACAGGCTCTTGGCTGTTGAGACTGCTGCTCACAGAATATTCTGAAGGCTACTGGGCATGTGGCAACCCACCCAGCCCACCCCTCAGGACACCCTCATGTCTCAGCAGTATCAACAAGGGGATGGGCGTTCCCAGGCTCAATCGCAGCCCACCAGGTGTTGGCACTCCTTAGAAGTGCAGCCCCACAGCAGAGGAACCAAGGGATTAGCAGAGCTCACCCCAAACAAAGGATACATGCACTGACGCCGCTGGAACCCTCCCTGGCACAAAGCCCGTCTCAGAGTAAAAGCATCATCAGCGACACAATCAGCTCGCCCACCTGTGAGGATCATGAGATGTCTCCAAGCCCTGTTTGTCCACCCTGATCCTATCCTCCCGTCCCCGGCCAGAAAACTTGACCACCTCCCTGTCACAATCTGTGTGTAGAACCCGAGCTCCACATCACACTGCAGCTGAGGTCTCAGCAAATGCACACATCCCTCATACACCCCCCATCTGTAGAGCCTGCCGCACACCCGTCTCTGAGCATAGAGTCGCATGCTTGCAAAGTATGAACATCTCCATCATACAAACAGTTGTCCCCCCTTCTGGTGGGAGAGCAAAAGGCCCACCCAGTCAGAAGACCCACTGTAGACCCCACTGGGAGAAACAGGAAAGGGTCCACAAAGCCCATCACTGACAACAGTCATGACTGTTACTCCTGTTGGCAGGGGCGGGTGGTGAGGATAGAGGCTTCCCACATCACAGGCCAGGTGCCAGTCACTGATGGGGGTCAGGGATGCAGTGCGGACTGCATTGAAAGGGTGGTGGGGGGGGGGGGCGGTTGTTGGGGGGGGGGGGGGGGCTGCGTTGGGAGGCATGGAGGGGGAGAACATGTTGAGGGCGGCGCAGCAGTATGACTCAGGGTAACCATGTAACTGGCATTGGATGGTCAAGGGAATCTTCATCTTACTGACATTCTCTGTCTCTCCCCCCCTCCACCCACAGAGACATGAATTTCAGACTACAGCCAGCAATGCTTCCTACCTGGCCGCTATTGACAACGTTGATGATCGGTGGCCAAACACCAGGGCCAGCCTAGGGAAGACCCTGCATGAAAAGAACAGGGGTCAGCCGGTGAGGCCTAAGTGCCGGCCGCCCACCAGGCCAAGGAGGAGATGCAAAGGCAGTGTGACATTAAACCACACGTAAGCCACTGGTCCTTGTCCTCTGAAGAGCTGCCAGACCACTTGTGCTGCCGACAACTGCAGCTCACCAGGGAAACTGTGCCACCTGTGCCCAAAGGTGGTCCACCTCCTCCACTTCAACATCCACCTCACCACCCACAACCCACCTTCCCCTGAGCCTCTTAACCCTTCCCTCTGCCTTAGCCCATTACCCCACCCCACCACCACACCTCCCCCTCCTCCCTTTGAGGCTCAAACTAGCATCACCACAGAGTGATGGACCGGTGTTGGCAGTATCAGCGGGTCTTGTTTGCAGGATGGAGGATGATGACGACTCGCTGTGAGATAAACTTTGGTGCTTCTCATTTTCTGACAATGTCTGACTCCTGACCTTGAGATAACATACCACTGTCCACTCAGGTGATCCCTGCACATGTGCTGGCGAGTACGTATTGCGGGCCCAAATGTGTTGGAGGGGTGGAGGTTTGCTGGAGATGGTGAATGGTTAGAGCTCACTCACTGGAAATGCTGTCAAACAAGGCAGGCTCACATTGCTGCCCCCATTCCCTGCCATTTCTCGATGAGGGTGTAACCATCTGGGACATGCATGTGTCATGGGCACCCTGCCCCCTCCTCCCCAACCCCTCAGCCCACTTGGCCATCGCACAACACCCTGCCCCACCCCATCCTTTGCACCCGTAGACAGAGGTGAGAGGCAGATCAGACTGGCAGAGAAAAGGTGTTCAATTGTGTGACTTACAACATGTGCGCCTTTCTCCCTTACTGTCTACTCTCTACTACACCCTTGCCAATTTAATCTGGAGGGCCGGGGCCTAGATGGGCCCCACCAGCCTTTGAGTGTCACAGGTGATAACATGTCAGACTGTTCTGTCCACTGCCCATGAGATGCCCCAGTGTTAGGTGGGGGGGATTCAGGAGGGCTGAGGTATTCCAGTACCACCCCTGCGGGAGGCTCCGTCACATTCCTCCCTCAATGTGCTCACTGGCCCTCCGCTTACTCCATGGGACAGAGGGAAGGCTGGAATGAGCTCCGGAGGCCCCACCATCATCTGGTGCTGCCAGTCCTGGCCGGACGCCCTCAGCTGAACTATGGTGTTGATACCCTCAGCCATGGTGCATTGAGACTGGGTCATGTCCCTCAGCGAGTGAGCCATGTTCCTCATAGCCTTGGTCATGTCCCTCTTTTCCTGCGACATGTACCTCTGTGACTAGCTAGCTTTAGTCAGCCCTCAGCCAATATGCTCGATGCACTCAGCCATGACCCTTTGTGACTGGGCCAAGCTCTAGAGCGCCGCAGCAATATCCATTCACGCCTCGGGCATGTGTGCCTGTCACTGAGCTCTCCTGTCCCGCATCCCAAGCCATGGACAGCTCCAAGCCTTGGGTGTTCTGACACATGGCCCTGACGTCTTTTCCCAGGCCTTCCAACGCAGACGCCACCCTCTCAGTGCTGGTCTGGGTGCCACGCATTGTTGTCTCCTGTGTCTGAAGGCAGTCGGTCTCCTCCAAATGGATTTGCAGGTGCCGCAATGTTGCTGACACCCTCTCCTGTAAATTCTGGCTCTACTGCAACTGCACCAGTGATGGGTCCAGCTTTTACAGAAGTGCAAGATCTGTCTGGACAACATCGTTCTCTGGGATTGGGCAGCTCTCCGACTGTCCGCACACACGAGAGTCCCTGCCTCCACCTAATATGCTGCAGTATATATGTGGTGCTCATTAGAGAGTGACCCAGGAGCCTGATCCCTAACAGTATCTACCCAATCCTTGCGATGGTGGATGGTGCTGGTGAAAGCATTGCCGAGACATCGGTGTCTTCTCCGGTTTCGCGCTCCGGGGTGTTTGAGGGTCTGGATGAGGGGAAGCGACCTCGGACGGCCCGGCTTCATCTGATGGTGACCCTGCAAGACAAAATACATGGTGCTAGATCTTGGGAAGGACTGGTCTGTGGGACAGGTGTGACCCACGTGCTATAGAGAATTCTGTGTTGCATTGGACTCTCATATGCTTGCCGCACATCGTATTCCATCGCAGTCACTGCCCTCTCCTCAACATCCCCATGAGTTGCAGAGCCCTTTCTTCAGAGGGGGTGTGGACCCAAATATCTGAGATGCCCCCTCCCATACTCTGGCACACCCAGTGATTCTAACCCATTGAAGACACAGAAAGGACATAGTGAGATGCTGGGATGGGAGTTTAATGGGGGATTTGTAACTGGTGGAATGTTTTTGAAGGGCTCCTGATTAAAGAGGACAATACATGTGTTGGGGGTTCGTGTGGGGTGGTTTGTCAGAGAGACGCAGGCATATGGGATGTTATTGGCCTCTTGGGAATTGGGGGCCGTTTTGAGGAATGAAGGACGGGGGTGATGCCAGGGACACAGTTGGTTACGCACCCAACTGCTCTTAGAAGGTTGTTCATCTTCTTATGGTATTGCAGGCTGATCTTCTTGGTGAGGCTGGCAGCAGTGTTTCGTATAGCAATTTTGTTTCTGCGCTCTATCCTGGGCAAGAGTTTGTCCCTCCTCGCCTCAAAGGTGTCCAGCTCATGTTCATTGGCAGCATCCAGGAACCTTGATGCTGGTCTTCGTGCAGCCATCTTCTTGGCTGGAAAGACAGTCTGTGCTAAGTGCAATGTTTAAAAGATGCTCCGACTTGCCAGACTCTGATCGCGAATCCTGACCACAGTGAATTAGACGCCTGAGGGACCGGGACTGGGGTAGGCTACATGAGGGCTGCGGGCTGGCCCATTTGCGTGACATGAATTGTTCCTCGCTGGCGTTCCTAGCAGAAGCACGGATTTATCACGATTCTCCACTGGCAGCACATTGGACTGGATTCTCCAATTGCCGAACGCCCATAGAATCCACTTTTACGCTGGAATCGGGGGCGGTGCCATTTTTTGTGACGCTCCGCCCCTTCAAAACGGCATACGTGAGGAGTACGCCGCACGCCGTCACCTGAGGCCCTCCCCCGATGCTCCGCCCCCGATGAGCCGAGTCCCTGACGGCGTGGGCCACGTGTCCTCACAACGTTCGGGGACTTTGCATGGCGGCTGCAGACTGTGTCGACCATTTGCCCATACCAGTGTGCTTACCTTCTCTTGATGCTATCCTCTCATTTGCTGTGTTTCGTCAGATCTGCCTTCAGCAGTTTCTGCAAAACGGTATTCAGGTTCAGCCCACTGGGCGACGTGTGTCAGCTTTGTGCAAAGACAGCCCAGATATAAACATGAATGAAACATATTCCTGACCCCTTCAAAGTTTAGATGATGTTGCCACACGCAGCTCCTGGAGTTAATCATGTTGTCAAATGAAGAAAACCCAAAATGGTCACATTTCTCTTGACAGATGCTGTGTATTCCCAGGACTTTCTGGTTTTTGCTTCTGCTACATCAGTGTTGAGTATATTTTCTTTTTTAGAAGTGAATCAGGAATATTGCACAACTGTAGAAAGCAGGGGTTTTGAGTTGGAAATGGCCCATTTTTCTCTGTGGGACCCGCAGGTGTACTTCTATTTTCCTGGGGCCCACAGAAATAATTTAGAACATATCTTTAAAGGTCTCTTTGGTTCCATCACTCATGTACAGAACACCTTCTGACCAGTTCTAACCTAAGATGGCAGTCAATCTTCTATTTACATCATAGGACCTGGATATCTGTATGGAAAGGGACCTATTATGTGAATCATGTGGGCACTTTGGATGCCCAGTGACAGGCCCCCTTCAACTGGCGCATTGCCTGGTGTTAACAGGCTGATAAGGCTGCTGATCCTATTGTGAGGGCTTTGCAGCCCATTGACTCCATTATTACAATAAATGTTATCATGACAGGGTAGTTAAGGATAAAAGTATCAGAGGGTTTTTTTTGTAATGATTTCGAGTATGACTAAGAGAGGCAGTGATCACAGTAGCCACACTCACCAGACGAACCCCTCACTTGGCTGGTGAAAAAATATTCCAATTCAGTTAACGGAACAAGGAGTCTCCTGATTACATTCAGTGGAATACAGCTCCAATCATTGCAGTCTCGGAACAAGCCTTTAATTCACTTTAATTAGTAGTAAATAATAAACTAATATCACAACATTAGTGCACACACAGACATTTGCTTGGAGAGTAACCACGTTATCTTGCCTTTCTGGCTTATTTAGTCTTAAAGGTATGTAAGCTAGCAGTAGTTAACTAGCTTCAACGACATTCAACAAGCTGCCAATTTTTGCAAAGTACAAATACATTACGGCCAGTGATCATGGTTCCTCAAGTTTCCAACGAGACAAAGAAAGATAATCACATTCCATTTGTGATTTAAACCATCAAAAGTTATTTTGTCTACATGTCCACATGTTCATGATTAAACATCATAGATGTTTGGACAACTTTTACATGCCTCAAGAAATGAAGTCTTACAACACCAGGTTAAAGTCCAACAGGTTTGTTTCGATGTCACTAGCTTTCGGAGCGCTGCTCCTTCCTCAGGTGACTCCAGTCACCTGAGGAAGGAGCAGCGCTCCGAAAGCTAGTGACATCGAAACAAACCTGTTGGACTTTAACCTGGTGTTGTAAGACTTCGTACTGTGCTCACCCCAGTCCAATGCCGGCATCTCCATATCAAGAAATGAACACAGCTTTGGGAATCTATAAATTTATCAGCTTGATCAGTAAGTATATAGCTATTATTATTACCCATATGATTGGCCAGATCAATAAGTACAGGAATTCTAACAAATTGAGTAGTCACCATATTAATAATAAACTTTTTTAAAAAAATTATGCGACTTAGTTATCTGTCCATTAAGTTTACAAGAGGTTTAAAATAAAACCTTAGCGAGAGGATGAAAACAGGCATTAAGTGAGGGCTGTGCTAATAAGAGGTGACTATATAAAAGTCTTGATTTAGCATGCAGGTTTTGGATTGATGGTGGATTATTATGGTTTCAACAGGGCGGGGACCAGGCAGTGTGGATGCAGTGGGCGCAGGAGCAACAGGAGTTTATCCAGCGCTGCTTCAGGGAGATCAAACGGACCTGCTGAAGCCGATGAAGGCTTCTATCGACAAGCTGGTGGAGACCCAGACGGCCCAGGGCGTGGCGATCCGCGAGGTCCGACAAAAGATCTCCGACAACGAGGACGAGACCTTAGGCCTTGCAATAAAGGTGGAGGCGCACAATGCGCTCCACAAGAAATGGCAGGAACGGTTCGAGGAGATGGAGAATCGGTCGAGGCGGAAGAATTTGCGGATTCTGGGCCTCCCGGAGGGGCTGGAGGGGACGGACGTGGGGGCTTATGTGGTCACCATGTTAAACTCACTGATGGGAGTGGGGTCCTTCCAGGGGCCCCTGGTGCTGGAAGGGGCCCATAGAGTGCTGGCGAGGAGGCCCAAGGCTAACGAGCCGCCGCGGGCAGTGCTGGTGCAGTTTCATCGGTTCGCTGATCAGGAGTGCATGCTCAGGTGGGACAAGAAAGAGAGGAGCAGCAGGTGGGAGAATGTGGAGGTTCGAATATACCAGGACTGGAGTGCGGAGGTGGCGAAGAAGAGGGCCGGGTACAATCGGGCAAAGGCGGTGCTGCACAGGAAGGGGGTGAAGTTTGGCATGCTGCAGCCGGCGCGACTATGGGTCACCTACAAGGACCGGCACCATTATTTTGAGTCTCCGGAGGAGGAGTGGGCCTTTGGCCAGGCCGAGAAGCTGGACACAAACTGAGGGTCGGGATGGGTGGTCGGGGATTGCAGTTGGGATGTTACATTTTATGGGGGGGTTCTTTGCTCTTATTTCTTTTTGGTTCGGTGAGGGTGGTTAGGGTGGGTTGGGCACTGTTTTGGTTGGGTCTGTCGGGTAGGCTCGTGGAGGGGGGTAAGTAAATGGAGTAGGGGTAGATGGCCGGTAGGAGGGTTGGGGCCCCGCGGGGGAGGCTGAGGCCCAAGTCGGGGGTGAGGGGACTGGGCCTGTAAAAGGAGTGGCGTCAGAGATGGCGGGGCCGGGCAGGTGGAAAGCGTGGGCTTTTTCCCGCGCTGAAGGCTGGAGGGGGCGGGGCCGGGGCGGGGAAGCGAGGGTTGTTTCCTGCGCTTGCGATGGAAGGGGGAGGCGGAGAGCCTGTGGATGGGTAATGGAGGAGGAGGGTATGTCCCACAATGGCAGGAGTCGTAGGAGAGGCGGGAGTAGCCGGGGTCAGCAGGAGTCGGCTGACTTGCGGGAGTGCAATGGGTGGAGTAAATCAGCTAGGAGGGGTCCTAGCTGGGGGGGAGGGGGTTTGGTTGGGGGGGGGGGGGGGAACCGGGTTGCTGATGCTATTGTCAAGGGGGAGCTGGAGCGAGTAGAGGGGGTTGGGACGGGGGTCTGCCGCCACGGGGAACGGGCCGGGAATGGGGTGCGTGCACGTGGCTGGCCAAGGAGGGGATATGGCTAGTCGGCGGGGTAGGGAGGCGGGTAGCCCCCTGATCCGGCTGATAACCTGGAATGTAAGGGGACTGAATGGGCCGGTCAAGCGGGCCCGGGTGTTCGCGCACCTGAAGGGGCTGAAGGCGGATGTGGTCATGCTCCAGGAGACACACCTGAAGGTGGTAGACCAGGTAAGATTGAGGAAGGGGTGGGTAGGTCAGGTGTTTCATTCAGGGCTGGATGCCAAAAATCGGGGGGTGGCGATCTTGGTGGGAAAGAGGGTGTCGTTTGAGGCGTCGAGCATTGTGACAGACAATGGCGGCAGGTACGCAAAGGTAAGTGGTAAGCTGCAAGGGGAGAGGGTGGTGCTGGTCAATGTGTATGCCCCGAACTGGGACGATGCGGGTTTTATGCGGCGCATGTTGGGTCGGATCCCGGACTTGGAAGTGGGGGACCTGATAATGGGGGGGGACTTTAACACGGTGTTGGATCCGGCACTGGATCGCTCCAGGTCTAGGACGGGTAGGAAGCCGGCGGCGGCTAAGGTGCTGAGGGGGTTTATGGATCAGATGGGAGGGGTGGACCCTTGGAGATTTGCAAGGCCGGGGGCAGGGAATTTTCATTCTTCTCCCAGATCAACTTTTTTATTATGAGTAGGGCGCTCATAGTGAGAGTAGAGGATACCGAGTACTCGGCGATAGCTATTTCGGATCACGCCCCGCATTGGGTAGACCTAGAGCTGGGAGAGGAGAGGGACCAGCGCCCGTTGTGGCGCTTGGAGGTGGGGCTGTTGGCGGACGAGGAGGTGAGTGAGCGGGTCCGAGGAAGCATAGAGAGATACCTGGAGGCCAAAGATAACGGGGAGGTCCAAGTGGGGATGGTATGGGAGGCGCTGAAGGCGGTGGTTAGGGGAGAGCTGATCTCCATCAGGGCCCACAAGGAGCGGAGGGAGCAGAGGGAGAGGGAGAGGCTGGTGGGGGAGATGGTGAGGGTAGACAGGAGGTATGCAGAGGTGCCTGAGGAGGGACTGTTGAGGAAGAGGCTTAGCCTCCAGGCCGAATTCGACCTGTTGACCACCAGGAAGTCAGAGGTGCAGTGGAGGAAGGCCCAGGGGGCGATTTATGAGTATGGGGAAAAGGCAAGTCGGATGCTGGCGCATCAGCTTTGGAAGCGGGATGCAGCTAGGGAGATCGGTGGAGTAAAGGATAGGGGAGGGAGTGTGGTGCAGAGTGTGGTTGGCATCAATGGGGTCTTCAGGGACTTTTATCAGGAATTGTAAGGGGAGGCGGAGATAGTGGTGGCAATGGACGCTGAGAAAGCCTTTGAT
The DNA here is from genome assembly GCF_047496885.1 of Scyliorhinus torazame. Taxonomy (NCBI): domain Eukaryota; kingdom Metazoa; phylum Chordata; class Chondrichthyes; order Carcharhiniformes; family Scyliorhinidae; genus Scyliorhinus; species Scyliorhinus torazame. The sequence goes on along the minus strand of NC_092721.1, from coordinate 75,607,707 downwards.
AGGGTAGATTGGGGGTACTTGTGGTAGGTGCTGAAGAGGTTCGGGTTTGGGGATGGGTTTGTCAGGTGGGTTAGCCTGTTGTACGAGGTCCCGATGGCGAGTGTGGCCACAAACAAGAGGAGGTCTGAGTACGTTCGGTTGTATCGAGGGACAAGGCAGGGGTGTCCCCTGTCCCCCCTGCTCTTCACACTGGCGATTGAACCCCTGGTTATGGCACTGAGGGAGTTGAGGAACTGGAGGGGGTTGGTGCGGGGTGGGGAGGAGCGTAGGGTGTCACTCTATGCGGACGACTTGCTGCTATATGTGGCTGACCCGATGGGGGGAATGCCAGAGGTAATGAGGATTCTCAGGGAGTTCGGGGATTTCTCAGGGTACAAGCTCAACATGGGGAAGAGTGAGTTGTTCATGGTGCACCCAGGGGACCAGGAGAGGGGGATTGGTGAGCTCCCACTAAAAAGGGCGGAGAGGAGCTTCAGGTATTTGGGGGTCCCGGTGGCCAGGAGTTGGCGGGCCCTGCATAGACTTAATTACACGAGGCTGGTGGAGCAAATGGAGGAGTTCAAGAGGTGGGACGCGCTGCCGCTGTCCCTCGCGGGTAGGGTGCAGTCAGTTAAGATGACGGTGCTCCCAAGGTTTTTGTTCCTGTTCCAGTGCCTCCCCATGTTTATCCCGAAGGCCTTCTTTAGGCGGGTCAACAGGAGCATAACGGGGTTTGTGTGGGCACGAGGGACTCCAAGGGTGAGAAGGGTGTTCCTGGAGCGGAGTAGGGATGGGGGGGGCTGGCACTGCCCAATCTCTGTGGGTACCAATGCGGCGATGGTGTGCAAGTGGGTGATGGAGGGGGAGGGGGCTGCATGGGGGAGGCTGGGGACGGAGTCTTGTGAGGGTACAAGTCTGGAGGCGCTGGCAACGGCGCCGCTGCCGCTCCCTCCAATGAGGTATACCACGAGCCCGGTAGTGGCGGCTACCCTCAAAATCTGGGGGCAGTGGAGGCGGCACAGGGGGGAAGTTGGTGCCTTGGTGTGGACCCCAATACGGGGGAACCACCGGTTTGTCCCAGGGAGAATAGACGGAGGGTTTTTGGGGTGGCACAGGGCAGGGATAAATTGGGGGACCTGTTTGTGGACGGGAAGTTCGCGTGCCTGGGTGAGCTGGAGGAGAAGTATAGGCTCCCCCTGGGGAACACCTTTAGATATTTACAGGTCAGGCGTTTGCCAGGCGGCAAGTGGTGGAATTCCCGAGGCTGCTGCCACGCACAGTACAGGACAGGGTGCTCTCGGGGGGGGAGGGGGGGGGGGGACTTACCAGGTGATGCAGGAGGAGGAGGAGGCCTCGGTGGTGGAGTTGACAGGTAAGTGGGAGGAGGAGTTGGGAGAGGAGATCGAAGAGGGGACGTGGGCAGATACCCGAGGGAGGGTGAACTCTTCCGCTTCGTGCACGACGCTCAGCCTCATACAGTTTAAGGTGCTGCACAGTGCACACATGACCAGGACAAGGATGAGCCGGTTCTTTGGGGGAGAGGACAGGTATGTTAGGTGCTCAGGGAGCCCAGCAAGTCACACCCATATGTTCTGGGCATGCCCAGCGCTGGAGGAATTTTGGAAGGGCGTAGCGAGGACGGTGTCGGGGGTGGTAGGATCCAGGGTCAAGCAGGGCTGGGGGCTCGCAATATTTGGGGTTGCAGGGGAGCCGGGAGTGCAGGAGGCGAAAGAGGCCGGTATTCTGGCCTTTGCGTCCCTGGTAGCCCGGCGACGGATTCTTCTTCAGTGGAGGGATGCGAGGCCCCAAAGCGTGGAATCCTGGATCAACGATATGGCGGGGTCTATTAAATTGAAGAGGGTGAAATTCGCCTTAAAGGGATCGGCACAAGGGCTCTTTAGGTGGTGGCAACCGTTCTTGGACTTCCTGGCAGAACGGTAGACAATGGCCAGCAGCAGCAGCAGCCCGGGGGGAGGGGAGTGGGGGGGTTCTATTTTATTTTTGTTTATTTACCCTGGGGGATCTGAGGGGGTGTATATACTTGCTATGTTTGCTTTGTGTGAACTCGGGGTGTTAATTTATTATTTATGTATAGGGGGAGGGGGGCACGGGGGTTGTTTTACTTTGTTCTGTGTTTAATTCTATTGGGTTCCCTTTTTATTCTGTTGTTGATATTTTGTGAAAACCCCAATAAAAATTATTTATTTAAAAAAATAATAATAATTATGGTTTAAACATGGTTGCAGGCATTGGAATAGACAACTGGCTTTCAGCATTCAAAAAGCTGATGAAACACAGTTTATCTGGAACTGTAAACTTGGCTGCACTCAGCCACGTCCACGAAGGTGCGGCGTGCAATGGCTAAAAGTAGAAGGGTGCCTCAAGAAGCAAGAGAGGGGGCATCCAGAGTCTCTGATGGTGTGATGCAAATCCCGCTGGAGCACCTAAAGAGGAGGTGGGATGTCCTTTATGGGCAGGAGGGAAGGAGGCCAAAGAAGTATTTTTTGCAACACATTGAGATTATTTCTTTTTTTTAAATCTTTGATGGGATGTGGGTGTCGCTGTAGCGCACAAAGACTCCGTGAGACGAATAGAGTGAAGTCGATGAGGCTTTATTAAGCGTGTCTGTTCCCCCGCAGCTCGATAGTAAACTGGCCTGCGGGGGAAGACTCCGGCTTCTTATACTTCGCCTTCAGGGCGGAGCTTGAGGTCAACGGCCAACCAGGACCCGGGATCTGTCAGCCAATGACATTAGGGCTTCCAGTCCCACATGACCCCCAATGCATACTACCACAGTCGCTAGCAGAGCCAGCATCTGTTGGCCATCCTTAATTTTCCGTGAATGAAGTGGCTTGCTAGGCCACTGAAGAAGGCAGTTAAGAGTCCAAAACATTGGGAGGTGACAGCAAGGAGCTTGCGGCCCTGTTCCAGGGCCGTAAGAAATTTAATGGCTTGACATAAGTGCTCAAAGTAAGATCCCTTCCCAAAAACACTTCTTAATATTTACACCAGCACCAGCATCTCAACCTATTTACGCATCAGGCACATCGCACAGCTCTTCAACTATGTGCGGCTTGGGCAGACAAAGACAACTGAAAACATACTCATTCATGTAGGGCGCTATCTAACCAAAATAAAACAGAGTTCCGTTTGGGTTGGATTAGCAGGGTCATTCCTGGTGCCAGATATCTACTGGCTGTCGTGTTATTCACCCTGGGGTAACACGGACTGCAACACGATGCAGTTAAATGATCAAGCATACACCAAACCTAGGCGTTGGTTCAATAAGATTTATTGAACTTCAGTAACAAAGCACACAGCTGCCTGTGGGTTGACTCTCTACTACTCTAAGTAAACTAACATTAACTATCTAGACCAGGCTAGCTCTGATCCACATGTAGAAGGTGTTGAATAATTTGTACACCCTGACTGTCACTACAGTTGTCACCAGTGGAAAGAGGCAGAGTGCTGATGCCTCATGTGTTTTATAGTTGGAAGCCCCCCTCTCGTGTTCTGTCTGGTGATTGGTCGTGTTCTGTTCTATATGTTGATTGGCTCACCTGGGTGTCTGTCACTGCCTTCTTTTACCTCATGATGTGCATGGGTGCATATTATGACATTCCCCCTTTTTAAAGCATTTGTCGGCTGCTTAGGGCAGAGACAACATATTTACACAAGTAACAATTTACAGCAATTGGTGAGTGAATGGATATGTACATGTAAGGTGTCTAGCGTGCAGAAACATAACAGTATATTTCCAAAGGAACTATTTATAAGTCCAGTCATTGGGGCTGTCGTCGGATTCTTGTGGACCGCATGAGAGGTGGAAGTCGGGGATGATGGTGTCTTGACAGGTTGGCATGCAGCCAGATTGGTGGCCTCGTGGAGCGAGGTGTCCGGATAAGGCAGAATGACATCTGGGAATGTGAGATCCGGTGGTGGGCAGGCAAGTGGCCGTAGTGCCCTTCTGTTGCACCAGACAATAGACCCATCAGCCATGCAAACCACAAACGACCTGGGAGCAGCCTGTCGAACAACAATAGCTGGAGCTGACCAGCCTCCACCAGGCAACTTGACGCGAACAGTGTCCTTCGGAGAGAGCACGGGCAGATCAGTAGCATGAGCATCATATGTCAGCTTTTGCCGGGTTCTGATCTGCTGCATCTTCTGCAGCACTGGAAGGTGATCCAGGTCAGGTACATGAATGGCCGGAACAGTCGTCTGCAGGTTATGATTCATAAGGAGCTGTGCCGGAGACATACCTTTGGACAGAGGTGTTGCCCTGTACGCAGAAGAGCAAGATTAAAGTCCGAAGCTGTGTCTGCAGCCTTACAGAACATCTGCTTCACGATTGGACCCCTTTTTCGACCTTCTCATTAGATTGTGGGTAATGCGGGCTCGAGGTGATGTGCTGGAAGTGGTATTGCTTTGCGAAGTTGGACCATTCTTGACTATAGAAACAGGGACCGTTGTTGCTCATAACCGTGAGCGGGATTCCATGCCTAGCAAATGCCTCCTTGCAGGCCTTTATGACAGTCCTGGATGTTAGGTCAGACAGTTTCACTACCACGGGGTAACTGGAGAAGTAATCAATTATCAGGATGTAGTCACGCCCGTTGGCGTGAAAAAGGTCAACTCTGACCTTAGACCACGGAGAGGTCACGATCTCGTGCTGCTGGAGCGTTTCTTTGGGCTGAGCAAGCTGGAAGCGCTGGCAGGTCGCGCAATTGAGGACCATGTTTGATATATCCTCATTGATGCTAGGCCAATAGACTACCTGCCGGGCCCTGCACCTGCACTTCTGAATACCGAGGTGTCCCTCGTGTATCTGCGTGAGCACCAAGCTCTGGAGGCTGCACGGAATGACGACGCAATCCAATTTCAGGAGGATCCCCTCGATAACAGTCAGGTCATCCTTTACATTATAGTATTGGGGTAATTGCCCTTTCTGCCAGCCATTCGTGAGGTGATGTATGACCCGCTGCAGAAGAAGCTCCTTGGCGGTCTCTTCTCGAATGATGACGAGTCGTTCGTCGGATGTCGGGAGGCTGCTGGCACACAGTTGCACCTGTGCCTCAATGTCATGTATGAAGTCTACTTGCTCACATGGCGAGGTGATGGCACGTGACAGGGCATCCGTGATGATTAGTTCCTTTCCAGGTATATAAACCATTTCAAAATCATACCTGTGGAGTCGAAGGAGAATGCGCTGGAGCCTGGGTGTCATGTCATTTAAGTCCTTGGGTATAATGTGCACTAGAGGTCTGTGGTCCGTCTCTACTGTAAAGGTCGGGAGACCATAGACATAATTGTGGAATTTCACAATGCCAGTGAGAAGGCCCAGGCATTCTTTCTCTATTTGAGCATATTGTTGTTCAATGGGGGTCATGGCCCTTGACGCGTAGGCCACTGGGGCCCAGGACGAGGTGTCGTCCTTCTGGAGGAGCACTGCCCCTATGCCGTCCTGGCTGGCGTCTGTGGAGATTTTAGCCTCCCTCACTGGGTCAAAAAAAGCTAGAACAGGAGTGGTGGTTAGCTTCGCTTTCAACTCAAGCCACTCTGCTTGATGTGCGGGTAGTCACTGGAAAGTGGTGGACTTCTTCACCAGGTGCCTGATGGCCGTGGTGTGTGACGCGAGGTTGGGAATGAACTTCCCCAAAAAATTTACCATCTCCAGGAAGCGGAGGACTGCCTTCTTGTCCTCTGGGGTCTTCATTGTGTTGATGGCCTTGACTTTGTCTGAGTCTGGTTGCACGTCCTGCTGGGAGATCTGATCACCCAGAAACTTAATTGACGACATGCCAACGGAGCATTTGGTTTTATTTAATTTCAGGCCGTTGGCATGTATGCACCTGAAGACTTGTTGCAGATGAGAAATATGTTCCTCCGGGGTCGTGGACCATACGATGCGTCGTCAACATAAACCAGCACACCGTCAATGACCTCTCGCATTTGCTCCGTTATTCGATGAAAGATTTCGGAGGCTGAAACAATACCAAACAGCATGCGATTGTAACAATATCTGCCGAAGGGTGTATTAAACGTGCAGAGCTTCCTGCTGGACTCATCCAGTTGTATCTGCCAGAAGCCACGTGATGCATCCAGCTTTGTAAAGAATTTGGCAAGTGCCATCTCACTCGTCAGCTCTTCCCGCTTCGGGATCGGGTAGTGTTCCCTCATAATGTTGCGCTCCAGATCCTTGGGATCGATACAAATGCGCAGTTCTCCAGAGAGCTTCTTGCCACAGACCATCGAGCTGACCCAGTCAGTTGGTTCCGTCACCTTGGATATTATTCCCTGACCTTGGAGCTCCTGCAGCTGTGCCTTTAAACGGTCTTTTAGGGGCACCGGCACCCGGCGTGGCGCATGGATGCCAGGTGTGGCATCAGGTCTGAGCAGAATTTTATACCGGTAGGGCAGCGTACCCATCCCACTGAACACATCCGGGTATTGCGATAGTAGCTCCTCAGTGTCGGCCTGAAGAGTGCTGTTGGCAGAGGACATGGCATGTACACGCTGGACGAGATGGAGTAGCTTGCATGCATGGGCACCAACAGAGAAGCCTTGCTGGGCTTGACGATCTCAAACCGCAAAGTGGCCTTGATGGCCTTGTTGGATACATGCAGGTGACATGCCTAATGCAGTGATGGCATTTCCATTGTCGAGCAACTGGCAGGCCGGCGGAAGAATTGTTGGCTGCTTTTGGATACGAGCAAGATCTGCTCGGGATATTAGATAGGCCGAAGTACCGGTGTCCAGCTTGAACCGGATGCTACAATCATTGACTTGTACTGTGGCACGCCACTCGTCCGCATAATCCACATTGAGGATGGGTGTGTGTGTTGCTGAATGCGAGGAGGCCTTGTCATGCATGGCGAGGATGCCCACTCGAGATGGGGACTCCGGGCAGTCGTCCTATGGATCCGTGACGGGATCAGGTTCCAAATCCAGCAGCCCTTGCTGCACACTTCGAACGCGTCTGCGTTGGAACTGGGATCGCTGGTCCCCTATCGGAGATGCAGACCTGCACAAAGCCGCATAATGGCCAAGCTTCTTGCAGTTGAGACATCGCCTGCTTCTTGCAGGGCATTGCCACTTTAAATGGGCGGTGCCGCAGTTGGGGCACATCATCATGTCAACGTCGTGACGCTCGGTGCGTCGTCGCACATGCGCAGTGCGGTCAACCACCGCTCGCACCTGCGCAGTGTAGTTTTCGGCTGCTTTGTACTCCCGACCGTGGTGCACATGCATGGGACCTGGAAAAGCGTGCAAAATGGGCTCCTGCATCGATGCTCAGGCGCCACATTCCGGCGATGGCCTGTACACTCTCAGCCTTGCAAGTTGGTCCTGCTCTGCCGGCCTAAGGCGGGAATAGCGACTTTTTGCCTGTTCGTGGACTTTGCACGTCTCGATGGCCACTGGCAGGATCATATTTTTTAGTTTTAGGAGCTGCGCCCGCATGGCGTCGGGTTGGAGGTAAAACACGATCTGATCCCTGATGAGGGAGTCAGCAGTGTCACCGTAGTTACAGGATTGCGCGAGAATGCGAAGATGAGTGAGAAAAGACTGGAAAGGCTCAATCTTTCCCTGAAGGCGCTGCTGGAAGACATAACGCTCGAAGCTTTCGTTCGTCTCGACCTCACAGTGACTGTCGAATTATGGCTAAGACGGTCTGGAACTTGGTCTTGTCCTCACCGTCGGCAAAAGTGAGCGAATTTAAGATTTGGATGGACTGGCCCCCCGCAGTCGACAATAGCAGCACGATTTCTCGGGCATTGGACGCACTTTCGAGGCCCGAGGCCTCAAGGTATTGACTGAATTTCTACTTGAAGACCCACCAGTTGGTGCCAAGGTTCCCGGAGATCCGGAGCTGTGGAGGTGCCTGGATCTTTTCCATGCCGCTGGAAAGCAGTTGCTGGTCGTCAGTGAATTTTCGAAGGTAAATTACTTAGAAGCAGTAGCCACTCCTGGTATCATGTCGTGTTATTCATCCTGGGTAACACGGACTGCAACACGATGCAGTTAAATGATCAAGCATACACCAAACCTAGGCGTTGGTTCAATAAGATTTATTGAACTTCAGTAACGAAGCACACAGCTGCCTATGGGTTGACTCTCTACTACTCTAAGTAAACTAACCTAACTATCTAGACCAGGATAGCTCTGATCCACGTGTAGAAGGTGTTGAATGATTTGTACACCCTGACTGTCACTACAGTTGTCACCAGTGGAAAGAGGCAGAGTGCTGATGCCTCGTGTATTTTATAGTTGGAAGCCCCCCCTCTGGTGTTCTGTCTGGTGATTGGTCGTGTTCTGTTCTGTATGTTGATTGGCTCACCTGGGTGTCTGTCACTGCCTGCTTTTACCTCATGATGTGCATGGGTGCATATTATGACACTGGCACTCTGTCTTCTATTCGTACCCTGGTGGGGAATGCCCCACTGAAGCCCCACTTAGCCGCATTTCCTGCACAACGGAGTTCTGTCGAGCGGAGCTCCTAGTGCAGGAAGGGGTCGGGGCGCCATTTTTAAATGGTGCCCGGATCTCATGGCCACCTCCCATCCCCGGACTCTCACCAAAGTACCAGCTCACCTGTCGGGGCGTCCTCAGGCCTCACCCACCTCACCACATATGGGCAGGACATCCCTGGGCCCGATCCATGGTTGGGCACAATGTCAGCCTGATAGCTTGGCAGTGCTCCTGCCAGCTTGGCAGAGTGACTTGGACACCCTGGCAGTGCTAGGCTGGTACCCAGGTGGCAATGCCAGTGTGTCTTGGTAGCACCAGACATGACAGGGTACCACTCTGCCTGGGGGGCAACTGCCTGGGAACCTTCGATCACATGGGATCCACCCCTCCCTCAGGTACCATTATGCTTGGTCCCCCTTTGTGGGGACCAGTACTGAAGGTGCCCGGCAGTCGAGGCCGGTAGATGCCCAGTGGCCGTTCGATCCAGTGAAGGCAGAGATAAGTCAGCTTCTAAGCCAACTTCACTCTGCAAGACTGGATCCCATCCATTGTGTACAGGATCCAGATCACAACATCCCGTAAAATTTAACCAGATCTCCCGAAGCGTATCAGCTGTTGGGAAACTGGGTGAGGCCTCTCCCGGCATTTACCAGCTGCGTCGTGACCCGTTCCAGCCACAATGCAGCCAGTAGATTGTGCCCAATATTTCTCTTCCAGGAAAAGAAAATAGCACATAACATGTGGCAGAGGACATAGTGCTGGAGGGGGAGCATGACTTTATATTTTAATTCCCTTGAGATGGCAGCGCTGGCTGAGATCTGCAAACTCCATGGCCAGAAACAGATATCTCACATAGAGACATGTGACCACTGCAACATTCTTTTCGATGCAGAACCATTTCTGATTCATAATCACCCTAACCGATCCTAAATCCAAAGCTCCACACGGTCTCATTACACACATGCTCCTTAACCAATGGGCCACCCTACTCTTTTCCAACAACCCTCTTTGCAGATTGGCTGATGTGTTTGCTACATTAGGACTGTAAGTAAACTTCAAAAACATAATTGGCTGTAAAATACTCTACAACATCCTGTGGCCATGAAAAATGAAATACAATGCAAGTTTTCCTTTCCTCCATACAGACAATCATGCATCATGATCTGATCATACCATACCCAGCATTCATATCCTAGTAGTCCTGATTACGCGGTTCAACCAAGACTGCCAGTTTCTAGCAGTAAACACAGAACTATTAGACATCTCACCGATTACGTGTTTCACAGAATGCAACTTGCATTTTATTATGTGTGTGGTTTTCATTTCTGCTCCTTCAATTTATATTTTGTTTTGAAACCATGTGGAGAAATGGTGATGGACGTACTTAGCTTTTCAATAACTTATTCACTTTAAACTTGTAGAAACATTTTTTTTTTCATTTTTAAAATAAATTTAGAGCACCCAATTCATTTTTTCCAATTAAGGGCCAATTTAGCGTGGCCTATCCACCTACCTTGCACATTTTTGGGTTGTGGGGGCGAAACTCACGCAAACACGGGGAGAATGTGCAAACTCCACACAGACAGTGACCCAGAGCCGTGATCGAACCTGGGACCTCGGCACCGTGAGGCTGCAGGGCTAACCCACTGCACCACCGTGCTGCCCTTTCTTTTAGAAACATAGTGTCGTGTTGGGTGTTCCGATACACAAACGAACCAACACGGTTGTGGATGGTACAACTCTGTTTTATTATTCTGTACAATAATAACTATTAACTTCTGGCTGTGGTTCGTACTTCACCAGCTAACCTGTGGACCCAGCCTTAGCACTATCTTGGTGAGGCACTCAGCACATGGTCTATGTCTGAGTGGCACGCTGTGATCTCTGTGCTCTGAGCTATCTCCTGGTAGAATGAGCGAGAACTGTGGTGTTCCCTGTTTTATAGTGCGTGTGCTCTCACTGGTGATTGGCTGCGATGTTGTGTGTGTGTTGGTTGGTCCAACTACCTGTCCATCAGTGTGTGTGTGATTGCACCATGATATGCTGATGTGAATATCATGACATCCTCCCTTTTCACAAGGATATGTGCCTACATGGTAATAAATATTGGTGTGTACTGAGTGCATCTGAGTATGTGTGTGCAATATTTACAACATGTACATGAGGCTAAACTATATACATCGCAAGGTGTCAGGTGCAACAGAGCAACGAGGTTGTACCACGAACAAAACAAGTGCAATCAACAAATATTGAAAGAGAACTTCTGGAACGACAAGAAAGAAACACGTTAACAGTATTTCAAAACAATTCAGTGAGTCCAATGTGCCAACAGGCTCATAAGTCCAGTCTATTAGGTGGGCGACGAATTCGGGTTGACCGCCTCAAGGGTGGGTCAGGATCCACCGGCTGAGGAATGGGCCTGGCCACGGGCGAGAGAGGAATAGGCATAGTGGCAGGAAGCTCAACGAAGTCGACATCAGGGACAACAGGAGGGCGTGGCACCGGTGCATGATCATGTAGCGAGCGCGGAAGCAGCTGAAGGGCCCGCCGATTACGCCGGCGAATGGAGCCATCAGGCAGGCAAACCAGGAACGAGCGGGGAACCACGCGGCAGAGAACCTCGGCGGTTGCCGACCAGCCACCCTCTGGTAGGTGTATGCAGACGTTGTCTCCAGGTGCCAGGGCAGGAAGATCAGTTGCAAGAGCGTCATGTGCCACCTTCTGCTGAGCACACTACTGTCGCATCCTTTGCAGTACTGGAGCATGGTCGGGTTTAGGAACATGAATGGAAGGCACAGTGGTCCTGAGGGTGCGACCCATCAACAGCTGGGCTGGCGAGAGGTCCGTGGACAGTGGGGCCGAGCGATAGGCCAGCAGGACTAAACAGAAGTCAGATCCGGCATCAGCAGCCTTGCAGAGGAGCCACTTCACGATATGGACGCCCTTTTCCGCCTTGCCATTCGACTGGGGATGCAAAGGGCTGGACGTCACATGTGTGAAGTCGTATGAAGCGGCAAAAGAAGACCATTCTTGGCTCGCAAAACAGGGCCCATTGTCAGACATGACGGTGAGCGGAATTCCATGGCGAGCGAAGGTTTCTTTGCATGCTCTGATGACAGCTGATGATGTCAAGTCGTGCAGGCGTATGACCTCCGGATAATTTGAAAAATAGTCAATTATAATGACGTAGTCCCTGCCGAGCGCATGAAGGAGGTCCACACCTACCTTTGCCCAGGGGGACGTGACCAACTTATGGGGCTGAAGTGGCTCAGGGGGTTGAGCCGGCTGAAACCTTTGGCAGGTGGGGCAGTTGAGCACCATGTTAGCGATGTCGTCGCTGATGCCCGGCCAGTACACAGCTTCTCGGGCCCTCCGCCTGCACATTTCAACTCCGAGATGGCCTTCGTGCAATTGTTCGAGGACAAGCCGGTGCATGCTGTGTGGGATCACAATCCGGTCCAACTTTAGGAGGACACCATCAATGACGGCCAAGTCGCCCCGGACATTGTAGAATTGTGGGCACTGCCCCTTGAGCCACCCTTCCATCATGTGGCGCATCACACGTTGTAGAAGGGAGTCAGCCGCAGTCTCACGGCGAATGTGGGCCAGACGTGCATCAGTAGCCGGCAGATTGGCCGATGTGAAGGCTACTTGTGCATCGACCTGACAAACGAACGCCTCCGATTCGGGCGGTGTGTTCACTGCTCTGGACAGGGCATCTGCGATGATGAGGTCCTTTCCTGGGGTGTAGACAAGTTGGAAGTCGTACCTCCGGAGCTTGAGCCGAATGCGCTGGAGGCAAGGGGTCACCTCGTTGAGGTCCTTCTGAATGATGCCGACCAGGGGGCGATGGTCGTTCTCCACAGTGAACTGCGGAAGACCACACACATAATCGTGGAATTTGTCGATGCCGGTCAACAAACCCAGGCACTCCTTTTCAATCTGCGCATAGCGCTGTTCTGTGGGGGTCATGGCCCACGAGGCATAGGCGACCGGGGCCCATGATGCAATGTCGTCCCGTTGCAGGAGTACCGCCTCAATGCCGGACTGGCTGGCATCAGTCGAGATCTTTGTGTCCCGAGTGGTGTCGAAGAACTCCAATACCGCGGCGGTGGTGAGCTTGATCTTGAGCTCCTCCCATTCCTTCTGGTGTGCGGGCAGCCACTGGAACTCCGTAGTCTTCTTGACCAGGTGGCGAAGAGCTGTTGTGTGCGAGGCAAGGTTGGGAATAAACTTCCCTAGGAAGTTGACCATCCCGAGGAAGCGTAACACTGCCTTCTTGTCTGCCGGCTGCGGCATGGCTGAGATAGCTGCCATTTTGTCGGCATCCGGCCGCACCCCTGACCGGGATATGTGGTCCCCCAGAAACTTTAGCTCAGTTTGGCCAAAAGAGCACTTGGCTCCGTTGTGGCGCAGGCCGTGTTCTCGTATCCATGCAAAGACACGCTGGAGACGACTGATGTGCTCCTGTGGTGTGGTGGACCAGATGATGACGTCGTCAACATAGACGCGCACCCCTTCGATGCCGTCCATCATCTGTTCCATGATGCGATGAAACACCTCGGATGCCGAGATTATGCCAAACGGCATCCTATTGTAGCAGTATCTGCCAAAGGGAGTGTTGAAAGTGCACAGCTTCCTGCTGGACTGATCCAGTTGAATCTGCCAAAAACCCTTTGAGGCATCAAGCTTGGTGAAACTTTTAGCCCGGGCCATTTCGCTCGTGATTTCTTCCCGTTTGGGTATGGGGTAGTGTTCCCTCATGATGTTATTGTTCAGGTCTTTCGGGTCGATGCAGATCCGGAGCTCGCCGGAGGGCTTTTTTACGCACACCATGGAGCTGACCCATGGCGTTGGCTCCGTGACCCGGGAAAGCACTCCTTGGTCCTCCAGGTCCTGCAGCTGCTGCTTGAGGCGGTCCTTGAGTGGTGCTGGGACTCTACGAGGTGCGTGAATGACCGGGGTGGCGTCCGGTTTGAGCCGTATTCTGTAAGTGTAGGGCAGTATGCCCATGCCCTCGAAAACCTCCTGGTTGTGGGCGAGGAGCGAGTGGAGCTGCGCCCTAAAGTCTGCATCCGGGAAATCGGACTTGCCGTTTGGAGACAAAGTGTGTACCCGCTGAACGAGGTGGAGAACCTTGCATGCCTGTGCGCCTAGCAGGGAGTCCTTCGAGGATCCAACTATCTCAAAAGACAGTGTGGCTGTAGCTGTATGTGAATTGTGTGCAACCTCGAGCTGGCAGGACCCGATGGCTGGGATAACGTTTCCGTTATAATCAACCAGCTGACAGTGGGATGGCCGAATCGGTGGTTTAACCTTCAAGGTGTGGAAGGCTGACCATGCAATGAGATTGGCAGAGGCACCAGTGTCTAAGCGGAATGCGATTGGTGATCGGTTGACCGTTAGGGTGGCACACCATTCATCGCCGGGATTAATGCTGTGCACTGGCATCGGCTGGTGGGTCCGACATGGGGACATCCGGTTCTTGTTTATTACCGCAACACGGAAGGGTTCCCGGTCGTCGGTATCACCGGTCTGCACGTCGTCAGGGTATGACTCGGTGTATGGGGGCTGAATGGCCCGCACGTCCCTGCGAGGCTGGTGGAATTGCAGAGAGTTGGCAGGTTGAGCTGCTCGACAGCAGGCACCGTAGTGGCCCATCCTGCCACAGCGGAGGCATTGTCGCGCTTTGGCCGGACATTGCCGCTTTAAGTGTGTGGATCCACAGTTGCCGCAAGTCGTGATGTCATGGCGTTCGTTGCGCCACTGCGCATGCGCGGTGCGATCCTTCGTAGAGCGCGCCTGCGCATCCCGTCCCTCTGTGCTCTGAGCTATTTCCTGGTAGAATGAGCGGGAACTGTGGTGTTCCCTGTTTTATAGTGCGTGTGCTCTCACTGGTGATTGGCTGCGATGTGTGTTTGTTGGTTGGTCCAACTACCTGTCCATCAGTGTGTGTGTGTGATTGCACCATGATATGTTAATATGGATATCATGACACATAGAAGGATAGAATCCCAACAGTGCAGAAGGAGACCAATCGGCCCATCGAGTCTGCACTGACCCTCTGGAAGGGGACCCCAACCCAGGCCCAATCCAGTATCTTATCCCTGTAACACCACCTAGGGACAATTTAGCATATCCAATCCACCTAACTTGCACATCTTTGGACTGTGGGTGGAAACCGTAATATCCTTGTTCTCATTTGTCAGATTACTGTAGGTTACAGCCAAACAACATTCCTAATACTTTTGCCTCTTAATATGTTAGTTTGACTATTTATAACAACTATTAACTGACATGGATGTTTCATAGTTTATTCACTTTAAGAAAAATAAATTGAGAATACCCAATTCTTTTTTTCCAATTAAGGGGCAATTTAGCATGGCCAACCCACCTCCGCTGCACATCTTATGGGTTGTGGGGTTGAGAGCCACGCAGACATGTGGAGAATGTGCAAACTCCACACGGACAGTGACCCGGGGCCGAGATCGAACCCGGGTCCTCGGCGTCATGAGGCAGCTGTGCTAACCACTGCGACACCGTGCCGCCTGCATAGTTTATTCACAATTAGTTTTCTTCTTGCTCTCTGAGTATACATAATAGTGAATAAGGTCAAACATATGTTTATCAAGAAATGTATCAGAGATACCACTGATAATTATTTTTATAAATGTTATTGATATATGAAGATGTGCAATATATTAGAAATATTTTGTTTAAATTTTTAAATGCCTAGGTTACAAAATATAATTCAATGGGTGTTAGGGAAAAGACAATTTGTGTGTTTTAAGCTTTGTTCATCAAGCACAATGACATTGCTGAAGGATGAAATATTTCCACTTCTTGCTGTACGTCACAAACAGCTCTGGCTCCATAAAGAATAATAATACTTAAAGCTCAGAAGAAGAAACCCTATGGTACTCATTTTAAATTTTCCATTTCTCACACCATCCAACATGAAAAATCGGGATTAGCTCTATTATGTACTTTGGATTCACACGCATGAAAGTGATGATAATTTAAGCTTATTTTATTTTAGACCCTTAATATGATGCAAAGTTGAGACTCAAGATGCACTTGCCTTTCTAGTGAAAGACATTTGATCCGTCAAATATACTGTTAAGCGAGACATTTCTGTCAGCTTGATCTCGTCTCAATATCCTCAGGAAATGTAGCTATTGCGGTGATTTAGTACCTTCCTGCACTCTTTGTCACATCATTTTAAGCCCAAACTGAGAACCATTCCTAAGTGCTCAAGGAAGATAACATCTTCCTGGATCATCACAACAGAAGTTAAGTTATATCACCAGCTGCAAAAGTCAAACATCCATTTCTTTGTATTTAATGTTAAATTGCATCTATCATCGGTAAATACCAAGTTATCAATCTTGTACCTATTTGGCCTTCCACTGTTCTTACTAATGAATCCCAGGATAACACTATCATCAACATGCTTAATGACATGGTGTTGTGGCTGGAAAGCAGAGTAATCATTCATTTGTACAATTAATAAAGCACAAGATCGAGGTGCCCTGCCCAGGTTCACCAATGTGCTGTGCCGCAGGTTTTGTAGTTGCTGTGGTGTGAGAGGGTCTGAATTGGACTGAGGGCTGCCACAGGTTTTGTCTGCTGTTGTAGAAATTAGCGGAGATTTGTGAGCTGCTGCATGCTTCTTGCTCAATGCTCAGATCAAAGGTCAGAGACTAACAGAGGTATGCATCACAAGACTAGTGCAGCAGGGAAGCGTTACGATTGGCTTGGATTTGGATTTGTTTATTGTCAAGTGTACCGAGGTACAGTGAAAAGTATTGTTCTGCGTGCAGCTCAGACAGATCATTCTGTACATGAAATAAATTACATAATAGGGCAAGCATAAAATACACAATGTAAATGCATCGGTACAGGCATCGGGTGAAGCATACAGGAGTGTAGCACAGCTAAGAAAAGAAGATGTGTGAAGAGATCAGTTCAGTCCATCAAAGGGTCATTTAGGAGTCTGCTAACAGCAGGAAGAAGCTGTTTTTGAATCTGTTAGTGCGTGTTCTCAGACTTTTGTATCTCCTACCCGATGGAAGAAGTTGGAAGAGTGAGTAAGCTGGGTGGGAGGGGTCTTTGATTATGCTGCCCGCTTTTCCAAGGCAGCGGGCGGTATAGACAGAGTCAATGGATGGGGCGCGGGTTTGTGTGATGGACTGGGCGGTGTTCACGACTCTCTGTAGTTTCTTACTGTCTTGGGCCGAACAGTTGCCATACCAGGCTGTGAAGCAGGGGTGTGTACAATACTTTGCTTCCTGAAGTCAATGACCAACTCTTTAGTTTTGCTTACATTGAGGGAGAGATTGTTGTTACTCCACTCCACTAGGTAGTCGATCTCCCTCCTATATTCTGACTCGTCGTTGTTCGAGATCGGACCCACTATGGTCGGGTTGTCAGCAATCTTGTACCTGGTGTTGGAGCCAAGTTTTGCCATGCAGTTGTGTGTGCATAGAGAGTATAGTAGGGGCTAATTACGCAGCCTAGCAGGACTCCAGTATTGAGGACTATCGTGGAGGAGGGGTTGTTGTTTATTCTTACTGATTGAGGTCTATGGGTCAGAAAGCCGAGGATCCATTTGCAGAGGGAGGAGCGAAGGCCTCGGTTTTGGAGCTTTGATATGAGCTTGGCTGGGATTATGGTGTTGAAGGCGGAGCTGTAGTCAATAAAGTAGCAACATTGGCATAAAACAATGAGCACAAGAATAGCTAAAGGAATACAGTCAATGGACTGCAACAATGCAAACAAATACTTGCATTTAGACTCCAATCATGTGGTGTTTTCTTAATTATGGCTGGATTGCAGAGGGAGATACTCTGATATGAGTGCAGGTAAAGCAACTCGTTAAGTGAGGCTGAGGAATATAAGAAACAGATGAATCATTCAGAGCTACTTGTTGTCAACCTGAGTCCAGAACAACATCAGCAGCAACATAGGAGTAGGTTGCCTGAACATCTCGGTCAGGAAAATGTGAGATAAAAGGGGTTAAATTTTTGTCTTGAGGCTGCCGCAAGTTGGCTAATTTCGCAACTCGCGAACTGCACCTATGAATTGTGTCTGACTTCACCTGCCATTTTCATGAATTTTGCCAGGAGGCTGATTCTGGGTGCATTTTGTGAGCCGCATTGACGTTCGACCTCATGTTCGGAGTCAGAGCGTTACAAAGTCAGAGGCGGGGTCCTCCTGAGTGCTGCCCATGAAAGAGTACCGAATGGCACAACACCCACAGATCAGCCTCTTTTTTTGAAAAAATTTTTATTAAGGCGTTTATAATTTTATAAAAACAGCA
Organism: Scyliorhinus torazame; assembly: GCF_047496885.1. Taxonomy (NCBI): domain Eukaryota; kingdom Metazoa; phylum Chordata; class Chondrichthyes; order Carcharhiniformes; family Scyliorhinidae; genus Scyliorhinus; species Scyliorhinus torazame. Next base: position 75,589,937 of record NC_092721.1, on the reverse strand, counting down.
GTAAACAGTACAAATATAAACATAGTGAAAAGACCGCCTCCCTCCCTCACAAGTCCCGCCTCCTCTAAACAATAATCTAACTCCACCCCTCCCACCTCTGCTGACAATTAGTTTTCTCCAAAGAAGTCGACAAATGGCTGCCACCTCTGGACGAACCCCAGCATTGACCCACTTAGGGCGAACTTTATTTTCTCCAGTCTGAGGAACCAAGCCATGTCACTAAGCCAGATCTCTGAACTTGCGGGCTTCCCTCCATGGTCTCCAGGTTACCAAGGAGGCAAAGGCCAAGATGTCAGCCTCTCTCACCCCCTGGACTTCCGGATCTTCCGCCACTCCGAAATCGCCACCTCTGGACTCGGCACCGCCCTTGTTTTTAACACCGTGGACATGACATCTGTAAAACCCTGCCAAAATCCTCTAAGCTTCTGACATGCCCAAAAGACATGGACATGGTTTTCTGGCCCTCCCGCACATCTCGCACACCTGTCCTCTATCCCAAAAAACTTGCTCATCCGGGCCACCGTCATGTGTGCCCAGTGAACGACCTTAAACTGAATCAAGCTGAGCCTGGCACATGATGAGGACGTGTTGACTCTGCTCAACGCATTCGCCCAAAGACCTGCCTCTATCTACCCACCCCCCCCCCCCAGCTCATCTTCCTATTTGCGCTTTATCTCCTCTGTCTGCGTTTCCTCCGACCACATGAGTTCTTTATCAATATCTGAAACTTTCCCCTCTCCCACCCCCGTTCTGGAAACTACCCCGTCCTGTATCCCCCATGGCGGTAGGAGCGGAAAGGTCGAAACCTGCCTTCGCAAAAAATCCCGTACCTGCAGATGTCTGAATCCATTTCCAGCTGGCAGCTCAAATTTCTCCTTTGCATCCTTCAAACAGGGGAAGCTCCCGTCTATAAATAGATCCCCCATCCTCTCAATCCCTGCTCTCTGCCATCTCCGAAACCCCCCCATCCAGCCTTCCCGGTACAAACCGATGGTTTTGCCAATTGGAGCCCACACTGATGTTCCCTCCTCTCTCATATGCTTCCTCCACTGCCCCCAGACTCTCAGGGCTGCCACTACCACCGGGGCTTGTGGAGTATCGGGTCGGTGAGAACGGCAGAGGTGCCGTTATCAATGCCCCCAAACTTGTGTTCTTGCATGATGCAGCTTCTAATCGCTCCCATACCGACCCCCCTGCCACTGCCCACTTCCTAATCATGGCTATATTTGCCACCCAGTAATAGTTACTTAAGTTCGGCAGCGCCAACTCACCCTCCCCTCGACCACGCTCCAGAAACATTTTTTTCTCTCGCGGGGTATTGCCCACCCACACAAAACCCCAAATCACCTTGTTACTCGTTTAAAAAAGGCCCTTGGGATAAAGATGGGGAGGCACTGAAAAACAAACAGAAACCTCGGAAAGACCGTCATTTTCACGGTCTGTACTCTTCTTGCCAGTGACAGCGGGAGCATGTCCCACCTTCAAAATACGTCCTTCATCCGTTCTACTACCCGGGTCAAATTTAGTTTATGCACAGCCCCCGGTCCCGTGCCACCTGGATTCCCAAATAACGAAAGCTCCTTCCCACCACTCTGAACGGCAGCTCTCCCAATCTCCTCTCCTGCCCCCTTGCCTGGATCGCAACCATCTCGCTTTTCCCCATATTCAATTTGTTCCCCGAAAACTGCCAAATTCCCCTAAAATCCTCAAAATCTCTCCCATCCCCCCTAACGGGTCAGAAATATACAGGAGCAGGTCATCGGTGTTTCACGAGACCCTGTGCTCTACCCCCCCCCCCCCCCCTCGGACCAACCCCTTCCAGTCCCTTGAAGCTCTGAGCGCCATCGCCATCACCAGTGCCTCTATGGTCAAAGCGAACAGCAGTGGGAAGAGGGGCATCCCTGCCTAGTCCCCCAGTGCAATTTAAAATAGTCCGACGTCACCTGATTCGTTCAGACCCTCGCCACCGGTGTCTGGTACAACAACCATGCCCAATAAATAAAGCCCCGCCCGAACCCAAACAGCCCCAAATAGTTCCATTCCACCTGGTCAAAGGCCTTTTCTACTTCCACCTCCCTCCCCTCTGGGGGCATTATCATCACATTTAAGAGCCTTCTAACGTTAGCCGTTAGCTGCCTGCCCTTAACAAACCCCGCCTGGTCCTTCCCTATCACCTCTGGGACACAATCTTCTATCCTTGAGGCCAAGATTTTAGCCAATAGTTTGGCATCAACATTCAATAGGGAGATTGGCCTGTCTGACCTGCATAGCTCAGGGTCCTTCTCCCGCTTCAGGATCAGTGAGATCGAGGCCTGTGACATTGTTGGGGAAGAACCCTCACTCCTTTGCCTCATTAAATGTCCTCACCAGCATTGGGCCCAGCATCTCAGAGAAGGTTTTGTAAAATTCCACTGGGTAGCCGTCCAGTCCCGGGGCCTTTGCCGACTGCATGGCCTCTAGACCTTCTGCTATTTCTTCAATCCCGTTCGGGGCTCCCAGCCCATCCACCAACCCTTCCTCCACTCTCGGAAACTCCAGCCCTCCCAGAAACTGCCTCATCTCTTCCATCCCAACTGGGGGTCCCGACTCATATAGCCGTCTGTAAAACTCCTTAAACGACCCGTTCACGCCTGCTGGGTCCAAGACCGTGTTCCCAGCTCTGTCTTTCACTCTACCTGCCTCCCTTTTCCTTAGCTGGTGTGCAAGCATTCTTCTGGCCTTCTCTCCATGCTCATACATTGCTCCCCTCGCCTTCCTCAGCCACTCCACCGCCTTCCCCATAGACAACAGACCAAACTCCATCTGCAGCTTCCGCCGCTCCTTCAATAACCCTGCCTCCGCGTACCTCCTGTCTACCTGGAGTATTTCCCAAAACCAACCTATTTATCTCTTCTCTCTCTACCTTCCTCTTGTGGGCCTGTATCGATAGTAGCTCCCCTCTAACCACTGGTCTTCAGCGCTTCCCAAACCATTGCTGCCGAGACTTCCCGTGCCGTTTATTTCCAGATAGTTCTGGATGGACTCCCTCACATGCCCGCACATCCCCTCATCTGCTAACAGTCCTACGTCCAATCTCCATTGCAGTCGCTGGCCCCCCCTCCTTGCACACCTGTAAATCCACCCAATGTGAGCCATGGTCCGACACAGCAATCACCGAATACTGGGTATCAAACACCCTAACCAGTGGAGCCCTGTTCAGGATAATAAAATCGATCCGGGAGTATACTTTATGTACATGTGAAAAGAAAGAAAACTCCTTCACTCTTGGCCGACCAAACCTCCATGGGTCTACCCCTCCCATCTGCTCCATGAACCCTTTAGTTCCTTCGCCATTGCTGGAACCCTCCCTGTCTTTGAACTCGACCGGTCCAACCTTGGATCAATGACCGTATTAAAGTCGTCGTCCCCGCCATGATAAGCTTGTGTGAATCCAGGTCCGGGATATTCCCTAACACCCGTCTTATAAACTCCGCATTATCCCAGTTTGCTGCATCGACATTCACAAGCACCAATGGCATCCCCTCCAGCTTAACGCTGACCATGATATACCTGCCCCCCGTATCCGCAACTATTTTTCCCACCTCAAATGACACCCAGGATCGCGACCCCCTTAGTCTTAGAGTCCAACCCCGAGTGAAATACCTGCCCGACCCACCCCTTCCTCAATCTGGTCTGATCTGTTACCCTCAGGTGTGTCTCCTGTAGCATTGCCACACTCGCCTTCAATCCCCTCAAATGCATGAACACGCGAGCCCTCTTAACCGGCCCATTCAGCTTTCTAACGTTCCATGTGATCAGCCTGACTGGGAGGCATCTCGCACCCACCCCCACCCTGCCGATCAACCATCACCCTTCTGAGGCCAGCCTCCAGCTCGCGCCCCCCCCTCCCCCCCAGGCCCGCCCTTTGGCACCCTCTGTCCTCGACCTCCCATTTGTCTCCCAGCAACAATCCCTCCCCTGTCAGCAGAGCAATTCCCCCAGCCCCCGCCCCCCCAATTAACAGCACACAGAACAACAATTCCAATCCCCTTTAGCAAACTTATCATCTGCTCACCCCCCACTGCGCTTCTGTGAACTAGCCCACCCAGCTAGCCTGGTAGCTTCCCCCCCATTGTGCCACACATTCTACACATTGTTGTTCCCCCCTCCCCCCGCTCGGACATACACATTCAAAAAGCACAGTTCCAACCAAACACAAAGAAAAGACAAAGAAGATCCATCCATCCTCCCCCCACCAGCACCTGGTTAACTTACAAAACTGAGCAATAGCCCAAGATTCAATATATAAAACATTTCACATACAGCTCAAAAGCGAGAATAACTTTAACAAAATCGATACAGCATTATCCGTCCCAAGCGTTCAGTCTCCTCAGTCACCTGCCAGCCCTTTACTTTTAATAAAGTCCATCGCCTTGTCTGGCGACTCAAAATAAAGTTCCTGATCTTCAAAAGGGACCCATAAACGTGCTGGATATAGCAGCCCAAACTTCACATTCTTCTTGAAAAGGGCCAATTTTACTCGGTTGAATCCCGTTCTTCTTTTGGCCAGATCCGCACTCAGTCCTGGTAGATTCGCAACATGCTGTTCTCCCACTTGCAGCTCCATGTCTGCTTGGCCCAATGCAAAATCTGTTCCTTATCCAGGAACCGGTGCATTCACACCACCATCGCCCTCGGTGGCTTGTTCACACGCAGTCTCCTCGCAAGCGTTTTGTGCGCTCTATCCACTTCCAAGGGTCAAGCAAACGTCCCATCACTCATTAATTTCTTGAGCATATTCGCCACAGAGGCCATTGCTTCCGTTCCCTCTCAGCCCTCAGGAAGTCCGACGATCCTCAAGTTCTGTTGGCGGTACCTGTTCTCCAGGTCCTCCACCTTCTCCTGCAGCCTTTTCTGCTGATCCCTCATCAGTCCCACCTGTAATTCCAGCACAGTTAGGTATTACTCGTGTTCGACCACCTTCTCCTCAACCTTCTGGATCGCCCAATCTTGGGCTTCCAGCCCCTGCTCCACCTGGTCGATCGATGCCTTGATCGGGTCTAGATTTCCTCCTTTTGCATGGCCAAAACCTCCTGAATAAATGTCATCAGCTGCTCCTTTGACCACTGGGCCGCTGAGCCAGTACCCTGCACCTCCACCATGTTTTTCTGTGCTGTGGGCTTTACACATGCCTTCTCTACTCGATTTTTCCTTCTTATACGACCACTTCTGGTCCACGTCTCCATACACTGGTGTAGGATTCCTTCTCACTATCCCATCCACTCCCGATTTTTTAAATAAAATTCGAAAAAAGTCAGGGAAAAAGGTCCAATAGGTCCGTCACGAGCGGGAGCTACCAAATGTACGACCTCCTACTCCATGGCTGCCACCGGAAATCCCCACAGATCAGCCTTGACACATTGCTGGAGGTGACATATGTGTACTTACAAGTATTTGTTTGCATTGTTGCCCTGTGGACCATTGGCTGTATTCCCTCATTTATTGCTTTATGCCAATGTTGCCACTCTTATCACTTTCCTTCTGCACTAGTCTTGTGATGCATACCTCTGTTAGTCTCTGACCTTTGATTTGATCATTGAGCAAAAAGCATGCAGCAGCTCACAAAACTGAGCTAATTGCCACAGCAGCAGACTAAATCTTTGGCAGCTTTCAGTCCAATTCAGACCCTCTCACACCACAGCAATTATTTCCCGAGGCATTGTGAGATTCTGCACTCTGGGTCATGACGGTCGGGAGCAGCACGGTAGCATTGTGGATAGCACAATTGCTTCACAGCTCCAGGGTCCCAGGTTCAATTCCGGCTTGGGTCACTGTCTGTGCGGAGTCTGCACATCCTCCCCGTGTGTGCGTGGGTTTCCTCCGGGTGCTCCGGTTTCCTCCCACAGTCCAAAGATGTGCAGGTTAGGTGGATTGGCCATGATAAATTGCCCTTAGTGTCCAAAATTGCCCTTACTGTTGGGTGGGGTTACTGGGTTATGGGGATAGGGTGGAGGTGTTGACCTAGGGTAGGATGCTCTTTCCAAGAGCCGGTGCAGACTCGATGGGCCGAATGGCCTCCTTCTGCACTGTAAATTCTATGATGACCTCGGCAATGTCGCAGGTTGTGAGGTGCATGAAAAGCAACCACGAGAGAGTGGGTGAGCCACATGCACCAGCACATGAGGTGCACAAAGGACATGCAAGAGCTCTTGTTTAGTAGCAATAGCTCTGTTGGAGTAATGGGCAAGGAGCTACAGTTACTGAATGGGTCTATTTCAAGGGTGGCAGATCGGTGGCTAGCAGAATTGGCAGCTGAACTCCAGTATCACAGCCTGGTCAGCCATCAGGACACAGCTGGTCAGTCATCAGGAAAAAGCTGGTCAGTCATCAGGACACAGCTGGCCAGTCATCAGGGCACAGCTTGTCAAGCATCAGGACACTACCTCAGCGACAAAGCATACAGAGGAAGCAAGGGTGTGGTAGTCTATGTAGCGGTATTACGGTACCTGGTAATGCTGGAACACCATTGGTAGATATTGTATGTTTCCTATTGGTCAAGCTGTATGGTAGCTCCGCCCTGCAAGGCGGGGTATAAGAGCCCGTGCTGCCCCAGCAGCCTTCTTTCTGTACCTGAGCTTCTGGGGGAAACATCTAGCTTATTAAAGCCTTCAGTTGTACTACAACCTCGCTTTAGTGGTCATTGATCGTGCATCAAAGGCTTCCATGCTTTTGAAGGAAATCACAGTGTCTTTTGGTTCCTCTGTCATTCCATGTGCAAGATGGTTCCAAGCGAGGGAGACTGCCCCTGCAGAAATGTAGACAGTCTGAGTTATGACACAATGGGTCCATGCATGAAGGGACCAATCACCACGAAACTCATTGCCATCCTGTCAGGGATGTGGGCAGCCGTCAGCCTCTTCCTTGGCAACAAGGTTGCACTACTAAAGAACATCGAAAATTGGAGATTGTTGAGGATGTATCTGGTACAGCACTAATGGGATTACTGTGATGTTTAGATACGTTTAGATGTGTTAAGTAAAAAACTAGGGATATATAAAGAGAACAAACAAATTATTTTTTCTGTGGAAAATAATAACTATGTACAATATTGTTACAGATTTTCAAACCTGTTGATGCAGTCGAGACTTTATTGTTTCAGCTAGCCAGAGTTGCAAGTCCGCCAATGGTTCATCAAACCTCTATCAGGTTGGAGCGTAGGATGCCGTGGTGTAGTCAAGTACTATCTTGGACCTCCTGGTCAGCTTTCAACATCATGGCATGGTCGTATCACATGAAGCACCATTGTATGAAAAGGTATTTGGCAATGATAATTGTGCCAAAAAATCATATAATGATAATGGAGCATGTGTGTGGAAAATCCTTCCCTCAGCTCCTGAATCCCTCCTGTTGGCTTCCACCTCACATTTTTCAAACATCCATAATGCTTCCTCCTCCTGCTCTTCCTCATCTAAGGAAAAGCCCCATTCTTCCTCATCTTCTGGGTTCGCTCTGTACTCGGGTGTGGAGCATGTAGCAGACCACAATGAGTCTGGAAACTCTGTGAGGTGCAGACATGGTGAGTCCCTTGAGCATCCAGGCACCTAATGTTTAGAAGGGCAATGACTTGTTTAATGAATATGAAGGTGGCTCTCAGTGAACCTTCTCTGTAGTTGGGTCTGGGATGTTGCAGGGGTCTAAGAAGTCATGTGTTCAGAGGAGTAGCTCTTATCTCCAAGTATTCAGCCATGCACCATGGGGTGGGCAGTCCATAATCCTTGAGGATAAACGAATCATGGCAACTGCCAGATAGCAGGCAAAGACTTATAAAAGCTTCTTGTCATGCTCACAGAGGATTTGCATATTAAGGAGTCAGCTGATGTGCCTCTCAGCATTCACATGGAGTTCCCTTATCACCACATGCGTACAGTTCACTATACCTTGCACCAAAGGGCACATATGGTACAATGGCACAGTGGTTAACACGGCTGCCTCGCAGTGCGAGGGATCCATTTTCAGAAAATAGAATTCCTACAGTGCAGAATGAGGCCATTTGGCCCATCGGATTTGCACCGACCTTCTGAAGGATCACCCTATCTAGGACCACTTCCCTACCCTATCGCTGTAACCCACCTAACCTACTCATCCTTGGACACTAAGGGCCAATCAACCTAACCTGCACATCTTTGGACTGTGGGAGGTAACCAGAGCACCCGGAGGAAACCCGGCAGGTGGGGTTATGCGGTGGTTGAATAGTCCAATCCTGGATCCGCAGAATCTGCCACAGGTTTTGCAGGTGGTGATTAATGAGGTGTGTTGATGCGACGCTCTGAACTATATGCTCTCTTTCCACTGTTTGCCCTTGGCCTCCGCGTGCTTCACCCTGGGTCGCTTGAAGTGATAGGCGCCTTTGAGGATGCTTCTTCTCCAGTTTGTGTGTTCTAAGGCAAGCAATTCCCACATGTCAATGGGGATGTTGCATTTATTTAGGGAGGCTTTCAGAGTGTCCTTGTAGCATTTCCCCTGCCCTCCTGGAGATTGTTTGCCATTGCGGAACTCAGAGTAGAGCACTTGTTTCAGGAGTCTTGTGTCAAGTATGCACACAATGTGGCCCGCCCATCGCAGCTGGTCAAGCATGACCAGTGCCTTGATACTGGGGACATTGGTCTGGAAGAGGACGCTCATGTTGGTACGCCGATCCTGCCCGAGAATTTGCAGGACTTTGCAGAGGCAATGTTGGTGATATCTCTCCAGGGATTTGAGGTGTCTGTGGTACATTGTCCATGTTTCTGATGCATACAGGAGGGCGGGGAGCTCTGCTGCTCTGTAGAACATGAGATTGGTTGCATCACTGCTTCTTATACTGGGGAACACGATGTCAGTGGGGGTTGATCTACTTCACATAGGAGGCATGTCCGGCCCATGAAAAAGGCACACAAAATCAGCGCTAGTTTGGGAAGGTGGAGGAAAATCGGATTTTCTAAAATCAATGCGTGGCTATTTGCTCACCAAAACGTGCTTCAGTATCGAGACAAAAATCCGGCCCAAGGTCTTTTTAACATGAAAGGGGAAAATAAAGCAAGTGTAACAAACTAAATAAATTGAGCTCACTTCTGATAAGCTCAGAAACCGTACCGGCCTCCCCGAACAGAGGCTGGAATATGGCGACTAGGGGCTTTTCACAGTAACTTCACTGAAGCCTACTTGTAACAATAAGCGATTATTATTATAAAAGCCACCGGGGCAAAGTAGACTGAGCGGTAATGTAAAATGGATCAGATTAGCCTGTCATTAAGAAACTCTCTGTTGGACTGAAAAGGAGAAGAGATATATAACAGGATTGAGAATCATTCACCTTGCACTGTCAATTAAATTTAATATTACCCTCACTGTTTTCTGTAATCTTTGATTGCCCGTTAATATGCATGCTGAAGCTACACGGTAAAAAATAACAAGCAAAACTAATTCTTGCTGCTTTCTTCTACTAGTAATTTCTCCATTTTGTTTAGCAGCATCAACACATTAAAATGAATGGATTAATGCCTCTATTAAAATAGCAGAGCACGGAATTTCAAACTAATGTGTGAAATGATTGGACACTATTAAACAACATTCTCTCCTCAGCATCAGTATATCAATTAAGCTCTTCAAAAGGGAACTGGCTAAGTATTTGACTGGGAACTAAATTCAAGCTGACAGGAGAGGGAGATGATCAAGTACAGTAATCCATTGAGCACAATAGATATTGGGGGAGGACTGTAAGACCCAATTAATGTGGATGGGTAAATATGCTGATGTTTTGTTTAATTATGTTTGGTGATTAGGGAATATTTACGCAGATGGTACACTCAGAAGTTTAAATAATTTGGGTAGAGTACATATAATCTGTGACAAGTGTAGATTGATATGTCAGATAGATTTTTCATAATGTATGCTTTGTTAATAAATATTGTCCATTAGCTGCACAGGAAAATTTGGAGCGGGATTCTCCGTTGGCCAACGCTGAAATCGAGGCGTGCAATCGGGAAGTGAATAGTTCCCGATGCCGAAATTGTGGCTGGCACCAGTTTGACGACCAATTGCGATCTCCGTCTCCTCGAAAACAGCATCAATGCGACGCATGCTGCGTGTAGTTGCAACAGCGTTTGCATATCATTCGTGGGCCCACCAATGGGCTGAGTTCCCAACGGCACAGTCTACCTGTGCTCTCACAAATCGTGCTGGCGTGGTGGCTGCTGAGCGAGAGAGAGAGAGCATACGGACAGTGTCCAGCACTGCCATACTTTGCCAACAGCCGTGTCACTGGCCAGGGGGGCTTCCGCCAGAGCTGGGGGGGGGGGGGGGGGGGGGGTGTACTGGGGGTTATAGGTGACCACCCCCACCCCCCCTCCGCCCCTGGGTGCACTCTGGCCCCAGCCGACCCATCAGCTTTTTGGGTGCTCCAGCACAACCTGTCCCATCTTTTCTCATGCGATCAATGTGTGTGTGTGTGGGTTGTATTGTTCAAGCACAGCTGCAGCTCGTCAGCCCTGCGGGTATCCATCAGGGACCCCGCGATTCCCGCAACGTTTTTCATGTGTTTTGATGGTGCTCCACGCGGCGCCGGCGCAGCCCTTCACCGGTGCAGGTGTGGCACCAGTTTGTCTAACGTTAAGGCCCACGGATTCTCCATCGTCATCAACACTTCGACTCAGAAATGGAGAGTCTGGCCCAGGATCTTCGCATTGTGTTTTTTTTTAAAAAGCAGATATCAAGGGATTTGCACCAAAGCGGGTAAATGGAGTTGAGGTACAGGTCAGTCATGACCTGATTGAATGATCTACTTCCGTTCCTGTGTATACTGGAGTTCGAAGCAGAAATTCAACGTGAACATGTACACAGCAGCCCAGATGCCCCATTGTGTGTTAGCAAATACCACCTAAGTCACAAAGGTACTCTTTGTTTTTCTTTATGAACAATAATGCCCGTCTCTTAATGATTCTACTTGATGCATTGAAGTGTTGGGCATTCAAGACACTTCAGAACAAAATGTAATAGAACTGAGGTTGTTTGAAGCTGTTGAATAGTGAGTGTTGGCACTGGATCAAATTCTCATGGTCTCAGGACATAGCTGTGTGCCAACAATTTGTTAATTAGTGTCGAGTAAACTTGTTCTAAACTTTGTTGCACACAGTTTGGGAATGCACAGAGAACCCCCATATCTAGACTACTGCTTTTATACGCGGGTATTTAATTAAAGACTAATCGTTTCATGCTGGCGATGTGAATCTTTCATTCTATCCCATCTAAGTTAACAGATGAAAAGCCACTGCCCCTGTTTTTTTTTAAAACTAGGCACTAAACTAATTAGTAATCAACTGGACTCTGCTGACTCTCCCAAAAGAAGCACGATTCCAGAAAAATGGCACACCATTTTCCTAAGCTCTCACTTGCTTGGCCTGTTTTATCAGCACAAAGGTCTTTGTTCTCATTTGTTCTCATAAAAGTTCTAAGCTTTCTTAATCTTCTTACATTATATCAGTTTACTTGTGTGTTGCAACCTGATAGTTCTCCTTAATCATGGCCAAATCTGGTTTGTTTTTGTTGCTTTCCGTTAGCATTTTCATTGGTGTATCAATGCCCAATCAGTACCTTATATATACAGATTAATTCAATGTTACCTTCCTTTAAATACAAAATACCCAGCTGAGTACTTGCACGATAGCACAGTGGTTAGCACTGTTGCTTCACAGCACCAGAGTCCCAAGTTCGATTCTCGGCTTGGGTCACTGTCTGTGCGGAGTCTGCACATTCTCCCCGTGTCTGCATGGGTTTCCTTGGTGTGCTCCGTTTCCTCCCACAAGTCCCGAAAGACTTGGGGCTGGATTCTCCACACCGCAATACCGAAATCGCGTTCGGCGATGGGGTGGAGAATGTGTAATCCTGCACAAAATCGGGACCAGCGCCGGTTCCCGCGATTTTTCGCCCCGCCGAGTATCCACCACCTCAGGCCATTGCCTGAGGCCCGCCCTGCTATTCTCCGCCCCCGGCCGGCCAAATTCCCGATGGCGTGTTTCTAATGTGGTCCTGCCATTAGGGAATCTCGCGCGGCGGCTGCCAACTCAGGCCGCGGCCGCCACAATCGGGGGCGGGCCGATCGGAGGGCAGTGGGGGCCTCGCTCGAGACTGGGGGGGTATGTGTGCGGATGGTCTGGGTGGAATGAGTGGCCGATCGGGAGCACTACTTCGGCGGTCCAGGTCCGAGGGCTGAGTCCGCCATGGAGCACGGTACGGCCACTGAGGCCATCGTCATGCGCATGCACAGCCTCTGACCCGGAAGTGTGGGGGGCCGTATCGGTAGCTGGAGCTGCGAGCTCCACGACAGCTGCCTGCTAGCCGCCTTCAAGACTGTGAATCTGTCGCCTTTTGACACCAGGTTTCCTGGTGTAAAAGACTACGGGCGGGATTCTCTGATCCCGCGCTGGGTCGGAGAAACGCGGGGGGCGTTCGCCGCCGCCGCTCTGATGCCGGGCCGCTGATTCTCCGGTGACCGGAGGATTGGTGCAAATCGTGCCGGCGCGGCAGCCGCGGCTCCGGTCGGGGGCTACATGGCGATTCTTTGTTCTCGACAGACCAAGTGCCCGCCCGTGTGGTCGTACCCGGCGGGTCCTAGGCGTTCTGGCTGCGGGGGCCATCCTGGTGGGGGGGAGGGGAGATCCGATTCCGCGGGGGGCCTCCACCGTGCCAGGCCCGCAATCGGGGGCTACCGATTGGTGGGCGCACTAATTCCGGGAGGGGGCTATGTTCCTCCGCGCCGGGCCCCTGTAGGGCTCCGCCATGTTGCGGGGAAATAGTAACCCACGCGCATGCGCGGACCCACGCCGGCCATGGCGCGCATGAGCGGACCCGCGCCGGCCGTGCTGGGGCATGTATCGGCAGCTGGATCTGCGCGGAGCGCACCAATGCCGTGCTGGCCCCCTGTGGGTTGGGGGATCGCTGTTCCTAGTGGCCAGATGACGCCTTCATAAAATGCTCCGGCGTTTACGACAGCGGCATCACTTAGCCCCATTATCGGAGAATCCCGCCCCACAATTTTCACAACGGCGTGGGGACATAATCCACAAAATGGAGAATCCAGCCCCTACAGTTAGGTAATTTGGACATTCTGAATTCTTCCTCAATGTACCCGAACAGGAGCTGGAGTAAGGCGACTAGGGGATTTTCAGAGTAACTTCATTGCAATGTTAATATAAGCCTACTTGTGACAATAATAAAGATTATTATTATGTTTCCTCACTCAGAGCTGAAAATGAACCCCATGACATTCTGCCTGGTCAATCCCCAAATGGCCATCAGAAAGTAATAATCATATTTCTCCCTCTGACAGATCACTAGTCCTTTTACAATGCTGCTGAGTGTTTGTATTATTTTTAATCTAATACCTCATATTCGCCCCATATTTTGGTACAGGGATAGTGTTGAGAGTGGTGGTTTCACATTGCCACTAACAAACACCCCTCAAAATGTTCAGAACCGTATCGACATCAGCAAGAAAGTCATTAATATTATATTGACTGGGCAGCACTGCGCACTATTAACTGCCATTAGGCAGCACAAAGTATCTGCTTAGTAAAATATGTATTACCTCCTATGTAAAATCACTCATCCAGCAAAAAGGCCTTCATGATCTTGGCACAATGGGTGGAATGAGATTGGAATGTGGACCAGGAAGGAAATCTGATGGATCAACATCTGGTCGGCAGGTCAATGTGTTCACACTTCTGGAAATTAACTGGCAATTTGGGACTAGATTGGAGACTCTATCAGGATCTCAGTGGCAGGGGACAAGTCCCAAGCTGTGGATAAGACCCAGGCAGCTTCCTACATGCGATTTGTCACATGAACAAGTTCCCCTTTATTTATCCCCCTTTTTGTAACTATTGTACCACAAGGTCACTTCTGATGCCTCAGTCCATCCTATGCAGGGGTAACCCCTCCACACTAATAGTCTGGCAGTTGCTGCCACAAATAATTTGAATCATTTCATACATCTTCCAAGGGTGTCTCCATTGCCTGAATGGAGCTGCCTGCAGGACTTTGCAGTGGCCCCTCCTGTTGGTCAGCAAGATGCCTGTTCTGCCCATCATCCTTAACTGTATGGCACACCTGGAAGCAGTCTCCTAATTGGCTCTCTCTGCTAAGATTGCACAGGTGGGCAGTCAGGCATTACCAGTGGGGTTCTTACCCGTTTGTTTTATCCTACCTTCAGAAAATCTTCTAAGTTGGTAAAGATTCTGCTCATTAACGACACCCTTCCTGTACAGATCAATGGCAACATTCCTTGAGATTCATACCCTTCGCTGTCAAACTTTCTCAAATCAAATGGAGTTCTGCAACAAGTCCAGTTAGGTCTTAAAATCACACATTGCCAAAGCTGAACATTCACTTGGCTGTTTACTTGTGTGAAAGGCTTTGAATCATTTCTAACTGCTGCATCAGTGCTAACAATCCCAAAACAGAGAGGAAAGCATTCTATGATAATAATCCTTCAGTTTGGCAAACATTATCTTTCTTTAAATTTCATCTAAATCATCTAAGAATACCCGTGAAGCACTTTGGAAAAAGTGAAAGATGCTATGTAAATGCAATTTCGCTAATTCTATTTTCTGCGATAAGTATGAATCTGCTTACTTTACATTATTTTGTGAAAGTGCTGAAAGGAAAGATATCTTCAACTGGAATAGGGAGAGAAACATTTCTGACATAATGGAATTTAATGGTCCACAGGTTCCTCCTCCCATCGACAAGTGATGCTAAGTTAGAATCATGACTGCAGCATTACTTTGAAGGCGTTGAAGAAGAAAAGGAGAAGATCATCAAGAAACACTTCCAAAAATCAATGGCTGGATAAATACAGTCAGAGTCTTCTAATTGTCTCCAGTCGCTGATTTCTCAAATTATTATTTTCTCTCCTCCTGGGGAGACAACAATCCACGTCAATAGAAATTACAGAGGGATTATCTGGCAGATTGGGGTTACTACAGGATTTTGTAATTTTGATAATATTTTGAATTTAAATTATTTCCAATGTGTATTTTACATATTAAAATGTAAAGGCCTATAACAAATGTTTTGCATGCGTTTGAAATTACAATCCCTGGAAAGACCGATAACTCTGCAAAGGTATTTCAATATGACTGACTGAAAACATCACACTGCAAGATTTCAAGTTTTAAAACGTTTACAATAATAAGCAAACGAAAAGCAAATGTGTAAACTCTATTCAGTCCCATTTAACTTTTATAAACAACTGAAAACCCCCCCTCCACTTTTCGACTTTACTCCATCCCGTAAAGAACATTTTATTCTCTGAGAACCAGTCCAAAGCTATAGTCAGCTCCTGAAAGCTTGCTTCCCTTTTTCCTTTTCCAGCCGCATAACTTATAATATCCAAACTGACTTTCACATTAAAGGTTATTATGGAGATTCCCCTCTCAGCCAAATCCAGGCAAATCATCCAGCCCAGTTTAACTCCTTCTAAACTCTTCAATCTGGGCATACGTTGCCACATGCATTCTATGTGGTGAACAATAGAGACTGTTGCCTCTATCTTTCTGCTCTCGTCCAGATTCTTGCAGCGAAACCTGTGAGGTTCAGAGATATATTAAGGAAAACCCAATAACCCAATACTACAGTGGCTTGCGATGGATCATCCCCTCTCAAAGTCTATCTCCGTGTCAATGTGAAGTATTTGGGTCTAGCATCTGGTAGAAATGCTCATCAACTCCATTCTATCTTGCAATTAATTCAACAGTTAAATGTTCAACTGTTTGAGCACCAGGTAAGCAAAGATATGTTACTGCAGCTTGGTCTTGGTGAGACTACACCTGGTGTACAGTACGCACTTTTGGTCTCCTAACCTAAGCAAAGATATACTTGCCACAGAGAGAATGCAATAAAGGTTCATCAGATTGATTCCTGAGATGGTAAGATTGTTGTATGAGGAGAGATTGGATTGACTAGATCGGTCGGTATTCACTGGAGTTTAAAAGAATGAGAGGGTATCTAATTACAATGTATAATGTTCGGACAGGGCCGGACAGATTAGATGCAGGGACAATATTTCCTTCTGGCTGGGGGTCTAAAACAAGGGCGTCACAATCTCAGGATACGGGTAAGTCATTTAGAACTGAGTTAAGGAAAGATTTCTTCACTCATAAGTGGTGAAGCTGTGGAGTTCTCTACCACAAAATGCCATGGGAGCCAAGTCACTGAATATATTTAAGAAATAAATAGATATCTAGACATTAAAGTGTCAAGGGGTATGCGAGAGAGCGGAAATATGGTGCTGAGATAGAGGATCAGCCATGATCATGTTGAATGGTAGAGTAGGCTTGAGGGCCCAAATGGCCTACTGCTGCTTGTATTTTCCATGTTTTTATAAACCAGACATTCCTAACACCTCCTTGTTATTTGGATAGTCCATCCATCATCAGCTCAGATGTCCTGGTCATTGTTTACAGTGATACATTGGCGAGACCATGCAGAGGCTGCGAAAACGGATGAACGGACATCGCGTGCCAATCGCCAGGCAGGAATGTTCCCTTCCAGTCGGGGAACACTTCAGCAGTCAAGGGCATTCAGCCTCTGATCTTCGGGTAAGCTTTCTCCAAGGCAGCCTTCAGGAAGCACGACAACGCAGGATCACAGAGCTGAAACTTATAGCCAAGTTCCGCACACATGAGTATGACCTCAACTGGGACCTTGGATTCATGTGGCATTACATTCAGCCCCCCACCATCTGGCCTGGGCTTGCGAAATCCTACCAACTATCCTGGTTTGAGACAATTCACCCCTCTTTAACCTGGGGTTACCCCTCTCTCTGGGGGGGGGGTTGTCTCCGAAGGGGCCTGGCCCGCGATCGGGGCCCACAGATCGGCGGCCCGGCCTCTCCCCACCGAGCCTACATTTCGCCGTGGCTGGCCCCTGAACACCCACTCCATATTGCGTCGGGGCCGGCGCGCGTAAGACGTTCCCACGCATGCACAGGATGGCGCGGCCCAACTGCACATGCGCAGGATTGAGCTGTTCCAACTGCACATGCGCGAGTTGGCGCAGCGCCCATTTGGCGCCGCGTATAGAGGCTGGAGTGGTGTGAACCGCTCCAGCGCTGTGCTGGTCCCCTGTGGGGCCAGAATAGGACGTGCCCGGGCCCTGTTCGCGCCGTTGTGAAACACGACGGCGTTCACGACGGCGCGAACACTTGGCCGCCATATCGGAGAATCGCCCCCATAATTACCTGCAAATTCTCACATTCAAAGTATTGTCTTGCATCTTTGACTTTTTCTATATAAATGTTTCTGGAATCTACCTCTCCATTCACCTGAGGAAGGAGCAGTGCTCCGAAAGCTAGTGATTTGAAACAAACCTGTTGGACTTTAACCTGGTGTTGTAAGACTTCTTATTGTTTACAGTTTCAGCTATCTTCTCAGTAAGACCATCTGGGTCCTCCTTAAACCTTTAATAACCAAGTCACCCAAGCTTGTTGTTGGACAGAATTCAGAACAGGGCACGTGATCCCTTCTTCCTCCCACAGTTTTACCCTCAATTAGAGAGACAGTTACAAAATCTTATAAACTTCATATTTGCAAAAATGAAAAAAATTGAGATGGACAGACATATGTATTAGGAGCAGGAATAGGCCATTCGGTCCCTCGAGCTATTCAATAATATCAAGGTTGATCTCATTGTAACCTCAACTGCACACTCCCACGAACCCTGATAACCTTTCACCCCCTTGCTGATCAAGAATCTATCCAGCCATGCCTTAAAATATATATTTCTTCTTTTTATTCTCTCCTCTTCATTCTGAGAGCTTTCAGCTTGAGCTGGACTATAGTTTCATCGCCTGGTCACCCACTGCTCTCTTGTCTGAGTGTCCATTCTTCATAGAGCCATTGAATCGTACAGCACAGAAGGAGACTATTTGCGCCTTCATTGCTGTGGAAGTATTAAAGTGTCAGCAGTCAGTGAACGTGGGTAGACTGCATCACAGTTGAACTGCATTCTGTTTTCACCATTCATTTATTTACTTATTTGTTAAATTATTCTCTGGATATAAACATCATTTATTGCCCATCCCTAATTACCATCTACAACAGA
The DNA here is from genome assembly GCF_047496885.1 of Scyliorhinus torazame. NCBI lineage: Eukaryota > Metazoa > Chordata > Chondrichthyes > Carcharhiniformes > Scyliorhinidae > Scyliorhinus > Scyliorhinus torazame. The sequence continues at coordinate 75,571,820 of NC_092721.1, read as the reverse complement.
ATGACTTTTTCAAGCTCATCTGAGGGCAATTACGAGTCAACCACATTGAATTTATATTAGAGTTGCGTATCGGCCAGTTTGAATAAGGATGTCAACTTTCCTCCTTTAAAGGGCATTGGTGAAGCAGTTGAGTTTCTTCCAACAATCCAACAACCACAGGCTTATTATTAATGGTACAGGCATTTTATTTCCAGATTTAAACTGAAATCAAATCCTCAAACTGTCATGCCGGACTAATAATTATTATTTCAGCCTATTGGATTACTCATCTAGAAATATAATTAGTGATAGAACACAACTGTCCACAACAACTACAAAAAGACAGTTGCACAATGTGATCATTTGCTCTTCAATAGTAATGTTATTTTGATCGCAAGAGAATTAAATATACCAAATTGAATTTCTAAAATAACAAAGCTGGACACAAGGTAGATTGTGGAAAACCTGTCACACATTAGACTTGGTAATGGTGGGTTTTGAGTTTCAAAGTTATTTCAGTCTGTGCAAATAGCAGGGTCACTAACCAACAGAGGGCACTGTTACCAGATACTCAGGAAGTGCTGTCAGTAAATGGGAGTAAACATGCCTAAATTAACATCCGTAAAAATATATTGTTGGGTACTTTTTTGATGGCCACATGCTATGGGGTGAAGATCATTTTCAATGGATAAGACCAGGTAAAGCCACAACACATTTATATCCAGGTTGTTGTGGAACAGAACATCGAGCAGATTCTACAATGGGCTGATTGGCTATCACCCTTGGCTGCAGAATGAAGAGCAATTTCATCCTCTGTAACTCTCTGCACCACATTATCCTCTGTAACTCTCTGCACCACATTATATCACTGATAATGAAGAAGCCCACAAGACTGGAGAACAGGACTCCTGTCCAAAAATCTGCTGAAAAGCAATTCAACCATCAGCTGTATCTGATGCGCAGTCTCAGTGCTCTATCTTACCCTGATTTGGGCCTCAACCCCCATATCCTGTCCACCACCCCGGTTTCTTCTTTCCATCTCTCTATATATAACATGTCTCTGCTATTACGTCATCCCATTGAAGCTGCCATCCACGTCTTTGTTCGGACTCAAGGCTGTAACTACACTCCTATCTTGCTTTCTGATCTCACCCTACATACACTCCAATTGTAAATGGCTAAGAATGTGGCAGGCTGTGTGGCATACTGTGTTTAGTCCTGCATCATAGATTCACCAGAATGATACCATGATTTGGAGAGTTAAATTATGTGACCAGGGTATACAAACTGGGCTAGTATTTCTTTGAATATCAAAGACTGTGGAGTGGTCTGATTGAGCTGCTTAAATGTTAAAAGGATTTAGGTGAAAGGTTTTGCACTGAGAATATGCAATTAATTTGTACCTCTGAGGCTAAAGATGTACAAAGCTCAGTTGCATATTGATCTTATTGTATTTGCAAAATGTCATTTATTATTTGTATTGGAAGTAATGAAGTGATGAAGTGCACAGGTTTACAATCATAATCAGAGTTGAAATGGTAGATGCAGAGAGAAACTCCTCCTTCTGGTGGGAGAATCAAGAATGAGGGATTAAAATAATCGTAAAATTAGATTTTGGCCATTTAAGAAAAGAATAAGCTTTTGGGAGGAAAATATATCAAGGGACATGGAATTAAGGTAACTGAAGTTGAGATACATCATGGAATCATAGAATTTACAGTGCAGTAGGAGGCCATTCGGCCCATCGAGTTTGCATCGGCCCTTGGAAAGAGCACCCCACTCAAGTGCACACCTCCTCCACCCTCTCCCCATAACCCAGTAACCCCACCCAACACTAAGGGCAATTTTGGACACTAAGTGCAATTTAGCATGGCCAATCCACCTAACCTGCACATCTTTGGACTCTGGGCAGAAACCGGAGCACCTGGAAGAAACCCACATACACACAGGGAGAACGTGCAGACTCTGCACAGACAGTGACCCAAGACAGGAATTGAACCTGGGAACCTGGTGCTGTGAAGCCATTGCGCTAACCACTATGCTACCGTGGTGCCCTATCAGCCATGATCTGAATGAATGGCTTGAGGGGCTGAATGGCCTTCTCCTATTATGTAATATCATCCAGGATTCCAATGTTTATTTCCTATCCTAAACCAAAACATATTCAGTGAATCAATTTCAGTGTCCTCATCCTTAATAACAAATCATTCCATGCCTCGCTCCATTATCCAGCTCCACTGCCCACCTCAGACTCGCCAAATCCAGACTAGAATCTGACATTTTTTCCTGCACCCTCACTGCCCAGATTATCAGCAAGTGCTCCATCATCACAGCACTGAACATAGAATCATAATGCAGGAGGCCACTCAGCCCATCAAGTCCGCACCAACCCCCAAAAGAGCAACACCACCTAGGCCCACTCCCGCACCCCATCCCCATGTTAAGTAATGGGTTAAGAGACATTGCAATTAGTTGTCTCATTTATGTTAAGTATCCATTAATTGACACTGATATGTAAAGGGGCTTCAGGTGGCCTCTGTCAGGTGGTGTGTTGTTAAGAGTTTTGTGCAGAGGCTGTAGAAGTTAAATAAATGGTGTTTGGTGAAAATGAAACAAGAACTTTAGACTCTTCATTTTCACAGCAACTAAAACGTCTAACAATGGTAGCAGAGGATGGTAGCTGTGCAAATGTGAAGGTTTGAAAGATACTTTTCCTGATCAAACCAAGGAGTGAGTGAGAATGAAAAAAAAAAGATACATGGCTGAACCCAGGATAAAGATGGCTGGATATGACTATCCTCCCTTATTTTCTGAAAGGGAATCATACGACCAATGGAGAAGTGCAGTAGTTATGTGGACTAAAGTAACTGCTTTGGGAAAGAGAAAACAAGGTATGGCATTGGCTCTTTCTCTACCATATGGCAGTAAAATCCAAAACAAAGTACTTTCTGAGCTGGAATTGGAAGAGTTAGACTCAGAAGAAGGTCTGGAGACTTTATTACATTTTTTTTTCATTATATGGATAAGATTTATCAGAAAGGTGACTTGTTAAGTGCGTATGAAGCATGGTCGGATTTTGATAAGTTCTGGAAAATGGAGGATATCTCCACGGAAGACTATATAATGGAATTTGGCAGACTATATAAAAGGCTGCAGAAACACAATCTGGAATTTCCACAGTCTGTGTTGGCCTTTAAATTACTTGACTGTGCTAGAGTGAGCAACATGGATAGGCTCCTGTTTTTGACAGGAGTTCAGTTTACTGATAAGGATACCTTATTCGAACAGATGAAAAAAGCTTTACAAAAGTTTCTGGGGAAACATTCAATTCCGATGGCTCTGATGACCCAAATAGGTCAGCCTGCAATAAGGCAGAATATGGAAGATACACTCGTAACAGGATGGCGAAATCGTATGGCTACGAACAGGGCTCAAGAATATAGACGGAGACCGAGACAAGGAAATTATGAAGACAGAAACCCAGTTAGAACCTACAATTGGAAGATGAATCCCAGAAATGCACGGGGCATGATAAATCGATGTTTTCGATGTGACTCTCAATACCATTATGCTTTCAACTGTCCAACTCGTTATGATAGAGTGTTTGAAGCGACACATGACATGGAAGAGTCAGAAGAGGAAAAAGATAGTGACCAGAAAGAACGCATTGTCCTATTGACAAGCAGTTTTACGCCGGTAATGAGGGTGTTGGTTGCAGAATCGTTCAACTGTGCTGTATTGGACAGTGGCTGCACATCTACTGTGTGTGGAATTGACTGGTTAAACTGTTACCTGGACTCCTTGAATGCTGAAAATCGTAACAAGGTTAAGGAATTTGAAAGTTCCACAAGTTTCAGGTTTGGGGATGATAATACTCTGAAGTCGCTGAAAAGAGTGGTGAACCCTTGCAATATTGCCGGAGTGAATCATTTCATTAGCACGGATGTTGTATCAAGTGAGATACCTTTGGTTCTGAGCAGACCGTCAATGAAGAAAGCACACATGAAACTGGATATGAAATGAAATGAAATGGAAATCGCTTATTGTCACAAGTAGGCTTCAATGAAGTTACTGTGAAAAGCCCCTAGTCACCACATTCCGGCGCCTGTTCGGGGAGGCTGTTACGGGAATTGAACCGTGCTGCTGGCCTGCCTTGGTCTGCTTTCAAAGCCAGCGATTTAGCCCAGTGTGCTAAACAGGTATGGAACAGGATAAGGCAACAGTTTTTGGAAAGACGGTGGACTTACAATTTACACAGTCGGGACACTTGTATTCCATTACTGACAAATAATTTGTCAAGTAGAGTGGTTGAGGATGTGTTAATGGCAGTTGAAAATGGGACTTTAACTGATAAAAAACTTGTGGTATTAAAATTGCATAGGCAATTTGCACATCCGTCTCCTCGGAGGCTGAAAATGTATTAAAGGATGCAGGGGTAAGGGATGACGACTATACTAAACTGATAGAACAAGTTAGTGACCACTGTGAAGTTTGTAGGAAGTACAGAAGGACACCAGCACGAATGATAGTAACCCTACCTTTGGCCAGGGATTTTAACAACATTGTGGCTATGGACCTTAAGATCTGGGACAAAGCAATTAATATACTATTTTGCATTTTGTAGATTTAGCAACCAGATTTAGTCAATCAACAATTGTACGAAGTAAAGAAAAGAGAGTAATTCTGGATCAAATCGTGAAAAAATGGATAGGGACAGGAATGGGTCCACCGGCAAAATTCCTGACGGACAACAGGGGAGAATTTGCTAATGATGAGTTTAGGGATATGTGTAAAAACATGAATATCAGAGTTATGAATACGGCTGCAGAAAGCCCATTTAGTAATGGTGTCTGTGAAAGAAATCATGCTGTCATCGATGACATGCTTTGGAAAATTTTGGCAGATCGACCAAATTGCTGGCTAAATTCAGCTTTAGCATGGGCAGTACATGCAAAGAATTCATTGCAGATGGTTGGGGGCTATAGTCCTAATCAATTAATGTTTGGTAGAAATCCTAAAATTCCGTCCATTTTGGATGACCAGCCTCCAGCTTGGGAGGGGACTACAATTAGCTCTGGTTTTGCTGAACATTTAAATGCATTACATAGCAGGAGAAAAGCTTTTTTGGAAGCAGCAGTCTCTGAAAGAATTTGCAGAGCTTTAAGACATAACGTATGGCCATCAGATGCCGTTTTTCAGCAAGGAGGCATGGTATACTATAAGAGAGACAATTCTAATGAATGGAAAGGCCCAGCGAAGATCATAGGCATAGATGGCAAAACAATTAATTTGCAACATTGTAATCAAACTGTTAGGGTACATTCATCAAGGATAATGGGTACAGATTACAAATTTTCAAATTTAGACAGAGCAGACAGACATGAAAAGGAACCAGAGTCATCTGGTACGCATGTGTTACAGAACTATGAGGATCAATTAACTGATATAGACCGGGTTTCTGTGGAGGAACACAACACTTCTGGTGTATTAAAACAGGCCATTTTTCCGAAAGGGCAGCTACCAAAAGTTGGTACAATAGTGACATACTTGCCTGAAGGGTCTAGTCAATGGAAGGATGCAACTTTTATTAGTAGAGCACGGAAGCCCACTGGAAAGTATAAACATTGGTTGAATGTACAGCATTCAGGGGAAGGAGTCAAGACAATGGATTGGGAAAACGAAGTTCAAAAATGGAGGGCACAGAAACACAGTGCCAGTTCAGATAGTACATCGGATAGTGAACAGGTCCGCAGGAAAAGGTCGAGAACTATTGAAAGGACATCCCACAGCAGAAGGGAAAGATCAAGCAGTAGCTGTACAGAACGAGATACCAGGCGGGAGAGGGGACATAGTTTGTCAAGATCTCGGAACATAAGTAAGACTACGAATACTAATAGGAGTAGAAGCCCACATGCATGTGAGATTTTGGTGGCTTCAAATAAATTAGATGAAGAAGTTATTAAAGAAGCTAAACAGCAAGAATTGCATAGTTGGAGTGAATTTGGGGTATACACGGAAGTACCAGATAGGGGACAAAGAGCTCTATCCCACAGATGGATTTGCACGGAAAAGGTTCTTCCGGATGGAACTTATAAGACAAAGGCCAGGCTTATGGCAAGGGGATTTGAAGAAAACTTAGAAGATCAGGATTTAAGGATAGATTCACCTACAGCAGGAAAGGTTATTTTAAAGATCTTCTTGGCTCTATTAGTCACAAAGGCATGGGAATGCAAATCTATAGATATAAAAGCTACCTTTTTGCAGGGGCATCAGCTCCAGAGAGACATTTTTCTCCGTCCTCCTAAAGAAGCAGCTAACACAGAAGGGGTACTCTGGAAGTTGAACAAATGTGTATATGGATTAAATGATGCATCTAGAGTCTGGTATTTTTCGGTAAGGTCAGTTCTGTTAAAGTTAGGATTTTGCCAGTTGAAAGCAGATCCTGCAATGTTTTACTGGCACTATAAAGGAAATCTTTCTGGCATTTTTATGATGCATGTCGATGATTTTTTATGGGGTGGGACTAGTGATTTTGAAGCTATTTGTAATCTCTGGTTTGAGGAAAGAATTCAGGGTTGGAAGTCAGGCTTCCGGTGCATTTAAATATATTGGACTGGAAATTGGACAGACTAAGTTAGGGGCAACTTTACGTCAGCAATCTTATTTGGAAAGCATCACCCCAATAGCAATTAGTCGTGGCCGAGTTTCACAAAAAGACGTGATGGTTTCAAAGATAGAAAAAGAGCAATTGCGAAGTTTAATTGGGCAACTGAATTGGTTAGGTAGACAGACTAGAACGGACGTGAGTTTTGATGTCTTAGAGTTCAGTACAAAAATGAATGATCCCAAAGTGGAAGACATAATAAGAGCAAATAAAGCGTTGGCCAAACTAAAAATGCAGGAATGTGTTTTGAAGTTCCCGGTATTAGGTGACCTTAAGCACTTGAAACTCATAGTTTATAGTGATGCGGCCTACGCAAATTTATGTGATGGGGTTTCAAGCGCAGGAGGTTTTATAATTTTCCTTTTGGGGAACAATGGTAAATGTTGCCCACTTGTGTGTGAAACAAAGAAAATAAGGAGAGTGGTAAAAAGCACTTTGGCTGCTGAGACATTAAGCCTTGTAGAGGCGGTGGACATGGCCTTTTATATAAGTATGATATTGACAGAAATGTTGCGATTAGGGGATTTGGGTAATATACCTATTGACTGTCACATTGACAATAAATCCCTGTGGGAAAATGTGCACTCTACAAAAAGTGTCAATGAAAAGAGGTTACGGATAGACATCACAAGTTTGAAGCAGATGTTAGACAGAGGGGAAATAACAAAAATTAAATGGGTCAACAGGAGCTATCAACTGTCAGACTGTTTTACGAAAAGGGGGCGAGTTCACAGAAACTTTTGGATATTGTTAATGAAGGGCGCTTGTTTCTGTGTCTTTTTTTTTTCATCCTCGTCCAAACAAAAAAAAAGGGGGGGACATCATGTGTGTGTTTTTGAGTTTCTTAAAATTTTGTTTTCACCTAATTATTTTTTTTCTCCAAGGAAGGGGAGACTGTTAAGTAATGGGTGAAGAGACATTGCAATTAGTTGTCTCATTTATGTTAAGTATCCATTAATTGACACTGATATGTAAAGGGGCTTCAGGTGGCCTCTGTCTGGTGGTGTGTTGGTAAGAGTTTTGTGCAGAGGCTGTGGAAGTGAAATAAATGGTGTTTGGTGAGAAGGAAACAAGAACTTTAGACTCTTCATTTTCACAGCAACTAAAATGTCTAACACCCCATTACCTCTGCCATGCTCCATATTCTTTCCCAGATAAGTACTACACACCTTTAGCCATCTCCCTTAACTTGTCCCAACTCCTGTTTGAATTTCCATCTCTGCAATGTTTTATTGCATTGATGGCTCTATATAAGGCCAAGCAGTTGTTTTCGCCTCATTTTTGGAATATTGATGCAGTCCTGCTCCTTCTGGCTCATATCAGAACAAAAGAATAAATAAAAATTACTCCCTTCCCTCAGACTCTTCAGCTCGTCTTCCCAACTTGTTGACCTGAGGAAGTCACAATAGCTTCTGGTTAAAATTGCAGTCAGTCCCTGATAACATTATCAGAAATCATCTGAATATTTGAAGAAGGGCCTGTAACCTTCGGGCAGGAGTCCCTTTCAGCTGTTACGTAGAATGGGTAAAGGGTGGAAGAAGTGGGTTCAGAGGGGGCAAGTCGCAATGGTCATTTTAATTGTCCATCCCTTTGGCTTCTGCTGGGCAGGCAGAGTTAAAATGCAGCCCCTGTCTGCTTGTCAGTCAGTAGATACACAGGTAACTGCAAACCGACTGAGTCTATTATGTTAGACAGCACACTCATTAAAATACACTATCAACATTTCTAAGAGGCCTGCCATTTGGAAAGGGAGCATATTCCCAGAGGACAATATCACTGGTGAATTACTGAAATAATAACCACCAAACTTTGACTAAAACATAAAAGGTGCACAAACCAGTTGTGTTTACATTAAGTTTCTTCAAACCGACTCAAAAATGAAGGAGTAACCAATGCCTTGCTGGTTGAATGTTGCAGCCTCGCTGAGATCTCCTGAAGCACCTGATGCAGCACAAGGTCTTCCACGGTCTTGCAGTCTGAATAATTCTACAGCTTTCTATGTAACAAGATCAAATGAATATTTAAAACCACCAGAGCTAAAACTCTGTGGACAGTAAGTCTAATGTGAAGTAGATAGATTTCCTGCAGTAATTCAGGTTCATTTTGTCCATATTCCCCAGTTGGCAAAGTCTGCATGGTGCAGTTTATTATGAATGGGCAACAATCATTAGTAAAGATTCACTGCATCCCACTTGGGATTTCCAACTTGTTGGAAGTCGTTTCATGTACCTTGGACTTTACTCACCCTGATCTGAACTTCAGTTTTGTCAGCCTTCACTGCAACATTCAAACAGTTTATGCATCCAAATCATAAGGAGCTACAGGTTCAGTCACACCGACACTGGCACCCTCAGTGATGGTGGAGCCCAGCACAGCAGTGCAAAAAGCAAGCCTGAAGCATTTGCGATAATCTTCAGCCAGACGTGCTGAGTAGGTTGTCCATCTCAGTCATCTCTGGAAATTCCCACCATCATTGATGCCAGTTTTCAAACAATTTGTTTCACTTCATGTGAATGCAAGAAATGCTTGAAAGCACTGGACAGTGGGTAGGTTTTATGTAATCTTCTCCTCCAGATTAATTGTTTAACTGTCAACCAACATTTACAACTAGATATGGCAGGACTGAAGAGCTTTGATCTGATCTGTTGCTTGTGGAACCACTCCACTGCATGCTGCTTCCATTGCTTGGCATGCATGCAGTTCTCTGCTGTAGTTTCACCAAGCTGGCACCTCATTTTCAGTTTGTCCTGCTCCAGAACTAGCAGGAACAACAGATAAGCTGTTCCTGAACAACTCCAACACAACATCTACCTAACAATGTGGAAAGTTGCCGAGGTATGTCCTTTCCATAAAAAGTATGACAAATTGTTGCCCATTCTTAACTGAACTTGAGAAGGTGATGGTGAACTGTCTTTTTGTATTTCTGCTGTCCTACTGTATAGATGCACATAAAATACTGTTCGGAAGGAAGTTCCAGATCTTCGATTCAGCAACAGTCAAGGCAGGGTGGTGTCGTTCCAAGTGAAGATGGTGTGTGGTTTGGAGGGGTGCTTATGGCTGGTGGTGTCTGCTGCCCTTATCCTTGTGCATTGTAGAAGCTGTCTGTCTGGTAGTTACCGGCGAAGGAGGCTTGGCAAATTTTTGCAGTCGATCTTGCAGATGGTACACAATGATGACACTGACACTGCAGTGGAAGGAGTGACTGTTTAAGGTGGTGGATGGGCTGTAGAGTAAACACCACTGCCAAGCTATGTGTAAGGGGAAGCACGGAGGGAAGACAACAGCTTAGAGTAATGTAGACTGAGTGCAACATTGGAAATTTGGTGCAGAGGGAGAAAAAGATGCTCTTTTTTCTACCTGTTGTTAGCCTCCAATAGCTAGGCGAGTGTAACATTGTTTTTTTTGCCTAGGTGAATGGCTAACTAATTGACTAATTAAATAGATAAAGTTAGACAGACCTGGCAGGGTTTGTGGTGCGCGGTAACCATGTGGGAATCTGTGATCCCAGTCAACCAGATTTACAGTAAGTGTCTGCAGCTTGAACACCTTTGGCTCAGAGTTGCTGAACTGGAGTCTGAGTTGTAAACATTCTGGGATATCAAGGAGAGGGAAAGTTGTCTCGACACTTTGCTCTAGGTGGCAGTCTTTGGGTGAGGCAAAAATTTAGAGTTGGTCAATGGTCAGAGAAGGAAGATATGGGGACCTGGTATGTAATGATGCAAGAGGTTCTGTTCCTGATTTTGTCAGGGTACGAAATGTTATTACTTATGCAGATGAAGCGAAGGACTGCAAGTGAATAAATGGCTGACCATGGTGCAAGGTGCTATCCAAGTGGTAGTGGTGGTCAGGGGTTGAACAGAGAACAATAAAGCACAGTAACAGGCCCTTCGGCCTGAAGAAATGGAATGTGGTAATGATAGGAGGCAGTACTGTATGGGGAAAACATAGTGTTCTCTGCAGCTGTAATCTGTATCTCTGAGGATTATGTTGCCTGCCCTGTGTTAAGGTTAAGAATATCTATTTGCAGCTGGAGAAGAATCATAGAATCTACACTGCAGAAGGAGGCCATTCGGCCCATCGAGTCTGCACCATTGAGCCCCCCCCCCCCCCACAAGCACACACCTCCACCCTATCCTCGTAACCCAGTAACCCACTCAACCTTTTTGTACACTAAGGGCAATATTTAGCAGGGCCAATCCACATAACCTGCACACCTTTCGACTGTGGGAGGAAACCAGAGCACCCGGAGGAAACCCATGCAGACACGGGGAGAATGTGCAGACTACACACAGACAGTCACTCAAGCCGGGAATCAAACCTTTGTCCCTGGAGCTGTCAAGCAACTGTGCTAACCACTGTGCTACTGTGCTCCCCACAGAACTTGGAGTGGGAGAGTGATAATCCAACTGTTGTGGTCTTTGTGAGAAACAACAACAAAGGTAGATCCACAAATTTGGAAGTTGAAGAGTTGGAGTTTTCCTTCATTGGTGGACTCGATAGGTAGAGAAGTGAAAGAGTTTATGCTCCTTTCCTTGCAGGAAAAGTACTGGAGGTACTGACAGTTGCAGATTGCCATTTCTTTTTCTCAGCAGACTAGGGATGTTTTTCTGGATATCTTGCTCTGTAACTCCCCATGGCAAGGAATCGCCAGCTCTCATGTGGTTGTTTCAACTGAGAGTTGTGTGCTACTAATATCTCTCACACTGTCACACAACATGGCTCCTTACAGCCTCCTTTACACACTTCAAGAGATTGTGATATGGGGAGCACACGGCTCACTCTACAGGTGTGGTACAGCAGATATGGAAACGTTTTTTTTAAAGCAAAAAAATGTGTATTCTATGAACTCAAGTTGACCTTTTTAAAACATCCAGTGAACATCTTAACAACCATTAATTCAAATACAACCCCCAAATAATACAACACTAAGTAATCTTTAACATCCATAAGACTTAAAAAAGATTTTTTAACAGAAGCACATCAGGTTAAAGTCACTACTGAGAGCAGTTATTAGTTTTAAATCATCAAAGGATCGATTTACAATTTTTAGATTACAGAGAGAACGATTAATGCCCCTTCTGGCTGTGACTACAGCTATCCAGCTCTGAAAATGAAACTAAAAAACATCCTGCAGCAAACAGCCTAAAACAAAAGTAAAAAGCCCAGCTCCACCCACACTCTGACATCACTGCAGTAATAAACACCCATTTCTTCAAGGTACTCTCACTACAAATATTTATATACATACCCATTGAAAAGCACTCTCACATGACACCTCCCCCCAAGAAAAAAAAACAACCCATCAATTTCAAGATGGTTTCATTTTTCACCTTATCACTATCCTTTAACAAATGCACACAGTAAATATACTTTTTCGTTAAAAAAAAACACACACTGACAGGTACAACAATATAGTCCATTTTTTGTTTTTCCTCCAACTGGAATCCTTCTCAATTGACAGTCTCTTTGAACAAGAAGGTCTCTGCATGATCCGTCCTTTTCTCTACGCCTCGGCATTTCTCTTTAAAGTCAGATACTTTAGTTCAATCTGATCACAGAGTCCCTTGTAATTCTCCAACACATGCGCATTGGTTATCACCGCTTTCAGGCAGTCAACTGCCAGTTGAAAGTCTGCAAACCACTGACATTTTTGACGTTTCTTCAGCTAGTCCATCAGTGACTTCAACCACGCTTCAGAAGTTTTTCACCGATGTTCGATCAAATCCACTCATGCCAAGAAATCGCATTATTTCCCTTCGTTTTGAGGGTATCGGAAACTCCTCAATAACTGTTGATTTCACATTCTGTGTGACCATTCAATCCTATCCAATTGTATGGTCAAGGGAAGTGACTTCGGTTTTTCCAAATTCACTTTTGGCTAGGTTTATCACCAAACCCGCCTCCTGAAATCGATCGAATAACTCCATCAAATGTTTTAAATGTTCTTTCCATGTCTGGCTGAAAATTACCAGATTGTCGATGCGTACTGCACAATTGAGTAATCCTGAAACAACTTTGTTAGTTAACCGTTAAAATGTGGCTGAGGCATTTTTCATGCCAACTGGCATAACTTTGAATTAGTATGTACCATCTGGTGTCACAAAAGCTGAAATCTCCTTCGCCCTTTCAGATAAAGGTACCTGCCAGTAACCTTTAAGTAAATCCAGTTTGGAAATAAAAGCTGATTGTCCCACTTTCTCAATGCAATCCTCCAAACATGGGATAGGATAAGAGTCCGTTCTTGTAACTGCATTAACCTTTCTATAGTCCACACACAACCGTTGGGTACCATCCGGTTTTGGTACCATCACTATGGGTGAGCTCCATTGGCTGCAACCCACTTCAATTATGCCAATTTTAAGCATACTCTCAATCTCTTTGTTAACCTGTGCCAATTTTAAAGGGTTAAGACTATCTGGATGTTGTTTGATTGGAACAGCTTTTCCCACATCTACATCATGTATAGCCATTTTAGTATATCCCAATTTATCTCTACAAACTTGCCCATATGACATCAATACCTCTTTCAGGTCAGTTCGTTTTTCCTCTGGAAGGTAACTCAACAATTTGTCCCAATTTTTAAGAACATCCTCCTTTTCCAATTTAATTTGAGGTATGTCAAATTCACAGTCATCTGGGTTTGGTTCGTCACTTTGAGTTAGAATCATTAAAACTGCCTCCTTTTCCTTTCCTTCCCTTTCAAAGTACCTTTTAAGCATATTTACATGACACACTCGGGGAGGCTTCCTTCTATCTCGTGTTTTTACCACATAATTCACCTCACTTAATTTCCTTTCAACCTGATAAGGTCCACAAAACCTAGATTTTAAAGGATCACCTACCACTGGTAACAATACTAAAACGTTATCTCCACTGGCAAAACAACGAACTTTGGATTTCTTGTCCGCTGCCCGTTTCATCACATTTTGTGCAACTTTTAAATGTTGTCCAGCCAATTCACCTGCTCAATTTAATCGTTCCCTAAAATTTGACACGTAATACAATAATGTAATTTCTGATTTCATACTCACCAATTCTTCCTTAATCAATTTAAGTGGTTCTCTTACCTCATGACCAAAAATTAGTTCAAAGATATTGATTTCCACTTTTTGTTTTAGGAAACGGTCCTACACAATCAATTAGGACCCTTGTAAAAGGTTCCTCAAATGTTGGAATGGGTATTAAGGGCGCTGGTTTTATCACTGCTGGAGGTTTCCCTATCACTTGACATGTGTGACATGATTGACATAATTTAACTACATCTTTATGCAGTCCAGGCCAATAAAAATGTTTCTGGATTTTAGCTTGATTTTTCCTTATTCCCAAATGACCTCCCACTGGTATCTCATGTGCAACTCGCAATAACTCCTTTCTATACCCTACCGGTAATACTACTTGATGAACTTCTGCCCACTTTTCATGCATCTGCATATGTAAAGGTCTCCATTTTCTCATCAAGCCATTACTTTTACGGTAATAACACACGGGTATACACACAGATTTCTCTTCTGTGTATGCTTTCTGATACATCCGGTTTACTTCTACATCTTTCTGTTGTAACTTCTGCCAATTTTCCTGAACTGAAAATATCTGCCTCATTCTCCACCTGTTCTACCATCTGATCAAAAATCGCTTCTGATAATTGCGCTTCAACTTCATCTTCACTCTTTGATTTCTCCTCTTGTCTTAACCTGTGATTTTGCGACCTTGTTACTACACAATCCGGAAAAATCCCAGGATATTCGTCCTTCAACTCTTCAGTTGTCTGATTTTCCACTGGCCTATCAACCACAGTAGGCATCACTCCCACCTGCGATCCAGCTATATCATTACCCAAGATAAATTGTATTCCTGGACAAGATTGTTGCTCTATTACTCCTACTACCACTTCACCACTCTTCACTGGACTTTCCAACCTTACCTTATATAATGGAACACTGCTCCTCTCACCCTGAATTCCATATATTACCACCTTTTCTGGCAACATTCTTCCCAAACTACATAACTCCTCATACCTTACCATTAAAGATTGACTAGCTCCTGTATCTCTTAAAATTGTGACTTCTTTACCTGCTCCTCCTGATACACATAAGTAAACTTTACCCACACAAGTAAATTATTTAAAGAGATCTGGCACCTTATTATCAATCACCTCTTGATCAAGCTGTACAATCTTTTGCACCTCCTTCGCTTCACTTAGGCTTTCCTTGACCACTTTAACAAACCCCACTGTCTTATCCTGTTTTACCACATCAGCCTTCCGAGTGCTTTTATTCAACCACCAACACTGTGGCTTTACATGGCCTAGTGTGTTACAGTGAAAACATTTGAAACTTCATTTCTTTTCCACCCTCCTGGATTTCTTTTTTAATCTGAGGTACACTCTCCTTATTATCTCCTACCAGATCACCTTGCCCTTTACCACTTGAGTATTTCTCATGGGCAGCACGGTAGCACAAGTGATTAGCACTGTGGCTTCACAGCACCAGGGTCCCAGGTTCGATTCCCTGCTGGGTCACTCTCTTGTGCGGAGACTGCACGTTCTCCCCGTGTCTGCGTGGGTTTTCTCCAGGTGCTCCGTCCTCCCACAGTCCAAAGACGCGCAGGTTAGGTGGATTGGCCATGATAAATTGCCCTTAGTGACCAATAAAAAAGGTTAGGCGGGGTTATTGAGTTACAGTGATAGTGCTTAAGTGGGTCGGTGCAGACTCGATGGGCCGAATGGCCTTCTTCTGCACTGAATGTTCTATGTTCATGTCCCCAGTTTCTATCCCTCACAGGCTGAAACTGATGTAGGAAACCACACTTTGATTTATGAACAAATTCATAATCATCTGCCATTTCTGCTGCTAATCTCGCAGTTTTAACCCTCTGCTCTTCCACACGAGTTCTCACTACATCAGGAATTGAACTTTTAAACTCCTCCAAAAGTATAATTTCTCTGAGAGCTTCGTACGTTTGGTCTATTTTCAAAGCCCTTATCCACCTATCAAAATTACTCTGTTTGATCCTTTCAAATTCCATGCATGTTTGATCAGGTTCTTTCCTTAAATTTCTAAACCTTTGTCTGTAGGCCTCAGGCACTAGTTCATATGCACCTAAGATGGATTTTTTCACCTCCTCGTACGTCCCAGATACCTCTTCCGGTAGTGATGCAAACACATCACTAGCTCTACGTACCAGCTTTGTTTGAATCAATAATACCCACATGTCCTGTGGCCATTTCATTTGTTTAGCTACTTTCTCAATTGAAATGAAACAGGCTTCTACCTCCTTCTCGTAAAACCTTGGCAATGCTTTGACATATTTAAATAGATCCACACCAAGCCTTCGACTATGACGCTCTTTCTCACTATCCTCATCACTATCATCCAAATGTACGTTTCCATTTACGCCTGCCAATTTTAACTGACTGTCATGTTTCATGGCCATTTCGTGAAGTTCAAACTCTCTCTCTTTATCTTTTTCCCTGATCTGTATCTCCCTGTTTCTTTTTCCTCTCTCTCTCTTTCGTATTCAAGCTGCTTTAATTCTTTCTCATGTTCCATTTGTTTAATTTGTAACTGAAGTTTTGCCATTTCCAATGAGTCAAATTGTATCTCAGGCAACTTTAAATGCTTAGCCACCGCCATAATGACCTCACCTTTTCGCATTTTGTCAGGTAATGTTAACTGCAATGTCTTTGCCAAATCTAACAGTCTGCTTTTAGTCTCTGTCCATAAGGAACTGCATGTGACCGTCTCCACCCCCCAAAACGTCTGAGTCTCTGAAAGAGCCATTGTCCACAACACACTCCCTATTAAACTAGAATACCACACCTGAAAAGCATCACAATATGCTTACCCCTCACTGTCTTTAAGTTTACTAAGCCAATCCAATAGATAGACTTTTATCCCCCTTGAGCCCCCAATTTGTTATGGGCCAGTGTTTAGAGAATCCCAAAGTGTATCATGGAGTTCACCTGACCCACAACTTTTAATAGATTGTGGTATGGGGAGCACATGGCCCACTATACAGGTGTGGTACAGCAGAAATGGAAAAGTTATTTTTTAAAGCAAAACAATGTTTATTCTATAAACTCAAGTTAACCTTTTTAAACATACAGTGTACATCTTAGCAACCATTAATTGAAATACAACCCCCAAATAATACAACACTAAGCAATCCTTAAGCTGTCCTGCTAACATCCATAAACTTAAAAAATAACTTTTAACAAAAGCACATCAGGTTAAGGTCACTACTGAGAGCAGTTATTAGTTTTAAATCACCAAAGGACCGATTTACAATTTTTAGATTACAGAGAGAAAGATTAATACCCCTTCTGGCTGTGACTGCAGCTATCCAGCTCTGAAAATGAAACTAAAACACACCCTGCAGCAAACAGCCTAAAACAAAAGTAAAACGCCCAGCTCCACCCACACTCTGACATCACTGCAGAAATAAACACCCATTTCTTCAAGGTACTCTCACTACAAATATTTATATACACACCCATTGAAAAACACCCATTTCTTAAAGATACTCTCACATGACACTATCCCAAACTGTTGATTCACGCTTCCATGTTAGGTATTCGATAAACAGCGGTTGTGTGTGTGTGTGTGTGGTGGGGTGGGGGTTGGGGGGTAAGGTGGTGGGGGCACATTTCCAGCCATTAGGTGGAATTTGGTGGCTCCACCTCCAGCTGGATCTTCTGGCTCTGTTGAAATCAGTGGAGTCTTGAATGACAAACCATATTGTTCTAGCTCCTCCCCCACCACAGTGCAGCCATAGGATTGTCCCCAATGTCGTTTAATTTGAGGTCATTAACGATGTTTATTTACACAAGGTTAAGCAGTTTCAAGGGCTTAAGCTTTTTGTTATAGATTCTTTTAACAGTTTAGATGATTGATACATTCATTGCCTTCTGGCGGAATGACATTAATGTTTTTATTTTTAAATTTTCTTAAAATATAAATTTAGTGTAGCCAATTCATATTTTCCAATTAATGGGCAATTTAGTGTGGCCAATCCACCTAACCTGCACATCTTTTGGTTGTGGGGGCAAACCCCATGCAAACACTGGGAGAATGTGCAAACTCCACATGGACCGTGACCCAGAGCCGGGATCGAACCTGGGACCTCAGCGCCATGAGGCACAATGCTACCCACTGTGCCACCATGCTGCCCAAAATGACATTTTTTAACATGGTAGAAAACTTTAAATGAATTACTTTTTTAAAGCTTTTTTTGCGCACCCTACTCTCATTATATGGTCCATTTATTCTATATAGTGTATGGTATATCAATGGGAATGGAAGTGCCATAGTTTGGCATTGGGGACATGAGAGGCAACAGGGGGTAGGTGGAAGGGCATAGTTTACAGAGGGGGCATAAAGAGCCTTGGGTTGGGAGGGCAGCATAATTTGATAGAGGGGCATAAGGAGGACCTTTAACTTACTTTTTAAAAGGTCCCTTCATACGGACTATGGGCTGATTTAAACATCATGTTGCGCCTGGGCGCATCGATTTAATAGTGGTTTCGGACAAAATTGAGAATCGTGCTGGACGCAAATTAGTTTGTTATCTAACTAGCCCATTCCTGATGGCGAGTTCTGCAGCACACCCAAATATGACGAGCATATCAGTAATCCTTATTTGGACTAATTTCCATCTCAGTCACGAGTTTGAAGTCGAATGAAATGGCCACCCTGGAATTAATCGACTCCCGAGAAAGAAATCACACGAGCATCATTTAGTACTCCTTTTTAAAAGCAATGGCTGCTGAGGGGAATTGAGGAGGTGAATAGCCATTTCTATTTACCAGCATGCAGCTCCAGGGCACTGTAGCTACTCCCCCAGTGCTCGGTCTGGGAGGGGGGCGGGAACGGAACTCAAGGGCATGGTCGAGTGCTGAACCCTTCCAAGTTGGGAATCACCCCTGGGATGGGGACGTCGGGGGGTGGGGGGTAGTGACTTTTCATCTGTGAGGCCTTCAAGCCATCTTTAAATATTTAGAATACCCATAACAGCGGCAACTACAGCTGATGCCTGTCTGTCGTACCAGACACTCATAGGAGAGTACCCTGCTCTTGGTTCTATGCTGATGATCACTTTCACTCTCTTCATCTGTGAGCAGCCTCTAGCTTCACAGCTGAAGGCTTTTGCTAGTGAGGAATTGGCCTTGTTAGTTGTGAGAATACATCACAGCTGCAGGTTGTGTTTGCTACTTGCTCCTATTGGTGGCTGCTGTCTCCTTACTTTTCTGTAACCGGGAAGAAAGACAATTTTTCTAAGATAAGCGGGACCCAGAACATTGGGTTTAGGGGACGTACAAGTCCAGAAGGTAATCAGTTTGTAGCAAGAAGTTGCTACGGGACCTGAGGTGCAACATTGATCCAAATGGGCCATCTAATGATGATGTTGAAGAAATGCTTTCACAGGTTGCTGATGCTTTTGTTGCTGGTGTGGTGCGCGCTACATTTAACTGGGACGTCACCGCGGGTTACACACGCTGGAAGTCAAGGATGTTTAACTGCACCTTGTGCATCAGTGGAATATGTTCTGGTGAGATTTGGTCATGTGGAAGGGCCTGCACAGCAGCAGCTCCTGGATAGAGAATGGTACTGACACACGGAACATTGATGGACAGATATTTCCATGACAGAGTTCAGAACATTCTCAGGCTTATCCTACATTTCTGTTGAGGAATCTGCGAGGGGTGATACCGTGTGTCAATTTTCTTTGTGAAAATGAACTGATATAGCTTTATATTGCTACCAATATGGAACAGTGATGTTTCCTTGTTGATTAATGATTGTAATTGATTTTCAAAACTTTATTAAGATTGACGGTTCTGGACAATAAAATATTCTCAAGTGACTTCTCACGGGTACACATGCTATGCGTCAGACGATGATTATTGCATTGCAGTTCAATCAAACTTAGAAACCTGAACAGTTTGCCTAACCTCAAGAAGCATCAGCACTATAGAGGCAGCAGTCAACAATAAAACACTCAGGACCTGGGCTTCAGCACTGGGAATATCTTTGCAACCATAGGGTAAGTGAATGCATCAGGGGAGGGCACCTGAGCACGGTCATGCAGTGGTCTGGGGACAGGGGGCTCCGGCTGTGGCCGGGGGAGAGTGTGCAGAATGAGCTTTCCAGCATAATTGGCTTGATGGATGGTACTCGGACAGAAGGTGGGGCACACAAGGGGGGGCGGGGGGAGGCTTGTGGCATTTGAGGGTCCAGGGGTCGAATGCCTAACTGATTATTGGTCTCTCTCCTTCTCCAATTCCTTACTGATATAACAGTGTGGCTGATTATGTTGGCCCCGCAGAGGCCCTCGCAGTGCTGATGGCAGTCCAGGCATCCAGATGCTGGAGAAGACAGCAGCATCTACGATGCAGGCTGGAGGTGGCACCCCATGTGCAGGGGGCCATGGCACACCTTGAAAACCCGGCCGCCATCAGGTTGAGGAGGAATCCAGAGGCGGACACCAGCCACGGCCTAAGGGGTACGGGCATTATTGGTCTTGTGACATTATGATAAATGTACAGGACTGTAAGGGTGAATGCTACTTCTAAATCAACCACTAGAGGGAGCTAGATGCAAAAATATATAAGGCATCGATGCTAAGCCTTCTGTGTGTAAGGTTGAGGAGAAGGCGAGAAGACAGACTGTCAGAAAGATAGTATGAGTGGAAGCAGATCATAGTTATTGTATCAGTGTAGAGATTAGTAGTAGTAGTAGATGAGTGTAGATTGTATGTTTATTATTAACTGTTTATTGTATAGGAGTAAGTGTCAAATCCAATTAAGTAGTGTAAATAAATCTTTAGCTTTCATAGATCATAGAACATACAGTGCAGGAGGCCTTGCAACCCATCGAGACTGCACCGACCCACTTAAGCCCTCACTTCCACCCTATCCCCCAAACCCAATAACCCCATCTAACCTTTTTTTTGGACACAAAGGGCAATTTAGCATAGCCAATCCACTTAACCTGCACATCTTTGGACAGTATAAGACATCAGTTACACAACAGAAATAGAGGATAACCTATGGGCTAACAAAAGTGAGGTAATTAGGTAATTATATCAGCAGAAACAAAATATTGGAGACACCTGAGGGACTAAAAGCCATCATGACCACGGGACCTGATGGCCTGCACTCTGGGGTTCAAAAAGAGACTGTGGATTACCTAGCTTTGATTTGCCAAAACTCCTTAGATTCGGGAACAGTCCTATTAAATTGGAAATTAACAAATGTAATGTCACTTTTCAAGGAAGGAGAGAAAGAACAAAACAGAGAACCACAGACCAGTTAGCCGAACATCAGCCATTGGGCAAATGCGAGAATGTATTTTTAAGGCGGTCTTAACACTGCACTTAAAAAAGTAATAGCTGATTAGAACAAGTCAATATGATCTTCTAAAAGAAAAGTCCTTCTAGACAAATTCTTTACAGTTTTTCGGCAATGTAACTAACAGGGTAGATAAAGGGGAACCAATCGGTGTAGATAGCTAAATTTCCAGAATTCATTCAATGAGGTTCATTACAAAAGGTTAATAGACCAAATATAAGGTCATGGAGTTGAATATATTTAAGACTGGGATTGAGAGATCTTTCAGGAAATCAAAGAATATTGGGAGTGGACATGAAAACAAAATGAAATGATAATCGCTTATTGTCACAAGTAGGCTTCAAATGAAGTTACTGTGAAAAGCCCCTAGTCGCCACATTCCGGCACCTGTTTGGGGAGGCTGGTACAGGAATTGAACCGTGCTGCTGGCCTGCCTTGGGCTGCTTTCAAAGCCAGCGATTTAGCCCTGTGCTAAACCAGCCCCATGCAACTGGAATTGAAACCCATGATCAGCCATGATCACACCAAATTATGGAGCAGCCTTGATGGGCCATATGGACTACTCCTACTCCTTTTTCTTGTGTTCTTGTATTCTTGTCCTGGATGCTGTTGAGCCTGTTGAGTGTTGTTGGAGCTGCACTCATCCAAGCAAGCAAAGAATATTCTATCACACTCTTGACTTGTGCCTTGCAGAAGGTAGACAGATTTTGCAGAGAAAGGAGATGAGGTACTCACTGCAGAATTTCCAGCCCCTGACTGCTCTTGAAGAATTTGTTTCTCCTATTAATACTATCATGGACAGATGTATCTGAATCAGAAGGATGATTGAGGACAAGATGATGATGTTTTCCCCCACCATCTTCTGCAGGTCAACTCTGGCAGCCAGACCTTTTAGGACTTGATCAGCTCATTCAGCAGCAGTAGCTAGCAATTCGCAGGCGATTTCATTAGCCATATATGGCCTGATGCCATGAGACTTTATGGGGTCATCGAGTCAATGTTAAGTGATCCGGACTCTCCCTCTATGCCATTACTTATGATTGGCCTGTCTGTCCAGTGGGACAGGGCTTATCCAGGGATGGGGATGGAGAAGACTCAGAATTTGGCTTGAAGCTATTCTTCAGTGAGTCTGATTATGCAAGGCTGTTGTCTCTCAAAGTCAACAGGTGGCTGGAAGAAAAGGGGAGTTCTATGTTGGTTAGTGGAGGAGGGGGCTCGGGACTGCAAATGGTAGCCCCCCCAAAATAGACCCCACTCCACTTCCATCCCATCCTTTGAAGAATTTATTTAAAATAATTAGGCTGCTCACTCCCGCCGAATTCCCATGTCAAATATTTTAGGAAGTGGCCAGCATATTATCAGCTTCAATTGCTTGCCAACAAGCCTAATTAACCCTTGATTATCTGTTTAAATATGGTGGGCAGGCGCCCAATTTCAGCACACTGTGCCCTTCCCTGAAAACGGCCAGCAGAACCTCTGGAGCTGCGGCTGAGCAATCATTTTTCTAACCTTGTTGTCCCTATTCCGACCCACTTCAGGATGGGAGAATCCAACCTATGAACACTGTCAGCAGAATTCTCCGTCGGCGGGATCCTCCGGTCCGCTGGCAACATTCCCATGCCTGCGGGTTTCCCGACAGCGTGGGAGTGGCCACAATCGGAAAGCCCATTATCTGGCTGCAGGAATAGAGGATCCCACTGCCGGCGCGGGCGTGGCGTGCCGGAGAACGTGGCTGGCGGACCAGAGAATTCCGCCCTGTTTGTCTCTCCATAGATGCTGCCAGACAAACTGAGTATTTCCATCATTTTCTGTTTTTAATTCAGATTTCCAGCATCTGCACCATTTTGCTTCTGTCTTAATCTTATTTGACTTTTCATCGCACTTCGATTACATTTGACCGACTTGCTAGGCCACTTCGGAAGGGTGTTAAGGCACGGCCACATTGCTCTAGGTCCAGAGTTACATATAGGTCAGACAGCAAGCTGAGTTTTTCTAACTATCTGGTAGCTACATAATGACCATTACTAAGTTAACTGAATATAAATTCCCCAGCTGCATGGTTTGATTTTAACTCTGGATTACTAGTCCAGACATTTGGTCTCATAGTCTGATGATAAAACCACTCTGATGCTGTACCCACAATTCAACTGAACAATTTGCTTACACAACAATGATTGAACTACACTAGAATTATTGGTGAGGCAATTTTCCATGTGATAAGGGTCAAAATATTAGTATTTTTAAATAATTTAACTGGTATTTTATGTTTACTTATGTCTGTGTTTTGGACATGTTTGATAAAATCATTCAACCTACTGTACCAATACTCAATATCTGAAAGAGTGATCCAATTCATTCAGCACCCCTACCTTTCCTCATATAGAACATAGAATTTACAGTGCAGAAGGAGGTCATTCAGCCCATCGAGTCTGCATCGGCCCTTGGAAAGAGCACCCCACTTAAGCCCACAACTCCACCCCACTGCCGTTACCCAGCAACCCCACCCAACCCTTTTGGACACTGAGGGCAATTTAGCATGGCCAATCCACCTAACCTGCACGTCTTTGGACTGTGGGAGGAAAACGGAGCTCCCGGAGGAAACCCACGCTGACACGGAGAGAACGTGCAGACTCCGCACAGACAGTGACCCAAACCAGGAATCGAACCTGGGACCCTGGAGCTGTGAAGCGACAATGCTAACCACTGTGCCACCGTGCCGCCCATATATTACAGAATGATCAATTGCATTTCAGATAGATGCTCTTTGCCTTGTTAAGTCTATTGAAATACATCTTGAATAAAATGCAATATATTTAGGCATTCCCACATGCTTTTTCCGGGAAGTTTATTTTTTGAAAATTGTGTTATACTTTATTCAAATTTCGTCCATTCAAAAAAATAAGTTTTACTTAAATCTACAATAAGCACTACAATAAGTTCTTGCATTTGGTTCCATGATCTCTCTCTGCTGTAAAAAGAAATTGCACTTGTATCCTTGACAACAGTTTGTGCCTTTCAGCTAATGTGTGCATATGGACAGGTTGTGAGGTTTTCTTAGGAATGATTTTGCTGCGCAGATCAAGGAAGACGACGCAGTGCCAATAATAATGTGAGTTCAGAATTTTTACACGTCATTTATGTGCTACTCTAAATTGCCAGATGGAGATCATCTAATATCACACTTGGACACAAAGAACTGTGTTCTCTGGTATAACTATGAATCCAATGGAGGAGGACAGGTGAAATAAATAAAAATAATAACAGGTGGGTACATAATATTTGGCCAATAACATACGTATGGTACCACTAATGTAGGCTTGTAGACATTTTTTCCCATTTAAACAGAACCTTCAACCATAGAAAGAGTTGGTGACCATTCATCTGCTCAAGCCTACAGTGCTCGGCAATTAGATCATGGCTGATCTATCTCTCAGTTTATCTGCCTTGACTCTATATTCCTTGATACCCTAAATAACAAAAATCTTATGATCTCAGTCTTGAAAATGTAACAGGCGGACAGGGCATATAGCAGGAAAAGTGGTAACTAAGGACGTCTTGTGAGTCCAAAGCGGAAACCTGACAGAGGCAAGTCGCGGGCATGCTGAAGTTGATCACTTTGCTGACTCTGTATAAAAGAAGGGCTCTCAGAGCACGAAAGAAGAAAAATGAGAGTGTTACAACTCAGGAGCCACTGTTACAGAAGGAGGACCCTGAACACAGAGCTCAGAGAAGAAGGACAACCATTATGGAAAGAAAACCCTGAGCTCGGAACTCAAAGGAGAAGATATCCATATTGAGTGACTGAAGCCTGGCCAGCTCCCTCACCCATGCGGGTAATACCTAGATCTCAGTGGTGAGTCTGAGTTTTCTCAGAAATCACGATTAGACTCGCTCTTTTGATTAAATTATAGTTATACTAAAGTCAAGTGTCTTTAGTGTGTCTCTGTATGCAAATTGAGCAGGGTTTGGTCAACAAAAGCTCAAATTATCTCGATATGCACAGTCTTTTGGCAGAGAATTCTAGACATCACTACCCGATCTGTGAAAAAGTGCTTCCAAATGTCCTTTTTATTTTTATTTCTTTTTCTACAAATTTAGAGTACCGAATTATTTTATTTTTCCAATTAAGGGGCAATTTACCATGGCCAATCCACCTAGCCTGCACATCTTTTGGGTTGGGACGGTGGGAATCGTGCAAACATGGGGAGAATGTGCAAACTCCACACAGACAGTGAACTTGGGCCGGGATCGAACCTAGGACTCAGTGCCGTGAGGCAGCAGTGCTAACCACTGTGCCACACCATGATGCCCTGAAATTTCCTTTTTAAATAGCCTTATTTTAATTTTACGATTACGGACAGGATTCTCCATTTGGGAGACTAGGTTCTCCTGCTGGAATAGAATCGCTCCTGATCTGCGCTGGCGCACGGAGTGGCACACGGAGCGATTCACTCTCCTTTGTCATGCAAATTAATGCATGCCAGAAGCTCCTAGGAGTCCGTTCTGAATTCTGCTATCAGGCCACCATTTTGAGCGGTTGGTCTGATACCAAGTTCTGGCAGCTGGCACCTTCCTCCCCACAATGCAAATCCTGCCCCCCCCCCCCTCCATTGATAAGTAGGGGATCCTCCCTAGCCCACCACAAGCATTTTGGTGGGTCATTTCCCCCACAGCATGTACGCATGATGGTGACCCAACCCACCATCAGAGACTCTCCATATCAGAGACCCTCTATAGCAGAGATGCCCTGATATCAGTGACCTCTCCGATATCAAAGACCCCGCGATGTCAGAGATCCCTCATGTCAGAGACTGCCTCATATTATAGATCCGCCCCATATGAGAGACCCCCCATTCCCCATCACTCACTCCTGTCTGGAAGCTAAAGAGCAGTCCAGGCAGAAACAGTGAGAAACCACTGCTCTTTCTCTTAATTACACCTGCTGCCTCAGGTGTGCAAAAATCAGCTGCTGTTACTTCATAGAAAGCCAAGAGACATCACTAGGCTTTAAATCTGATCCTTTGATTCGAGTGTCTTCCATTAACTTTCAAAGATAAATAACTTTCACTCAGCTGTAATTCACAGGATAATAGCTTCCAGTCAGCCAGGTGCCTGGATTGTTTATTTTCATGTCCCTTCATGCTTGAATGCATTTGAAGTACCCTTTGGTTAATCTAACCACAATATTTATAAACAAATAGCTATGATTGACAGGACTTAACCACATCAAAAGCAATTAAGTGCTTTCTGCTGAGAAAAAAGAGGAAGTGAAAGCACTTATGCGGATTTCTCCGTGATCGGCGCGATGGCCCGACGGCGGTGTCAAAAACGGCGCGAACCACTCCGGCGTCAGGCCAACTGGAAGTAGCAGAATTCTCCACACTTCCGGGGGCTAGGCCGGTGCTGGAGGGCTTGGCGCTGTGCCAGCTGAAGGGACTGCGCATGTTAGCGCATGTGCAGAACCACCGGTGTGTTCTCCGCATCGGCCATGGCGCAGCCCTACGGGGGCCGACGCAGAAGGAAGAAGTGCCCCATGGCACAGGCCCACCCACAGATCGGTGGGCCCCAATTGCGGGCAAGGCCACCGTAGGGCCACCCCCCCCCCCCCAGGTTGGATCCCCCCCCCGCCCCCCCCCCCCCCGCCCCCCCCCGAGGACCACACCTGCCAACTTACCTGCCAGGTCCCGCCATGTGGGACCATGTCCAATCCACGCAGGCAGGACTGGCCAAAAACAGGTGGCCCATTAGGGCCTGGAGAATTACCGTGGAGGCTGCTGTCAACGGCCCCCGACTGGCTTGGCGTGAATCTCGCTCCCGCCCGAAAACTGGCGTCGGAGAATACGGCAGCCGGCATCGGGGCGGGATTCACGCCGCCCCCCGGGGTTTCTCTGAACCGGCGGGGGGTCGGAGAATCCTGCCCCTTATCTCCTCGATATTTCTAAAAATTGGTTAGCTTTACTGCAGCATATCAGAGGTGCATTCAAGCAGTGTTTTTTTTAACTGTTTCAGCTTGCACTGCTCTTTAGCTTCCAAGCAGAGATGGGGGGGGGGGCTCTCTGTTAATAGGAGGGGGTCTCTGATATAGTGGTCTCTCTGTTATGGTGGGGCCTCTGCTGGGGGAGTTCTTAGTTATGGGGGGCTCTCTGTTATGGGGTGTCTCTTGACATGGGGGGTCACCTATATGGGGGGGCGGGTCACTTATGTGGAGGAGGTATCTAATACGAGGGGTATCCAATATGGGGTCTGATGGGGGTCTTTGATGGGGAGTGTCTGATGTGTGGGGACTGAATGGGGTCTGGAACATGGAGTGGGCAAGATTTGTGTTGTGAAGGGGCTCTCCAATGGACTTTGGAAGAACATACATGACACCCTTATTCCCTTGACACACGGCGAGGTCCACCACGTCAGGGCCACGCTTAAAAATACCTGCATCAATCCAGGCCTGCACAGACTCCAGCCGAGAGGGCCGGAGCATCACAGAGGTATGGAGAATCTGGTGTTCAGCATGTTAATCAGATGCAAATGGGTTCAAATGTCCCATTTGCATCATCCCACCGACGCAGAGCATGTGGCTCACTGCCGCTGCCGGTGGGGGTTTAGAGCTTCGAAAAGACGCCAATTCTAATTTTGGCTAATATTCGATTCTCCGCTGCATTAATAACTCTGCTATCAGTGGCGGGCAGCGAAGAATCCACCACTATATTCCCTTGTTCTTGATTTCCCCATCAGGATTCCTCCAGATCTATGCTATTGGATCCTTCTAACACCTTAAAGCTCTGCTCAATCTTTCATACACAATAATAACTTATACAGTACGTTTAATGTAATGAATCATCCCAAGACACTTCACAGGAGCATTAGAGAACAAGGTATGACACAGAGCGAGGCAAGGAGATATGAGGTCGATGACCAAAAGCTTGGTCATAATGGAAGGTGTGACAAAATGTCTCCAAGGAGGAAAGCAAAGTAAAGATGCAGAGAGGTATACGGAGGCAACCTCAGAACTTGGATTCGAGGCAACTGAAGGCATGACGACCAATGGTGAAGCAGTTCTGATTGGAAATTCAGAAGAGAGCAGAATTAGAGGAGCACAGATACCACAATGGATTGGAGGGAATTACAGAGATAGCAAGGGGTTAGGTTATGGAGGGATTTGGAAACAAGGGTGAGTATTTAGGAATCGAGGTATTGCTTGACCAGGAGCCAATGAAGGTCAGTGAGCACATGGGTGGGGCATGAGATTTGTTGCGAGTTAGTCCTGTACAGCAAAGTTTTGAATGACTTCAATTTATTGAGGGTAGAATGTGCGAGACCAACCAGGAGTGCATTGGAATAGTGGAGTCTCAAGGTAACAAAGGCATGGAAGTGGGTCTCAGCAGCAGGTGAACTGAGACAGGGGCGAAGTCGAGCAATGTAATGGACATGGAAATAGGCAGGAGATTGCCTAAATATGAGACTGAAAATTCATCTTGGCATTAGATGTGACACCAAGGTTGCAAGCAGACTAGTTTATTCGAACTCTTGCCGGGGAGAGGGATGGAGTCGGTGATTAGGGAGCAGAGTTTGGAATAGGGCCCAAAAGTAAGTTTCAGCGTTCCTAATATTTAATTAGCAGAAATGTTAGCTCATCCAGTACTGGATGTGAGTTAAACAGTCTGATAGTTCAGCAGCAGTGGAGGGGTTGAGGCAGACAGTAGTGAAATAGAGCTGAATGTCATCAACATCCCGTGAAAACTAACATTGTGCCTTTGGATTATATCACCTGTGGGCAACTTGTTAGACGAATAATAGGAGAGCAAGGATTGATCCTTGGGGGATACCAAAGGCAATGGTACAGGAACAGGAACAGGAAGAGAAGTCATTGGAAAAGAGCCTCTGGCAATGATTAGATAGTTAAGAATATCTGAGAGTAGTCCCACCGAATTGGAGGGCAGTGGACAAGCATTGGAGGAAGCTGATGTGCTCAACCATGTCAAAACCTGCATAGACAGATCAAGAAGATGAGAGAACGTTTACCTTGGTCAAAGTCACATAGGATATCATTTGTGACTTTGATAAGAGCTGTTTCAATGCGGTGGCAGAGGCTGAAACCTGTGAGGAATTCAGATATAGAGTTCTGAGAAAAATGGGAACAAATTTGGTCAGCAACAACATGTATAAGGACTTTAGACAGGGAAAGGATGTTGGAGATGGGACTATAGTTTGCAACCACAGAGGAATCAAAGGATTATTTTTTTGGGGGGGAGAAATTATTGCAAAGAGAGAGAGGAACAACATCCGAATGGTTAAATCAGCTGTCTGCCATAACCTTTCAGCTCTACGCCCCTTAGACTTAAGCAAGCAGAGATCAGGGCCATACTAAGCGAACAGCCAGGGTGAGAGAGTAATGATTTTATTGGAGGCTAGGACATCAAAGGTGAGGGTGTGTGGTTGTGTAAATCAGTAGCTGCAGTAATGTGGTGAACAGAGGGGAGATAACTGGGACTTTGAAGTGTAGTTGTAAGTGAATTGAAAGAGTTTTATCCAGGGACGGGTACAGAGGAGGTAGAGTTGGGGAATAGAAGGGGGATACAAGCCATATTTAAGAAACCTATCAACATAATTTAACTTTCTAAGTCTCAGTATTATTTTGTTGAATCTGTACTGTGGCACTCAAAGGCTGATATAACCTTCCTGAAACATGGTGGCTGTAATGTTCTTGTCGGATGGCCTGATTTATATCCCAAGAACACTTGTAGCTAAAGCTATAAATTATTTATTAACATTAACTGTGGGTCAAATATATACTAAACAACAGATGAATAACAGTATGAACAAGCACAAACCACTATCTCTCTCCCAGCTCCCTGTTCAGTCTGAGGTCACCTGACTCTAACATTCACTTATATACCAATGAGACTCCTAGTGGTCAGTCGGTGGATAACACAACCATGATGACAGTGGCTGGAACTGAATGTAGCACTCTAAGTGGGCCTGACCAATGCTCTGCACAGATGAAACATAATTTTCTCCCATTGTAACTTAATCTAATTGAGATAAAAGTCATCATTTCATTAAACTTCTTGAACTTCAAGAAAAACAATTCTCTGATTTACTAGCAGTTATACTGTCAACCCCTACGACCAATGTATTTTTTACTACTTTATGTTCTTACTATTTTATGATTCACACATATATATATATATATGTATAAAATTACCAGTTTTCACTTCTTATTTTGATTTCTAAGTTCTTAATTGAATTCCTATGTCATGTATATATGCACATTATGATCACATTATTTTTGCCTAGTTTTGAGAGGTTTCCTCCATTGCTAGGTCCTGTCTCTCTCTCTCTCTCCCCCTCTTCTGGCATTGACAACCCCCACGTCGGAGAATGAAGCTGCTGATGTGTCATAGTTTGGAGAACCACCTGTTAATCCTCAAGCTTTATGACTCCACTTTATGACCATCCTTACTTGGATGCCAAGTGCGTCCTCTGGGCACTCATTTTCCAACCTAGCAAAGAACAATGTTGGTTGCATTTGACACTGACATCAGGGTCCTAACCGAAAGCAGAAAATCTACCCAATATTATTGCGAGTGTTTCTGAATGATCCAATCATCGGTTGGGACAGAAATGATCATCCTTTATGATCAGTACAGAAATGATTTAGCACCGGGCTAAATCACTGGCTTTGAAAGCAGACCAAGGCAGGCCAGCAGCACGGTTCAATTCCCGTACCAGCCTCCCCGAGCAGGCGCCGGAATGTGGCGACTCGGGGCTTTTCACAGTAACTTCATTTGAAGCCTACTTGTGACAATAAGCGATTTTCATTTCATATACTTGCTGCAGCATTAAATATATTTGATGAAAGATCATAAACTGTGAAATATTAACTCTGACTCTATCTCCACAGATGCTGTTGGGCATGTTGAGTGCTTCCAATATTTTTTCATTTTATTTCAGAGTTCCAGCAGTATTTTATTTTGAAACATTGCCCTCTGAATTCAAATCTGGTTTGGAGTTGGTGACTACTTACTTGGATTACCTGGTCTAACTGAGACACACTTCTGTACCTATTTATAAAATGGCAAATTAATTTTTTGATAAGTAATTGAATCGGCGATAACATAAAAACATGGGTAACACCCCACCTATGGGCTCACCATGACAAATACTCATGGGAATGTGAAGTAGTTCCGAATGAAAGTGGCAACCTCATTGACTATGCCCATTAACAGGTGATGGACTCTTATTGCATCTTCTCCACACAGTAAGCCAGTTACTGGTCAACTCACCCCTCATGGTTGGTTACATGGCTGTGTTACACACATTATCTTCATCATAGCTAGCAGATCCTCTTGGTGGTAACATAATCATGATTTTTTTTTAAAAATCTTTTTATTGGCATTTTCAAAATTATATACATTGCCGTTCTTTTTCATTTATTGCACAGCACACAAAGGCTTCTTCTTAGGTTTCTCTATTTACAGTCTGTCGCCGTCTGGCTCAGCGTACAATCCTCCCCACCCCCTCCAGCTCCCCTCTCGCTGACCCCGCCTCCCTCCTTTTCTCCCTTCTGCACCGCTGCCCTCCATTCTTTCTTGCTGGGTTTTGCTACCTCACCTTCCTCCCCCCCCACCCCTGGTCCTCCATCACTTTCCTCTTTCAGTCTTGTCCTGGCTATTTCTCCCTGGCTACTGGCTATTTATTTATTTATGTGATGGCCACAAACAGGACTCGGAACAGTTGGGTGAATAGCTCCCATGTTTTGTGGAAGCCTTCTTCCGACCCACAGGTGGTGCATTTGATTAGCTCCATTTGGAGAAGTTCTGATAAGTTGGACAGCCAGTCTGCAGTTTTAGGTGGTGCTACTGATCGCCAACCAAGCAGGATCTATGATGGGCTATCAGGGAGGCAAAGGCAAGGACATCCGCCCTCCTCCCCATGAAGAGATCTGGCTAGTTTGATACCCCGAAGACCATCACTTTCGGACATGGCTCCACCCTCATCCCCACCACTTTGGACATTGTCTTGAAGAAGGCTGTCCACTACCCAGCAGGTCTGGGGCAAGACCAGAACATATGGGCGTAGGTGGCCAGGCCTCCTTGGCACTATCCACATCTATCCTCCACCTTCGGGAAGAACCTGCTCATTTGGGTTCTGGTCAAGTGGGCTCTATGTACCACTTTTAGCTGCGTTAGGTTGTGCCTTGCGCATGTGGAGGTAGAGTTGACCCTGTGCAGTGCTTCGCTCCAGAATGCCCACCCTATTTCGAACCCCGAGTCTTCCTCCCATTTCCTCCTTGTCGTGTCCACTTCGGCGTCGGCCCTCTCTAGCAGTCGATCGTATATGTCACTACAGTTCCCTCTGCCTAGGATGTCTGCATCCAGTAGTTCTTCTAATAGTGCCTGTCATGGTGGTCGCGGGTATGTCCTTGTTTCCATGCGTAGGCAGTTTTTAAGCTTTGATCATGAACCTTTTGAATGATTTTTGAAATGGTCTCTTTTTTGAGGATGCCAAGCATGCTTTAATCACCATCTGGCCTGTTGATTGCCTTACTATGTTGTTGCTTGGCAGAAAACCTCAAGCTTTGGCTCAGAAAGGACGAGACTTAGTCCATAAAATATTATTCATCTGCAAGAACTTGGCACAATATAAGCAGCTTTGCATTCCAAACAAATATGAGTGAGATGAGAAGGATGCAAGTCCATGTTTATGTTTACTAATTATCTGTAAGTTCACCAGAGGATTATTAGGAAACATTAAAGACACACCAGGAATCAGCTAATTTTGCCAACAAACTCTTGCTGCCTCTTTCACCATTAGTTCGCACCTGACCAATCACAGAATGACCTCCCACTCTATTTCCTGTAAACTTTTGGCTTTATGGGAAACTCAGATTCCAAGGTCATCTTTACATTGCCACTTTACTCGGGTAACTATCTGGCGAACTGGGCGTAGCAGAAACATTGGAGCCAGACGATTCAGAGAAGCAAAACTGTTGTGAGTTTATGAGTTTATGTCCCTTATTTCCTCAGTCTCTAGTGGCAAGCTATGGCAAAGCTTTCGGCCATGTTGCCACGGTTGTTGTATCCATGAACAAATGGGCATTATTTGTTGTGCCATTGAATAAGCAGTTTTCGTATCATTGCTGGAAACCATATAGCAATTCACAATTGACAAATTCAACAGATTCCTTGGTGCTATTAAGATCATATGTGGTGATTTAATTATGCATTAATAATAGCATTATATGATGGTTACACCAATAGTATTGAGATCATCTGTATTTTCAGCAGTATAAACTGTTGCCTAAAAATTTGTTTCACAACATTATGGTCTGTAGGGTCTTACAGTGTTGACAATGTTGAAAACTTTCCGCAAGTAATGGTTATTCATTTTCAGGATGTGGGCCTTGCTGACAAGGCCGTCATTTAATGTCCATTCCTAATTGCTCTAGTTTGATACAACTGAGTTTCTTGTCAGCTAAGAGTCAGCAACATTGGTATGAGACTGGAATCGCATATACAGCCAGACCAGGTAAGAATGATTGGTTTCATTCCCGAAAGACATTAGTGAACAATCTGACAGATTCAAGCTCATCTTACAACTTGCAATGAGTGAGTGGTCAATATATTGCATAGACTCGCTCGGGAAATGGCAGAAGATGTTAGAATTGGTTCATTCTGCAAATTA
The DNA here is from genome assembly GCF_047496885.1 of Scyliorhinus torazame. Lineage (NCBI taxonomy): Eukaryota > Metazoa > Chordata > Chondrichthyes > Carcharhiniformes > Scyliorhinidae > Scyliorhinus > Scyliorhinus torazame. Next base: position 75,538,149 of record NC_092721.1, on the reverse strand, counting down.
GTTCAATTTCTTTCTGAAAGTAACATTTTAGGACACAATAGTGTCTAATCATATGACTACCAGGATGGTAGAAGGCAAACTAAATGGATCTTTGTCTTCAATCATCTAGCACTCCCTATATTCACTCATATAACATTTTATTTTTAGATTTTTCATGTAAATTCGTTCTTAGACTGCCATGGTGGAACATGAACTCTCCATTTCTGGACTATTGTTTCAGAACCTGTTTAACCAGTCCTATTACATAACCACTACACCTAAAGTAGCCACAGATGATAAAGACATAAATAGAGTTAGAAATATTGGGTGGAATTTAACACTCTACCAGAGCGTTCCTGGTATAATGATTGGGGTGAACCCACTCCAGCTCTGGCAACTTGCTCTTCAGCAGTTGAACAGTCGGCGGTAGGCCATTAATTAACTCAAGCTGGACTTGCTGCCCCAGCTGATGAGGAAGTTCTTCCTCCGAGAGCTGCCAGTCAATCAATGGAAGCAATCCTTTGATCCCAGCAGCCTGATTGGAAACAGTAGCCAGTGCTGGAATTGCATGCAGTTACCAATAGAGGTCATTTCTTAAGTCTGACACTGAGGCAAGGCGGGGTGGTATGCTGCCTGTGGGGATGAGAGGTTGCGGACCTGGATAAATAGACCAAGGGTGCGTCGGGAGGGACGAAGAAACCTGGAGGGGATATTAGACATTGGGGCAGGACCTCTGATGGAACCCGCTGCTCCTTCCTGCTCGCCACCAACCTGTGCAATGAAAGCCGCAAGGTTTCCAAGTTGGTGCCAGCCACAGACCAAAATGGGAAAAATTGCAGCGGGGGCCGGAAAAGCCTGTCATTGGCCATTAATTGGTTACTTATGGGCCTCAATTGGTACAATGACTCCAAATGCAGAGTGGGCGGGTAGGCTGGCTCATGCCATTAAGCCACTACAGTCCCTGCCCGCTTGCCGACTCTTCCTCAGAGAAATGTAAAGTTCAGCCCTCATAGACTTTGTTGTATGAAAGTAGGTGAATAGGCGGCACATGAAGAAAAATAAAACATGAATCTGAAATTAAAGGATAAAATATTGGAACTTATTAATCTGAGGCTATTTGGCTCACTTGACTAGATTGCCAGTGTCTGGACAGGTTTGTGCCAACAGCATCGCTCCCTGTCCTGGCTGAGGTAGATTCAGGACCTGCCTCCCATGCCCTATCTGTAGTAACAATCACACCATATGTTGTGGTTTGGCAAATAATCACCATGGACTTACCTTCAGGCTGGGAACTCAAGGAGAACAATTTATAAAGATCTCCGAAGGATAGGTTAATGTATATGTCAGTTCTTTGTCAGAAACAAATAATATTCCCTATTTACCAAGAGGGTATTTATACTCTCATCTCAAAGCACTAACAGGAGACAAATATGAATCTATTACCTTCAGGTCTTTGTCGTAATTCTTTGACAGATAACTTGGGGCTAAAGTCTGCTCAACATCTGCAATAACTCATGCTGAATTCAGCAACACAAGACTTTGTTTGAAAGCAAAATAAGAACACTTAAAACAACGAGGCCAGGGAACATGAATAAATGCAGAAGAAGTGATAATTGAATAGCTTCCTGAGGCAAAGCAGTGGAATTCACATTTTTCCTGATTGTTAATAAATTCCCGAAAGGTCTTGTGAATTATCTGCAATTCAAAGCAAGTAGCATTTTAGTGAAGTGTAATTTGAAATGGGGAGAGGATGGCACGTAACGAATTACAACAGCAACAGAATGGCTTCCGGACTGGTGAAAAACTTTGAAGTCAAACAGCGGTAAAACATGGGTCGTGATCTTGAATGCGCACTCGCCATCTGCGCAGGCTGGAAATTTTGGGTGTGATTCTCCGGGTTCGTTACGTACTCACTCAAGCGAAACGAGGTTGGTGAATAGCGGGAGAGGCCAAAAACGAGAACCGCGCCAGGCGCCAAACAGTTTGCGATGCAACCGGCCCACTCCCGTAGGCTAAATCGGGATCTCGCCGTAGGGTGGCGAAAAACCCATTATCACCACCTAAGTCCTATTTCCATATAATTAATAGGGGACCCTCCGCAGGGGTAGTCTCCATGGGAGGGTGGCGGGGCAGGGGGGGGGGGGGGGGGGGGCGGTGGGAGGCGCTGGAGGACCAACTGGGTAACCACTTGCAGAACCACCATGTCAACCCCTGGATTGTTTACCCATTCTGGAAGCAACCCTTATCCCTGCTCATCTGCCCCAACTACTACACATAACCCCCACCTCTGGCCTCTTGCCTATGGCCATACTAGTCTGAAAACACCTGATCTCGACTGCTCTTAGAACCTCTGGCCTTTGGCTGTGCAACTGAAGGCTACTGGTAAGAAGGAATTGGCAATCATGGTTAAGTGAGCATTTCACAGATGTCAAGTGGATTCCTGTGGGTGGGTGGACCACATCACATGTGGGAGTCATTGCCTAGCAACCCAATCACACCGTAATGCCTGGACACTGTGCTTGAACACTGCGGGAGGCAACACCACACAAGCATCAGCCAACATCCAAACACCCAGGGGATGGGACACAGCTCCAGAGACATGTCCACGGCCGGAGGGCGCGGAGGTGTCATGGGGAGGGGGAGATCCCTGGAGAGATGGGCCAAGGGATCAAAGGTCAGCCCACATTATGGAAGAAAGTGGCAGGGGTGTCATAATGGTTGAGTACAAGGGTATTTTATGTGTTTTACAATTGCCCATTCTCCCGATGGTGTCGCCGCCCCAATCCTCAAACCCTACCACCCACCCACCCCACCACCGACCTAACTCCCCACCCACTCCCCCCCCCCCTCCCCCAGTGCCCTCAGCTCTGCTCAGCTTGCTTGGCCCGCCCAACTCTACTGCTACGTCTAGGTGTCTCCCCAGGATGCACATCTGAGGTGGAGACAGCCAGCTGCTTAGCACATCGATGCCTCTGGCAGGTGTCCCTGGGGGCTATGGGGCCGGAGGGCCCTGGCTCACTTGTTGACCCCCCCATCCCAGCCAGTGCCCATAGGGCCCTGGGGTTCACCTTGGGTTAGAGGGGCAGCTTGTTCAAATCCCGGCTGCCCCTGCACCATCTGGCTCTGCCAGCCCTGGCGGTTTCCCATGATCTGCACCATTGTGTCGACGGCCTTGGCGATGCTTGTCAGTGATTGGGCCATGCTTTGCAGTGCCTCGGCAATGCCCACCTGCGACTGTGACAAGCTCCGCAGCCCCTCGGCCATTCCCATCTGAGTGCGAGACATGTCCCGCAGAACCTCATCAAGGTCAGGGTACTGGGTGACATCCCCAGCGAGTCGGACATTCTGCTGAGACTCTGGGCTATGGCCTACGCCGACTGCGCATGCCTTGGACCTTCACTCATGGTGCCAACATTGTGCACCAGGCTTTCCACTGTGGTCATCACCCTACCAGTGCTGGCCTCAGTGCCACGCCTTGCCGGCGACATCTCCTGAGCCTCTGTACCACGGGCTCAGCATCAGACTGGGACCCAGCTGGGTCCTGGGATCCTGCAGGCCTCCAATTGCTATCTCTCCTGGGGTCACTTGCCTCCAGCTGATGTGCATCAGCAGCAGTGTAATGCTCACCAGAATGTGCCCCTGAAGCCTGCACACTAACATGTCCCACCGAGGCTTGTGTATCTGCGTTGGTGGAGGGTGTGGATGTAAGCTGTGACATGACTATAATGGTTCCTCAGAGCTCTCCTCCGAGGTGGTCTCATGGGAGGCAGGAGAATGGGCCAGCCGGGGTGAGCCGGTGCCGTTGGCTGGAGAACCTGTTTGAGAATGGACCAGTCAGTCGGAGGGATGGATCAGTCAGTAAGGCAATAATAATTCACGTTTGTCAGCTCCCACCACCCCCCACCCCCCTCGGGTGGAGCCTGGTGGTTTCTCATACCTGCGGCGTCCACCAGCCTCCGCATGGGTGACCCCCTATCTCAGCCACCCCAGTCACCTCCAAGGCATGCTCCTTCGAGGAGGTAAGGATTCCTAAGTCCGGCACCACTCTGCCAGTCAGCGCCCTATCCCGATGATTATGGGAGAGCTTTTACTGAGGAGACATAGAGAGGGCATCAGTAGCCACATGTGTGGTGCACAGTGGTGGGAAGGGGTGTGTGAAGGGAGAGTTGGAGTGGGGGGTGTTTGAAAGGAGAGGGGCGTGTAGGGAGGTTTGGTGGTCGTATGGAGAGTTGGGGGTATTACCCCCCCCCCACCTACTTTTGTGTCATCAGTAAACTTGGCAATCAAACATTCATTTCCCTCGTCCCAGTCATTAATATATATTGTCGATAATTGTGGCCTCAGCATTGATTCCTGAGGCATCCACCAGTTACAGTTGCCATCCTAAAAGTGTTCCTCTTATCCCAACTCTCTGTCTTCTTTTAGTTAGACAAGCCTCTATCCGTGCTAATATACTACCCTGAGCACAATGGACCCTTACCTTATTAAGTACCCTTTATGCAGGTCCTTATCAATTGCTTTTTGTAAATCCAAGTATATTACATCTACTGGTTCACCCTTATCCATCCTGCTCATTACCACCGCAAAGAATTCTAAGAAATTTGTCATTCATAAAAGTTGAAGACCATGGTCTCCTTCATAGCAAATGAGAGAAACATGTTACAAAATTCAGCATGAAATGATCTATTACCTCAAGACACGAAACACAGGGCACGATTCTCCCAAAAGGGAACAAAGTCCTCTCGCGAGCGTGTTGAGCCGCATGATTCTTGTCACTCGCAGTGACGTGAACCACATGGCTATTCAATGCGATGCCCTTTGAATAAGGGGCGTCAATGGGGAATGGGCCCGAGGCTGCACATAGCCCCATTCTGTACAGCAGGGAGCTCTGCTCGCCAGAACTCCCCATTGCAGCGCGAGATCGGGAAGCCATTTTTAAGGCATCCTGATCTCCGAGGCCGCTAAAACGATCCCTAACCTCTCCCCAGGCCAAACGTAATGAGCCAGTGGTGCTGGGGGACTCCACCCTGCCCGTGCACCTCAGGCCACAGTGGAGGCCCCTGGACACCAGACCCCAGACACCCGCCAGTAGCGTTGCTTGGACCAGGTGCAGATCCTTCCCTGATCCGCTCACCCACCCTCTGGTCGCAGGTATATCACCAGTGCTGAAGGCCAGCTCTTGGGTGTTTGACTGTTGGCTGCTGCCTCCGTGGTGTTGGTACCTTCAGTGTTCAGCAAAGTGTCCAGACCTCGCAGCCTGATTGGGATGCTAGGTAGTAAAGCTCGCCTGCAACATGGCATGTCTACCCACGGGAATCCACTTGGGAACTGTGGAGTTCTCACATCACTAACCATATCAATTCCCTATTGGCAATAGCCATCAGCTGTGCCGCCACGATCAGTGGGAATTAAAGTGACCTTCACCATAGTACCATGGACGAGGCTCTGTCCTGGGGGTGTTCTGTGGGACCGAACAAGCAAGAGCTGAAGTTGTCCTTGTTGTGGGTATACAGAATCCTGGTGGCGGCATATTGGACCAGCTGAGGAACATGTGGGTGGAACGGTAGCACAATGATTAGCACTGTTGCTTAACAGCACCAGGGTCCTAGGTTTGATTCCAGGCTTGGGTTATTGACTGTACAGTCTGCACGTTCTCCCCATGTCTGCGTGGGTTTCCTCCGGGTGCTCCGGTTTCCTCCCACAATCCTGAAGGATGTGCTGTTCGGTAATTTGAACATTCTGAATTCTCCCTCTGTGTACCCGAACAGGTGCCAGAATGTGGCAACTGTGGGCTTTTCACAGTAACTTCATTGCAGTGTTAATGTAAGTCTTCTTGTGACAATAAAGAATATTATTATTCTCCACCCCCACCCAGCCCAGGGGCGACCCCCTCCCACCTCACCCCCCCTGCCCCCCCCCTCTCTCCCCCCCCCCGCCCACCCCCCCCCCCCCCCCCCCCGTGTGACCCTGGGCTGATTGCTTGGTTTCCATGATGCATACTCACCTCATACGATCCATACAGCAGCCATTATGCTAGCTTCACATTTTTAAATAGTTGTGCTAAAGGGTGCCCGCATGACCGCTCACTGTGGAGTCGGTTAAATGGCAGGAGGCTGCTCGAGTGGGGGCCTTTCTCTGTTGGAGTGGAGATTGGCCTTCATTGGTATCTAAGTTGTTGATACTTGAAACTGCAGCATCTCGAAATGTGAAATTGGTGGCATAACTGCGCAAAGGATGACAGGGAAGATGGAGTGAGGTCTAGAAGCCTCTGGGCATGAAAGATGGGTTCCCCCAAATCCGTAACTTTGTCGGGGTGGCAATAAGTGTTGGAATGCCATTCTGTATCCAGTTATTTATGTGATTTTTCATCTGATTCTTTCTTCCCGACCTTCTGACTTAGGCTAGGCAAGGGTCAGTCAGTGCAGTTTGTTCCCAAGGCCCAGTGCCAAACTCTTGCTCAGTTGAAGTGAAGGAGCACACGGTTAAATGCCTAAGGTAATTGGATAGCATTTGGCGGGTGGAGGGTATCGGAGATCTGGAGCAGGGTGTCAGAGGTTGGGGGAGGATAGTACCTCGGGGTGGGTGGGGCTGAACTTCGGTGCTGGGGGTGGCAGGGACTTGAACCTCGGAGGAATATTGGTGGTCGGACATCGGGGTAGAGGTTGGACCGCAAAGTTGGGGGGGTTGTTGTCGGGTAGGATCGGTCAGCGGGAGCAGGTTGGTTGGGTCAGTTCAGGCAGACAGGTGGGGAGTGGTTGCTGGTTGTGTTGAGGGGTTCCGGGTGTTGGGGGATCAGGCCTAATGCTGGGGAGCGTGGAAGTTACAAGTTACGGCCAAACATTTTCGGATATGGCACATGAGTAATTTGAGATATGATTGCAGCAAGTGCAATATGCTTGGTAGGCAAACGTTGACATTGCTACCAAAAACTCTCCATCGCTGGGCTTTTCCTCATGTCCTGTTTAGATATGTTATAAACTTATTGACAGAAATTGATTTCCATTATTAGTCATGAACTTAATTATCATTCTATCTTGGATGGTTGAAGATGCAATAGATGCACCTTAACTTTTCTTCATCTAGCAATTTCTATATCCCTCAGAGAAGTAATCGAACTTCTTTATCAGCTGCAACATAAAGACCTGTAGCAATACTCAGCTGCTCAGTAAGTGCACCAAAATGGTGAGGAAATCTATCCTCTATTAATTCTATAATTTCCTACCCAGTGAACCTCTATGACAAGCAGAGTCTGTGAAAACACATTAATATTAATAATGGAGTCAGACGAGAGGCCGTTAGCAAGAACAGATGGCTAATCAACAAGTTTGCTTGTAACCACAATGTATTTGAAAAAAGAAGTCAGGTGCATCAGTGAATAATTTTGTTTAGATTTAGCAGAACACGTAAACTTAAGGATCAATTTTAAATCTGCTTGCCCAGTTGGAACAGATGGGTAAAAGACAGACGCTTGCTTCCTGAATGTTCTCACTCGCTGCCATTTTAACCATGCTGTTTCCAGTGGTAGGGAAAGTGGTTACCAGAGGCAGATAATCTTCATTAATATGCAAAATTCAGAATCCAATAATGCTTTCCCGGACACTCCAGTCCCCACACATCAGACTAGCACCCCAAGTTGAAGTCAGGGACTGACATTTTGACAGAAAGCTAAATTACCATCAGAAGAAGAGAAAAAAAATGTGTCCTATGAGAAACATGTGAAGAATTTAAAATATCAGTTCTGAATATATCCTCTTCCCACTTTACCATTACACTCATCCACCAACTAAGACCTCTGAATCTGCAAATCAGCATTATAATGGTCGCTTTGGGAGATATGTTCAACATTGCATCAGCAATCATTTGGATCAGGCAGCTCAATCCCTACATTCAATGAAAAATGAAATAAAATGCCCTTACCTGATCTTGCAGAAAAGCAAGGATGCATGTTACTTGTAATTTTCAAATCTAATATAAGATTTCATTGTCATTTTTGATTTAAATGACGTTGGATATTCATCCAAAAGTAAGGTGGCTCTTGTATTTTCTAGTTTTCTGGGGCTTAAAGAAATATACATATCTCTATTGGTCTTCAGCAAGACTAGGAAGCACTTTGTACTCAAATGAGGCCTTTCACCTCTTAAATCCAAGTTTGAATCCAGAATGAGTCGATGGAATAAATGTTTCCTTTATGCTGTAGATATAAGGATCCTCAATGGAACAATGATTGACAGCAATCTCAAACTAGTCCCTGAAATCTTTCTGATGCTGTATCACCATTAGCTTCTGACTCTTGATTAATGTTGCCCCTGTCAGTAAAATTAGGCACTTCCTGTTGACATTTAGAAATGGGAACAGAAGTAGATTATACGGGCCCTCTCGTTTCTGCTATTCAAGTGATTTATGGCTCATCTGCCTGAATTCCACTTTGCTGCCCATTCCTCAGATTCCTTGATTCCCTGAGAAAAATAAAAATCTAGCTATCAACCTAATATATTCAACGATGTAGCATCCATAGTGCTCTGGGGTCGGCAATTCAGAAGATTCACAACCCTTTGAAAGAAGAAATTTCTCCTTATCTCAGTCCTAAATAATGAATGCCCTATTCTGAGAGTTCTGACACCTCAGAGTTCTTGATTGCCCTGGAAGGGGTAACAACCTTTCAGCATCTACTCCATCATGCATATTAAGAATCTTATATGTGTCAATGAGAACCGCTCATTCCAAAAATTCTAGGCACAATTTACTCAGTCTCTCATTACAACAACATTCTCTCATTCTAGGATCTAATGGATCTTTGCTGTAACCGCAAGTGTATCCTTCCTCAGATATTGAGACCAAAAATGTGCATAATATTCCTGGTGTGGTCTCACCAAAGACCTGTACAATTGTAGCAAGGCTTCCTTGTTCTTGTATTACAATTCCTGTGCGTTAACGGTCAAAATGCCAATTGCCTTCCTAAATTGTTTGCTGGACCTGCATGATAACCTTTTTGTTTCTTTTATGTATCTCTCTGAACACAAACGTTTAGAATTTTCACACCCTTTAAAAAACACTTTGCTTTTCACTTCGAAGTACCGAAATTAATAACTTCACATTTCCCTGCATTGCACTGCCTCTGCCACCTGAACTGTGGGGTTCAGCAACTCTCAAGTTTTACGTCAAATGCATAGAGGCGAGAACCTTGAGATGGAGGTGAAGTGAGTTTTAAAAAGAAGGTAAAATGGTTTTGCATTCTTTACAGTTCAGCATAAGAACTTCAATTCCTGACAAGCCGAGGAGCTGTGGCGCAATCACAGACCTGGAACGGGCTGCACATGCGCAGATAGACATTTCTATTTCTTTGGACCTAGTGTTACCGTGGCAGAAGATAAAAGCTGAAAACCCGGGACAAGTGAACGGAAGTAGAGTGCCATGGAAGTCCCAGGCAGGGGATAGGGTGAGGGGACATGAAGAGATCCCAAAAGGCAGGGTGGACAGGGAGAGGTGAGAAAAATAGAGTCCCAGCGAGGGGACAGGGACAGGAAAAGGTCTCAGTTGTGTTAAAAAGGGATGAGCAGAGAAACAGTTGCCAAACAGGATGCGGGCTGTGGGGGCAGACTTTAATTGAAGAAGACAGTTAAAGGTTGGCGATACACTACTCTGGGCCTTTGCGGCAAAGATAGCCCTATTGATCAGTAGTGTTCTGCTCAGCCGAAGATCTGAAGATGTGCTTGTGAATTGGTGCTCGGATGCACACTTGGAAAACCATGGGAAGGAAAGATGAGATTGAAACCCTGCAAGATGAGTTGTTGTTGTTGATGTCTGAGTTGGAGTGACTTGTGGAGAAGAATTCCCAAGCCATATGGAATTGGAAGAAGAGAATGTAAACCCAGATAGCAATTCAGTTGAGCAGGCTAGAATTCAATTGCAAATGAAGCAGCTTGAAATAGAAAAATAAATGAAAAAGTGCACTTTGAGAAAAGAAGGAAGTGCTGATGAATCAGTTGGTTGAATGCAGAATTAAAAACCGAAACTAAAGATCTGTTGGAAGCTCATTGTGAAAAGAGCAATGACAGTCTCGAACTTCAGTGCAACCTGGAGAACATGAAAGAGGAGATGTTTGATATGAAAGAGCAAATCCAGACAATGAAAGAAAATAAGGAAAATTCTAAGAAACAGTTTTGAGGACCTAACAAGTGAATTAAAAGGTCCAAAGAGCAGTCAGTAGCTATGAAAGAAAGATTCCAAAATGAATTGAGTGCCCACAGGAAGTTATGTAGATAACTCGGAAATAAATGCAATTGAACTGACCAGAGCAGTTCCTCAGCTGAATTAAAAGGTAAATATGCTTGAAAACAATTTGGAAAATAAGAGAATGAACAAATATTTGGCTAAAATGGTGAAAGAGAAAAATGGAATTGAGGGTCCCATTTTTGAAATGTCAATGAGAATAAACTGAATGTGTGCAGAAGACTGTAGAATAACTCTTCTATAAATGAGAAAATGACTTGAGTAAAGAGAGAACTCCCTCCGTGCCAAGTTTATTCACCAAAACAAGGAAAACAGAAAAGTTGTTTCGAGGAAGTGAATGAAGAAGATCATTTTGAAGCTAGTTGTCAATCAGACATACAAGGTCCAAAGCATGTTCTTCTGATTCAAAGTTGAGCAACCTACACAAAAGTCACTTGTAGCACAGAGTGTGACTACAATGAATCCATACAAGAAGAGGGAAAGACGACCAGATTACTGGTTTGCAGTCACACCAGCAAGGTTTAAATCTCCAATGCAAAATAGAGACAAACTAGTCAAGATGTTTCGAAAGAAACTGTTAATGTATTGTCCCTACCTTTGGTTGACCATGAAAAGATTATGGCCAAAAGGTGTAGGTGAAAAGACAAATTCTGGGTTATAATTCTATGATGTCTAAATTCTGCAAATCCATATTACATGGCCTGGTTTTTGTTTTGGACAAAAGTTTGTAACTTTTAACTATGACGTATAATTTTGCAGAAATATTAAAAGGCTACCTGCATGATGAGCCATTAGTGAGATGTTTATGATGTTAAGTACTTATGAAGAAATTGTAGAGAAATCTTCACTGTGGAGAAGCTTTATTTCTTCCAAGGAAAGGGATAAGATATTATGAAAACCAGTCCTATCTTGGCGTTGAGAGCAGATGTTGGGGAATTAAACTCCCGATGGCACTCAGAGCTTTTGGGCATGCACAGATTGGGAGCAGATTACACATGCGCAGATCATAATTTTTAAATTCCTTGAGCCCAGTGTGCCTGGGCTTGAAGAACAAACCGGGGGTGCGATTCTCCGCTCCTGCGATTAAATGCCCACGCTGTCGTGAACACCATCGAGTTTCACGACGGCGCACAAAACGTCCCTGATCGCGATCGATTCAGGGCCCGAAAATGGGCTAGGAGCGGGGCTGCGAGGAACTTAGGGGGGCGTGGCGCGAAAGCACCGTCGTAAGCGCGCAACGCCCGAATGACGCGGCACTGCGCCATAAATGGCGCAATCCGCGCACGGAAGGACCCAGGAGGAGGAGAAGGAGGAGAGATGGCTGAGCCCCGACGAGCCGCACCAAGGTTCCGGGGCACGGACCTGGACACCCTCCTCGATGAGGTTGAAAGCCGAAGGGCCACCCTTTGCCCAAGACATGGACATCGCCAGCTGTCCAGTATGGTGAGGCGCGCGGTTGGTGTGAAGTTGGCACCACTATGGGGCACAGTCCCCCCCACCCCCCCCCCCCCCCACCCGGTCCGGGGAGCAGTATCGGAAGAAGCTGCAAGACCTCACTCGGGCTGCGAGGGTAAGTGCCATGAGGGTGCCCTTGGGTCACAACCAACACCCCCCCCCCCCCGTGCACGAAGGGGGGAAGTGGGGTGGAGGGGTGGGGGGGTTCAGGGTGCACAACGTTGTACTTGACCCACATGAGCAGCAGGACCCCCCCTGGATAGATGCCATGGCGTGGCTCCAACTGTCTCCTCACCCAGCATTAATATAGCTTATATCTGCACGCCCTGCTGATACCCACCTAATTGTGATGTTTAATCCAACCCTCCCCCCCCCCCCCCAGGACAAGACAGCTCACAACCAACGTGAGCGTATGAGAACCGGAGGGGGTTCTCCTGCGCTGCACCCGCTAAATGTTCACGAGCAGAGGGCCCTGGAACTCGCTGGGGGATCCTCCACCCGGGAGGTCGCGACATGCCATGTCGGAGGCGCAGAACCAAGTGAGACAACCCTGCATGTCCCTCACCCCCCCCCCCCCCCAACCCGTCATCGCCCCCCTCACACTCTGGCCACTGCACCCTCGATCTCCACCCCCCTCACACTGGCCACGCACCCTCGATCCCCTCCCCCCTCACACTCATGCCACTGCACCCCCGATCCCCTCCCCCCTCACACACTGCCCCCACCACCACCATACACCCGGCCCAGCGTGTCTAACGAACCCAGTATCGTTGTGTTCCCAGGGACAGCCGCCGAACATCCAGGGTCGTCTCGGCCAAGACAAAGCCGACCATCTCCAACCTCAAGCTCACACAGGGACGCACGCCAGAGGGTGGCAGTCGGTCGGACAGGAGGGCCATCCTCTCAGTCTGGGACGCTGGACGGGGATGCACATACGACGGACAGAGACAATACTGAGGGGCACAGGATGGACAGTGATGATGACGCACAGAGAACGGCCACACAGTCCACGGATTCACCTGGAGGGCAACATGACATGGGCTGCATGCACCTTGCGCCGGGCCATGAGGGGAACCAGTACACACCAGACCTCCTAACGGACGATGACTTTGAGCTAGCGGCACTGCTGTGTCCCACACCATCCACCATCGCAGAGACACTCACCTCGGTTGGGCAGATAAGTGATGAGGCTCCCGGGTCACGGTCTGGTGCGCACCACTCAGCCGAGCAGGTACAGCAGGTGGAGTTTGGAGCAGCCAAGGGGTTGGATGGTCGGAGGGCAGCCCAGGCCCAGCAAACAGCTGCCGCCCAGATGGTTCCTGGATGTACTTGACCCACCCGGAAAACCGATGCATGTGGACACCGAGGGACTGAATAACGGGATGAGGGCCATCTTCCAGGACCTGCACATGCAGTTGGAGGAGTCCATTCACGTCCAGGAGCAGGGAGTGGTGCCGCTCATCGCAGCCACCCAGGCTGACACCGCACGGGTGGCGTCCGCGGTGGAGGCAACGGGTGAAACGGTTTTGGCCATTGGTCAGGTTCTGCAAGGCGTTGGGCTTCACGTGCAAGCGTCATCCATGGCCCAGGAGAGGGCTGCCCTCTTACAGGCAGCCATCTCACAGAGCCAACATGACATTGCCGCCGCTCTCCGGGCCCTCGCCGAGTCTCACCATGCCATGGCCCAATCCCAGCAGGCGATGGCACAGTCCCAGCAGTCAGTCGCGGAGAGCATAGACCGCCTGGCGCACGTGATGGATGGCGTAGCGCACTCACAGGTTGAGATAGCACAGTCCCTGGCAAGAATGTCGCACTCCCTGGGCTCCGTCACTGCGAGCATTCGGACCGTGGTCGATACCGCTGCAGACCTCCAGGACTGGCAGCGCCAGGTGTCGGTGGTGCGACGGGGCATGTCTCCGATCGCATCTCCGTCCCACAGTGAGGCCCAGGGGCCACCGGGTTCCCCGAGGGAGGAGGTGGTTCTGGGGCCCATCTCCGTACCTCCAGCATGGAACGTCCCGGGACACTTGGCCTCCCCCCGTTCTGTCCCTGGCGCATCTCGTGGGCAGCAGGCAGGAAATGGTGTCACCACGCCATCCAGCACGCCCGCCGAGCAGCCTGGCTCATCGAGGCCGGGCCGCCACAGGAAACGCGTGCCGTCGGGGAGCCATGTTGCAGGGCGTGATTCTCAGCAGTCCGTCTCCACTCTTGCTATACCATCTGGGGAGACACCTAGACGTAGTGGTAGGGCCCGTAAGGCAAAGAAGTTAGGCACCTAATAAGTTGGCATGGGTGCAGGGCACAGTTTAGTTGTAGGGGGTAGGGCATCTGTATGTGAATGTCACAATTAAACTCACTGTTGCACTTAACTTGTAAGACGCTGTGCGATGTCCGGTGCCAGGGGGCTCGTGAGGGTGACCGAGTGGCGCTGGGGTGAACGAGCGGTTCAACGTCGGTCCCGGATATGCTGTCCATTTCCCCCCTGCCTCCCAAAATCGTAGTCCTCGGCACTCGGACACCAGCTACTCCACACGGGCACGTGATGAAATGCCCGTTACGAAGGCTGTGACCACCGGAGTGCATGGTTCAGCTATAGCCATGAGTCAGACCTTGGCTGGCGAATCTCAGCTCACAGCTCATCGCAGAGCGGGCTGTCATCATTCAACCTGGCACTGATCACACCCGCTTACACAATCATCAATGTTGTGCAATCCCGCAGTGCCGCAGTGGTAAGGTGATGTGGAATTGGTGCCGTGTACGCTGCTGTGTGGTGCCCGTGTGCAGGACTGGCGGAGCAAGCGACAGTGTTCAGCGGATCCCTCCCCCACAGTGTGTGAACCATGCGGCCACCAACGCGTCGCGTGCCCGCTATCCTCGACGGTGCCGTTGTGCAGCCTCCTGGATGTAACCAGCACCCGGGCATCGTCTGCGTCCTGCGCCACTCCCCCCACCCTGATGCACACCATCCTCCTCCTCCTCCTCCTCCTCTTCCTCCTCCCCTTCGCTTGCGTTAGCTCCGGTGCCGTCGGGTCCTCCCTCCGACTCCTCCACCAGTGCATCTCCCCTCTGCATGGCAATGTTGTGCAGCGCACAGCAGACCAGACCTATGTGACCGACCCTGTCGGGCTGGTACTGCAGGGCCCCTCTGGAGCGGTCCAAGCATCTGAATCGCATCTTCAGCAGGCCGAAGCACCGCTCCACCGTACCCCTGGTTGCTGCATGGGCCTTGTTGTATAGGCTCTCCGCGTCTGAGGCCTCCGTATTGGCTTCAGCAGCCATGACCTCAACGGATAGCCCCTGTCGCTCAGCAACCAGCCCCTCAGCCGAGGGGGGGCATCCATCGAACATTGCGGGGATGAACGACTGTGCCAGAATGCACACTCCCGGGGTACCTTGCACACACGTGCATGATCTTCATGTGGGGGGTCGCACACCACCTGAATGTTCACGGAGTATGCGCCCTTTCTATTCATGAACACTTCCCTGTTGTCTGCAGGCGGGCGCATGGGGATCTGCACACCATCGATGACACCCTGGACCATCGGTATCCCGGCCACCTTGGCAAATCCACGTGCCCGTGCTTCCTGCTGTGCTCGGTCCACGGGGAATTGAATGTACCTGTCCGCGATGGCGTACAAGGCGTCGGTCACGGCCCTGATGCACCTGTGGGCCGATGCCTGTGAGATCCCGGATAGGTTGCCGCTTGGCGCCTGGAAGGAACCGGTAGCGTAAAACTTTCGGGCCACAGTTACCTTGACAGGAACTGATATAGCATGTCCTCCACCCATTCCAAGTGGTGCGAGGTGCGCCACGAGGTGGCATATATGTGCGACCGTCTCCCTGCTGAACCGTAGTCTCCTCCTGCATGTGATGTCTGGTAGGGCCTCGAACGACATTCTGTCACGGTACACCCTAGGCCTTGCTGGACGCCTGTGGTGCTCTGGCACCACCATCAGTGGCTCCTCCTCCTCCTCCGCCCCAAGCACAATATCAGTGCCCGCCTCCTGTACATTCCTCGCCGTCGGGGGGGGGGGGTCAATGTTCCCCTCGGCATCCCCCTGGACATTCCGGGCCTGAGCGCCTGCGGCCTGCGCGGCCACCCCCTCTGCTGCAGCAGCAACTGCTGCATCTGCAGCCACTGTGGGTCATCGCAGTCTACGCTGCCAGATGGCCACCTGCAGAGCTGCGGCTCCAACAACGGCAGTGAACATCGCTGTCTGGTTGCCATACATGGTGACCTGCAGGAGGGTGGTGGGGGGCAGAGAAACAACATGTTACACGGAGGTTCTTCCACACCTCGCCAGCCGGGTTGCATGGGATACCTGGGTGCCCCAGTAGCCTGGTCGCGCTGCAGATACGCAGCCAGCCTAACACCTGGTCACTGTCTGCGCCCAACGGTCAGTTCACACCATCCTCCTCACCAGTGTGCCAGTCGCCTGTGCCCATCAGCCACACGAGGTGTCCTCGTCACCGTCCTGCCATATCAGGGCAGCTGACATGGGGCATCCGCGGATGGACGACACCCTCCCTCACCCACCTCCACTCCCTCCTTCACCCCCCCACCTCCACTCCCTCCCTCACTCCCCCACCTTCACTCCCTCCCTCCCCCTCCCACCTCCACTCCCTCCCTCCCCCCTCCCACCTCCACTCCCTCCCTCACCCCCTCCCACCTCCACACTCTCCCTTCCCTCTCCACACTCTCCCTCCCCCTCCCACCTCCACACTCTCCCTCATCCCCCCCACCTCCACACTCTTCCTCACCCCCCTCCCACCTCCACTCCCTCCCTCACACCCCCACCTCCATTCCCTCCCTCACCCCCCTCCCACCTCCACACTCTCCCTTCCCTCTCCACACTCTCCCTCCCCCTCCCACCTCCACACTCTCCCTCACCCCCCCATCTCCACACTCTCCCTCACACCCCTCCCACCTCCACTCCCTCCCTCACCCCCCCACCTCCACTCCCTCCCTCACCCCCCTCCCACCTCCACACTCTCCCTCACCCCCCTCCCACCTCCACTCCCTCCCTCACCCCCTCCCAGCTCCACACTCTCCCTCCCCCCGCCACCTCCACACTCCCCCCGCCCCCCCCCCCACTCCCCCGTTGGCCGTAGCGTTCTTAAGCCGACCCGGTCTGCAGGAGCTCCGGAACAGTCCGCTCACCTCCTCACTGCTCAGCGTCAGCCAGCATGACTGGCTGACGACTTTATTTACCAGGTGTGAACATCGACGGCGTGAATTGGGTTCACGCCGTCGGGACTTCGGTCCATCCGGGCCGGGGGTAGCGCAGAATCGCCATTTTGGGTGTCTCGGGCGATTCTCCGGCCTGCGCCACGTAGAACTCGACGGAGCCGATCTCGCCGCTTGGGTGAATCACGGGAGGGCGTCGGACCGGCGTCGCGTGGAAAAACGCGCGCCAGGCGATTCTACCAACCGGCGCGGCATCGGAGAATCGCGCCCCGGGTCAGCTGACCAGGCCTAGAGCACAACGGAATACCATTGTACCACACAGGGATAGAGGACTGGGAGAGTTCCTGAAAGTGAGAGGGAATCGAAAGAGGTTCCATAAAAAATCCGAGAGAGGAGATAGGGGCTGGATTCTCCGATTTTCAGGCTATGTCCTGACGCCGGTGTGGGAACGGTGGTGTTTAACGACCAAACGTTTGGCGCACACCGGCCACCGATCCTCTGTTTGGCTGAGGGCTAGCATGCAGTCAACGTAGAGCACCCGGCCTGCAATAGCCGGGCCGTGCAACATGGCGCAGGCTGCGCGGACCCCACCTGCAAAATAGTGCCCCCCCCTTTGCCAACTGGCGAGTCCCGGACCACTCCCCAACAATGCCCCTAGCTCCTGCCACAGTTCCCCCTGCTCGCGGATCGGCTCTCTCCCGACTGTGGCGGTGCTGGACTGTGTCCGCAGCCGCCAAGCCGGCTTCCTGACAAGTAATACCATGAGAGACCCACAACGTCGGGAACTCGGCCGGTCAGGGAGGAGCATCGGGGGGGTGGTCCTCCGGCAACGTCCTGAGGCCGTGCTTTTGAGGGGGCGATGCATTGGAAAAGAGGCACCGCCTCCGATATTGGCGGAAACAGAGAGTCTCCGGCTGATCGGCGAATGCAATTTCAGCATCAGCGACCAGAGAATCCCGCCCAGGAACAGGAAAACATTGAGTTCTGTTAAAAAAATAGGGGAGCAGGGATATAGGCTCCAAACAGGAATATGGCTGCAGGAGTATACTTTAAAGAAAGTAGGCAGCGAAAGGTTGGTGACTCTGTGCTGCAGGCCGTAGGGGCAAAGATACTCCTATGGGCAGTCATGTTCTGCTCAGCATGGCCAAAGATTGAAGTTGTGCTTGTAAGTTGGTGCCCGGGTGCATACCCGAGAAAACCGGGGACAGGAACCTTGGGAGACGACATTGAAACCTTCCGTCGGAGGATGTTCTTTCTGCCAATCTGAGTCAGGTAATTGAAGATGGCTCAGGAGATAGCCTGAAGACCCAAGAAGGCAACTGAAGTTTACTGATTCTATGCTGCAGATCATTAGGTCTAAGATACCCTTTAGGAGCAGCTCTATTTTCTTTGGCCTAGCTGAAGTTGTGCTGTGAGTTGATGTTTGAGTACATACTTTGGAATCTAGTGGAATGGAATCTCGGGAGAGGAGATTGAAACCTTGCGAGATGGATTGTTGTTGCTGCTGTGTGAGGTGGACTGACATTTAGAGAAAAATTCCCATGTTAGATCTTTGAAAGTGAAGTGGTTGGTTGAATCACAATGTTAGTAACATCTGGATGGGCTGTTGTGAAATCCATGGACTCTGTCTAGGTTGCATTTGCATTTATTTTGTAGTGTAGTATCTTTGACCAGTTTACCTGTTGATTAAGACATATATCCTACTTACCCTGAATGTTAGAGTATGATGCATCCTTGTTCATTCAGGCTATGATAGTGTTGTGAATCAAAGATTTAGCTACCCATTAATCAATGCTTTTTCCAAATTATTACCTGTTGTTATCAGGCATGCTAAAGCAATGAACAGCAACCTTGTTGCTTGCATGCGCCTTTTTGGACAATTACACAGCAATACCAGGCCAGCTGCTTATCTGTCGGAATATATGAATATTGGCAGTCTAACTTACAAAATGGGAGTTTTTTTCTGATTAAAAGAAATTAGTGAGGTGGAGTGGAGCGGACTATCAGATAAATTTAAATACATTTTTTCGCCTTCCTGATGCAGAACAACTTTCACTACTAATTCCATTGGAAGGAATAAGCTGATGTATTTGGGGAGAGATGGGTATGGAAGCAGTCCTTTTATACTTGTTTGCTTTAGTGCGGCCTGCCTCCACTCCCAACATGGGTCTACCTTTCAGGATAACAGATTCCCCTGCAGACCAATTAAGTTCTATGGAAAATCCTGCATTCTGGCAAGCAGGCGACAGAGATGGGATCACAATACGGAATCTGACCCACCACTCGATTCGCACATCCACTGGGAAAATCCCGCCCATGTTGTGAGTTCCAAACACTTGCTTTGGTCCCAACTGCTTAAGCTGACTTCCACTTGTTTACATCGATTTATGTAAATTAGATTGGCAGGAAATTTAAGTGCAAATTAATATTAGTAATGTGGTTGCTGGAATGGGCATGATTTGGGGCATAACTTCCCAATTATGGCCCTACAGGAAATTCCATGTGACAATTGGTGTGCAAAGCTGTGCAAAAACAGTATCACACTGGTACAGTTTGTATTTTATTTCTACAGTTAAATGGATATTGTTCGGCAACTAACAAAAGTACTTGATGCTAGCACCTTGCTGAGGAATTTCCTCAGAATTACTTGTTCAAAGAATTTTCACTCAACAATGTTACAGTGGTCGGGTCAAATCAGTAGAGAGACTTCTAGTACTGATAACCATTTCCGTCTCTTTGATGAATTCAAATTTCACTAAGGAACAAAATAATGGGCGACATTATTTGGTCCCACTGCAGCTTTTGATAAATGAATGCAGTTTATGCAATTGTCATAAATCAAAGTCTAATAGTGTCTGACAGGATGTGCTGGGGTAAATATGATTCATGGGCATGTGAATTGAACATTGTGCACAGTACACAGTTGAACATGGGGATGGATACTAAGCAGAAGTGCAGATTTAAGGTTGCTGTGCTTTAACGGGGAACTGACTCTTGTTTTAACTGTTGAATCACCACTTTAGGAAGAGTGCACAGGTGAACAGAACACTAAGGCAGAGCGAAGACTGACCTTAAGAAATAGAAGCAAGCCTCTGCACCTTTGATCCAGCTCCACCATTCAATAAGATCATGGCTGATCTTCTAACTGAACACCACCCTCCAATGCTATCCCACTTCCCTTAATCTCTTCATTTCAAAAAAAACTATTGATCTTCATGTTGAATATATTCAATAACTAAGCACTCACAGTTCTTTGAGGTAGAGAATTCCAAAGAGTCATCCTGCATGAAGAAATTTCCCTTCATCGCAATCCAAAATAACCAACTCCTTATTTTGAAACCTTGGGCGAAATTCTCCGGAAACGGCGCGATGTCCGCCGACTGGCGCCCAAAATGGCACCAATCAGACGGGCATCGCGCCGCCCCAAAGATGCGGAATGCTCCGCATCTTTGGGGGCCGAGCCCCAACATTGAGGGGCTAGGCCGGCGGCGGAGGGATTTCCGCCCCGCCAGCTGGCGGAAACGGCGTTTGTTGCTCCGCCAGCTGGCGCGGAAATGACATCCCCGGGCGGCGCATGCGCGGGAGTGTCAGCGGCCGCTGACAGTTTCCCGCGCATGCGCAGTGGGGAGAGTCTCTTCCGCCTCCGCCATGGTGGAGGCCGTTGCGGAGTAGGAAGGGAAAGAGTGCCCGCACGGCACAGGCCCGCCCGCGGATCGGTGGGCCCCGATCGCGGGCCAGGCCACCGTGGGGGCACCCCCCGGGGCCAGATCGCCCCCCGCCCCCCGCCCCCCCCCCCCCCAGGACCCCGGAGCCCGCCCACGCCGCCTTGTCCCGCCGGTAAATACCTACTTTAATTTACGCCGGCGGGACAGGCAATTTCTCGGCGGGACTTCGGCCCATCCGGGCCGGAGACTCGAGCGGTGGGGGCCCGCCAACCGGCACGGCCCGATTCCCGCCCCCGCCCAATCTCTGGTACCGGAGATTTTCGGCAACCGGCGGGGGCGGGATTCACGGCGGCCAACAGCCATTCTCCGACCCGCTGGGGGGTCGGAGAATGACGCCCCATGACCCTGATTTGAAAGCATTGCCTCAAAAGTGTGGTGGAGGCAGTTTCAATTGTCGCTTACAAAAGCGAATTGGCTAAGAAAGAAAAATAATTGTCAGCCGATAGGGAGAGGCTTGGGAAGTGAAACTAAGTAAATGGTTCCTCCAGCATCTGCTTAGTTGCGTCCTCCTGTGCTGCAACCATTTTATATTTCCATGTTCCTAAGCCCTTAACATGTTACAATTAGATCACATCTCATTCTTCTAAACTTAAGACCTTGTCTGCCCAATTTCACCTCAGAGGACAATGACCTCATCACAGGAAACCAGCCTGGTAAGTTTTTGTTGCACTTTCTCTCAGGTCTTCTTTTGGGTAAAAAGTTCGAAACTGCGCACTGTCCTGTTCTGTTTATAAAGTGGGCCTTGCAGTTCGTGTTCCGGGTGGTACAGCAAAGGAAGGTTGTCATCTTGGGATTCCTGTGAAGAATCCAACAAGGTATCCATGGGCATCATGGATCAAGGCAGTGTCCTGAGCTGGTGGGGAGAATGGTCACTTAGATATGGAGGAAATCTTCCACCCTTCGGGAGTGGAAACAAACAAATCCAGTAAGTTACTATAAGAGATGGCCTTCGACAAACACTTTCACTTCAAACCTTGGCTTTTGATGTCTACATTTCTTAAAGCACACTACCACAAAACACTTCATATTGATAGACTATGCAGATTCGATCAGGTGATTAACTGAGATTCCATCTGTCTATTCAGGTAGATGGAAAAGAAACAATGACAGTTTTTGAACAATCTAATGTCCTGACCAACATTAACCCGTCAACCTGCAGCCTGAACAAAACGTTTATCAATTCATTGACCTCATTGCTGTTTTTGGAACTTTGCTATGTATAAGTTGGCAACCATAATATCAAAGATACCTACAGTTCAAAGATATCTCATCGGCTGAGATATGATTTTTGAGCATCCCAAAGACATGAAAGGAGTTGTATAAAAACAAACAGTTTCTTCAAAGTAAATCTGCTAATAATTTAACAAGGCAGTAACTTGCACGCAGCATACTCAGTATCTCAGTTCAAGTTTGGGGGATAATGAGCTGAATTTTCCAGGCCCATTGGAGACAGTTTGGTGACAGGAAGGCTGACAATTTGGTCGGGGAAGGCATCAGTGTGGAAGCCTGTAGTCTTCCCACAGCATTGCCATATTGCCAGTGATGGCCAATTGAGCTACTCAGTGGCCAATTAAGAGTCACTTCACACCTCTGCAGGCTTTTGTCTGGTTCTGAAGGGCTAACAAGTGGTGAGACCACCAGGTAAAGCTGAACAGCTTCGCAGTGAGTTCTGGTGAGGGTGACCACCTGGTTGGGCACAGCTTGATATAATGCCACTGATGCACCACAGCCCCCACATCTCCTTGCCCCAATCGCAGTTCTTGACTTCCCCCGGTCGGCACGGTAGCACAATGGTTAGCACTGTTGCTTCACAGCTCCAGGGTCCCTGGTTTGATTCCCATCTGGGTCACTGTCCCACTGACTGTGCGGAGTCTGCACGTTCTCCCCGTGTCTGCGTGGGTTTCTTCCAGGTGCTCCGGTTTCCTCCCACAGTCCAAAGATGTGCAGGTTAGATTGATTGGTCATGTTAAATTGCCCTTCATGTCCAAAAATGTTGGGTGGGGTTACTGGGTTACGGGGATTGGGTAGAGTGTGGGCTTGAGTGGGGGGCTCTTTCCAGGGGCCGGTGCAGATTCGATGGGCCGAATGGCCTCCTGCACTGTAAATTCAATGAAATCAATGAATCAAATTTACTTCTCTTTGAAGACTTCCCGCTATTGAAGCACCTTCTCCCTGGTGTTGCAGCTTCAGCAATGGCCACCAATGATGATGGCATTGCTGAGGCTGCCAAGCTTCTGGTCCTCTGATTGGACTAGTACATCTTATGTGTGGCCAGCGGTGGCCTGTTGTTTGGGTGCTGTTGGCAAAATACCACCTAGAATTCTGCCACTGACCAAACTGGGGTCACCTGAAGCTTTCAGCCCCAGTGGCGGGATTTGCCAATGGGTGGAAAAATTCAGCTCACCATCTCTGTATATGTTGCTACTTCAGGGCCTTTCAATCATGAGCCCCATTACAGACGCGAGATACAAGCAACAGGAAGTGAAACACCCACCCTAAAGCTCCAGAGCAGAGTTTGGCTCTTCAGCCAGCCCAACATTACTCACAACACTATTCCTAGGCACCAGCACATCCACACCATGATGATCTGGGTTAGATTTGCAGGTGGAAGAACCGAGTGGATTACAAAAGCTTGAATGAGGAGAAGGGAGTGGAAACAGGAGCAATCCGAAAGCTCCTGCTCAGAGTTACTCTCAAATGCTTTGTTCTGTGATTGATGGCACTCTCCAAGTGTATACAAAATAAACCTTTCTCCTTCAACATTGTCCATACGTGGGCATGTGAAATGTTTTATTAAGAAAAAAGAACTTGCATTAATATAACACCTTTCATAATCTCGATGTTCAAAAGTACTTTCAGCTAATGAAGTGCTTTTGGAAATGTGGTCACTGCCTTAAGGTAGGAAACAAAACAGCCAATTTACAAAGAGCAAAGTATCACAAACAGCAATCAAATAATATGATCAGATAACCTGTTTCAGGAATGCTCGTTACAGAGTAAATGTTGGCCAGGACACCCCTGCCTCCTCTTCTTCGGATCGTGTTGTGCAATTTTATACAGCTGCCTTGGAGGACAGGCAGGGCTGGTTTAATGTCTCATCTGAAAGGGAAGTACATCAGATAGTGCAGCACTCCATCAGTATTGCAATGACATGTCGTCTTAGATTATGTACTCGGTCCCTGAAGTGCAAGTTGACTCTAGCTACTACATACGACAATCCATTCATTTTCTGCTGCAGTAATGCGCCCAATTACAAATTACTTCTCTGCACAAAGTAGAAGTGCAGTTAAAATAATTTATTACCCTACCGATACTTAGTGTGCTTTAAATTAGTGTTTTTTTCCCTGGTGCTTCCCCTTTTGTTACAGTGTATGGCGAATGTGTCCTACTATCTAACATACTGCTTCTTCTTGGCAGTTACTAATGGTACCTCTGATGCTGTTGTTACTATCTTAGCTATTCCTCTTCCTGACTCGGTATGGATCATTGTGCAGGACAGTGGATAGGAGAGATATTAAATCACCCGAGATACTGTTCCCTCATCCAAGCCTGCTCCTGTCATGCCTCTGTTGTCTGGCACTCCCTCAGCATTTCCAGAATTCCATTTGGAGCAGATTGCAGGGCTGCAATGAAACCTTGCCTTGTTGAGCTGCTGCCCAGAACAAGAACAAGAACACACTCAATTGCACCTCAGCATTTTTGAAACACAAATTTCAACATTCCAAAGAGAACCTACATTGTGTTCTGACCATTTATTAAGGAGGTTCTGCTGCGGCCATGTGTTGAGGTGGCAACACATTCCCAGTGAACGGAAGTTCCACAGAGCAGTCAAATATGCTGCACACGTGCCAGCATACTAAATGTCTCAATGATAGTTCAGTGATTGCACTGATATCTCGGAGTTAGAGATTGTGGGTTCAACTCCAACTCCGCAACAAAGCATGACAGTTGTTGGAAATTTGATGTTTTTTTCAATGCTGGAAATACTCGCCAGGTCTAGCAAGAGAACAAAACGGTTGATTTTCAGGCCTGATGGAAGGTTAGTGACATCTGACAAGAACTCTGTTTCTCTCTCCACCTATGCGGCTTGGTTTGCTGAGTACTCTCAAGGTTAGTAGGATATAAAGAGGCAAAGGAAGGAAGGAACTGAAAATAATCACTGTCGATGGAGAAAATGGACTGGGAAAATGAATGGAACTAAAGGCTGACAAGTCCCCAGGACCTGCTGACCTGCATCCTAGGATCTTAGAAGAAGTGACTACAGAGATAATGCATGCATTGTTTGTCAGCTTTCAAACCTCCATAGATTTGGGAAAGATCCCAGCTAATTGGAAAACCACAATTGTAACACCTCTGATGAAGATAGGTGTCACTGACAGAATGTATTTGTTCTCCTACTGCCCTCAATTAGTATGTTTGCAAGGAAAGGGATGTGTCTTTTCTTATCCTGAGAGTATTCCAATTAAATAATGCAGCAGCAAGCTTTCATGAGTTTAACATAAATAAGGTTATTTATTCTCACACACTTACCCAAAATTTACACAATGTCACACACTCGATCTCAGCATGCGCACATACGGAGAAAGATTGAATACAGATAATGATAGTTAATTCAGTCTATGATTTACAATTTTTGGTCTCCCATGTTGCAGATTTAAGGTTGCTTGAATTATTTCAATGATTTAGAGTAAGGAGTTTGTATGGTCAAGGATTCACAGCAGGTTGGGAGACTTATTGTAGTTGAACATCCAGGTTCTCAGCTGAACATTGAAAGCAGGAACCCAGTTAAACACTCTGGTTGCCTGATACCTTGCAACCAGTTTCCAGCAGTTACTGTTTTTATTTCAGATTTACAGCATCCGCAGTATTTTGCTTCAATTAGTTTCTGAGACTGGTTGACAGACTGGCTGAACTGATGTCTCTGATGGCTCTGCTGGATCTGATCAGCAAACTGTTCTGACCTGATCTTGAATAAGGTGCCACATAAAAATTTACTACACAAGGTAAAAGGTTTTATTGTTGGATGTAATATATTAGCATGGGTAGAGGACTGGCTAACTAACAGGAAACAGAGTCAGGATAAATTGATCACTCTCAGAATGGAAACATGTAACTAATGAAGCACAGCATGGATCAATGCTCGAGGCTTCAACTATTTACAATCTATTTTAATGACTTGGATTCAGGGACCAACCGTAATTGTAGCCAAATTAGTTGATGGCATGGTAATAGGCAGGAATGCAAGTTATGAGGCTGACACAGTGGGATGAATTTTACATGTGAAAGTCAGGATCGCTATGTGTGTAATCTGATGTGATAATGTCAGGTCATCCTGATTTTAACACTCCAGCTTCATATAATACGGGAATCAGCAGCCTGCCATCCATTAAAAAAAAACGATGTCAAGGGTACTTGACCGTGTTAACAAAGCAATTGACCCAATAAGCTGTTGCCATAATGTGGCGGGTGCGTGGAAAACACAATTGGTGGGAGTTACATTTTTCAATGCAAAGTGCTGCAAATGTGGATATAAAGGCTACAAGTGAGGCTATGATCGGATTTACCAGTACAGGGCTGGGACACTTTGGTATAGTGTGTGCATTTATTTTTCATTGAATGAACACTCCAATTTGCCCTATCTGGTTTAACAGAGTCAGCTGCCAGCCACTGCATCAAGGTAGTGACTGATATCCTCTTCAGGCATGCTCATGAATTTATTTTATTCAACTGATGACAATTCCAGCCAGGCTGAAACAACACCAGCCAGGCTGAAAGAGCCAGAGAGTAATGCCGATTATACAAGGGTATAGGGAATAATGCACTGCATGCATAAACACCTCTGGACAGCCAGGGGGATTCATAAACATGAAGGATTACCATTCCCTTAAAAGTGCAGCTGGGTATTTGATAACATGCAATGCATCATCCGGGCTACGCAGGACAGCAGCCACAATAGCTACATACTGAGGGACGCCAAGGTGCCAGAGTTCTTCAATGGTCGACAAGCTTTGGATTGCTGGAATTTGGGGGACTGAAGATACCTTCTTAAGAGATGGATGATGGCACCAGTACGAATTCCATGGATGAAGGCTGAGAATCACTCAGCTGCAAGTGCCCTCATTGAGCAGACCATCAAAATGGAGTTCCATTATCTGGACCAATCAGGTGGTGGTCTGCAATATGCACCTACGAGAGTGTCACCAATGGTTGGTTTCTGTTGGGCATTCACAACCTGACCCTAAAGAGAGGGGAAGCCTTAACTGGCTGAGAATGATCTCCTGGAGACAGCCCTGTCTTCTGATGATGATTCTGTACAAAGAGGAGGGTGAGGTAGGTGTGCATGCTGGTCTGCAGGAGGGTCTGAATGTCAGAAAGATAGGAGATGCACTCATTATGAATAGATACTATGAGCAATGTGTCTGCAACACAGAAACGCCTTCTTAGCCCGTGCTACCTCTTGTCTTATGTCTCCTTTATGAAAAACAGGGCTGTAACTGCTAAGGATTATGATGAATCAACAAATAAAGCCACACAGAGGAACCTACATGAATACCAATTCCTTTAACATCATCTAGTCCAGGGTTTTTCAAAGTGCGAGTCGCTACCAGTTGGTGGGTTGCAGACGGGTGTCAGGCGGGTCATGGAGCGACCGGTCGCGCCATTCCTGCTGTGGTCCTGATCACGGGAGAAGTGCCCAACAGCCACTACCGGCTTTTAAATTGAAAATGGTGGTCGCTGCTACCTTTCAAATGAAAATAAATTAGGCTGTGTGCAGTCTTCCGGCCAGAAGAGGCAGCAGTGAGAAGATCACACACCCTGCACGTCCACTTGATGCTAAGGACCCTGAACATTCTTTTGGCACCAAATCACCGAGGAGAACTGCTTCCACTTTCTAGCTGCTGGCAAGCAAGGCAAGAGGATTGTGAACATGAATCATTGTCTTATAAATAAGATATGGCCAGAGACACAAATAGGCAGTGTACTTACTGGACAGGATCTCACAACAGAATTTTCTGGAACGAGCTGCACAGAAGACCATAAGACCATAAGACATAGGAGCGGAAGTAAGGTCATTCGGCCCATCGAGTCCACTCCGCCATTCAATCATGGCTGATTTCAACGCCATTTACCCGCTCTCTCTCCATAGCCCTTAATTCCTCGAGAAATCAAGAATTTATCAACTTCTGTCTTAAAGACACTCAACGTCCCGGCCTCCACCGCCCTCTGTGGCAATGAATTCCACAGACCCACCACTCTGGCTGAAGAAATTTCTCCTCATCTCTGTTCTAAAGTGACTCCCTTTTATTCTAAGGCTGTGCCCCCGGGTCCTAGTCTCCCCTGCTAATGGAAGCAACTTCCCTAGATCCACCCTATCTAAGCCATTCATTATCTTGTAAGTTTCTATTAGATCTCCCCTCAACCTCCTAAACTCCAATGAATATAATCCCAGGATCCTCAGACGTTCATCGTATGTTAGGCCTACCATTCCTGGGATCATCCGTGTGAATCTCCGCTGGACCCGCTCCAGTGCCAGTATATCCTTCCTGAGGTGTGGGGCCCAAAATTGCTCACAGTATTCTAAATGGGGCCTAATTAATGCTTTATAAAGCTTCAGAAGTACATCCCTGCTTTTATATTCCAAGCCTCTTGAGATGAATGACAACATTGCATTTGCTTTCTTAATTACGGACTCAACCTGCAAGTTTACCTTTAGAGAATCCTGGACTAGGACTCCCAAGTCCCTTTGCACTTCAGCATTATGAATTTTGTCACCGTTTAGAAAATAGTCCATGCCTCTATTCTTTTTTCCAAAGTGCAAGACCTCACACTTGCCCACGTTGAATTTCATCAGCCATTTCTTGGACCACTCTCCTAAACTGTCTAAATCTTTCTGCAGCCTCCCCACCTCCTCCATACTACCTGCCCCTCCACCTATCTGGTGTCTCGGGCAGGACAGAGGAGTGCTGGTATTAGCTCTGTACAGAGCTCAGGGCCTCTGGTTAACAGCCTACAAAGAAGAAACATAACTCAGGAACATGGCAGTATAAAGATAATTTCTTGAGGTATGGTTTTGTCAATTGTGCCAATACAAAGAAGGATGGAGACCCAGTGTGTTTTATATGCAGGGAAGTACTAATGAATGAGAGGAGAAGATTCAAAATTTTGAAAAATAAGCAGTGGGTGAAAAATGTCTTTTGAGGTTGAGACCCCAGAATCAATTTTTAACAGCTGACTCCAAATTAAAAGAGGACGCTGCTGTACCTGACCTGTGACACCACATTAAAGACATGCCAAAAGCCCTTGAGGCTGTCAGCATTCTGGAGTAGCATCTCCGAGGAGTATCCAGTGCTGAGTAAAGCAAGCATTTTGTTGCTATTGCCCTTCATGGTGACTTACATGTGAGGTTGGATTTTCCATTTTCATAAAGATGAAGGTGGCACAAAGGAACTGGCTGAAGTCTGCACCTGATATGCGCATTGCCCGCTCCCTCTGTGAACCTGATTCCAGTGAGATGGTGAGGACCAAACAGGCTCCCCTTTCACAATAAAGGGAAGCAAAAGTAACATGTGTTGCGAAGGTCGGCTTGGGAAATGAAGGTCGGGTGGCTTGGGTCGCGAAAGATGGCTGCACGGTTGGCAAAAGTGGGTCCTGGGAAAGAAAGTTTGACAAATACCAATCTAGTCCATCCAGTTGAAAATTACTGCATCACACGCAGATAATGGCAGTTCAGCCAGAACATTATGTACAAAGACAACTCATTTCATAACATAATTGAATAGCATTAATGAAAAAGCAAAAATGACAAATATCAATGTGAACCCATATGTGTCCAATGTGATTCTTATACTTTGCTGGTGCTTTGGCAGAGTGCTCCTCCCTCACTGTCAGTTGTGGCAGAGACAGGCTGCTGATTCTTATGCCCCTTTGCCTACGGTGACCTTGGCTGCAGTCCTATTGTCACCCGAGGCTGTGAAGGCCTTGGTGAAAGTCTCCTGCACAGCTGTCGCCAAAGCACCCAGAAACATTTGTGTCAATGGCAGAGGGATAAAGGCCTCAGAAGTGCCCTGAGAGATGCCCCAGAGATGACCCCACACTACTGGCCTCTGCTACTATGTGCAACCAAGTTGTTTTTGTTTGGCTGGTCTGTCTCCTCTTTCCATCTTGGGGCATGATGGCCTACCACCTATTACATATAACCTGGAAGAGGACTTGCAGAGTCATCTTCAAACTGTGAGGCCATCCTGGGTTCGGACCTCTGGCCAGCTGGTGGTTAAATGTTTTTCCCCAATCTGTGGAGAGATAAAGAGAGTTAAAAAGCTGAATTTCAGTCTTCTCACATACACTTGTTATTCATAAGGGGAATGGGTCAGGGAAATTCAAATGTCTTTTCCGACATTTGAAGGGGCCTGAATGATTCATTACTAGCACAGAAGTCAGTCACATTTAACAACAAGCTCTTATCTGCTATAATAATTCAAAAGATTTAAAGTTTTGGTCGGAGAAACCTTCCACCTCCAAAGACTGCTTTGAGCAGTATGCAGTTGCCATAGTTCTGTGCCAAGAGTGCCTTTGCGGGGTTGACCATCACCGCCTTCGGGTTGACGGCCTGCCTCCTGGACCCCAGGATGGCATTTCCCTTGCTGATTGGATATACTGCTCACCATTCCTCGAGGGGATTGCCAGCCTTCCCGCAGGATGGCCATTAATTGGATAAAAGTTGCATTTTGGGGTGTCTTCCAGTGGTGGTGGTGGGATTTGGTGACCCACCACCTCCGGGTGGGAATCTCACTCACCATTGAGCAGTTTAAAATTCAACACAAAGTATCTGCAATGGCGTACAGATGGGTTAAGTGAGTGAGCTAACATTTGGCAGATAGAATATAATATCCACTTAGCCAGAAAGAATAGAAAAACAGAATACTATTTAAATGCAGAGCAACTGCAAAATGCTGTAGGACAGTGGGCCCTGGGGAACCTTGTCCATGAATTGCAAAAGTCAGCATGCAGCTTCAGCAAGTAATTAAGAAGGCAAATGGAATGTCGGTCTTTATTGCAAAGGGGGTAGAATATAAAAGTAGGGAAGTCTTGCTACAACTGGACAGGACATTGGTGAAGCCTCACCTGGAGTGTATAGTTTTGCCCACCTTATTTAAGGGGACAGCAAGATGGAATAGTGGTTAGCATTGCTGCCTCCAATGCCAGAGACCCAGGTTCGATTCCGGCCCGCATTCGGTCTGTGTGGAGGTTGAACGTTCTCTCCATGATTCTGTGGGTTTTTGCCGAGTGCTCCACTTTCCTCTCACAGTCCAAAGGTGTGCAGGTTTGGTGGATTAGCCATGCTAAATTGCCCCTTAGTTTGCCTGTGTTTGAGTGTGGCTATGTTTGATGTGTTGTAATGTTCCTCAAGCTATAAGCTGACCTATGCACCGTCAGGGTGTGGAAAGGTTGAAAGCGAGAGACTTAAAGGGGGACACAAAGTCCCATCTTCACATTGAGGATACCCTCCATCGTGATGTATGGCATTACCACCTTGCTAAATGGAATAGACTTCGAACACATCTAGCAACTCAAGACTGGGCACTCATGAGGAGCTGTGAGCCATCAGCAGCAGAATTGTACTCAACCACAATCTACAACCTCATGGCCTGGCATATCACACACTCTACCATTACCACCAAGCCGGGGATCAGCCCTGGTTCAATGAAAAGCACAGGAGGGTGTGGCAGGAGCAACATCAGAGATCCATAAAATGATGTATCAACCTGGTGAAGCTAAACACAGGACTACTTGTGTGCCAAATTGCGCAAGCAGCAAGTAATAGACAGAGCTAAGCGATTCCACATCGAATGCATCAGATCAAAGCTCTGCAGTCCTGTAACATCGGGCCATGAATGATGGTGGACAATTAAACAACTCAGGCTCCACAAATATTTCCACTCTCAATGATGGAGGAGCCCAGCACATATATGCAAAAGACAAGACTGAGGCATTTGCAACAATCTTCAGCCAGAAGTGCAGTGTGGATGATCCATCTCAGTCTCCTCCAGATGTCCCCACCAGATGTTAGTCTTCAGTCAATTTCGATTCACGCCACATGATATCAATAAATGGCTGAAGGCACTGGGCATTGCAAAGGTTACGGGCCCTGACAATATCGCGGCAATAGTACTGAAGACTTGTGCTCCAGAACTTGCCACACTCCTCGCCAAGCTGTTCCAGTACAGCTACAACACTGGCAACTACCCGGCAATGTGGTAAATTGCCCATGTGTGCAAACAGGACAAATCCAACCCAGCCAATTACCAACCTATCAGTCTACTCACCATCATCAGCAAAGTGATGGAAGGAGTCATTAACAGTGCTATCAAGCAGCACTTACTCAGTAATAACCTGCTCACAGACACTCAGTTTGGGTTCCACCAGCATCACTCAGCTCCTGACCTCATTACAGTCTTGGGTCAAACATGGAAAAAAGAGCAGAATGCCAAAGGTGAGGTGAGAGTGACTTCCCTTAACATCAAGGCAAAATTTACCGAGTATGGCATCAAGGAGCCTTAGCTAAACTGAAGTCAATGGGAATCAGGAGAAAACTCTCCGCTGGTTGGAGTCATACCTGGCACAAAGGAAGATGGCTGTCATGGTTGGAGGTCAATCACCTCAGTTCCAGGACATCACTGCAGGGTAGTGTCCTCGGCCCAACCATCTTCAGCTGCTTCATCACTGACCTCCCTTCCATCATAAGGTCAGAAGTGGGGATGTTTGCGGATGGCTGCACAATGTTCAGCGCCATTCGCGACTCCTCTTGTAATGAAGCAGTCCATGTCCAAATGCAGCAAAACTTGGACAATATCCAGGTTTAGGTTGACAAGTGGCAAGTTATATTCAAGTGCAAGGCAATAACCATCCCTACAAGAGAGGATCTAACCACCGCCCCTTGATATTCAATGGCATTACCGTCACTGAATCCCCCACAATCAACATCCTGTTCGTTACCACTGAACTGGACTAGCCATGTTAATACTATGGCTACCAGGGCAGGTCAAAGGCTAGGAATCTTGCGGTGAGTAACTCACATCCTGACCCTTCAAAGCCTGTCCACCATCTACAAGGCACAAGTCAGGGGTGTAATGGAATACTCACCACTTGCCTGGATGAGTGCAGCTCCAACAACACTCAAGAAGCTCAACACCATTCAGGACAAAGCAGCCCTCTTGATTGCTACCCTTCAACAAACATTCAATCCCTCCAGCACCGACGAACAGTGGCAGCCATGTGTATCATCTGCAAGATGCAATGCAATAACTCACCAAGGCTCCTTGGACAGCACCTTCCAAACCCACGACCAATACTATCTAGAAGAAGAAGAGCACCAGATATCTGGGAACCCCACCACCTGGAGGGCTTCCCCTCCAAGTCACTCACCACTTTGACTTGGAAATATATCGCTGTACCTTCACTGTCGCTGGAACAACATCCTGAAACGTATGACATTTTGAGGAGGCATGACAGAAGAAATGCAATGGGGATGTTTTCCCTCACTGGGGAGCACAGTTTTAAATAAAGAGTCTCTCATTTAAGATAGAGATAAGAAGGAATTTATTCTGTCAAAGGGTTTTGGTGTTTGGAATCCTCTTCCCCGTTGTGCAGTAGAAGCTGAATCAGTGAAAGATTCAAGGCTCAATTAGTCAGATTGTTGATCTGTCAGTGAGTCAAGGGTGAGGGGGCAGGCAAGAAAGTGGAGTGACGGCCACAATCAGCTGAGCCATGGTCTTTATTGGATGGCAGAGCAGGTTAGAAGGCTGAATGGCATACTCCTGTTCTACTTCTTCTGTTCTTATAGGTTGTCCTCCGTGTCTGGTCAATGGTTATCCTTCAAGCTACACCTTAAACAGACGACCTGATCATTCTTATATTCTGTTTGTGGGACATAGCAGTGTGCAAATTGGCTGCAACATTTTCTAACTTGAAACAGTGACTATTGTTCAGGAGTACTTAATTGGTTGTTCAGTGCTTTGAGGCCTTCTGTGGTCATGAATGGCACTATATAAATACAAATTATTGATTTGTTTTACAACTTCTTCATAACATTGAAAAAAGAAGCCATATTACTTCATGGGTACTATTGATTAGGCTGGGCGTTCTTCGAAACAAAGCCATTCCTACATTCCATATCCTTTACTTGGTGGATTAACTGTGATATATTCATGCACTCTGCCAAACACGTTATCAGCAATCCTGAGTATGCCGCAGGTCATTGCAGACTGGCTGACATGGCAGGTGTTCCCTGATGGAATTTGAAAGGATCAGCTGTGTGAAAATTCAAGGCCATGGTGACTTTCAGAAAACCAGGGTCATTGTAGCCTGAAATGCAGAGCAGGTTTTAATTAAAAGGGAACAAAGTCAAATAGCGGGCCTTTTGTTTCCAGATGCTCGCAGCGTTGAGAACACAATGCTATAAAATGGCACCCGGGTTAAATAGGGGGCTTCAGCGGGGAACGCCTTGCCAAAACCACACTTATCCCCGTTTTGTGCACTGAGCAGCTCTGCTCGCCAAAATGCCTCAGTGAAGTGTGCGATCGGGACGCCATTTCTAAATGGTGTCCCGATATCTGGAGCCCTGAGGCGATCCCCAATGCTCCCCCAAACCCCAAGGCACTATGGGAGGGTCCCCAGGCCCGCTCCATGGGAGGGTCGCCGCCCCCCCCCCACCCCACCCCATCCCCACCCGTTGGGATCTATCCCCTTAGCAACGGAGAACTTGGGCGAGTGTCATTCAGTACTAGTCTCCACAAATGGGGACCAGATGGAACTGCACATCTGGGTCTCGCAGGGAATCGGAGGCCCCCAGGTGGATGCCCGTTGGCCAGTATTGTACCCTTGCACTGCTGGTGACACCAGGCACCCTGACATTGCCAGCCTGGCACTTTGACAGTGCCAACCGGACACTTTGACAGTACCCCTGCCATCTGGCAGTGCCACCTGGGTGTCACAACGAGGCTGGAATGGCAGTGCCAAGGTGCCCAGTTGCAGGTTGCCCATGCCAGGGATCAAGCTCGATGGTGCCCTGCACTTATGAGGAGGGGTGAGGGTGGGCTCATGATCTCTTAACAAGCAAGTTGGGGCCTTAGGAGTGTCCGGAGGCCAAGGTGGGAGGTTGAGAGATCAGGGCGGCGTGTGAAAATAAAAGTAGGGGCAGCCTCGGCAGGGCATTCTTTGCCAATGGCAAAAAAAGACAGTGCCCCTTTTAATAGTGTGGTCGTTCTCGGTGCTTAACGGGACTCTGTTTTTTCCCATTAAATCGCACCCCCGATTTCCAGCCTCTGCAGTATTTTGTTTTTTTGTCATTTTAACCTGACCTGTTCATTGGCAAACTGTCAGCATTGGGTCGAATGCTAGTTTTATACTCTAATTAAAATCGATGGAGAGTAAAGACCTGGCAGGACAGCCAACCTGACACCATCAGTTTCCAACCCAGAAGGTTCAGGTTAAATTAATCCTCCCCTCTCTGGTGATGTTTGGCAATCGAATCAAACTCAGGTTCTACAGACACCTCTTCATGGAGAATGGTGGCTCAGTATGGATTTTTTTTTAAAAATTCAAATTGTAACAATTAATCCAGAGGCCAGCCTTTGTTGCTTAATTCTAATTGCATTGGGGAACTGATGATGAACCTTCTCCGAAAAGAGGTGCAATTTCTTCCTGTCTTTTGATACAACTTGCTTGACTGGCCAATTTAAAAGGAAATTCCGGTTCTAGTCTGGGACTGGAGTCACACATATGGCAGCTGGGGTAAAGGCAGCCAGTATCCTTCACCAAAGGACATTAGTGAATCAGTTGTTCTTTTATCTTTACAGCAATTTAATACCCTTGAGGACGCTTTCAACCAAATACAAATTCTCAAACTGTCACAACGTTTATTGCATTGAAGCAGGCCTTTTGGTCCAACAATAATTGTGTTTATGTCCCACACAAACTACCTTCCACCACTCCATCCAGCCCCTCATCATCTCCTGCTGTTCCTTTGCCTGTTTTGAGGTAATCTAGTTTTTTCTTAACTGCACCATTACCGTGGGGGGATTAAGATTAACATGTTTTGAAGTGCTCATCCAGGCCTCCAGTTCACCATCTTAACCACAGTACCATTAGATTAAACCGTCTGCGCAGATGGTGTCAGAACTGTCTCTGCATATTATTGCTGAACTCCAGAGTGTTTTCAAGCTGCCAGCTGCTGGATTTCATCCAGAGCATCGCTTGCCGGTACCCAAAACAAGCCCACATAATCCTAGGTGCAAGATCTGATTGTGGAGTTTTGGAACCTCCACATTCAACCCCAAAGCTTATCCTAATATTTTGCAGATACATTTACACATTGTCAAAACTCTATGCAATTGACAATGGAGAAAACAAATAATCTGCTGCTCTAAATCATGAGCCGGTATTAAAAACACAGTCAGGTGTGTAGTCCTTTGACATGGTTTCCTCGGCAACCAACAGAATCACCATGTCCATCGGAAATATTAAGGAAACCGCTTTACAGCAGAGATTTAATAGCAGTGTTCAAAATTATGAAAGGTTTTGATAGTTCAGAGTAAATAAGAGAAAACTGTTTCCAATGGCACTTGGATCTGTAAACAAAAGACACAGTGTTAAGATAAGTAAGTGATTAGGACGGCAGATGGAATGTATCATTTTTTGTGAGGGGAATGGAATATACGAGTAGGAATATTTTGCTTCAGTTGTACAGGGGGTCGGTGAGACCACATCTGGAGCACAGAGCACAGTTTTGGTCTCCTTATTTAAGAAAGGATATATATGTGGCAGCAGCAGTTCAGAGAAGATTCACTCGAATGGTACCTGGGATGGGGGAGGGTGTTGTCTTACGAGCAAGGTCGGACAGGCTTGGCATATATGCATTGGAGTTTAAAAGAATGAGACATTAACTTATTGAAACATAAGATCCTGAGTGGATTTGACAGAATGGATGCTGAAAGGTTGTTGCTCCTTGATGGAGAGACTGGAACTTGTTTAAAATTGTTCAAAAGTAAGGGGTGGCCCATCTAAGATGGAGGCAGGAAGAATGATTTCTCCCACAGGGTCGTGAATCTTCGGGAGGCTCTTCCCTGGAGAGCAGTGGAGGCAGGGTCATTGAATATATTTAAGGCAGCGGGAGGTAAATTCTTGACTAACAAGGGAATGTTGAGTTGATGCCGCAGTCAGGTCAGTCATGAGCTTGTTGAATGGTGGAGCAGGCTTGAGGGACTTGAATGGCCTACTCCTGCTCCTAATTCATACTTTTGTATGTTCATATAACTGTCAATAGGATCACAGGGTTGGTGAGGAGTTTTTATTTTACACTGTGATCGGGAATACATTGCCTGAAAGAGTGATGGAAACAAATTCAATTGGAACTTTCAAGGGGAAATTGAATACTTGTTTGAATAAAGGAAATATTTTGCAAGGCTATGGAGTAAGAGCAAGGGGTGGAACTAATTGGATAGCTTTTTCAAAGAACCAGCAAAGGCACAGTGGACTGAATGGTCTTCTGGGCTGCATGATTCTATTTCACAAGGTTGGCCAGTGCAAATAGCTGAACGATAAGAGTATAAAATGATCGAGCATGCAGCATCCTTTACGCATGGATTGTTATTTGACATATTGTGCTAGTAAGGCAGATTATATTTAGCATAAAATGCACAAATTTGTGTGTTCAGCTATCAAAATGTTTTCTGTGCTTGGTTAGCAATACGTGAATATTTTGGGGCAGGATTTGAAAGCTACCAGTTCTAATGTTAATACTTTACGCTCAGCTGGCTGCACAAAGCTACAAGTAATAATTCTTCTGCAAAACCAAAGGTTGCATGCAGTTTATAAAATGTAACATTCTGTCGGAATGTAGTGATTAATTTAGAGACTGAAACTAGCTATGAATTTATGCATTGTGATCACAATGGTAGCAGTTTGGAAGGATATTGGCAGGAAATAACCCACATGGCTATTTAGCAGAAATTTGAATTATGTATCAGTAGGCAGGAAGATTAGAAACAGGAATCGGCCATTCTCAAACCTATTCCACTACTCAAACATATCCCAGCTGATCTGCATCTCAACTCCATCTACTTTTGTTCCATTTCCCTTTATTTTTACCCATTCCTAACAAAAATGTAACTATTTCAGTCTTTTGGGGAAACTAATTCCAGATTTCTATTACCCTTTGTGTGACAAAGTGATTCCTGATTTCATTCATGAATAATTGAACTCAAATTTTAAGATTCAGTCGCGTTCTTATTGTATCCCGCACTAGAAGAAGTAGTTTTTCTTTGCCTGGCCTATCAAATGTTTTAAAAATTTAAACACGGATCAGACCATCCCTCAATATTCTATAACTCAAGGAAATATAAACAATGGAGGCAATGCCTTGACAATTAGAGTCAAGTTGCCGAGTTTGAATTTAAACAAAGTTAGCCAGTTAACAATTCCTTGGTGCATTCTCCAAAGCAATACCTCGACAAATCAGAGCTCACATGCCAACCAATCAGTGCTCTCTTCTCATGCAGTGTAAATTGTTGTTCCCCTTTACAATTGATATTCTTGCGTATCTGTACTGTTGAGTGAAAGGTGAAAAGCTTTGATACTCAAGTTCTGTACGACCAAATGACTGAATAAAAACAAATGTATTTACAGTCATTGACTGTATATATCTGTATCCTTAACATTTCTAGTTGTAAACCATTATGTTGTGTAGTTTATATTACCTTTCAAAGAAATCTCAAATCAAAATCAAACCAACTGACTAAACAATATCCTGAATCAGTGACCTTCTATTGCATTGGGTAATTGAAACACACTTCTAGGGGCAATTGTTGTTCATCTTATAAATTAAGGGTCAATTGTCAGTGCATTGTAGGAAATTAAAATCTGAAATCAAAACTTTGGGCACATGTCATTTTAATTGTCTTTCTGTCTCAATCCATTAGAGCTAATAACTGAAAAGTGGCAAATCAAAACCCACTTAATGTTGCTGCTTTCACACTTGCTAATTTTATAAATGGCAACACAAGTGGCAAATGTTTTGTATATGCAACCGTAGAGTGCACTAAACTTAATTGAAATGGGGAAACATAGATTGTGATATAGAGGACCTATCAGATAATACGAGCAAAATGTACTGTGAAGATCTTTCTGACTGACATGTCTATGTACTATAAGCTATGATCGATTTAAGGGAATAGGTCTGTAGGTCTCTCTTTTGCCGACTCTAACTGGCAGTCCTGATTTAGCGCAGCCGCTAGTACTCCCAGCAAATGTAACCTGACCCATCTCCTATTTGCAATCTCACTCAATCTGAATCATACTGACATTTCACGCATTCAAAAGAACTTGTAGCAGGCAAGGCGTATACAGGGAATGAATAGTTTCAAAAGCTGAAATTATACGGTTCAGCTATTTCCGATTCTACGGAATTAGAAAGAAAGTACATGCTAAAATGAATGAATGTATGGCTGACTTGCTAGCTGAAGGATCATTTGAGTGTATGAGTTAGCCCATCCATGAGCTGTGTTGAATCAGAGCCACCATCAGGAAATCGCTTGGTATAAAATGATGAGAGGCACAGATAGAGTGGGCAGGAAGAAATCTTTCCCCTTGGTGGAGGGATCAATGACCGGGGAGGGGGGGGGGGGGGGGAGGAGGGGGTGCAGGGGGAATAGAATTAAGATAAGGGGCAGAAGGTTTAGTGGGGATGTGAGGAAAAATCTTTTCACCCAGAGGGTGGTGAGAATCTGGAACTCACTACCTGAAAGAGTGGTGGAGGCAGAGACCCTCATAACTTTAAGAAGTATTTAGATGTGCATTTGCGATGCAAAGACATACAAGGCTATGGGCGATGTGCTAGAAAATGGGATTAGAATAGTTAGGTGGCTGTTTTTGACCGGCGCAGATGCGATGAGCCGAGGGGCCTTTTCTGTGCTGCAGACCTCTATGACTCTTTGACTTCTCCATGATCCAGGTTGGGGTTCCAGCTTGAGTTGGTACTAGTCAATACTTTCAGCAAATGTTAGGCAGGTGAGTTGAGGCCAAGTTGGGGTTATCAGTGGGCATCAGGATGGAGTTGGTCAGAGATGTCGCCTTTTGTATCATGTTAATAAAAAATATGTAGCTACTGCTACTCAAATCTGCACCATGGCTTTTCCACTCAAGCTACAGAGAACAGTTGGGAGGCCTCCTATGGAATTTCTGCCTCATATACTTTGCACCTGACTTTGGTATATGAGTGCAAGCACCAATTCTGTGTGGGAGGTCTTAGAACACAAACACTTGCTAAATCTCTCCACAGCAATGTCAACACTGAACTAGTTCCATAACATTCAACTCCATCACAACTCATGTTCCTTCCGTTGATAAAACAAAGTTAATGATTACCACTGACAGATCAAACGCTTAAAAAACGAAGGTGCTTCCTGTATTTTGTTATGCTTTGTTAGGTTACAACGGCCACTGATATTGTTTGAGTGGGCTGTGATCGTTGCTCCAACAGGGTCAGTGGCAATTTCATAGTGCAGATAAAAAGCGTCTTCCTTGATATGTTTGCACTGTTCTAGTGTGGGTGGCAATTGGCATAATTCCAAGAATATAACCTATCAAAAATAAAATTATGATGATTCTAGTTATATCCTGGCTTTATCCGAGACACGAGTTTTATTCTTGTTCTTTTGGGGTATTGTGATAATTCTGTTTTTTTGGCAGTTCTTTCAGAATTGGAACTTTGATAGAACCAGGATGAATCTAGAATTATCGGAGTTAGGATTGTGATAATTCCAGGACCGTACTGGATCCATGCGAACGGGGATTGTGGTGACTCAAGTTCCACCATGCACAGCAAACATTCCGGACAGTTCTGATCTAAAATGGCACTTACTGTTCTATTTGTCATGGGACTCAGATTTCCAAATCAAAATGGGGCCCATAGCCTCAAACCGATCAAAGCCTTGGAAACTTGATTGCTTCTAAATGTTATTAATTTATGGGATGTGAGCATCGCCGACTGGGCCAGCATTTACTGCCCATCCCCAATTGCACTTGAACTGAGTGGCTTGCTGTGGATCTAGAGTCACATGTAGGCCAGACCACATAAGGACAACAAATGTCCTTCCCTAAAGGACATTAGTGAAGCAGGTGGATTTTTGGACCAATCAACAACAATTTCATGGTCAACATTTGACTTTAATTTTTATTGAATTCACATTTCACCATCTACCATGGTGGGGTTTGAAACTATGTCCCCTGGAATGAAGAACTTGTCGGATGAGGAACGGTTGAGGACTCTGGGTCTGTACTCGTGGAGTTTAGAAGGATGAGGGGGGGATCTTATTGAAACTTACAGGATCCTGCGAGGCCTGGATAGAGTGGACGTGGAGAGGATGTTTCCACTTGTAGGAAAAACTAGAACCAGAGGACACCATCTCAGACTAAAGGGACGATCCTTTTAAACAGAGATGAGGAGGAATTTCTTCAGCCAGAGGGTGATGAATCTGTGGAACTCTTTGCTGCAGAAGGTTGTGGAGGCCAAATCACTGAGTGTCTTTAAGACAGAGATAGCTAGGTTCTTGATTAAAAAGAGGATCAGGGGTTATGGGGAGAAGGCAGGAGAATGGGGATGAGAAAATATCAGCCATGATTGAATGGCAGAGCAGACTCGATGGGCCGAGTGGCCTAATTCTGCTCCGATGTGTTATGGTTTTAATGTCAGAGCAGTACCCTGGGTCTTTCGCTTACTAGTCCAGTGACAATATCCCTTCTCAAGGTAGGCTCCTTTCAAGTTGGAACCTGCTTCATCACCAAGGTAATGAGGCGGGAAGGTTACCAATCCTATTTTAAAGCCATTGCCACTCATTTAATCCAAGGTGAAGGCACTGAAAATTGAACCCAAGCTGCACAGGTTGGAAAGGACAAAGGTGCACATTTTCTTCTACAAATTTGATAGAGCTTTTACCAATTGCCTTAAACACCTCCAGCGTACAATTCCTTTTGTATTCAATTTTAAGAACAATTTTAATCTATCAAAATAACAAAATACTATAATATTAATTTGAAAATTCAAAGCATTAAATAAAAAATAGAGATGCAGCAGAATTGAACAAAAATATTCAGTGTCGTTGGTTGATGCGTTGAACTGATTTTGGTTAGGTGCTAACGGAGGATATAATAGAATAATAAATAAAATATAATCAAAGTAAATTGGGATAAATATTCCATGCTGTAGAATCGAAGAGTAATCGTCAAATAGGAGGTAAAAAATTTAGATGATATGTGAAAGGGAAATTAATATAAACCGGCAGCTGATAAATAAACGTTGCATTGGTCTTTTAAATCATTGATCATCATAAGTAAAGGTTTTGCAAATTCCAACCAGGCTGCACATTCTGCCTTTATAGTTCACCCAGTAATAATTGTGATAAACAGATGGAAAAGGGTCATTGACGTGTGCTGTTGATGTACCTTTTCAAGTTGCAAAGTCAAATAAATCAGTTGTGAATGGGGGAGCAGTGCAGCTGGTTAAAAACAAAAAGAATGCACACTGATAATTCAAGCTTCAAAATTACAAGTTACGGATCCTGGTAGATTCCAGGATTTTGCTTTGTTACTTGTAGACAGCAAGAGTGCCAGGAGAAGTCCCAATTGGCTTCAATGCCCTTAGACTGTGGTGTGAAAAAATCAGCCAAGACCACTACTATAAGGTTTGGAAAAGAGTCCACACTGAACACTTTGAATCAAAGGGAAAAACAGTTTAATGCAGCAGAACAAGAGTACAGAGCAATTACTCTACTACCAGAGACAGCTCCCGGTTCATGGCCCTCCGGTTTTACACAGGATGCCTCACCCCTCAAATGGCGGAGTGCATATTCCCAATTTGGGAATATCAATCCCCCACTCTCATAAGTGTCCCATGACCTGTTTAAGCCCAGGTTATGACAACCACCTTTTCAATTGCTATCCAGCAATGCTGAATGAAAAGTACTATGTTTAGTGAGGACACCATTGAGATTAGCTATTGTGTCCCCCTGGATGAACTGTGGTTGTTGCTTGAGCCTTGATCTTTTTTTGATATAAATAAAACATTTAGACAATTCTCCCTTTGTTTCCAATTAAGGGGCAATTTAGTGTGGCCAATCCACCTACCCTGTACATCTTTGCGTTGCGGGGGTGAGACCCACACAAACACAGGGAGAATGTGCAAACTCCGCATGGACAGTGATCCGGGGCCGCAATCGAACCCAGTTCCTTGCCGCCTGAGGTAGCAGTGCTAATCAGTGGGCCTGAGGGGCAGAAGTCCCAATCTGCACTAATTAAGATCGCCCTCTGTGCATTGTTGCTGTGGGGCAGTCAGATTTCACTTCCACGAGGTGCCAACCAAATTTTAGGTTGGTGTGGCTGTAAAATCCATCACTTGGTGCCGATCAAGATTGACTCCAATAATTCATCAACAACTCTGTTATTGTTGTATCATGCTACTACCAGGATAGTGGAAGGCAAACTAGATGGACCTTGGTCTTCTTTATCACCTAGCAATGCTTAAGTTACTATGAACCCCAGAATTAGTCAGCACCGACAGGAGAGGAGAGCAGAATCTTGAAGGGAAAAAAAATCTAGATTATATTAGTGATAAATAAATATAAATGATGCATATAAATAAGCAGTTAGAAGAGCTGAGGAAAGGCCATTGGGAGTGGTGAAGGTTTCCCGATAGCTGACTAAAGAATTGGCAGCAAGTGAAATCTTTGGAAGAGTTCAGTAGCAGAACATAAAACATGA
This sequence comes from Scyliorhinus torazame, assembly GCF_047496885.1. NCBI lineage: Eukaryota > Metazoa > Chordata > Chondrichthyes > Carcharhiniformes > Scyliorhinidae > Scyliorhinus > Scyliorhinus torazame. The sequence continues at coordinate 75,494,763 of NC_092721.1, read as the reverse complement.
GAAGTCTAGTTGGTAAGTTGTGAAGGACAGATAAAAAAAAAGGTGGAGATGCACAGTAAATAAAAGCAGAATGCGGGATAAAATGGATAAACTTTATTATTCGATCAATAAGGCAAAACTGCTGGGCTATTAAAATAGAATCACAAGAACTGAACTGAGGAAGATAAATAGGCTAATGACATAGAGCCCAGACCAACATGAAACAGTAACATAATGAAGTGTGGAAAGAACACATTTAAAGCAAACAAAAGCAACTAATAAACAGATAAAGATTGTGTTCAGTCATTAATTTGTTTACTTATGTTGAAAAAATATGTTGAATAAAACAAGTTACAACCAATTAATCAGATCAATTGTGATAATTAAAATAATTTGTTTCTATCTTATAATAAAGCAATGATATCACTCATCAGTTAATTGGAATGTGAATTTAATATGTAATTTAATAGTTTGCACGCAAGGTTAAGTAGCACATGTTACTGTAGTTAAATTCTCTTCATGACAGAATTAGTTTATATAGAAGATTTTTGAAGTTTCACAGACATTGGTCTGTTGGTGGGATTCTCCAACCACCCAGCTGCGTGTTTCTCGGCAACAGGCGCGCTATTCACCGGCGTTGGGATTCTCTGCTGCCACCACTGTCAATGAGAATTCCCACTGATGCCAGTACACATCGTCAGGAAACCTGCGGACTGGGTTGCGCTGCTGGTGGGACCAGAGAATCCTGCAACCAGCGAACGGACGGAGAAAGCCACCAATCTGTGGGATGAGATGTTGTACCAAGGCCCAGTCTGCCATTTCAGGTGGGAATTGAAGGGTCCACAGCATTATTCAAAGAGGAGCAGGAGGTTTTCATGGTTAGTACCAGGAAATTAGATCAACTGGGAGCAAAATAGAATAGACCTCAATCTTGGGTGCAGCGAACGTGATGCATGATGATCCCATACCAATTCAAAGGAACGCAGGAAACAAGCAAACTTTGTGCTGCCTGCATATTTGAATATTGTGGCCTCGAGCCCAGCGCTGATTATGCTGTCGGAGGCTGCCTGTCTCAGCACAGGACCCAAGTCCGTACAAAGTTAGCATTACTTAAAGGTAACCTGCAATACTTAAAGCCAGGCTGCTATCCATAAGGAAAATGGACATTTTGGCTGCAGCAGAGGCTGAAATTACTTAGAGACTTCAAACCTTGAGGAAGGAATAAAAGTAGAACAAGAAACCAGAGATGAGCCTAATGGATTTTTGATGACATGTTGGAGACTTTGGGGGTTGACAAGAAAAAAGAGGGTCTTTTCCCTGAGTGGACCCGAAGGCCCTTCTTGAGAAGGCAGTGGGACCAGGTAGCCGTAGCAGTCAATGTCACTATTCTAGCCCCAATGACTTGGTTGCAGTGCTGCAAGAAGTTAGCTGGCTTCCGACAAGTTCCAACTGTCGTACTAACTTCACACACTCAGCACACACTCTTAACACGCCTCTCCACAGTCAATGTCAAAAGTTATGCCACTCTGGGCAAATGTGTGGTTAATTCCAGCCCCACGTTCCCGGAGTCACAACACAAGTGAATTAACCAATAATTCTGAGAAAAATTCCTGAAATCTTTGGCCCTTGGCTGGCCAATAATTACAGTCACCAGGTTTCTTAGTCAGAACACAATCGGCTGGATTCTCCATTTCAGAGACTAAGTATTGATACCAGCGGAGTATGTATGGATTTTCACAACAGAAAAATCAGCGCCACGCCTGCCTCGATTCCGATACCACTAATGGGCTAGCACTGGCGCCATGTGGAACACAATCAATTCCACTAAAAACTGTGCCGGGTTCGCCGTGATTGATACTCCAGGCTGATGAGCTGCAGCCGCACATAAATGATTCTCCCCCACGCACACCATCCCAGCCAACAAGATGGCTGTAAGGAGAGCAGCCCCAAGATTCAGAGACACTGAGCTGAAGACCATGTTGGATGATGTGGAGGAGAGGCGGATGGCCCTAAACCCCAGCCCGGGTCACAGCAAGGGTCACAATTGTCCAGAATCCAGCACCAGCCCAGAGGGTTGAACACTGCAAAGGTGTTCTGCATCAGTTAAGGGTAAGGTGATCTGTATCAGTTTGCTCTCGTCGTTCTTCCCTCATCAGATATTTTGGACAGTACAAAGACTGTCCAGAGTAAAACTATCTGAAATCCATATACTTGGTTTCCTTATTCATTACCGGCCCCTCCTTTTGGCAATTACTTTTTAAAAATTTTTTTTAATATGAATTTAGAATACCCAATTAATTTTTTCCAATTAAGGGTCAATTTAGCATGGCCAATCCACCTAGCTGCACATCTTTGGGTTGTGGGGGTGAAACCCACGCAAACACGGGGAGAATGTGCAAACTCCACACAGACAGTGACCCAGAGCCGGGATCGAACCTGGGACCTCGGCGCTGTGGGGCAACAGGGCTAACCCACTGCGCCACCGTGCTGCCTACCTTTTGGCAATTACATGTAGCAAGGATGAATACAGTTGTGGCCTCCCTCCAAGTTGCCATTGCTCTGCGGATTCACTTGAAAGATAAATATTTGAGGGAGCGCTAGTGGTTTTCCTGCTGGTAGAAACAGGTTGTGAGATTTAAGGCTTTACCTGTGACCAATACTTCCTCTTACTGCTGTCATGATAGCCTTTCAATAGATCTTCTCTTTATGCTCATGCAAGCATCTAGTTTGCATTTGATACATCCTAAGTTCAACCTACCTCAAACACTTCTAGATGCAGTAAGTACACAGGTTGAGGAGGGATTTTGGTCCCAAATGTGGGTGAAATAGAAGCGGGTGGGCATTAAAAATAGCACCGCTGACTGGCATGCCAATTCCCAAGCTCTATTCTTCCCCAAAGCCACTTGGCCTCCATGTCTCTGCAGGTGACGAGGGCCCAGTTACAGAAACCACTTTTTGTTTGAAATTTGATAAAGCTGGGGAAAGGGTGTCTCTCTTTTGGTGTGCCCTCTGCCACACTTGCCAGAGCATTCTGTTGCGTTCAAGCTAGAAGGCTTCCTATTGGCTGTCCAACTTCAAGAGCCTGCCTACCATCTTTAATTGGACACTGAGCCTGCCCTGTAGCTACTAATTGTCTAACCTCAGGATAAATTAGAGATGAGTGACTCACCTGGCTGCAGGCTGTTGATGCCCATTTGAGCCTGACGACAGGGTTCAGAAACCCACAGGAAAATCCAGCCCTTGGTAAGTAGAGCATTTTCTCTCATCCAGCAATGAGCCATATACCTGCTTAATTGAACAAGCCCAGACATTTTTCTATTAACCTCATCACTCCTCAGTTCTCTGTGAAGCTCTGAAACATAACAAACTGCTTCTTAAGCTGCACTGACTTCAATTGTGTTGCATCCAAGTATCCTATTTCAAGAGAATTCAAATACCTTGGAGGAAAATTGAATAATTCTAAATCACGATTAATCCTGGTCTGTTCCTTCCAATGCAGACAGTACACAAATTTTGCTCTGCTTGCTCTTTCCTATAATTGCTGTGTGCAGCCAACACTAAACATGTCATTGAGTGGCTGCTCCTTGAGCAGGAGGTGTACAATCCTGAAAGGTAGGCTGCACTTCTTAAAGGGGAGGTGCATTTTTACTGAAGCATGCAGGTAAAATCATTTTGGAGGCAAGTTTGACCTGAGAAAGACATCACAATTGCACAACTTGACTCCAAGGCTCTCCAAATGGAGCACTGGAGGTCTTGGTGTAGAAAGTGAATAAAAGAGTAGATGTTATTTTGGATCTGATACAACACCCAAAAACATTTTTTTAAAAGGAGCTATGCTTCCACATTTTGTGACATTTCTCTTGGACTAATGTGTGGTGTTCAAATAATTTTAGCATTGTGTATATTTTTATCAAGTCTTCATAAGAATCGGCAAAGTATTGGGTACCACTAGGTGCAACCTATTTGGAACATGCCATAAAGCCATAAATCATTCTCAAGATTCAGAACATTCAATTGGTTCGGACAATCAAGATGGACTGCAACACACTCCCAAAGCTTTATGTCCATAAGTAAATAACTCCTCACAGACGTCCATTCACACTAAAATTACAAGAGACCCCATTCAAGTCACTCTTCAATGTATGAGCACAGGATGAAACTGAAGCAGCCTTTTCCTTAATCCAGGTTAATTTCCAAGAATATAGGGAGAAAGCACAGATTTATTCATTTCTCCCAACCCCCATTGTGAACTAGTTTTTATACACTTGCAATAATTCCATCACCTTTTCCCAGTTGGTGGCAGCTGTTCTCATTACAAACTTAAAGTATTCACTCCATTGTTGCAGAATTCCAACCTGTCAGCTTGTGCAGGGAACCGTCCTGTCCTGGGACAATGAGCAGCACAATAGCCGAGGAATACATAACTGCTTAAAACTGCGGATATCCACCACAGCTTGTGTTGTGGTCTTCAAGGAAGCTAACAAGATCCTGGACATACGCCAGGCTCACTTGTGTGTCCTGGCAGGCAATTGTAATGAGGCAGAATACATTAAGTTGGTAGAGTCACACAGTGCTGAGCATCAAATCAACCTGATTAAGGTTGGTGACAACAAGATGCTTAGTGAATGGGTATGCTTGTGCAAAATAGACCAAGAAGGGAAATCTCACAACACTCCAGGATTAAGGCAAAGATTCTTCACAGCGCCACGATCCCAGGTTCGATTACCCGCTGGGTCACTGTCTGTGTGGAGTCTGCACGTTCTCCCCATGTCTACCTGCGTTTACTCCGGGTGCTCCGGTTTTCTCCCACAGTCCAAAGGCGTGCAGGTTAGGTGGATTGGACATGCAAAATAACTTCATGTCCAAAACGTTTAGGAGGGGTTATTGGGTTACGGGGCTAGGGGGGAAGTGAGGGCTTAAAGTGGGTCAGTGCAGACTTGATGGGCCGAATGGTCTCCTCTGCACTGTATGTTCCATGTTACTCACAAGATAAGGATGTCATTGAGAAATATTTCAGAAGAAAGTGACTAGATTCATAAATGAAAACAAAAATAAATGTTATGAATGAAAACAAAAGACCCCACTCTTAGCTATTAAGGTTGTTATATGCTATTCCTTATAGTTCAGTCTCCTGCCATTGGCAGGGGAACCTTGATAACTGGAGATCTCCCGACTGCTGCAGCCTTTGTTTCACATTGCACCCATTGATACCAGGGGTGGGATTCTCCGACCCTCCCTGCCAGAATTGACCCCGGCTCGAGGGTAGAGAATAGCCGTTCATGCCGGAAATCCGGCGCGACGGCACTTCCGCGGACCCGCCAGTACCGCGCGCATGGTCAACACGGCTCCGGTCGGGGGCCACTGAAATAGGCCCCTATGGCGATTCTCCACGGTCGACCGGCCGAACTCCCTCTGGCGTGGTACCACCCGGCGGGAGCTGGGACCCGCGGTGGCGGTCCTGTTGGGGGTCGGAAGGTATCTGACTCTGGGGGGCCTCAGCGATCGGGGACCACCGATCGGCGGGCCATCGAGATCTGGGAGGGACCTACCTTACACCGCGCGGGCCCGCTGTTTGGCTCTGCCACATCGGCAGTGCCCGCACCGAGGTGGGCCACGCGCATGCTCGGCCCTTGCAGGGCCCACCGGCAGCCAGAGCTGCGGGACGCAAGCCAGGTCTCTGCTAGCCCCTTGGATAACGGAGAATCACCCCGGACCTTCGAGGTAGAAATCTGGAGTGATTCTCGCCCATTTTCCGGCAGGCATGGCGACTTAATCCCCAGAAGGGAAAATACCGCCCCATGTGAGTATCTTCTGCCTGATCTGTCATTGGCACTTGCCTTGGATTGTGCTTTGTCTAGTTCCTTCCCTCTGACTTTAAAGTCTTAGGTGATCTGCCAGAAGACACTCCAGTGCATTGCTCTTGTGATCAATGGGACGTTCAAGCCTCTCCACCATGTCAAGGTGGGAATACAAAGAAAGGACCGTGACATAACCAGCAAGGGAAAGAGGAGAGCTTATTAATCAGCCAAGGTGGAGGTACAAAGAAGAACTAGAGAAATCCAGAACCAATGGTGGACGAAGGACCTGCAACTCCTTGCTGAAAGCACAACACTTAGAACATAGAACATAGAACAATACAGCGCAGTACAGGCCCTTCGGCCCACGATGTTGCACCGAAACAAAAGCCATCTAACCTGCACTATACCATTATCATCCATATGTTTATCCAATAAACTTTTAAATGCCCCCAATGTTGGCGAGTTCACTACTGTAGCAGGTAGGGCATTCCACGGCCTCACTACTCTTTGCGTAAAGAACCTACCTCTGACCTCTGTCCTATATCTATTACCCCTCAGTTTAAAGTTATGTCCCCTCGTGCTAGCCATTTCCATCCGCGGGAGAAGGCTCTCACTGTCCACCCTATCCAACCCCCTAATCATTTTGTATGCCTCTATTAAGTCTCCTCTTAACCTTCTTCTCTCCAACGAAAACAACCTCAAGTCCATCAGCCTTTCCTCATAAGATTTTCCCTCCATACCAGGCAACATCCTGGTAAATCTCCTCTGCACCCACTCCAAAGCCTCCACGTCCTTCCTATAATGCGGTGACCAGAACTGTACGCAATACTCCAAATGCGGCCGTACCAGAGTTCTGTACAGCTGCAACATGACCTCCTGACTCCGGAACTCAATCCCTCTACCAATAAAGGCCAACACTCCATAGGCCTTCTTCACCACCCTATCAACCTGGGTGGCAACTTTCAGGGATCTATGTACATGGACACCTAGATCCCTCTGCTCATCCACACTTTCAAGAACTTTTCCATTAGCCAAATATTCCACATTCCTGTTATTCCTTCCAAAGTGAATCACCTCACACTTCTCTACATTAAACTCCATTTGCCACCTCTCAGCCCAGCTCTGCAGCTTATCTATATACCTCTGTAACCTGCTACTTCCTTCCACACTATCGACAACACCACCGACTTTAGTATCGTCTGCAAATTTACTCACCCACCCTTCTGCGCCTTCCTCTAGGTCATTGATAAAAATGACAAACAGCAACGGCCCCAGAACAGATCCTTGTGGTACTCCACTTGTGACTGAACTCCATTCTGAACATTTCCCATCAACCACCACCCTCTGTCTTCTTTCAGCTAGCCAATTTCTGATCCACATCTCTAAATCACCCTCAATCCCCAGCCTCCATATTTTCTGCAATAGCCTACCGTGGAGAACCTTATCAAACGCTTTGCTGAAATCCATATACACCACATCAACTGCTCTACCCTCGTCTACCTGTTCAGTCACCTTCTCAAAGAACTCGATAAGGTTTGTGAGGCATGACCTACCCTTCACAAAGCCATGCTGACTATCCCTGATCATATTATTCCTATCTAGATGATTATAAATCTTGTCTCTTATAATGCCCTCCAAGACTTTACCCACTACAGACGTGAGGCTCACCGGTCTATAGTTGCCGGGGTTGTCTCTGCTCCCCTTTTTGAACAAAGGGACCACATTTGCTATCCTCCAGTCCTCTGGCACTATTCCTGTAGCCAATGATGACATAAAAATCAAAGCCAATGGTCCAGCAATCTCTTCCCTGGCCTCCCAGAGAATCCTAGGATAAATCCCATCAGGTCCCGGGGACTTATCTGTTTTCAGCCTGTCCAGAATTGCCAACACCTCTTCCCTACGTACCTCAATGCCATCTAATCTATTTACCTGGAGCTCAGCATTCTCTTCCACAACATTATCTTTTTCCTGAGTGAATACTGACGAAAAATATTCATTTAGTATCTCGCCTATCTCTTCAGACTCTACACACAACTTCCCATCCCTGTCCTTGACTGGTCCTACTCTTTCTCTAGTCATTCGCTTATTCCTGACATACCTATAGAAAGCTTTTGGGTTTTCCTTGATCCTTCCTGCCAAATACTTCTCATGTCCCCTCCTTGCTCGTCTTAGCTCTCTCTTTAGATCCTTCCTCGCTACCTTGTAACTATCCATCGCCCCAACTGAAACTTCACACCTCATCTTCACATAGGCCTCCTTCTTCCTCTTAACAAGAGATTCCACTTCTTTGGTAAACCACGGTTCCCTCGCTCGGCACCTTCCTCCCTGCCTGACCGGTACATACTTATCAAGAACACGCAGTAGCTGATCCTTGAACAAGCTCCACTTATCCAGGGTGTCCAACACTTGCAGCCTACTTCTCCACCTTATCCCCCTCAAGTCACGTCTAATGGCATCATAATTTCCCTTCCCCCAGCTATAACTCTTGCCCTGCGGTGTATACTTATCCCTTTCCATCCTTAACGTAAACGTCACCGAATTGTGGTCACTGTCCCCAAAGTGCTCACCTTCCTCCAAATCCAACACCTGGCCTGGTTCATTACCCAAAACCAAATCCAATGTGGCCTCGCCTCTTGTTAGCCTGTCAACAAACTGTGTCAGGAAACCCTCCTGCACACACTGTACAAAAAACAACCCATCTAATGTACTCGAACTATATCTTTTCCAGTCAATATTTGGAAAGTTAAAGTCTCCCATAATAACTACCCTGTTACTTTCGCTCTTATCCAGGATCATCCTCGCCATCCTTTCCTCTACATCCCTAGAACTATTTGGAGGCCTAGAGAAGACTCCCAGCAGTGTGACCTCTCCTTTCATGTTTCTAACCTCAGCCCATACTACCTCGGAAGATGAGTCCCCATCTAGCATCCTCTCCGCCACCGTAATACTGCTCTTGACTAGCAGCGCCACACCTCCCCCTCTTTTGCCTCCTTCTCGGAGCTTACTAAAACACCTACACCCCGGAACCTGCAACATCCATTCCTGTCCCTGCTCTATCCATGTCTCCGAAATGGCCACAACATCGAAGTCCCAGGTACCAATCCATGCTGCCAGTTCCCCTACCTTATTTCGTATGCTCCTGGCATTGAAATAGACACACTTCAAACCACCTACCTGAACACTGGCCCCCTCCTGCGACGTCAAATCTGAGCTCCTGACCTCTATACTCTCATTCTCCCTTACCCTAAAACTACAATCCAGGTTCCCATGCCCCTGCTGCATTAGTTTAAACCCCCCCAAAGAGCACTAACAAATCTCCCCCCCAGGATATTTGTGCCCCGCAGGTTCAGATGTAGACCATCCTGTCTGTAGAGGTCCCACCTTCCCCAGAAAGAGCCCCAGTTATCCAGAAATCTGAATCCCTCCTGCCTGCACCATCCCTGTAGCCACGTGTTTAATTGCTCTCTCTCCCTATTCCTCATCTCACTATCACGTGGCATGGGCAACAACCCAGGGATAACAACTCTGTTTGTTCTAGTTCTGAGCTTCCATCCTAGCTCCCTGAAAGCCTGCCTGACATCCTTATCCCCTTTCCTACCTATGTCGTTAGTGCCAATGTGGACCACGACTTGGGGCTGCTCCCCCTCCCCCTTAAGGACCCAGAAAACACGATCCGAGACATCACGTACCCTTGCACCTGGGAGGCAACATACCAAACGTGAGTCTCTCACGCTCCCACAAAATCTCCTATCTGTGCCCCTGACTATCGAGTCCCAAATTACTAATGCTCTGCTTCTCTCCCCCTTCCCTTCTGAGCAACAGGGACAGACTCTGTGCCAGAGGCCCGTACCCCATGGCTTACCCCTGGTAAGTCCCCCCCCCCACAAGTATCCAAAGCGGTATACTTGTTTCTCAGGGGAACGACCGCAGGGGATCCCTGCACTGACTGTTTTTTCCCAGTCCCTCTTACAGTTACCCATCTATCTCCAATCTTTGGTGTAACTAATTCCCTGAAGCTGCTATCTATGACCCCCTCTGCCTCCCGAATGATCCGAAGTTCTTCCAACTCCAGCTCCAGTTCCCTAACTCGGTCTTGGAGGAGCTGGAGATGGCAGCACTTCCTGCAGGTAAAATCAGCAGGGACACTAACGGCATCCCTCACCTCAAACATCCTGCAGGAGGAACATTGCACTCCCTTCCCTGCCATCCCTCTAACTTTCTACCAAGATCTGGCTAACAACTAAATTAAATTTTTTATATAAAAAAAAATATTAATAACAATAATAAAATATGGGGCTTCTTTAGTGCCACCAAGGCAATATATGGCTCCAACACCCTAGACCTCAAACCGGTGCAAATTAAGGACGGACGCTCTGGAGAAACAGAGAAAACATCGGTCTTTGATGGAGAGAACATTTCAAAGAACTCCACGATACAATCATAGGTGACGACACATTTGAGGAAATCCCCGAACTCCCCACCAAAGATGATCTTGGACTCTCACCCACCATAGACGAAGTCGAAGCTGTCATTAAACATGAAGAATGGAAAATCTGCAGGAATGGACTCGATTACAGTAGAGAGTTTCAAGCTAGGAAGAGAAGCGATCACCCGTCATCTCCATCAGCTGTTCCTGAAAACTGGAACGCAGACGAAATTCCTGCCATCATTGTCACCATCTTCAAGAAAGGAGCCAAAGCGGACTGTGGAAACTACCAGGGGATCCCCCTACTCTCCATCTCTGGGAAGATAATCGCCAGAATCCTCATTCACCACCATCTCCAAGTCTCTGAAGAAATCCTTCCAGAATTCCAATGTGGCTTCCTACCAAACCATGGAACAATGGACATATTTTTCACTGCTCAACAACTTCAATAGAAATGCCAGAAGCAACGTCAACCACTCTACATGGCCTTCATCGATCTGATCAAAGCTTTTGACTCCGTCAATCAACAAGTGCTATGGAGGACCCTATCAAAGGCCGGGTGTCCCGAGAAATTCATCAACATCCTCCAACCTCTCCACAGCAAGAAGTCGGTGACAGTCCTCACCAATGGAAATTAGACAGAAACCTTTGAGGCTAAGACTGGATTCAAGCAAGAATGTGTCATCACCCCAAACTTTATCTTGATCTTCATCACCACCATCCTTCATCTTGTCGACACCAGCTTCTCAGTGGAGTGGACATCATCAACAGGATTGACAGAAAACGTTAAACCTCAACCTGTTGAAATCCAAGAAGAAAATGACGCTCGTGGAATTTCAGTATGTGGATTACCCTTGCTCAGAAGAGTCCTACTTGGAAGAATCTCCTGACTGAAGGGACACAATTCTTCGACGACATCTGACGGAACGAGGAGACCCAGACAAGGAGCCTGAGAAAGGAATACCAGTGATCCAGAGTCCAAGGACCGATCCCACCTCTCTTCAACACCTGCCAAGAGTGCGGTCGAAGATACAGCTCTAAGATCGGGCTCAACAGCCATGCAAGAACCCAGCGAACCCATAACCAGCAACACCAAGTTTCATGGGTGGACAATATACTCATTAGCGAGTAATCACCGAAGAAGAATCTCCTATCTCTTCTTTATCACAACTTTCCCATTATCCTTAAATTAGTCTACTTCCTGTTAATTGTACTAATTCTTACTTTATTAAAAAAAAATAAGTCTCATCAATCCTATTGTTCATTCTGGCAGTTTGTCTATAATATTGCTAAGCAGTAACTGTTTCAGCTTCATTTACTTCTGCTTATCTCACACTAACTGCCTGATTTGTCCAAAGATACTACATTTTGCAGCTGGTGCAGACACCCTGTTCCATTGAATTACTTCCTCTCACAACATGCAAGCTAACCAATAAAAATACTTTAAAAATGGATGACTTGTATCCTGTTTGGTTCTTCTCAGATGTGCGAAAAGACGCACATCAAAACAAAACAAAAAAAGATGGTTGTGATTATTGGACGTCAATCATCTCGGTCTCAGAACATCACTTCAGGAGTTCATCAGGGTAGTGTCCGAGGCTCAACCATTTTCTGATCTTTCACCGATGTTATAAGGCACAAGGAAGTGCTGAGAGTTTTGGCCAAGGTTAGTATCATGACCGGTACAGGCTCGGAGGGCTGAAGGGCTTGTTCGACTGCTGTATTGTTCTTTGACCTTCCCTCGAACATGATTTCAGAAGTGGGCATGCTCGCTGATAAATGCACAGTGCTCAGCTCCATTCATGACTTTTCAGATACTGAAGCAGTCTGTGCACATACGCATATTAACTGGAAAATGTTCAGGCTTGAGCTGATAAGCAATATTCATCCTCACAAGTGCCGGCAATGACCATCTCTAAAAAGACAAATCCAACCATCTCCCATTAAAATTCAAGGAATTACTATCACTGAATCTCCCACTATCAGCATCCTGGTGGTTACCATTGACCAGGAACTTAACTGGACCAACCAAATAAATATTGTGGTTACAAGAGCAGGACAGAAGTTGGGTATTTTGCAGCCAGGACGTTACCTCCTGACTACCCAAAGCCTGTCTCCCATTGACAAAGCACAAGTCAGGGATATAATGGAATACTCTCCATTTGCCAACGACACTCAAACTTGACATCATCTAGGACAAAGCAGCCTGCTTGATTGGCACCCCATACCACACCTTTATCATCCATTCCCTCCACCATTGATGCACAGTGGCAGCTGGGTGTACCATCTACAAGGTAGACTACAGCAACTCACCAAGTCTCCTTAAACAGTACCTTTCAACCCACGGCCTCTACCGCCTAAAATAATGACAGCAGATGCATGGGAATACCGCCACTTGCTGGATCCCCTCCAAACCACACACCGTCCTGACTTGAAACTATATGGTTGTTCCTTCATTGTTGCTGGCTCAAAATCCTGGATTATCTTCCCCAACAGCACTATGGATGAGCTACAGCAGTTGAAGACCACTGTTGCAATATACCTTTCAGGGATAGCAACAAGATATCGCAAGGAGGAAAATGGGTCATTTTGATTCATCTTCGTTCCATTTTTGTTTTGAGCAGGGCACACCCACATAGCTTTGATTTCTTCATGCTTTATACCTACATGTGTTCTCATGTGTGTAGTCTTAATAAATGAACCAACACGTGTTTAACCAATCCCTTATGAATGATTGGTGCCTTGTGTCTTGTACAGTAATTAAGCCCAAGGTTTATATCATTGTAATGACACAGCAGGGTGAGCGGTGGTAAGATAGTTTGCAGGAAGATTAAATGCAGGTGAAACATGCTGAACAGCCTCAGATCATGTGACTGTCATGATAAGGATGCAATGAAGTCGCAGCATTGGGGATCATTAAAAATAGAGCATGGTGGGTGCGTAGAAATGTTTTGAAGATACAGCATTGAGCTAATGCTCAAATAAAGAGCTGGTCAGCAGATGGATCTCTCATCGAGGAATTTCAGTGCATAGCCTGTCAGTTTCATGTGTGGGACAGTGTGTTGAGAGGACCAGCACTGGGATAACTCAGTCAGAAAAGGTGAGTGGCCAGGTTGTGTGCTGGGAAATAGTTAGCACAGGAGAATCAAACAAAAAACATGCATCACAAAAATCAGGCTGAAGAAGATTGTAATTATAATGGGGTGGCTTCAGGAGTTGTTCAACAATCAATTGAACATAAAGCAAAGACACCATTACCACATGGTGCGTTACCACCAGAACTTCTCTTTGTGGGCAGAGCTTTGAAAAAGCGTGTCAAAGGGGCAAAAGTAACAATCAACCCAGGTATTACAGAAGAAGGAAGGTCAAAGGGATACTGTCACAATATCCACAAAATTCCCCCGCTTGAACCGGGATGCAGTTGACCTACTATCCAAATTCAAAATGTTTCAACAATATACAGAGTTCTGGGTTCTTGATTCAAGTGCATCTGAACCAGACAGGCAAGCCATCAGGTTTTGCATAAGAATTGGGAATGAAGGCCTAAATGGGCGCAACACGTCCAGATGAACAGAAGCAGGGCTAAAGGATCCCTCGAGGGCTACATTGGGGGACTAGTTCAGAATCTGTTTCAACTTTCATATTCGTTGATTAGTGTTCATGACATTTTGACAACAGCCAACAGAATCTATAAATGGGCAGCACGGTAGCACAGTGGTTAACACTGTTGCTTCACAGCGCTAGGGTCCCAGGTTCTTTTCCAGGCTTGGGTCACTGTCTGTGCGGAGTCTGCACGTTCTCCCTGTTTCTGCATGGGTTTCCTCCAGGTGTTGCGGTTTCCTCCCACATGTCCCGAAAGACTTGCTGTTAGGTAATTTTGTTATGGGCCAGGGTTTAGAGAACCCCAAAGTGTATCATAGGAGTTCACCTGACCTACAACTTTTACTAGATTGTGGTTTTGGGAACACACTGCCCACTCTACAGGTGTGGTACAACAGAAATGGAAAAATATGTTTTAAAGCAAAACAATGTTTATTCTATGAACTCAAGTTAACCCTTTTAAAACATACAGTGAACATCTTAACAACCATTAATTCCAATACAACACCCAAAGAATACAACACTAAGTAATCCTTTCCTTTTAACATCCATAAGACTTAAAACACCTTTTACCAGAAGCACATCAGGTTAAAGTCACTACTGTTATTAGTTTTAAATCACCAGGATCGATTTACAGTCTTTAGATTACAGAGAGAGACTCTAATATACCTTCTGGCTGTGACTGCAGCTATCCAGCTCTGAAAATGAAACTAAAACACACCCTGCAGCAAACAGCCTAAAACGAAAGTAAAAAGCTGACAGACAGCCTGGCTCCACCCACTCTCTGACATCACTGCAGTAATAAACACCCATTTCTTAAAGGTACTCTCACTACAGATACTTATATATACACACCCATTTATAAACATCCATTTCTTAAAGGTACTCTCACATGACAATTTGGACATTCTGAATTCTCCCTCTGCGTACCTGAACAGGTGCCGGAGTGTGGCAACTAGGGGCTTTTCACAGTAACTTCATTGCAGTGTTAATGTAAGCCTACTTATGTCAATAAAGATTACTGTTATAAACCAATTTGGCAGCAGATGCAGAGTGCAATTTTTCAAACACAGAACTAGCAGACAGAAATGTTGAGTCAGTGGTCACATCCACTCCCATGAAAGCATTCCATAAATATATGCTAGCAAATACAAAACATGTAGTATCGATGAGGTACTTTAGGATGAAAGTAAATCAGAAGCAATCCTCACGTCGACAAAGCTTACAGGTGCCAGATAGAACGCTAATTGTTGGCACAGTCACTAGAACACCCAACCTATTGTTATATAACAGGAGAGAGACAGTCAAACTGCACTTATTTCCTCTGACCACATATCTGTTCGCAGAAGATGTTTTGAATTTGTTTTTAAAAAGAGATGGTGCTGTCTTTTCCAAGTCTCTCTATCTTTGTGCTCAAACTTACTAATATACTAATAAACCACAGCAAATGCGAGTTAAGATCAACTCAGAAGGTTTCACATTCAGAATCCAGGAAAAAGTGTTTGCTGAAGCATACTTTGTACACACACCCACACACAGTCAGCAAAGCTGTCGAGAAGAGATTTTCAGTATGAGAAATCACAGAAATTAATATTTTTTCATGCGAGTTCCAGAGTCCAATGATGAATTCTTTCACAGACTCATTCAAATTCAACTGGTCAACGAATGGAGTTGTCTGATTTACTTTTAAGTTGTTGCTGATATGACAAGATGAGGTTAGTATGCAGAGGCTGAGTCAGTTCTGTAGGCAATAATTAAAAATCTTCTGGCAAAAGCAGGCTTGGTGGGCAGGTTCCTTTTCTGCCTGGAGGAATCTGTCCTCAAAGGCATTTAGAGATTTCAGCATGGTCACTTAAGTCATGTGAACTTTGTTCCCCACAACTTGAAAAGGAATATTTCTCCAACATCTGGAATTGGCTTTGATTTCAGGATTCATCCTACCTTAGTCAATTAGCCATTGAAAGAGGTACCATCTGTGTTGAGATTCTGGTGTTTGGAAAGCCATTATGTAGGCAGACCCATTGGCTCCACCAGCTAGGATATCTTATCAAATGCAAGTTACATCCTTTGTAGTTCCCTTTGAAAGTGGATTTGAACAATGGTGTGTGAGATTCCAGAAGCGGAGACAAGAATTCTTTGAAATTCTGGAGATAAATCCCAGACCAGACCTGTGGCCATGTGACTTGTAGCAGTCATCTTTATTATGCAGGAAATCCATTTTTTAATAAAGCAATAGGGATAAAGCTTTGAATAAATGGTGTTAAGGATTGTTTCTTGCAGCAAGACTGGTGTAAGGTATGGGCTTTTATATGTCCATGAAAATGCCCGGCATTTCATCAATTCTGAAAGAAATGTGTCAAAGATCCATTGGCAGTGCACTAGAGCAAAGACGGGAGCCATGCACCAATCTAAAAAGGCCATATGCAATGGGTACCTTTTTAAGAATGACCATATGACATCCCATCAGAAACATATACATTAGGTAATTGACAAAATAGTAAATGATGATGAGATGAAGGCCGGTCAACAAATGTTTCATATAATAAGTATCTGGAAAATATAGATGCAATCACAATTTCTGAAGTACTTGCCAAGATTCAAAATATCTGACCTAAGAAAGTTATTGGCCAAGATTGAAACAAGAACAAGTGCCAACACGCTACCTCTGCAAATTCTAAAATACATGTTCCCACAGACTGGGAAGACCATGGTGAAACCTACTGTTGTAAAACCTTCAGTGTACAGCGAGTTACTAATTCCATGTCCAGGATCTACAGTCTTCGAGTGCAAACACAAACAATACTCCTAGATGTCACAGATGTTTTGTACATGGCAATTTAAGGCCCACTGATGGTACATCTGCCTGTATCTCACGACCGAATACTAGTAACGATCCATGAAATAAGTCAGACATCACAAGGCCGATCAATCTCAGAAACTACTTGTTTCACCTTAGTTCACAAAACAATGTCAAAGTATCCAGAATGTTTCAACAAAACTGGCAGTTTCAAATAAGTTTTATCATTGCACTTGCAGGAGAATGCAAGTCTGTAATTGATCCAACATGTAAGTGCAGGATCCACAAATAAGACAAATGTTAAGGTTCGACTGGATAAAATGGAGAAAGACGGAACCATTAGAAGAGTACAAGAGCACATTGGTGCAGCTCAATGCATCATAAAGGAGGGTGGAGCATGCCTGCTCCACAACATTTTAAATGCAACTTTGAAATGTGTCTTGTAAAATACGCACATTAGAAGAGTTAAATCTGAGATTTGCATCTGCAAAATTCTTCACTAATCTTGATGTCAAGCATGGTTACTGGCCATACATCATGCGGAGAAGTCCCAAGAGCTTATTACATTTTGCTATCCCATTCAGAAAATACCGTTTTCAACAACTTTCTTTCAGGCTATCAGTTATCCAAGATCTCTTTCAAGTTGACATGGACTGCATTACATATATTGAATTAGGATGCATTGGTATCACAGATGACACAGCTGTTGTGGGATGAACACAGCAAGAACATGACTATAATCTGCACTTATTGATGCAACTAGTATGTAAGGAAGGATTAGTGTTCAACAAGATGAAATGTGGCATCAACATGCAGCACATCAATTTCTTCAGTTCTATTTATTCCAGTGCTGGCATATGTCCCAATCCAAGTAGTCTCTACCCTAATTTTGCTCAAAAATGTTCATTGCAAAGGGAATTGTTAAGAAAGGATGTACCCTTCTTGTGGCATGAAGACCAGCAATACGATTTTGAAGCACTGAACAATCATTTTCAGAAGCATCAACATTTCAATTTAATGATTCTAGGGAGACAACTACCCTAGAGATAGATGCCTCAGAGAAATGTCGGGGAGCATGATGCCACAAAACTCTTGTTTATCTAGTTCGCAAAAGATTTGTGGTAACAACAAACACAAGCCACTGGCGATGGTTTGGCAAAAACCATTGAAAGACAATAAGATCTGACTTCTTTTCATGTCCATGACACTAACTTTATCCTAATCATCGATTACTTAACCAGGCACCCTGAACGATAGATCAAGAACAATTGTCGGGTATACCCTAGGAGTTATTTTCATTTTATTTGGTGTGCCTAGGGAGTTTGTAAAATGGTCCGCAATTTATTGGTAAGCCATTTCAGGATATATGTGAGAAATGGAATATTGATCATATTACTACTTCTCTTTGTTACTCTAGATCTAGGGCGGAATTCACCATCCATTCACGGCAGTGGGATTCTCCAAATTCTCCGTCCTCGACTGGATCCGGAGAATCCCAACCTTAATGTCCGAGCTGAATAAATGATTTGCATGGTGAAATTCCTAGTTTTACAATTTAGACTGAACAAACAAGATCTGTACATTGCAATGTTACACCTGGGGGCGATGTCTTTAAGTGAAACTGTTGCATTGCCAACAGAGCTCATGTTTGGCAGACCAGTGCAGACCAAATTACCTTCTTTTACCCATTCTACTCCAAAACTAGAGAGCAACCTTTTAAACAACATGAGAAAATGACCAACGTGCATGATAAAAATGCAGGTGCAGGAATGCCAAGTTTAAGTTGGGACAAGTCTGAAACCAGGATCCCACAGGATGTATGTGGCACCCAGCCAAGGCGATAAAGATTTGTTCATAACCATGCTCCTATGAAGTCAATATACACAATCGTCTGGCATGACTGAGGACAAGTACGTTTGTTGACCACTGCACAGTCCTCTTGCATCGAGGACAAGATCCCAAATGTAACCAGGAACAATATCAAAGAAATGCAACCCCACAGATCACTGTAAGCAATTTGGAAACATCCAGACAAGGTGCCCATCAGAAGATCAGGGCATGCCAACTGCAGACCTGAGGCTTGCCGCTACTAATTTTTGCAATTTTGTATTTTTGCATTTTAAGCCTGTATTGAATATTTAAAGTTACTTTTGTGGACCTTTATTATTTGCGCTTTTATTAAGTCAACTAAGTAATCAATAACAATTAGTAGCAATGTGTTTTCCAATTGTTTGTGACTTTGTTATCCATAATTACCATTCATAGCTGGTGTTTGGTCTCCATCTCTGTTTTCCCTTTCTAAGATCAACTATTGAAATTAAAGTTGCTTTTTTAAATTCAAATTACTGCATTCATAGGAGATGGGTGTTTGATCGATGAACAGACAACCTGACTGATGTCAGATGGGAGACACAATCAAAGGATGTGTAAATAACTTAAATATTGCAAAGCTTTGAAGTGCTTGTGAGGAGAATTATTAGGGATTCATGTTTTTCCAGACTCATTGGTTTGAGAAAATCTGAGTACATAGAATATAGAACATAGCACATACAGTGCAGAAGGAGGCCATTCGGCCCATCGAGTCTGCACCGACCCACTTAAGCCCTCACTTCCACCCTATCCCCGTAACCCAATAACCCCATCTAACCTTTTTGGTCACTAAGGGCAATTTATCATGGCCAATCCACCTAACCTGCACGTCTTTGGACTGTGGGAGGAAACCGGAGCACCCGGAGGAAATCCACGCAGACACGGGGAGGATGTACAGACTCCGCACAGACAGTGACCCAGCGGGGAATCGAACCTGGGACCCTGGCGCTGTGAAGCCACAGTGCTATCCACTTGTGCTACCATGCTGCCCTAAGAGTAAACCCTTAAAAGGCTGGAATGGAGCCAGAAATCTGGCTTAAAGATGTACACTGCTTCCAAGATTTGCTGCTGCAGCTGGAGTGAAATAGTCAACCGCTGGAGACTACGGGAGGGAGGTCCGGGAACGGAGTGGCTGACTAAAGTGTTAACCCGTGAAAGGTTATCCGGAGACTTGGTGATATATGGACACAGAGGAACTTTACCAAATTAGGCTCCTGTCACACAACAGACTAATTTGGGATTATCCATTTTGAGAAGATGTTGGCAACATTTACAATATAGCACATGTCTGTAATATAGTCTGCAAGTAGAATGTTCTTCTTTTAATATATAAATTCCTTTTTTCTTTCAACATTTTAAATTCTTTTTATATGATCAATTATAATTGTTTTCTCACGATTTTGTTTTTACAATTATCATTATTCAACATTTAGTAAAATTGTGGTTTTATCATGTTGCTTGTCATTGTCACTCATTCCGGTTACATCCCGAATATGGCTCCAAACATAAGTGACACTACATCAGGGACTCTCACTGCCTGACAGACAGATTACTTTTATTTTTTAGAGACTCATAAATTCACTAGTATAATCCGGTGAGACTCGGTCCGGACTTGTTTGTGGTCTACAAAAACATATATCATGTTTGTACATGAATTGTAAACAATTACGAAAGAGAAAATGCTGGAAAATGTCAGCAAGTCTGACAGCATCTGTAGGGAGAGAAAAGAGCTAACGTTTCGAGTCCGATGACTCTTTGTAAAAGATAACAGACAGAGAAAGTGGGAAATATTTATACTGTGGAGTGAGAATGAAAGATGAGTCAAAGCCACAAAAACCCAGGGAAACCGGGTGCTAATGGCCACAGAAACGAAGGGGAAAGAGTGCCAATGGCAGTCCCCAGAGAGGACAAAATATGTGAAAGGTGAAACAGCAGGGAAACTAACATCAGAGGATGAACTGTAGGTATGGGGGGAGGGAAAGGGGGAAGCAACGAGGAGAAAGATGCTGGAAAGATGGATAAGATTGGGGGGGGGGGGAAATTAAATGTATATTAAGAAAGAAAGAAATGGTAAAAGACAGTTAAAATGAAATGAAAATAAATGGGTCGAGGTGGGGCTGATCATCGTAAGTTATTGAATTCGATGTTCAGGCCGGAAGGCTGTAGCGTGCCGAACCGGAAGATGAGATGTTGTTCCTCCAGTTTGCGTTGCGCTTCACTGGAACATTGCAGCAGGCCAAGAACAGACATGTGGGCATGGGAGCAGGGTCTTTTGTTAAAATGGCAAGCAGCAAGAAGGTCAGGGTCCCGAATGCGCACAGACCGAAGATGCTCAGCAAAGCGATCACCCAGTCTGCATTTGGTCTCTCCGATATAGAGGAGACCACATTGGGAGCAGCGAATGCAATAGACCAAATTGGAAGAGATGCAAGTGAAACGCTGCTTAACCTGGAATGAGTGTTTTGAGCCTGGAATGTTAAGCATGGAAGAGGTAAAGGGGCAGGTGTTACACCTTTTGCGATTGCATGGGTGATGGGAGAGGCACTGGGTATGGTGGAGGAGTGGACTAGATTGTCTCGGAGGGAATAGTCTCTGCGGAATGCTGACCGAGGGAATGAAGGGAAGATATGTTTGGTGGTGGCATCACGCTGGAGTTCACAAAAATGGCGGAGGATTATGCTTTGCATACGGAGGCTGTGGGATGAAATGTGAGAACGAGGGGGACTCTATCCTTATTCTGGGAGGGAGTGGAAGGGGCGAGGGTAGTGGCGCGGGAGATGGACCGCACACTGTTGAGGGCCCTGTCCACAACTGCAGGTGGAAAATCACGGTCGAGAAAGACTCACTGCCACCTCTTCCAGGAATGCCTACCCTGAAGAAGTATTGCTCTTCGCTCCGACAGTATTTCCGTAAGTCCCTCCCTCACTATCCAACTTCACTGCTTTCTATTTCTCTCTTAGTGTTGGACAAGGTATTTACCAAGACTCGCTTCCACAGCCATATTTCCTTCCTCAGTGACTGTCTTTGTCTCTGACTTACCTCACGGGATTTCAACTTAAATTCCACTCTGCATGTAACCTCCAGGATTACAGGTACCTCCAGGATATACAACATTATTCCAACTGCTGCTCTCGCTGCATCCTGAATGCCACACTCGGTGCCATGCGCCGCCACATGAAAACACTCGACATCTCTCTTCAGCAGCACCGTCTTACTCCGTGTTCTTCAAACTCGGGGGCGCGACCCGCGGGTTGGTCGCGGGCGGGTGTCGGGAGGGTCGCGGAGCCGTCCTTCACGGCACTCCCGATCGCATGAATCAGCCGCAGCTGCCGGCTTTTAATAACACCGGCTGCAAGCAGCCTTCAAAATGGCCGCGAACACATTTTTAAAAATCGGCCGCATTGCACATGCGAGCCTGATCATCGGTGCGCATGCGCAAAACTATGCGCATGCGTGCCGATGTTCGGGCACGCATGTGCAGTGCGGCCGTCTTTTAAAAACGGTTGCAGCATTTTGTTTTACAAGTTCAGGGGGGTTTTATTCATTTTATTCATGTATTTTATTCATTTAATTTTTATTTTTTTCATTTATCTTATTAATTTAATTTAATTTATTTCTTATAAGTTCGGGAGGGGGGTTTATTTGATAAAATCTTACAGGAAAAAAATGCAGAACTTTGGACAGATGGAGTCTCCATACTTTCCGATACCGGAAGGCTTCCCCTTTATCTAACGTGTTCCATTAGAGGAGCGTGTACGAGGGTCAAAGGGACACAAAACCATTTCCTCCATTTTTGTCAGCAGCAAACAAGGTAAGAGAAAATGGTGGGTCATGCAGGTCGGCCGACGTGGGTCACGAAGGTCAGCCGGTGTGGGTCGCGAAAGTCAGCCGGGTTGGGTCCCGAAGGTTGGCCGGCTGGTAAAAATGGGTCCCCGGAAAAAAAGTTTGAAGAACACTGATCTTACTCTCTCTCAAAGCTGTCTCTGTCCCCAGTTTCATTTCATCCTTCGCATCATTCGACGTCTAAACAAGAATCTTTTCTTGTTTCTTACAGATGGTAAGGAACGCAAGCTTCAACAACTCATCAATACCACTACACATCCCAGGCCCTCCACCAGTCCCAATCCCTCGTACCCTATTTCTCCCAGTATCAACACCACTACACATCCCAGGCCCTCCACCGTCCCAATCCCTCTCACCTCATTTCTCCCAACCCCAGCCCTTGCCGCGTGTTCACTAGACCCACTGACCGAGAGGGGCTGAGCGTGCTGTTCTCACCTTACCCTTACGTCCCCACCTCAATGAATTCCGGGCTTAACATGACGTTGAACTCTTCTTTCGTCTCCGTGCCCACTTCTTTGGGCAAGAATCCTCCCCCCGTTCCACTGATCCTTTCATGTTCCTCCAACCTTCTGCCTCCAACTGGACCCCCCGCCGGGACAATTACCTGCCCTTGATCTTTTCATTGAGAACTGTCGATGGGCCATTGGCCGTCTTAATTTTTCTGCCCCTCTCACCCATTCCAACCTCTCTCCTTCCGAATTTTCTGCTCTTTATTCCGTCAGGTCTAACCCCAGCTTTGTCATCAAACCTGCCGACAAAGTGGGTGCTGTTGTCATCTGGTGCACTGATCTCTACCTTGCAGAGGCTGAGCGCCAACTCTCAGATACTTCCTCTTACTTCCCCCTGGACCATGACCAAACCACTGAACATCAAGCCATTATCTCCAACACCGTTAGTGACCTCATTTCCTCCGGATGCCTTCCCCTATGGCTTCCAACCTCATAAACTCACAACCCTGGACAGCCCTACTTCCCAAAATCCACAAAACCGACTGTCCCGGCAGGCCCATTGTGTCAGCAAGCTCCTGCCCCACCGAACTGAATTCCTCTTATCTTGACTCCATCCTCACCTCTTTGGTCCATTCCCTCCCCACCTACATCCGGGATTCCTCTGATGCCCTGCATCATATTTACAGCTTCCAGTTCACGGGCCCTAACCACATTCTATTCACCATGGATGTGCAATCTCTCTACACCTCCATCCCACACCAGGATGACCTGAGAGCTCTTCACTTCTTTCTCGAAAAGAGGCCCGGACAATTCCCATCCACCACCACTCTCCTCCGCCTGGCTGAACTCGTTCTATCTCTCAACAACTTCTCCTTTAACTCATCTCACTTTCTCCAAATCAAAGGTGTAGCAATGGGTACCCGCATGGGTCCTAGCTACCCTTGCCTTTTTATGGGATATGTGGAACATTCCTTGTTCCAGGCCTATCCCGGCCCCCTGCCACAACTCCTTTACCGATGCATTGATGACTATTTTGGTGCCATTTCATGCTCTCACCCGGACCTGGAAAAATTCATCAACTTCGCTTCGTTTCCACCACTCCATCACTTTCACCTGGTCCATCTCAGACACTTCCCTTCCCTTCCTTGGTCTTTCTGCCTCCATTTCCAGCAATAGACTATCCACTAATATCCACTACAAGCCCACTGACTCCCACAGCTATCTGGACAACAGCTCTTCGCACCCTACACCCTGTAAGGACTCCATCCCTTTCTCTCAACTCCGTTGCCTCATCGCATTTGTTTCGATGATGCCACTTTCCAAAATGGTGCTTCGAAAATGTGTTCCTTCTTCCTCGACCGTGATTTCCCACCTACAGTTGTGGACAGGGTCCTCAACAGTGTGCGGTCCATCTCCTGCGCCACTACCCTCGCCCCCTCCCAGAACAAGGATAGAGTCCCCCTCGTTCTGACATTTCCCACCAGCCTCCGTATGCAAAGCATAATTCTCCGCCATTTTCGCCAACTCCAGCATGATGCCACCACCAAACACATCTTCCCTTCACTCCCTCTGTCAGCATTCTGCAGAGACTATTCCCTCCGAGACAATCTAGTCCACTCCTCCATCATACCCAGTACCTCTCCCATCACCCATGGCACCTTCCCATGCAATCGCAGAAGGTGTAACACCTGCCCCTTTACCTCTTCCATGCTTAACATTCCAGGCCCAAAACACTCATTCCAGGTTAAGCAGCGTTTCACTTGCATCTCTTCCAATTTGGTCTACTGCATTCACTGCTCCCAATGTGGTCTCCTCTATATCGGAGAGACCAAACGCAGGCTGGGTGATCGCTTTTCTGAGCATCTTCGGTCTGTGCGCATTCCTGTTGCTTGCCATTTTAACAAAAGACCCTGCTCCCATGCCCACATGTCTGTTCTTGGCCTGCTGCAATGTTCCAGTGAAGCGCAACGCAAACTGGAGGAACAACATCTCATCTTCCGGTTAGGAACACTGCAGCCTTCCGGCTTGAACATCGAATTCAACAACTTCAGATGATCAGCCCCATCTCGACCCATTTGTTTTCATTTCATTTTAACTGTCTTTTACCATTTCTTTCTTTCTTAATATACATTTAATTCCCCCCCCCCCCCCAATCTTTACCACCTTTCCTGCACCTTTCTCCTCTTTGCTTCCCCCTTCCCCTCCCCCCATACCTACAGTTCATCCTCTGATGTTAGTTTCCCTGCTGTTTAACCTTTCACATCTTTTGTCCTCTCTGGGGACTCCCATTAGCATTCTTTCCCAATGGTTTCTGTAGCCATCAGCACCCGGTTTCCTTGGGTTTTTGTGGCTATGACTCATCTTTCATTCTCACTCCACAGTATAAATATTTCCCACTTTCTCTCTCTGTTAGCTTTGACAAAGAGTCATCGGACTCGAAACGTTAGCTCTCTTCTCTCCCTACAGATGCTGCCAGACTTGCTGAGATTTTCCAGCATTTTCTCTTTCGTTTCAGATTCCAGCATCCACAGTAATTTGCTTTTATTGTAAACAATTATACTTCTTTGGAAGGGTAAATGTTTATTTTAGTCTGCCGTGAAGGGATATCAGCATTGCATGACTAAAAAGGAAGTGTGTCATGTGATCCTGTCCTATATTCACTTTTACTTTGAGCAGAGCACTTAAACTGCTCTGCGCCTTCAACTTTATATCTATGTATAACTGTTCTTGTGTCTCTGGTCTTAATAAATAAACCCACAATTTGTTTACTCATTCATTTATGAGCAATTGGTGCCTTGTATCTTGTGTCAGGCCTGAGATATTATCTCCTCAGCCTTCTCGAGGGCAATTAAGGATGGACAATAAATATTGGCCTGGCTAGCGATGCCCACATAAAATAAATTAAAAGAAAGAAAAATAAAAGAATAAATAAAAGAACAAAATTAAATAATTAAAATCCCGCAAAGAGCGCAGCCATTCTTTCTCTTTCTGTCTGGTGACCTTGTTGTCATGGTACACTATTTTTGCTCTACAGTAAAATAGCAACTGCTCCATTGCATTTCCTTCCCATACCTGACAGAAAGTTTAATTCCTTGGTCCTTTTTTACATGGTGTCCATGTACCGGGTTGGCCCTGCTGCACTCTTAGCATTGTAATTCCACAGAAGCAGCATGAAAACACAGATGGGATGAAATCGGTCACGGGTAGTAGAAAATCAATGAAGTCACTCAAAAGTCAAATCAGGCAGGATGTAAAATCATCACCTAATTTGCCCTACCATGAAAGACCAATTTCACTCCCGAAGAGTTTATACCATACTCCTAGAAATTGTCTAAAAGCCCAAGACCCAGATGACATTTTGGAGTATCAGGCCACAGATAATAGAGAAAACCTTTGTTGGGAAAAGCTTCCATGAGACATTCCTGAACTAAATGCTATGAGTAAGTTCAACATCTATTTTTGGAAAGGTGGAATTTGCCTTGTATTTTTTTTTAATATAGATGTTACTATTGACAGTACATTGCGACTTGTTTGAAAAAGGAAAATGTGAGCTGAAAATTTGAGGAAATGTGTAAAAATTTTGATTTGCTTGGCTTGTGACAATTGTTTTCCAGGTTCTCAATTTTGGGGAAAAGAGTTTACTTGGGTGTTTTTGTGTTTGTTCATTGGTCGTTTGAAGCTCTTGATCTGTTTTGTAGAGCAAACTTGTTTTTGATAACTGAATTTGGCCAGTATAATACTGGAGCTTATCAGCATGATTAATTTAACAGATAATGATTATCTAGATGTATCATGAATTTTGGCATGTACTGTACATATATAACACATGCTTCAAGTGTGACCCCTTTATGAGATGGGGAACCTTGAACACGTGTGAGATACAAGCAGTGAAATTCTCCATCAGTGGGATCCTCCAGTCCACCAGCAGCATGGGATGGCCACAATGGGAAATCCCATTGGCCGGCTGCCTGAATGAAGGATCCCGCTGCCAGCGAGGGCATGCTGTACAGGGAAGAGTAGGTGGATCGGAGAATCCCGCCCAAGATCTTTAATCGTGTAGCTGGAAACTACTTTGGGGATGAGTGTTTTACTGTAAAATATATAAAGGACAATTTGTGGAGTCAGAGTCCCGATTACCATTTACAGATGATCCAGAGTGTTGACAATGATGAAGGCAGAAATCAATGTAAAATAATGACAAGATGGGTTAGACCATAATAATGGCGGTTAAGCATGAGAATTGAAATAAGCAAGGCAATTGTGTGCCCAGGCATAAAAAATCTTTAACTTCGCAAGTAGTTGAGAAGGTGATGGACTGAGGTTCCAAACGCAATATTGAGATAGTTCAATTGTGGAAATTTGACATGGGGGAAAAAATATTGAATAGAAAAGTGACAATGGACAAACAATTCCAGGAGCTGATAGAGGAGCATTGTGATCCAAGCTCTTGTGTCTGCACACGCTTTTATAATCAGACATCATAATAAAGTTATCACAACCATTTTTCTTTTTTTATTGGTCCTAAACCATTTTGTTTTTGTTGTTGGTGATGTAATGCCATTTTAAGTAATGAAACCGTAGGTTTGCTTCATTATTCGTTATTCAAACTCATTTAATGTTTTGTGCATTACAACAATGGTTACACTTCTAAAAGTACTTAGTTGGCTGTGAAGTACTTATAAATTCAAATCTTTCTTTCTTTCAAAGAATGGGTCTCTTAGTTTTCTTTGTAACCTAAAGTTTCCAGCAGATAATACCTGCAAAACAACTGGTTTAACATGAATGTGGTTTCATTACATCATCCATTAAGAAAGGTTTCTCTATTCAGAATGCATGCAGTGGGTAATTATTTGATAGAAAAGAACACTGCACAGTTGTGGAACAACACAGAATAGTCGTAAATTACATGACCACCATTCCTGCAATGAGTTTATTTTGTGATTATATCGCATTCTATAAATGAATAATAAATAGTGTGATCAATTTCCTGCACTGGAACAAGGGACAGCAGAATAATTAAGTGACAGAAGGTTTCAATCTTGTTGAGTCCTCTGATTTCAGAATAATAACTGCTGAAGATTTTGCAGTAACCCTTAATAGACAACCGATTGCTCATTGTGCTGCTTTCAAATTCAATGAGCATTCATTGAATAGAGCTCTTAGAATTCAGGACCGTACCAGGGATTAGTGCCCACTGGCTAGCCAGCCACATGATGCAAAATTCATAGTCTGTCTACTTACACTGAATAGAGAACCAGCCACAAAAATGAATAGCTGAACCTTTTGACTAAATTGTTTTTTCACATCAGCTATTATTAAAAAAGAGTAATTTAATTCATCAGCTGTTTGTGTGGTTTTGTTGACTTCAATAATAATTTTAATAATACATCGCTGCTAATATTAGTAGTTTACCTTAAGTCACTATTGTGACTATAACATATTGCCCTATTATATTGAATTTCGCGCCTCCAACATTGTGTTTTCAATTTCTGTTTGCAAAGAATGCATTTCTCTTTATGATATGATTATTTATGGAATATTCCTGTCAGAGATTCAGACTTTTTCTCTGCAAACTCATGCTTTGGCATGAAGAAGAGGTGCAGCATGAAAGAATTCACTTCACTCCCCAGAGGTTGATTATGTAGCTTCCAGAAACTGTCACTCCAAAGAAAAGTAGATTCATATCCCAGATTCAATTATGGAAGGACCAATGCTATCATTTCCTCTTAATAAAACAGTTTATCTTGTGTTGTGGCAATCAAAAATCTTGGACCCTAATGAACAAATTGCCAGGCAGTTGTTGGTACTAAGGACAGCTGTAATCTTTCTCCAGGCCGGCCATGATGAAACAATCTACTGAAGGAAATTAAAATGCAAGTGCTTATTGTTTGCTAAGTCCAATCTCATCTGAGTTCACTCTGAATTTATGGCTTTAATTCCCATGTAGTGTAAAATATAACATTGCTGATTCTAATAAATCACTTGTATTTAATAAATCTGTCATGATCAGGGGCTTGTCTCGTGTCAACGTCCAAACGCAATCTTTAGTTCAAATGGAAATTCAACTAAATCACCTTATTTAATATTTGGAATATATGTGACATTGTAATACGTCAAGCAAATAATAGCTGCCTGGAAATGGAATACAAAATTAAAAATCATGAAGCTTGTAGGCCCCTGGTGCTGCGCATGCACTGACTGTTTGAACGCTTTACTGGTAAGTGACTGATAATATAGCAGATATATGAAAATAATCATTGTACCATTCCCTGACGTTTATGTCTCAACTCTCTGTCACTCACACTAAGAGAATTTATGGAAGACATTATGAAAGAATCCAAGAGCTTATAATACAGGTGCCAAATATGATAGAAATCTAACATTAGCATAATTTAACTTCCCACTTTTTCAGAGACCTTAGAGATAGCAGCAAGGGTCAGGGGGGATAGCAGCAAGGCTCACGAGAGGACAAGATCAGACCACACATGAAGAACAAATGACCTATATTGATTGATTCTGATTGAATGGTTACAATAATCAATTCCAAATTCATGACTAAAATTTGTTATACCGTCAAATCAATAAAACTCTGTAAAATCACATGGAGGGGAAGCTTAGGACCACTGAAGGGAAGAGGTGATGGGCACAATTGTGTGAGCCTTTTTCGACAGGAGCAAAAATGCCCAAATTTCTATGAACCACTGATAACCAAATCAACTTCAGTTACATAGAACATACAGTGCAGAAGGAGGCCATTCGGCCCATCGAGTCTGCACCGACCCACTTAAGCCCACTTCCACCCTATCCCCATACCATAATAACCCCATCGAACCTTTTTGGTCTCTAAGGGCAATTTATCATGGCCAATCCACCAAACCTGCACGTCTTTGGACTGTGGGAGGAAACCAGAGAATCCGGAGGAAACCCACGCAGACACGGGGAGAACGTGCAAACTCCACACAGACAGTGACCCAGCAGGAAATTGAACCTGGGACCCTGGCGCTGTGAAGCCGCAGTGCTACCCACTTGTGCTACCGTGCAGCCAAAAAGTTGATTTCATGGAGAGTGTTATTCTGCCCCCAATAAGGAACAGTTTTATGGGTATATTTGCAGCTGGCATTGCCTTCACAGCTCTCCAGTTCTGCATTTTCCAGATGCAGGAGTCCAAATCCAGCACAGCCGAAGTAAAAGCGACCATTTATGAATACTAACAACTTAAGACTTCCACAGGATCCGCCCTAACAGCACCTCAACATTTACATGAGGCCGGCCAAAGCAACAAGGTAATACTTTTTTTTGGTGATTGTGAGAACAACCACAACTTGAATCAAAACTAGAAAATGGTGGACAACCCCAGCAGGTCTCACATCATCTGTTGAGTGAGACACATATTGGGGTTGAGAGAGGAGGTGGTGAAGTAGAGCTGGATATTGCCGTTGTACATGTTGTGTCTTCAGGTGATGTTGTCAAGGGGCAGCATGCATAGGATGGCCATTCCCCCTGTTTTTATACAGAATAGTCAGGATTTTAGCCAGTCTGTCCTTTGTCCAGTTCCAGATACGTTTCTGTCCAGTTTACTTCAATTATGAGGGAAGAATACTTACAGTGGCATGTTACTAAAGGCATTTCTGAAAATACAGGCATCGAAAGGCCAATGACCGGCCAGGAATAAGTGCAATTCAGTTTTCTTTTTCATTTAAAATTAATGCATTATACTCACAGGTGGCTTTTGGAGCATCTTTTAGATACAAGCTTGTGCGCTGGATGGTGTCATCTCCATGCCTGATTATGTCATCACTGTGTATAATGACATCCTCTCTGTGCACGGTGTGCCTTCCCACTCCCCAGCTCCGTCCACAACACCGCTGGTCTACTGGGTCTCGCATTCAATATTCCTTGCTTCTGGCAGCGACATGTAGCTGAGAAATAGGAGGGGGTCAAGAGGTAAGATAAAGTCGCCATAGTCCCAGATGACCCGATGCTGCTTTCCCCTTTGAGGGGGAGAGCTGACCGGTGATGTTTTAACCTGAGGATCACCACACTTCAAGTGAGGGGCAAGGTTGAGAAGGCTGGGCCTTCATGAATAACCTCAGCTGGCACTGGAATTGAACCCACGCTGTTGGCCTGGCTCTGCATCACAAACCAGCTGAACAGCCAACTGAGCAAAATCGGCCCTCCAGCTAAACCAGAGGGGGTCAAGAATAGATATAGAGGTAACTGGGTAGGATCAGGAAGAGGAGTCTTCCTGCAGATTTCCTGGTCATGACTGAATAGGCAAGAATGGAACCAGGCAAGGATATCGCCCACTCAGCTGGCCAATGGAGAACAGGAGGAGGAGACACTGGAAGAGGATGGTGTGGTGACCTGTGAAAAGGGTGCAGAATGGTTGAGAGGCTGAGAAGGGGTAGAGCATAAAGGATGTTATTTGTAATTTGATTAAGGATATTCCAGGTTTTAACCAAGGGTGGAAACCTGATTGGAGAGGTGCACATGGGCAATGATCTGGGAAACAACAGTATGTTCAATGACTTGGGCAAGGAAAGGAAGGTTGGAGATTGGGTAGTAGTTCGTAAGGATGGAAGAGTTAAGTGTGTGTTTTTGAGGAGGGGAATGATGATAACAGGTTTGAAAGAATGGCTTATAATACCGAAGGATAGGAAACCATTTACAATATTAGCAAGCACGGGGGCCAGGAAGGGAAGTTGGAAATCGTACAAATGTTTTTGATTTTGTTGGTAACTTCAGAACATGGAAATTGATCAGAGAGCATCAGCATGGATTTGGTAAGTTTAAATCATGTCAGACTAACCTAGTTGAGTTTTCTTTTGATACGGTTGATAACATGGTGTCTATGAATGTTATTTATATTGAGTTCCAAAAGGCATTTTATAGGGTTTCGGACAAGAGACTACTAGCGAAATTGGACGTGCATAGAATTAGTGGTAAACCTTTTGACATGAATAGGCAATTAGTTAAGAGGTGGGAGACATAGAGGGTGGATAAGGGATATGTACTCGAATTGGCAGGATGTGACTAGATCTCCCACAGTGATCTGTACTGGAAAATTATGTTTATAAATGACTTAGATGAAGGAACAGAAAGTGATGTAACAACGTTATTAATGACTTAAAGTTGGCATAATAACTAAGGTAAGTGGGGTCATAAAGTTGCAAAGAGACATTAATAGAAAAATGAATGGGCAAAACCGTGGCACATGGAGTTTACATGAAGAAGTGCAAGGTTATCCCTGTGGCTAAATAGATCAAATTATTCACTAACTAATAAGAATCAAGGAAGTATGGGGGGAGATTTCGTGGTCTATGGAAAGACATCCCTAAAACCAACTGAAATGGTACAAAATGAACTGAACAAATTGAATTCTAACCTTGATCTGGATTACAATGGGGGTGAAAGCTGTGCTCCAGTCATATAAAGATCGTTAGATCACAGCTAGAAACCTGCATCAATTTCGAGGCACTACACTTCAGGAAGGATATTCTGGCCTTGGAGAGGATCCAGAACCAGAATTGTACAAGGGCTGCAAAGTTAAATTGTTAGGGCGGGTTGTATAGATTAACCTTGTATTCCCTCAAATATAAATGATTAACTGATAATCTAATTGATGTGTTGAAGATAATGAAAGGAACTGATAGGGCAGTTGGACAGAATCAATTTCCTCTGACAGGAGAACAAGGGGCATCACCTTAAAATTAAAGTGACGCAAAAACGGGTGAAGTCTGAAATAATTTATTGACAAAGCATTGTGGAAGTTAAGAACTAGGCCATCCCAATGGAAAATTTCAAACTAATTTTGATAGATTTTTATCAGGCAAAAGGCATAAACAGAGTCCAGATTCAGGTCAGTCATGATCTAATTAAATGGTGGGACATGTTCAAAGGGTTAAATTGTCGACTCTTAATTTTTCATGGAAAGAACGAAGAAATCAAAGATAATCTTATCAGTGATTGAGACGATGGGAATAGAGAAGCCACGTAAAATTGCAAGGCTTGGATTGGATTGGATTGGATTTGTTTATTGTCACGTGTACCGAGGTACAGTGAAAAGTATTTTTCTGCGAGCAGCTCAACAGATCATTAAGTACATGGGAAGAAAAGGGAATAAAAGAAAATATATAATAGGGCAACACAAGGTATACAATGTAACTATATAAGCACCGGCATCGGATGAAGCATACAGGGTGTAGTGTTAATGAGGTCAGTCCATAAGTGGGTCATTTAGGAGTCTGTTGATAGTGGGGAAGAAGCTGTTTTTGAGTCTGTTCGTGCATGTTCTCAGACTTCTGTATCTCCTGCCCGATGGAAGAGTTTGGAAGAGTGAGTAAGCCGGGTGGGAGGGATCTTTGATTATGCTGCCGCTTTACCCAGTCACCGGGAGGTGTAGATGAAGTCAATGGATGGGAGGCAGGTTCGTGTGATGGACTGGGTGGTTCAAGGCTCTCTGAAGTTTCTTGCGGTCCTGGGCCGAGCAGTTGCCATACCAGGCTGTGATGCAGCCAGATAGGATGCTTTCTATGGTGCATCTGTAAAAGTTGGTAAGGGTTAATGTGGACATGACAAATTTCCTTAGTTTCCTGAGGAAGTATAGGCGCTGTTGTGCTTTCTTGGTGGTAGCGTCGACGTGGGTGGACCAGGAGAGAACTTTGGAGATGTGCACTCCTAGGAATTTGAAACTGCTAACCATCTCCACCTCGGCCTCGTTGATGCTGACAGGAGTGTGTGCAGTACTTTGCTTCCTGAAGTCAATAACCAGCTCTTTAGTTTTGCTGGCATTGAGGGAGAGATTGTTGTCGCTACACCACTCCACTAGTTTCTCAATCTCCCTCCTGTATTCTGACTCGTCGTTATTCGCGATCCGGGCCACTATGGTCGTATCGTCAGCAAACTTGTAGATGGAGTTGGAACCAAGTTTTGCCATGTCGTGTGTGCACAGGGAGTCGAGTAGGGGGGTAAGAACGCAGCCTTGCGGGGCCCCGGTATTGAGGACTATTGTGGAGGAGGTGTTGTTGTTCATTCTTACTGATTGTGGTCTGTTGGTCAGAAAATCGAAGATCCAGTTGCAGAGTGGGGAGCCAAGTCCTAGGTTTTGGAGCTTTGATATGAGCTTGGCTGGGATTATGGTGTTGAAGGTGGAGCTGTAGTCAATAAATAGGAGTCTGATGCAGGTGTCCTTGTTGTCGAGATCCTCCCGGGATGAATGTAGGGCCAGGGAAATGGCGTCTGCTGTGGACTGGTTGCGCCGGTATGAGAATTGCAGTGTATCAAGGCATTCTGGGATTTTGGAGGGATGCGCTTCATGATCAACCTCTCTAAGCAATTCATTACGTCTGAAGTCAGCGCCACCGGACAATCATTGAGGCACGTTGCCTGGCTCTTCTTTGGCACCGGTATGATGGTGGTCTTCTTGAAGCAGGTGGGGACCTCGGAGTGGAGTAGGGACAGGTTAAAGATGTTTGCGAACACCTCTGCCAGCTGGTCCTCGCAGGCTCTGGGTGCACGACAAGGGATCCCATCCGGGCCCGTTACCTTCCGAGGGTTCACTTTCAGGAAGGCCAATCTGACTTCGGAAGCTGTGATGGTGGGTACGGGTGAGTTATAGACTGCTGGGTCACTCGACAGTGGATTGTTGGTTACCTGCTCGAACCGAGCATAGAATGCATTGAGTTCATCGGGGAGGGCTGCGTTGCTGCCGGAGAAACAGCTCGGCTTCGCTTTGTAGTCCGTTATGTTGTTTAGTCCTTGCCACAATTGCTGAGAGTCTGTCTGTGACTCTAGCTTGGTTTGATATTCTCTCTTAGCATCTCGGATGGCTTTGCGGAGGTCGTACCTGGATTTCTTGTATAGGTCAGGGTCGTCCGACTTGAACGCCTCAGATCTGTCCTTCAGGAGGAAATCAATCTCGTGACTGAGCCATGGTTTCCGGTTGGGGGACGTACGTACTGCTTTCTTTGACACGCAGTCGTCCACACATTTACTGGTGAAGTCTGTGACGGTGGTGGAATACTCTTTTAAGTTGTTGCTGAGTTCTTAAATATGGACCAGTCCACTTTCTCTCAGCAGTCACGTAAGAGCTCTTCTGTTTCCTCAGACGAGCACTGCACGACCTTCTCAGCTGGATTCTCCCCCTTGAGTTTCTGCTTGTATGCGGGGAGAAGGAGCATCGTCGTACGGTCTGATTTCCCAAGGTGCAGTCGGGGGATGGAACGGTAGGAGCCCTTGATTTTTGAGTAGCAGTGGTCAAGAGTGTTGTTGCCCCTGGTGGGACAGGAGATGTGCAGGTGAAATTTTGGCAGTACACTCTTGAGGTTGGCCTTGTTGAAGTCTCTGGCCACGATGAACAAGGCCTCCGGGTGTTCCGTTTCGTAGTTGATTATTACTGTGTCCAGTTCGTCCAGCGCCTTCCTCGCTTCTGCCTGGGGTGGGATGTAGACCGCTGTGATAATGGCTGAAGTGAACTCACATGGAAGATAGTATGGGCGGCACTTCACAGTCAGGTATTCCAGATCCGGGGAGCAGTCGGTCGCCAGAGTCGCCACATCCAAGCACTAGGATGAGTTGATGAGGAGGCAAACCCCTCCACCCTTCGCTTTGCCTGATGACGCGGTGCAGTCCGCCCGGTGAATTGAGAAGCCTTCAGGTTGTATGGCACAGTCCGGTGAGGCGGGGGTGAGCCATGTCTCTATGAAACAGAGACCACAGCAGTCTCTTACTGACTCCGAGAGGTAAGTCTAGCGTTAAGTTCAACCAGCTTGTTTTCGAATCGCTTGGACGTTTGCCAGGCGTATGCTGGGGAGAGGGGTCTTGAAACCGCGTTGCTTCAGTCTAACCTGCAGACCACCGCGTTTCCCTCGCTTCCTCTGTCGGCAGCTGCGGCGGGATGATCCTGGGATCCGATGGGAGAAGTCTGACCTTGTGGAAGGCAGGTGATTGTGGTAAACCACTGTATTGTATTGTATTGTTGTACTGTTACATGCCTGGGCTTGTCCCTGCTGGGTCCGAACCACTGTAGTATATAATACGTATATTGTGGTAAATTGCCACTGTATTATATGTAATGTGGTAAATTACTGCCTGCTGGCTCCGCCTCCCTCGGGCTCTGTATAAAAGTGGCAAGTCTCTGCCGCTGCCTCAGTTCGGGGTCCAAGTCCAGGAGGCTTTCCGTTTAGTTTATTAAAGCCTCAGTTACGTTCACCATTTGTCCTGTGTTCATTGATGGCAAATCAGTGTGATGCACGATCAATTGCACAAAGACTAAAGTTGGGTACAACTGTGGCTTTATTACAGTCAGATACGTGGCCTCCTGCTGCAGCTGGCGAAATGGCAGGGCACTGGAGGTTATGCATATTTATACAGTTCTCCCTGGACGGAGCCAGCCAGCAGGAGCTACCGGCGAACCTGTAGTGCAGGTCCAACCTTACATCTCCTATTACCGTGGATCACCACATTCACCCCCTGTTAAAAATGAGTCCGGTGGGGGTGACGTGAAACTATATACAATTAGTGTAATTATGTACAGTGGTAGGGAAAGAAAAGTCCATGTTGACGGTCCGGAGTCCGTCAAAGGTTCAGCCGGTCGATGCTTTGGTGCTTCGTTGGGAGCGGCGTAACGGTGGCGGCGAAGTCGGTGCTGGCGGTGGTGGAGGTGGCAGCGATGGCGATGCTGATGCTGGCCAGTCATTGGGGAACTCTGGGAGCGTGCAGAAGTCCTCTTCGTCCTCTTGTGCGAAAAAGGGGAAGGTCTTGCCCGTTTCCTCGGGGGTTGTAGCTGGTTGTCCTGCTGGAGGCTATACCCCTGCTGAGCAGGAACTGATGGAGCTCATCGTTCATGAATGAGGATCCCCTATCACAGTGGATGTAGGCGGGAAAGCGCACAAGGCGAAGATGGTGCTGAGGGCCTTGATGACGGTGGCAGACATCATATCGGGGCATGGGATGGCGAAGGGGAATCTGGAGTACTTGTCGACCACACTGAGAATGTACGTGTTACAGTCGGTGGAGGGGAGGGGCCCTTTGAAATCCATGCTGAGGCGTTCAAAGGGGTGGAAAGCCTTCACCAGGCGCACATGGCCCAGCCGGTAGAAGTGCGGCTTGCACTCTGCACAGACCTGGCAGTCCCTGGTGACTGTCCTTACTTCCTCGACGGAGTAGGGCAGATTGCGAGCTTTGACCAGATGGTACAATCGAGTGACCCCTGGGTGACAAAGGCTGGTGTGTAGGCCCTCCGGAGTTGGTCCACTTGTGCGCTGGCACATGTGACTCGGGAGAGGGCATCTGGGGGCTCGTTGAGTTTACCGGGGCGATACAAGATCTCGTAATTATAGGTGGAGAGCTCGACTCTCCACTGCAAGATTTTATCATTTTTGATCTTGCTCCGCTGTGTGTTATTGAACATGAAGGCTACCGACCGTTGGTCCATAAGGAGAGTGAATCTCTCACCAGCCAGGTAATGCCTCCAATGCCGCACAGCTTCAACGATAGCTTGGGCCTCCTTTTCGACGGATGAGTGTCGAATTTCAGAGGCATAAAGGGTGCGGGAAAAGAATGCCACGGGGCTGCCTGCCTGGTTTAGAGTGGCGGCAAGGGCGACGTCTGAAGCGTAGCTTTCTACTTGGAAAGGCAGTGACTCGTCCACTGCGTGCATCCCAGCCTTGGCGATGTCTGCTCTGATGCGGGCGAAAGCGTGTTGTGCCTCGGCCGCGAGGGGGAATTGGGTGGACTGGATGAGTGGGCGGGCCTTGTCCGCATAGTTTGGGACCCACTGAACGTAGTCGGAAAAGAACCCCAGGCAGCGTTTGAGGGCCTTGGGGCAGTGGGGGAGGGGAAGTTCCATGAGGGGGGCGCATGCGGTCGGGGTCAGGCCCGAGAAGTCCGTTTTGGACTATATAGCCGAGAATGGCTAACCGGGTCATGCTGAACACACACTTCTCTTTGTTGTAGGTCAGGTTGAGAAGAATGGCAGTGCGGAGGAATTTAGCAAGGTTTGCATCGTGGGCCTACTGGTCATGGCCGCAGATGGTGAC
Organism: Scyliorhinus torazame; assembly: GCF_047496885.1. Lineage (NCBI taxonomy): Eukaryota > Metazoa > Chordata > Chondrichthyes > Carcharhiniformes > Scyliorhinidae > Scyliorhinus > Scyliorhinus torazame. The sequence continues at coordinate 75,456,964 of NC_092721.1, read as the reverse complement.
ATTATCTAAGTACAGAAAGGTGGCCCGCAAACCGTACTGGTTGACCATTCGGTCCATCTCTCTTTGGAAGACCGAGACCCCATTTGTGACACCGAAAGGGACCCTAAAGAAGTGGTAGAGGCGACCGTCTGCCTCGAAGGCAGTGTATGGCCGGTCCGACTTCCGGATGGGGAGCTGGTGGTAGGCGGATTTCAGGTCAATTGTTGAGAAGACCCGGTACTGCGCAATCTGATTGACCATATCAGATATGCATGGGAGGGGGTACGCGTTGAGCTGCGTGTACATTGATGTAGTCCACGACCATCCTGTGTTTCTCCCCAGTTTTAACCACTACCACTTGTGCTCTCCAGGGACTGTTGCTGGGTTCGATAATACCCTCCTTAAGCAGCCGCTGGACTTCGGACCTGATGAAGGTCTTGTCCTGGGTGCTGTACCGTCTGTTCCTAGTGGTAACAGGCTTGCAATCCGCAGTTAGATTGGCAAAAAGGGAAGGGGGATCGACCTTGAGGGTCGCGAGGCCGCAAACGGTAAGGGGGGGTAAGGGCCGAATTTGAGGGCGAGGCTATGGAGGTTGCACTGGAAGTCCAGGCCAAACAGGAGTGCAGCGCAGAGATTAGGAAGGACATAGAGGCGGAAGTTACTAAATTCTACGCCCTGGACCGTGAGGGTGACTGTACAAAAGCCTTGGATCGGGACGGAGTGGGATCCGGAGGCAAGGGAGATCCTTTGATTGGCAGGGTGGACCGCGAGGGAGCAGTGCCTTACCGTATCTGGGTGAACAAAGCTTTCGGTGCTCCCAGAGTCCAACAGGCACGAGGTCGCGTGGCCGTTGATTTTAACCGTCGTCGATGCGGTGGCCAGGTTGTGCGGGCGAGATTGGTCCAGCGTCATCGAAGCGAGTTGCGGGTAGCCATCGGATGCTTCGGGTAGCGAGCGTGTGCGGTTCCGATGTCGGGATGTCCGGCGACCCTGTGGGGAACAAGATGGCGGCACCCATGGAGCGCACATTGCGGGGTCGGGACAAGTTGGCGGCGCCCATGGTGCGCACATTGCGAGGTCGGGACAAGATGGCGGCGCCCATGGGGCACACATAGCCGAAGGGGGACAAGATGGCGGCGCCCATTGGTCGCACATGGATCCGGGAGGAGAAGATGGCGGCTCCCATTGTGCGTCTGGTGTGGGGGAGGGGGCGATCGCAGCGACTGCGCGAGCCTGGCACACAGCCGCGAAGTGGCCCTTTTTACTGCAGGCTTTACAAACTGCAGTGCGGGCCGGGCAGTGTTGGCGGAGATGCTTCTGCTGACTGCAGAAGTAGCAGCTGGGACTCCCGGGGTGCGCGGATCAGCGTGCGGCACAGGCGTATTGCGAAGGCATGGCCTCGGCTGAGGAGGTCATCGGCGTGGTCCAGGAGGGGTAGGAAGGGGTAGAAGGGTGGGCAGCGCGGCGGGAGAGGTGCTATTGTACGTTACGGGATGCGACCGTCATGGAGAGCGGCAAGGTTTTCGTCTCCACCAGTTCGAGCATGGCCCCTTCCAGTAATCATTCTCGGATGCGGTCCGACGCAATTCCAGTCACGAAGGCATCGCGCATGAGGAGATTCACGTGTTCGGTGGCCGTGATGGCCTGACAGTCACAGTCCTGGACGAGTGGAATTAGGGCCCACCAGAAGTCTTCGATGAACTCACCAGTTAGTTGCGAGCAGGTGGCAAGTACATGCCTGGTGAAGAGCGTGTTCGCCTTCTGCGCGTAGTGTTCTTTGAGGAGTTCCATTGCTTTTGTGTAAGTCGTGGCGTCTTGGATCAACGGGAACACGCTGGAGCTCAGTCTGGAGTACAGGACGTTGATCTTCTGAGCCTCCATTGGCGCAGGGTCTGCCGCGTTGACGTAGGCCTCAAAACATGCTAGCCAGTGAGTAAAGTCTTTCCTGGCGTCGGGCGAGTAAGGATCCAACTGCAGGCGATCGGGCTTAATTCGGATATCCATTCTGTGGAAAATCTGACTGTAATAAATTGATGCACGATCAATTGCACAAAGACTAAAGTTGGGTACAACTGTGGCTTTATTACAGTCAGATGCGTGGCCTCCTGCTGCAGCTGGCGAAATGGCAGGGCACTGGAGGTCATGCATATTTATACAGTCCTCCCTGGGCGGAGCCAGCCAGCAGGAGCTACCGGCAAATCTGTAGTGCAGGTCCTACCTTACATCTCCTATTTCAGTGGATTACCACACAGTGGTTGCGTCTGGCGGGGTCCAGCGTGCTGGCGAGGACCAGGGCACTGGTTATGTTTCCGGGGTCACATCTGCCAGGGTCCCAGGCGCTGGTTGAGGTAGAGGGGTTGCTAGGGGGCATGTTTGCGATCCGGATGGGTCCCGGCGTTCTGCGGGCACGCGAACACCTTGCAGCGTTTTCGGATCCTCGCGTGGGGTCTCCGCCATTTTGGGGGTCCTGGGCTGTGGGCAGGGGCGTTCTGAGGCAGGTTGGGCTGAGTCCTGTGGTCAGTTCCCTCCCTGGGTGCTCCTGGGGTCGGGTCTTGAAGTAGGCCCGGTCGGGCCTCCACGCGGAGTTTTCTTTCTTCCATCTCCAGGTAGGTCGGGTTGCTGAGCAGGCCTCTCCGGGTCGGGTCGCTGAGCAGGTCTCTAGGGGTCGAGTTGGGCTGGGTCTCGTCGTCGGGGGTCGGGTAGGGAGCTCTGGGACTGGGCCAGGCGATCCAGGGACTGGCGTCGGTTGTTAGGCCGAGTTGGGAGCTCCGAGGTCCGGGTCGGCTCCAAATCGAGGTCAGGGCTTCACTTCCGGTTTGGGTCCGATCCACTTCCAGGTCGTGGAGGTCAGGTCGGGTCGGGTCAAAAGGTTTCCACGGGCCTCGGAGGATGTTCAAGCCTGCAAGAACATATGAAAGAGAGCGGTTAGTAATAATGTTAGTCTTAGAATTAAATTTTAAAAGATTAGAACGAGTATAAGTTAAGTAAAAAGTGGATCTGTTGGGGAGAGCTCGCAGAGAGTCGCCTCGCTCCGGCGCCATCTTCTAGACATGTCCAGGCTGAGGGGGTGGCTGTGAATATGGTAATATGGATGGAGGGTTTATGGGGAACAGGAGGGTGATGAATAGAGAGATGAGGGAGCAAGGTAAGTTGAGATATCAATGGAATAGAGGGATAAAGAAAAGTGAGTATTGGTGATGAAGGATATACCCACAGCAGTTTGGCAGGCACCTAGAAGAGTGTTGATATATTTCTTTGTTGCCGCAAAGAGAAAAGTTAAGGAGGTGTCCATACTCTGGATTCTTGTAAAACATGATCTGGAAGAAGGTACTGAAGGCACTGTTGCTAAGTTTGCAGATGATACAAAGATCAGTAGAGGGACAGGTAATATTGAGGAAGCAAGGGGACTGCAGAAGGAGTTGGACAAACTAGGAGAGTGGGCAATGAAGTGGCAAATTAAATACAATGCGGAAAAGCGTGAGGTTATGCACTTTGGAAGGAGGAAATTAGGCATAGACTATTTTTGAACTGGGGAAATACTTAGGAAATCAGAAACATAAAGGGACTTGGAAGTCCTTGTTTACAATTCTCTTAAGGTTAATGTGCAGATTCAGTCAGCAGTTAGGAAGACAAATGCAATGTTAGCATTCATGTCAAGAGGGCTAGAATACAAGACCAGGGATGTACTTCTGAGGCTGAATAAGGCTCTGGTCAGACCCCATTTGGAGTATTGTGAGCAGTTTTGGGCCCCGTATCTAAGGAAGGATGTGCTTGGCCTTGGAAAGGGTCCAGAGGACGTTCACAAGAATGATGCCTAGAATGAACAGCTTGTCATATGAGGAATGGTTGAGGACTCTGGGTCTGTACTCGTTGGAATTTAGAAGGATGAGGGGGGATCTTATTGAAACATATGGGATACTGGGTGACCTGGATATAGTGCACATGGAGAGGATGTTTCCACTTGTAGGAAAAACTAGAACCAGAGGACACCATCTCAGACTAAAGGGACGATCCTTTAAAACCGAGATGAAGAGGAATTTCTTCAGCCAGTGGGTGGTGAATCTGTGGAACTCTTTGCCGCAGAAGGCTGTGGAGGCCAAATCACTGAGTGTCTTTCAGACAGAGATAGCTAGGTTCTTGATTGATAAGAGGATCAGGGGTTATGGGGAGAAGGCAGGAGAATGGGGATGAGAAAATATCAGCCATGATTGAATGGCGGAGCAGACTCGATGGACCGAGTGGCCTAATTCTGCTCCTATGTCTCATGGTCTTATGATGAGCGGTTTATTCAGGGTGTTGCTCAAACAACCAAGATGGCGATCTCCCAAAGCCCTCGTAAACACTCTGCTGACATGACCACATATCACGTAATGCAGCGCCAGCAAGAATGTATTCCCAGATATATGACAAGGTAATTGCTGCTAATTTGGATGGTGACATAAATTGTCTCATGGAGTGTGTGAATCCTTAACAACAGTGCAGTGTGAAGCCTTGCGTCTGAAACTGTTGATTATTGTATTGATGCTCAAGAGAGAAGAGGCTTTGCGGCTGCCTGCTATCATCAAATCATTCAACTTCTTCCAACACCGATCAGCAGATCTTGGGTAAGAGAAAAGGCTTGGTGGCTGCTTGCTATCATCAGATCATTCAAGTTCTTCCAAAACCGATCAGCGGATATGGGGTAAGAGAAAAGGCATTGTGGCTGCCTGCAATGATCAGACCATTAAACGTCTTCCAATACTGATCAGCGGATATGAGGTAAGAGAGGCAGCATATTTGTGTTCTTTCCCTGGACATTGGGCACTTTCATTTGGCTTCCTCCCCTGTGCAGCCAGCCATTATTCTTGTCTTTGCCATATCTCTTTCAGAAAATGTTTGTCACCTCACTGACATTATGGGCTGGATTTTCCCATCCCAAAACAGGGCAATTTTGCTTGAGGTGTGCAGAAAAGGAAGTGTGTGGACGTCCCACCCTCATTCCTGCTTCTGGTACTTGACATGTGAATGGGGCATGTCATGAGGTCACATGTAGCGCTCCCAACCTTGCCGGCTCCATTGTGGGAGTGGGCATTTTAGATCCCACCCCCACCACCATTCCGTGGACTCAAGCTGACTTCTGAAGGTGCCATGGTTCATACTAGCTCAGAGGCACATTGAACCCAGGGAGAATCCTAATCTGAAGTTGGAAGTGTAAGCGGTGTTGACAATTTTCATGTCATAATGCAATGCTGTATTTTAAGTGAAATATGTTTTAATGCAATCATTTATGATTGAACTTCTTTTGCAAATATAAGGAGCCATTAAATTGACCAGCCTTGTGAAAGAGGAAAGTCTCCAGATGCATTAGAGTACATTGCAGCATGAATAAAATGCTCCTCTGCATTGAAAGAAAGTGACATTCAAAGCCCCCTGTGATTACATCCTTTAATTGAATGGCAGTTTAGATATCTGTTTCCCTTCTTTATAGCTGAAACAGATGGCTGATATTTCTCAATGACTTTCAATTATTTTAATTTAATTGGCTGCACGGTAGCACGGTGGTTAGCACTGTTCATAGTGCCAGGGTTCCAGGTTCGATTCCCAGCTTGCGTCACTGTCTGTGCAGAGTCTGCATGTTCTCCTTGTGTCTGTGTGGGTTTCCTCCGGCGCTCCGGTTTCCTCCCACAAGTCCCGAAAGACGCGCTGTTAGGTGAATTGGACATTCTGAATTCTCCCTCTGTGTACCCGAATAGGCGCCAGAGTGTGGTGACTAGGGGCTTTTCACAGTAACTTCATTGCAGTGTTAATGTAAGCCTACGTGTGATAATAAAGATTATTAATATATTCCGCTCCAGAGGTTTTGATTATACAGCTGGGCTATGGAGTCCTAGTGTGAATCTGCCTGCCTCCATTTCTGCCTCTGCCCTGACTCGGGAGGCAGCTGCTCCAACGTCAGCCCATGTCCGAATCTGCTGGGTGAAAATACAATGGATGCGGCACAAACACTCTGGTGGCAAAAATACGATGTCAAGTAATGGCCCGACCCCCAGACCCAGACTCAATGGGGAAAATTTGGCCCTTTTTGGCCTTCCTCTAAGCCTCATCCCCAATGCCCTGCTTTCTTTTTTGGGTGCCTTGACCATGTCCTTCTGAAAATGCCACAAAATCTCACAGTTTCCCTTGATTACATAGCCTTGACATTCACTTCAGATTGGCAACACATTTATTAATGACATGCCGCCCCCTACTTCAGAACGTTGTAGCCAATTGACTTCTTGTCTGAAATATCTATTCCTCTCACCCAGCCCAGAATTATTACATGCATTTGAGTCCGGCTCTGGCAATGTCAAACTGTCCTCAGGATTCATGGCAGGGTCAGTGCTGGAGAGCATCAATAGGCAGGAACGTCAATGACTGGCACAGCATCAGGATAAATGAATACTTTGGATCATAGCCTTTCTGATCAATATGTCATAGCATGATGTTCCTCAGAGAGTGATTACTTGACTTATTTATACAAACTTTAACAGGCCAGCTGCCTAATGGCTCAACTACTTCCATGATTAAAGCTGTTAGAGCCAAAGTTTGCCCAATGCCTCAGTGAGCATATCCACGGAACAGCCGAGTCATACTGATGTGGTACAATTCCTGACCTGTTCTCTTTTAGCTTTTTAAAACTTTATTTCACAGGGCGTGGGCATCACTGGCTATGCCAGCACTTTTATTGTCCATCCCTCATTGCCCTCGAGGAGGTGGTGGTGAGCTGCCTTCTTGAAATGCGGCAGTCAATGTGGTGTAGCTACACTGACAGCGCTGTTGGGGAAGAAATTCCAGGATTTTGACACAGCGACAGTGAAGGAATGATGAAATATTTCCAAATGTGGTGGCTTGGAGGAGAATTTGCAAGTGGTGATGTTTCCGGGTATCTGCTGCGGGTAGTCCTGTATGTGGTACACGTCGTACGTTTGGAAGGTGCTGTCGAAGGAACCTTGGTGAGCTAATGCAGTGCATCTTGTAGGTGGTACACGCAAGCTGCCACTGTGCATTGGTGATAGTTTGTGGATGGAGTGCCAATCAAATTGTCCTGGATGGTGTTGAGCTTCTTAAGTGTTAGAGCTGCACCCTTCCAGGCAAGTGGGCAGTATTCCAACACACTCCTGGCTTGTGATTTGTGAATGGTGGAGAGTCATAAGTTGAGTTAATCGTCGCAGAATTCACAGCCTCTGACCTGCTCTTCTAGCCACAGTATTTAGATGGCTCATCCGGTTCAGTGTCGGGTCACTGGGAACACCCAGAATGTTGATTAGTGTGGGATTCTGCGAATGTCAAGGAGAGATGTTGGATTCTCTTTTGTTGGAGATAGTCATTGTGTGACACTTGTGTGGCTCGAATGTTACTGAATGTTACTGGCACTAATCAGCCCAAGCCTGGATATTGTCCAGTCCTTTCTGCGTATGTGCTGCTTCAGTATCTTGGAAGTTCTGAATGGTGCTAGATGATTTGCAATCATCAGGGAACATCACCACTTCAACCTTATGATGAAGGAAATGTCATTGATGAAGAAGATGAAGGTGGTTGGACCTGTCCTGTTAGGGAGGGAGTTTCAGGATTTTGCCCCGGTGACAATGAAGGAACAGTGATATATTTCCAATTCAGGGTGGTGAATGATTTGGAGGATATCCTCCAGGTACTGCGGTTCCCAGGTATCTGCTGCCCTTGTATTTCTAGGTGGTAGTGGTCGTGGATACTGAAGGTGCTGTCTAAGCAACCTTGGCGAGTTACTGCAGTGCATCTTGTAGATGGTATACATGGCTGACATTGTTCATCGATGGTGGAGGTTTTCTTTCATGTGTGTAGAAGGGGCTGCTTTGTCCTGGATGGTGTAAAGCTCCTTGAGTGTTGTTGGAGCTGCACTCATCCAGGCAAGCGGAGAGTATTCCATTACATACCTGACTTGTGCCTTGTTGATGGTGGACAGGCTTTTGGGGTGTCAGGAGGTGAGTTACTTGCCATAGGATTCCTGGCCTTTGACCTGCCCTGGTAGCCAAAGCATTAATATGGCTAGTCCAGTTCAGCTTTTGATCAATGGCAACCCCCAGGATGTTGATTGTTCTGAGTAAGTGCCAGAAAATTACCTGGGAAATGGTTGAAGGCATTGGATACTGCAAAGGCTATGGGCCCTGACAACATTCCAGCAATAGTACTGAAGACTTCCACCCCCCACCCCATCTTATCCACCTTTCCTGACCTCTTCTCCCCTTTGCTTGTCCCTCCCCCTCCCCCCACTTCTCCATCTGTCACAGTTTAGCCTCTGATGTTAGTCTGCTGTTTGGCCTCACACCTTTTGTTCTCTCTGGGGACTGTCATTCGCACTCTTTTCCCTTGATTCCTGTGGCTATTAGCACCCCATTTCCCTGGGTTTCTGTAGCTCATTCTTACTCCACAGCATAAATATTTCCCACTTTCTCTGTCTGTTAGCTTTGACAAAGAGTTATTGGGCTCGAAACGTTAGCTCTTTACTCTCCTTACAGATGCTGCCAGACCTGCTGAGATTTTCCAGCATTTTCTCTTTCATTTCAGATTCCAGCATCCGCAGTAATTTGCTTTTATAAAGAAAAGTGGAATGATTATCACCAGAAAACAACATGTGAAGTTATTGAACAAAACTTTCTTGGTGGATAAGAGATAATATTAGTGTACTTCAGTGAACTAAATGACAGCAACAATTCTTTGCCATCATGATTATGTCCGTCACTCAGAAATTCACTGATCAGGGCAGCACGGTGGTGCAGTGGGTTAGCACTGCGGCCTCACGGAGCCAAGGTCCCAGGTTCGATCCCAGCTCTGGGTCACTGTCCGTGTGGAGTTTGCACATTCTCCCCGTGTTTGCGTGGGTTTCGCCCCCACAACCCAAAAATGTGCAAGCTAGGTGGATTGGCCACGCTAAATTGCCACTTAATTGGAAAAATGAATTGGGTACTCTAAAAATAAAAAAAGGAACAAAAAAAAAAGAAATTCACTGATCTTTGCCTGTCCGTGTTACTGATATGTCACATGATGGATTAACAAACTAAGTATTGGTCAAGAAGATTGCATATATATTTTTACTCTGATATTGTCACTTTTTTCTCTACAGAAAATTTGTAATCCATACATGTCAAGAAATGAATGGTTAACCATTATACACATTTATGAATTTATTCTTAATAACAAGATGAAATGGGACAACAACCTCGACAAGATAATTGCAAATTAATGTATTTTTTAGTAACACTTAAATGATCAGTCATCTTCTCTCTGACAGCTTCAACATCTATACAACTATAATTTTCTCTGTTGTTGAATGTGTGAATTATATGTGACAAATACGTCAGATGAGTTGGAAGTAATTCAGCAAAATGCTTCAGATAAACTTCTCATCATCATCCTAAATATTGTAAATAAAGACCTTGTACTAATATAGTGTTTTTCATGACCTCAATAAATTCCTAAAGTACTTTAACAATTAAGTACTTTTGACATTTAGTCATTTTTGCAATGCAGCAAACATGGCAATTTACGCACAGCAAGTTTCCATAGACAGCAATTAAATAAATAACCTATCAGCCTTTTGTGTTGTTTAAAGGATATAATATTGTCCAGGAGACCAGGGCAATGCCTCAATTTTTCTTCAAATTATCCAGGCAATATTTTACATCTACCGACAATGCCTTAAATTTGCATTGCATTCAAAATATGTAACCTCTGACATTGCAACACTTTGACGCTGCACTCGAGTGTCATCTTAGATTAAATCTCTGGAATGGGGCTTGAACCCACTCTCTTCTACCTCAGATCCAAGAGTGTTTTCGCTGTTGCAAAACTGATCGTTAAATCTGCAGTTAGTGTTTTAGATTTAATGGCATTTGTGGAATAAAAGTAAAATAATACCTTTATTTTTTTTGAAGTGTACGATTTTAGAGTACTGGAATGACTGAAGTGCTTTGGGTAATGTCTGTATTTTCATTTTGTGCAATGTCCCTTTTAAATCCAAAGTGAAATTAGGGAGTATTCTGAGAGGGATGGATAATTGGTGAGTTCACATGACATCATTAAGTTTCCATTCATAACAGCTAGTACCAAAAGGCCAGATGGATGACCAGCCATTAGCCAAGCTGTTCATGACAAAGTTAACCAAATCAAACAAATTGTAAAACCTTTGGACCAATCACAAATGCTGGGTGTGATTCTCCGGCCTCGTTGCGCTCTCGCTCGAGTGAAACGAGGCCAGTGAATGGCGGGAGAGGACAAAAATGAGAACCGCACGAGGCGCCAAATAGTTTGCAATACGACCGGGACTCTCCCATAGGTGATATCAAGATCCTGCTTAGCATGGCGAGAACCCAATTGTCACCGCTTAAGCCCTATTTCCATACAATTAACGGGAGCTACCCCTTATCCAACACCCTCCCGTGATTCATTGGCCTCCCCAGCAAGCGGGCACGCTGGCACTGATTTGTACTCCTTTTGAAAGACATGAATGTAGCAGAAGAGCTTCAGTGGGGAGCCGAAGAGGTGAGTAGCCATCATTGCTCACAGGCAAGCATCCTGGGATGCTGGGCTTGCCACCACAGTGCTTAGCGGTGGGATTTGGGGGCCCATGGTTGGTGGGGGACCCCGACTGGGGGCCCTCTGCAGTGATGAACAGCCAAGGGAGGGGGGGGGTAGGCGCTGGGGGGGGGGAGGGGGGTGCAACTACATTTGGCACCACCATGCCAACCCCTAGATTGTGTGTATCCATTCAGGGAGCAACCTTTGTCCCTTCCCATCTGCCCCACCAATCACCTATAATCCCCACCAACTGTTAAGGACTCTGGCCATACGGCTGAAAGCTATGGCTAATAGGTAATTGGCAATCGTGGTTAAGTGAGCGCTTCACATAACCCAAGTGGATTCCCGTGGGTGGGCGGGCCATGTAACATGTGGGATCAATGCTTTGCATTCCAATCAGGCTGTGATGCCTGGACACTGTGCACTGCAGATGGCAAAACTACACATGCAGCAGCCAACATCCGAACATCCAGGATCTGTGTCCTATCACTCTTTAGGGTGCTGGGACTGTGTCGGCCCTGTCAAGCGGATCACTGTCGAGGGGGGGGGGGGGCGGTGTGATGATACCCCACAGAGAGTGAGCATCAGTACTCCTTAATCTATGCCATAGTCTGACCCCTGTCGGTCTTCTGAGTGCGCGCATCCACCTATCACCTGCACGCGGTGTGTCCGGGAGGAGGAGAGCGGGGTTGGTGGAGTGGTGGGGTGTGGGGTGGGTGGAGATGCCTGGAGAGATGGGCCAAGGATTCGGAAGTTGGCCTGCATTGCGAAAACAAATGACAGAGGTGTCATACAGGTTGTGTTCAAGGGTGTTTTCCTCCATCGGTGTCTTCAGTGATGTTAGACATTTAGCTGCTGTTGTATATAAAGAGTCAAAGTTTTTGCTCCTTTTCCACAAACACCTTTATTTCACTTTAACAGACTCCGCACAAAACTCTATCATCACATCACCTGACACAAAGTCCACCTGAAGCCCCTTTACATATCAGTGTCAATTATTGGATACTTAACATAAATGAGACAACTAATTGGAATGTCTCTTAAACCATTACTTGACAGTCCCCCTTCCTTGGAGAAAAAATAATAATGAGGTGAAAACAAAATTACAAGAAACTCAAAAACACACACGTAATTTCCACCCTTCTTTTTTTCATTTTGTTCTGGAAGAAAAAAAAACAGTCACAGAAACAAGCGCCCTTCATTAACAATAGCCAAAAGTTTCTGTGAACTAGCCCCTCTTTTTGTAAAACAGTCTGACAATTGATAGCTACTGTCGACCCATTTAATTTTTGCTATTTCCCCTCTGTCCAACATCTGCTTCAAACTTGCAATGTCTATCCTTAACCATTTATCATTGACACTTTTTGTAGAGTGCACATTTTCCCACAGGAATTTATTATCATTGTCACATTCAATAGGTATATTACCCAAATCCCCTAATCCCAAAATTTCTGTCAATATTTGAGATATCTAAAAGGCCATATCCACCGCCTCTACAAGGCTTAACGTCTCAGCAGCCAAAGTGATTTTGACCACTCTCCTTTATTAACTTTGTTTCCCACACAAGAGGGCAACATTTACCATTGTTCCCCAAAAGGAAAATTATAAATCCTCCTGCGCTTGAAACCCCATCACATAAATTTGCATAGGACGCATCACTATAAACTATGAGTTTCAAGTGACAAAGGTCACCTAAAACCGGGAATCTCAAAACATCATTCCTGCATTTTTAGTTTGGCCAATGCTTTATTTACTCTTATTATTTCTTCCACTTCGGGATCATTCATTTTTGTACTCAACTCTAAGACATCAAAATTCACGTCCAGTCTAGTCTGTCTACCTAACCAATTCAGTTGCCCAATTAAATTTTGCAGTTGCTCTTTTTCCATCTTTGAACTCATTGCGTCTTTTTATGAAACCCGGCCACGACTAATTGCTATTGGGCTGATGCTTTCCAAATAAGATTGCTGACGTAAAGTTGCCCCTAACTTAGTCTGTCCGGTTTCCAGTCCAATATATTTAAATGGATTGGATTGGATTGGATTTGTTAATTGTCATGTGTACCGAGGTAAAGTGAAAAGTATTTTTCTGCGAGGAGCTCAACAGATCATTAAGTACATGGGAAGAAAAGGGAAGAAAAGAAAATACATAATAGGGCAACACAAGATATACAATGTAACTATTTAAGCACTGGCATCGGATGAAGCATACAGGGTGTAGTGTTAATGAGGTCTGTCCATAAGAGGGTCATTTAGGAGTCTGTTGACAGTGGGGAAGAAGCTGTTTTTGAGTCTGTTCGTGCGGGTTCTCAGACTTCTGTATCTCCTGCCCGATGGAAGAAGTTGGAAGAGTGAGTAAGCCGGGTGGGAGGGATCTATGATTATGCTGCCCGCTTTCCCCAGGTAGCGGGAGGTGTAGATGGAGTCAATGGATGGGAGGTAGGTTCGTGTGATGGACTGGCGGTGGTCACGACTCTCTGAAGTTTCTTCCGGTGTTGGGCCGAGCAGTTGCCATACCAGACTGTGATGCAGCCTGATAGGATGCTTTCTGTGGTGCATCTGTAAAAGTTGGTAAGGATTAATGCGGACATGCCGAATTTCCTTAGTTTCCTGAGGAAGTATAGGCGCTGTTGTGCTTTCTTGGTGGTAGCATCGACGTGGGTGGACTAGGACAGATTTTTGGAGATTTGCACCTGTAGGAATTTGAAACTGCTATCCATCTCCACCTCGGCCCTATTGATGCTGACAGGGGTGTGTACAGTACTTTGCTTCCTGAAGTCAATGACCAGCTCTTTAGTTTTGCTGGCATTGAGGGAGAGATTGTTGTCGCTACACCACTCCACTAGATTCTCTATCTCCCTCCTGTATTCTGACTCGTCGTTATTCGAGATCCGGCCCACTATGGCCGTATCGTCAGCAAATTTGTAGATTGAGTTGGAACCAAATTTTGCAACGCAGACGTGTGTGTACAGGGAGTAGAGTATGGGGCTAAGTGTGCAGTCTTGTGGGACCCCGGTATTGAGGACTATTGTGGAGGAGGTGATTTTGTTCATTCTTACTGATTGTGGTCAGTTGGTCAGAAAATCGAGGATCCAGTTGCAGAGAGGGGTGCCAAGACTTAGGTTTTGGAGCTTTGATATGAGCTTGGCTGGGATTATGGTGTTGAAGGCGGAGCTGTAGTCAATAAATAGGAGTCTGATGTAGGAGTCCTTGTTTTCAAGATGCTCTAGGGATGAGTGTAGGGCCAGGGAAATGGTGTCTGATGTGGACCAGCTGCAGCGGTATGCGAATTGCCGTGGACCAAGGCGTTCTGGGAGTATGGAAGTGATGCGCTTCATGATCAACCTCCCAAAGCACTTCATTACGACTGACGTCAAGGCCACCGGTCGGTAGTCATTGAGGCACGTTGCCTGGTTCTTCTTTGGTACCGGTATTATGGTGGTCTTCTTGAAGCAGGTGGGGACCTCGGAGTGGTGTAGGGACAGGTTAAAGATGTCCGCGAATACCTCTGCCAGTTGGTCCGCGCAGGCTCGGAGTGCATGAACAGGGATCCCGTCCGTGCCCGTCACCTTCCGAGGGTTCACTTTCAGGAAGACCGATCTGACTTTGGAAGCTGTGATGGTGGGTATGGGTGAATTATGGGCTGCTGGGGCACTCGACAGCGGATTGTTGATTAGCTGCTGGAACCGAGCATGGAATGCATTGAGTTCATTGGGGAGGGGTGCACTGCTGCCAGAGGTACTGCTCGGCTTCGCTTTGTAGCCCGTTATGTTGTTTAGTCCTTGCCACAACCGCCGAGAGTCTGTCTGTGACTCTAGCTTGGTTTGATATTCTCTCTTGGCATCTCAAATGGCTTTGCGGAGGTCGTACCTGGATTTCTTGTATAGGTCAGGGTCGTCTGCCTTGAACGCCTCAGATCTGTCCTTCAGTAGGGAATCAATCTCGCGATTGAGCCATGGTTTCCGGTTGGGGAACGTACGTACTGCTTTCTTTGGCACGCAGTCGTCCACACATTTGCTGATGAAGTCTGTGACGGTGGTGGCATACTCATTTAAGTTGGTTGCTGAGTTCTTAAATATGGACCAGTCCACTGACTCTAAGCAATCACGTAAGAGCTGTTCTGTCTCCTCGGACCAGCACTGCACAACCTTCTTAGCTGGATTCTCCCGCTTTTCTGCTTGTCTGCCGGGAGAAGGAGCATCGTCGTACGGTCTAATTTCCCAAGGTGCAGTCGGGGGATGGAACGGTAGGAGCCCTTGATTTTTGAGTAGCAGTGTTCAAGAGTGTTGTTGCCCCTGGTGGGACAGGAGATGTGCTGGTGGAATTTTGGCAGTACACTCTTGAGGTTGGCCTTGTTGAAGTCTCGGGCCACGATGAACAAGGCCTCCGGGTGTTCTGTTTCGTAGTTGTTTATAACTGTGCACAGTTCGTCCAGCGCCTTCCTCACTTCTGCCTGGGGTGGGATGTAGACCGCTGTGATAATGGCTGAAGTGAACACACGTGGAAGGTAGTATGGGCGGCACTTCACGGTCAGGTATTCCATGTCTGGGAGCAGTAGGTCGCCAGGGTCACCACATCTAAGCACCAGGAGGAGTTGATGAGGCAGCACACTCCTCCACCCTTCACTTTGCCTGCTGATGCCGTGCGGTCCGCCCGGTGAATTGAGAAGCCTTCAGGTTGTATGGCACAGTCCGGTGAGGCAGGGGTGAGCCATGTCTCTGTGAAACAGAGCACACAGCACTCTCTTACTTCCCTCTGAGAGGTAAGTCTGGCATTAAGTTCATCCAGCTTGTTTTCGATCGCTTGGACGTTTGCCAAGAGTATGCTAGGGAGAGGGGTCGTGAAACTGCGTTCCTCCAGTCTAACCTGCAGACCGCCGCGTTTCACTCGCTTCCTCAGTCGGCGGCTGCTGCTGGATAATCCTAGGATCTGATGGGAGACGTCAACCCTTGTGGAAAGTAGGTGGTTGTGTCTGGCGGAGTCCAGGGCGCTGGTGGGGACCAGGGCGCTGGTTACATATCCGTGGTCGCATCTGGCAGGTTCCTGGGCGCCGGTTGAGGTAGAGGGGTTGTTAGGCGGGCATGTTTGCAATCCAGATGGGTCCCGGCATTCTGTGGGCATGGGAATACCTTGCAGTGCGTTCGTGTCCTCGCGCGGGGTCTCCGCCATTTCTGGGGTCCTGGGTCATGGGCAGGGGCTTCCTGAGGCAGGTTGGGCTGGGTCCCATGGTCTGTTCCTTCCCTGGGCGCTCCTGGGGTCGGATCTTGAAGTAGGCCCGGTCGGGCCTCCACGTGGATTTTTCTTTCTTCCATCACCAGGTAGATCGTGTTGTTGGGCGGGACTCTACGGGTCGGGTCGCTGGGCGGGTCTCTCGGGGTCGCGTTGGGCCAGGTCTTGCCATCGGGTCGGGAGATCCGGGGACTGGGCCGGGCGATCCGGGGACTGGCGTCGGTAGTTAGGCCGGGTTGGGAGCTCTGAGGTCCGGGTCGGCTCCAAATCGAGGTCGGGGCTTCACTTCCGGTTTGGGCCCAATCTTCTTCCAGGTCGCGAAGGTCAGGTCGGGTCGGTTCAAAAGTCTCCAAGGGCCTCGGAAGATGTTCAAGCCTGCAAAAGAAGATAAAAGAGAGAGGTGAGTAATAATGTTTGTTTTAGAATTAATTTTTAAAGTTTAGAACAGTACAAGTTAAGTAAAAAGTGAATCGGTTGGGGAGAGCTCACAGAGAGTCGCTTCACTCCGGCGCGATCCTTAAAATGCACCGGAAGCCTGACTTCCAACACTATATTCTTTCCTCAAACCACAGATTACAATAGCTTCAAAATCACTCGTCCCACCCCACAAAAAATCATCGACATGCATCATAAAGATGCCAGAAAGATTTCCTTTATAGTGCCAGGAAAACATTGCCGGATCTGCTTTCAACTGGCAACAGCTTAACTTTAACAAAACTGACCATACCGAAAAATACCAGACTCTAGACGCATCATTTAATCCATATGCACATTGGTTCAACTTCCAGAGTACCCCTTCTGTGTTAGCTGCCTCTTTAGGAGGATGGAGAAAATGTCTCTCTGGAGCTGATGCCCCTGCAAAAAAGCAGCTTTTATATCTATAGATTTGCATTTTCATGCCTTTGTGGCTAATAGAGCCAAGAAGATCTTTAAAATAACCTTTCCTGCCGTAGGTGAATCTACCCTTAAATTGTGATCTTCTAAGTTTTCTTCAAATCCCCTTGCCACAAGCCTGGTCTTTGCCTTATAAGTTCCATCCAGAAGAAACTTTTCCGTGCAAATCCATCTGTGGGATAGAGCTCTTTGTCCCCTATCCGGTACTTCCGTGTATACCTCAAATTCACTCCAACTATGCAGGTCTTACTGTTTGGTATCTTTGATAACTTTTTCATCTAATTTATTGGAAGCCATCAAAATCTCACATGCATGTGGGCTTCTACTCCTATTAGTATTCGTAGTCTTACTCATGTTCCGAGACCTCGATAATCTACGTCCCCTTTCCCGCCTGGTATCTCATTCTGTACTGCTACTGCTTGATCTTTCCCTTCTGCTGTGGGATGTCCTTTCAATAGTTATCGACATTTTCCTGCGGACCTGTTCACTATCCGATGGACTATCTGAATTGGCATTGCATTTCTGTGCCCTCCATTTTTGAACTTCATGTTCCCAATCCATTGTCTTGACTCTCTCTCCTGAATGCTACACATTCAACCAATGTTTATACTTTCCAGTGGCCTTCCCTGCTCTATTAATAACAGTTGCATCCTTCCATCGACTAGACCCTTCAGGCAAGTATGTCACTTTTGCACCAACTTTTGGCAGTTCTCCTTTCAGAAAAATGGCCTGTTCTAATTCATCAGAAGTGTTGTGTTCCTCTACAGAAACCCTGGGCGGGATTCTCCACCCCCACGCCGAAGTGGCCGTGCCGTTGTGAACGCCGTCGAGGTTCACAATGGCGCGGAACGGCCCCGGTCCCGACCGATTCAGGCCCTGACAATGGGCCAGTATCGGGGCCGCGTCATCTACCCGCGCCAGGCCTTATCGCCCGCTTAAAAGCGGCGCCGCATAGATGACGTGGCCGGCGCCGCATAACGGACGTCATCCGCGCATGCGCGGGTTGGCCGGCGCCAACCCGCGCATGCGTGGTTGCCGTCCTCTCTAAGTCCGCCCCGCAAGAAGATGGCAGACGGATCTTGCGGGGCCGCGGAAGGAAGGAGGTCCTCCTTCAGACAGGACAGCCCGACGATCAGTGGGCACCGATCGCGGGCCACCCCACATCTGAGGTACGCCCCGGTGCAGGATCCCCCCTCGCCCCCCCGCAGGCCGCCCCCCCCCCAGCGTTCACGCACCGCCCACGACTGCAGTGACCAGGTGTGGACGGTGCCGGGGGGAACCCGCCGTTTTGGCCTGGCAGCTCGGCCCATCCGGGCCTCAGAATAGCGGGGGTGCCGGAGAATCGCCATTTTGGGTATCTCCGGCGATTCTCCGGCCTGTGGCCCGTGAAACTCGACCGGGCCGTTCCCGCCTGCGGGAGGGCGTCGGACCGGCGTCCCCGGAAATTCTGGCGGCCCAGGCGATTCTCCCAACCAGCGTGGGAGTGGAGAACCGTGCCCCCTGTCTATATTAGTTAACTGGTCCTCATAATTCTGTAACACGTCATGTCTGTCTGCTCTGTCTGAATTTGAAAATTTGTAATCTGTACCCATTATCCTTGATGAATGTACCCTAACAGTTTGATTGCCATATTGCAAAATAATTGTTTTTCCATCTATGCCTATGATCTTCCCTGGGCCTTTCCATTCATTAAAATTGTTTCTCTTAAAGTATACTATGTTTCCTTGCTGGAAAACGGTATTTGATGGCCATACATTATGCCTTCAAGCTCTGCGAATTCTTTCAGAGACTTCTGCTTCCAGAAAAGCTTTTCTACTGCTATGTAATGCATTTAAATGCTCAGCAAAGGCAGAGATAATTGTAGTCCCTTGCCAAGCTGGAGGCTGGTCATCCAAAATGGACAGAATTTCAGCATTTCTACCAAACACTATTTGATAGGGACTATAGCCCCCAACCATCTGCAATGAATTCTCATGTTCATTGCATGTACCGCCCATGCTAAAGCTGAATTTAACTTGCAATTCGGTCGATCTGCCAAAATTTTCCGGAGCATGTCATTGATTACCGCATGGTTTCTTTGACACACACCATTACTCAATGGGCTTTCCGCAGCTGTATTCATAACTGTGATATTCACGTTTTCACACATATCCCTAAACTCATCATGAGCAAATTCTCCCCCATTTTCCGTAAGGAATTTTGCCGGTGGGTCCATTCCTGTACCTATCCATTTTTCCATGATTTGATCCAGAATATCTCTCTTTTCTTTACTTCGTACAAACGTTGATTGACTAAATCTGGTTGCTAAATCTACAAAATGCAAAATAAATATATTATTGGCTTTATCCCAGATCTTAAGGTCCATGGCCGCAATGTCATTAAAATCCCTGGCCAAAGGTAGGGTGACTATCGGTTGTACTGGTGTCCTTCTGTACTTCCTACAAACTTCACAGCGATCACTAACCTGTTCTATCAGTTTAGAATAGTCGTCATCCCTTACCCCTGCATCCTTTAATAAATTTTTCAGCCTCCGAGGAGACGGATGCGCAAATTGCCGATGCAGTTTTAATACAACAAGCTTTTTATCAGCTAAAGTCTCAATTTCAACTGCCATTAACACATCCTTAACAACTGTACTTGAAATATTATTTGTCAGTAATGGAATACAATAGTGTCCCGACTGTGTAAATTGTAAGTTCACCGTCTTTCCAAAAACTGTTTCCTTATCCTGTTCCATATCCAGTTTCATGTGTGCTTTCTTCATCGACGGTCTGCTCAGAAGCAAAGGTATCTCACTTGATACAACATCCGTGCTAATTAAATGATTCACCCCGGCAATATTGCAAGGGATCACCACTCTTTTCAGCGACTTCAGAGTATTATCATCCCCAAACCTGAAACTTGTGGAACTTTCAAATTCCTTAACCTTGTTACGATTTTCAGCATTCAAGGAGTCCAGGTAACATTTTAACCAGTCAATTCCACACACAGTAGATGTGCAGCCACTGTCCAATACAGCACAGTTGAACGATTCTGCAACCAACACCCTCATTACCGGCGTAAAACTGCTTGTTAATAGGACAATGCGTTCTTTCTGGTCACTATCTTTTTCCTCTTCTGACTCTTCATGTGTCGCTTCAAATACTCTATTATAACGTGTTGGACAGTTGAAAGCATAATGGTGTTGAGAGTCACATCGAAAACATCGATTTATCATGCCCCGTGCATTTCTGGGATTCATCTTCCTATTGTAGGTTCTAACTGGGTTTCTGTCTTCATAATTTCTGGGTCCCGATCTCCTTCTATAGTCTTGGAACCTTTTCGTAACCGTACGATTTTGCCATCCTGTTAGTAGTGTATCTTCCATATTCTGCTTTATTGCAGACTGACCTATTTGAGTCATCAGAGCCATTGGAATCAAATGTTTCCCCAGAAACTTTTTCAAAGCTTCTGTCATCTGATAGAAAAGGTATCCTTATCCGCAAACTGAACTCCTGTTAAAACCAGGAGCCTATCCATGTTGCTCACTTTAGCACAGTCAAGTAATTTAAAGGCCAACACAGACTGTGGAAATTCCAGGTTGTGTTTCTGCAGCCTTTTATATAGTCTGCCAGATTCCATTATGTAGTCTTCAATGGAGAAATCCTCTTATTTTCCAGAACCAATCAAAATCCGACCATGCTTCAAACGCACTTAACAAGTCATCCTTTTTATAAATCTTATCCATGTAACGTAATAGAGTCTCCAGACCTTCTTCTGAGTCTAAGTCTTCCAATTCCAGCTCAGAAAACACGTTGCTTTGGATTTTACTGTCATAAGGTAGAGAAAGAGCCAATACCATACCTTGTTTTCTCTTTCCCAAGGCAGTTAACTTAGTCCACATAACTACGATCCCCTTTTTGAAAATAAGGGGGGAGAGTCATATCCGGCCATCTTTATTCTAGGTTCAGCCATAGATCCTTTTTTTTTCTCACTCAATCTTTGGTTTGGTCTCGAAAAGTTGTATCTTTCAACCCTTCACAATTTCACAGAAACCATCCTCTGCTACCATTTGTTAGACGTTTAGCTGCCGTTGTATAAAGAGTCAAAGGTTCTGCTCCTTTTCCACGAACAACTTTATTTCATTTTAACAGACTCTGTACTGGCGACTCCCCGATATCTGCACCATGGTGTCGACCCACTCGGCGATGCTCCTCAGTGATTGGACCATGCTCTGCAGTGAGTTGTCAATGCCCACCTGTGACTGGGATACGTGCAGCGCCTCAGCTATTCATCTGAGAGAGGCTCATGTCCCGCAGAACCTCATCAAGGTCAGCCTGGTACTGGGTAACATCCCAGGAAGGGTTGGGGGCTGCATGGAGTGTTGGGAGGGTGGATGGTCGCGTGGGGGGGCAAAAAGGTCTGTGGTGGGGGGGGGGTGTCATTGGTGTCAACTCACTTGTGTTGCCCATTGTAAGCCATTGATCTTTTTTCAGCACTGGACCAGTCCTCCTGGTCACACTCACAGTGCTCACAGCCGCTGCCATCTCATCCCAGGCAGCACTGGCTGCCTTGTGGCTCACTCTCCGAGACCCTCGGGGAAACAGGACATCTCTCCTGGACGGACTGCATCCAGGAGCCTCCCCAGATCTGTATCACTGTATCTTGGGGCTGGTCTCCTCCGCGCCATTGTAGCGAGCTGATTGGGCGTGGCTGAGCAAGTGCAGCTTTAGTGCTGCTCGACCTTGTTAGTGGGGGGCTGTCGAGTGCGGTGTCGGCGAACCGGCTGGCGAGCCGTCATTTGCGGCGAGAAGCCTGTGCGGCCTCTTAAGTAACGTTGAATAGCATTGCAGGCCTTGCTGAGCTGAGCGCCGGGAATGCTTGCGGCACTTCTCACTCGCTACAATACTTAGAAATCTTTCCGGAGTATCTCACCTGATACACTTGATTGTAAAATGTGACAAAAGGAAAATGTTCTCAGGGCAGTGTGTAATAAGGTGACTGTTAAAGTGTCATTAAAATGTGTTGTATTTTGAAAGAGTTGTGAAAAGTCCTTACTTCAATAATGTATTTTTTAAAATGAGGGGGCATGTGTGATGTTTATATTTTCTTTTGGTGCATTACCCCATTGAAACAAAACTGGGGAATATTCTGGGTGATGGGCAATTGGTTTCTGGTTATGACATCAGCCGGTTCCAAGAAAAGCCCATGTGACCTGAGGTTGTAGTGGTAATGAAATTTGATGCAAAAAGTAAATAGAAAACTAATGACAATGGTGTTTTACTCCAGCCTGCCTTGTGGCATGCAGTTCAGAACAGATTATGGTGCTGACTCTGAGAATGGAGCAGGGGCTGTGTTATTTTTTTTGTTGCACATCTGGAAAGGACAGAGAACAGTAGACAGGGGGGAACAGGGGGTTATGGATTGGATAACACCCACTGCTGCGATTTCATTTTTGCTAAAGCCCACCAGGTGGGTTAAAGGGGTCGGAGAAGGGATTCTCTGGGGATATCAGTGCCATCGGGGCTGCCATGATCCGATTGAGAAAGGGTTCATAGATGTGCATTTTATCAGTGTATGGAGGTTTTGGATGCAATACAGCTGCCGGTGATTGTGGCTCAAGGGGCAAAATGATTGGCTGGAAAGTGAAATATCTTACCTAACAGTGGCAAAGTTGGAATGAATATGATATTGCATGCAGTGCCAGATGTGTGCAGGAAGCAATGTGAGTGCTTGTAACTATATGAGTTATATCTTTGTTGTATCATCTATTCAAAGTGAATTTTAACTTTCTAATTTGAAATATCCTTCACCTGTTAATTAATGTATGAGCTTTTTTTCATTTGGTCTATGATAAAAAAAATTTTTAATATATCGTCCATTGGATTTATTTCTGTTGGCTTTGTGTAGATTCCTTTCCTTGAAGACAAGCTGTCAGTACCTATGGGGGTCAGAACAGTATAAAAATCTGTTATATTAATTTGGTACTGTCATACAAGGTTACTCATACCCTCTTAGGCAGATTAGTATAAATAGGATCATTATTAATTCAAGGGGTCACACAACAGAAAATGTTGGAAGAACTCAGCAGGTCTGGCAGCCTCTCTGGAGAGAGAAAATAGATGTAACTTTTTGAGTCTATATGACTACTTCAGAACTAAAGTTAGCTTTAAAGAAGAGTTATACGGAATTGAAACATTAACTCCATTTGCTCTCTCCACAAATGCTGCCAGGCCTGCTAAGTTTTTCCAGCATTTGATTGATTGATTGATATTTATTGTCACATGTACCGAAGTACAGTGAAAAGTATTTTTCTGCGGCCAAGGGAACGTACACAGTATGTACATAGTAGACAAAAGAATAATCGACACAGTACATTGACAGTGGTACATCAACAAATTGTGATTGTTTACAGTGCGGAACAAGGCCAAATAAAAGCAGCATAGGGTGTCGTGAATAGTATTCTTACAGGGAACAGATCAGTCGAGGGAGAGTCGTTCAGGAATCTTGTAGCTGTGGGGAAGAAGCTGTTCTTGTCTGGATGTGTGGGTCTTCAGACTTCTGTATCTTCTGCCTGCTGGAAGGGTCTGGAAGAGGGCAAAGCCTGGTTGTGAGGGGTCTCTGACAATGCTGTCTGCCTTTCTGAGGCAGCGGAAGGTGTATATAGAATCAATGAGAGGATGGCAAGCTTGTGTGATGTGTTGGGTTGAGTTTACCACAGTCTGCAGTTTCTTGCGATCTTGGGGCAAGCAGTTGCCATACCAAGCTGTAATGCAGCCAGATAGGATGTTCTCTATGGCACATCTGTAGAAGTTTGTAAGAGTCGATGCAGGCATGCTGAATTTCTTTAGCTTCCGTAGGAAGTAGAGACGTTGTTTGGCTTTCTTGACTGTTGCATCAACATGAGTGGACCAGGACAGACTGTTGGTAATGGAGACCCCCAGTAACTTAAAGCTATCGACCATCTCTACTTCGGAGCCATTGATGTAGATGGGGGCGTGTGTCGTGCTATTCTGCCTGAAGTCAATGATTAGTTCCTTGGTCTTTCCAGCATTTAGAGTAAGGTAGTTTTCGGTACACCATGCAACCAAGTGATCTATCTCGCTTCTGTAGTCTGATTCGTCGTTGTTTGAGATATGACCCACCATAGTCATATCATCTTCAAACGATAGATTGAATTGGAGTTGAATCTCGCCACACAGTCGTGTGTGTCTGCAGTAGAGGACTGAGCACACATTCTTGCGTGGCCCCGGTCTTGAGGACTATTGTGGAGGAGGTGTTGTTACCTATCCTGACAGATTGCGGTCTGTTGGTGAGGAATTCAAGGATCCAGCTGCACAGGGAGGGGTGAAGTCCAAGGTTGCAGAGTTTGGTTATTAGTCTTGTTGGGACAATGGTGTTGAAGGCGGAGCTGCAGTCTATAAACAGCAGTCTGGCGTAGGTGTATTTGTTGCCGAAATGTTCGAGAGTTGATTGTAGGGCCAGAGAGATAGCATCTGCTGTGGGCCGGTTGCAGCGATAGGTGAACAGCAATGGATCGCGACCTTCATAGAATTTACAGTGCAGAAGGAGGCCATTCGGCCCATCGAGTCTGCACCAGCTCTTGGAAAGAGCACCCTATCCAATGTCAACACCTCCACCCTATCCCCATAACCCAGTAACCCCACCCAACACTAACGGCAATTTTGGACAATAAGGGCAATTCATTATGGCCAATCCACCTAACCTGCACATCTTTGGACTGTGGGAGGAAACCGGAGCACCCGGAGGAAACCCACGCACACACGGGGAGGATGTGCAGACTCCGCACAGACAGTGACCCAAGCCGGAATCGAACCTGGGACCCTGGAGCTGTGAAGCAATTATGCTATCCACAATGCTACCGTGCTGCCCGCCAGCCAGCCTTCTGGGAGGCTGGCGTTGATTCATCTCATGACTAGCCGCTTGAAGCATTTCATGGTAACAGATGTCAGGGCCACCGGTCGCTGTTTTGAAATTTGCTGTTTTGTTTCGGATTGGTGGCACAGTGGTACAATGGTTAGCACTGCTGCATCACATCGCCAGGGACCCAGGTTCCATTCCGGCCTTGGTTGATGGTCTGTGTGGAGTTTGCACATTCTCCCCATGTCTCGAGGGTTTCCTCCGGATGCTCCGGTTTCCTCCCACAGTCCAAGGATGTGCAGGTTAGGTTATGGGGATAGGGCAGCGTGGGCGGGGGAAGTGGGCCTCGATAGAGTGCTCTTTCAGAGGGTCGGTGCAGACTCAATGGGCGTAATGGCCTCCTTTTGTAATGTAGAGCTACTGTGATTCTTCTATGATTCCAACATCAACAGTATTTTGCTTTTATCCCAACATAATCAGACAGGTGGGCAGTTAAAGTGACTCATGCCTTTTACCTATTCGGAACCCATTGCCTTCCCATGGGTTGCGATGTTAAGTTATTCTTTTTAGCAAGCGAGAGGGATGCCTCTCAGCAGAACCCCTCATTAAAATGCAGATTGGACTCCAATTATGTTATTGCAGCTTAAATGCAATGTTAACATTTGGCCTGTTGCTCCCCCTCCTCCCAGCACTCCTGCGCACCTCTCTGGGGCAAGCGGACATTTCAGGAAAAGATGAGTGATTTATTTTCTTTCAGTTTCCTTCTCTGCAACGGTGTTTTCACTGCGCGTCTGCTAAAGTTGTGGTGTTGAGTGGGAGAAGGTCTGATGAAATATTGGGTCATAATTATTCTCAATAAAGTATGAAACCTCAGACAAGATTAGGGCACAAACAATGGGAGAGGGAAACTGTGTGAATAAAATGTAAAGGAGTGGAATATATTTCAGGAGAATATCAAAGCAGTGAGGCAAGATTCAGTAAACCTCTGAAGTGCACTGGAAGAAATCCAAACTCATCAATTGCCCATGATATAGTTAAAGCAGTGGGGATTTAGAAGTAGCAGGCTACGATAACACAAATGGGAGCCTTTAGTGCAGGCAAGTGAGGGAGCAGAACAATCAATGTCCCCTCCTGTTTTACAGCTGCTGAAGCCAAAGCATTGTTGCGTCAAGTATTTACAAAGAGGTTTGCAATCCAAGCCATTCATTTTAGGGAATGTTAAATCTAAAATATTGTATGTTAAATCAAAGTATGATGCACTGAGCCATATTATTGTATGTTTAGTAGGTTTCACAAAGAGGTTTTCAGTCGTGTATGGCTAAACATTACATTTTATTTGATAACATATAATTATGTAATATGAGGGACTTAAGACCTCCCCTTGAATATTTTCATAAAGTGTATAGAGATGTGCTAATTGTTATCTCTAAAAATGTAAAACTGGATAAAGATCTTAAAAATGTTTGAATCTATGATTGTGACCCTCAAACAAAAGGAGCTACCTGAAAGCATCAGAAAACCTTTTTTTAAAAGAAAAGTACAGCACAGGAACAGGCCCTTCGGCCCTCCAACCCTGCGCCGACCATGCTGCCCGACTAAACTAAAATCTTCTACATTTCCGGGGTCCGTATCCCTCTATTCCCATCCTATTCATGTATTTGTCAAGATGCCCTTTAAACGTCACTATTGTCTCTGCTTTCACCACCTCCTCCGGTAACGAGTTCCAGGCACCCACTACCCTCTGTGTAAAAAACGTACCATGTACGTATCCTCTAAAATCTTGCCCCTCGCACCTTAAACCTATGCCCCCTAGTAATTGACCCCTCTACCCTGGGAAAAAGTCTCTGCCTATCCACTCTGTCTATGCCCCTCATAATTTTGTAGACCTCTATCAGGTCGCCCCTCAACCTCCTTCGTTCCAGTGAGAATAAACCGAGTTTATTCAACCGCTCCTCATAGCTAATGCCCTCCATACCAGGCAACATTCTGGTAAATCTCTTCTGCACCCTCTCTAAAGCCTCCACATCCTTCTGGTAGTGTGGCGACCAGAATTGAACTACAAGTGTGGCCTAACTAAGGTTCTATACAGCTGCAACATGACTTGCCAATTTTTACACTCACTGCCCCGGCCAATGAAGGCAAGCATGCCATATGCCTTCTTGACTACCTTCTCCACCTGTGTTGCCCCATTCAGTGACCTGTGGACCAGTACACGAACATCTCTCTGACTGTCAATACTCTTGAGGGTTCTACCATCCACTGAATATTCCCTACCTGCATTAGACCTTCCAAAATGCATTACCTCACATTTGCCTGGATTGAACTCCATCTGCCATCTAGCCGCCCAAGTCTCCAAACGATCTAAATCCTGCTGTATTCTCTGACAGTCCTCATCACTATCCGCAATTCCACCAACCTTTGTGTCGTCTGCAAACTTACTAATCAGACCAGTTACATTTTCCTCTAAATCATTTATAAATACATCCTTGTGCATTGTTATCTCTGAAGTGACACTAACACACATTGTGGGCTGCAAAGACCAAAGTCAAAGGGAGAGCTATTCAAAGGCCAGCTGCATTTCATAACCGAGTCTGACCCCTGGAGTCTATTTGCCTGCTGGGACAAAGAACTCCACCACCTTCCTTTCAATTTTTAATGGTTGAGACATTTAAATATCTGAAGGACCCAGAGGAGGGATACACACCCTTTGTCAAAGCCACTGTGGAGAGATGAGAGTCATGTGACATGGAACACTAGCTTGTGGAACCAGTGATGTTACCTGTAGAATTGCAAAGTCAATCCGTTGTTTACCATCTTACAATCAGCCTGAAAAAAAACCAGGCTCTGCCCAGATGGGATTCTTGGCCCATCTACGCGAGTACCCAATTCATTTTTTCCAATTAAGGGGCAATTTAGAGTGGCCAATCCACCTAACCTGCACATCTTTGTGTTGTGAGGGCGAAACACACGCAAACACGGAGAGAATCTGCAAACTCCATATGGACAGTGACCCGGAGCCGGATTCGAACCTGGGACCTCGGCTCCGTGAGGTTGCAGTGCTACCACTGCGCCACCGTGCTGCCCATCTACACTATTTCGGATGGAACATCTGTACTATCATTAACAAGACTACGTTATCTCTGCATGCCTATCTCATGTGATGTTACAAGTCATGTTATCATCTTTATTGTCACAAGTAGGCTTACATTAACACTGCAATGAAGTACTGTGAAAATCGCCCAGTCGCCACATTCTGGTGCCTGTTCGGGTACACAGAGGGAGAATTCAGAATGTCCAAATGACTTAACAACCACGTCTTTCGGGATTTGTGGGAGGAAACCGGAGCACCCGGAGGAAACCCACGCAGACACCAGGGGTACGTGCAAACTGCACACAGACAGTGACCCAAGCCGGGAATCAAACCTGGGACCCTGGAGCTGTGAAGTAATAGCGCTAACCACCCATGCTACCATCATGTAAAGTCAACATGAAATGAAAATGAAAATCGCTTATTGTCACAAGTAGGCTTCAAATGAAGTTACTGTGAAAAGCCCCTAGTCGCCACATTCCGGCGCCTGTTGGAGGAGGCTGGTACGGGAATCGAACCCTGCTGCTAGCCTCCCTTGGTCTGCTTTAAAAGCCAGCGATTTAGCCCAGTGTGCTAAACCAGCCCCTCAGTGAATTATACAGCATTGATTGTCGACCCACCAACCTCCATGAAGGAATATCTCATTTGACTTGGAACAATATTTATTTTCTCTGCAAATCTTTTGTTTCTCTAATCCTCTTCAACTGGATAAATGCAAAGAGGACTTTATTGTGAAAACCATCCCCACCTCAGTGCTTTAAGTGTGTGCAAATAAGCTAACACTTTGATTTTATCCTTGATGTGTGAGGCAGGTAGGTTCGATGTAGACTGCACTCGATGTTGGGAAGCTAGAAACAGACATCTAACACTGGAGAAGATCCAACGCTGTTTTATTCAATGATAGAACTGATATTCATATTCAGCTGTGGGTCGACACTATACTGAACTGACTGGAGACCTTGTAGTAGCCTGACCAGACTTACTAGCTACCGCATGGTGTTTGCACTGTGCTAGCTCGTGGACTCTGACTGTCTCAGTGGCTGGGTCCCTAGAGAGCGGGAAATCTAGTACCCTCTGGCTTTATAGTGGTGGTGTCCTGCCTGGTGATTGGCTGCACTGTGCTGTGTGCTTACTGGTCATCCTGTGTGTCAATCACTGCCTGTCTCCATCTCATTATATACATGAGTGGATATTATGACATCTTCCTTTTTTTTTTAAGATAAATAAATATTAAGGTGTACGTGCGTATATATATATATATATGCCTGACTATATACAAAAGATGTCTAAATGAACATATATACATAGGAAAGTGTCGATAGTGCAGACACATGGCAAACGAAACAATATTTACAGAGGTTAAATCGATGAAGTCACAAAATGTACAAAAGTTCAGTCTACAGATTCGGTCTTTGTGGTGGGTGACGAATTCTTGTCGATCGCCGCAGAGGTGAATCAGGAGCCGCCTGCACGTGGATAGGCGGGATCGTGCCATCGCGGTGGTCGCATGGTCCGGCAGGATTGCTGGTAGATCGGTGGCCTCATGGCAGGGTACGTCCGGAGGAAGCATCATCGGCGGCGGGGCACTTCGGTCAGGTAGCGGGCATACGTCTGTTGCGCCATAGCAGGGAGCCATCAGCCATGCAGACAAGGAACGATCTTGGGGCCACTTGTTTCATCACAACAGCTGTGGCTGACCAGCCGACCTCAGGCAACTGGACACGGACATGATCAGTTGGGGCCAGCTCAGGTAGATCCGTGGCATGAGCATCGTATATGGCCTTCTGTTGGGCCCATGACTGCTGCATTTTCTGGAAGACCGTGAGGTGGTCAAGGTCTGGAACGTGGATGGCTGGAACTGTGGTCCTCAGAGTGCGATTCATGAGCATCTGCGCTGGAGACAACCCAGTGGACAGTGGGGTTGCCCGGTATGCGAGCATCAACAGGTTGAAGTCGGAGCCTGAGTCTGCAGCTTTGCAAAGCAACCGCTTTACAATATGGACCCCTTTCTCGGCTTTCCCGTTTGACTGCGGGTAGTGGGGACTGAGGTTATGTGACGGAAGTTGTAGGACTGTGCAAAATCAGACCATTCCTGGCTGTAAAATCAAGGACCGTTGTCGCTCATTACCGTGAGCGGAATCCCACGCCTGGTTAATGTTTCTTTGCAGGCTTTGATTTCCGCCTTCGACGTGAGGTCGGACAGTTTCACCAATTCTGTGTAACTGGAGAAGTAGTCGACCAGGAGTACGTAGTCACGCCCCTTGGCATGGAAAAGGTCTACACCTACGTTGGACCACGGAGAGGTCACGATTTCATGCTGTTGCAGCGTTTCCTTGGGTTGAGCTGGTTGAAACGTCTGACAGGTAGGGCAGTTGAGGACTGTTTCGGCAATGTCCTGGCTGATGCCCGGCCAATAGACCGCCTCCCGAGCTCTGCGTCGACATTTCTCGACCCCAAGGTGACCCTCATGCAGTTGGCCCAGCACCATTGCCCGCATGCTCTGAGGAATTACGATCCTGTCGAATTTCAGAAGGATTCCCTCCACCACCGTCAGGTCGTATTTTACGTTATAGAACTGGGGAGATTGTCCCTTCTGCCAGCCATTGCTGAGGTGCTGCACCACACGCTGCAGCAGAGGATCCTTGGCCGTCTCCTCACGAATTTGGACCACCTGTTCGTCAGAGGCCGGAAGGTTGGTGGCACACAACTGCACTTTTGCTTCTATGTGGCAGATGAATTCACTTTGTTGACACAGTGTGGTAATGGACCTGGATAGGGCATCTGCAACGATCAGCTCTTTGCCTGTCGTGTAGACAAGTTCGAAGTCGTAGCGGCGTAGCTGAAGAAGAATTCACTGTAACCGAGGTGGCATGTCATTTAAATCCTTCTGGTTATATGGACTAGAGGCCTGTGGTCCGTTTCTACCGTGAATTTTGGCAGGCCGTAAACGTAGCCGTGAAACTTGACTCTCCCTGTCAGGAGGCCCAGACACTCCTTCTCAATCTGAGCATACCGTTGCTCAGTGGGCGTCATGGCCCTGGAGGCATACACCACTGGAGCCCAGGACGAGGAGTCATCTCGCTGAAGGAGCACCACCCCAATGCCGTCCTGGCTTGCATCAGTCGATATCTTGGTTTCCTTGGTTGCGTCGAAGAACGCCAGAACCGGGGCCATGGTGAGCTTTGCTTTCAGCTCACGCCATTCCTATTCATCCGTGGGCAGCCACTGGAATTCCGTCGACTTCTTGACGAGATGACGGAGGGCCGTGGTGTGGGATGCCATATTGGGAATGAATTTCGCGAGGAAGTTGACCATCCCGAGGAAGGGGAGGACTGCCTTCTTGTCCTCTGGGGTCTTCATGGCTTTGATCGCCAAGACCTTGTCGGCGTCTGGCCGCACACCCTGCCGCGAGATGTGGTCGCCAAGAAACTTAACATCCGATTGACCAAATGAGCACTTGGCCCTGTTGAGCTGGAGACCATGTTCATGAATTCTCTGGAATACCTTCTGAAGGCGAGTGATGTGTTCCTGGGGAGTTGTGGACCAGATAATTACGTCATAAACGTATACTCGCAGCCCCTCGATGCCCTCCATCATCTGCTCCATGATGCAGTGAAATACTTCGGAGGCAGATATGATCCCAAAAGGCATCCGGTTGTAGCAGTAGCGACCAAACGGGATGTTGAACGTGCACAGCTTGCGACTGGACACGTCCAGCTGTATTTGCCAAAAACCCTTGGAGACATCCAGCTTAGTAAAGAATCTGGCAGGAGCCATCTCACTGGTCAACTCCTCACGTTTTGGTATTGGTTTGTCGTGGAAATCATAATAAACACAAATTCCTCGAGGTTCGATTTAAGGAAATTTATTTTCACAAATATACTTGTGGAGAGAGAGTGATCTAGCTGCAAAGCCAAGGCACTGCACTCTGAATTATGCAGTCAAAAAACATTATATTTATAGGTTGAAATAAACAACTTTGAAGAGATAAAGCTTGGGAACATACACAAGAGGAAATATGAATGTCTTGCCTTTGGTTGAAAAACAATTCGAGTACTCATTTTGTTGTCCTTCGGAAGAACAACTTACCATAATAAGGCCAGTACCACATACTAAGCAGTATTTGGTTTACATTACTTGACCTCCTTATTTTCGCTCAAAAGCAGTGCTAAAATATAGTTAATATTCCCAGCATGCTTCTAAATTGGTAACTCATTAACTTCCCTTCCACATGGGTAATGCCCTCGCATAATGTTGCGGTTTAGATCCTTAGGGTCAATGCAAATGCGAAGCTCCCCTGACGGCTTCTTAACGCAGACCATGGAGCTGACCCAGTCTGTTGGCTCTGTGACCTTCGATATGATGCCCTGGTCTTGGAGGTTCTGTAATTGCTTCTTCAGACAATCCTTGAGGGGTGCTGGCACACGGCGTGGTGCATGAATTACATGGGTGTCGTTCGGCTTGAGCAAGATTTTATCTCTGTATGGGAGTGTGCCCATTCCATCGAATACGATGTTGTACTGCGTGATAATGTCATCTATGTCGGCTTGCAGGTTTCCATCAGGATGAATGAGAGCTTTGAACAGTACATTTTCCAGCAGAGGCTTCAAGGAAAGGATGAACCGTTTCAATCAGTCGCCGGTGATGATGACATGGTGTGGTCTCGCTGAACCCGGTTCAGGAGCTTGCAGGCTCGAGCACCGAGCAGGGACCCTCTGTCATGCCCGACGATTTCAAACCGCAGTGTTGCCTTGTTCACCTTGTTGGATACTCCTAGTTGACAGGAGCCACTGGCAGCTATGGCGTTGCCATTGTAGTCAAGGAGCTGGCAGGCCGGTGGAAGAATGCTTGGTCTGGCGCGGATGGTGTCGAGGTCGGATTTTGAGATGAGGTTCGCTGATGCGCCGGTGTCCAGGTTAAATCGGATGCGAGCCTTGTTAACTGTGAGGACAGCACACCACTCGTTGTCGGGACCAACACTGAGGATCGAGAGGCGTTTCGCCGTTGTGGTGGAAGGCAGCGCATGTGTAGTTATGATGCCCACCTGGTATGGGGACTTGAGGCACTCAGCATCAGGGTCCGTTGGGCTGACGGGATCGGAATCTGGCATGCCTTGTTGTATTGAGCGGACACTTCTGCACCGCAGCTGGGATCGCTGGCTGCTGAGCGGTTGAGCAGATCTGCAAAGGGCTGCATAGCTGCCAAGCTTGCCACACTGTAGACACCGGCGTCCTTTTGCCGGACATTGCCGCTTTAAATGGGTGGAGCCACAATTTGGACACGCCATGACTCCGACGTCAGCACGTTCCGTGCGTCATCGCACATGCGCAGTGCGGTCGGTCGACGTACGCACCTGGAAAGTCGGGTTGTCGGGCTTGTCGTCCACTCGGTCATGGCGCGCATACGCAGGGATCCGGGAAAAGCATGCGAAACGGCCACTCTCCTCGATGCTCAGGCCCTGCATTTGTGCAATGGCCTGCACCTGTTCCGCCTCGTGGGAGGCCAGCTTCGCAGTTTCTGCCATCCTGATGTGGGAGTAACGATTCTTAGCATGCTCATGGACAACGCATGTCTCGATAGTGACAGAGGGTCAACTGTTTGACTTTCAGGAGCTGCTACCGAAGGGAGTCGGAGTGGACCCCGAAAACTATCTGATCCAGGATTATGGAATCAGCCGTCGAGTCATGCTAGGATGCAGAGATGGGTCACGAAGGATTGAAACGGTTCATCCTTTCCTTGAAGCCTCTGCTGGAAAATGTACTGTTCAAAGCTCTCATTCACCTCAATGTCACAGTGGCTGTCAAACTCCAGCAGGACTGTTTTGAATTTTGTTTTGTCTTCGCCGTCAGCGAACGTAAGGGAGTTGTAGATGTGGATGGCGTGGTCCCCCGCGGTGGAGTGAAATAGCGCGATCTTCCTGGCATCCGATGCTGCTTCGAGGTCGGAGGCCTCGATGTACAAGAGGAACTTTTGCTTGAAGATTTTCCAATTGGCACCGAGGTTGCTGGAGATGCGGAGCTGCGGAGGAGGCTGGATGTTTTCCATTTCACCGGATGGCTGCTTGCTGGTCAATGCTGATTCACTCGAGGTAGGTCCGTCAAGATCAATATCACTCTGGTACCATGATATGTTAGGCAGGTAGGTTCGATGTGGACTGCACTCGATGCAGGGAAGCTAGAAACAGACATCTAACACTGGAGAAGATCAAACACTGCTTTATTCAACGATAGAACTGATATACATATTCAGCTGTGGGTCGACACTAGATTGAACTGACTGGAGACCTTGTAGTAGCCTGACCAGACTTACTAGCTACCGCATGTTGTTTGCACTTGCTAGCTCGTGGACTCTGACTGTCTCAGTGGCTGGGTCCCGAGAGTGTGGGAAACCTAGTGCCGCCTGGCTTTATAATGGTATTGTCCTGTCCGGTGATTGGCTGCACTGTGTTGTGTGCTTACTGGTCATCCTGTGTGTCAATCACTGCGTGTCTACATCTCATTATATACATGAGTGGATATTATGACCATCCTATCGCAAATTTTCTCATTATTAGTTCTATTATTAATAGAAATTGGATCACACCAAAACTGAGTCGTTGGGAAATACGCCACCACTTAAAAAGGGGGAAGTAAATCAAATCACCTCTCTTTTTATGGATGATGGTGAGTATAGAAATATGTGTTTTTAAATTAATCCCCTTCTGTCTATAACAGTACACATACAGGGTATTGCCCAAGCTATGAGCTAACTGCAGTCTTGGTTCGACTCCGGTCTCTGTCCAGTCCACAACTGACTCTAATCTCAGATCATGCAAACTGATACGGTTTCCCAGTCCCACATTAACTCTCGCTATGTTAGATGCCCTTATATTACACCTCTCTCTAAGTCCTTACTCAATGTATTTGTATTACAATCATGCAACCCCTTCTCCTGTCTTTTATGTTGTGTTCTGTTGTCTTTGTCCTTGCAAAATTTCATACAGAACGACTGGTGACTGACTCAGAATGATGATTTATTGTTTAACGCGTGGAAGCATAACATGCAGAATCTATACAGAGTGGGTTTCTCAGGAACTACCCGATGAGCGATGGTCCTTGTGTACGCCTTACTACCAACTGTCGTTAGCCAGATGTCACATGACTCTTCTTGACCGCCACCTGCTTGTGGGGAGGTCGCATTGCTGGAAAATGCAGTATTATTCACAGGCATATCACCATGTTTACGTCTCTGACTTTATAATTTCAGACATGCTGAAGGCTTTAACAATTCCTCCAGATCTCATTCTGATCACATTCAGAGGAGTTGTAGGCTCGGTTGATTTGGGCAACTTTTGTGATTTGGAGTTTGTGTTGTAGTCTGTATTTCTGGCACTTGATTGCCCTCTTCTGATATGCTTTTCCTGCTCCTTGGAGTTGAACTTCTCTTGGCATAGGCTTGTACCTTTGTGCATTGGCTGTGTTTTGTTATGCTCTTGACGTAGCATTAGCTGCTTCCTTGATGTGCACTCTGACGAAGGATGGTTCAGACTTGGAGATGGCTTTAACACATTTATTAAACTATTAACAATTCTCCTACTTAGATTCAATGCGACTGTTAATCCTTCTATAGCCACTCAGACTGACTAACCAGTCTGCTACAATCCACGTGATGGGAGTGATGCTCAATCTACCCTGTGTCTGTACTCACTGAGTGTCTCCACTGGAAGAGGAAGATCATGTGTGCAGTGTCCTTAAACATGGGTTTGTGTAATGCCCTCCTGTGGTAGTGTCACCTCTGTGTGTATCGTGACTGCCCATTGGTTGTGTCCTATCTTACTGAACGATTGGTTGACTGTCTGTGTGTCATGTCTCTGGTGTTCCCTCTAGTGTCTAGCTAGGTGTAGTGTATGTACATTAACCCTTTGTGTACTTAGTGATGTATATCACCACATCCCCCCTTTTTTCGTGTTACATATTTTCTGTACAGTGTTAATGAAAATTGAACAAACTAGGTAGATGTGTGATGCTCTGTACAAGTTATGATAACAGTGATCATTAAACAGTAAGTCCAAATCATATGCATGAGTCCAAACTTCATTAATTATTATGGTTGAGTGGCTTTCTTGTTTGGTTGGTGAGTTGGTGATGTTGATGGTGGCATTGCATTGAGAAGAACTCGTCATCGGGGTCGTCAATGTGCAACACGTCTAGTTGCGGTTCGGATTTGGTACTGGGGTAGCCTCCCAAGGTGAAAGCTTTGTCTGAGTCGTTGTCTTCCAAGACCATATCATCACGTTTTGTGTCGGAGCTGGCATTGTGCTCGCGATGTCCATAGAAGAATTCAAGGTCTGAGTCATAGTCTTCAAGGACTGTATCATCTCTTTGGGCGGTGCTAACTGCTTGTTGCAGGGTTCTGCGGAGGTTACTTTCAGCTACTGGTCGAAGTTCAGCATTGTGCTGTTGTTCCAGGTGAAAGAATCTGGTTTTGAGGCTTTAAATTTTTTCCCCGTGTTTTGGGACATTTCCTCTTTAAGTGGGCGTGGTCCAGGGCCTCTGACGTCACGACGCTTGTGACGTGGAGCGTAGGAAGCGATTGCGCATGCGCAGATCGCTATTCCTTTACTTGGGGCCTTTTTCGCAATTGCGCATGCGCAGCTTCTCGCGCATGCGCAAATGGACTTTACCGTTCTGTGCGCTCTTCATGCAACTGCGCATGTGCAGCACCTTTTCCAAGGTGGCTGCAATTCAAATCTGCCATTCGTTGCTGCAAGCCTCCCTCGCGGTGAGTTTTGGCGCCCCTTTTACCTTTTCCTCTTGTATGTTCCTCGTAGAATTCTTGGAATTTGTCCAGGACTGCCTGGAAGTCCCTCTTGTTTTGCCCATTTGAGTATTTGAAGGTCTGGAAAATTTCAGCTGCTTCTGGACCCGCGATGGTAAGTAGAAGCTTAATTTTCTCTGCATCCGCCACGCCATCTAGGGCAGACCTACCAGGTAGATCTCGAATCTCTGCCTGAACCAACGGCAGTTTTCACTGAGATTGCCTTGGTACTTGAGTGGTTGTGGAACCGGAATCCTGAACATCATCTTGCCTGGCTGTTGTTGCTGGTTGTCACTGTTCGCTGAGTTTTAACTATATGGATTGAAACAGCTCACTCCTGGAACCATGTTTTGTTATGTTCTTGTCGTAGCATAAGCTGCTTCCTTGATGTGCACTCTAACAAAGGAAGGTTCAGACTTGGAGATAGCTTTAACACATTTATTAAATTATTAACAATTCTCCTACTTGGATTCGACGCTACTGTTAATCCTTCTATAGCCACACAGACTGACTAACCAGTCTGCTACAATCCACGTGGTGGGTGTGATGCTCAATCAACCCTAAGTCTGTACTCACTGAGTGTCTCCACTGGAAAGAGGAAGATCATGTGTGCTGTGTCCTTTTATATGGGTTGGTGTAATGCCCTCTTGTGGTAGTGTCACCTCTGTGTGTATCGTGACTGCCCATTGGTCGTGCCCTATTTTACTGACCTATTGGTTGATTGTCTGTGTGTCATGTCTCTGGTGTTCTCTCTAGTGTCTAGCTAGGTGTAGTGTATGTACATTAACCCTTTGTGTACTTACAGTGATGTATATCACCACAGGCTGGAGGATCCAATGTTTCCACAGTCAAGACATTTTTAATATTTTTGCCTCTTAGCTACATGCATTCAAATAGCACCTATATGAATAAAACTATGAATGAAACTAGACTCTATCACCTACCTAGGTCGATTCATCTGCCCTCTCCCTGTAACCCCATAACCCAACCTAACCTTTGGGCACCACAGGACAATTCAAAATGGGAGGAATAACAGCAGAATGGATTATTATTTAAACGGTAAGATGTTAAAACATGCTGCTGTGCAGAGGGACCTGGGTGTGCTGGTGCACGAGTCGCAACAAGTTGGTGTGCAGGTGCAACAGATGATTAAGAAGGCTAATCAAGTTTTGTCTTTCATTGCTAGAGGGATGGAGTTCAAGACTAGTGAGGTTATGCTGCAATTGTGTAGGGTGTTGGTGAGGCAGCATCTGGAGTATTGTGTTCAGTTTTGGTCTCCTTCCCTGAGAAAGGACATATTGGCACTGGAGGGAGTGCAGAGGAGATTCACTAGGTTGATCCCAGAGTTGAGGGGAATAGATTATGACGAGAGGTTGAGTAGACTGGGACTGTACTCATTGGAGTTTAAGAAGGATGCGGGGGGATCTTATTGAGACATATAAAATTATGAAGGGAATAGATAGGATAGATGCGGGCAGGTTGTTTCCACTGGTCGGGGAAAGCAGAACTAGGGGACATTGCCTCAAAATAACGGGAGGTAAATTTAGGACGGAGTGTAGGAGGAACTTCTTCACCCAAAGGGTTGTGAATCTCTGGAATTCCTTGCCCAGTGAAGCAGTTGAGGCTCCTTCTTTAAACGTTTTTAAGGAAAAGATAGATGCTTTTCTAAAGAATAAAGGGATTCGGGGATATGGTGTACGGGCTGGAGAGTGGAGCTGAGTCCACAAAGATCAGCCATGATCTCATTAAATGGCGGAGCAGGCTCGAGGGGCCAGATGGCCTACTCCTGTTCCTAGTTCTTATGTTCTTATGTCAATCCACTTAACCTGCACATCTTTGGACTGCGGTAGGAAATTGGAGAACCTGGAGGCAACTCACATAGACACAGAGAGACAGTACAAACTCCACACAGACAGTCACCCAAGGTTGGAATTGAATCCGCGTCCCTGGCGCTGTGAGGCAGCAGTGCTAACCACTGTACACCCACCGTCCTACCACAAACAAAAAGGATTCAAGGATTGGAGGGGCAGGAATGATCGTTGTTGGATGCAGGAAACCTGGAAAATGATCTCTTGCCAGCTCTGCGGAGGGTTTTTTTGACGTCACACAGGGGGATTCAAGCTGGCCTAATAGTGAGAGCTCAGCACCTCCATGTTCCAACCTGAAGCAAAGTTGCAGCACTAAATTACAAAGCGATGACACAGTAATGTTGAGGCTCTGAGGGCCGATAGGAGAACTGGTTTACTACACCGGGAGGCCGCACCCACCTGAATAGTGTTTCACCAAAAGAGGGGAGATACACACCGGAGACAATTTA
Source organism: Scyliorhinus torazame (assembly GCF_047496885.1). Lineage (NCBI taxonomy): Eukaryota > Metazoa > Chordata > Chondrichthyes > Carcharhiniformes > Scyliorhinidae > Scyliorhinus > Scyliorhinus torazame. Next base: position 75,418,233 of record NC_092721.1, on the reverse strand, counting down.
GAAGCCTCTCAGTGACAATGCAGAGAATCAGGAGAGTTAAGCACTGAGGCACATTCGCGTGCGATGAATCCCCATTCCAGGCACTCCTTGTATGAATCCCTTGATGCAAGCACTGACATTTCCCAGAGCCAGAACAAAGTGCAGGTCTATTGGGCGACTGGACAAGCTAGAACTGTCCCTTAAAGACAGGAGTTCAAAATGCAGAGGCTGGCAACTGACCAGATACACCACCTACCCATCAAATAATCACACATTCTTACTCAACATTTATCCCTCTGTCCTTTCCAAAGTGTCTAGTTAGTGAGTGAGGATGCCACTGGTGAGGTCATCCATCGCCAGTTGCTGCGAAAGTCACTGCTGCTCTTATCTTCCATGTGACTGGCTCATTGACCTCCATTGGGGACTTCTGTGGGATTTCTCAAGCTTCCATGCATAAGTGCATACAGGAGGTAACACATCCTCTTTTCCCCAAGATCCACAATTCCAGTAACTTTGATAGAGATCAAGCCAGCCAGGATGCCAGAGCACTGGGCCGAACTGTGATTTCTAGTTTCCAACAGATGCAGGGTGTCGTCGACTCATGTGGCTATAAAATTGTCTTGGCAGCAACACTGAAGCACAAAAGGGAAAGGCTTTCACTCGATCAATGTCCAACTTGTCTGCGACCACAAGGAACAAATCCTGTAGGTTTGCGCCAGATACCCAGGGAGCTGCCTCAACTCCTCCATCTTTAGTAGGTCGCAGATCCTGGACGTACTCTTGGGACCACTCAGGATCCAGGGTTAGCTCCACGGTTATAAAGAGTGTTCGCCACAGATATGACTGCCTGTGTGGCGGCCACAAAAGTCAGCTGAGGGAAGGTACAACTCGTACTGCTCACACTGCTATGCAAACAATGTTGGAATACAACATTGGCATGTTAATGTTGCGATTGTGATGCCTGGGCAGAAGTGGCAGAGCACTCCAGTATGGTTGCCAGAGAGTGTCATGGATCATCGTAGCACAACCTGGCACTACAAAGTGGGGGGACCTGTTAGATGCCGACATGGAGGTGCTGCGCGTCCCCTCAGATGTGAAGGACATTGAAAGGGTCGAGGACGATGAAGTCGAAGAAGCTGAGGGTGCACGGGAAGATGGCATTGCATGGGCCAGACAAGGCAGATGTGCATATGAGGCCCTCATAGCAACCAGATTTTGCAAGGAGGATAATGATTAAGAGTGGGTTGCCTCTTGGACAAGTGCCCTCCATCATGGACCCAAATGAACATCAGCATGTCTCTCCCTCTCAGTTCAAGCGCCCACTTCAATCAGAGAGTGAGCACTGAAACATCAGGCTTGCATCGGCCTGATGTTTTAAATGTTAATGAGGCCTCACGAGAACGTCTCCTTGCTGAGATGAGGTGCAAACTGTAGGCGGGTGGCCCAGTATCAGACATCAGAAGGTGTTGCCTCGTCAAGCTTCTTTCCATCATCCCACTCACTACAGCAGCCTAGTGGAGGCAGGAACTACTCTATAATCCTCAGTGCGACCATCGATGAATGGTCTCAGTCTGTCAAAGCTCTTCAAGGAGATCTATGTCCAGCAACAGAGCGCTTTATGAAGCACCTCAAAGTTGATATTGAAAGATGGCACTTGGGCAATAGCTGCTGAGGGTGTTACGCAGGCCCTCATGCATTTTGAGATGACTCAGTGCTGTGATTCCTTCATCTCCATAACATTGATATCCAGCACTCTGCGAGCCTACATTTAGCCTGATCTTTCCATATAAATTGACTACCTGAGGATAACCAGGATCACACACTTGCCTGCTGGACATTAAAATGCCTCCTCTTGAACACAGGCAATCTTGCCGAATGTCCATCCCTGGCCCTTGTGACCTTGATACAGCAGCAACAGTCTGGATATCTGAGGGTGAGACTTGGTTCACATTAAAGAGCATCCTGGCTCCGAGGCCATTGCTGCCCTCAACATTGTCTTCTTATCAAGGTCATATACACGCATTCAGAGGATGCTGAAAGCCTCCATTGGCCATGACATATCATCATTTAGAGTTACCATTGCTGACTTCAGCAACTCTGAGGGGACATTCTGCACAATGGCTGACACAATGTTGCTTCCCTACATTGTGATGAGAGTCTTGTGTGTGCCGTGCAGACTACTGCAAGGTGGGAAATGCTCAAAGTTATAGCTTCACGCACCATGCCTGTAATATGGCTGTGAGGGGCAACGTTCCAACGTATTGGGCTGGGAAGGTGATCAGACATATGGGTGAGCTTATCAGATGTACACTTGGAGATTGGACAATACTCAAGGCAAACAGGAACGCAAGCAGGCTGTGACTTTTGGCTCATTAATTGAAAACCCTTCCCCATAACAGAGAGAACAGGGAGTTCCTGTATGTGTGAACCTTCTCAATGTGCCTCAGCCTCTTTCCTTGCACACCAAAACTTGACCTTTCAATAATGCTAAGGAGATGGCTGAACATCTCAGCCTGAATCTCACACAGCCAATATCTAACATTACATGACCCAGTAAAGCGAAAGAACAAGCTCCCTTCCACAAGTGCTTATTACTTTAAGGATGCTGGGAATAATCTGAGAAGGGCCATACGGTGTGCTCTGTTCAAAGCATTTAAAAATTAACAGGGGGCAGCACGGTGGTGCAGTGGTTAGCACTGCTGCCTCATGGCACCGAGGTCCCAGGTTCGATCCCATCTCTGGGTCACTGTCTGTGTGGAGTTTGCACATTTCCCCCCCTGTTTGCCTGAGTTTCGCCCCTACAACCCAAAGATGTTCAGGCTAGGAGAATTGAACATGTTAAATTGCCCCTTAATTGAGAAAAATTAATTCTTTTTTTTTAATTGACCAAAGGCACATGAAAGTGACATCTGCAACATTTGGGGGGAGGGACTACGATGTCACACATGACTGACAACAACGCAGGTGATCACAAAGAGGTGTACACAGTGTGCATGTGAAATGGGTGCAATTCTATTTTCATTTGTGAACATTATATACAGGTGCTTAACATCCATGCCACTGATGTGATCTTAACATACTTTTGCCTTCCCAACCCTGCTGCTACGTTTGGGTGCTTCCCCAACATCCACAGTAGAGGTGGAGGCACCCAGCTGACTGTCATGCCCTGATGTCTGTGATGAATTTGGTGGATGTCCTTTGGAGGGCCGAGACTTGGAGAGTCCCAGCTGGCTTTGAGTCTCCTGCTGTGGGGCTGCTGCACCCTCCTCGGTCTGTGGAGCTGAACCTGATGGAGTAGCAGGAAAATGGGAATGGAACTGGCTGTATACTGCCAGTCACCTGGGTAAATGGCCCCACAGTGTCCAACTGCTGGTCCTCCTCCTTATGGGTGTTTGAATGTCCCTGGTTGACTCCTTGAGGATAAGTGGCAGATGGAGTGAAATGGAGCTGCCCAGCCTCCCTCTTGCATTGCCACTGTTGGATGCTACTAAGGCCGATGCTGGCATGCCACCGCTATTAACTCAGGCTGAACATGAGCGGACTCCTCCATCATGCTTGGCATCCTGTGGAATGCAGATGACAACTCTTTCTGACATTCCCTTGATTGTCTGTGTGGAGTTTGCACATTTGTCGCTGCAGTGCCACCAAGTGTGTTGAAAGTTCGGAGCCTGTGGTCTCGTCACTTGACTTGGACTCAGCAGATCCCTGGTCTCCAGCAGTCGTCCAAGTGTTGGCAAGCTCGGATATCTCCGCCAGCTGTGGACCAGATTGTGTGCTGTGATCACCAGATTCTGACCCCGTAAGTTGCTCTAGAACTAGGAAACAATGTGTCTCTGTGTCTGTGGTGCTGGGGGCATCGAGATGAGCACTGTGTTGGGTCTTCAATGGTGCTGTCCCCACGATCTTCATCTGAGCTGTTGTGGGGCTTGAGCTGTGGGCCGGGCTAGGTGTTGGCTATGAATGCTGTGAAGTGCCTGTGCAAGAAAGTAGAAATGGTAGTACATGGCAGGCAACTCATAATATGGCTGTCTGAGGGATGAGCTATTGCAGGACCCCGCTTGGGTGATAGTTACCAAGCTCAGCGTCACCACAGAAACTATTCACATCCTCTCCAGCCAGTGCAAAGGATAATGTCTTGTAGGGAGTGAGGTCCTTGATCTCGGCCACTCCAACCCTGGGCTGAGATCATTCGCTCCAATTGTGTGTCAGCTTGCCCTGCATGAAGACAAAAGGAAAGAGTGTGAGCAGGCCACATGCCAGGGCAGATGATAAGGATGCCAGGCATGTGTGGTTGCTGAGTGAATCCATCAATGGGATGAGGACACATGCTACAGGGGTTATGAGGCCAGGTGAAGATTTGAAGGTGTGCGTGAGAAGGGTGGCGAGGTCCCTTGAGTTTGCAGCATATGAATGTCTGATGGCCTGGTGAGTGTGTGAGGTGAGAGTGATGAAGTGATTTACTTTGGTGATTTTGACGCCTGCCACGCTGAGCATAGATGGGAAAAGCCTGCCCAATGTTCACATATACAGGGTATAGCCCATGTTTGCTTCTACACAGGTCTCTGTCCAGTCCACAACTGGGGCGAGATTCTCCGACCCCCCGCCGGGTCAGAGAATCGCCGGGGTCTGGCGTGAATCCCGCCCCCGCCAGTTGCCGAAGTCTCCGGCACTGGAGATTCGGTGGGGGCGGGTATCGCGCCGCGCCGGTTGGCGGGTCCCCCCGCTCGATTCTCCGGCCCGGATGGGCCGAGGTCCCACCGCTAAAATGCCTGTCCCGCCGGCGTAAATTAAACCACCTACCTTACAGGCCGGACAAGGCGGCGCGGGCGGGCTCCGGGGTCCTGGGGTGGGGCGTGGGGCGATCTGGCCCCGGGGGGTTCCCCCACGGCGGCATGGCCCACGATCGGGGCCCACCGATCCGCGGGCGGGCCTGTGCCATGGGGGCACTCTTTCCCTTCCGCCTCCGCCACAGTCTCCACCATGGCGGAGGCAGAAGAGACTCCCTCCACTGCGCATGCGCGGGAATGCCGTCAGCGGCCGCTGACGCTCCTGTGCATGCGCCGCCCGGAGATGTCATTTCCGCGCCAGCTGGCGGGGCACCAAAGGCCTTTTCCGCCAGCTGACGGGGCGGAAATTCGTCCGGCGCCGACCTAGCCCCTTGGGGACCCAAGGTTGGGGCTCGGCCCCCAAAGATGCGGAGCATTCCGCACCTTTGGGGCGGCGCGATGCCCATCTGATTTGCGCCGTTTTGGGCGGCCGTCGGCGGACATCGCGCCGCTTCCGGAGAATTTCGCCCCAGATTCTTGTTTCGGATCATGTGTCTCTTTACATCACAATGTGGGCAGTACTGTTCCCCAGTCCCACAGTAACTCTTGCCTTGCCAGACACCTTTACACGCACATAAATAAATATTTAATCAGATGACCAAAAGGTTGGTTGGAACAGCAGATTTTAAGGAGTGTCTAAAGTGAAGTAGAGAAGCAGAGAGATATAGGGAGAGAGTTTCAGAGCTTAGGGCCGAAGCAACCAAGACATATCCACGAATTGTGAAGAAATTTAAAATCATGGATTCTCAGGAGGCCAGAATTGGAGGAGAGCAGAATTCTTGGAAGATTGTAGGAATAAAAGCAATTATGACGATAAAGCAATGTGGAAGGATTTGGAAACAGGGATAAGAATTTTTAAATTGTTTAATCAGGAGGAAGCTCAGGGAGCGCAGAATCCCATCAAAGGACTCCAATCTTCACTTTAAAAGGAGCTTATCATTGAATCAGCCAATTTCTTTGGATATTATATAGTCATGATTGTTTCTGGTTGGAACAAGATCACATTAAGAGTTCGCTCACATGTCATACCGATGACACCATTGGTTGTTTGGGCAGACTAACAGTCAGCCTATTGAGGAAACACCTTTTCAATAAAGCTCTTGGTCGGGATTCTCCATCCCGTGGCACCAGTTTTCTAGTACAGCATGCCCTCGCCGGCAGTGGGATTCTCTATCCAGCCAATGGGGTTTCCCATTGTGGGCAGCCCCTCGCCGCCGAGTGTGGGTGCACTTCCGGTGCAATGGAGAATCCCGCCAGCGGAGAATCCAGCCCCTTGTTTGTACTTTTGTGGTCTGCAAGCCTATGCTTTAAAAATGCCACAAAGTAAACTCGTGACGAGGAAGTGATTACCAGACTGGCAGATGCCCAGAGAAGAAAAAAGTATCGAAAAAATATCAATCCATGCGCAGACATCTGAAAAGGATTAAGAAACACCAAAGCTAGCAATGGACGGGTGCCGAATAATAGCAGCAGTCATCAAAACCAAAATGTAAATTAAGATTTTGGGGAAAAAAGTATTAAAAAGCTGGCCACGTGCTCTGCCCAGAAAGTTGTGGACAGTATTCCCTCTACAGTGAGTAACAAAGTACCTTGCAACAAAGTTTAGACCGTGGGGGGGGGGGAGGGGTGTTCCAAAACAGGCTTGAGTTCAGGGTTACCTTGTCTGAACAAAGAAGCAAGGCCATGCTAAACATTTTATGGAATTTAGCTCTTATACAAGTTCTTCCCTTAATAAAATGGCTGGAATATTTGACACCATGGGACTTCCTGATGAGAACACCGAGTGGTGGAACTTATACGCTGAAAGGTTTGATTATTTTGTTCAAGTGAACAAAATTGTGGTAGACATTGTCATCCCAGCTTTCCTGAGGACAAATGAGGAAAATCTCCTGTGAAGTATGGTGCAGCCAGAACAACCAAGTTTGAAAACCTATGATGAGATTGTGGAGATATTGCAGGGCCATTTCCCACCTAAATCCTTGGTCATTGCCACGAGATTCAGGTTCCAAACCATAACCAACAAGGTGGTGAATTAATCGCACAATTTGTAGCTACTTCCAAGAAATTATCTGAATTATGTAAATTTGCAGATACCTTGAACGACACCATTAGAGACAGAATAGTGTGTGGGCTAAGAACCGAAGCTACCCAGAAAGGGCTGTTAACAGAAAGCAACTGAAACATAAAGAAGGCTTTAGAAATCTCAATCTCAATGGAATTAACCGACAAGGAAGCCCAACAATTAAGTTTGAATATTAAAATCCATGAAATGTCAGTTGAGACCCGAACACAGACACAGATTCAAAATTTCCACAGATTTGCAAAACCTGTCACGCGGCAGTAGACTGCAGGTGCAAAGATGCAAAATGTACGAATTGTGATGAAAAGCGATGCACACCAAATGTACGTGTTTGGAACAAAAACTATAGAAAGCAAGAATATCAATTGGAAATCTAAATAGAGCCAAAAAGATCCACATGAAACAAAAAAGACCAGAGTCACAGTCCGATGACAAATTGTCGTTGAACGTTCTGGCTGTTGGGGGTGCAACAAACCATTACTGGGTCACTCCTTTACTGGATGGACAATCGGTGAAAATGGAGGTTATCACTGGAGCAGCCATTTTATTGGTATCGGAAACTGTTTACTAAGAGAAACTATGACATTTTGCCTTAAAACCTTCGAAGCTCACATTGAAAACATATAATGGGGAGGTAGTGCCATTGAGGGGCCGTATCGATGCAAAAGTGCAGCTAAACGGGCAGCCTGCAGACGTGTCTATGCATGTTATTAAAGGTAATTATTCAGCCCTATTAGGGAGAAACTGGCTGGAGAGAATCAAGCTAAACTGGGCCAAGATGAATCTCATGTCAGTGTCTGAAGCAGGTTTATCAAAATGTTAAATTAACAGAAAGTAGAAGCTGCTGAAAAAGCTCTAAATGCAGCTGTGGTCAAAGCTCAGACCATCAGTGCTGGGACCAAGACGACAAAGGCTCAGCATACTGTAACAATGTGGTTCAGTATTGAGAAACAAAGAATGAAGAGTTTACGGAAGATGAAAGCTTTGTGAAAAATGAAGGCCAAAAGAATACTGAATAATTCGGCGAGGATGTCCATCATCATTTATGTGCTCCTTTGTAAATTCCTGATCATAGAGGAACAAGAAATTGAGGCGCATCTCTCAATGCCTGACGAAGAAACACTCAAGTTCATTGGAAAGAACATTCAGTTTGGAAAAAGGGCTGCTGACTCCCTTCATGCTTCAAGGGGCAACAAGTTAAAAAGTTTGCTGATCATAAACAACGACATGATGAAAAGGGCACAAACCCTTTTGGAAATCCTTTGGAACAACAGCTTCAACTGAAGTGGCGAGAAGTTGCATTTCAGAAACAAGGCCTAAAACACGAGGATGAATGCGGTGAGAATGAAACCTCGAGGGGAGAGACACAAGGTCTGATGGAGGCATGCCACGAGAAGGTACTTCAGAGGCTATGCCACGAGATTCAGATAAAGGAGGCTTGAGAGGCAGCAGCTGGCAATCAAAACATAGATCAACAGCCTGGGACAAGAACTAAAGAAAATGGAAACGGAGCTTGAACGAAGTCGAAGAACTCCAACACCTGCAGAATTCCAGATCCACCTTACTCCAGCTAAGATCTATCCTACGTGCACCATGCTTAGCAGTGTAAACATTCTTGAAAACTGCAAAGGAAATACGACCGGGAGATAGAGAAGAAGAAGAAGGTAGTCTTTGAAGTGGAAGCGCTCTGAATAAGCAACAGAATCAGGTTGCACAGCATGTGAACAGGTCTAACCACCATGTTTTTCATAAAGGCCAAGAATTATTGGCAAGGAACCATACCACCAGTGAGAAGTGGATACCTGCCATCATATTGGAATCGACAAGACTGGTCTCCTACACCATTCAAACTCGGGCCGATGATGTTTGGAGAAGATAAGCTGGACAACTTTTAGAGAAGGTAGCCAGAGACAGAGTCAACTGAGAATCCTGAACAAACTGTGCCAAGTGAAGGTCTGTACATAGCTGAGAACCTGGCAATGCCTGCCACAACTGTGGGAGATAGTATCTCAGTTGAGGACATTTCAACAGCGAGTCAACCTCAATCTCCGATGTCGACATGGGGTGAGACAACAATGGACGATATCCAAACTCAACCCAAAACACCAGAGGTTACATTCAACATGAAAAGGCAGACAGCTGAGGTTCGCCGACAACCACACAGGAATCAACATCCTCAAACGTCTCACTTATTGACTGTTGTGTTTATTAATTGTACATGTTGTAAATGTTGATTGTTAATGTTACATTGTGTTTCATTGCAAGAACCTCTAATGTAAAGAGGGAGGAAAGTGTTGTATATTCATGTTTGTTCCTGGTTGGAATAAGGTCATTTTAAGAGCTCGATCTTGTGATGTACTGATGATGTCATCAGCAGTTTGGGCAGTCGAACTGCCAGTCGATCTTTACAGACTGTAGAGTAAACACCTTTCCAATAAAGCTCTTGTTTGTTTGTACCTTCGTGGTCTGAAAGCCTACCCTTTAAAAATACCACAAAACCTGGTGGCTGCTTTCAAAAAGGAGCCAGTCGCATTGTCAGACACGATTACATATCGCATTTTGAAGCTGTTGCCAGCAGGCATGGACACTCCAAATGTACCCCATTATAATAATAATCTTTATTGTCACAAGTAGGCTTACATTAACACTGCAATGAAGTTACTGTGAAAAGCCCCTAGTCGCCACATTCCGGCGCCTTTTCAGGTACACAGAGGGAGAATTCAGAATGTCCAAATTACCTAATAGCACATTTTTCAGGATTTAAGGGAGGAAACCGGAGTACCCGGAGGGAACCCACGCAGACAGGGGAGAATGTGCAGACTCCACACAGACAGTGATCCAAGCCAGGAATCGAACCTGGGACCCTGGCGCTGTGAAGCCATAGTGCAAACCACTATGCTATCATACTGCCCATCAATTATCCCTTTGTGATATTAAAATATATTTTTCGTGCTGGGCTTGGGAGGACTTGGAAAAATACTTCCAGTTTGTCACTCTCATCTGGAGCTTTCCCTGACAAGAGTTGTTGCAATGGGTGGGCACTGGCCCCAGAGAAATTAAGCAAAGGATGGAGTTCATAGTTCATCACTTGCTCAGCCAACCTTGTTAGGCAGAGTTTAATGAAATTTTCAATGGAGTCTAACACAGACCTCCATCAGCAGCCCAGCACTATAACAAAGTAACTTTTGTAATCATCTGAAAATGATCGCCTATCTCTGCTCACGGAAGTTACTAACAGAAGAACACCTTTCTCTCCATTGTACATCTAAACATGAAGTAAACCAAGGATTTGGTAAAGTAATTAGTGTTTACTTTCGTAACAGTGAGTGCCTCATTATGTGCATTGTGTTATGAGTGTCTATGGCAAGATAGCCTACCTCATGTTCTATTTCGGTGAACTGTGGAAACATTGCTTTGATTTTTATGGGAGTCGTGTAGGAAAGCCGTGAAGGAGCCTTGGTAAAGCACTTGGACAGATTAAAGGTGGCGGAATGCATCATAGATAGGAGTTATAGAGACGTGGTCACACCCAAGGTGCAGGCAGAGAGATGGGTGACCACCAGAAGGGGCAGGCAGTCAGTGCAGGAATCTCCTGTGGTTGTCCCCCTCTCGAACAGGTATACTGCTTTGGATCATGTTGGGGGGAATAGCCTATCAGGGGAAAACATCAGCAGCCAGAGCAGTGGCACCACGGCTGGTTCTGATGTTCAGCAGGGAGGGTCAAAGCGCAGACGTGCAATAGTCATAGGGGACTCGATAGTCAGGGGCACAGATAGGTGCTCCTGTGGACGTGAAAGAGACTCCAGGATGGTATGTTGCCTCCCTGGTGCCAGGGTCCAGGATGTCTCAGAATGGGTAGCGGGCATCCTGAAGGGGGAGAGCAAACAGGCAGAGGACATTGTACATATTGGTACTAACGACATAGGCAGGAAGGGGCATGAGGTCCTGCGGCAGGAGTTCAGGGAGCTAGGCAGAAAGTTAAAAGACAGGACCTCTAGGGTTGTAATCTCGGGATTGCTCCCTGTGCGACGTGCCAGTGAGGCTAGATAGAGGAAGATAGAGCAGCTAAACACGTGGCTAAATAGCTGGTGTAGGAGGGAGGGTTTCCATTATCTTGACCACTGGGAGCTCTTCCGGGGCAGGTGTGACCTGTATAAGAAGGACAGGTTGCATCTAAACTGGAGAGGCATAAATATCCTGGCCGCGAGGTTTGCTAGTGTCACATGGGAGTGTTTAAACTAGTATGGCAGGGGGGTGGGTACCAGAGCAATAGGTCAGAAGGTGAAAACATTGAGGGAGAACTAGGGAATAGGGCCAGTATGGCTCTGAGGAAGAGCAGACAGGGAGATGTTGCTGCAAGCAGCGGGACTGGTGGCCTGAAGTGCGTATGTTTTAATGCAAGAAGTATAACGGGTAAGGCAGATGAACTTAGAGCTTGGATTAGTACTTGGAACTATGATGTTGTTGTGATTACAGAGACCTGGTTGAGGGAAGGACAGGATTGGCAGCTGAACGTTCCAGGATTTAGATGTTTCAGGCGGGATAGAGAGGGATGTAAAAGGAGTGGCGGAGTTGCGCTACCGGTTAGGGAGAATATCACAGCTGTACTATGAGAGGACACCTCAGAGGGCAGCGAGGGTATATGGGTAGAGATCAGGAATAAGAAGGGTGCAGTCACAATGTTGGGGGTTTTCTACAGGCCTCCCAACAGCCAGCGGGAGATAGAGGAGCAGATAGGCAGACAGATTTTCGATAGGAGTAAAAGCAACAGGATTGTTGTGATGGGAGGCTTCAACTTTCCCAATATTGGCTGGGACTCACTTAGTGCTAGGGGCTTGGACGGGGCAGAGTTTGCAAGGAGCATCCAGGAGGGCTTCTGAAAACAATATGCAGATAGTCCAACTAGGGAAGGGGCTGTACTGGACTTGGTATTGGGGAATGAGCCCGGCCAGATTGTAGAAGTTTCAGTGGGGAGCATTTCGGGAACAGTGACCACAATTCAGTAAGTTTTAAAGTGCTGGTGAACAAGGATAAGAGTGGTCCGAGGGTGAACGTGCTAAATTGGGGGGAGGCTAATTGTAACAATATTAGGTGGGAACTGAAGACCCTAGATTGGGGGCGGATGTTTGAGGGTAAATCAACATCTGACATGTGGGAGGCTTTCAAATATCAGTTGAAAGGAATTCAGGACCGGCATGTTCCTGTGCGGAAGAAGGATAAATACGGCAAATTTCGGGAACCTTGGATAACGAGAGATATTGTAGGCCTCGTCAAAAAGGAAAAGGAGGCATTTGTCTGGGCGAGAAGGCTGGGAACAGACGAAGCCTGTGTGGAATATAAGGAAAGTAGGAAGGAACTTAAGCAAGGAGTCAGGAGGGCTAAAAGGGGTCACAAAAAGTCATTGGTAAATAGGGTTAAGGAAAATCCCAAGGCTTTTTACACGTACATAAAAAGCAAGAGGGTAGCCAGGGAAAGGGTTGACCCACTGAAGGATAGGCCAGGGAATCTATGTGTGGAGCCAAAGGAAATAGGCGAGGTACTAAATGAATACTTTGCATCAGTATTCACCAAAGAGAAGGAATTGGTGGATATTGAGTCTGGAGAAGAGTGTATAGATCGCCTGGGTCACATTGAGATCCAAAAAGACGAGGTGTTGGGCGTCTTCAAAAGTATTAAGGTGGATAAGTCCCCCAGGGCCTGATGGGATCTACCCCAGAATACTGAAGGAGACAAGAGAGGAAATTGCTGAGGCCTTGACAGAAATCTTTGGATCTTCACTGTCTTCAGATAATGTCCCGGATGACTGGAGAATATCCAATGTTGTTCCTTTGTTTAAGAAGGGTAGCAAGGATAATCTAGGGAACGACGGGCCGGTGAGCCTTACGTCAGTGGTAGGGAAATTACTGGAGAGAATTCTTCGAGACATGATCTACTCCCATTTGGAAACAACTGGACGTATTAGCGAGAGGCAGTGCGGTTTTGTGAAGGGGAGGTCGTGTCTCACGAACTTGAGAGAGTTTTTCGAAGAGGTCACAAAGATGATTGATGCAGGTAGGGCAGTGGATGTTGTCTATATGGACTTCAGTAAGGCCTTTGACAAGGTCCCTCATGGCAGACTGGTACAAAAGGTGAAGTCACACAGGATCAAAGGTGAGCTGGCAAGATAGATACAGAACTGGCTAGGTCATAGAAGGCAGAGAGTACCAATGGAAGGGTGCTTTTCTGATTGGAGGGCTGTGACTAGTGGTGTTCCGCAGGGATCAGTGCTGGGATCTTTGCTGTTCGTAGTATATATAAATGATTTGGAGGAAAATGCAACTGGTCTGATTAGTAAGTTTGCAGACGACACAAAGGTCGGTGGAATTGCGGATAACGATGAGGACTGTCAAGAGGATGCAGCAGGATTTAGATAATTTGGAAACTTGGGCAGAGAGATGGCAGATGGAGTTTAATCTGGACAAATGTGAGGTAATGCATTTTGGAAGGTCTAATGCAGGTAGGGAATATACAATGAATGGTCGAACCCTCAAGAGTATTGACAGTCAGAGAGATTTTGGTGTACAGGTCCACAGGTCACTGAAAGGGGCAACACAGGTGGAGAAGGTAGTCAAGAAGGCATACGGCATGCTTGACTTCATTGGCCGGGGCATTGAGTATAAAAATTAGCAAGTCATGTTGCAGCTGTATAGAACCTTAGTTAGGCCACACTTGGGAGTATAGTGTTCAATTCTGGTCGCCACACTACCAGAAGGATGTGGAGGCTTTAGAGAGGGTGCAGAAGAGATTTACCAGGATGTTGCCTGGCATGGAGGGCATTACCTATAAGGAGAGGTTGAATAAACTTGCTTAGTTCTCACTGGAACAACAGAGGTTGAGGGGCGACCTGATAGAGGTCTACAAAATTATGAGGAGTATAGACAGAGTGGATAGTTAGATGCTTTTTCCCAGGGTAGAGGGGTCAATTACTTGGGGGCATAGGTTTAAGGTGCGTTGGGCAAGGTTTAGAGGAGATGTACGTGGCAAGTTTTTTTTACACAGAGGGTAGTGGGTGCCTGGACCTCGCTACCGGAGGAGGTGGTGGAAGCAGAGACGATAGTGACATTTAAGGGGCATCTTGACAAATACATGAATAGGTTGGGAATAGAGGGATACGGACCCAGGAAGTGTAGAAGATTTTAGTTTAGACAGGCAGCATGGTCGGCACTGGTTTGGAGTACCGAAGGGCCTGTTCCTGTGCTGTACTTTTCTTGGTTTCTTTCCTTGTTCTTTGTAACACCAGGACTTTATTGAAATAAAAAACAAAACAAGATAGGAAGAAATAAATTGTTGTTTAGTGCGTCTGAACTAGAGCATTGTTGAAAACAGACACCTGGGGCGTCATTCCTCGACCCCCCCCGCCGGGTTGGAGAATCGCCGGGGGCTGCCGTGAATCCCGCCCCCGCCGGTTGCCAAAGTCTCCGGCACCGGATATTCGGCGGGGGCAGGAATCGGGCCGCGCCGATTGGCGGGCCCCCCCGCTGGATTCTCCGGCCCGGATGGGCCGAAGTCCCACCGATAAATTGCCTGTCCCGCCGGCGTAAATTAAACCACCTACCTTACCGGCGGGACAAGGCGGCGCGGGCGGGCTCCGGGGTCCTGGGGGGGGCGCGGGGCGATCTGACCCCGGGGTGTGCCCCCACGGTGGCCTGGCCCGCGATTGGGGCCGACCGATCCGCGGGCGGGCCTGTGCCGTGGGGGCATTCTTTCCCTTCCGCCTCCGCCACGGTCTCCACCATGGCGGAGGCGGAAGAGACTCCCTCCACTGCGCATGCGTGGGAAACGGTCAGCGGCCGCTGATGCTCCCGCGCATGCGCCACCCTGAGATGTCATTTCCGCGCCAGCTGGCGGGGCACCAAAGGCCGTTTCCGCCAGCTGGCGGGGCGCAAATTCCTCTGGCGTCGGCCTATCCCCTCAATGTTGGGGCTCGGCCCCAAAGATGCGGAGGAGCATTCCGGACCTTTGGGGCGGCGTGATGCCCATCTGATTGGCGCTGTTTTGGGCGCCAGTCGGCGGACATCGCGCCGTTTCGGGAGAATTTCGCCCAAGCTTTTGAAACTTTTCATGCTGTACTCAACAACAATTTGCAAGAATACTAAATTGCAAAAGGAACAAAAATTTATGCTGCATGAGAAAAGTCTGGTCATTGGTTGCTGATTGAATCTGCAGCTGCATGTAAGAATTCCCTTACACACTTTAATAGGCTCCACCCTGCACGCAAATTCACCTTTGAAATGGGGTAATCAAATGAATTCCCTTTCCTTGGCACACTAGTTGAGAAACCTGCTAGTGGGTGGTACTGCCTACCACAAGCCAACCTTCTCTGGTCGATATATGAATTGGGGTTCCGATAGTTGCTCACGCCGTAAGTTTAGCCTATTAGCTAACACACAAATAAGGCCCAAGCCATTTGTTCACCATGCAAGTTTGGTGCTGAAATAAGGCACATCAAAGCCACCCTGTAGGATAATACCTAGCCTGATCAGAGCATTGCTCACTGTGTATCGTGCACACTCTTGAATGTGCTTAATGCCACCACTTTCAGTCCTTTAAATTTGTGAATCTATCTTAGATTACCCTGGGAGGTAAGATACTTCAAAATTTTGAGCAATTGGTGGAGCCAGCTGTCTCGCATTGCTAGTAGACAGTGTCATCATGGGTAGTATTTGCTGTAGACAAGATGCTGCTTTCAAGCAAAAAATGCATTTTGCCTGACCCACAAATGTATAATGTGGTGAAAGAATTTTAGTGCCAGATTGATTCTGGGTACGTACGCCGTGCGTCCCAATGATTGGCGGATTGTATTCAACTGTGCGCAATAGGCAATTTCTGACCGTACCTAACCAGTCCGTACTTGCAAAACTCAAAATACAATGTCCAACATTAGATGTGATTCCGCGATTGTACAACATTTACAAAACAATCCTTAGTGCGCCAAGAATTATACTGGCTAGCAGTGTGGCTGACTTACCCATGCTGGAAGGTACATATATTAATACAACAGGGGCCTGTCCTCCGCACACAGAAGGAGCATGTGCACACATTGTGCCTTTCTCAACGAAACAAAATAGGCAATTGCCATTCCCTGATTCATTCCCCAGGGTAATGCCTTGACCAACCAGAGTCAACATGCCTGGTTTGAATTTAAGCAAAGACCATAAGACCATAAGACATCGGAGCGGAAGTAAGGCCATTCGGCCCATCGAGTCCACTCCACCATTCAATCATGGCTGATTTCAACTCCATTTACCCGTTCTCTCTCCATAGCCCTTAATTCCTCGAGAAATCAAAAATTTATCAACTTCTGTCTTAAAGATACTCAACGTCCCGGCCTCCACCGCCCTCTGTGGCAATGAATTCCACAGACCCACCACTCTCTGGCTGAAGAAATTTCTCCTCATCTCTGTTCTAAAGTGACTCCCTTTTATTCTAAGGCTGTGCCCCCGGGTCCTAGTCTCCCCTGCTAATGGAAACAACTTCCCTACATCCACCCTATCTAAGCCATTCATTATCTTGTAAGTTTCTATTAGATCTCCCCTCAACCTCCTAAACTCCAATGAATATAATCCCAGGATCCTCAGATGTTCATCGTATGTTAGGCCTACCATTCCTGGGATCATCCGTGTGAATCTCCGCTGGACCCACTCCAATGCCAGTATGTCATTCCTGAGGTGTGGGGTCCAAAATTGCTCACAGTATTCTAAATGGGGCCTAACTAATGCTTTATAAAGCTTCAGAAAAACATCCCTGCTTTAAAATTCCAAGCCTCTTGAGATAAATGACAACATTGCATTTGCTTTCTTAATTACGGACACAACCTGCAAGTTTACCTTGAGAGAATCCTGGACTAGGACTCCCAAGTCCCTTTGCACTTCAGCATTATGAATTTTGTCACCGTTTAGAAAATAGTCCATGCCTCTATTCTTTTTTCCAAAGTGCAAGACCTCGCACTTGCCCACGTTGAATTTCATCAGCCATTTCTTGGACCACTCTCCTAAACTGTCTAAATCTTTCTGCAGCCTCCCCACCTCCTCCATAATACCTGCCCCTCCACCTATCTTTGTATCATCGGCAAACTTAGCCAGAATGCACCTAGTCCCGTCATCTAGATCGTTAATATATAAGGAGAGCAGCTGTGGCCCCAACACTGAACCCTGCGGGACACCACTGTCCCCAGTTGCCATTCCGAAAAATAACCTTTTATCCCAACTCTCTGCCTTCTGCCTGACAGCCAATCGTCAATCTATGTTAGTACCTTGCCTCAAATACCATGGGCCCTTATTTTACTCAGCAGTCTCCCGTGAGGCACCTTATCAAAGGCCTTTTGGAAGTCAAGATAGATAACATCCATTGGCTCTCCTTGGTCTAACCTATTTGTTATCTCTTCAAAGAACTCTAACAGGTTTGTCAGGCACGACCTCCCCTTACTAAATCCATGCTGACTTGTCCTAATCCGACCTTGCACTTCCAAGAATTTAGAAATCTCATCCTTAACAATGGATTCTAGAATCTTGCCAACAACCGAGGTTAGGCTAATTGACCTATAATTTTCCATCTTTTTCCTTGTTCCCTTCTTGAACAGGGGGGTTACAACAGTGGTTTTCCAATCCCCTGGGACTTTCCCTGACTCCAGTGACTTTTGAAAGATCATAACTAACGCCTCCACTATTTTTTCAGCTATATCCTTTAGAACTCTAGGATGTAGCCCATCTGGGCCAGGAGATTTATCAATTTTTAGACCTCTTAGTTTCTCTAGCACTTTCTCCTTTGTGATGGCTACCATTTTCAACTCTGCCCCCTGACTCTCCTGAATTGTTGGGATATTACTCATGTCTTCTACTGTGAAGACTGACGCAAAGTACTTATTTAGTTCCTCAGCTATTTCCTTGGCTCCCATCACTAGATTACGAGCATCATTTTGGAGCGGCCCAATGTCTACTTTTGCCTCCCGTTTGTTTTTAATGTATTTAAAGAAACTTTTACTATCATTCCTAATGTTACTGGCTAGCCTACCTTCACAATTGATCCTCTCTTTCCTTATTTCTCTCTTTGTTATCCTCTGTTTGTTTTTGTAGCCTTCCCAATCTTCTGACTTCCCACTACTCTTTGCCACATTATAGGCTTTCTCTTTTGCTTTGATGCATTCCCTAACTTCCTTTGTCAGCCATGGCTGCCTAATCCCCCCTCTGATAACCTTTCTTTTCTTTGGGATGAACCTCTGTACTGTGTCCTCAATTACTCCCAGAAACTCCTGCCATTGCTGTTCTACTGTCTTTCCCACTAGGCTCTGCTCCCAGTCGATTTTCGTCAGTTCCTCCCTCATGCCCCTGTAGTTACCTTTATTTAACTGTAACACCTTTACATCTGATTCTACCTTCTTTCTTTCAAATTGGAGATTGAATTCTACCATATTATGATCACTGCCTCCTAAGTGTTCCCTTACTTTAAGATCTTTAATCAAGTCTGGCTCATTACATAACACTAAGTCCAGAATAGCCTGTCCCCTCGTGGGCTCCATCACAAGCTGTTCCAAAACGCCCTCCTGTAAACATTCAATGAATTCCCTTTCCTTGGGTCCACTGGCAGCATTATTTACCCAGTCCACCGGCATATTGAAGTCCCCCATGATCACTGTGACCTTGCCTTTCTGACATGCACTTTCTATTTCGTGGTGCATTTTGTGCCCCCGGTCCTGACCACTGTTAGGAGGCCTGTACATAACTCCCATTATGGTTTTTTTGCCTTTGTGGTTCCTCAACTCTACCCACACAGACTCCACATCATCTGACCCTATATCGTTTAGTGCTATTGAATTAATTTCATTCCTAATTAACAAGGCACCCCGCCCCCTCTGCCCACCTCTGTCTTTTCGATAGGTTGTGAATCCCTGGATGTTTAAATGCCAGTCCAGAACCCCCTGCAACCACGTCTCTGTGATGCCTACCACATCATACCTGCCAGTCACAATCTGGGCCACAAGCTCATCTACCTGGTTCCGTACACTGCGCGCATTTAAATATAGCACCTTTAATTCTCTATTGACCGTCCCTTTTTGTTTTCTTAGTGTGGTAGACCTTGGTTTACTGAGCCTTTCCATACACTGTGTCATATTTTGTGGGATGGGGACTATCGTAACCTCTCCTGAGTTCTGTCTTTTCGTGCTTTTTTGTATTCCTCAGCAGCTACGCTTCCCACTGATTACTTCACCTCTTGGTTCCCTGACTTTCCCTTCCCCCCCCAATCTCTAGTTGAAAGTCCTATTGACCACCCTATTCACTCTTTTCGCCAGAACACTGGTCCCAGCTCAGTTCAGGTGGAGACCATCCCAACGGTATAGGTCACCCCTGTCCCATAACTGATGCCAGTGTCCCATGAAAAGGAACCCCTCTTTCCCACACCACTCTTTCAGCGATGTGTTAACTTCCCTTATTCTTGCCTCCCTATGCCAATTTGTACGTGACTCGGGCAGTAATCCGGAGATTATGACCCTTGAGGACCTGTTTTTTAATTTGAATCCTAGCTCTTTATAATCTCTAAACAGGTCCTCTTTTCTAGACTTGCCGATGTTGTTGGTACCGACATGGACCACAACAACTGGATCCTCCCTCTCCCTCTCCAGTATCCTTTCAAGCCGGTCAGAGATGTCCCGCACCCTAGCACTGGGCAGGCAACATACCATGCGGGACTCTTTATCCTGCTCACAAAGGATACTATCTATCCCCCTGATAATACAATCCCCTACAACGACAACTTGCCTATTTACTCCCTCCCCTTGAATGGCCTGCTGAACCATGGTGCCTTGGTCAGCTGACTCATCCTTCCTGCAGCCCTGTTCGCCATCCACACAGGGAGCAAGTGCCTCATACCTGTTGGACAGGGTCAAGGGCTGAGGCTCCTGAGTTCCTGACTGCTGGTTCCCTTTACCTGCCTGACTTGCAGTCACACCCTGCTGTTCCTGGCCACTGGCAGGATTTAAACTACTTACTCTAACAGGTGTGACTGCCTCCTGAAACACAGTGTCCAGGTAAGTCTCCCCCTCGCGGATGTGCCTCAGTGTTTGAAGCTCATCAACTCTGAGCCGGAGCTCTTTGAGCAGACAACACTTACTGCAGATGTGGTCGCTGCAGCTCGCAATGGGATCTGCCAGCTCCCACATCAAGCAGCTCAAGCCCATCACCTGACCAGCCATCAATAATTAATTAATTCGTTTAATTTAAGTTTACGAGTTTAGCTGTGTTTTTAAAAAAATTTTGGGCAGATTTGCTATCAACCAATCAGATCACAGCTTCCCTCTGATGTCACATTTTGAAAAAAAACTGGAAAACAGGAAGTTACCATTAGGTTTTTATACTCACAGAGACTGCTCCTCCTCCTCCGAACGGCTCCCAAAATTATGCCCGAAGAAAGAGAGAGAACAAAACAGTCGGGAAAAAGCACCTTCTCCCACTCTTCACCGAATTACCTCACTGCACCAAATTACCAAATTCTCACTCTGTCTGTGTCTCACTCACTCAGGCTGTGACTCCTTGACCAGCGCAAAGCTTGGTAATTAACTCTCAGTTATCAGTTGATTAATACATTCTCCATGACAATGTGTCTGCCAATGAGAGTCCACTTTCCAACCAATCAGGACTCTCTTCTCATGTGGTATAAATTGTTGTTCCCTTTACAATAGGCATTCTTGCAAATTGTTCTTTTCAGTTCAAGTTGAAAATCTTCAACAGCGTGTGTGTTTTTTAAGCAAAACTCAACAAGTAAATCGAGGGGACATGGTGGTTAGCACTGCTGACTCATGGGGTAGAGAACCTAGGTTCGATCCCGGCCCTGGGTCGATGTCCGTGTGGAATTTGCACATTCTCCCCATGTCTGCACGGGCCTCACTCCCACAACCCAAAGATGTACAGAGGAGGTGGATTAGCCGCACTAAATTGCCTTTCAATTGAAAATAAATGAATTGAGTACTCTAACAAAGAAGAAAAAGTACTTAACAGGTAAATGGGTGAAACCTAAACAACTATTGAAGGGTTATCTATCCTGTGCCCCATAAGTGGGGCTACAAGTACCTTCACTACAGGAGTTGGATAAATGCTGTTGTCGAGTGTTCTATTGCAGGAAGATATTGCATTTTGCTTAACCAACGTTACTAAATTTCCAGCAGCAAATGCTGGTAAAGTGCTTTATTAATAAATTAACAAATAGGTGCCGTAATGCCCTGTACCTATGTTACGGCTAATCAGAATTTTATGGCCGCGAATGGTATATCCTGCTGGAAATATATCAAAGACAACGTAAGTAATTTACACTAGGAATAGATTTTGTGCCTCAATTTGCATGGTAACAGTTATTGGTAGGTATAAGTTGCAAATCAGTATTGAAAATTAGTTATTTAGAACTATTAATCACAGGAGGGAATGGTTTTAAATGATCAAACGCAGTGCTGTTGAGCTGCATCCTGTGATTTCTCTCGAGCATGAGTAATGTTTGAACCGAAGCTTAGACAAAAGTTTAAGATGAAGGCTAATTGAATGGAAGATGGTGCCTTTAGTATTAATGTCATTTGGCCTGTAATCTCGGGGCCCAGACTAATCCTCTGGGGACATGGCTTCGATTTCAATTGATGGTGGTGGAATTTAAATTGAATTAAGAACATTTGGAATTGAAAGCTCGCCTTCATAATGGTGTACATGAAATTGGCATTGATTGTTGTAAAAACCCATCTGGTTCACGAATACCCTTTGAGGAAGGAAATCTGCCATCCTTTTCCAGCCTATAATTGACTCAAGACCCATGGAAACGTGGTTGACTCTTAATCGCCCTCTGCCATTTGGTTCAAGGAGAACCACGGATAGGAAACAAATGCTGGCCTCACCTCCGACATCCGCAACCCATGAAAGAATAGAAAGGCACTGTATGCATGTAAGATCCATATAAGATAGCTGCCAAACCAATAATAAGGTTGGCATTTAATACGAGTTCCTAATGCACTTGATAGAAAAATCACACGAGCACGAAGATGAAGTCTTCATATTATTTAGTAGGATACGCAACATAGTGGTTATATTACCGAACTGGTTATCCACATACCGGAGTTCAAATTCCACCATGAGAGCTGTGCAATCTAAATTCAGTTACCTAACTACATCTGAAATAAAAGGCTGCTATGAGTCATGCAACTAATGGATTGTTCTAACAACTTACCTGATTCATTGATCTCTCTTAGGGAAGGAAATTGCTTACCTGGTCTGGCCGATATGTGACCCCAGAGTGGTTGACTCTAACTTCCCTTTGAAATAAGGCAAGCCATTCAGTTGTTAACCACCACCTTCTCAGGAACAATTAAGATTAGGCAATAAATGTTGGGCTTGTCAATGACACCCACATCCTGGGAACGACCAAAAAATATATACTGCACTAAATTTGTGTTTGACTGCAATTTGTGTTGATTTCAAAATCAAGTTGAAAAAAATTGTGCATTCTCTCATTCTCATTATGATGTAATCCATCCCCTGGGCTCTTAGTGACTCAGGTTTCTTTCTCCGATTGCAATGCTTTATAGCTTTTAGATATCAGTTATTTCTGTTAACGCTGCAGCAACAGTGCACAAAATATCATTCCAGTCATGCACACAGCAAATAAATTAAATTATGCTGCTGTATTTGTGGTTCCTATCCAAATCTTCAGAGTGGAATTAGCCCTAAAGCTCTAACTTCAGCACAGAACTAAACCATTTCTTGGAGTATCTCTGTAGATGTTTTTAAACACTACTTATTGATTCCCATGTTTCAATGTAGTTTACACATTGGAGTCAGATGCAGTTAAAATATTATCCAAAAGTTGCCCTATCTGTGCACTACTTACAGTGATGGGCTGGGAATACAGCGAGAAGCCTAGCTTTTTGTTTTGTTTTACCAGTCAATCTTAGGAAAAATTTCCAAGGGATATAAATAGAAAATTGGATGAAAAGGGTGAGAATACATTTAACCAGATATTATCCATCTTTGCAGTTGTATTTTTTGACATCAGAAGTACTGGTTCCAATAAAGGAATTTAAAAGCTTCAGTAACGAGGTGATGGCATTTCAATTCATTAGGTCTCTGTGGTGGTTTGTATGCAAAAGGCAATCAAGTGTTGCCGGGTGCAATGAAAAGTGGGAATAATTTTGTTGCCCATTGCAGTCTTCGGTTTCTGTGTATCAGCCCACCCCAAAATACGCAACGGCCTCCTCATTCTATGCTGTGTTGAGCTCGTGAATGGGGAGCAGGCACCTACAGTGGTTAATCTCGCTCTCTCATTATGGGCTGTGCTTTTATTTTAAAGGAATGTAGGCCGTGTAAATACTTCCTAGTTGCCATGCAGTTCAACTCGGGTGTCAGGAAAGAGATTGTAATGGGAGTATTGATATGTGCCTGAAGCAAGCCATTTCATACAATATGAGGCTTTTTGTGAGATTTGGAAAGCTCAGAATGCAAGTGAAGGCACACTTGCAGGTGAAGGCTGCAGCATTAAGAAGCTAAGAAGATGAGAACTAGGAGCAGGAGTAGACCGTTCTTCCCTTTGAGCCCACTCCACCATTCAATGAGATCATGTCTGATCTACTACTTCAACACCATTTTCCTGCATTATCCCCATACCTCTTAATGTTTTGATCGTGTAGAAATCTAGTGATCTGAATCTTGAACATACTCACAGACTAAGGCAGAGAATTCCAAATGATTCACCACCCACTGAGTGAAGAAATTCCTCCTATGGGGCAGCACAGTAGCATTGTCGATAGCACAATTGCTTCACAGCTCCAGGGTCCCAGGTTCGATTCCGGCTTGGGTCACTGTCTATGCGGAGTCTGCACATCCTCCACGTGTGTGCGTGGGTTTCCTTCGGGTGCTCCGGTTTCCTCCCACAGTCCAAAGATGTGCAGGTTAGGTGGATTGGCCATGATAAATTGCCCTTAGTGTTGGGTGGGGTTCCTGGGTTGTGGGTATAAAGTGGAGGTGTTGAACTTGGGTAGGGTGCTCTTTCCAAGAGCCGGTGCAGACTTGATGGGCCGAATGGCCACTTCTGCACTGTAAATTCTATGATCTATGATAAACTCCTTAATTCAGTCCAAAATGCCTATTAATCATTTATTATGGATTGGCCATGCTTAATTGCCTCTTTGTGTGCAGGTTAGGTTATGGGCTTATTGGGGATAGTGCTGGGTGAGCGGGGGAAAGGGCCTAGGTGGGGTGCTCTTTCGGAGGGTCGGTTCAGACTCGATGGGTTGAATAGCCTCCTTCTGCACTGTAGAGATTAATGGCCTCCTTCTGCACTGTAGGGATTAATATTGATTAAAGGCCCCATGGATCTTTTGTTATGTCAGTTGTAAACTCTTGAAGCTCTTTAACATATTGAGGGGTGAGCGTGGGGGGGGGGTTTAGTTTTCAGTGACAAAAATGTTCAGCGCTTAGTTTATCAGATCTCTTCTTGCCTGACCTGATTGAAACATTTAACATCTCCTGCCATTGTATGGATGAGAGGTTTGCACTCCCTCCTCAGGTCGACTTGTTCCGTTGTGCCTGAACTGTCGCCTTGGCCAACCTCCTCCTTGTGCACAAAAATGGAAGTTCTCCTCATCTGACTTTCAAAACATTTCAGTGAAAGCTTCAATAAATTTGAGCGATTGATTTCAGCCAACCAGGGAACATTTTGGAAAAAGGTGGATCCAACATCAAACAAGTAGGTTGGGATGCTGGAGACAAAGAATAATATGTAAATCTGGTATTTATTGATAATATATATTGACAAACAATACAAAGAAGATAAAAGGAATGCAAGGTGAAAGTAATTAAAATGGCAGAGAAATAAAAGAGGAGACAGTGCAAGAAATAGGAATGATATAAGGCCAGATTTTCCGGCCCTGCAGGATCCCTGGCGGGATCTTCTGGTGCTGTCGAAGATGATCCCCACCACCCCCACACTGCAGCAGGTTTTCCAGTGGCGGATGGATGAGCCACGCAAAACGTCATAAACTCCAGCGGGACCAGAAGATCCCACCGGCGGCAAATAGCATGCCACCTCTGCCTCTAGAAAATACGCCATGGAGAAGCTGGCGAATCCCACCTGTAGCGTATGACGTTTTGGCCCTGAATTCCAGTGGGAATTTTGCCAATCTCCCAGTGTAACCCGAATGGAAGGCTGGCAGAATCCACAGTTAACAGTCCCAGGTGTCTCTGGCTGCCGGAATGGCCAATATCATGTGAGAGACTGTGGTTCATTGCCTCTAAATCAGAGAGTTGTAGGTTCAAATTTTCCTCCTGAGAAATATATAGATTGACACTTCAATGCCATCATGAGGAAGTGCTGCATTGGTAGTGCTATCTTTCGGGTCAGACATTATATTGCAATCACACCACAGATAATAATTATCATAAAAATGAATTTGGTTCAGAACCTTTTCTTTGTTTTATATATATACATATTTATATTTGGTGTTGGAAAGCTGTGCCTACTTACGATCATTTCAGGCAGTGCAGGCACTGATTGTAAAAACAAACTATGCGCGAGCAGAACTGAAAGGGCTGTGGGTAGACTCAGAGGCACCAATGAATGCTATTTGTTTCCTTAAGTGCGTCAGTGGAAGCAAACTGTTGTATCGTTGTGACTGCTGTCTCTAACAAGACAGGAAGAAATAAATTGATGAAACCTAAACAGCCATCAAATCGAATGCTTTATTTAATAAATGTCTTTCTTCTTCATTATTTGACTGACAGTTGTTAATGTTTCAGGTCGATGACCTTTCAGCAGAACAGTTCTGAACAGAGGTCATGGACCTGAAATGTGAACTCTGTTTCCCGCCACATGTGCTGCCTGACTTACTGAGTTTTCCCATCATTTTTGTTATTATTTAAGATGGATCGTAATGTCGATCAGAGTTTAATGCTGATTTAACACCAGCGGTGTCATTTTCACACCGCTATCGCTATCACTCTTTTTTAATCACATACAGCTGAACATGCATTGAGGGGCAGGAAGGCATTATTTTAAAAGATCATCAACCATTCTCAAATTAGTTGCTGTTCAATTTCTTCTATCTCTGTCTGAATTTATAGGAAGCATGGTAGTTTCCAGAGTTGTTTCAAGCTGATGATGTTGACAGGGAGTTGTGTTGTACGTGAAGAAGGCCTTGGATTGGACTTCAAGTGTTCTAGTGGACCCACTTCATCCAGTCATTGCTGCTCCAAGAACCAGCCCCTTGACTCGCAGCAAGACATGGAGATCAAGCAGTCCAACACTGAAGATGCCAAACTGCTCTCGCACAGCAGAGGAGAAGGATTGGGAGAGGTGCTCTGTTATTATCTCAGGGTTTTCAAGGAACATTTCTTCTTGTGTACATTGACTGTATTATATGAAGAAGAAATCTGCCATCTCTAATAGATCCATATCCTCAGAGCAGTGCAAGGATGGTGTTGCCAATGGCTGTGAAGGGCCAGGCCCTTTATAATTTTGGTCTGAATCCTTCCGGGCTGAAACAGGGAGCATCTGTAACATTTGCAAGTTCACCATATCCTATTATATATCCTATTATATAAGGGGCTCTTAATGATGCTCGTAATGCCATTCTAGGTGAGTACATTGTCTTATGTCTTACATGCGGCTTCTCCAGAACGGTGCACATAGAGTAAAGGGTCAACTCTAATGATCGTTACTGAGCATGTGAATAAGGAGCTACATCACAGTGATGTTACCCGTTGAGAGGAGGTGAATGTGAAACATCTCAGAGAGTAGCTCCAGCCATGTCTTGGTGTCATTTAACCTTTGTGAATAGTTAGAATGCCAAGAAATTTAAAGAAACCACCATTGCTTACAACAATCTCTTCTGAAGACAGAAGCCAACAAATCCCAAAATAAACCCACAATTGACTGCACGCATATGGCTTTGCAGATCCCACAGCTGAATACAGAGTGGTACTGCAGTTGGAAAAGGTTCTACTCTCTGAATGTGAAGCTGCTGTTTTGCCATGCTCAGCACAGTATGGAGGTGAATGCCTTGTATCCTGGTTTTTGTCACTTCCAGTGCACACCTGGCTAGTCTCCAACACTGAATATGGTTACGACACCCTGGGTGAGTGCGCGGTCAAATTCCACACTCCCAACACAAGTGAATTAACCAATAATTTGTGTATTTTCCTGAGATCTTTAACACTTGACTGCTCCAGTGAGTTACAGGTACCAGATTTACAAGTAAAACATAAGACAACTGTTTATTTATAACAGGGAAAAAGATGAATATATAATGATAAGAATGGATCAATGGTCTGCTCATCTAACTATTCCCCAAACCCCGTCTCACCCTCCACCCAAACAGACATAAGACAGACACATGGTGGAAAGGGTAGAAAAGGTTCAAAAATAACAGGGATTAAGGGCTCTGATAAATTCGCTGCTGAGGTTGAGATCTTTGTAGGCAAGAATGCAAGGTGTTGAAACAAGGTTGATTTAGATCTTCAAACTGGGCCACTCAGGCCGGATTCTCAGGCTGTGGGAGCCTCTCTAGGAAAATGCTTCAACTTATGTTGAACTGAGCCTTACCCACAAAAGTCTCTGATATGTATTCAGCTTCAGGTGAATCACCAATAGCTCGTCTGAGTTATACAGAATATCAGAGGACTTTTTGTGAGACCTTTGAGTGGCCTGGTACCTTTAATGGAAGAATAATCCAGCAAGGTCCCCTTCCCCAGCTCTGTCTTTAGGCTTTGAATGCTCACTAACTGCGCTGTTTACCTGAAGAGAGTTCCAGCTTAGATTTGAGAGAGAATTTCACCCCTTCTGGGGAAGAGATTCTAAAGGATTCTGCTCAGCTCTGCACCTCTAAATAAAACCCTGACTTGGAGAAACAGTCTCACAGAGAATGCCTACCAGCTCAGCTGAGGAGAAAACAGAGCCTCCAACTGGGGTTTTCCAGAGAGATCCACCCCATTCAGGAAGTGAGAACTTAAAGCCTTCTTCACCTCTGCCCCGGAACAAGACTGAAACCTGAGAGCCAGCCTGCTTATCTGGAAGCGTCTGAAAGGTTCCACCAATCACAATCGGTAACAGGGTTTGTCTGGAACACTAGGAGAGCCAATTGGCTGCTTGCCATGTCCATCAAAATGACATCACATGCCAGGCCACAGAGCATCAAGGTGAGGCCTGGGTCAGTACATTAGACTGTTTTCAGTTCAAAACCAAAAGTTTGTGATTTTAAAACCAGCCAGCAGGACAGGCATTAAAAGGAAACAAGGACTAGAAAAGGAGTCACAAGATGATCTTTTCAATATAAAACTTGATTTCAGGAAGATTTAGCAGTATGATGTGTTTTACTGATTGCCTCAAGTTAAACTAGGAATTAGACACAAAAGAGCCACGGACCGTTTCAAATAATCAGGGAAGTCCCCAAAGTTCATCCCTCTCAACCAACAGCACTAAAAGAGATTATCTGGATTTTATCGCACTGATATTTGTGGGATCTTCTGTGAGCAATCGGCTACCACATTCCCTGCAACAGTAACTACAAATGGAATCTTCCTTTCTGAAGTAATTGAATTCCAATCGCGTAGAAGAAGGCCATTTAGCCCGAGTCTTCATGTACCCTCTGAAAGGTACATTCCCCCCACCCTATCCCCATAACTCCACCTAACTCACACATCTTTGGACACCTAAGGGAAAGTTTAGCATGGCCAACCCACCTAACATTTTTAACCAGTGGGAGGAAACCAGAGCACCCAGGGGAAACCCATGCAGACACGTGGAGAAAGTGCAAACTCCACACAGACACTCATCCAAGACTGGAATTGAACCTGGGCCCCTGGTGCTGTGAGACAGCAGTGCTAACCACTGTGCCACCGTGCCACCCTAAAGTGTGCTGACAGGAGTAGAATCCAAGGGAGGGTAGGACGACTGAACATACGTGATCTTGCGCTATTCAGTTCATTATTTATGCATTTGTGCAGAGCACTGTGACTCTCACAGCGGGGATAGGCAGGAAGCTATCCTCCCCTCTATTACCTCATGAGTGAAAGGTTCGGATGTCACATTTAAAATGAACCCGGACAGTCATTCACTGACTGCCGGCCACCAGGAGCTCCAGATTACTCTTCCAGGATGTCAAAGAAACAGAAACAACTTATGACCCCATGATTCAGTGAAGTGTCCCGAGAGACTCTCCCTCCCGGCTCTCCAGCAAAGGCAGAATGGCAGCAAGAAGCCCTCCTCCCTTTTGACCATGGCAACCTGGACAGAGGTCATAGCAGAGGATAATGCCCATTGGGTCCATCCCAGCCGCACCCTTGCGATGATCCCCGAGAGCCACTGTCAGCGGGCACCCTCACCTCCCCCCCCCCCCCACCTTTCCCCCCCCCCCCCCTCCCCCCAGGCACCGGAAATAGGACAGATGTATGGAGGTTTGGTGCAGCTACTTTTATTGTGACATTGAAACACACGTGCCCTAGCCCCTATAACTAATCCGTGCCCTGCACCCGTGCCAACTTACTACATGTCTAACTGTTTGGCCTTACGGGCCCTACCACTACGTCTAGGTGTCTCCCCAGTTGGTACATCAGGAGTGGAGGCGGACTGCTGAGAATTCTGCCCTTCGACGTGGCTCCCCGCCGGCGCACGCTTCCTGGGGCAGCCCGGCCTGGATGGGCCCGGCGGGCATGCTGGATGGCATGATGCCACTCTCCTCTGCCCGCTGCCCATCAGGTGCATCAGGGACAGGACGAGGGGAGTACGAATGTTCCGATCCCTCCCTTGCTGGTGTAACTGGGACAGGCACCGGGACCACCTCCTCCCTCGGGGAGCCCGGTGGCCCCTGGACCTCTCTATGGGAAGGTGGTGCACGTGGAGGCAAGCCCATTGCACCACCGGCACCTGGCGCTGCCAGTCCTGGAGGCCCGCTGTGGAATCGACCAGGGTCTGAACATTCCCAGCGATGGAGCTGAGGGAGTGCGACATCCCTGTCAGGGACAGCACTACCTCCCGCTGGGTCTGGGCGACACCGTCCATCACATGGACAAGGCCGTCGATGCTCTCAGCGATGGCCTGCTGAGACTGGGCCAGAGCTCGGAGCATGGCGGCAATGTCCATGTGGCTCTAGAGCATGGCTGCCTGTGAGAGGGCAGCCCTGTCATGGGCCACGGATGACGCGTGCGCACTAAGCCCCACGCCCTGAAGAACCTGACCCATGACCAAAACCGTTTCCCCCATTGCCTCCATCGCGGACGCCACCCGTGCGGTGTCGGCCTGGGTTGCAGCCAAGACCGGCACCACTCCCTGCTCGTGGACGCGGATAGACTCCTCCAGCTGCGTCTGCAGCTGCCGGAAGATAGCCATCATCCCGTCGTCTGGTCCCTGGGGTGGCGAATGCATCAAGTCTGTCGGTGGGCCTGGAATGTCCAGGAACCCGGGAGCCGTCTGGGCAGCAGCTGGGTGCTGGGCCTGGCCTGTCCTCCGACCGTCCAGCCCCTCGGCTGTTCCTACCTCCACCTGCTGTACCGGTTCGGCTGTGTGGTGAGCACCAGTCTGTGAACCAGAAGCCTTGTCACTAACTTGCCCAACCGAGGTGAGTGTATCTGCGATGTTGGAGTGTGTGGGTGACAGCAGTGTGGCAGCCGCTTGGTCCTCGTCTGTCTCCAGCTCTGTCTCCTGTGTGGAACCGTGGCCCATTGCATTGAGACCACGCCGATGCCAGGTGCCGTGCCCCTGTGCCTCGAATGTCGCGACGTCCTCTGTGCGTCACTGTCCGGGCACGCTGTCCCCTCCTCGTCCATCAGACTGTCTTAAGAGTCATTATCGTCCGTCCTGACATCTCTGTCTGTCCTCTGTGTGCCCAGCTTCGATGTCCCGGCCTCAGAGGATGGCCCTCCTGCCCGTGATCCTTCCCCGCTGTCCGGTTCGAACCTGTGGCTGGAAGAGGTTGGGGCTGTACGGCGGCGTGGTGAACGGGCAGTTCCACGGCGTTGTTCGTGTGGGCCTGGAGAACACAGTAAGGCAGGTTTTGTTAGTCTTGCATGGTCATATGTGAGGGGGTGGGGGGGCATTGTGAGGGTGTGGACTGTGGAGGTGGTGCAATGACAGGTGGTGTCGTGTGAGGGTGTGGACTGTGGGGGTGGTGCAGTGTCAGGCGGTGTCGTGTGAGCGTGTGGACTGTGGGGGTGGTGCAATGACAGGTGGTGTCGTGTGAGGGTGTGGACTGTGGGGGTGGTGCAGTGTCAGGCGGTGTCGTGTGAGCGTGTGGACTGTGGTGGTGGTGCAGTGTCAGGCAGTGGGGGCTGGGGACACTGATGGATTGGATTTGTTTATTGTCACGTGTACCGGGGTACAGTGAAAAGTATTTTTCTGCGAGCAGCTCAACAGATCATTGAGTACATGAGAAGAAAAGGGAATAAAAGAAAATACATAATAGGGCAACTCAACATATACAATGTAACTACATAAGCACTGGCATCGGATGAAGCATACAGGGTGTAGTGTTAATGAAGTCAGTCCATAAAAGGGTCATTTAGGAGTCTGGTGACAGTGGGGAAGAAGCTGTATTTGAGTCTGTTCGTGCGTGTTTTCAGACTTCTGTATCTCCTGCCCGATGGAAGAAGTTGGAAGAGTGAGTAAGCCGGGTGGGAGGGATCTTTGATTATACTGCCCGCTTTCCCCAGGCAGCGGGAGGTGTAGATGGAGTCAATGGATGGGAGGCAGGTTCGTGTGATGGACTGGGCGGTGGTCACAACTCTCTGAAGTTTCTTGCGGTCCTGGGCCGAGCAGTTGCCATACCAGGCTGTGATGCAGCCTGATAGGATGCTTTCTATGGTGCATCTGTAAAAGTTGGTAAGAGTCAATGTGGACATGCTGAATTTCCTTAGTTTCCTGAGGAAGTATAGGCGTTGTTGTGCTTTCTTGGTGGTAGCGTCGACGTGGGTGGACCAGTCCACCTCGGCCCCGTTGATGCTGACAGGGGTGTGTACAGTACTTTGCTTCCTGAAGTCAATTACCAGCTCTTTAGTTTTGCTGGCATTGAGGGAGAGATTGTTGTCGCTACACCACTCCACTAGGTTCTCTATCTCCCTCCTGTATTCGGACACATCGTTGTTCGAGATCCGGCCCACTATGGTCGTATCGTCAGCAAACTTGTAGATGGAGTTGGAACCAAGTTTTGCCACGCAGTCATGTGTGTACAGGGAGTAGAGTCGGGGGCTAAGTACGCAGCCTTGTGGGGCGCCGGTGTTGAGGACTATTGTGGAGGAGGTATTGTTGTTCATTCTTACTGATTGTGGTCTGTTGGTCAGAAAATCGAGAATCCAGTTGCAGAGTGGGGAGCCAAGTCCTAGGTTTTGGAGCTTTGATATGAGCTTGCCTGGGATTATGGTGTTGAAGGTGGAGCTGTAGTCAATAAATAGGAGTCTAATGTAGGAGTCCTTGTTTTCGAGATGCTCTAGGGATGAGTGTAGGGCCAGGGAAATGGTGTCTGATGTGGACCGGTTGCAGCGGTATGCGAATTGCAGTGGATCAAGGCGTTCTGGGAGTATGGAGGTGATGCGCTTCATGATCAACCTCTCAAAGCACTTCATTACGACTGAAGTCAGGGTCACTGGTCGGTAGTCATTGAGGCACGTTGCCTGGTTCTTCTTTGGTACCGGTATGATGGTGGTCTTCTTGAAGCAGGTGGGGACCTCGGAGTGGAGTAGGGACAGATTAAAGATGTCCGTGAATACCTCTGCCAGCTGGTCCGCGC
This sequence comes from Scyliorhinus torazame, assembly GCF_047496885.1. Classification (NCBI taxonomy): domain Eukaryota; kingdom Metazoa; phylum Chordata; class Chondrichthyes; order Carcharhiniformes; family Scyliorhinidae; genus Scyliorhinus; species Scyliorhinus torazame. The sequence continues at coordinate 75,385,574 of NC_092721.1, read as the reverse complement.
AGGCTCCGAGTGCACGACCAGGGATCCCGTCTGGGCCCGTCGCCTTCTGAGGGTTCACTTTCAGGAAGGCCAATCTGACTTCGGAAGCTGTGATGGTGGGTAGCTGTGATGGGATGACGGATTGTATGCATACAGTGGATTCTCACTTGGAGCTTCGCCTCCGACCTGGTACGGCGCTACCTCCCGGCTGGCGGCTCCCTCAGCAAGGTCCAGTGCCCTTTGCTCAGAGTAGGTCAGGGTGTGCAGCTGAGGAGATCCCCCTCTTGTTCTTGCATGCTCCCTTTAATTGTGAGCTGTCTTTCCCTTGGGGGGGAGGGTGATAAGGAAATGAAGCACAGGGTTAGGCGGACATTGGCAGGACGCACACATGAACGCAACATTATCACAAGGTGGGGACACTGCGACCCACTCCATGGCACCTGCCCATGGGAGGGGTGGGGGGTTTCACATGTGGTGCCCCAGCCCCCACCCCCACCCCCGCGGGGGGCAAGGGGGGGCGTTGCCTGGGGAGAGTGTCAGGGTACTTACCCTCGTTGCCCTTGTGAGGTCATGCAGCTTCTTCCTGCACTGTTCTCCCGTGCGGGGGATGTGCCCCACAGCGCTGACTGCCGCCCCCACCTCTCGCCATCCACGCCTTACAGTGCTGCTTGGCTGCCGGTGTCCACGTCGGAGGAAGAGGATGGCCCTGCGCTCCTCCACTCCCTCCAAAATTGCCTCCAGGTCGCTGTCCTGGAAGCGGGGGTGTGGCGCAACGGGGCTCTTCCATGTCGGACCCCGGTGTGTGTGTGTGCACGTCCTTATACGTGGCGCGGCGTCATCCTGACGTCGCGCGATGACGCCGCTGTTCCTGCGCAACGCACACCGCGTTTCTCACGGCGCCGCTGCTGGCCCCCTTTCTGGCACTGAATCAGTCCCGGCGGGAGCCTGTTCATGTCGTCGCGAAACGCTCTTAGTCCCGCGATCGGAGAATCGCCCCCGTAACGTTCAAGTTATAAAGAGAGGTTGGATGGGCTTGGGTTGTTTTCTTTGGAGCAGAGAAGACCGATGTACAACTGACCGAGGTGTACAAGATTATGAGGGGAATGGACAGGGTGGATAGGGACCAGCTTTTCCCTTAGTTGAAGGGTCAGTTATGAAGGAACACAAGTTCAAAATCAGGGGCAAGAGGATTAGGGGGGATTTGAGGAAAAACATTTTTACCCAGAGGGTGGTGATGGTCTGGAATGCACTGCCTGAGTGAGTGGTAGAGGCGGGTTGCCTCACATCCTTTAAAAAGTACCTGGATGAGCAGCACCCGGCACGCCAAGTGCTGGCAAATGGGATTAGGATTGGCAGATCAGATGCCTTTCATGCGGCGGTACAGACCCGATGGGCCGAAGAGCCTCTTCTGCAGTGTATTATTCTGTGATTCTAGAATGTGCACCTACAGTGCTGTGGGAGAGGGGATTCTAAGATTTTGACCAAGTGACAGTGCAGGAACAACGGTATATTTCCAAGTCACGATGGCTCGTGGCTTGGAGGGGTACTTGCAGGCAATGGTGTTCCCATGCATCTGCTGCCCTTGACCTTGCTGTTTTGGAGGGTGCTGTTGAAGGAAACTTGGTGAGAGTCAACAGTGCAATAAAATTCTTGTGACCACTTTGGTATCTTTGTTATTGGAATGTTAGGGTTTCTTTTTGGTTATGATACGTGAGCTGAAACTTTAAAAACTCGTTGTTCAGAGTGCAGAATCCCTTGAAGGTGAATAGCCTGAGGTATATTTACTTATTTATTGGTCCTCAGTTAGATGGGAATACATTACATTGAACAAACTCCCCATGGTGTCTCCTTTAAGCAATCTGTTTTATCCAAGTGAAATTCACAGATAGGTTGCTGTTGATCATTTGGGATTTGGAATCGGAAAGACCAATTAAGCCTCAGTAATAGCTGCATGTTATGATCAAGTGGTGTAACTAACTTCTAGGACCAATATGGTTAACTATATAGCAACCATTCTCATTGCACTAACCTGAACTGATGAGGAGAACAATAGCACACATGTAATATTTATTTGGTTCATTTTATTTCAGGAACTTTTTTAGTGTTCCACGATGATGCCACTAGCCCATGAGATATTACCAAAAGGATTATGGGGAAGACTACGTGGTCCTGGTAAAGTGGCCTTGTCAGTGACCACCCAACTGCAAGCTATTATCACGTTGCCTTTCTGCCAGCTGGGAAAGGTTTGTGTTGTAACCCCACATGCATGTTTTATGGCAGTGAGGTTGTCATTGACAGACCTTGGGGATTTTTTTTCCTTATCCCACGGTATTTTCATCAGGTTACACGGAGTCAGTTATGGAGGTTTCTGAAAACCTATCTTGTTTGACAGTTCATGAACATTGGGAAAAGCTTACTGAGGAATCCAGAACATTCTGACAGGTAAGTGTTACATGGTGTGAAAGACTCAAATGTCATTATTAGACCTGTCTTATAAGTTATATGGACTTCTACTACAGTACTTGACCATAGAACTCTGCCCTGCAAAGGTAAGTTGACAGTTACATTGATCAGCATTGTTTGAGTACTGAAATACATTAGCGTATGTTTCCCATTTGAAAAAGTGTGATTATGCATTGAGCACGAGAGAAAATGGTACTTCAGAACTCTAAAGTCATGATCAGAATTGATTTAAAAGTAATCAACCATGCACTTATAACACTTGGAGAAAAAAAATGGGTCTACAGCTTTCCTTTTGAGAAAGAAACAACCACATACTCCGAGACTGTTTGATTGACCGACATCTGGTGTAGCGGAGGAAAAAATGGGTAATCTGTTCTTGCAGTTTTAATAGGCTTCATTGTCTGTGAGCTTTGATGGTTTGCTTTGACAGCTGATATCATTATGAATGCTCAGCTGGGTTTCAAATGTTACATAACATTGTATCTCAGCAGGGAGCTGTGTTCAGTTTGGTTGATAGTTTTAAGAGGTTAGGAAAGGATTCTCTATCTTTCACGTGGTTACTGGGTAAATGTTTTACGACAGATTGACCACGTGATTAATTATTTTCATTTGGTCAGGATTTTTATTAATAAATATGATGGTTGTGTATTTGACAGGCAGCTCTATTAGATTGTTAGACGTGCACTTCTTTAATTTCCATTTCAAAGGATTCCCATTGCTGTTACATGGCTCATGAGGACTGTACATAGTATAAACTGAGTGAATGGCTATTAGGGATACACGGGGTACATGAAGGGACACTGGGACTTTGCAACTTTTTGCAGCTGCATGGAGAGGATAGAGGGAATATGAGAGGGTAGGATACAGGGAATATGGGAGGCTATGGAAGGGAATGAGGTGTGGGTAGAGGGAGAGGGTGTTGAGGGTCATAGGACATAAGAACTGCATTGCCAATGTCCCAGCGAAGCGAGATGGGCCTTCTAACCAGTCCACCGCAGGACATGGACTCCTCCAATGCTGCCTCGAGACCCAGGTAAATTGATGTCTACCCGCCCACATCACCAGGAAACGAACATATTTTGCATATTGGCAGATGCAATGGGCTTAAGAATTCAGAAGTTGGGAAACGGCCTGACTCACATTTCCTGGGCTGAGATGAAAATCAGGCCCAAAGAGTAATCAAATATGGAAGTTAATTATGAGTCAAGATTTGAAATGACCTGTCTGGACTCTATTAACTAACACCCAGACTTAGATTAAGAGTACGTTTTGGCTTCATGTGCACGAAGAAGACAATGGAAAGGGGTATTCTCCCCATTCCAAAATGCCAGTGCAATCCTTCAATGTTCAACTTGGACATTTGCCACATGTCACATTAATGCCATTCTTGCTTGCATTCCAAAATTACCTCTTAATATTTTAATCCAATTTTAGGCCATATCAATCAGCCTCACTTAATCCAAAGAATATTTTAATCAAGGGGCACTCATTATTTCATCTTCTCTTTACCCACTCAGTGTTCAGCTCTGACCTCAATTATATCAAATCATTGCTGATTTTAATGAAGCAAGCATCATCTTAAATGATAATATTATCCTTCAGCAAAGACAACAGTAGAACGATGCAAGGAAATATGTAAATGAGGTTTGAATATTTTTAAAATAAGTACAAATGGAGACATTTTAGTCCTTAAAATCTGCTGTATTCCCCTGTTGTGTAATCCAAATACAGCCATTGATTATGAAGTCAGGGTTGACCTTGAAAAGAAATGATTAATTTAAGTTCAAAATCAGGCAGCCGAACTGCATGTGGTCGTGGAGGCTCATAACCGAGCCAAGAAAATGAGAGCTGATCTTAATGAGAAACAATTCCTCAATTCCCAGTCTCTGCTCATTGAGCTTGTCCTAAAAGCAGCTGGTTCCCAGAAATGAACTCCCTTTTATATCCGACGAATGCTAAATTTATAGGACAATTTCTAGGGCGTGATTAAGTGCCTAACCTTGCAGTCAGTGCAAAGATTCTGTACTGAAATACAATTAAGACAGATGTATATCTTTCTCCTTAAAACCCCTGCCGCCTCAATGGTTCCTTAGCAGCAGCAAGGAGGGTTGGCGACATGGAAATTCAGCCAATGTTTGTATAAGATTGACGGTTATCCAGGCGACCTGCTCTTACAAATGACCAAGTCCAAAAGCATTTTGAAAAATTTCAGTACAGGTCAGAAATTGTCAGTTTTGAGACTGTGAGCTGAATTTTGCCAGTCCTTTGGAGATGGGCTGGGAGGAGGCAGGCTGGGAGAATTACAGGAGGAGGAGTCAGGTGACATGCCCAATGCCTTCCCGTCACCATTCCATTTTGACCCAAGGATGACCCCCCCACTCCCCCACCCCCATCAGCAATGGTTGCTCCTGTGTCATCAACACTACCTGTCCACTGGCACACACTCTTCCCCCTCCCCAGGGTGCAACTTATCTTGTACCCAGTGCCCCCCCCCCGCTTGACTTGAAATATTCACGGCCGTCAATGCAGCCTTATCTTCCAGGTGTAACCCACTCTACTGTTGGTGCTGCTGATGCTGCTGACCCTCAGATTGGGCCAACAGGTTTTGGAAGTCGGCCATCATGTGTAATAGTGTGGCGGAGCTGGTGACAGCTGACTGGTTCTTACAAAATGAGACTCCAGTCCTGCCGTTCACCTCTGCAGAATCCCAGCCCATGGATCTACACAGAATGGTAGGATTTTTCAGGCCCACAAATCGAAAAAGAAAGAAAGAAAGAATTGCACTTATATAGCATTTTTCATGGTCACTGGATATTTCAAGGTGCTTTACAGCAAATGAAGCACTTCTCAAATGTAGTCACTGACATAATATACACCAGTATATCATGGTGCAGACACACACTGTTGGACACACAGTAGGACCAATCAACATACACAACACCGCAGCCAATCACCAGTGAGAGCACACGCACTATAAAGACAGGGGACATCAGAGTTCCCGCTCATTCATGTAGCAGCTAGCAAGGAGCACAGAGCTCACAGCCTGCAACACAGACATTCACCATGTGCTGAGTGCATCAACTGGTTAGGACAAGGCAAAGGTCTTTAGTTAAAGCTCGTATCGTATTTACCCACAGTTCAAGTATGTTTAAATAGTTAACCTGATAATAAAATAGTGTTGCACTACTTCAAGTGTTGGTGATCTGTATGTGATCCAGAACACCCAACACATCAGTCACTATTGTAGCGTAGGAAATTATAATTAAGCACGGTAGATGCTTAGGCTGGCATCTAAAGTAATCTAGATTTAAGTCAAGGTCAGAAGTCCAGATTGTGGACAACAGAAGTTCAAGTTCAGCTTTTATGGTGATTGAATTGCCTCCAGTTCAGATTATATGTTTCCCAGCAACTCTACGATATCTAACTGCATACCCAGCAAACCCCTGCTTTTGAACAAGTGAAACAATGTTCCAGTTAATATTTTGGGAGCTCCACAAAATGAGGAATTGCAGACCCATTAGTTTAAATGTGTCATGAAAAATGTTCAGGAATTCTTTTCATGATCCTACTGGTGTTCAATTAAAAGTCATTGAAAGCCGGATTTTCTTTGCAGGCTTCTACACCATCACATGAGACTGTAATGGGCGTCAGAGGCCTGGAATCTGTGGGATGCAGTCACAGAGTATGATTTTTCCCAGAGTAATCAGTAATGGCTAGGAAGTGGTCTCGCTGTCCAATTAAGGATGACACAGCACTCTCAAAGCTGGAGGGCTAAACTGGTCCTTCTAGCTTAAAGCAAGAGCTGATAGGTACGTGAGAGGGCTCTTCAAAATGAAGATATATTTTCAAACTTTAAATTAAAAATGGCCTTTACAGCTGGACTACCACTGTGGAAGAGGAACTCCAGTTATTGGTGGCCTGAGGCTGCTACTGCACCTTGGCAGGCTAGAAGGACCTCTCGGAGTGCCTGGAGCACTCGCCTGCTGGTCAGCCACTAGGTGGCCACCTCCAGGCAGTTATACATTCCCCCTGCTGCCTCTGGGAACCTGGAGGCCGACTGGGAAATCTTCGTTGGCCTCCAATTTTTTTAAACTTATGTTTTCATAGGATGAGAGTGTCACTGGTAAGGCCAGTACTTGTTGCCCATCCCTAATTGCGCTCGAATTGAGTGGCTTGCTGCGTTATTTCAGAGGGCAGTTAATCGGTCTGGAGTCACACACAGGCCAGACCAGGTAAGGATAACAGATTTCCTACCCTAAAGACATTAACAAATCAGTTGGATTTTTACAGTGATGGCGGTTTCGTGAAGCTGAATTTTTCATCCGTTGGGCATGTGCACTTGGGCAGGCCTGGGAACAGGAGCAAAATGTGCTTCCAGCCACGATCAACCAGGAGCACAATTTCAGACTGGCTGGCCAGTTAACGGCAAGCCAGTGTGAAACACGTACTCTGAAATTTTGCCGGGAAGGCCAGGAAGAGGGCGGGCACTGAGAGAAGTGAGGGTGCTGATGGGTGTTTTCAATAAGCTCTCTGTAGGCTGACTGCTGCTTCAAGGAGCTGCGGTATTGTTCCAATTACATTTGCACCAAAACAATGCTTCCAGCTCTCACTTCTCATGCTGAATCAAGCAACTGGCAGCCTAATACATAACATCTCAACCCTCAAACATTTTATTTTATTTTATTATCTCCCAGACATTTTATCCCGCCTTGGATCAGGAATGGGAAGCATTGTGGCACAGTGGTTGGCACTGCTGCCTCACAGCCCCATGGACCCGGGTTCGATTCCAGCCTTGGGTGACTGTCTGTGAGGAGCTTGCACATTCTCCCTGTGTCTGCATGGGTTTCCTCTGGGTGTTCCAGTTTCCTCCCACAGTCCAAATATGTACAGGTTAGGTAAGGCTACAGGATTACAGGGATAGGGCGGGGGTGTGGGCTGAGGTAGGGTGCTCTTTCAGACGGTCAGATCAGACTCGATTGGCCGAATGGCCTCCTTCTGCATTGTGGGGGCTCTGTGAAAAGTGAAAAAACTTGAATGCTGCCTGGCGAATGGCATGTGTACAAAGCGTAAAAGTGCACTGCTGCATAAGATTCGTGCTTAAAGGACTTAATTGCCCTTTCAATTGTCGGTGGTATTCTTCCAACTCTTGGGTTCCCCCGTTGACTGAACTAATCACGCAGGAGAACACTGGCTGGTCACAACATTTTTTGTGCCTTGTCTGCCTTTGTTCCTGACTTAATTTGGACCCAAATGCTTAGTTTATGTTTATAAGCTCAAGTAACTCATTTCATAAACCGCTGCCACCTTTTATCGATTTGTGAACATGCACTAAGATCTCTCTGCTTATCTCTACTTTTCACAATTATGCCTTTTATAGTGCACTGTCTTTCCATAATAGTCCTTCCAAAGTGCATTACCTCAAACGTCTCCTCATTGAATTTTATCTGCCCCATTGCTTCTGTCCATTTCACCATCCTGGTTATGCCATCCTTAATTGGATAACTATTTCCATCATTATCTGCTACATTGCAAAGTATTGCATCAACTCCAAACTTCACCATGTTTCCCTCATACCCGAGTCTAGATTGTTTTATAATATTTCAGAAGCATAATAGTTTCAAAACTGAACACCACTTCAAATCAGTCTGAAAAACATCCAACAACCACCATCCTCTTCCTCCTGTCACTGAGAAAATTCTGTATCAATACAGTTACTTTCCTCTTCAATATTCCTAACAAGTCGCCAGTATGGTACTTCATCAATTGGTTTCCAAAGGTCCATATATACAGCATCTTCTACACTACTTTGATTAATCTTCTTTCTTACTTTGTCAAATAATTCAACCAAGTTAGTCAGAAATTATTCACTTTTAACATATCTATGCTGGTTGTCCTTGATTAATCTATACCTTTCCAAATTATTGTTTACTTTGTCCGTGATAACTGTTTCCAATAACTTTGTCACCACTGATGTTCGGCTGACTGGTTGATAGATTCCTGGTTTATCCTTCTCCCCTTTCTTGAATAGGGGGCTAACATGAACAACTCTCCAGCCCTGAACCATTAATCTTACACTGAATGAGATTGGAAAGATTGTGACCAATATCTCTGTTTTGTCTACCGTTGCTTCCTTCAGCAACTCGGATGCAAGATATCTGGACCAGGTTATTTATCAACTTTCAGTAATGCAAATCGCTTTAGATATCTTCTCCATTACTGGCCTGCCCAGCACTTCCCTCTCAAGCCTTGACCCTCCTATCCACTTCCTTTACGATGCAAAGTACTCAATTAATACTCTGGCCCTGTCCCCTGCCTGTACAGAAGCTATCCCTTCGGATTGCATCTTATATGTTTAAAAATATATTTGAATTCAATTTAATATTTCCTCCTAGTCTTCACACAAAACCTTGCTTTTCTTTCCCTATGGTTATGACACCCTGGACGAGAGCGGGGTCAACTCCCCCTCCCCTTGACCCAGAGTTGCAACATAATTAAATGAACAAATAATTCTTAGAGACATAGAGACATTGGCCCTTAACTGCCCAATAACTACAGTCACCAGTGTGTAAATTTAAATACAATTACTTTTTATTTATGACAGGAACTAGAATGTAATATGCAGCAAACACAACTGGATAACTTTTAGCAGATTCCTGATCTCCCATTTTAACTTACCCCACCCTCTATATACGCACACACACACTAGACGAACACCGAGGGAAGAGAAGGGAGAAAGTAATAAGTAAAAGATAAAAGTATTTGTTTCAGATCTTTTTTTTAGTGTACATTCCCACAAACCAGGCTTTCAGGTCGAGATTTCTGCTTTCCAGTCTGCAATGATTTTCACGAGATATTCATTCAGGGGCGGAATTCTCCAACCCACTGCCAGGTCGGAGAACCCCCCGGGGGTAGCGCGAATCCCGCCCCGCCGCCCTGATGCCGTTTTTCAGGCAGAGTTCACGCCACGCCAGTCGGGGGTCGTTGGCAGCACCCCCCTCGGCTATTCTCTGGGCCCCGATGGACCGAGCGGCCGTCCGTTTTTGGCCAGTCCCGCCGGCGTGGGTCACGTATGGTCCCACGCGGCGGAACCTGGCAGGTAAGTCGGCAGGGGCGGTCCTCGGGAGTGGGGTGGGGGGGGGAATCTGCGATCAGGGCCCACCGATCTGTGGGCGGGCCTGTGCCGTGGGGGCACTCCTTCCTTCTGCGCCAGCCCCTATAGGGCTTCGCCATGGCTGGCGCAGAGAAGAGAACCCCCAGCGCATGCGCCAAAACATGCCGGCAGTTCCGCGCATGCGTGAGATCACACTGGCCCTTTGGCGCATGTGCGAACTCGCGCTGTCCTTTTAGCTCCGGCTGGAGTGGTGCCAACCCCTCCGGCATCCACCTAGCCCCCGAGGCAGGTGAGAATTCCTCACCTCAGGGGCACATTGATGTCGGAGTCGTTGGCGCCGGTCTTCCCTCTGGCATGGGGACTTAGTCCCCAGAAGGGAGAATCCTGGCCCAGGTCTCTGCAGTTTCAGAAATGCAGCAAATTTCCAGGAGAAAACACGAGAGAGAGAAAGAGCGCAGGTCCTTTTTTCTGTGTGCCTAGGTCTCAATGCTGCTTTCCTTAGGTATCTGGAAATCATCCCACTCAGGTAGGATTCAATCACCACCTGTTAATGTGCAGAATACGGCCTTTTGACCAATTCAATGGCCACAAGCATAACAATCGAACCGAGTCCCACTCCATCTCTCGGGTGCCACAAAGTCTGAGTTCTGTTGCCCAAAGCTAGCAGAGTGTTCTCTTTTGTAACTTTTGAATTCCTAATTTCTCCTGCTCGACGTAATGATATATGTCCATTTAGCATTCATGGACCAAAAAATCTGCTCTTTTTGCAAAGCGTTTCTCCATCTTCCTGGATTTCCAGTCAAATATGCACCAACAAATGTAAAATCTGCCGTGAAGCAAAGCAGTCGGCAGCATGTTAATGTGTAATTTAGAAGGAAAATAAATCCTTTGAAAATATTCCTTGATACATTAAAGTAACTTAATAACCTTTAACTAATGCAGCTAAAAATGGGTTATCACAGAAAATGCACATTTTAAATTAGTTTAATCCAGTGTCTGTGAGTAACTTACATTTCCAATTACTAAAAATGGCTCTTAAAAAAAAATACACAATTACTATCTAATTAGGTCAGGGTACAGTAGTGTTTTTAACCTTTCAAAGCTGACCTTTTGTTGTCCTTGAGCTGAAAAGATTCAGCTTAATATTTGGAGACTCTTCAATAGCCTCCGAAAATATATAATTAGTGGAAACTCGCATTGGTGATCAATATGTTCTGGGGCATGGCCAGTTTTGTGGACGGTGCTACTGCTTCCAATATGATGTTTTAATAAACCAGTGCAAAATATTCTGGAAGCTCAAGTTGCACTAAACACTATTTATGTTTCAATTTCTATAAGTTGTCGCAGTCATGCAAGAAAGCATTTCCCCTAAGTGGCCTATGAGCTAACTATTTAAAAATAGCCAGTAGCAAAGCTTTAGTCCTAAACAAGATAAAGGTTTGTTTAATACAAACTACCGCTGTAAGTTGCTCAAATAAAAGCGATAAAGTCACAAACTAAAATACAGATATGAAGATTAAATGCAGATAAGGATAAGATAAAGATGAAATGCAGTTCAGTCCTTTAAGATATTGTAGGTTTATAATTTGCAGTTGAAGTATTGGTTGCCTTGAGTGAAGGGTTGTGTTCAGCAGCTGTGATAGCTTCTGTGGTCGATTATATGGTGTCTGTCTTTTCAGGTGAATAAAACAGGTAGTGCGTCCTTGGGGAGTGAGTGAAAGTCCCTTTTCTTTACTAATTCTTCTGGTATGACACTTGAAGACTGTCTGTATTCTGTTACCAGCAGAACAATGTGATTTCTGGACAACTTCCTCTGTGACTTCGCGTGACAGAGAGAAACCCAGCTCTTACATGCTGTTCACAGTTAGTTCAGCTGAGAGTTGTGGGTTGGCATTGATTTCTGGAGATCACTGGGCAAATAACTGTACTCAGCCAGACTTGAAACATTTCAGAACTCAAAATGGTTGCTATCCCAAACTGTTGACTAATTCACTTTTACTTATTGGATTTGCCTAGGTCTGGGGACCTTTTAAATATCTCAGCCTTTAACTTGAATGGCTCCCATTCTTCTGGTTTGGCGTAATAGGAGATAGCTATTCACACCTCGAGGGAAGCCATTTGCCCTGACAATATCCCTGCAATAGTACTGAAGACTGATGTTCCAGAATTTGCCGCACCCCTAGCCAAGCTGGTCCAATACAGCTACAACACTGGCATCTACCCGGCAATATGGAAAATTTCCCAGGTGTGTGCTATCCAGAAGAAGAAATAGGGCAAATTCAACCCAGCCAATTCCCACCCTACCAGTCTACTCTCCATCATCAGAAAAGTGATGGCCGGGGTCATCAATAGCGCTATCAGGTGGCACTTCTTCAGCAATAACCTGCTCATGGAGGCCCAACTTGCATTCCGCCAGGGTCACTCAGCTCCTGACCTCGCTACTGCTTTGGTTCAAAAAGAACTGAATGCCAGAGGTGAGGTGAAAGTGACTGGCCTTGACATCAAGGCAGCATTTGACTGAGAATGGCATCAAGGAGCTCTAGAAAAACTGGAGTCAATTAGAATCAGTGGTAAACTCGCAACTGTTTGGAGTCATACCTGGCACAAAGGAAGACAGTTGTGGTATATGGAGGTCAATCATCTCAGCTCCAGGACATCACTGCAGGAGTTCCTCAGGGTCGTGTCCTAGGCCCAACTGCTTCATAAATTACCTCCCTTCCATCATAAGGTCAGAAGTGGAGATGTTCATTGATGACAGTACAATGTTCAGCACCATTTACGACTCCTCAGATACTGAAGCAGTCCATGTCCAAATGCAGCAATATCTGACAATATCCAGCCTTGGACTGATAAGTGGCACGTAATACTTGTGCCACACAAGTGCCAGGCAAGAACCATCTCCAATGAGGGAATATCTAACCACTACCCCATGACATTCAGTGGTATTACCACCGCTGAATCCCCTATTTTCAACATCCTGGGGATTACCGTTGATCAGAGACTGAACTGGACTAGCCATATAAATACTGTGGCTACCTAAACAGGTCATAGGCTAGGAATCCTGCGGTGAGTAACACACCTCCTGACTTCTCAAAACCTGTCCACTATCTGCAAGGCACAAGTCGGGAGTGTAATGAAATACTCTCCACTGGCCTGAATGACTACAGTTCCAACAACAATCAGGAAGTTTGAACCATCCAGGACAAAGCAGCCTGCTTGATTGCTACCCTTTCCACAAGAATTCACTCCCTCCACCACTAATGAACAGTAGCAGCCATGTGTACCATCTACAAGATGCACTGCAGGAACTCACCAAGGTTCCTTAGGAAATACCTTTGAAATGCAAGACCACTGTCATCTAAGAGGACAAGGGCAACAGATATATGGGAACACCACCACCTGGAGGTTCCTCTCCAAGTTACTCACCATCCTGACTTGGAAATATATCTCTGATCCTTCACTGAGTCAAAATCCTGGAATTCCCTCCCTAAACTCACTGAGGATGTGCCTACAACCTCAGGAACTGCAGCAGTTCAAGGAGACAGCTCACCACCATCTTCTGAAGGGTGGCTAGGAATGGTAGAAATGCTGGCCTAGCCTGCACCGCCCACGTCTTGTAAATTAATTTAAAATAATACATTGAATTTCAAATGTCTTCACATTTTTGGATATGCCTGCAGACAATCTACTTGGAGCCTCCTAATAGCTTGACAAACATTACAGTTGTAAAAGGCCAGATGACTTGCCTTTTGTCCATTTTCACAAAATCTGTAATATCACTACATATTCATGACAATGATCTTTAGTGCCAGCCTTGTCACTCTCAAGGGCATTGTTCTGACACATAACAGCACAATTGAATGGGACCGCAGACCCTGCAATCTCGTCCCTGAATGTCCTGTAATTGTCTTCTCCAACCTACCTGTGCTAGGTTCCTTCCTCAATCGGTGAAATGAGCATTTTCACAATTCAACATTTTTACCGTAGATATTTTCTAGTTTCTTTCCATAATTACCCTAAATGCATCTCCGTTGTCCAGTGACCTCGTTCTGTAACAAACTCCATGTGTCCTATTATCGAATATATCCCTTCTGTTATGAACTGTAACATCATCTTTACTCAATATTGCCATACCCCTTTCTCTATCATTCCATAGTATTTGGTGATTTGAAATATTGAGAAACCATTCCAGGTCTTGTTTGAACCATGGGCGAGATTCTCTGGCCTCTCTGCAACATGTTTCTCAGCAGCGGGATACAGCCTGTCGTTGCCCGACAATGAGATCTTCTGGTCCCGCTGCTGTCAATGGAATTTCCCATTGAATCCACCCCAAGCTGCTGGGAGACCCATGGTGGCGGTGCGCCATCGGCAGGACCATAGGATCCTGCCGGCATGAATAGCAGTGAGATCTCATCCCATGTGTCTATTAGTGCAACCATGTCACATCCCATGCTGCAATTTGTACCCTTGCAACTTACCAATCCACATTACAGGTATTCGCATGCTTACAACTTAATGCCTCCTTTATCACAGTTGCTATTTTCCTCAATCTTTTTCCTACAATTGTTAGGATATTTAATTGCTATTTCCACCAAAGTTCTTGAATGCGTTGGTGACTCCCAAATCTGTGCCTACCCTTCTTGGATTGCTATGTTTGCCTCCCTCCAATCATGGTTTCAGCCTGCCGCAGTACCAAAACTGATCTTAGAAATATAGAAACATAGAAAATAGGATTATGATTATGGCCGATCATCCAACTCACTAGCCTGACGCCGCCTTCCCCCGATATCCTTTGATTCTTTTAACTCCCAAGAGCTATATCTAACTGATTCTTGAAAACATACCATGGTTTGGCCTCAACTACTTCCTGTGGTAGCGAATTCCACAGACTCACCACTCTCTGGGGGAAGAAATGTCTCCTCATCTCAGTCCGAAATGGTTTACTCAGAATCCTTAGACTGTGACCCCTGGTTCTGGACTCCCCCACCATCGAGAACAGTTTTTCTGCATCTGCCCTGTCTAGTCATGTTAGACATTTGTAGGTTTCTATGAGATCCTCTCTCATTCTTCTGAACTCCAGTGAATATAATCCTAACTGATTCAATCTCTCCTCATACATCAGTCTCACCATCCCAGGAATCAAACTGGTAACTTTCGCTGCATTCCCTCCACAACAAGAACATCCTTCCTCAGATAAGTAAACAAAAACTACACACAATATTCCAAGTGTGGTCTCACCAAGGCCCTGTATAATTACAGCAAGACATTCCTGCTCCTGTACTTGATTTCTCTCGCTATGATGCCCACCAGACCATTTACCTTCTTTGCTGCCTGCTGCATCTGTATGCTTACATTCAGCGATTGGTGTACGAGGACACCTAGGTCTCATTGCATATTCCCCTCTCTCAATTTATAGCTATTCAGATAATAATTTGCATTCTCTTTTTGCTAATGGAAGTGGCTACTCACCTCCTCAGTTCCCCTCAGCAGCCTTTGAGGCAGGTCCGCGTTTTTAAAAAGCAGTACTTAACGACATCCACGTGATTTCTCGCTGGTGAGCCGGTTAATTCCCAGGGAGCTGTTGCATTTTACTTCAATCTCGCGAATGAGATGGAAATTAATGCAAATGAGAGTTAATGATATGCTCGCCATATTTGGATGTGACCTGGAACTCACCATCGGGAGCCGGCTGGTTAGCTAGCAAACTGAACTGGCACAAATCTTGATTTTGGCCTTTCCCACTATTTAACCATCCACACTACCAGATCCACGCTGGGCACAATGTGGTGGTTAAATCAGGCCCAATATCTTTCCTCAAATAAGGGGACCAAAACTGCTCACAGTACTCCAGAAGTGGTCTCACCAGTACTTTGCAGCAAGATCTCCCTAGACTTATACCCTGACCCCTTTGAAATAAGGGTCAATTTTTCATTCACCTTCCTGATTACCTGCTGCACCTGTGTACTAGCTTTCTGTGCTCCATGCACAAGTATCCCCAAATACCTTTGTGTTGCAGCTTTCTGTCACTTTTCACTATTTAAATAATGCTCTGTTCTTATGTTCTGCCTTCCAAAATGAACAACTTCACATTTTCCCTCATTATACTGCATTTGCCAACTTTTTACCCACTTAACCTATCAATATCTCTTTGCAAACTGTTTATATCCCTCACGTAACTTGCCTTTCTACCTACTTTTGTGTGGCCTGCAAGTTTGACTACAGCACATTCACTTCCTCTAAGTTATTAATATACATTGTAAACATTGCAGTCCCAGACCTGATTCCTGTGGTACTCGACTGGTTACAGGCCGCCAATCTGAAAAAGAACCCCATATCCCCACTCGCTGTTTCCTGCCCATCCACCATGGGTCAACTTAAGTGACCATTGAGCAGGCCAATGGCCTTCTGAAGATGCGATTCAGGTGCCAAGACTGTTCAGAGGAGCCTTTGAGAGTGTTCCAGTGAGAGCCTTGTGTATTATAATGGACCGGGGGGGGGGATGAGGGGCGGGGACAGTGTGGTGTGTGTGTGTGGGGGGGGGGGGGGGGGGGGGAGGCAGGATGGGGGGCGGAGACAGTGTGGTGTGTGGGGGGGAGACATTGAACAAAGAGGATATTGTTGATTGTGATGCCTTCTCCGATGACAAAGATGTGGAGGTGGCTCCTGACTAAGTGTCAATGAGGAGGGATCCAATAGATAAGAGCTGAGGTCTAATGAGTAATGCAGAGCCATTCCAGTGATCTCTTTACCCTTTCAAAAAGATTCCAAAAGTCTTACCTTCAATCAATCCTTCTGTCCGCCCTTCATTTTTCACTTCACCACCCATTTCCCAAGTACACAGTACATCGTGGCACGGTTGAGAAGCAGAATGGACATGCCTTGTTCCAAGGCTGCAAGCCCATTGAGGGAGGAAGGCAAGAGAGAAGAATTCAGAGTGCCGCAAGAATTATAAGAAGCAGAAAGTTTGATCGCAAGATTTATCGATGCGCGTAACAGAAAGGAAATTAACATTCAAATATTTTAATTACCTTTGAACCTCAAGCTTGTACTGATCTTAGATGAAGAAAGGCTGCAGATATGACTGTCCTGTGGCTGGTGGGGATGATTTTGGTAGCTGTCCTCTGGCTGTAAGAGGCCTGGAGGGCACTGGCATGTTGAACGACTCCTGAAAAGGTGCAACTCACCTCTCTGTCTTTGTGGCTACTGGAGTCATTGGCAGTGGGGCTGAGGAGCCACTGTCCACACTCGGAGCAGCTTAATACAAGCAACCAGAAACAGTAGTCGGCTGCTACTCCTTCCTTGAAAGGGACATTTGTACCTCCCAAGATCTGATGGAGACTCCAGACTCATCGTCCCCACTCCCCTTTGCACTGCTGTCAAATGATCACTGATAAGACGATGACATGCAGGTCTGCATGTATCTATGGCATGTACTGACTGATCTGCTGGATCAAACTCTCCATGTGAGTTGCCAATCCCTCTGTCAAGGAAGCCAAGTGGTCACATGCTTATGACATGGTGTCATTCAGTGCATGGATGGATGGATTCCTCTGCAATGGATGCTCATGGTCTCTGGCACCTTAGCCCTAACCTCTCGCTGAATCTTCAGCAGTTGCTGTTTTACCAATGACTCCTGAGACGTGTCCCTCAGCTTAAGGCTCAGCATGAGTCTGGTGGTCCAGGCCCTCGGCTGTCACAGCCTCGTCAGTTTATTAGGTGTGTCTGCGTTGTGCTCACTAGCTTATGACCCTGACTCTTCTCATGTGTGTATAACCTTTGATGTGAGGTATCTGCACTGGTGGGGGGGGGGGGTTTGAGGCAATAATGTGATGCTACATAATCTTAGGATCCCTCTTCCTCCTCAGATATAGCTGGCTGGCCCCCAGGTCCATCCTCAGCTTGACTCTGACCTGCATGAGAACAGAGAAACATATAAGGGCATTTAAGGCCTTCCCATTTCCTCATTTTGACCATGCTTGCTGTGAAGCGTTGGTTGCATGGGCACTACGCGTTGTGTGCATGAGGTAAAGCTCATGCATACACACATTTATTAACTCATGCTTATGACTTTGTACTCACACCTCCCTATCAGCAAATGCAAGGCCATCTTGGTGACTGGTCAACTCCAAGGCCATCTGCTCCATGGGGGCAAGGATGTGGAGGTACGATACCTTTCACCAGCCCCTGTTCCTCTGTTTAATGTTATGTGCTGTCTTTTCCTGAAATCACAAAAAAGGAGACTGTTAGTTTCCCCGTCGAGACAAACACAAGTTATGCTGGTGGGGATCCAACAGTCCATGATGAGGAATCACAAATGCCACATATATACAATCACTCTTGAGGTACCTTGTGGTGGTCAGCAATGACAGATGGATATCTCTCGCCAAGATGCAGCCATGCCTTTGATAGGATATGCTGCTGTTTAACCCCATGTGTTGAAGCCCTCTTTACTGAGCCATCCCCCTCACATTACTACAAGCAAGCCCCAACGGGAAATGAGGTAGAGAGTAATCATCAAGGACAGAGAGAGAAATGATGGGCTCTCTGGTTTCTGGGCTCCGCATTTCCTCCACCCTCCTTCCCTCCTCCTTTAACTCTTGCCCTCATCATTTTGGTGCCCAGAATTGAGAACCGTGGGGTCAAACTGTTTATGTAATTTTAGCAAAACCTCTTGGGGGCGATTCTCCAAAATGGAGACAAAGTGTTCGTGCCATCGTGAACGCCGTTGCGTTTCACGACGCAGCGAAATGGGCACAGGGACAACCAATTTTGGCCCTCACAGGGGGCCAGCATGGTGCTGGAGTGGTTCACACCACTCCAGCCTCCCCTCCCAGCACCAAATGATCGTTGCGCCAACCCGCGCATGCGCAGTTGGGCCGTGCCAACCTGTGCATGCGCGGGGGACTTCTTCAGCGCGCCGGCCCCAACGCAACATGGCGTGGGGGTTCAGGGGCCGGCCACACAACAAAGTAGGCCCGGGGAGGAGAGGCCGGCCCGCCAATTGGTGGGCCCTGATCGCGGGCCAGACCCCATCGGAGGGCCAGACCCCCCCGGTGAAGGAGCGCTTTTCCTCGCCCCACAGGCCGTCCCCCGACCCTTTGCTCAGAGTTCCCGCTGGCAGCGACCAGGGGTGAATGGTGCCAGCGGGACTCTGCTTTTTCAGCGCGGCCGCGGAGAATCGGCAGCCCCGCCGATTCCAGCGGCCCGCGGCTGGCGCCGCATCAAACGCGCCGGCGCAAATGGCGCCGATTCTCCGCACGTCGGAGAATCGCGCGCCGGCGTCGTGGCGCGGTTGCGGCGATTCTCCGGCCCGCCGCGGGGCTCGGAGACTCATGCCCCTTGGCTTTTGAACTTTGTGCCTATATTTATAAAACCCATTGAAAGCTCAGGGGCTGGATTCTCCTTTGGCGGGATCCCCCATTTCGCTGGCATCGCACTCACGCCCGCGGATTTGCCAACGGCATGGAGGTGTCCACAATGCGGAAATCCCGTGGGCCGGCTGCCATGACGGAGTACTCTGCTGCTGGCGGGGGCGTCTCGCACTAGAAAACGGGTACAGCGGAGTGGAGAATTCTACCTCAGATTTCTGCGTGATATACTTCTCGCCATTGCTTTGTCAGACAATTACCCACAACTTTGTCGATCGTATTATGTAACCAGCTCTGCTTCTTTGAATCTGGTCCTTTGCAATATCTGGACAGTAACATCCAAAAGACTTGAACTTTACAATTACAACAATCATGTATGTACAAATGAGAATATCTTGACCTAACAGTGACCTATTTGGATGTCACATTCCAAGTTTAAAAATGGCAAAACCTCCAGTAAATTAGCATCAACCAATGCTTCTGCAATAATGTACTATTACTATCCACACAAATGGGTTTTGTTAACAGAAAAATTACACTTTTCTTGAGTGATAAATACTTTCTTGTTTTAAATTGAAACTAACCGCACTTTGAAATGCCCAGCGTGGAGCGTATAATAGTGTTGCTGGAAATACTCAGCAAGTTAGGCAGCATCTGTGGAGAGAGAAGCAGGCTCAAGGCTTTAGGTCCACGATCTGCAGTTTTCATAAAGGGTCGCTGACCTCTGTTTCTCTCTGCACAGCTGCCGCCAGACATCCAACACATCCCATTTCTATTGGAGAAAATATAACCCCTTTTACCGGCCCTCCAAAAAGTAATCTTCTTGTGAGCCTCTCATTTCCCTTCAGCAAGAAACCCAGGAGCAGCTGCCCGAGACCTGGTTTTGCACAACATGAAACATGAATTTAAAAATGTTGAAAAAAAATTTCAAAGAGGCTAAATTGATAATTTAAGAAACAAAATTAATAAAAATGATCACTTAGAAAGCGCCAAGAAGCAGAGCAAACTAATGAAACTTTTTGATGCTTTTATGCTTCAGGAACAAAGCTAGAGTAAAATGAAATGGGCTCCACCTCCTGGTCACCATGGAAGGGGAATGGGATTGTGACCGAGGTAAGCAGTTGAGTTTATTGCACATCAACCTTACCCTTGCCTCTCGTGGTATACACTCCGAGCTGACCTTGGTGGAATCCATGTGAAGTGGGGGTCGGAAGCTCTTGCTGCTCCGGTCCCGGAATTGGACAACCCGTATGCCTTTTGTTTCTTAATTGGCTGGCCGCCTAAAGCCTAAATGGAAATAGCAGCTGGTTCTGGTGCTGCCACTGTAGCCCACACCGTCAAGAGAAAATTCAGCCCGTTTTCGGCTCTCAGTCACTGATTCAAATTCCATTTCCTAGTTACTGAATCCATCCGTCTTCATCAGAACTGTCTGAAACTAAACCAGACTGTTCACAGCCTTGGTGTCATTTTTTACCCTGATATGAGCTTCTAACCACACATCTGTGCCATTTATGTTTATCTCTGTAACATCTGCTGATGAAACCCTCACTCATGCTTCTGTTTCCTCATGACTTGATTATTCGAATGCACTCCTGCCTGGTCTTTCACATTCTACCCTCCTTAAAATTGCGGTCATTCAAAACTCTACTGGTTGCGCACAGGCCAAGTCAAGATCACCTATCAATATGCTCATTGACCTATGCTGGCTGCCAGTCAAGCCACGCCTTGATTTTAAAATTCCCAGCCTTGTTTTCAAATTCTTCAAATGCCTCACTCCTTCCAATCTCTGTTATCTCCTCCAGCCCCACAACCCTCCAACCCTCTGCGATATCAGTGCTCATTTAATTTTGGTTTCTAGTGCACCGCTGGTTTTAAATATTCCACATTTGACGGACATGTCATTAGCTTCCACGTCCTGAGCTTTGGAATTCCCTCCCCTCCGCCTAACAAAAATCTATCAATCACCATGTTGAAAATTTCAATTGTCTCTGCACCCATGCCATTTTCAAGGAGACAATTCCAGATTTCTAATGTTACTTTCTGGAATTTCCCTGCAAATGGTTTGCTCTAATTTTAGGATTATATTTCCTTGCTCTTGATTTATCCCACAAGAAGTTGTTTCTCAATATCTAGGGGCAGCACGGTAGCATTGTGGATAGCACAATTGCTTCACAGCTCCAGGGTCCCAGGTTCGATTCCTGCTTGGGTCACTGTCTGTGCGGAGGCTGCACATCCTCCCCGTGTATGCATGGGTTTCCCCCGGGTGCTCCGGTTTCCTCCCACAGTCCAAAGATGTGCAGGTTAGGTGGATTGGCCATGATAAATTGCCCTTAGTGTCCAAAATTGCCCTTCGTGTTGGGTGGGATTACTGGGTTATGGGGATAGGGTGGAGGTGTTGACCTTGGGTAGGGTGCTCTTTCCAAGAGCCGGTGCAGTCTCGATGGGCCGAATGGCCTCCTTCTGCACTGTAAATTCTATGTTAATCTACTCTATTGAATCTTTTCAACATTTTAAACAACTTGGTCAGATCACACCTCAATCTTCTTCGCTCAAGGGTTTCCAAGCTGGGTTTATGCAAGCTATCCTCATAATTACATGACTAAGTCCATCAAAAAGAGCAATCGAGTGGAGGACTCCAAGTCAATTTCTCCCTTCCCTTAGTTTGGCACTGAGACTAATTATAGAGGCCCCATAGCCAAACAAGCTGTGATCAGCTAACTCAGTGCAGACTATGGAATGAAACCTGGGAATGTATTTGTTTAAAAGACTCATGGAACAGTGCCTTTATTCATTATACAATGGCGTATTTTCAAACACAATGCTGGGTCAAAGATATCAATCTTATTGTGAGATGAGATTTTTCCAATCCTTTCCTGACCCACAAGGAAACACAAAGATTTTTTAAAAAAACTACCCTCTTCTGACTCACAATTAAGTTTTCGATGGGTTTGGCCTAGCAGGGACCCTGACACTGCACCATTGATCAGGCTTCCAATTAAGATAGTAGACCAGTGCTACCAGTGATGTAATCCAAACCATGTTTGCATACTTGAAGAGGGCCGCATTGGTTTGAAACTGCAGACATAAGTTCTTGGGAAAAAACTGAATAGGACCCTCATCACATTAATTGTTAAAATATTTTTATTGAAGTTCTTTTCATTTTAACAAAAAATGAAACAAAACGACAGGAATAGTACAACATATCAAAAAGTCTCAACATACATATATACAGAGGAAGATGGAAGAACAGCAATACAGTTGCTCCCGTACAATCATGAAACTTAACTTGGCACCTCTATATGCACCTGTAGAGAACAAGGGAGAGAAGGACAACGCCATGAAAACATGGTAAAATGGTGCACACCTTCCCCTGTGGCGATTGCGCTCGCAATGACCACGAGAATTCAGAATTGGATTTCTGCGCCGTGGTCGGCCGCGCACCAGAACATCTCTCCATACCAGAGGCACAAATAACATGCTGTTACATCCTTGTGTCGGATATCAGGCCTGTCTGTACCCACGTAGGATCCATTCATGGATTCTTTAACCCCACAATAACAGAAATAAAAAATTACAGAGAAAAATCATGGAGACACCAGTTCTAAGAGGATATTTTACATGTGCCATAAGACGCAACAAAACCCCAAACTCAGGCATTGTGCAGAATGATCATCATTCCAACATACCTATGCAGAGAGGACCAGAAAATATTCATACAACAGGTTCAGATTATAGTCAGTGCGGTCAGCTCCCTCCAATGAACTAACTGAGACCGGATAAAAAGGAAAAACTACCAGGAGCATAGGATAAAAAGAACCAGGATACGGACATAAGCTCATGATCCACTGGCACACTCCACTGACTATACAGAGAAAAAAGCGACTTGTTCAAATTTCACTCAGCCCCTCTTGACATCGTGGCTAATAAGAAACTTCCCAAACATCTGGATACCAACCACAGCACAAGACCTGGCTCGGTCCTGTATAATTGTGCACTAAGGACTCTGCAAACCAAGGATGCTCAGAACATTTCAACGACTCGGTCACTCAGGATATCCTTAATAAGTGTCTTTGAGATGGGACGTTCCAAACATAAGGGGGCAACAGGATATCAGCCACAGCACCGGACCTGCCCCAGTTTCACACACGCTTACGTTAGTACCCCAAGGATGCCCAGCACATGCCAAGACACACCACCCAACCGGCCTCACCCCTCACTAACTGCACCCAAGGGAGTGCAGCAGCTCCATTGACACTAGAAAAGCCACGTCACTCTCAACCAAGGAGACCCCACCAGTGAGAATCGTCAAGATACCCACCAATTGGGCATCATGTAAGCGGGCTGATTCTATCCCCCCACCAATAGGTGAAGGGGCCCCCTCTTATCCCAAGGGAGCATATCGGGACCTGCAACAGCACGCTGACTACTCAGAAAAGGCGGAAAATCCCCATAAGGGAGGAAGGCCCAGAATACCCAAAGAACGTCAAACACAGACCAGCACTGAGCGCCATTGCAAAGAGGATACCAGGGGCAGAGCAGCGATTCCTCGTCAGAAACAAAAATCACTGCCTCCCCATGGAAGACCCAACTACAACCTGGAGGGCACTCAGGGAGCCACCATATAGCAGGATGCCTATCCCTCCCATCTAGCCTACCCTCAAACTGAAGAAGGGCTCCAATAATGCAGATCCTACGAGATAAGCATGGATTCTCAAGACATGAAGTAACAAAAATACAAAATAAAAACCCGATACAGATAACTGTACCGTGTGTGCAGGAGGGTTTCCTGAAACAATATGTTGACAGGCCAACAAGAGGCGAGGCCACGTTGGATTTAGTTTTGGGTAATGAACCAGGCCAGGTGTTGGATTTGGAGGTAGGAGAGCACTTTGGGGACAGTGACCACAATTCGGTGACATTTACGTTAATGATGGAAAGGGATAAGTATACACCGCAGGGCAAGAGTTATAGCTGGGGGAAGGGCAATTATGATGCCATTAGACGTGACTTGGGGGGGATAAGGTGGAGAAGTAGGCTGCAAGTGTTGGGCACACTGGATAAGTGGGGCTTGTTCAAGGATCAGCTACTGCGTGTTCTTGATAAGTATGTACCGGTCAGACAGGGAGGAAGGCATCGAGCGAGGGAACCGTGGTTTACCAAGGAAGTGGAATCTCTTGTTAAGAGGAAGAAGGAGGCCTATGTGAAGATGAAGTGTGAAGTTTCGGTTGGGGCGATGGATAGTTACAAGGTAGCGAGGAAGGATCTAAAGAGAGAGCTAAGACGAGCAAGGAGGGGACATGAGAAGTATTTGGCAGGAAGGATCAAGGAAAACCCAAAAGCTTTCTATAGGTATGTCAGGAATAAGCGAATGACTAGGGAAAGAGTAGGACCAGTCAAGGACAGGGATGGGAAATTGTGTGTGGAGTCTGAAGAGATAGGCGAGATACTAAATGAATATTTTTCGTCAGTATTCACTCAGGGAAAAGATAATGTTGTGGAGGAGAATGCTGAGCCCCAGGCTAATAGAATAGATGGCATTGAGGTACGTAGGGAAGAGGTGTTGGCAATTCTGGACAGGCTGAAAATAGATAAGTCCCCGGGACCTGATGGGATTTATCCTAGGATTCTATGGGAGGCCAGGGAAGAGATTGCTGGACCTTTGGCTTTGATTTTTATGTCATCATTGGCTACAGGAATAGTGCCAGAGGACTGGAGGACAGCAAATGTGGTCCCTTTGTTCAAAAAGGGGAGCAGAGACAACCCCGGCAACTATAGGCCGGTGAGCCTCACATCTGTAGTGGGTAAAGTCTTGGAGGGGATTATAAGAGACAAGATTTATAATCATCTAGATAGGAATAATATGATCAGGGATAGTCAGCATGGCTTTGTGAAGGGTAGGTCATGCCTCACAAACCTTATTGAGTTCTTTGAGAAGGTGACTGAACAGGTAGACGAGGGTAGAGCAGTTGATGTGGTGTATATGGATTTCAGCAAAGCGTTTGATAAGGTTCCCCACGGTAGGCTATTGCAAAAAATACGGAGGCTGGGGATTGAGGGTGATTTAGAGATGTGGATCGGAAATTGGCTAGCTGAAAGAAGACAGAGGGTGGTGGTTGATGGGAAATGTTCAGAATGGAGTACAGTCACAAGTGGAGTACCACAAGGATCTGTTCTGGGGCCGTTGCTGTTTGTCATTTTTATCAATGACCTAGAGGAAGGCGCAGAAGGGTGGGTGAGTAAATTTGAAGACGATACTAAAGTCGGTGGTGTTGTCGATATTGTGGAAGGATGTAGCAGGTTACAGAGGGATATAGATAAGCTGCAGAGCTGGGCTGAGAGGTGGCAAATGGAGTTTAATGTAGAGAAGTGTGAGGTGATTCACTTTGGAAGGAATAACAGGAATGCGGAATATTTGGCTAATGGTAAAGTTCTTGGAAGTGTGGATGAGCAGAGGGATCTAGGTGTCCATGTACATAGATCCCTGAAAGTTGCCACCCAGGTTGATAGGGTGGTGAAGAAGGCCTATGGAGTGTTGGCCTTTATTGGTAGAGGGATTGAGTTCCGGAGTCGGGAGGTCATGTTGCAGCTGTACAGAACTCTGGTACGGCCGCATTTGGAGTATTGCGTACAGTTCTGGTCACCGCATTATAGGAAGGACGTGGAGGCTTTGGAGCGGGTGCAGAGGAGATTTACCAGGATGTTGCCTGGTATGGAGGGAAAATCTTATGAGGACAGGCTGATGGACTTGAGGTTGTTTTCGTTGGAGAGAAGAAGGTTAAGAGGAGACTTAATAGAGGCATACAAAATGATCAGGGGGTTGGATAGGGTGGACAGTGAGAGCCTTCTCCCGCGGATGGATATGGCTGGCACGAGGGGACATAACTTTAAACTGAGGGGTAATAGATATAGGACAGAGGTCAGAGGTAGGTTCTTTACGCAAAGAGTAGTGAGGCCGTGGAATGCCCTACCTGCTACAGTAGTGAACTCGCCAACATTGAGGGCATTTAAAAGTTTATTGGATAAACATATGGATGATAATGGCATAGTGTAGGTTAGATGGCTTTTGTTTTGGTGCAACATCGTGGGCCGAAGGGCCTGTACTGCGCTGTATTGTTCTATGTTCTATGTTCTATGTTCTAACTCCAACTGGGGCTTTCCTCAAACCAGATCCACAGTATCCCGACTCTCACTCCAACAAATCAAGCGAACTAACCACACCCAGGCGTATGCCATCACACATTTCCCCTGACTCCAACAACTCCAGAGATGCCAACCTCAAACGAAGTGAGGACTTGCCTAACCCTACCACCCACCACTCTGCAGTGGCTCTACTCATCGGCCCGTAAGTTCTTGTCTGTATTCGGACTTAAGGTGATTGTCCGCCGCACATGCGCATCGCGATCAGCCAATGTGTAGATACACGGTCGTGCTCACTGGGTGCGCGCCACGTTTAAAATCCCAGTGTAGTGTTTTTCACCTGCTTTCCTTCCACCGCTGCGCTGAAGAGACAGATGAACAATACAGGGACGGCGCTAACTTGGCCAGCTTGCTCCAATGTCAGGTGAATTTTTACATTTTTTTATTTGCACTTTTTTTCTCGGTCCATAATCATCGAGAAGAGGCAGGAGATATTGGGAGACATTTTTTTTAGCGGGTTAATATTTTAATTTATTAGTGTTTAGCATTTAAATATGTTTAAAATACAAATAAAGTGAAAGGAAGCTATATTTTTAATTTGTTAAAAACTTGGTATGTCATGAGGCTGATAATTCCATTAAAAAGGTATTTAATGTATAAAGTGAGGTTGGAGTCACAGAAAGTGAAAGAAAGATTTTTTTTCAACTTTGCTTTGTCACGAGGGTGTTATTCCAGTGAAGAAACTATAATGGATACAATCGTTTTGGTGTGTATGTAATCTTCAGTGATCCCTTGCGAATGAGTATGATTGTCCACCTAAGATACTCTGTGTAACTGGTCACGCATTCTATGGCTCCTTGCGTGACTGATGCACCTGATCTGTGGAGCTCCATCTTCAACCACTCACTTGCCAAGGGTTTCCAAAATGAGGGATAGGTTCTTGGATGCTAGGTCCCGGGAATTCTTCAAGGTACACGTGTGCTCCCAGCTGATTCAGAACTGAAGTATATTTGGATTTTACAATGTATTTTAAGCTGAGTTGTTTAAGAGTCTCCCTGATGTAATGTTCATCCTTAAAAGCCTCCGTGATTAATTTAAAGCTTTAACAAAGTTCATTGTATTAGATGGCGTATGCAAGCCTCCTGTAAGCTAATGTGAACTATCTCTCTGACAAGTTTTGCAGAATCAAAATCTGTAATCATGCTTCACCTCTGCTGGAGCATCACACTTATTGCTTTGCTTCTTAAAATCCCTGAACGTCTTTGGAGGCTTCAACATCGTCGCAGGGATCATGAGAGAAGAGTCAGGCTACATCCCCGTCTGGTGAGAAAGTGAATCAATTACCCACTTCTAAGATTGTACAGGCAAAGGATATACCAAAATGATGTTAGAGGAGATGTATGCTTCAGCAGCTACTGCTTTCAGAGTTTGAGCTTGTAAAATTAACAATTGATATGTCAAAAATCTCTCTCCATCCTCATCTCACCCACTCCCTCTCTCCCCTTCCCACCCTCCCCCTTCCCTTCCTTCCCCCTCCCTCCCTTTCACCCCTCCCCTCCCCTCTCCTTTACAAATAGACAAACGTGTTTATGTGGAAAAAATATATTTTATTGACCGCTGTGTTTAAGTGTGAAAATATATTTTATTGCAAGAAATTTGCAACGGTTGAGGTTGTTATTACACAAAATGTCATTGTTCAGCTGATAAAGTTAAACATTAAGTTAAATGTTAACTGGTTGCAAAGTTTGATATTTATAAAATTATTTTTGTTAATAAATGTTTTGTGTTAAACTTAAAAAGCTTCCACAAATGTCTTACTGAAACATCAAAACATAACATTTAATTATGAGATAATTATAAGTGAATAAGATAGTTGAAGTAAACAAGGCAGAAATATAAAAGCATGGATAACATAGTGGCACACTGGTCAGCATTGCTGCCTCACAACACCAGGAATCCGTGTTCAATTTGGAACTTGGTTGACTGTGACTGTGTGGTGTTTGCACATTCTCTCCATGTCTACATGGGTTTCCTAGACCATAGAATAGAATCATAGAATTTCTACAATGCAGAAGGAGGCTATGTGGCCAATCGAGTCTGCACTGACCCTCAAGAGCACCTTGCCTAGGCCAACTCCACCACCCCTTCCCCAGAACCTAACCTGTACATTCCTGGACACAAAGGAGCAATGTAGCATGGCCATTCCACCTAACCTGGACATCTTTGGACTGTGAGAGGAAACCGGAGCACCCGGAGAAAGTCTAGACAGATACGGGGATAACGTGCGAACTCCATGCAGATAATCACCAAAGCTAGAAGTGAGTCTGGGTCCCTAGCACTGTGAGGCAGCAGTGCTAATCACTTGCCACCATGTCGCCGTTGTTTCCTCCAGGTGCTTCAGTTTCCTCCCACTGTCCAAAGATGTGCGTGTTAGATGGATTAGCCTTGCTAAATTGCCCCTTAGTGTCCACATGTTAGGTGGGATTATGGGTAAAGGGAGAGTGGCAGTGGCCTGCGAAGGGTGCTCTTTCAGAGCTTTGGTGCAAACTCGATGGGCCGAATGACATCCTTCTGCACTGTCGGGATTCTATGATTCTATAAACACAAATAAAAGCCAAAAGCTCTGGGATGCTTTTAAAATCTTCAGGCCATAATCTAAATTAAAACATACAAACAGTTTTAAGCATACCACACATAAGGTTATATAATAATATAGTGCAGATTGAAATAGGTTACTATTCAGTAAAAAATTACTTTAAAGGAACAAATAGCAATAACAATCCTGTATAAAAGACAAAGCAAAACAAACTGTTAAAAAAACCATCTGCATACCGTTAAAACACTTGTAAAACTTGTTGCTTCTTGACTTCAATATAAATCTGTAGTTTAAATGCCTGCCCTCAATTGGCGTTCCCACAGCTGCTGCGTCACAAGGGGGCATTGCTATATCGAACCTTTGCAGCTGGAGCCAGCGCAGACCGTCGTGCTGGAAGCCCGAGGCTTCCACTGGAACAGGAAGGTTCGCTGCGATTTCTAAGCACAGGTAAGTGTTCAGTTTTCTCTTCCAATATCGGTGGGCAGTGGCTTTCTGCCGATACTTGGAGGTTACGAGCCAATATCTCTACAAACGAGTTGAGGGGTGTCTAAAATGCACTCCCTTTTCATATATGCAATGATTACAGCACCTAAAAACAAAGGGCAAGACTGTGCACAAAGGACGTGTCACATTCGGGATGCAACGAGAGGCCTCTCGCGGGATTTGTGACACTTGTTTTGCCATGCGAAATTTAACGAGATCTCATGAGACTTCGTGATCTGGATTTTGTCCTCACTGGGCATGATTCAGATTTGCACATTCAAATGAGTAGTTAATCTTGTCATAATATTCACTTAAATATGTCTAGAGAGTTACCCAAAGCGCGTGAACGAATTGCCTTGCCTTGGAGACCCTGCTGTTGGGCCATTTAGCACCAGTTACCACAAATTTGGACCAGGCATAATGGCACTTGGTGGGTCTCCCAGGTAATCTGGGACCCTGGGTGGTCGGGCTGCCTGGCACTCTGGCAATCCCATTGACACCCGGGCACCGTGGCACTGCCAGCCTGGCACCCTGGCTATTCCAGGGTTTCCAAATGGCACTGCCAGGCTGGCAGGGGCATTGCCAGGGTGCTAGGCTGGCGGTTCAGAGGTTGAATCTTGCCCGTGCAGGAGATCGGGCCGGGGGTGCACTGCCCTTACGAGATGGGGTGCAAAGGCTTGAGGACTCCCTAATCAGTAAGTTGAGGCATTGGAGGGAGTCCAAAGGTCATGGGGTAGGGGAGGGTCGAGAGATCGTGGCGCCATTGATCTCTTCCTGCACTGGTGTGCTGAGTACGATAGTGCAGGATATAAGTTAAAGTGCAGCTGCAGCGGGGCATTGCAAGTGCTGGGAAACACCCCGATAGACGTTCCCAAGACGCAACTTTTTTCCATTAAGTCATGTCCTTTAACTTGAAATCCACAGCATATTCACAAGGGAATAAAGACCAGTTATTGATGAACTGTAGGAATATAACACAATCTATGGTGCTTGGTAAGGGAAAAGCAATGACAGAATCATCAAGCAAACCACAGGATCCTTCCAAAGTTCTATCAAACAAAGCACCTTCATCTCCACCACGCCGTCACCCAGACAACAACGAACCTAGGCCCTGGCCAGGGGGATGGCTCGATACATTAAGTGCCTCCAACCCCTCACAATGAACATCGAGAACAACATAAAACCAGTGTTCAGGGACTCCGACCGACCCTGGCCTTGAAGACTGGTACAATATGCTCCATCGAACCTGAAACGTGCAGCCTTCAAATTGAGATGCGTAAGCATGGCACCCAACTCTCAAAACCAGTCAGGAACTCGCCGCTCCACTCCTCGCTAGAGACCGGGTACGCAAATACTCCCTCTCTGGCCCCTACTACCCGAGTCGGTCAGGATCGATGACACACCATGTAACAGGATTTCCAAGAACCGAAGGCCGGCTCTCACTGTGAATATTGCTCAATCCAATAACAGGATTATCTTCTGCACCTCCACTGTTCCCTGAAATATATTGTGCAGTTCATCAAAGTGAGCACCAAAAACATGCTTCACAGAGTCAAGATCATTTTCCCGAACATCATTCGCAATGGCAATCATTATCTTGAGAATGATAGCACTGCCGAGGTACAGGCCTGCTCACCAATAAAACCATCACTGCAAGTTGGTCCCACCCCTGCCACTTCCAACTGCCTCAATCAAATGAGGATTTTTTGATTTATCTCAGATCCTCATCGCCAAAATCCAGCCAGGATCTTCCAGGGGCATAGTACATATATCTACAAAGCTAGTAATTATGAGATGTGTATTTGGATAAAATACAGGATTAAAAGACAAGCAGAGCCAGAACTTGCGAAAACGCAGCCGCTTCCACGCTTACATCACGTGACCCCACTCACCCCATTTTACCAGCCCCCTACCTGTGTAATAACAGTTATAGCAAGTTAAAATCAGGACAAAACATGTGTTACACTGAGAGGAAAAACTGTATTATGTTTCTGATGCTCCTAATTTGCACCAACATCACTGTTACTGTCAGGAAAGGAAAATAAAATCAAGCCCATTATTTGGGCTTGCTTGAACACAATATTTGATGGCTAAAGTTTGTTAGCTTTTCAGTGAAGTGAAAAAGTTTAAACACAATTTTGGTAGTAATTATTGTTTAATAATGTAAATAAATATAATTCAGATTTTGCTGAATTATACACAGATTCTATATGCACATGCAGACTCCAGTTGCATTGGAGACATACTTAATTCATTACCTAATTTAGAAGTACCATATATAGCCCTGATTACATGTCATGTGGATTTTTTTTAGCACAACATTCATGTCCAGATGGGTACATATTTAATGGAATATTTCTTCACACTGAGAAGATATATCCATTGTGGATTGTGACTGATTGTGCAGCCCTAACTAGCTGAGATATGGGCATGAAGGCATAATGCCAGCAATTCCTTTCTGCCTGGAAAATTATAAAATGTTTTGTAGATGCTAATGGGATATCTTTTAGAATTGTAGTTACCAGATTGGTCTCCGGGGCACAAATTTATCTCTGAATTATTAAGCCAGAAAGGACATAACCTCATAATAACCTTGTAATTAGATCGCTCACTCATCTTGTTAACTTTTATGTAGTCAGTAACTGATAGATTTACAATCAAGTCAGAAGCTACACTGCCAACACCATGACAGCCTTAATACTATAATTCCTGGATTACAGATGCTGCAGCAGTTGTTTGTATTTTTAAAAAATCCTGCTCTGTGACGGTGTCAACTTGCAGATTTAATGTTTTTTTAACTAGTTCACTGTACATACTCCAATATTTTGCAATCTATTTTCACTCTGGATGCAGATGTTTTTCCTTGATAGTGACTACGGGGGAGCAACTTTTAATGCTCTTCGCCTTAAAGACCGACCCATTTACTACTTGTACTTTGATCAAAAAAAACAATTTCGTTGGAATATTGGAATAAAAGTCAGATCTCCTTGATATGATCATAGAATCCCTACAGTGCAGAAAGAGGCCATTTGGCCCATCAAGTCTGAACCAACCCTTTGAAAGAGCACCCTACCTTATTCCGATAACCCCTACTAATCTTTTGGACAGTAAGGGGCGATATTTGATGGTAGAAATCTGTCTGGGAAACCAGTAACTGTAATCAATGATTGGTGACCCAGAGAAATGGGTCTGAGTTAGGTCAATATTGGATGGCCAAGCTACTTTGCTCGCAAAAAGAGATGCATTTGCCACATTCAATATTCCACTTGTAGATGATGATGGTGATTTCAAAATATCACCAACAATTTACAATTCTATAGCATCTTTAAAATGTTCCAAGGCATAAGTCAAAAATTGACACTGAAGCAAAGAAGGAACCATTACAACAGGTGACCAGAGCCTTGGTCAAAAAACTTGGCTTTTAACCAACCTCTTAAAGAGGAGAGGTAGAGGGGTTTGAAGAGGGAATTTTAATAGTGGACGGATAATCCAGAGACAAGAGTTCAAATCCTCCAGGACTCCGGAGAATTTGAATTCACTTAATTCAGGTTTTTGTTTAATTGGAATTAAAAGACATTCGTGGTGATAATATAACTACTGAATTGGTATAAAATCTGGTTTGTCCATTAATGGCATTAAAGGAAGAACACCTCCCATCCCTATCTATGTGCCTCCAGCCCTGTATCAATGTGGTTGACTCTTAACTGCCCTCTGTAACGGTTTAGCAAGATACCATGAGAAGGCATAATCATCATCAAGATCGTCATGGTTTACCACTACCTTTCTCAAGTACAATTAGAGATGGACTTTGCCAATAACATCCACATCTTCTGAATGAATGAAAAAAAGCACAATGAGGTGGTGGGATAACAGAGGCCAGAGTGGAAGAAATGCAGAGTTCTCAGAGGGTTGTGGAGTTGGAGGATGTTACAGAGGACAGGAGATTTAAGGCCATGGGGGGGATGGTGGGGGGAGTGGGAGGGGATTTGAACATGTGGATGAGAATTATAAAAGTGAGATGTTGATGGATTGAGAAGCAATGAAGGGCTGTGGTGAAACATATAGTGCTTAATATATTATTCTGTTGTCAAGTTTGAACAACATCCATCTTTGTGCTAAATAAACCAACTCTTAACTTGATCAAAGCTTAATGATTGTTTGATCAGGAACTTTATAAATTGGAACACATTTCAGTTTCAGGCTCCAACTCCTAATTACAGTTAATTCCAAAATTGTTTTGTATTTTTAATAAAGTGCGATATCTGCATGACGAAACTTGGATACACATATGCATTGTTTATAACACATTGCAAATGAACAATGTGGTCACCTAGTCATCTGGAAACTGGCATGAGAGGATTACTCCCCGATTTGCATGATGTTTGATTTCATTTTCCATTGTCAAGTAAATGAACGGAGTATCAAACTGCAGCAAGGGAGTGGTAGTTATTATGTGTTGGTTAGTCTAGCTAAGGAACAATTGCAGAGTGCAAGGAACTGGTTTTAAATCCTTGCCTGATCCTGGTTTTCTTTCTTAATTCCAGTCTTGCTGGCTGCTTTTAAACTGCAAACTGGGTTTTGAATTGAACCACCCCCGCCCCGCTGCAAGCTGCTATTTGAACTGGCCCAAGAGAATTCCCCTCCGTGCAGTGTGCTGTGTGTCAGGGTCCTATGATGTCATTTTGATGGACATGGCCGCAGCCAATCAGCTCTTCTGGAATTCCAGGTCTTGTTTGATTTTTGGTTGTGATTGGTGGAGCCCTTCAGAAGTTTCTGGAATTTCTCTGGAAAAGAAGGTAAGTTCCACTTTGACTTTCAGTCTCTGCTTTGACCTAGAAGACAGCACACAGCAAGTCTGAGCTCTGTCATCTCTGTCTGGTGCTTTAAAATGCTTCCAGCCAGCTTGTGAGAGGTCCACTGAAAGCTAAAGCAGATCTCTTTCAGTGGAGGGCTTTTGGCCAAGTACCTTCGTCTTTCTGCACAACTTGGGATCTGTTGGCAAGTCGCCTTTACTGTTCTGATTAGGTAACTGTGAGGCCTAGGCTCTGAATTCTCTCTCACCTGTTGAGTTCTTCCTGAAGGTTCAGGACTAAGAGAGGGACTGTTTGAAAACCCATTTAAACCCGTCATGTTGAGAATTGTAGATTTAGCTCAGTGAGACTGCTAGTCCATCTGGTGGAAGGAAGCTAGAATTTCACAGATCTGAGGGGAATCTTCCTTGTGAAAGCCCAAGTCAGTGGAAGTGAAAGTAACTTCCCAGAGGAAGTCTTACAGCCTGAGATCTCTAATTGAAGGCAGATACAAAAAAATCCGAACCAACCGATGGTTTTCAACACTTCGGGCGGGATTCTGCCTACCCGTCGGGGCGGGGGGTCCCAGCGCCGAGGAGTGGCGTGAACCACTCCGGCGTCGACCCGCCCCAAAGGTGCGGAATCCTCCGCCCCTTCAGGGGCTAGGCCGGCCCCGGAGTGGTTTGCGTCGCGCCAGCCGGCGGGGAAGGGACTTAGCGCCACGCCAACCGGCGCCGAAGGGCTTCTGCCGGCCAGCGCGAGTTGGCGCATGTGCTGGAGTGCCAGCGTGTGCTGGCGTCATCCCAGCGCATGCGTAGGGGGGGTTCACCTCTGCGTCGGCCATGGCGGAGGAATAGCAGCTGACGCGGAGGAATACAGTGCTCCCACGGCACAGGCCCACCCGTGGATCGGTGGGCCCCGATCGCGGGCCAGGCCACCATGGGGCACCCCCTGGGGCCAGATCCCCCCGCGCTGCCAGGTCCCGCCGGTATGAACCTACTCTAATTTACGCCGGCGGGACCGGCAAAAAAACGGACGGCCACTCGGCCCGTCGCGGGCTGGAGAATCGCCGGGGGGCCGCTGCCAGCGGCCGCCGACTGGCGTGGCGTGATTCCCGCCCCCGCCAAATCCCTGGCGCCGGAGGATTCGGCAGCCGGTGGGGGCGGGATTCACGCCGACCCCCGGCGATTCTCTGACCCGGTGGGGGATCGTAGAATCCCGCCCTTCATGTCCAGAAAAGATCATCGCCGACAAATGCCACACCCTCAGCAGTTTAATCCCTATTATTTTGAATCTTTCCTATCTGCCCACTGTGTGCCTTTCTTCTGTGTATCAGGGTAGAGGGTGGGACAGGCTTTAGGGAATAATTAGATTAGTACACCATTGTTCTACTACTATTTCCATTACACGTTTCTCTCTTCTCCTATTACAAATGAAGTTTTCTAAAAATGTTTTACTTACAAATATGGTACTCTTACGTTATTGGAGTAGTCAAGGGTCAAAGATCTCTGGGAAATATAAGAATTATTGGTTAATTCATTTATGTTAGGACTCCGGGGTCTGTGGGATTGGAATTGACCACGCATTCGCCCAGGGGCCCATAACAAGAGATATTGGTGTGTCTGAACAATAATTGTTTTATTTGATACAACTGAACTATGTGCAGCTAGCTGTACATGACTAGGTGCTACACTGCTGACTGCATGAACATTCTCCCCCTCAACTCCGCATCATGTAATCCCTCAGATCATCATTATGGGTGTGCTATTTACATTGGCCCATGCATTAACCCTTACAGACCCTAACCCGATAATTGTCATTCTAATCCTGCCAGTTTTCCACTGAAAAAACTACCTCAAGTGTTACATGGAACACATTAAAGACACACCAGTGATTTCGTTTTAACATAGGCAACTCTGATACTGCACCATTTGGCATCTCAAAAGCCAAAATTTCCTTTGCACTGTCTGATAAAGGTACTTGCCAATATCCTCCCAGTAAGTTAAGTTTGGTAATAAAATGTGCTTGTTCCACAAGCACATTTCGATCCCGGCTCTGGGTCACGGTCCGTGTAAAGTTTGCACATTCTCCCGGTGTTTGCGTGGGTTTCGCCCCCACAACCCAAAGATGTGCAGGGTAGGCGGATTGGCCATTCTAAATTGTCCCATAATTGGGAAAAAATGAATTGGGTACTCTAAATTTATTTTTAAAAAATAACTGTGTTACCTTTCTATAGTCTACACACAATCGTTGTGTTCCATCCAGTTTTGGTACCATGACCATCGGTGAGCTCCAATCGCTGCAACTCACTTCGATGATACCCTCCTGAAGCATGTTGTTGATCTCCTTTTGTACCTGTGCTAACTTTAATAGATTGAGCTTGTATGGATTCTGGTTAATGGGAATAGCATTTGCTACATCTATATCATGCACAATTACTTTTGTACTTCTCAATTTATTCCCACATTCAGCTCTATGTGACTGTAATAACTCTTTTAGGTCATTTTTATTTTTCTCTGGAAGGTAACTCAATAATTTATCCCAGTTTTTTAATACTTCCTCATTATTCAATTTAACTTGAGGAATGTCAGATTCAGAATCGTCTGGATTTATCTCTTCTCCCAGAGCTGCACGACTAACACTTCCTCTTTCTTTCCTTCTCTATAAAAACACATTTTGAGCATATGAGCATGACACGCTCTGTGAGTTTTCCTTCTGCCTGGTGTGCTTATCAATAATTCACCTCATTCAATTTTCTTTCAATTTGATAAGGCCAACTAAATGATGCTTTTCATGGCTCACCAACCATTGGTAACAAGACTAGTTCTTTCTTCCCACGAACAAAATGACAAATTTTTGATTTCTTATCCGTATCTTTTTTCATCACATGTTGTGTAATTGTCCCCATATTTAGAAGCCAATATTTCTAATTCCTCCATTTTCCACACCCCTGACTATTCTCACAACCCACCAACTATCCCGAGACCCATTCTAACTTCCCAATCTGCCTCACCTACCCCAAGCACCCCTAACTACCCCCAATATCCTAACTACCTCCACCGCTTGAGTGCCCTCCTGACTCTCCCAGGCTCAGTAAAATCGGGCGAGAAATGTGCAGCTGTCGACCTGGGACAGTAAAAGTCTGTCAGTGATTGCCACTCCATGGACGTTCTGGCCCGTTCATCTTTAAATCCATTTTCTGCACACCATCACAACAGCCTCTTAGCATTTTCTGGCTTTATCCTGAGACTCATCTAATGATCCATACAAAAATTAACTATGTCCTCTTACAGTACTGTCTGTCCTCCTGCTCCGACACAGTGCTACCCTCAGTGACTGCAACATGGCTAGTGGAAAGTTGCTGACCTTCCTGGTGGAGACTGCAGAAAGCCTCAGAAAGATGACCTTAGGTAGCTCTGGGCCTTTTAGGCCTGGATCCAGACTGTACCGCCTCAGCACAGTAAGCAGCAGGCTGTGCTGGCTGAGAGGAACTGGCAAGGTGGGCAGAGTGGCAATAGTAAGAGCAGAGATATTGTCATTCTGAAAAAAGACAATAGGTTGTTGATCCATGGAGAAACTGGTTTTCCCGTGGGAGGGACCTCCGAGTAATCTTTTGGGGGACAGATTACGAAATGCTGTGAGAGCTGGCATGACACTTTGAACACTGGATTGTGCAGCCCCGATGGCAGCAGTCTGAACTACATCAAGCATAGACTCGTGATCTCAATCTGAGACTTCACTATAGCGTTTGAACATTGGGTGGCTTCTGCCTCTGCTGAGACATTGGCCATCATACTGTGCCTCATAGATAGGGCTGCAATTGTTCTCAGATAGCTGGCCGCCATTTCCGCGATGGAAGGGAAGGGTTCCAAGCTGCACATGAAACTCTGTGTCAACTTGGAGCAGGTCTCCTCCATGTTTCTTGATAGTGACAACAGGCTGTTTGACAGGTCTGATCATGCACCAAACATTTTGAGGTGCGTGCTCATCAGCATTCACCTATATGCAAAGCCACCAATGCCCCTTCAACAGGACTCACATATGAGCTCACCCTCTGGAGAGCTGGCTCATGAACTGTCCTTGTACCCTAGCCAAGTGATGCACCATGTGCAGATCACCACTCCATTGTACCCTTGAAACTACATGCTGTGCCAGTATCAAAGCTGGTGGCTGTGAGTAACAGATTCAATGACAGTGCTTTAACAGAAGTCTGATGCAGACCTTGGACTTCCTTCTGAGGCTACACTGGCCGTACAGTTGGCGGTTCTTGAATACCTGAAAACAGAAAATTCCAAACCTGGGCAGGGGAGCGCCAGAGTGGGGTGAGGGGAGCATAGGAGGGAGCGAAGAGTGAGCAGTAGAAAACAAATAGTCCAAGGTGTCACCATGTGCAGATTTCATTTCATACCAGAAAGCAGAATGAGGTTAAAGTGGGATTTGTGAAGAGCATAAGGCAGGCACATAATCTCAGCCTGATCATTCTCAGTGACACCAAGTGCAATCTGCCTTGTCAATGCAGGTCCCATGATGTGGGGCACAGACTACTCCAGAGAGCCCAGGTGATACAGGTGTGCTTTTTCCCCTCTGGTTCTGTCCGTATTCATGTTGTCATGGGCCATCTTGTTCTGCAGGAGAAAGGGTGGAATGTTGCCTGTTGCTCGTGGGAACAGCGTGAACCAAGTTAATAAGCTCGAACAGGTTGATATTAAGAAGGAGGATGTGCTGGAAATTTTGAAAAGCATCAGGATAGATAAGTCCCCTGGGTCTGACGGGATATACCCAAGGTTACTATGGGAAGCGAGGGAGGAGATTGCTGCACCGTTAGCGATGATCATGCATCCTCACTCTCCACTGGAGTAGTACCAGATGATTGGAGGGAGGCGAATGACGTTCCCCTGTTGAAGAAAAAGAATAGGGAAATCCCTGGGAATTACAGACCTGTCAGTCTTACGTCTGTGGTGAGCAAAATACTGGAAAGGATTCTGAGAGATAGGATTTATGATTATTTAGAAAAACAGAGTTTGATTATACATAGTCAGCATGGCTTTGTGAGGGGCAGATCATGCCTCACACTAGCCTCATTGAATTCTTTGAGGATGTGACGAGACACATTGATGAAGGTCGGGCAGTGGATGTGGTGTATATGGATTTCAGTAAGGCATTTGATAAGGTTCCCCATGGTAGGCTGATTCAGAAAGTCAGGGGGCATGGGTTATAGGGAAATCTGGCTGTCTGGATACAGAATTTTCTGGTCGAAAGAAGACAGCGTGTTGTAGTGGATGGAAAGTATCCCTCTGGAGGTCGATGACCAGTGGTGTCCCGCAGGGATCTGTTCTGGGACCTCTGCACTTTGTGGTTTTCATAAATGTCTTGGATGAGGAAATGGAATGGTGGGTTAATAAGTTTGCCGATGACATAAAGGTTGGTGGAGTTGTAGATAGTGTCGAGGGCTGTTGCAGGTTACAACAGGACATTGGCAGGATGCAGGGCTGAGCTGAGAAGTGGCAGATGGAGTTCAACCTTGATAAATGCGAAGTGGTTCATTTTGGAAGGTCGAATTTGAATACTGAATACAGGGTTAAAGGCAGGATTCTTGGAAGTGTGGAGGAACAGAGGGAACTTGGGGTCCATGTACATAGATCTCTCAAAGTTGCTACCCAGGTTGATAGAGTTGTTAAGAAAGTGTATGGTGTGTTGGCTTTCATTAACAGGGGGATTGAGTTTAAGAGCCACAAGGTTTTGCTGCAGCTTTATAAAACCATGGTTCGACCACTCTTGGAATATTGTGTCCAGTTCTGGTCGCCTCATTCTTGGAAGGATGTGGATATTTTGGAGAGGGTACAGAGGAGATTTACCAGAATGCTGCCTGGACTGGAGGGATGTCTTATGATGAAAGATTGTGGGAGCTAGGGCTTTTCTCACTGCAGCGAAGAAGGAAGACAGGTGACTTGATAGAGGTGTCCAAGATGATGAGAAGCATGGATAGAGTGGATAGCCAGGGACTTTTCCCCAGGGTGGAAATGGCTGTCATGAGGGGACATAATTTTAAGCTGATTGGAGGAAGGTATAGGAGACATGTCAGAGGTAGGTTCTTTACACAGAGAGTGGTGGGTGCGTGGAATGCACT
This sequence comes from Scyliorhinus torazame, assembly GCF_047496885.1. Lineage (NCBI taxonomy): Eukaryota > Metazoa > Chordata > Chondrichthyes > Carcharhiniformes > Scyliorhinidae > Scyliorhinus > Scyliorhinus torazame. Next base: position 75,345,520 of record NC_092721.1, on the reverse strand, counting down.
GCCAGCAGAGGTGGTGGAGTCAGAGTCATTAGGGACATTTAAGCGACTCTTGGACAGGCACATGAACAGCAGTAAATTGGTGGGGTGTAGGTTAGGTTGATCTGAGATTAGGATAAGTGGTTGACACAAGATCGTGCGCCGGTACTGTGCTGTACTGTTCTATGTTCTATGTCTGTGATTGTAATGTGTTTGGGTTATATGCCTGCTGTAGATGTTTAGGTGAAGATAGGCGGAAGCAGCGAGAGACGAATGTGAGATTGCCAGCATGGATAAGTGTGTGAGGGTGAGGTTGACTATCTGAATATTAGACACGATTCCTGATTGCCAACGTTGACGATATGGTGGGTAGGAACTGTCTTCAATGTCCTTGACCACCCTTGTGAATTGATTGAGTTTCTTGCAGCACATATGTTCCTCCTTAGATAACAGAGGACTGGGGAAGTAGAATTCACCATAGAATCCCTACAGAACAGAAGGAGGCCATTCGGCTCATCGAATCTCCACTGACACTCTGAAAGAGAACTCTACCCAGACCAAATTCCCCCACTCCTATCCCTGTAACCCCACGTAACATGCACAACTCTGAACACTAGGGGGCTATTTAGCATGTCCATCTATGCTGCACATCTTTGGACTGTGGGAGGTAACTGGAGCACTTGGAGGAAAACCACGCAGACACGGGGAGAATGTGTAAACTCCACAGAGACAGTCACCCAAGGTCGGAATTGAACCCAGGTCCCTGGCACTGTGGCAGCAGTGTTAACCACCTTGCCGCCATGCCACTCCAATGTTACACCCTTGTTCAAAAAGAGGTGTCATAACAAACTTTGCAAGTACAGGCAGTCAGTTCAACCTCAGTGGCTCGAAAATGATAATCTGGGAGAAAAGTCACTGGGGCATAAATCTGTTCAAACATTGGGCGAAATTCTCCCCCAACGGCGCGATGTCTGCCGACTGGCGCCCAAAACGGCGGCAATCAGACGGGCATCGCGCCGCCCCAAAGATGCGGAATGCTCCGCATCTTTGGGAGCTGAGCCCCGACATTGAGGGGCTAGGCCGGCGCCGGAGGGATTTCCCCCCCCGCCAGCTGGCGGAAACGGCGCTTGTTGCCCCGCCAGCTGGCGCGGAAATGACATCCCCAGGCGGGGCATGCGCGGGAGTGTCAGCGGCCGCTGACAGTTTCCCGCGCATGCGCAGTGGGGAGAGTCTCTTCGGCCTCCGCCATGGTGGAGACCGTGGCGGAGGCGGAAGGGAAAGAGTGCCCCCACGGCACAGGCCCGCCCGCGGATCGGTGGGCCTCGATCGCGGGCCAGGCCACCGTGGGGGCACCCCCCCGGGGTCAGATCGCCCGCGCCCCCCCCAGGACCGCGGAGCCCACCCACGCCGCCTTGTCCCGCCGGTAAATACCTACTTTAATTTACGCCGGCGGGACAGGAAATTTCTCGGCGGGACTTCGGCCCATCCGGGCCGGAGAATTGAGCGGGGGGGCCCGCCAACCGGCGCGGCCCGATTCCCGCCCCCGCCGAATATCCGGTACCGGAGACTTCGGCAACCGGCGGGGGCGGGATTCACGGCGGCCAACGGCCATTCTCCGACCCGCTGGGGGTCGGAGAATGACGCCCATTGTGTTTAACTCACCAGGCTCCATTTTTTTGATAAGGTAAAGACATTGATGATGGCAATGCAATGATGTGATGGATCTGGACCACCTGGCAAGGACAGGGCGAATTGGATTATTTGAGTTGCTCTTCGAGAAACGTTGCACAGAATGACAGAATTGTAATGGTGCAGAAGGGGGCCATGTGGCCCATCATGTCTGCACTGACTCTCCAAACAAGCATCATGACTTAGTGCCATTCCCCTGCCTTTTTCCTGTATCCCTGCACCTTCAATGATCTAGGGACATATACCTGTGGGTTCCTGACATGACAGGCAGAATGGTCTCATTCTGTGCACTCTGTGATGTAATCATTCCATGATTCTATAATTTTAGAATCGTTATTTTATATAAGCATTTTTGCTGCTTATTTTGCTGCATTCGTGATGTCTTTATGAATTTCCAACTGGTTGCGACAAATCCTTAAATTTAAAAGAAATGTACCACGATAAGTACTGCATTTGATACTGTCAGTCACTGCCTCCAAGGTTTGCTGTCTTCACTCTGGTGCTTTTTATAAGACCACTATATCAAATAGCGATGCTCCATGACTGCTGCAGCAGTGCTCTCCGGGCTTCCTCTGTACAGCATGTTTTGTCCTGTTGCCTAGCATTTTCCATTGCCGATCAAAATGCTCATTGCCTACCAAACAGTGTTACATTACTTTACTAATGATGGTGTTCTTATTGCAAAAAATACTGATTATATTCTCAAAATTTAGTCATCAGTAACATGAAAGGGCATGCTAGAAGAACTGTAGGGAAAATTGAATTGTCCTAGCTAAATTACTGTGAAATAATGGCCATTAATTTCCTTTCATTTTACTGTTGGGTTCATAAATACAGCATACCAATAATTTTCGAGATGCATTTTAGGTTGACATCCTTTTTTGCTGGGTTTACTTCCTTAATGCCTATTCTGGTATTGCCCTTCAAGCCTGGAAACATTCAAGTGGGCTCATACTGGCGCTACTGGAAAATCATTGTAATATGTAAATGAGGATGATCCACAAAACCCATCAACCTGCGCCTCTAATGTGCCATAAGTAAATTATGGCAAATGAAAAATATTTTGACTATTACCAGTGAGATGGCACTGGCGGAAGGCTTTATGTTGCAGCTCCCAGCAACTATGGAAGAAAGAACATGAATTTTTATGGTACCTTTCATGACTTTAGGATGTCCCAAAGCACTTTACAACCAATGAAGTCCTTTTGAAGTGTGGTCACTGTTTGAATGTGGGAAATAGAGCAGTCTGTTTGCACACAGTCGGTGTCATGAAGAGCAATGACACCGTACCACAGTAGACAAGAGAACTCCCTGCTCCTCAAATAATGACATGATTAGTTTATGCCCACCAAATAGGACTTTGTTTTACCATCCCAGCCAAAAGATGGCACCAACACCAGTGCAGCACTTCCTCAGCGCTGCACTGGAGTATTAACGTAGCCTAGGAACAAGAATTGGTCATTCACTCTCTCAATCGTATTCAGATTATGTGGTCCTCTCTCTGTATTGAGGTTTGAACTCAGAGGCAAGGGGATCTACCTATGAGCCACAACTAATTTGAAGATTAATTGTTTGTGCTGTTACGACACACTGGGCAAGTGCACGGTCAATTCCAGCCCCACTCATTCCGGAATCACAACAGTGAATTAGCCAATAATTCTTATAAATAATATCCAAATGCTTTGGCCCTTGGCTGTCCAATAATTGTATGTTTAAACACAAGTACTGTTTATTTACAACATGAATAAATATGAAATACGCACGAAATACAGCTGCTTAATGTTATGCTAATACCTATGACTTCTCCTTTAACTGTCCCACTCTCTACCCACACACATAAGACAGTCAAACACAGAGGAGTAGAAAGGGGTAAAAATAATAAAGATTAAAGTCAAAAGATAAGAGTCCTTGCTTCAGATGATAAGTTATTTAGTGCATAGAGAGTTGATTCCCACAGTGGCCTTTTGGTGAGATGTCTCTGGCAGTTTCTGGAGAAAACAGAGTGGGAAAAAGAGAAGTTTTCTCCCTTAGCTGCTAAAGCAAAACTGAAAGATATTTAGGCCTCTGAAGCATTTCTGCCCTGTAGTATCCTCCACTTTTGTTCCTTTTTCAAAATCTTCTTTATGAACTCCCACAAGTCCCATGGGCCTTTCTTGCAACTTCCAACATGGTGAACGAACGTGACCCACCTTATTGCAATGGTAACACCTAGACTTTCAAGCCTCACCTTCACCCTCAGTAAAGGTCTGAGGTGGAGATCCCTGAACATTCCAAGCTATCTGTCCTCTACCTTAGCTCCCTGCCTTCCTGCCGCAATCCCACTTCCCATCCTTTTCAAAATTATGGAGTGATGGAACAAAGGATTACATTTATGGACTAACTCATCATTGTTAGCCATAATTGCTGCTTGCTTACCACTCTTCACCCTCTGGACTCTAACATGGGTTCTTATTACAGAAGGTAGGGAATTCTTAAATTCCTCAAAGAGAATGACCTCTCTCTGAGCCTCATAGGAAGTTTAAACTCCTATTTCCTATACCCATCTGTTAAAATATGTCTGCTTAGCCCTTTTCAATTCTGCATCAGTCTGTCCTGACTGTTTCCTTAAATACCAAAGCTCCTACCTAAATGTTCTGGGAACCAATTCATATGCATCCAGAATAACCTTTTTTACCACATCATAACTTTTAGACTCCCACTCGGACAGGAAAATATAAATTTCCTGTGCTCGCCCGTCAATTTACTCTGCATGGATAATGTCCACTTTTCTCTCGACCACCTCATTTGGGATGCTATTTTCTCAAAAGCCCTAAAAAAAGGTTTCTAACTCCTTCCAATCCAACTTTGGGAGGGTCAGTATAAATTTAAACATATTGCCACTGGGTCCCATTCTAGGATTCAGCACCTCATCGATTTCTGGCAGCTTCCCGCTAATTTGTAGTGCCTTCATCTGGAACTTTCTCTCTTTTGCTTTTTCCTCATTTCCATCTCCATTTCTTTTTGCTTCATCTCCATTTCTTTTTCTTTTTCTCTCTGCCTCAGCTCCACTTCTTTTTGCTTCTGCTGCACTTCCAGTTGTTTCATTTGTAACTCGATTTTAGCCAATTCGGCTGATTGTTGCCATGACCCAGGCTGTGGTTCTTGCATAATTTTCAAATTTAAATATTGAGCAATTGCCTCAACTACCTCTGCCTTCCTAACTCTAGCTCTAGTTTCAATACATCTACCAGTTTGACTAGCATGTCTTTGTGAAGCTGTTAAGTCACCCACCTGACGAAAACCCTTGGCAGCTTCCAACACCATCCTGTTATATCACTACAAATCTGGTACCTTTTAAAAAATTGATACTGTAACCCAAACTTTGCCATCTACCATTCTAAAAATCCTGAACTCGAGCCCCCAATTTATGTTACAACATCCTGGGCAATTGCGCGGTCAATTCCAGTCCCACTCATCCCGGAGTCACAACACAAATAAATTAACCAAGAATTCTCATAAAAATACCCCAAAACATTAGCCCTTGGCTGTCCAATAATTACAGTCACCAGGTGTGTAAGTTTAAACACAATTGCTGTTTATTTGTAACAAGAATGAAAATGAAATACACGCTAAATACAGCTGCTTAATATCAAGCGAAGACATCATTCCCCTTTAACTATCACACCCTTTACTCACAAACACAGTACAGAGAAACACAGAGCAGTGGAAAGGGATAATATAAGAAGGATTAAGGTCAAAAGATAAGAGTACTTGCTTCAGTTGATGAGTTACTTAGTGCACTTTCTTCACAGTATGAGTCTGGTTTAAAGTCTCTGATTTACAGCCTTAATGATCTTCCTTGCAGTCAGCAATATCCTACTCATAGATTTTCCAGGAGAGGCCCCTGGCTTCAACTCAGCCTGTTCTGCAGAGAGAGTTATCAAATTCCTGTCTCTGCTTGTATCAGCCTTTTTTGAAGAGAGAGTTGGTCCCCACAGTGGACTTTGGTGAGAATCTGCTGGTTATTTCTGGAAAAGGCAGAATGGGAAAAAGAGAGGTCTTCTCCCTTCGCTGCCAAAGTGAAACTGAAAACTCTTTAGGTCTCTCAACCATTTCAGTCGGGATAGAACCAATTGCCACCTTTTACTGAGCAGAGCATCACCATTTAGGCCAATTCACTGGCCACCAGCCACATCAGTCAATCAAGGTCATCACTGATGTCAGTCTATAACAGCATGGCCTTCTGTATCTTCCTGTTTGAATTAAAGGATCAAAAATGTCACAGCAAAAATAAAAGAATGGGAAAGTAAGGGAATGAACAAGAACAAACGGAAAGGACCCTTACAGTGTTCTAGGAGAAAATAGAAAGCCTTGTTTTTTTATCCATTCATGGGGTGCAGGCTAGGTTAGTATTTATTGCCCATCCTTAATTACCCTTGAGAATGTGGTGGTGAGCTGCCTTCTTGAAGTGCTGCAGTTCGTGATGTGTAGGAACATCCAGCTCCTAGGGTGGGATTTCCAGGATTTTGACCCAGCGACAGTGAAGGAACAGTGCTTTATTTCCAAGTCAGGATGGTAAGTAGCCTGGAAGGGAACTTGCAGCCGGTGATGATCCCATGTGTCTGTTACCCTTGTCATTCTAGATAGTTGCTGTCATGGGTTTCAAAGGTCCTTGGCACATTCCTGCAGTGTATTTTGCAGATGGTATATATTGCTGCGACTGTGCATTGATGGTGGAGGGAATAGATGTTTATGGATAGGGTGCTGCTGCTTTGTCCTGGATGGTGTCAGCCGTCTTGAATAAGTTTGAGCTGCACTCATCCAGGCAATTGGGGAATATTCTATCACACTCTTGACTTGTGGTTTGTAGGTGGTGGACAGGCTTTGGGGAGTCAGGAGGTGAGTTACTCATCTCAGGATTCCTAGCCTCTGACCTGCTCTTAAAGCTACCATATTACTATGTCGAGTTCAGTTCAGTTTCTGGGCAATGGGGCCATTGTAAACTGCGTTCTGGAGATCATCACAGTGTCCTGAAGTCATGGCGTGCTGAATTATTGGCTGTCTGGGTGCTTTTTAAATAGGGAGTCCAAACATGATGGTGGAGAATGCAACCTCCTGCCCACCCCACCATGCGATGGGATATAATCCTCCCGGCTGAATAATTAATCAGATCAGCAGTGCATGATTCAATATCCTCACAGGTCCCACTCTCCAGCGTAAATCACTCCCACGTTCCCCTCCCTCCAATGGTCTTGAACCCAGAGTGGAACATTCCATCATGTTCTCTGAATTTCACAGTCAGAATAAATGGATAATTTTCAGGTTGGCAAACTGTAACTGATGGAGTGCTACTGGGAGCAGTGCTGGGGAGTGTGTTTTACCATTTTCACCAGTGACTTGGATAAAGATGCTGATTATGTTGAAGCCAAATTCACAGATGATAAAAGGGGAGGAAATCAAACAGTGAGGAGGACACAAAGGGCTGAATTTTTGCTCGAGCCAGGATTGCTAATTCAGGAAATGTCCTGCCTCTGTAAACCTGACTCAGGAGAAAGTGGTCCGGATCATCGTATCTTTTTTCCCAGAGGGCAGGTGCAGAAAGGAGTAGGTTCCATCACCCCCATAAATAATACGGTGGCAGCTACAGGGACTGCCAGGTATCGAGGCAGGCTGTTTAGAAAGTTCACCTTGTTTCCCTGGGACTTTGTCCCAACTGGAAAAAAGACTCTATAAAATCAAATAGAGCCTTCAATCCCTGACACCCCTTTGCCCCCCAGCCCTCCCCACACACACTCCCTCTGCCTTATCATTGCCAACTCATGCCACGTTATGCCCCTCACTGACCCCACATGGCTCCTCATACCAACCATGCAAACCAATGCCCCCACCTAACCCCAATGAGTATGCTTACACTCCATATCAAGCTTATGTCATTTTATCGATCTTCCATGGAGACCTCAGGAGCCATGTTGAGATGAAATAAAATAAAGTTCTAAGTACCTATTGATAACTCCACTGTTTTCATGCGCAGTACCGGTATGAAGACCTTGTAAATCTTTAATGCTATGTTTTAAAAAGAATGTAATCACAAAAGCATGATTCTCCAGCGTAAATCACTCCAACGTCCCACTCCCTCCAATGGTATTGAACCCAGGGTGGAACATTCCATCATGTTCTCTGAACTTCACAGTCAGAATAAATGGATCATTTTCAGGTTGGCAAACTGTAACTGATGGAGTGCTACTGGGAGCAGTGCTAGGGACTGAGTTTTACCATTTTCACCAGTGTAGCGCACAAAGACTCCGAGAGACGAATAGAGTGATGTCGATGAGGCTTTATTAAGCGTGACTGTTCCCCCGCAGTTCAGTAGTAGACTGCCTGTGGGGGAGGACTCCTGGTACTTATACTCCGCCTTCAGGGTGGAGCTAGAGGTCAACGTCCAACCAGGACCCGGGATCTGTCAGCCAATGACATCATGGCTTCACAGTCCCACATGATCCCTAATGCATACTACCACATTCACCCCTTGTTAAAAATGAACCCGGCGGGGTGATGCTTCGCATGGTGGTAAGGGTTTACAAGGCTGGTCCTGGGAGGAAAACTTGCGCATGTTATTACAGTATGTACAAGGTTTTTTTTGTTTCGAACTATTTACAGTAATCGTCAGGAAAAAAGACAAAATGTTCTCGTTAAAAGTCCACATATTGTAGTGTTAGATCGACGCCACGAGTCGGTCGGGCGGTCTGGTCGTCCGTGTCGATCGCCTCGGCCCCGGTGGTGGTGGCGGTGCTTGTTCCGGTGTTGTCATCTCCGGGAGCCTTACGGTTTCAGCTTGGGCTTCACTCCTGGTCGGGCCTGGGAGGAGGACCGATCCTCCTGGGAAGGGGGCAGTCGCGGGGTGCGGCGGTGGCAGGAAGGGGGTGATTGGTGTCGGGGGGGTGTGTGTGTTGCCAGCGGGCGCCAGATCTCGCAGGGAGACCGTGTCCTGTCGGCTGTCGGGGTACTCCACGTAAGCGTACTGCGGGTTCGTGTGAAGGAGGTGAACCCTTTCGACCAACGGGTCCGACTTGTGCGCCCGCACATGTTTTCGGAGCAAGATGGGTCCTGGGGCCGCCAGCCAGGTCGGCAGCGATGTTCCAGAGGAGGACTTCCTGGGGAAGACAAGGAGGCGCTCATGAGGCGTTTGGTTAGTGCTAGTACACAGTAGTGATCGGATGGAGTGGAGGGCGTCCGGGAGGACCTCCTGCCACCGTGAAACTGGGAGGTCCCTGGACCGTAGGGCCAGTAGGACGGTCTTCCAGACCCTGCCGTCTCCCTCTCTACTTGCCCGTTCTCCCGGGGGTTGTAGCTGGTCGTCCTGCTCGAGGCTATACCGTTGCTGAGCAGGAACTGGCGCAGCTCGTCACTCATGAAGGAGGACCCCCTGTCGCTGTGGACGTATGCGGGGCAACCGAACAGTGTGAATATGGTGTTCAGGGCTTTAATGACTGTGGCCGCGGTCATGTCAGGGCAGGGGATGGCGAATGGGAAGCGGGAGTACTCGTCCACCACATTAAGGAAGTATATGTTGCGGTCGGTGGAGGGGAGGGGTCCTTTGAAATCCAGACTAAGGCGTTCAAAGGGGCGGGAAGCCTTAATCAGGTGCACACCATCCGGCCTGAAAAAATGCGGTTTGCACTCTGCGCAGATGTGGCAGTTCCTTGTGACTGTACGGACCTCCTCTAAAGAGTATGGGAGGTTGCGGGACTTAATAAAGTGGTAGAACCGAGTGACCCCCGGGTGGCAGAGGTCCTCGTGGAGGGTTTGGAGGCGGTTAATTTGTGCGTTGGCACATGTGCCGCGGGATAGGGCATCGGACGGCTCGTTCAGCTCTCCGGGACGATACAAGATCTTGTAGTTGAAGGTGGAGAGCTCGATCCTCCACCTTAAGATCTTGCCGTTTTTGATTTTGCCCCGCTGTGCATTATCGAACATGAAGGCTACCGACCGTTGGTCCGTGAGGAGAGTGAATCTCCTGCCGGCCAGGTAATGCCTCCAACGTCGCACCGCTTCCACTATGGCTTGGGCTTCCTTTTCCACTGAGGAGTGGCGGATTTCTGAAGCGTGGAGGGTTCGGGAGAAAAAGGCCACTGGTCTGCCCGCTTGGTTAAGGGTGGCCGCCAGAGCTACGTCGGAGGCGTCGCTCTCGAGCTGGAAGGGGAGGGACTCGTCGATGGCGCGCATCATGGCCTTTGTGATATCCGCTTTGATGCGGCTGAAGGCCTGGCAAGCCTCTGTCGACAGAGGGAAGGTCGTGGTCTGTATTAGGGGGCGGGCCTTGTCTGCGTACTGGGGGACCCACTGGGCGTAGTATGAAAAGAACCCCAGGCAACGTTTTAGGACTTTTGAGCAGTGCGGGAGGGGAAATTCCATGAGGGCGCGCATACGTTCGGGGTCGGGGCCTATTATCCCATTGTGCACTACGTAGCCCAGGATGGCTAGCCGGTTTGTGCTAAAAACGCACTTGTCCTTGTTGTACGTGAAGTTCAAGGCTTTAGCGGTCTGGAGGAATTTTTGGAGGTTGGCGTCGTGGTCCTGCTGATCGTGGCCGCAGATGGTTACATTGTCGAGATACGGGAACGTGGCCCGTAACCCGTGTTGATCAACCATTCGGTCCATCTCTCGTTGGAAGACCGAGACCCCGTTTGTGACGCCAAATGGGACCCTTAGGAAATGGTATAATCGCCCGTCTGCCTCGAAGGCTGTGTACTTGCAGTCACTTGGGCGGATGGGGAGCTGATGGTAGGCGGACTTGAGGTCCACGGTGGAGAAGACCTTATATTGGGCAATCCGATTGACCATGTCGGATATGCGGGGGAGAGGGTACGCTTCTAGTTGTGTGTACCTGTTGATGGTCTGGCTATAGTCTATGACCATCCTTTGCTTCTCCCCTGTCTTTACTACTACCACCTGTGCTCTTCAGGGACTATTGCTGGCCTGGATTATGCCTTCCTTTAGTAGCCGCTGGACTTCGGACCGAATGAAGGTCCGGTCCTGGGCGCTGTACCGTCTGCTCCTAGTGGCGACGGGTTTGCAATCCGGGGTGAGATTTGCAAACAAGGATGGGGGTTGCACCTTGAGGGTTGCGAGGCCGCAGATAGTGAGTGGGGGTATTGGGCCGCCGAATTTGAAGGTTAGGCTCTGTAGATTGCACTGGAAGTCTAATCCCAGTAATGTGGGGGCGCAGAGTTGGGGAAGGACGTAGAGCCTGTAGTTTTTGAACTCCCTCCCTTGCACCGTTAGGGTAACTATGCAGAAGCCTTTGATCTGTACGGAGTGGGATCCTGCAGCTAGGGAAACCTTTTGTGCACTGGGACGGATGGTCAAAGAACAGCGTCTTACCGTGTCGGGGTGGATAAAGCTCTCTGTGCTCCCGGAGTCGACCAGGCATGGTGTCTCGTGCCCGTTTATCAGCACCGTTGTCGTCGTCGTCTGGAGCGTCCGGGGCCGTGCTTGGTCCAGCGTCATTGAAGCCAGACGTGGTTGTAATGGTTGAGCGTCTTCTTCAAACCCCGTGGAGCCGTCGACACTGGGGTCCGTTGTTGCCGTCCAAGATGGCGTCGGGGGTGAACAAGATGGCTGCCCCCATGCATCGCACATGGCTGGGGGGTCACAAGATGGCGGCGGGGGTGGACAAAATGCCCGCCCCCATGCGTCGCACAGGTCTGGGGTGGTCCATGATGGCGGCTCCCTTCCTCCCCTCGTGGTGGCCGGGAGCCAAAATGGCGGCGCCTGCGGGTCGCACATGGGGCGCTGGGGGGGTTGGGGAGCCTTAGGAACACACAGGACTCCCTCTTCTCTGGGGACAGCGGTGGCCGGGACCCAAAGTGGTAGCGCCGGCGGGTCATACATGGGGCGCGGGGGGGGGGGGGGGGGGGGGGGGTTGGGGAGCGTAAACGGCGTGCAGGGCTCCCTGTTCTCCCGGGACAGCGGCGACCTCGCGGGACCGCCACACAGCCGTGAAATGGCCCTTTTTCCCGCAGCTCTTACAGATCGCTGCGCGGGCCGGGCAGCGCTGCCGGGGGTGTTTCGCCTGTCCGCAGAAATAGCAGCGGGCTCCCCCGGTGCGACTTGGCGTTTGAACCGCGCAAGCCTGTGGGGTGTCCGGGGGGTGGGGGGTTTGTCACGACGGGTGCGTACGGAGCCCAATGGGCTGCCGCGCGGTCGGGGCCGTAGGCGCGGGTATTTCGCGCGGCCACGTCTAGGGAGGCTGCTAGGGCCCGTGCCTCTGAGAGCCCTAGCGACTCTTTTTCTAGAAGTCTTTGGCGGATTTGGAAGGAGTTCATACCTGCCACAAAAGATTCACGCATTAACATGTCCGTGTGTTCATTTGCGTTCACCGGCGGGCAGCTGCAGGCCCGTCCCAAAATTAGTAGCGCGGCGTAGAATTCATCTATCGATTCTCCGGGACTTTGCCGTCTCGTTGTGAGTTGATAGCGAGCGTAGATCTGGTTTACTGGGCGAACGTAGAGACGTTTTAGTTGCGAACGCCGTCTGGAAATCCTCTGCGTCTTCGATGAGGGAGAAAATCTCCGTGCTTAACCTTGAGTGCAGGACCTGTAGTTTTTGGTCTTCTGTGACCCGGCCGGGGGCCGTTCTGAGGTAGGCCGCGAAACAAGCCTGCCAGTGCTTGAAAGCTGCTGCTGCGTTCACTGCGCGGGGGCTGATCCTCAGGCATTCCGGGATGATCCTGAGCTCCATAGTCCTTTAGTCACGCTTAATAAATTGTAGCGCACAAAGACTCCGAGAGACGAATAGAGTGAAGTCGATGAGGCTTTATTAAGCGTGACTGTTCCCCCACAGTTCAGTAGTAGACTGCCTGCGGGGGAGGACTCCTGGTACTTATACTCCGCCTTCAGGGCGGAGCTAGAGGTCAACGTCCAACCAGGACCCGGGATCTGTCAGCCAATGACATCACGGCTTCACAGTCCCACATGACCCCTAATGCATACTACCACAACCTGTGACTTGGATAAAGATGCTGATTATGTTGAAGCCAAATACACAGATGATACAAGGGTAGGCAAATTACCTGACTTCTCTTGTGGATTGAAATGCTCCCCAGACTGAAAGGGAAACAATAGTATCTTCCAGACTGATGTTGGCTTATTGCTTTTCATGCAAATAATTCAAAAGGGTCATTCAGATATCAAAACATAGAAAAGATCCTTGAGATCTTGACTGTACCAATGCAGATTTGGCTTTTCAAACTACGGGCCTGTGGTTGACCGAAAACCACAAATTGGGGAACCCATCCCAGATGGTTTAGTGGATTAACACAGCACATTTTTTCACCAGGATGTTGCCTGGGATGGAACGTTTAAGCTATGAAGAGAGATTGGATAGACTTGGGTTGTTTTGTCTGGAGCAGAGAAGACTGAGGGTTGACCTGATTGAGGTGTACAAGATTATGAGGGGCATGAACGGGATGGATAGGGAACAGCTGTTGCCCTTAGTTGCAGGGTCGGTTGCAAGGGGACGCGAGTTCAAGATGAGGGACAGGAGGTTCAGGGGGGGATTTGAGGAAAAACCTTTTTACCCAGAGGGTGGTGACGGTCTAGAATGAACTGCCTGGGAGAGTGAGATAGGCGGGTTGCCTCACATCCTTTAAAATGATGAGCACTTGGCAAGTCTTAACATTTGATGCTATGGGCTGGCAAATGGGATTAGCAAATTGCCAGCTATGGGCTGGCAAATTTGGGGCAGGACGGTAGCATTGTGGATAGCACAATTGCTTCACAGCTCCAGGGTCCCAGGTTCGATTCCGGCTTGGGTCACTGTCTGTGCGGAGTCTGCACATCCTCCCCGTGTGTGTGTGGGTTTCCTCCGGGTGCTCCGGTTTCCTCCCACAGTCCAAAGATGTGCAGGTTAGGTGGATTGGCCATGATAAATTGCCCTTAGTGTCCAAAATTGCCCTTAGTGTTGGGTGGGGTTACTGGGTTATGGGGATAGGGTGGAGGTGTTGACCTTGGGTAGGGTGCTCTTTCCAAGAGCCAGTGCAGACTCGATGGGCCGAATGGCCTCCTTCTGCACTGTAAATTCTATGATTAGAATTGGCAGACCAGGTGCCTTTCATGCGGCGGTTCAGACTCGATAGGCCGAAGGACCTTTTCTGCACTCGATGTTGCTGTGATTCTGTGACAGTGACTCAGCACACCATGTGAGGTCACATGATAAGATGGTCACCTTTGCCCCCTGCTAAAAGATTCATTCGCAGAACTCAAACCAACTTTCAAGAGGATTCTAGCAGAGAGAGATGCCTGCAAATGAAGCCATCAGACTGCTGTAGTCAGCTAAGCAGTAAAAAGTATCCAACGACTGTACCTTGAAAGCAAATAATGACTCTCTTCTCTAACCTGTTCCATTTTCAAGTTTGCCTCAGAAATCCACCTTTGGGTAGATTAACTGCAAGATACTTTGCAGCTATTGAGAAATGTTTTCATTTTCAAGGCCTCCACTCCAGCCAAAGTATCAAATCAATGAAGAAACATCAGACCGACATTAAAAATAGAGGCTGAGTTGAGTTCCATTTTTATAATTGCTGTTTTATCTTCCTCTGCATCTAATTTTGTTTGTGTGAGATAGTGTGGGCGAGTTAAGTGAGTGAACCGTCATATTTTTATTAACCTCTAGGGGAAATGTGTGAGAAAAAAAAAAATATTCTTCCTTTTAGATACACAAAAAGCTTTCTGCTCACTTATTGAACTTGAGTAATCACTCTGAGAGGAAGCAAAGGGAAGGTAAAGTGGCCATAGTCCCAGATGACCATAGGCTATTTTCCCCTTTGAGGGGGAAAACTGACTGGCGGTAATTTAACCTGAGGATCACCACACCTCAGGCGAGGGGCTAGGTGGAGAAGGCGGGCTTTCATGAATAACCTCAGCCAGTACAGGAATTGAACCCGCGCTGCTGGCCTCTAGCTAAACTGGCCCTCCAATACATGCATGAACATACAAATATAAGGATCACAGATAAATAAAAAGAAACATCTTGCCATCAAGTCGAAGAGTTTGTCGCAGATTTAGGCGAACTATTCCAACATTTAATGAGAAACCTGAGCCCTGGTCATTGGCATAACCAGCTTTCACATCTACCTGTTCAGAAGGCACTTCACCTCGGACATTCACCATAAGCACCTTGAAGGCATATTGCACAAATCGCTTAGTTTCAGGGGTACTATTGTGTTATGGGCCAGGGTTTATAGAACCCCAAAGTGTATCATGGAGTTCACCTGACCCACAACTTTTAATAGATTGTGGTATGGGGAGCACAAGGCCCACTCAAGGCCCATTCAGCTCTGAAAACGAAACTAAAACACACCCTGCAGCAAACAAAAGTAAAAAGCTAACAGACAGCCCAGCTCTGCCCACACTTTGACATCACTGATAAACACCCATTTATTTAAGGTACTCTCACATGACACCTCCCCCCAAGAAAAGAAAAGAAACCATCAACTTCAAGATGGTTTCATTTTTCACCTTTTCACTATCCTTTAAGAAATGCACACAGTAAATATACTTTTTCATTTCAAAAAACAACACACGCAAACAGGGATAATAATATAGTCCATTTTTGTTCTTCTTCCTCCAACTGGAATCCTTCTTGATTGACAGTCTCTTTGAACAAGAAGGTCCTTGCATGATCCGTCCATTTCTCTACGCCTTGGCAATTCTCTTTAAAGTCAGATACTTTAGTTCAACCTGATCACAGAGTCCCTTGTAATTCTCCACCACAGGAGCATTGATTATCGCAGCTTTCAGGCAGTCAAATGCCTGTTGAAAGTCCGCTGTCCGCTGACATTTTCGACATTTCTTCAGCAAGTCCATCAGTGGAGCAGCCACACTGCAAAAACTTCTCACCAATGTTTGATCAAATCCACTCATGCCAAGAAATCGCATTATTTCCCTTTGTCTCGAGGGTGCCGGAAACTCCTCAAGGAAAGTGACTTGTGCTTTTCCAAATTCACTTTAGCCTACGTTTATCACCAGACCTGCCTCCTGAAGTCGATCGAATAACTCCATCAGATGTTTTAAATGTTCTTTCCATGTCTGGCTGAAAATTACCAGATCGTCGATGTATACTGCACAATTGGGTAATCCTGAAACAACTTTGTTAGTTAACCATTGAAATGTGGCTGGGGCGTTTTTCATGCCAAATGGCATAATTTTGAATTGGTATATACCATCTGGAGTCACAAAAGCTGAAATCTCCTTCGCCCTTTCGGATAAAGGTACCTGCCAGTAACCTTTAAGTAAATCCAGTTTGGAAATAAAAGCTGATTGTCCCACTTTCTCAATGCAATCCTTCAAACATGGGATAGGATAAGAATCCATTCTTGTAACTGCATTAACCTTTCTATAGTCCACACATAACCGTTGGA
The DNA here is from genome assembly GCF_047496885.1 of Scyliorhinus torazame. Taxonomy (NCBI): domain Eukaryota; kingdom Metazoa; phylum Chordata; class Chondrichthyes; order Carcharhiniformes; family Scyliorhinidae; genus Scyliorhinus; species Scyliorhinus torazame. The sequence continues at coordinate 75,329,457 of NC_092721.1, read as the reverse complement.
TACAGTCCGCTTTTGGTCCCATCACTATGGGTGAGCTCCATTGGCTGCAACCCACTTCAATTATGCCATTTTTAAGCATATTCTGAATTAGAACAAAGAACAAAGAAAAGTACAGCACAAGAACAGGCCCTTCGGCCCTCCAAGCCTGCGCCAACCATGCTGCCCGTCTAAACTAAAATCTTCTACACTTCCGGGGTCTGTATCACTCTCTTCCCATCCTATTCATGTATTTGTCAAGATGCCCCTTAAACGTCACTATCGTCCCTGCTTCCACCACCTCCTACGGCAGCGAGTTCCAGGCACCCACTACCCTCTGTGTAAAAAACTTGCCTCGTGCGTCTCCTCAAACCTTGCTCCTCGCACCTTAAACCTATGCCCCGTAGTAATTGACCCCTCTACCCTGGGAAAAAGTCTCTGACTATCCACTCTGTCTATGCCCCTCATAATTTTGTAGACATCTATCAGGTCTCCCCTCAACCTTCTTCATTCCAGTGGGAACAAACCAAGTTTATTCAACCTCTCCTCATAGCTAATGCCCTCCATACCAGGCAACATCCTGGTAAATCTCTACTGCACCCTCTCTAAAGCCTCCACATCCTTCTGGTAGTTTGGCGACCAGAATTGAACACTATACTCCAAGTGTGGCCTAACTAAGGTTCGATATAGCTGCAACATGACTTGCCAATTTTTATACTCAATGCCCCGGCCAATGAAGGCAAGCATGCCATATGTCTTCTTGACTACCTTCTCCACCTGTGTTGCCCCTTTCAGTGACCTGTGGACCTATACAACAAGATCTCTCTGACTATCAATACTCTGGAGGGTTCTACCATTCTCTGTATATTCCCTACCTGCATTAGACTTTCCAAAATGCATCACCTCACATTTGTCCGAATTAAACTCCATCTGCCATCTCGCCGCCCAAGTCTCCAACGATCTAAATCCTGCTGTATCATCTGACAGTCCTCATCGCTATCTGCAATTCCACCAATCTTTGTGTCATCTGCAAACTTACTAATCAGACCAGTTACATGTTCCTCCAAATCATTTATATATACTACGAACAGCAAAGGTCCCAGCACTGATCCCTGCGGAACACCACTAGTCACAGCCCTCCAATCAGAAAAGCACCCTTCCATTGCTGCTCTCTGCCTTTTATGACCTAGCCAGTTCTGTATCCATCTTGCCAGCTCACCTCTGATCCCGTGTGACTTCACCTTTTGTACCAGCCTGCCATGAGGGATCTTGTCAAAGGCCTTACTGAAGTCCATAGACAACATCCACTGCCCTACCTGCATCAATCATTTTTGTGACCTCCTCGAAAATCTCTATCAAGTAAGTGAGCCACGACCTCCCCTTCACAATACCGTGCTGCCTCTCGCTAATACGACCCCTTATTTCCAAATGGGAGAAGATTCTGTCTCGAAGAATTCTCTCCAGTAATTTCCTTACCACTGACATAAGGCTGTAGTTCCCTGGATTATCCTTGCAACCCTTCTTAAAGAAAGGAACAACATTGGCTATTCTCCAGTCCTCCGGGACATCACCTGAAGACAGCGAGGATCCAAAGATTTCTGTCAAGGCCTCAGCAATTTCCTCTCTTGTCTCCTTCAGTATTCTGGGGTAGATCCCATCAGGCCCTGGGGACTTATCCACCTTAATATTTTTCAAGACGCCCAACACCTCATCTTTTTGGATCTCAATGTGATCCAGGCTATCTACACACCCTTCGCCAGACTCAACATCCACCAATTCCTTCTCTTTGGTGAATACTGATGCAAAGTATTCATTTAGTGCCTCACCCATTTCCTCTGGCACCACACATAGATTACCTCCCCTGTCCTTCAGTGGGCCAACCCTTTCCCTCGCTACCCTCTTGCTTTTTATGTACGTGTAAAAAGCCTTGGGATTTTCCTTAACCCTATTTGCCAATGACTTTTCGTGACCCCTTTTAGCTCTCCTGACTCCTTGCTTAAGTTCCTTCCTACTTTCCTTATATTCCACACAGGCTCCGTCTGTTCCCAGCCTTCTAGCCCTGACAAATGCCTCCTTTTTCTTTTTGACGAGGCCTACAATATCCCTTGTGATCGAAGGATCGCGAAATTTGCCATATTTATCCTTCTTCCTCACAGGAACATGCCGGTCCTGAATTCCTTTCAACTGACATTTGAAAGCCTCCCACATGTCAGATGTCGATTTACCCTCAAACATCCGCCCCCAATCTATGTTCTTCAGTTCCCGCCTGATATTGTTACAATTGGCCTTCCCCCAATTTAACACATTCACCCGAGGACCACTCTTCTCCTTGTCCACCAGCACTTTAAAACTTACTGAATTGTGGTCACTGTTCCCAAAATGCTCCTCTACTGAAACTTCTACCACCTGGCCAGTCTCATTTTCCAATACCAGGACCAGTACAGCCCCTTCCCTAGTTGAACTATCGACATATTGTTTTAAGAAGCCCTCCTGGATGTTCCCATCACAACAACCCTGTTGCTTTTACTCCTTTCTATAATCTGTCTACCTATCTGCTCCTCTATCTCCCGCTGGCTGTTGGGTGGCCTGTAGTAAACCCCCAACATTGTGACTGCATCCTTCTTATTCCTGATCTCTACCCGTATAGCCTCGCTGCCCTCTGAGGTGTCCTCCCACAGTACAGCTGTGATATTCTCTCTAACCAGCAGCGCAACTCCTCCACCCCTTTTACCTCCCCCTCTATCCCGCCTGAAACATCTAAATCCTGGAATGTTTAGCTGCCAATCCTGTCCTTTCCTCAACCAGGTCTCTGTAATGGCAACAACATCATAGTTCCAAGTACTAATCCAAGCTCTATGTTCATCTGCCTTACCTGTTATACTTATTGCATTAAAACATATGCACTTCAGACCACCAGTCCCGTTGTTTTCAGCAACATCTCCCTGTCTGCTCTTCCTCAGAGCCATAGTGGCCCTATTTCCTTGTTTTCCCTCAATTTTTTCACCTTCTGACCTATTGCTTCGGTGCCCACCCCACTGCCATACTAGTTTAAATCCTCCCATGTGACACTAGCAAACCTCGCGACCAGAATATTTATGCACTGTAAATTCTATGAAAATGTCTCTCCAGTTTAGATGCAACCCGTCCTTCTTATACAGGTCACACTTGCCCCGGAAGAGCTCCCAGTGGTCCAGATAATTGAAACCCACCCTCCTATACCAGCTGTTTAGCCAGGTGTTTAGCTGCTTTATCTTCCTATTTCTAGCCTCACTGGCACGTTGCACAGGGAGTAATCCTGAGATTACAACCCTTGAGGTCCTGTCTTTTAATTTTCTGCCTAGCTTCCTGAACTCCTGCTGCAGGACCTCATGCCTCTTCCTGCCTATGTCGTTAGTACCAATATGTACCATGACCTCTGCCTGTTTGCCCTCCCCCTTCAGGATGCCCGCTACCTGTTTTGAGACATCCTGGACCCTGGCACCAGGGATACAACATACCATCCTGGAGTCTCTTTCACGTCCACAGAAGCGCCTATCTGTGCCCCTGACTCTCGAGTCCCCTATGACTATTGCTCTTCTGCGCTTTGACCCTCCCTGCTGAACATCAGAGCCAGCCGTGGTGCCACTGCTCTGGCTGCTGCTGTTTTCCCCTGATAGGCTATCCCCCCCGACAGTATCCAATGGGATATACCTGTTTGAGAAGGGTACAACCACAGGGGATTCCTGCACTGACTGCCTGCCCCTTCAGGTGGTCACCCATTTCTCTGCCTACACCTTGGGTGTGACCACATTTATATAACTGCTATCTATAACGCTTTAAGCCACCTGCATGCTCCTAAGTGCATCCAACTGCTGCTCCAACCGAACCATGCGGTCTGTGAGGAGCTCCAGTTGGGTGCACTTTCTGCAGATGAAGCTAGCCAGGATGCTCGAAGCCTCCCAGACCTGCCACATCTCACAGTCAGAACACTGCACCCCTCTAACTGACATTGCGTTAATTAATCAGTCAATTAAATTTAAATTATAAAAAAAAAAGTTACTGTTAACTATATGATTCATGGCACTAGATTTCTATTATAAATATAAAAGCTAAATACAGTACTCTCCGATTTCTGGCTTAGATACCCCTCTAAATTATGATTAAGTAATTAATTAGTTATGTTTAATTATTTTAACAATGTGTAATTTTTTAATTTAATGCCGATTCCTTATCAGCCAATCAGGTCACAGCTTTCCTGTGACGTCACTTTTCAGGTTTCCCCCCCCCTCCCCCAGTCGGATCACTCAGAATAGCAGAATATCTATCACTTACCTGTTCCCAAGCTGCTCCCTGGCTCTCTCTCTCTCGCTCCCGAAAATTAAGTCTTTGTGAACCTGTGCCAATTTTAAAGTGTTCAGTCTGTATGGATGTTGTTTGATTGGAACAGCCTTTCCCACATCTACATCATGTATCGCCATTTTAGTACTTCCCATTTTATCTCTACAAACTTATCCATGTGATAACAATGACTCTTTCAGGTCAGTTCGTTTTTCCCCTGGAAGGGAACTCAACAATTTATCGTAATTTTTAAGAACATCCTCGTTTTCCAATTTAATTTGAGATATGTCAAATTCACAGTCATCTGGATTTGGTTTGTCACTTTGAGTTAGAATCATTAAAACCTCCTCCTTTTTCTCTCCTTCCCTTTCAAAGTACCTTTTAAGCATAGAACATAGAACATACAGTGCAGAAGGAGGCCATTCGGCCCATCGAGTCTGCACCGACCCATTAAAGCCCTCACTTCCACCCTATCCCCATAACCCAATCATCCCTCCCAAACCTTTTGGACACCAAGTGCAATTTAGGATGGCCAATCTACCTAACCTGCATGTCTTTGAACTGTGGGAGGAAACCGGATCACCTGGAGGAAACCCACGTAGACACGGGGAGAACGTGCAGACTCCGCACAGACAGTGATCCAGCAGGGAATCAAACCTGGGACCCTGTGCTGTGAGGTCACAGTGCTAGCCACATGTGCTCCCATGCTGCCCAAAGCATATTCCTTCTATCAGGTGTTTTTACCACATAATTCACCTCACTGAATTTCCTTTCAATCTGATAAAACCTAGCTTTTAAAGGCTCACCTACCACTGAGAACAACACTAAAACTTTATCTCCACTGGCAAAACTACAAACTTTGGATTTCTTGTCCGCGACCCGTTTCATCACATTTTGTGCAACTTTCAAATGTTGTCCAGCCAATTCACCTGCTCTATTTAATCGTTCCCTAAAATTTAACACGTAATCCAATAATGTAAGTTCCGATTTCTCACTCACCAATTTTTCCTTAATCAATTTAAGTGGTCCTCTTACCTCATGACCAAAAATTATTTCAAAAGGACTGAATTTGGTTGACTCATTAGGTGCATCCCTAATTGCAAACAGTACGAATGGAATTCCTTTATCCCAATCCTCTGGATAATCGTGACAATGAGCCCTCAATATTGTCTTTAATGTCTGATGCCAGCTTTCTAATACTCCCTGTGATTCTGGATACGCAGGTGTTTTAAATTGTTTTATTCCTCAGCTATCCATAACTTCTTTGAATAACCTTGAGGTAAAATTTGATCCTTGATCCGATTGTATTTATGTGGGTAGTCCATATCCAGTAAAGAATTTAAGTAATTCCTCCACAATCTTTTTAGCTATCATATTACACACTGGAATGGCCTCTGGAAACCTAGTAGACACATCCATTACAGTCAAAAGATATTGATTCCCACTTTCTGTTTTAGGATGTGGTGCTACGCAATCAATTAGGACCCTTGTAAAAGGTTCCTCAAATCCTGGAATGGGTATTAAGGGCATTGGTTTTATCACTGCTTGAGGTTTCCCTATCACTTGACATGTGTGACATGATTCACAAAATTTAACTACATCTTTATGTAGTCCAGGCCAATAAAAATGTTTTTGGATTTTAGCTTGAGTTTTTCTTATTCCCAAATGACCTCCCACTGGTACCTCATGTGCAATTCACAACACCTCCTTTCTATACCCTACTGGCAATACTACTTGATGAACTTCTGCCCACTCTTCATCCACCTGCATATGTAAAGGTCTCCATTTTCTCATCAAGAGATCACTTTTACGGTAATAACACTCTGGTATTCACTCAGATTCCTCTTCCGTGTATGCTTTCTGATATATCCGTTTTATTTCTACATCTTTCTGTTGTAACTCCGCCAATTTTCCTGAACTAAAAATATCTGCCTCATCCTCCACCTGTTCTTGTTCTTTTTCAACCATCTGATCAAAAATCGTTTCTGATAATTGCACTTCAACTTCATCTTCACTCTTTGGTTTCTCCTCTTGTCTTAACCTGTGACTTTGCAACCTTGTTATTCCACAATCTGGAAAAATCCCAGGATATTTGTCCTTCAACACTTCAGTTGCCTGATTTTCCACTGGCTTATCAACCACAGTAGGCATCACTCCCACATGCGATCCAGCTATATCATTCCCCAAGATAAACTGTATCCCTGGAAAAGATACTTTCTCTATTACTCCGACTACCACTTCACCACTTTTCACTGCACTTTCCAAACTTACCTTATATAATGGAACACCATTCCTCTCACCCTGAATTCCACACATCACCACCTTTTCTGGCAACATTCTTCCCAAAGTACATAACTCCTTATTTCTCACCATTAAAGATTAACTAGCTCCCGTATCTCTTAAAATTGTGACCTCTTTACCTACCCCTCCTGATACACATGAGTAAACTTTACCCACACAAGTAAATTATTTAAAGAGATCTGGTACCTTATTATCAATCACCTCTTGATCAGGCTGCACAATCTTTTGCATCTCCTTCGCTTCACTTGGGCTTTCCTTTACCATTTTAACAAATGTCACTGTCTTATCCTGTTTTACCACATCAGCCTTCCCAATGCTTTTCTTCAACCACCTATTTAAATCGATCCCCACCAAGCCTTCGACTATGACGCTCTTTCTCACTATCCTCATCACTATCATCCAACTGTACGTTTCCCTTTAAGCCTGCCAATTTTAACTGACTGTCATGATTCATGGCCCTTTTCTGAAGTTCAAACTCTCTCTCTTTATCTTTTTCCCTGATCTGTATCTCCCTTTCTCTTTCTTTTTCCTCTCTATCTCTTTTGTATTCAAGCTGCTTTAATTCTTTCTCTTGTTCCATTTGTTTAATTTGTAACTGAACTTTTGCCATTTCCAATGAGTCAATCTGTATCTCAGGCAACTTCAAATGCTTAGACACCGCCATAATTACCTCATCTTTTCGCATTTTGTTAGATAATGTTAACTGTAATGTTTTTGCCAAATGTAACAGTCTGCTTTTAGTCTCTGTCCGTAAGGTACTGCATGTGACCGTCTCCACCCCCAAGAACTTCAGAACCTTGAAAGAGCCATTGTCCACAACACACTCCCTCCTTAAACTAAAATACCACTCCTGAAAAGCAACCACAATATGCTTACCCCTCACTGTCTTTAAGTTCACTAAGCCAATCCAATAGATGGACTGTCATCCCCCTCAAGCCCCCAATTTGTTATGGGCCAGGGTTTAGAGAATCCCAAATTGTATCATGGAGTTCATCTGACCCACAGCTTTTAATAGATTGTGGTATGGGGAGCACAAGGCCCACTCTACAGGTGTGGTACAGCAGAAGTGGAAACACTATTTTTTAAAGCAATACAATGTTTATTCTATTAACTCAAGTTAACCTTTTTAAAACAATCAGTGAACATCTTAGCAACCATTAATTCAAATACAACCCCCAAAGAATACAACACTAAGTAACCCTTAAACTGTCCTTTTAACATCCATAAGACTTAAAAAAGAACTTTTAACAGAAGCACATCAGGTTAAAGTCACTACTGGGGACTTCCGGGTGCGGCGATGACCAGCTGAGTCGCACGTTTCGGCAGCTCCCTGTGAAACGGACTTTTGGGCTCTTGATAGGAGCCCCAACGGCAATTTTGACGGCTAAAAACACTGTGCGGTAAACCAGAAGGGAATCCCCCCTGGATACGGATGGAAAAAGGAGAGGGAAGTGGCCAGATTGCAGTGGATCCTTTAGAACAGCGGCAAGGAAGGCAAGCAAAAACCAAGATGGCGTCGGAAGGTGGCAGTTTAACATGGGGCCCTGAACAACAAGAGTTCTTGAAATGCTGTGTGGAAGAGATCAAAAAGGAAATGAAGAAAGAGCTGTTGGCCCCGATACTACAGGCGATCGAAGGGCTAAAGGAGGAACAAAAGACCCAGGAGCGGGAGCTTCGGGTCGTGAAGGCAAAGGCAGCCGAGAATGAGGACGATATACAGGGCCTGGTGGTGAAGACGGAGACGCAGGAGGCACATCAGAAACGATGTGTGGAAAGGTTGGAGGCACTGGAAAACAACGCAAGGAGGAACAACCTGAGGATTCTTGGTCTTCCTGAAGGTGTGGAGGGAGCGGACGTCGGGGCATATGTGAGCACGATGCTGCACTCGTTAATGGGAGCGGAGGCCCCGGCAGGTCCGTTGGAGGTGGAGGGAGCATACCGAGTGATGGCGCGAGGACCGAGAGCAGGAGAAATTCCCAGAGCCATAGTGGTGACATTCCTCCGTTTTAAGGATAGAGAAATGGTCCTTAGATGGGCGAAGAAAACTCGGAGTAGTAAATGGGAGAACGCGGTGATCCGCGTTTATCAAGACTGGAGTGCGGAGGTGGCGAGAAGGAGGGCGAGCTTTAATCGGGCCAAGGCGGTGCTTCATAAAAAGAAGATAAAATTTGGAATGCTGCAACCGGCAAGACTGTGGGTCACATATCGAGAGAGGCACCACTACTTTGAGACGGCGGATGAAGCGTGGACTTTTATTGTGGAAGAAAAACTGGAATGAGCGGGTTATTAAAAAGAACGTTCGAACAAAGTGGTGGGGCGAATGTGGGGGGCAAAGAGGGGTTTTATGTACTAATCCTGCGATGTGGTAACTTTTCTCTCTCCCACAGGTGGTGATGGGGGAGGAGGGGAGGTGGAGGAGATGGGGCGTTGGCCATTGGGGGCGGGGCCAAGGGAGCAGCGCGGGCTTGGTTCCCGCGCTATGATAATCATGGCGGGAATAGAGAAGCAGGAAGGAGGGGGCGTCGCACGGTGCGAGCCGAGGTCACGGGGGGAAGCCGAGGTCAGCCAGAGTTTGCTGACTTCTGGGAGCAACATGGGGGGAGTAATTACGCTAGCGGGGGATCTAGCGGGGGGGGTGGGAGGGGGGAATTACTGGGTTGCTGCTGCTGGGGAGAGGGGGGAGCTGGTATGGGAGAGGATGGGCGGGGGGGCACCGCCTGGGGGAGATACAGCTGCGTGGGAACCGGGTGAGGAGCTGGAAAAAGGTGATGGCTAATCGACAAGGGGGGGGGGGGGGTAGGAAGCCCCCCAACTCGGCTGATCACGTGGAACGTGAGAGGGCTGAACGGGCCGATAAAGAGGGCATGGGTACTCGCACACCTTAAGAAACTTAAGGCAGATGTGGTTATGTTACAGGAAACGCACCTGAAACTGATAGACCAGGTTAGGCTACGCAAAGGATGGGTGGGGCAGGTGTTCCATTCGGGGCTAGATGCGAAAAACAGGGGGGTGGCTATATTAGTGGGGAAGCGGGTAATGTTCGAGGCAAAGACTATAGTGCCGGATAACGGGGGCAGATACGTGATGGTGAGTGGCAAACTACAGGGGGAGACGGTGGTTTTGGTAAACGTATATGCCCCGAACTGGGATGATGCCAATTTTATGAGGCGGATGCTAGGACGCATTCCGGACCTAGAGATGGGAAAGCTGATAATGGGGGGAGATTTTAATACGGTGTTGGAACCAGGGCTGGATAGGTCGAAGTCCAGGACTGGAAGGAGGCCGGCAGCAGCCAAGGTACTTAAAGATTTTATGGAGCAGATGGGAGGTGTAGACCCGTGGAGATTTAGCAGACCTAGGAGTAAGGAGTTCTCGTTTTTCTCCTATGTCCATAAAGTCTACTCGCGAATAGACTTTTTTGTGCTGGGTAGGGCATTGATTCCGAAGGTGAGGGAAACGGAGTATACGGCTATAGCCATTTCGGATCACGCTCCACACTGGGTGGACTTGGAGATAGGGGAGGAAACAGGAGGGCGCCCACCCTGGAGAATGGACATGAGACTAATGGCAGATGAGGGGGGGTGTCTAAGGGTGAGGGGGTGCATTGAAAAGTACTTGGAACTCAATGATAATGGGGAGGTCCAGGTGGGAGTGGTCTGGGAGGTGTTGAAGGCGGTGGTTAGAGGGGAGCTGATATCAATAAGGGCACATAAAGGGAAGCAGGAGAGTAAGGAACGGGAGCGGCTGCTGCAAGAACTTTTGAGGGTGGACAGACAATATGCGGAAGCACCGGAGGAGGGACTGTACAGGGAAAGGCAAAGGCTACATGTAGAATTTGACTTGCTGACTACAGGCACTGCAGAGGCACAATGGAGGAAGGCACAGGGTGTACAGTACGAATATGGGGAGAAGGCGAGCAGGTTGCTGGCACACCAATTGAGGAAAAGGAGAGCAGCGAGGGAAATAGGGGGAGTGAGGGATGAGGAAGGAGAGATGGAGCGGGGAGGGAGAGACTGAATGGAGTGTTCAAGACATTTTATAAAAAATTATATGAAGCTCAACCCCCGGATGGGAGGGAGAGAATGATGGGCTTCTTGGATCGGCTGGAATTTCCCAAGGTGGAAGAGCAGGAAAGGGTGGGACTGGGAGCACAGATCGAGGTAGAAGAAGTGGTGAAAGGAATTAGGAGCATGCAGGCGGGAAAGGCCCCGGGACCGGATGGATTCCCAGTCGAATTCTATAGAAAATATGTGGACTTGCTCGCCCCGGTACTGACGAGGACCTTTAATGAGGCAAAGGAAAGGGGACAACTGCCCCCGACTATGTCTGAAGCAACGATATCGCTTCTCTTAAAGAAGGAAAAGGACCCGCTACATTGCGGGTCCTATAGACCTATTTCCCTCCTAAATGTAGATGCCAAGGTCCTGGCCAAGGTAATGGCAATGAGAATAGAGGAATGTGTCCCGGGGGTGGTCCACGAGGACCAAACTGGGTTTGTGAAGGGGAGACAGCTGAACACGAATATACGGAGGTTGTTAGGGGTAATGATGATGGCCCCACCAGAGGGAGAAACGGAGATAGTAGTGGCGATGGATGCCGAGAAAGCATTTGATAGAGTGGAGTGGGATTATTTGTGGGAGGTGTTGAGGAGATTTGGTTTTGGAGAGGGGTATGTTAGATGGTTGCAGCTGTTGTATAGGGCCCCAGTGGCGAGCGTGGTCACGAATGGACGGGGATCTGCATATTTTCGGCTCCATAGAGGGACAAGGCAGGGATGCCCTCTGTCCCCATTATTGTTTGCACTGGCGATTGAGCCCCTGGCGATAGCGTTGAGGGGTTCCAAGAAGTGGAGGGGAGTACTTAGGGGAGGAGAAGAGCACCGGGTATCTTTGTATGCGGACGATTTGCTACTATACGTGGCGGACCCGGCGGAGGGGATGCCAGAAATAATGCGGATACTTGGGGAGTTTGGGGATTTTTCAGGGTATAAATTGAACATGGGGAAAAGTGAGTTGTTTGTGATGCATCCAGGGGAGCAGAGTAGAGAAATAGAGGACCTACCGTTGAGGAAGGTAACAAGGGACTTTCGTTACCTGGGGATCCAGATAGCTAAGAATTGGGGCACATTGCATCGGTTAAATTTAACACGGTTGGTGGAACAGATGGAGGAGGATTTCAAGAGATGGGATATGGTATCCCTGTCAATGGCAGGGAGGGTGCAGGCGGTTAAGATGGTGGTCCTCCCGAGATTCCTCTTTGTGTTTCAGTGCCTCCCGGTGGTGATTACGAAGGCTTTTTTTAAAAGGATTGAAAAGAGCATCATGGGTTTTGTGTGGGCCGGGAAGACCCCGAGAGTGAGGAAGGGATTCTTACAGCGTAGCAGGGATAGGGGGGGGCTGGCACTACCGAGCCTAAGTGAGTATTATTGGGCCGCTAATATTTCAATGGTGAGTAAGTGGATGGGAGAGGAGGAGGGAGCGGCGTGGAAGAGATTAGAGAGTGCGTCCTGTAGGGGGACTAGCCTACAGGCTATGGTGACAGCCCCATTGCCGTTCTCACCGAGGAACTACACCACAAGCCCGGTGGTGGTGGCTACACTGAAGATTTGGGGACAGTGGAGACGGCATAGGGGAAAGACTGGAGCCTTGGGGGGGTCCCCGATAAGAAACAACCATAGGTTTGCCCCGGGGGGAATGGATGGGGGATATGGAATGTGGCAAAGAGCAGGAATAACGCAACTGAAAGATCTGTTTGTGGATGGGAAGTTCGCGAGTCTGGGAGCGCTGACCGAGAAATATGGGTTGCCCCAAGGGAATGCATTCAGGTATATGCAACTGAGGGCTTTTGCGAGGCAACAGGTGAGGGAATTCCCGCAGCTCCCGACACAAGAGGTGCAGGACAGAGTGATCTCAAAGACATGGGTGGGGGATGGTAAGGTGTCAGATATATATAGGGAAATGAGGGACGAAGGGGAGACTATGGTAGATGAACTAAAAGGGAAATGGGAAGAAGAGCTGGGGGAGGAGATCGAGGAGGGGCTGTGGGCAGATGCCCTAAGCAGGGTAAACTCATCGTCCTCGTGTGCCAGGCTAAGCTTGATTCAGTTTAAGGTATTACACAGGGCACATATGACTGGAGCACGGCTCAGTAAATTTTTTGGGGTGGAGGATAGGTGTGCGAGGTGCTCGAGAAGCCCAGCGAATCATACCCATATGTTTTGGTCATGCCCGGCACTACAGGGGTTTTGGATGGGGGTGACAAAGGTGCTTTCAAAAGTAGTAGGAGTCCGGGTCGAACCAAGCTGGGGGTTGGCTATATTTGGGGTTGCACAAGAGCCGGGAGTGCAGGAGGCGAGAGAGGCCGATGTTTTGGCCTTTGCGTCCCTAGTAGCCCGGCGCAGGATATTGCTAATGTGGAAAGAAGCCAAGCCCCCGGGGGTGGAGACCTGGATAAATGACATGGCGGGGTTTATAAAGCTAGAGCGGATTAAGTTCGTCCTAAGGGGGTCGGCTCAAGGGTTCACCAGGCGGTGGCAACCGTTCGTCGAATACCTCGCAGAAAGATAGACGGAATGGGAAAAAGAAGGCAGCAGCAGCAGCCCAGGATCGGGGGGGGGAGGAACCAGAAGGACTCTCAGGGTTGTTAATATATACTGTATAGTATGTATAGGTCGTTGCTACAGATAATTATATATTGGACTGTTAGATTATATTTTTGGAGAGTGTTACTTGTGACAAGGCAGTTGCCAATTAGGGCTAGTTTTCATTTTTGTTATTTATTATTTATTCATTTTTTGTTTATAAAATAGGTCATTGTTATT